>NC_065578.1:8229898-9494797 GCF_024542745.1 Macaca thibetana thibetana
GTCATGAGTCCAAGTAGAGTTAGCCATCATCAGAAATACAAGTCTGAGACATCTCAAAAAGTGAATCTTAGGTTCTACAATAGTGATGTTACTTATGGGAGTAATTGGGGAAGTTATAAATCTTGTGACTTCTGGAAAAATGGCTGGTAATCATTTACCTGTGCCTACATCTTAGCAGAATTCAGGCCCCTCTCATAATCCTAACCTTGCGGCCTTTCATTAGTTTTACAAAGGCGGTTTAGTTTTGAGAAGGGCTATTACCATCCTTGCTTTAAGGTTAAGCTCTAAACTAAATTTCTCCCAAAGTTAGCTTGGCCCATACTCAGGAATGACCAAGGGCAGCCTGGAGTTTAGAAGCAAGACAGAATCAACGATGTCAGATTTCTCACACTGTCATAATTTTTGCAAAGGCAGTTTTAGAAGCACTGGATCTCATTTAAGCCTCAATATCACCCAATTTTAGATGAACCTGCAGCTGAGTGAGGTCAACATTTTCTCAGAGTAATATAAGGATAAATAATGGGCCAGTGCAGTGGCTCACGCCTGTAATCCTGACACTTTGGGAGGCCGAGGCAGGCGCATCACCTGAGGTCAAGAGTTCAAGACCAGCATGGCCAACATGGCAAAACCCCATCTCTACTAAAAATACAAAAATTAGCCAGACATGGTGGCACGTGCCTGTAGTCTGAGTTACATGGGAGGCTGGGGCAGGAGAATCACTTGAACACAGGAGGTGAAGGTTGCAGTAGGCCAAGATCACACCATTGCACTCCAGCCTGGGTGAGAGAGCAAGACTCCATCCCCCACTCCCCCAAAAAAGGAGAAATGACAGAGTCCACTTATCAGCCTTCTGGCCAAGATCAAGTATAATAAACAATGGAGCCATAGTTGGAACCCAGTCTCTCTCTTTCCAGAGTCTCGTCGTTCACAAACCTGGTCATCGGGACCCACCTTCTTCTCCTTTCCTTGGAGATTCAAAGCCATCCGCTTGGCTTGTCTACCATAAGATGACTTGATAAACACACAGATGCCTTCATCAATATCACTTCACTATGCCCAGGAGATTCTTGTCCTGCAAGACAAATGCTGCAAATAACTTTATGGTTCACTCCAGGAACTTCCTGGAAAGATTCATCAGCTCTTCAATAAAAAGCATCCAATGATAGCTTAGACTCAAAACTCATTCAACTCACCACCAGCAAATCCTCATCATGCTGTGTTCACTTATGTGAAAGGATTACATCATGACTTGCTAATTCCAAGGAGGCTGAAAGACTCATCTGAAACTACATGTTTTGATCTTCAAAAATATGGACTGGGTGTGGTGGCTTACACCTGTAATCCCAGCACTTTAGGAGGCAGAGGCAGATGGATCACAAGGTCAGCAGTTCGAAACCAGCCTGGTCAACATGGTTGAACCCTGTCTCTACTAAAAATACAAATATTAGCCAGGTGTGGTGGCACATGCCTGTAATCCCAGCTACTGGGGAGGCTGAGGCAGGAGAATTGCTTGAACCTGGGAGTTGGAGGTTGTGATGAGCCGAGATTGTGCCACTGTACTCAAGCCTAGGCGACCGAGCGAGACTCTGTCTCAAAAAACAAACAAATAAACGAAAAAGAATAAATACCCCAATGTTGTTCTCTCCTACTCTGAGACCCTGCTAGTGAAACCGCCACTGCAAAATTATGACTGAGATGGTGAAAGAGATCTGATCTAACCAACTCCATCTTTCCTTCTGACCTCCAAGCTGTTCTTGTTCATTCCTGGGCAAGGGCTTTGAACTAACCTGGGGAGGAACTTACAGTTTATAGTTTAGAAAAAAGAAGATAACAGTCCTTTTCTCAAGGTAGACCCCCTTCTTGTTAGCCAAAAGATTAGAAATTATGGTTGAGCAGTCATGCAGCTGAGGATTCAAGATTGTGACCCTCCCCAAACTGCTCCTAGGCATAACATCACTGTTGTAAAACCTAAGGTCAGTGCCTGAGATATTTGCAGACCCCACATCTGATAGATCAGCTGGCACCACCCAGATCGATAAACTGGCTCATCTCATCTTGTGGCCCCCACCCAGGGACTGACTCAGTGCAAGAGGACAGCTTTGACTCCCTATGATTTCATCTCTGACCCAGCCAATCAGCACTCCCGACTCACTGGCCCCTCCCCACCCACCAAATTATCTTTAAAAACTTGATCCCCACATGCTCGGGGAGACCAATTGGAATAATAATAAAACTCCGGTCTCCCACACAGCTGGCTGTATGTGAACTACTCTTTCTCTACTGCAATTCCCCTGTCTTGAAAAATTGGCTCTGTCTAGGGAGCAGGCAAGGTGAACCCACTGGGAGGTTACACTAGGGCCCTGCAATAGGAGTGCCTTTCACTCCCCTGGTAAGCACCAACTTTGTCTTGTGTACAGGCAGTGCCAACTCCATGGGCCTGTGACCTGTGCAGGTTCCAGGATCCTGCCCACAGAAGGGCAACTTCATATCTGGCCTGGCACAGGGTAAGCACTCAGGAAATGCCAGCTATTAGCTAGTGACAATGTCCTAACCCCACCACATCTGGCAAATCCTTTTCCTCATGGAGCCTGGATTCTGGACTCTCCTCCAACAAGTGAGTAATTGTTTCTAGACCCATGTGCTTCATTCAGAAAGTGGTCCACCTTTCCCCCAAAGCTTCCCCTGCTATAGCTTTTCCTATGTGCAAGGCCTAAGCCTCAGCTGTGTGCTGAGCTGACCCTTGGATACAGCCTGACTCTGTGCCAGGAGCCTGGCAGGCTCTGGGGAAAATGCCTGGTAGAGTGGTCCCTGGAACTTACGATCTCTGCAGAGACTGTGGCATCCCAAAGACCCGCTTAGAAGGCTATAGGAGCAGAAGGAGGTGACCCTGTGGGGTGTGGGCTGCATACAGGCAGAAGCAGGAGGCCAGGCAAGAGGGAACGGTGTGGAACAGTACGGAACATGGAGCCTGGATTCTGAACGCATGCTGCGTTTGCTGGGGTGAGGAAGGCAAAGAGAACTCTGGAAAAGAGGTCAGGGAAGAGGTGACAAAAGGTCACTGAGGGGAGACAGATGGAAAGGGAAAGGCGCATGGTGGTTAATGAGTGGAGGGTCACAGGAGAGGGCTGGGAGGGGACGCTTCCATTTTCTCCCAGATAAGCACACAGCATCAAGTTTAGAGACGCAAAGACAAAGACAGGAGAGAATAGTTAACAAATCTCAGGATGGTCACCTCGAAGAAGCAGGACCAGGCACTGCCATTCTAGCATTACTTAAGTTTGTGTATATTGTACCTTAATAACCAAATTCAAGATGCCACTTCTAGGGGCTATTCAATGCAGTTTTTTTTCATTGTTGTTGTTTTGTTTTTTGAGACGGAGTCTCGCTCTGTCACCCAGGCTGGAGTGCAGTGACGTGATCTGGGCTCACTGCAATCTCTGCCTCCCGGGTTCAAGCCATTCTCCTCAATGCAGTTTTAACTGCACAAAATCCAGAAAGTAGAAGAAAGTTTAGGAGCTTTTGGCAGCAAAATTCCCCAGGTGGAGCAGTTTAAAGAAAAATATGACCGCAAGGTGGGGCTGCACGGCCAGTGCAAACCTTCAAGTCACAAAGCAAGGCAGCCACCTCCGATAGATGCATTTGGAAGGCTGCTCCCTTCCAAGAAGAGCCCCTGGTGTCCCAGCAGTCCCTGACCACCAGGAAGCCTGCAGCTGCAGCTGCAGTGGGTCACCATGTGCGTGATACAACTATGCATGAAGGGTGAAGGGGTTGGCAGCTCAGCCCTGGAGCATCTCTCTTATTCAAGTTCAGCCCCAAGTCACGGGTGCTTGGAACTTGGACCTGTTGACCCTCATCGGCTCTATCTAGGCAGCAGGCAAGGTGAACCCACTGGGCGGTTACACTAGGGCCCTGCTATAAGAGTGGCTTTCATTCCCCTCTTAAGCACCAACTTTGTGGACAGAGCCCAGGAATCTGTATTCTAACACCCTCTCCCTATCTCTCCACCCCCATGGTGTTTATTAGGCAAACTCAGGGGAAGCTGGCTATGCCAACAGGGCGGCTGCCTCTTTAGCTACATTTGCCAAGAGAGAAGGGCAGAGCTGTCTTCTCCAGGTCTCAGCCTTATGGTAGGCTCTGGAACCGCAGCAACACAGGCCACTGTGAGCCACCTGTGCAGCAACCGCTCCCTCCCCACCCTGCACAACACAGCAGCAGGCAATCAGTTTACCGAATATATAGGAGAAAAATAATGTATTTATTTAATTTAAAACAGTAAAACTTCAGCTTCCCCCCCCCATCAGGGCTTGTATGACAATTCTGCAGATGCAAAAACTCACACTTTTGATGCCACGACTAGAAGTTTGTAAAAACAATTTTTCTTGTTGTGGACACGTGAAGAGTTCTGTCTGTACCTTCAGCCTGGGTCAAATAATAATCTTTATTTAAAAACAAAACAGAACAAACCAAAAACACCTCAAAAGCACAAAGAGGCAGACAGCGGCTGGTAAACCTAGTTAAAAGACCAAAGTTCAGAAAGTGCATGGGAGAGGGACGCTGAGCTGAGGACACTGTTCCGGCTGCAGAACGTGTTATGGCTGAGCTTACACTTGGGTGACTAGGGGATGCAGGCAGATAAACATTAACCACACTAACAGAGGAGACAGAAGCCCACTGGGGCTGTGCAAAGTGTCCAAGGAGCACAGCCCCTTTTGCCCTCATCATATGTAACAGCCCTTCGCTTGAGCCCAGGAGTTCGAGATCTGTCTGGGCAACATGGCAAAACCTTGCCTCTACAAAAAATCGAAATTTAGGCCGGGCGCGGTGGCTCAAGCCTGTAATCCCAGCACTTTGGGAGGCCGAGACAGGCGGATCACAAGGTCAGGAGATCGAGACCATCCTGGCTAACATGGTGAAACCCCGTCTCTACTAAAAATACAAAAAAACTAGCCGGGCGAGGTGGCGGGCGCCTGTAGTCCCAGCTACTCGGGAGGCTGAAGCAGGAGAATGGCGTAAACCCGGGAGGCGGAGCTTGCAGTGAGCTGAGATCCGGCCACTGCACTCCAGCCTGGGCGACAGAGCGAGACTCCGTCTCAAAAAAAAAAAAATCGGAATTTAGCCAGCCCTGTGGTCCCAGCTACTCCGGGAGCTGAGGTGGAAGGATCGCTTGAGCCTGGGAGTTGGAGGCTACAGTGAGCCATGACTGCATCACTGCATTCCAGCCTGGGTGTGGTGCTCCAGACAGCAAAACCCTGCCCCACAAAAATAAATACATTAAAAAGAAGTAACAGAAGTAACAGCCCCTCCTGGACTTGTTTTATTTTTTGAGATGGAGTCTCACTCTGTCACCCAGGCTGGAGTGCAGTGGTGTGATCTCGGCTCACTGCAACCTCTGCCTCCCCGGTTCAAGCAATTCTCCTGCCTCAGCCTCCCAAGTAGCTGGCACTACAGGCACACGCAACCACGTCTGGCTTTTTTTTTTTTTTTTTGTATTTTTAGTAGAAACAGGGTTTCACCATGTTGGCCAGGCTGGTCTCGAGCTCCTGACCTCAGGTGATCCCCCACCTTGGTCTCCCAAAGTGCTGGGATTACAGGCGTGAGCCACTGTGCCTGGCCCCCTCCTGGACTTTTAGGATGTGACTTCCTTCCCATCCAGTCTGTCTGTCTGAGCACTACCCACCCAGCTAGACTGACTTGGTAACTGGATCTAAGGAGGAAGCGATATTGCTGTTTTCAAGGTCGGTGGGCCAGAGGCCTGGGCTAAGGCACTCAGACAAGCCCCTGCCCTGCCCACCTGGTCACCACCATTCACGGTGATCATTCATCTGTGGCAAGAGGTGGGCAGCAGAGGAAGCTGAGTTAGATACCCGACATGTAACTTTTTGGAGGTTTTTACAGAAGCAGATAGAGTGGCCAGTGGCATCAAAGAAACGGAATGAGAACTTGAGCCCAGGCACCCAGAGCAGGTGTTTTCTGAGCCCTCAGCTCCCTCTACAGGCCTTTCCTGACCATGGCCAGCCCGTTTGGGGAGTCACGTCTCAGCCCTGGCTTGGGTACAGCAGGGAGGGCTCTGGAGGCCCCTGCTGAGCAGGGTTGATTCTAACACTATTCCTCTGTGTCCTAGTATTGTCTTTTCTCTTTTCTCTGTAAATCATGTTCTCTTTTGCCGCAAGCAAATTCCTGAATTTTTGCTGCCTTCTAGAAGCTCCAGTGAGGGTCTTTACCAGAGACATACCCAGAGATTTGCTGTAATGTCCTTAGGGGAGTCCAGAATTCACTTACAGAGGCTATCTCTGCCGAGTGGCTTTCCCTGGAGCAGCCCAGAGCTCTCTTTCAATCCTAAGGGGATGTTTGTCTCGCTAATTTCCATCAAGAAATCTGTTTTCTTGGACAGGCACAGTGGCTCATGCCTGCAATCCCAGCACTTTGGGAGGCTGAGGTGGAAGTCAGGAGTTCGAGACCAGCCTGACCAACATGGTGAAAACCCATCTCTACTAAAAACACAAAAAAATTAGCCAAGCATGGTGACAGGTGCCTGTAATCCCAGCAGCTTGGAATTGAGAGGCAGGAGAATTGCTTGAACCCTGGAGGCAGTGGTTGCAGTGAGTCAAAATCACACCCCTGCACTCCAGCCTGGGCAACACAGTGAAACTCCATTTCAAAAAAAAAAGAAACAGAAATCCATTTTCACAGGAAACCAAAAATCAGCATTTTGGACTCAGTCTGCTAAATGATTATTCCTTTCCTGATACAGATTTTGGTTTTGAGAGTCAAACAGGGATCAGCAGCACAATGTGACTTCGGTTTTGATCCAGAACCATTTTACTAAGCTCAGAAAAGCATGCTTTGTCGAGTTCCAATGGATTCCAAGGGAAACCACTTATCACAGGTAAAGCTGTACTTTCTCTCGCCAAGCCCCTGGAGGTAGCATCTCCACTTCCCATTCTTTGCCAATGGCTCCTGTGACTGAACAGAGCAGCTTTTTCTGAAATAAGACAAAAGCGTTTGTGGAAGAGCCACAGAATAAAAATAGAGATACAAGTGCTTACTTTCAATTCTTTTCTTTTAAATGTAAATAATTGCTCCATGATCCATGCCGCCACTTACCCCAACTGAATACCAAAACAGCCGAATCCTTTGGAATCCTTTTTTTTTTTTTTTTCCAGAGACAGTGTCCTGCTGTTTCCCAGGCTAGAGTGGCAGTGGTGCCATCCCAGCTCACTGAAGCCTCAAACTCCTGGGCTCAAGGGATCCTCCCGCCTCAGCCTCCTGAGTAGTGGGGACTACAGGCACGCACCACCACATAAGCTCTAGGCGAAAGAATGAGGCTCCTTCTCAAAAAACAAAACAAAACAAAAAGCTGAATCTCAATCTTAAAACCTTCACCTTCAGGGAGGAATGTTTGTTTGAGACCGAGTTCACTCTTGTTGCCCAGGCTGGAGTGCAATGGCGTGGTCTTGGCTCACCGCAACCTCCACCTCCCGGATTTAAGCGATTCTCCTGCATCAGCCTCCCAAGTACCTGGTATTACAGGTGCGCATCACCAAGCCTGGCTAATTTTTGTATTTTTATTAGAGAGCGGGTTTCACCATGTTGGCCAGGTTGGTCTCGAACTCCTGACCTCAGGTGATCTGCCCGCCTCGGCCTCCCAAAGTGCTGGGATTACAGGTGGGAGTCACTGTGCCCGGCCTGAGGAATCATATTTGGATTACTCATCTCTCCGGCCACTTTAACTTACAAAAAACTAAACTAAGAAGTAAATAAGCCAGAATCCCTCCCCGCTCACCCACTTTGGTCTCCCCAAGAACAGGAGGATTATAAGAAAGGAGCTGGGGGGACAGTGGGGTCTTCAGGGGTTCCCTGAGACGCCTCTTCCTGCCCTTGTTCCAGCCTTGGAATCGGAAGGAGGGAACCTGTGTCTGAAGTGATTGACAGGTGGGGGCAGGAGTGTGGATTCTGGCCTGTGCTTGACACTCAAACCCAAGCTACAGCAAGGGTTAGCAGCCCACAGAGGGCGAGGCCAGGAGGCGCAGGGAGGCTGCTGTCCCTAAGCAGCTGTGCTGGGCTGTGCCCACCCCTGGTGACCACCACGCAACCTCAGGGGAACCTTCAACCCGGTGAATGGCAGCTGGTTCCTCTGTTGAGCAAACTTTCCAAGGAAAGCTGGGCTCTCCAGAGAATCTCAACACCCGGACCATGATGTCTCAACACCATGATGTCTGGATGGGGACACATCTCTGGGGCCCCCGACAGCTTATTTAATCACACGGAAGACAGGTGCACAGGTGTGGATCCCTCAAATTGTAAACAGTGCTGTGCAGTGCTGTGTGGCCCTCAGGACACCAAGGTCCACTGGGTGGAGGCCCCGTGGCTGCAGTCATGGACCACTGGTTTCCCTGAATCTCACTGCTACCCTTATGCAGATGAACGCCCACCCCAGTGCGCCAGGACACTGGTACAGGTGGAACTTGCTGCCTGAGGATCCAGGAGGTAGAAGAAGCTGAGTTGGCGGCTGCTCTCCCAGTGGAGCCGAGAGCATCAATACCCGGGGCTTCCGGTGCAGCAGACATGCACTTCTGCCCCTGCAGCAGGGATGCACAGAAGCGCCCACCCCCAGGAAGGCGGCACCTATGCACAGAACTAGAAAGGACAAAAGCTCAGGTGCTTGGAAGTTCCCCTGGGGTCCCTTGGAATTCCTGAGACTCTCCTGGCTTGGAGGGCGTGGGCGCCTTGGGAGTGCCGGCCGGGCTCTTGGTGGGAGGCTGAGAAGAGCAGCACCAGCAACAGAGAGAGAAGAGCCGGGTTCGGACGGCGCGGGTGCAGAGGACGAACATGATGCAGTTGGCACCTCCCTGAAACGTGTTCCCGATACCCTGTCAGGAGAAAAGGAGCTGTGAGCATGGGGCTGGAGTTGGTCTCAGAAACACATGTTCTCTTAATTCTTCCAATTAAGAGAAATGGCTAGGCTGGGCACGGTGGCTCACGCCTGTAATCCCAGCCCTTTGGGAGGCCGAGGCAGGCAGATCACTTGAGGTCAGGAGTTGAAGACCAGCCTGGCCAACATGGTGAAACCCTGTCTCTACTGAAAATACAAAAATTAGCTGGGCGTGGTGGTGTGCACCTGTAGTCCCAGCAACAAGGAGGCTGACACAGGAGAATCGCTTGAACCCAGGAGGTGGAAATTGCAGTGAGCCGAGATCCCACCACCATACTCCAACCTGGGTGATAGAGCCAGACTCTGTCCCTGAGCCCCCCCTAAAAAAGAGAAATGGCTGAGAAACACACACACACACACACACACATGCACACACATGCACACACATGGGGTGGCTGGGAAGTGCTGTGTACCCCAGCACCTCCCCCCATCCTCCCTGCCATGGCTGATCTGGGATGACCTTGGCAGTGGGCCTCCAGCAGGGCTCCAGATCTTCTGGGCTGGGAAGGACCCAGGAGCAGTCAACTCTCCTGGGGCTACTCCTAGGCCACTGGTGAGCACCTCCCCACCCCAGACCACACTGATCCCACTCTGTCTCCTCTCTTCAAGGTCCTGTCTCGGGCAGAGAGGAAGGCACAGCACAGTGGGGCCAAGTTCCCTCCCTGCAGCTGTGCCTTGGCCGACACTGGGGTGCAGCCACTGTGCTGCGGGAAGGAATCAGGCTGTGCCTCCTCTGGGGGCCGGGATGACAACAAGGGCCAGGGAGGGCAGACCTACATGCAGAACGACCAGCACCGGCGTCTGCACCGCGGGGGAGTCACAGAGGGTCAGCACGAACCGCACAGTGCTCCAGACCCGGAGGCAGATGAAGATGAGCGGGATGAGCACCAGCTTCTTGTCCGCCACGGAGCAGCGGCGCGGCAGGCGGTGCTCCTCGGAGAGGATGGGCCGGTACTCAGAGAGCGCCATGTGCTGTGTGGGGACAGCGAAGGCAGACCTGAGCGGATGGGCACCCTCCCGTCACATCCACCCGGGGTGCCCAGGTCTTCCCAGGGACCTGAACTAGCTCAGGGAGGTAGGGGAGATGGGCGGTGGAGCCCGGATCCTTTTCCTGACCCCTGACTGCTAGATCCTCCGCCCAGTCCCCATCTCCATGTGGAGGTCTCAAAGTCATCTGAAACAGCTCAGGTCCAAGACAGAAGACAGATCTTGACCCCTGAGGCCAATGCTCCCTTCCTGGTGTCAGCTCATGGAAACAACAGCTTTCCAGCTGCCTAGGCCAAAGCCTTGGGGCTCTGCTTTGAGCCCTTTCTTTGTCCCACAGCCCACATCCGACCCCAGCAAGTCCTGTGGCCCTCTTTGTTTGTTTAAAATAGATACACGGTCTCACTATATTGCCCAGGCTGATCTCAAACTCCTGAACTCAAGCAATCCTCCTGCCTCAGCCTCGCAAAGTGCTGGGATTACAGGTATGAGCCGCCACCGTGCCGACTTCTAACTTCAAAACAGATCCAGACTCTGGGTACTTCTGCCACCTTCTGCCACTGCCCCGTGTCCAGGCTGTGTCACCGCTTCTCTGGATGGGCTCCCTCCTCCGCCCTGTCACCCCGTCCTGCTCCCCACTGCGGTCCATTCTCAGCACAGAAGCAGCAGGGCTGCTTGAAAACCGGTCTGCTCCAGCGAGTCCTCCACTCGGAGCTCTTCAGTGCTCCCCACTCCACACGCTCCTTATGGTCACAGCGAGGTCAACCCTTATGGTCACAGCGAGGTCAACCCTGCAGCCACATCGACCTCCTTGTTATACTGCAGACGCACAGCACCCACACCCCAGGGCTCCGCACTGGCTGCTCCCTTGCTCTGGAATGCCCATCTCCATCTGTCCCTGGGGCTCCCCCCTTGCCCACTTCAAGACTTTGCTTAAGCAGCACCTTCTGGATAAGGCCTGATGCCCCTATTTAAACTGCACAGAGGCCGGACATGAAGGCTCATGCCTGGAATCCCAGCACTTTGGGAGGCCGAGGCGGGCAAATTGCTTGAAGTCAGGAGTTCGAGACCAGCCTGGCCAACATGGTGAAACCCCATCTGTACTAAAAATACAAAAATTAGCTGGGCCTGGTGGCACATGCCTGTAATCCCAGCTACTTGGGAGGCTGAGGCAGGAGAATCGCTTGAACCTGGAAGATGGAGGTTCAGTGAGCCGAGATCGTGCCACTGTGCTCCAGCCTGGGCAACAGCAAAACTCCAGCTCAAAAATAAATAAGAAAATAAATAAATAAATAAATAAATAACTACACAGGCACTTCCTAGATAGTCCCATCCTCACGTTCCGCTCTTTATTTTAGTCTGTTTCCCATAGTTTGTCTCACCCTCAGTCCCAGGACATCATTCATCCTTGTTCCTCCGGCTTACTGCTTATCATCGTCCTCCCCTCCAGAATGCAAGCCCCTTCCCTGCACAGGGAGGGCCTGCTGTGCCCCCCGCCCACCCACCTCTCCAGGAGGAGAACAAAAACGTGATCTTGAGCCAGTCTTGGCTTTCCTCCTCCTAGAGAATGTCTTTCATGAGAGGAAGGAGGAGATTCCTTCCAGATCAAAGCTGAATTTGTAAAAATAGATGAAACTACTCATAATGAAGATGTGCTTTTTTTGGCCGGGAGTGGTGGCTCATGCCTGAAATCACAGCACTTTTGGAGGTCAAGACAGGAGGATCGCTTGAGCCCAGAAATTTGAGAGTAACCTGGGCAGCAGAGTGAGACACTGTCTCTACAAAAAATTTAAAAATTAGCTGGGCATTGACCAGGAGCAGTGGCTCATGCCTGTAGTCCCAGCACTTTGCGAGGCTGAGGTGGGCAGATCACTTGAGGCCAGGTGTTCAAGACCAGCCTGGCCAACATGGTGAAACCCCGTCTCTACTAAAAATACAAAACTAGGCTAGGCACGGTGGCTCACGCCTGTAATCCCAGCACTTTGGGAGGCCAAGGTAGGTGGATCACTTGAGGCCAGGAGTTCAAGACCAGGCTAGCCAAAATGGTGAAACCTGTCTCTACTAAAAATACAAAAAAATTAGCCAGGCATGGTGGCGCATGCTTGTGGTTCCAGCTACTTGGGAGGCTGAGGCATGAGAATTGCTTGAACCCGGGAGGCAGAGGTTACAGTGAGCTGAGATTTGCCACTACACTCCAACTTGGGCAACAGAGCAAGACTCTGCCTTAAAAACAAAAACAGAATTAGCCAGGTGTGGTGGCACACATCTGTAGTCCCAGCTACTCGGGAGGCTGAGGTGGAAGAACAGCTTGAATCCAGAGGTGGAGGTTGCAGTGAGCCAAGATCGTGCCACTGCACTGCAGCCTGGAAACACAGTGAGACCCTGCCTCGAAAACAAAAAATGCATTTTTGAGCTGGTCCTGTGCCTGGGACGCTGAAGGCCCAGGGGAGGGGAAGTGCCCAAGGTTTTCTGCCAGCACCTGGTGTCCTGTGGAGTCACTGGTGCATCGTGGCATCTCTGAGCCCCCAAGCTTCTGCAACTCACCTGCTCAGAGCCTTCCTCCTCCTCCTCCTCCTCCTATGGCTTTTAGCAGCAGCCCAGTGAGCTGGACTTCCTGCTGCACCCCTCCGAAACAAGTACGGGAGCTACAGGGTGGGACTGCTGCACGAACTGCCCACTAGCTTGGCTGCAGTCTGCTCCTAGCGGTGCCTGTCCCAGCTCACCGACTCTTGGCTCTTTCCTAGCTAGAGGCAACTAGCACATTCTCAGCTCCCTGCCCACTGCTACCCCGTTTTTCTGAAACACTTGCTGATTTGGAAAAGAGGACCCATTGTCACCCGCAGGGGTCAGCCTCAGCCCCGCAGGCTTCCTGCCCTGCCAAAGGAAAGGCAGAAAGAAAGACACACAAAGGGCATCTGTAGAGGAGAGTCCTGGGCAGGGCCTGGCGGAACGCCTGGGAGCCTTCATCGGGGTCCCGGAAACTTCCCAGGGCAGTGGAAAAGAAGAGGAGGTGAGAAGGGCATCCATCACCCAGGCAGGAGACCAACAGTTAATAAAAGGCTATAAGAAGACAAAAGAGGATTTCTTTTTTTTTTTTTTTTTTGAGACAGGAATCACTCTGCCACCCAGGCTGGAATACAGTGAACTCCCAGGCTCAAGCGATCCTCCTGCCTCACTGTCTCAGCCTCTCAAGTAGCCAGGACTATAGGCATGCACCAGCACACCAGCTATTTTTTTTTTTTTTTTTTTTGAGATGGAGTCTTGCTCTGTCGCCCAGGCTGGCGTACGATGATACAATCTCGGCTCACTGCAATCTCTGCCTGTTGGATTCAAGTGATTCTCCTGCCTCAGCCTCCTGAGTAGCTGGGATTACAGGCACCTGCCACCATGCCTGGCTAACTTTTATATTTTTATCATAGACGGGGTTTCACCACGTTGGCCAGGCTGGTCTCGAACTCCTGACCTCAGGTGATCCACCCACCTCGGCCTCCCAAAGTGCTGGGATTATAGGTGTGAGCCACTGCGCCCAGCCTTAATTTTAATTTTAATTTTTTTTTTTGAGGTGGAGTCTCACTCTGTCACTCAGGCTGGAGTACAAAGGCGCAATCTCGGCTCACTGCAACCTCCATCTCTTGGGTTCAAGCGATTCTCCCACTTCAGTCTCCTGAGTAGCTGGGACTACAGGCGTGTGCCACTATATCCAGCTAATTTTTGTATTTTTGGTAGAGATGAGGTTTCACTATGTTGGCCACGCTGGTCTGGAACTCCTGACCTCACGTGATCCACCCACCTCGGCCCCAAAAAGTGTTGGGATCATGGGCATGAGCCACCGTGCCCAGTCCAAAAAGGATTTCAGACCAATTGGGAAGTCCCACAGCCATCTCCAGCAAGGAGTCCAACTGAGGCAGAAGAAGGGTCTAGGGCGGGTGAGAACTGGTTAAATTTCCAAGTAAAAAGAAGAGAAAACTAGAGGTCTTGATGCGAGAAGACACAATGGGAGTGGAGGGCGGGGATTAGGTGTCCAGATGGCCACAGCTGCAAGGTGCATCCTGGCTCAGAAATGGCTGCTGGGTGGACAGAATGGCCTACAAGATGGGTACACACTCTCCTACAATTTCAGCCCTGAAAACTCAGAGGGCAAAAAGAAACACAGGAACTCACACCAGCAAGCCTGCAGGATGAGCCCGGAAGTCTGAATTTAGAGCATTTCCTCTGGACCTATCTTACTGCCCCAGCCACTCCTCACATTGAATCTTTGCCTGTAGTTACTTGCACTTCTGCCTCACTCCGGGAGGGCGAGATCCATGTCCGAGTCCTCAAGATAAACCCCCATGCTATACACAGTTTGGTGCTAGTAGATGCTCAGTAAAAACATACTGAATGAGGCTGGGCACGGTGGCTCACACCTGTAATCCCAGCACTTTGGGAGGCTGAGGCAGGCAGATCACTTGAGGTCAAGAGTTCGAGACCAGCCTGGCCAACATGGTGAAACCCCGTCTCTACTAAAAGTACAAAAATTAGCTGGGCATGGTGGCACGTGCCTATAATCCCAGCTACTCGGGAGACTGAGGCAGGAGAATCACTTGAACCTGGGAGGCAGAGGTTGCAGTGAGCCAAGATGGTGCCACTGTACTCCAACCTGGGCGACAGAGCAAGACCCTGTCAAAAAATAAATAAACAAAACTAAAGTAACATACGGTATGAGTGGTCGAGTGGATCAATGAATGGGTTAATCTGTGGCCTTTTGCAGGCGTTTGCTTGTGGCCAAGAGGAAGCCCCTAGTTCACATATGCAGACTGGGAGGCAGGAACAAGGAGGAACTGGGCCAAGGTGTCAGAGGAAAGCCATGCTTTCCCAGGCTCTCCAGCCAGCCCAGCCTACTGATTTCTGAATTCTGGAAAACTCTGCCATTTAGGATATAATAAATCACTAAGCAAAGTTAGGTGAGTTATTTGCATCATTGATTGTGAAATTCCACAGTCCTCCCTTCCCTGGGGCAGCCCGGTCCTGGGTCCATCCTCCCCTTTTAGCTAAATTTCTCAAGTTTAAGCAGCCACTACAGGCCGTCCACCAGGGGGCAGGAGAGGGCTGTGACCGAGGACACGGCAGCCCTGTCCGCAGGAGCCCTGCGCCCCGGCAGGCCCTTAATCAGCTAAGCCTCCCTTTCCTTATCTACAAAGGAGCAAAAGGACTCGGCTCCTAATGGGGCAGCGGGAACCGATGCACGATCCGTGTAATACAGCGTGTTGCATGGTATCTGGTGCACAGTAAGTGCCTGGTCCCCTCCGGCCCATCACTGGTTCTGTCCCCAGAGACGCAGCCTGTCCCCTCGGGTGGTCAAACTCAATGCCAGGCCTTGCACCTGGGCATAGAGGCCATGAGGAGGGCCCTGAGTTCTGAGGGCAGCGCCTACCGCTCTGTTGATGTGCTTCCGGACCAGGAGGTACAGCAAGGGCAGCAATATGTATGCCAGCATCTCCCACAGCTTCCCCGTCAGCAGCATCCACAGGACGTGGTCCTTGGCCTCTAAGTCAATCCAGCACCAGCCCACAGACACGTCCGAGGCATCGTAGCCAATCTTCTTCAGGGCGACGGCTGCCACAGTGATGACCAGCGGGATCCCCCAGCTGAGGAAGGAGGAGAGAAAGAGGCATTGGGGTCAGGCCATGGCTCCCAGCAATGTCAGCCCTCACAAAATGACAAAGGACGCCCTTCAGAAAGGGAATGGTGCTCTCCGGAGCCCGGATGGCACAGTAGCCCTGGAAAATAAGGGATAGGTGTTGCCCCAGGAGTCTGGCTCTACTTTAGAATTCTTCAGGGACTGGCATTAGAATGGAGTGATGTGGGACAGCCAGCTCCCAGCGTGTGCCCAGCTGCTTTTTCATACACGTGTGTACAGAGTTCGAGACCAGGCTGGCCAACATGGTGAAACCCTGTCTCTACTAAAATTAGCTGAGTGTGGTGGTGCACGCCTGTAATCTCAGCTACTTGGGAGGCTGAGGCAGGAGAATCTTTTGAACCCAGGAGGTAGAGGTTGCAGTAAGCTGAGATTGTGCCATTGTGCTCCAGCCTGGGTGACAGAGCAAGACTCCATCTCAAAAAAAGAAAAAAGTTTTGTATACATGTGTGTACAGAGCACATGGCCAGGCAGGTGTGTGTGTGTTTGCTGCTGTCATGACTGCTGTGAGTCACGTCCTGCTGTCCCAGGGTTCAGGCCCGTGGTGCAGACACTGGTGCTGCGTGGGGCCTGTCTGGTTTCTGTTCTGGGAAGCCTTGGGCACCAGCGTGTGAACACCTGTCCATGCTTGTGCAAATGTGCCACAAACCATCAGCACCCCTTGGTCAGCCCTTGGGTCTAGAGGTGCACACGTCAGGGGCTTAGGGTTGCCTGGGCGGGGAATTCCAGGGTTCTGCTTACCTTCGGCCGGCTCTAGGAGGGGGAACGTGAGCTTTGAGCAGCACGTCCCTTCGGCCTTGAGGACTTCTTACGCAATGGCAGGGAATGGAACCTGGCAAGGGTCAACGGGGACCTCTGAAAGCATAAAGCTCAGGTAGGGGCCCCTCCAAGGGCAGTGTTGGGCTCAGTTATCTTTTTTCTTTTTTTGAGATAGAGTCTCGCTCTGTCACCCAGGCTGGAGTGCAATGGCACAATCTCAGTTCACTGCAACCTCCACCTCCTGGGTTCAAGCGATTCTCCTGCCTCAGCCTCCCAAGTAGCTGAGATTACAGGCGTGCACCACCACGCCCAGCTAATTTTTGTATTTCTAGTAGAGACAGGGATTCACCATGTTGGCCAGCCTGGTCTCGAACTCCTGACCTTAGGTGATCCACCTGCCTCAGCCTCCCAAAGTGCTGGGATTATAGGCGTGAGCCACCATGTCCGGCCCAGGCGCAGTTTTCTAGAGTGCTCTCCCACAGCCAGCCACACAGCCAGGGGTAGGCCCCTTCCCTGTAGTCCCTGAACCAGACTGTTCCTTACACAGCAATGGAGCACACAAAGGCTACAGGGTTCCTGAGAGAGGCAGCCAGTGGGGTGGTTAAGAGCTTGGATTTCAGTGTAGTGGGCTGGATCCAAGTCCCAGCTCTGCCCCTGCTCGGGAAAGTTATTTAGCCTCAACACGCCAGGTTCTCTGCAAAGTGTGGATGACCACAGTGACTGCAGGGTGTCATTGTAGGGTCGTTACGAGAATAAACAAATACATGTGTGTACAGAGCACATGGCCAGGCAGGTATGTGAGTGTTTGCTGCTGTCATGACTGTTGTCACGTTCTGCTGTCCCAGGGTTCAGGCCTGTGGTGCAGACACTGGTGCTGCGTTGGGCCCGTCTGGTTTGTCCGAGGAAGAAGACACAGTACCCCTGTCCTAAGTCAGGTGCCTGGAGGGCAAAGCCTTAGGTAAACAGGAATGATACTATGATAACTATGAGATCAAAATTCAACGTGAATCTGAGGCCAGAATGAGGCCAGGAGAATTGTGCTTCAAGGGGTTCTCCCAAATGCTGCAGGGCTGGCAGAGGAGGCAGGGCAGGGACGAAGATGACAGGGAAAAGTCAGTTCCCTGGGACTGGGAAGGCCTCATGCAGGATGCTTCCAGAACAGAGGGGCTCTGGCCAACCATCCCCTCTGCAGCGCTCTCCAGTCCCCACTGGCCTCTGTAGGGAGGGGCAGGAGTGCTGATGGCAGAGTCACGTCACCCTCAGTGGCCTCGGTGGCAGGAGGCAGCGTGTCCTGTTGGCAGTCACAGAGACACTGGAGCAAAAAGACCACAAAAGGCCAGGCACGGTAGCTCACGCCTGTAATCCCAACACTTTGGGAGGCCAAGGTGGGCGGAACACTTGGGGTCAGGGGTTTGAGACCAGCCTGCCCAACATAGTGAAACCCCGTCTCCACTAAAAGTACAAAAATTAGCTGGGCGTGGTGGCGCGTGCCTGTAATCCCAGCTACTTGGGAGCCTGGGGCAGAAGAATCACTTGAACCTGCGAGGCAGAGGTTGTGAGCCGAGATCACGCCACTGCACTCCGGCCTGGGCGACAGAGCAAGACCCATCTCAAAAAAAAAACAAAAACAAAAACAAAAACAAAAACCAATTAAAAAAACCCCACCCATAAAAGGTAAGAAAGGGTTATTTTAAAACTCATGACGGGCGGGACGAGGTGGCTCATGACTGAATCCCAGGACTCTGGGAGGCTGAGACAGGTGGACCACCTGAGGTCAGGAGTTCGAGACCAGCCTGGCCAACATGGTGAAACTCGTCTCTACCAAAAATACAAAAATTAGCCGGGTGTGGTAGTGCATCCCTGTAATCCCAGCTTAGTGGGAGGCTGAGGCACGAGAATCCCTTGAATCCAGGAGGTGGAGGTTGCAGTGAGCTGAGATTGTGCCACTGCACTCCAGCCTGGATGACGAAGTGAGACTCTGTCTCAAAAAAAAAAAAAGCAAGTGGCCTTTAAAGTGCCACCAAGCCAATCCTCCAGTCATAATGTGCTATTTCTCATTACTTTACAGTTGCAGGATTCCGCTAAGGAATTCTGGGAAGGGGGTGAGCACTGTATGTAGGAACAGTCTCCCTGGAGGGGGCTGGGGTCACTCAAATAGGGGATTCCCCTCTGAGTTGGGCCTGGGAGGGTCACAGTCGGCACATCACTCCTTTGGGCTCCCTCTACATCCCCGACAAGCCTTATGGGAAACCGGGGGACCACACAGACCCACACTCTGTAACTTTAGGGTTGCAGTACTAAAGCTACACAGCGGTACATTTCTTCTGTGATACTGAGTTTGTGCTGGGAAATAACCAAAGGGAAGGTCAAATAGGCAGTGGGTTTTGAAAGGGTTAAGAATGTGGGTTTAAATTAGCTGGGCGTGGTAGTGCACACCTGTAATCCCAGCTACTCAGGAGGCTGAGGCAAGAGAATCATTTGAACCCGGGAGGCAGGGGTTGCAGTGAGCTGAGATTGTGCCACTGCACTCCAGCCTGGGTGACAGAGCGCAACTCCGTCTAAAAAAAAAAAAAAAGAGGCCGGGCGCGGTGGCTCAAGCCTGTAATCCCAGCACTTTGGGAGGCCGAGTCGGGCGGATCACGAGGTCAGGAGATCGAGACCATCCTGGCTAACACGGTGAAACCCCGTCTCTACTAAAAAATACAAAAAACTAGCCGGGCGAGGTGGTGGGCGCCTGTAGTCCCAGCTACTCGGGAGGCTGAGGCAAGAGAATGGCGTAAACCCGGGAGGCGGAGCTTGCAGTGAGCTGAGATCCGGCCACTGCACTCCAGCCCGGGCGACAGAGCGAGACTCCGTCTCAAAAAAAAAAAAAAAGAATATAAGAATGTGGGCCTGATCAACAGGGAGGGGTTGTTTGAACACACAGGAGGAGCAGCTGTGTGAGGGCCAGAAGCTGCCGGGGCGGGAGTGGTATTTAAGTGAGAGGAGGTAAGAGGTAGAATCAGGGAGCCGGTGGGAATGAAGAGAGTGGAATGGTCCAATGATCCTGCAAAGCAGGCTGGGCCAGACTGACTCATGTACAGGCATGGACAATGGTGTGTTGGGAACATTTCACAGCTGGCTCTCCAGAAAAACAAAGACGTATGCAGGTGTGCATGTATGCATGTTTACACAAACACATAGAAATGTATAAATTTCACCCGCAGGATGTGAAGCATACAATTTATAAATAATAATAATACTCCTTCTTTATCGTCCATTCCATGCAGCCAACTGATTCTCACAGAATGCTTTTGTTGATTTCAGCCAAACCCTGGATTTTGCCAACCTGTGGATGCAATCAGCAAATGAGAGAGCTCCGTGGCATGAAGTTAATTGATGCTTTCATTTCCCTTAACAAGATGAAAATGAAATAAGGAAGAAATAGAAAACAGAACATACGTTGTCACCAACTAGTGACATGAGCAACTTCTTGGTTGAATCAGGTACGAGTTTTCTTCCCTCCACACTGGGAGAGTGTTTCCTCAATTTTTTTCTGCTTCATGATCCTGTCTCTTCTCATCTCTTCTTTCCATACTGGCTTTTCTGCCTGCCCCAACACAGCTGCCATGTCTTCTTAAGCTCAGAGATGAGTAACACTTAAGTTTAATCTATACCTTTAACGTCTTCTCCATTACTTTTTTAAGTCTAGATCAGGGGTCCAGCAAACTATGGCTCTCAGGCCAAATCTGGCCCACTGTTTGTTTTTTTTAGATAAAGTTTTATTGCAACACAGCCACACTCAGTCATTTACAGATTGTCTACCGCTGTTTTCAGGCAGAGTTGAGCAGTTACAACTGAGGCTGCATGGCCCAAAAAGCTGAAAACACTTACTTTACAGGAAAACTTTGCTGACCTCTGCTCTACACAATCAACAAAGCAATAAATCAAGCCATCAAGCCTTGATTTGTAGTCTTTGCCAACTTCCATGTGTAAATACTTCCACCATGGCCAATTTCCAGCCACCAACACGTGTAGTTGGAAACAGATGCACGCAGCACACCATTAAATAGTATTTTCACCATACAGATTTAATAGATGCAACAACCTCAAGTGTGTAAAGAGTAAAATAGCTATCACATGATGAGCTTTGAATATTTATGGCTTTTTAAATTTTTATTTTATTATTCCCAGCACTTTGGGAGGCCTAGGCGGGCGGATCACGAGGTCAGGAGTTCAAGACCACCCTGACCAACATGGTGAAACCCCGTCTCTACTGAAAATCCAAAAAATTATCTGGGCATAGTGGCGCATGCCTGTAATCCCAGCTACTCAGGAGGCTAAGGTAGGAGAATCAATTGAACCAGGGAGGTGGAGGTTGCAGTGAGCCGAGATTGTGCCACTGCACTCCAGCCTGGGTGACAGAGCGAGACTCCATCTCGGAAAAAAAAACCACCATTATTATTTTAGAGACAGAGACAGGGTCTTGCTCTGTTGCCCAGACTGGAGTGCAGTAGCACAATCATGGCTCACTGCAGCCTCCAAATCTCGGGCTCAAGTAATCCTCTCACCTCAACCTCCAGAGTAGGGGGTACTACAGACACATGCCACCATGCCTGGCTTATTTTTTGCTTTTTGTAGAGACAAAGTCTTGCTTTATTGCCCAGGCTGGTCTTAAACTCCTGGCTTCAAGTGATCTTCTCACCCTGGCCTTTCAAAGTGCTGGGATTACAGACATGAGCCGCCATGCCCAGTCTATTATTTTTTAAGATGGGATCTCACTATGTTTTCTCAAGTGATCCTCCTGTCTCAGCCTCCCAAGGAGCTACGACTACGGACAGGAGCCCCAGGCCCAGCTTTGTTTTTAATATAATCTAGTTTTTAGTACTGGTCGTATCTAACAATCAGCTCACAAAACTCCCTAAAATGTAACAATCGTGTCTCTCAAACTGGCTCCACGACACCACCAGACGTAGGATGAAAACGATAAGGAGCTGACAGTGCTCTGGGTTCCTGACTACAGGGTAAGGAGAAAGTTGGTGTTTCTGGAACTCTCAGAAGGATAAACAGAGCAGTTCTCCAGCCAGGGGGCCATTCCGAGCTGCAGGTAGTCTAAATCTGATAGGTGCTCCACAAACACATGTGTGGCATAAATCCTGCTTTCTAGAAATGCGTATTGCAGTTCTGACATGTAGGCACGCACGGTGGCTCATGCCTGCAATCCCAGCACTTTGGGAGACCGAGGTGGGCAGGTCACCTGAAGTCAGAAGTTTGAGACCAGCCTGGCCAACATGACGAAACCCCACCTCTACTAAAAACACAAAAAATTAGCCAGCTGTAGTGGCGGGCACCTGTAATCCCAGCTACTGGAGAAGCTGAGGCAGGAGAATCACTTGAACCTGGGAAGTGGAGGTTGCAGTAAGCCGAGATCGTGCTTGCAGTAAGCCAAGATTGGTTTTTTTGAGACGGAGTCCCACTCCAGCCTGGGTGACAGAGTGGGACTCCGTCTCAAAAAAACAAAAAAACAACAAAAAAAACCCACCGTACTGACATGTAACACCTAACAGTTTTTCCCTCCTTCATAAGGGAAGCCACCACCCCCAAAAAATAAAGCCAGAACAAGTAACACAGGGCTTAATAACTGCACACATGAAAAAGACCAAGGGATTTAGTTGATTACAACCTAGAAATTCATGTGGTTGGAGGGGTCGTCCTGCTGCTCAGATGTGGGTGGCTCAGAACAGCCAATGGCTGCTGCTGTCTGCCTGTGAGTGGCCATATGCAGCCCACATTCTAAACCTGAGACTGGCAGGCTGGCACCAGTGCCAGGGCACCTCAGGAGCATGTGAAGAGACGCTGGGCCTTGAGCTATCCTCAAATGGTTAAAAAGTCTTGAAGAGGACCTGGTGGTGGAGAAGTGGTTAGATGCCGGAGGAATGGGCGGGGTCCTGCCCAATCCTAAACCCGGGGGCTGAATAGGCAGCTTCCACCGAGAGAAGGTGAGTGCCCATGTTTAGGGGGTGCCATGACAGGTGCTGGGTGGGGGTGCAAGGTGGGGATGTGGGTTAGAACAGGTGACCAATAAGGCCCCTCCTCTCTCAACCTGTGACTCTCAGGCTGGGAGGAGGCCAGGCTGAGCCTGCCTGGATGGAGGAAGGTAACTCTGTAACTTGAGTGTAACTCTGATGTGGCAGGGGCACCACAAGCTTCTCCCAGAGGTGTCCAGGCCCCAGCTCCAACTTGTATTTGCCTAGAAACAAAAGCCAGACTCCAAGTCGGCTTCCTCCCTACTCAGAGGCTGTTAAGGGTTCAACTGCGTCCCCTACAAATTTCATCTGTTGAAGTCCTAATCCCAAGAACCTCAGAATGTGAGTGTATTTGAGAGACGGGGTCTTTCAAGAGGTGATTAAGTTAAAATGCAGTCAACAGAGTGGAACCTAACCTAATGTGACTCTGCTGTCATAACTTATAAGAGGAAAGGCCAGGCATGGTGGCTCACACCCATAATCCCAGCACTCTGGGAGACCAAAGGATCGCCCGAGCCCAGGAGTTTGAGACCAGCCTGGGCAACAAAGTGAGACCCTGTCTCTACAAAAAAAAACATAGAAATTAGCCGGGTGTGGTGGCACACACCTGAAGTCCCAGCTACTCAGGAGGCTGAGGCGGGAGAACTGCTTGAACCCAGGAGGTTGAGGCTATAGTGAGCTGTGACTGTGCCACTGCACTCTAGACTGGATGAGAGTGAGACCCTGTCTTTTCTTTTCTTTTTTTTTTTTTTTTTTTTAGATGGAATGTCACTCTGTCTCCAGGCTGGAGTGCAGTGGCGTGGTCTCAGCTCACTGCAACCTCCGCCTCCCAGGTTCAGGCGATTCTCCTGCCTCAGCCTCCCAAATAGCTGGGATCACAGGCACCCACCATTATAGCCGGCTAATTTTTGTATTTTTAGTAGAGACAGGGTTTCACCATGTTGGCCAGACTGTTCTTGTACTCCTGACCTCAGGTGATCCGCCCGCCTCAGCCTCCCAAAGTGCTGGGATTACAGACGTGAGCCACAATGCCCGGCCATGACCGTCTTAAAACAAAAAAACAAACAACAGCAACAAAAACAAGAAGTGATGAGCACACAGATCTTTACAGAGGGAAGACCAATGGAAGACCCAAGGAGAAGATGGCCATATACATGCCAAGGAGAGAGGCCTCAGAGAGAACCAGTCCTGCCCTCACCTGGACCTTGCACTTCAGCCTCCAAAACTGTGAGAAAATAAATTTCTGTTGTCTAAGCCCCCAGGCTGTGGTACTTTGTTAGGGAAGCCTGAGTAAACACTGCAGAGGTTTTCTACAGACTAGACAGAAGAGACACGTGTCCCGGCAGCGGGTACCATCCCAGCTCCTAGGGCCCCCAGTCTTACAGGTCACGGATGACTTGGAAACTCCCTACCCCCACAATGCCCAGATTGGCAAAGCTGGGCCAGGACCCTCCACCAGCTCATGGAGGAGAAACCGACAAAAAGCCATTCATACTTGTCAGGAGCTTAGCCCTTTTTGGAACTCGACACCTTTTGTTTTTAAATGTCCTCCAGAGAAAGGAAGTGGAAGTACTGCCGGGGATTAGCCAAGCAGTGAAAAAACCACCTGCGAGACCTGAATTCCCCGCCGGCCTAGTGTCAGTCAGACCAGGCCACTTGTCCCCAGGACAGCAATGCTCTCGGCTTCCCTGCCTTTCAGAGCGGGTCCTTGGGAGTTCCCAGCCCTGCCCAACTGGGGATCTTCAGTTGCGTGGTTCTGGAACCTGTCCCCACCAGAGTCAGGGTGGGGACACCTGCAGACAGGGAGACACATTTCCACTTCACACACAAATGCACAGTTATACTGAAAAGCGGCCCACTGGTTTTCAAAGACCCTTAGAACGCCATCCCCGCTGCCCGGAAGGAGTCAGAGGTTAGACTGAAGCGGGCTCAAAGCAGGGTCTGCTCAATCACCAGCTCCAACCCTGGGATTCCTGTACCTTTTCCCCACCTCAAACCTCATCCTTCCTACAGATCTCTGGGGGCTGGCACCTGCTGGGGGAAAACAAGCAGGCCTCTTCTCTGGGCCAAACACACCATGCCTGGTGTAGGTACCATGAGGCCTGGGGATGTTAACATAACTCAGAAAATGCTTTGAGAACCAAACTCTTGTGCAACAATATGCCAGTTTAAAAACCTCAGGACACAGCAGGGCTGGGGGAAGCCCAGCCGTAGGGAGTGAGGCCTGGTGAGAGGCTGCCTGGAGGAGGTTTCTTCCCTGAGAATAATGGACACTTATTGTCCAGCTCCAGGGGCAGAGGGTCAGGGACTTGGGAGAAGTTCAGGGAGTCAGCCACTGGGCCAGGCCACCACAAGGTCACCCTGCAGAAGGGGAGAGGAATGTCCAAAGGAACTCTCAGATACACACTCATGCCCTAGTGCTACTGTCTGTAGCCCTCAGCTCAGGGATGGGCAGCTCGGCTGAAGGTCAAGGGGCAGCCTGAGCTCTCACACCTCCTGCCAAGTTGCTGGTGCTCAGGCCCCTGCCATGGGCTTCCTGCTGCACACAGGGCAGCACTGCCACCTTCACCAGTCACCTCAGAAAACTTATGGGGAATAACGAAACCAGTTCAATGATTGTTATTTTGGATATATACATGGATGTGGCCACTGCATCCATCCCTCATTCAGATGCCACTGCCTGGGGAGATGGGCCAGCTCTGCCACTGGCTCGTCCTTGCAGTGCCACGGTGAGCTCATTTCAAATTAGAGAACTCAGGCCGGGTGTAGTGGCTTACACCTATAATCCCAGCACTTTGGGAGGCCGAGGCGGGTGGATCACGTGAGGTCAGGAGTTCGAGACCAGCCTGGCCAACATGGTGAAATCCCGTCCTTACTAAAAATACAAAAATTAGCCGGGTGTGATGGTGCACGCCTGTGATCCCAGCTACTTGGGAGGCTGAGGCAGAAGAATCACTTGAACCTGGGAGGTAGAGGCTGTCGTGAGTAGAGATCACACCACTGCACTCCAGTCTGGGCGACAGAGTGAGACTCTGTCTCAAAAAAAAAAAAAAAAAAAAAAAAAGGTGTGGTGGCTCATACCTGTAATCCCAGCACTTTGGGAGGCCGAGGAAAGTGGATCATTTGAGGTCAGGAGTTCGAGACCAGCCTGGCCAACATGGTGAAACCCCATCTCTACTAAAAATACAAAAAAATTAGACAGACATGGTGGTGTGTGCCTGTATTCCCAGCTAGTTGGGTGGCTGAGGCAGGAGAATGGCTTGAACCTGGGAAGTGGAGGTTGCAGTGAGCCGAGATCGTGCCACTTCACTCCAGCCTGGGTGACAGAGCGAGACTCCATCTCAAAACAAACAAAAAACAAATTAGAGAACTCCGAGAACCTTCCAGCTCCAGGCCCAGGTTTCCCCTTTTTGCTACATTGGGACTTCCCGCTCCCCCCAGAGCAGGGTTTTTATAGTAAACATGGGGGTCACAGACTCTTGCTTCCTCTGTAACCCTAAGCAAACTCCAAAGGGTGGATGAACATGTGTGTGAGAGGCACAGGGGCTGGACCCTGCTGGAGTCATACCCACACCCACCTTTAGCTTGGCGGGGCCAGAAGAAACTCAGAGACGCCCGAGGAAAACCCGGTCGGCCAGGACCCTTCCTTCTGACCCCCAAATGAGCTGCCCCGACCCTTTAGCTGCCCCCCCATGCTCACAGGTCACACAGCTGATGCCTGGCACCATAGAGGTCCTGGTGGAGCGGGTGGTCACCTCGCCCCTGCTGACCCCGATCTGGCATCACGCAGGCACCCACCACCGTGCGGGGAGGAAGGGCTGCGCCGCTCTTGGAAAGGAGGTCCCCTTATATGGGAGGCGGAGAAATGACCCCTCCCAGCAGCTCCGGCCTCCCTCAGGTGGGCGTGGTAAACACACAGCCACTCAGGCACACCGCATGAAAGTCAAAGATGGGACGTCTGTGGCAGCCGCCTCACCAGCCAAGACACAGTAGAAAGGGACTTCTCAAACACAGGGACTTCCCCTGAACACTGAGTATCTCACACAACCTTAAAAAAGCAACTGCCGGCCAGGCACAGTGGCTCACACCTGTAATCCCAGCACTCTGGGAGGCCAAGGCAGGCGGATCACAAGGTCAGGAGATCAAGACCATCCTGGCTAACACGTTGAAACCCCATCTCTACTAAAAATGCGAAAAAAAAGAAAAATTAGCCGGGCGTGGTGGCGGGCGCCTGTAGTCCCACCTACTCGGGAGGCTGAGGCAGGAGAACGGCAGGAACCCAGGCGGCAGAGCTTGCAATGAGCCGAGACTGTGCCACTGCACTCCAGCCTGGGCAACAGGGTGAGACTCTGTCTCAAAAAAAAAAAAAAAAAAAAAAAAAAGCAACTGCCGCCAAAAAATTCAAAATGCTGTCAGAATCAATGGACACAAAACCCTTGGGTGAAAGCTGGAGATGTGACAGGCTGTTTCGAGCCACCAACGCCTCTCAGCAAGACACTTCTTAACTACAAAAGGAAAACTAGTAACTTGCAGTGCAGGAACTTGGCAGATAACGCCTGAGCCCGGTGATCAGAGTTAACATCACCAGTAAGGGAATACGTCCAAGTTGCTGGCCACCAGGTAGAAAGCAACGAGAAAAACATGTTTCTGGGATATCCTGCCAAAAATGCAGAACCTGAACCCGTTATGAGGAAGTACCAGACAAACCTGAACCGAGAGGCATTCTATAAAATAACGGGCCTGTACTCTTCAAAAATGTCAGCATCATAGAACACCAAGAAAGGCGGGAGAAGTGTTTCAGATGTAAGGAAAATAAACATATATTAAAATTAAGTCAACATACAAGCCAAGATTTTCCTTTGCTATCACGGACACTGTTAGTTCATGGACAAAAATCTCAACAAAGGCCGGCCACAGTGGCTCACGCCTGTCATCCCAGCACTTTGGGAGGCTGACATGGGCGGATCACTTGAGGTCAGGAGTTTGAGATCAGCCTGGGCAACATGGTGAAACCCCATCTCTACTAAACATACCGAATTAGCCAGGCATGGTGGCGCATGCCTGTAGTCCCAGCTACCTGGAAGGCTGAGGCAGGAGAATCACTTGAACGTGGGAGGTGGAGGTTGCAGTGAGCCGAGAGATCGCGCCATTGTACTCCAGCCTGGGCAACAAGAGTGAAACTCTGTCTCGGGTGGGAAAAAAAAAACAAAAACAAAAACATATACACACACACACACACACACACACACACATATCAATAAAGTCCACCAATCAGGTAACAGTATTGTTCAGTATTAATTTCCTGCTTGGGTAGATGCCTGCGGTTCAGTAAGAGATTGTGCTTGTCTTCTGGAAATACATACTGAAGTATTGAGTATGTCACTCTTATTTTATGTTTAAATTTTTTCTCTCTCTCCTTTTTTTGTAGAGGCAGGGTCTCAGTATACTGGCCAGGCTGGTCTCCTGGCCTCAAGTGATCTTCCCACCTTGGGCTCCCAAAATGCTGGGATTAAACCACTGCACCCAGGCCCTGTCACTTACTCTTAAATGGTTTCAGAAAAAAGTAACTGGAGAGGATAAAGCTGATATGGTAACATTTAGGAAATCTGGAAAGCTAAAAATAATTTTTTAATTTTTTTGAGATAGGGTCTTGCTCTGTCGCCCAGGCTGGAGTACAGTGGCGCAATCTCAGCTCACTGCAACCTCTGCCTCCTGGGCTCAAGCGATCCTCTCATCTCAGCCTCCTGAGGAGCTGGGACTACAGCCGCACACTACCACGCTCCGCTAATCTTTTAAATTTTTTGTAGAGACAGGATTTCGCCATGTTGCCCAGGCTGGTCTCAAATTCCTGGGCTCAAGTAATCCGTCCACCTTGGCCTCCCAAACTGCTGGGACTATTGGCGTGAGCCACCGCGCCCAGCCTAAAAATAAATTATTGTTGAAATTGTATTTCAGTTTTTAAAAACTGTTACAGCCAAAAGACAACACAGACTCCTAAAAGGAGTCTTGGGCTGGGTCAGAAGTAGATTCTAACCCCGAGCCTCTCCCTTACTAGCTATGTAGCTCTGGGCCATCACATCTGCAACGAGGGTAATCGCCCCACCCATCCATTCTGTTGGGTTACTTTTTTTTTTCTTTTTCTTTCTCTTTTTTTTTTTTTTTTTTTTTTTTGAGACGGAGTCTCGCTGTGTCACCCAGGCTGGAGCGCAGTGGCCCGATCTCGGCTCACTGCAAGCTCCGCCTCCCGGGTTCACGCCATTCTCCTGCCTCAGCCTCCGAGTAGCTGGGACTACAGGCGCCCGCCACCTCGCCTGGCTAGTTTTTTTTTTTTTTGTATTTTTAGTAGAGACGGGGTTTCACCATGTTAGCCAGGATAGTCTCGATCTCCCGACCTCGTGATCCACCCGCCTCGGCCTCCCAAAGTGCTGGGATTACAGGCTTGAGCCACTGCGCCCGGCCTCTTTTTCTTTTCTTTTTTTTTTTTTTTTTGAGACAGGGTCTCACTCTGTCACTCCAACTGGAGTGCAGTGGTGGTCTCGGCTCACTGAAGCCTCAACTTCCTGGGCTCAAGTGATCCTCCTGCCTCAGCCTCCCAAAGTGCTGGGATTACAGGTGTGAGCTACCACCTCTGGCCCTGTTGGGTTATTGGTGATTAGTGGGCTAATGAATGGAACAGCACTCTGCAAACATCAGGGGCTAGACACAGCTCATGCTGAAATATGGTTTCCTGAGGATGAGGTCTAAACTGCCTCCTCTCTCTGGAAAGGGGGCCACGGTAGGTATAATGATGGGGCCCCAGGCGGCCACGCAGGTGCTCTCCTAGGAACTTGTGCGTGTGCAGGATTCTCTCTAACCTCCTGCCTTTATGTGACTGTAATCAGTTTTAGCGATGGTTTCTGTCACTTCGCATTGTATCATATCATTAAAAAAAAAGACTTACAGAATTCAAAACCAGTATCTAAGAGCTGCATACCATTTCAGAAGGGGAGGGTAGACTCTTAACTTCCTGTTCCCCCACTGCTGGACATTGAGGTTACTTCCAAATTCTCACCATGATAAGTGCCTCACAAGCAGCTTTGTACATAAAGCTTTGTACGTATTTTAGATTATCTCCTTAGACTAGGCTCTGGTAAATAGGATTACTGGATCAAGGGGTATGAACCGAATACTTTCTACAAAGACTATTTCAATTCACACCATCAATAATACTGTAGAAAAATGCCAGTGAAACTGGCATTTATCATGTTTGTATTCTGCCTTACTTTTTTTTGATATGGAGACTTGCTCTACCACCCAGGCTGGAGTGCAGTGGCACGACTGTGGCTCACTGCAACCTCCACTTCCCAGGTTCAAGCGACTCTCCTGCCTCAGCTTCCTGAGTAGTTGGGACTACAGGCATGCATCACCATGCCTGGCTAATTTTTGCAATTTTAGTAGAGATGGGGTTTCCCCATGCTGGCCAGGCTGGTCTCAAACTCCTAACCTCAAATGATCCGCCCACTTTGGTCTCCCAAAGTGCTGGGATGTACAGGCATGAGCCACCACGCCCAGCCCTGCCTTACTATTTTTTTCCTCCTAATTAAATGAGGAAATGGTACCTTATTGTTATAACTTACACTGCTTTGAATATTAATGGTATATGATATATATTTATCAACTGCTGTTACTATTTTGCTTGAGTATGTCTTTTGTCCATTTTTCAGGATATTTGTGGGTTTAAAAAAATTGAATTCCTAAACGCACATTAGAATAGGGATATCAACTTTTGTGTTGTCATATTTTAAAATACTTTCCAAAACTGAAAGCTTTGAAGAGGACTGAATTCCAGCAGTATGAAATGGTTAAAAAGTGGATAATCACGTATCTATGCCTGAAGGTGGTATTTCTCACATCAATAGATCCTGCAAACAATAAACTAATATTCCAAAGAAATTTTACTGGAAATACATTGGAGAGTCCTTAGTAAGGTCATTGGCAATACAGTCTAGGAAGATCTAGGTCAACAGATGAACCTGTTAGACAGGTTTAACCAATTCCCTTAGACTAGTCTGAATGCTGAGAACTCCAGAGAATAAATTGTCAAACTCCCTCTCTAGCTTGGATACAGGTAATTTTATTTTCTTTTAAGAGGCAGGCAGGTCACATTCAACAGACAAGATGAATAAGTTGCTTTTCTTTTCTTTTTTCTTTCTTTTTTTTTTTCTTTCTTGTTTGAGACAGGGTGTTGCTCTGTCTGCAGTCATAGCTCACCATAGCCTTGACCTCCCAGGTTCAAGCGACCCCCACAGGGTCCCTAATGAGAACCAAACAGAAAAACCCCCAACTCAGGTTTGTTGGGCAATCCTTCTTTTCCACAGAAGCTGGACCAGGTTCTGTTATCGTTTAAAAAATATACTATGTTGAATATTTTTAAAGACAAGAAGGGAAAGAGAACAGGTTCTTGCAAAGATAGGTACAGCCTCGACTCCTTTCAAGTACACGCGATCTCCCGAGTACTCGCTGCCCACACCTAGCCAAGTCATCACGGGACCCAGACAGTGTCAGACGGGATGCTGCCGGGAAAGCAAGGCGGGGCCCTGTTCCGTGGGGCCCTGCAGCATTTGAGCCACAGTTTGAATGATGTGTTGCAAAGAGTTTTTACTTGCACAGCTGAGAAGCAGGTCACTTCGTTTCTCAAGAACCAGCTGGCCTCAGTGCACAACTGAAGGTCAAGCGACTCTTACAGCCCTGTAGCCTCACCGTGTGACACCCAGGTGACCTGTCTCTGCCAAAGTGCTGACTGTGCTCGCAGTCCTTGGAAGGCACTTAAGTTTTTAATAGAAAGGACCTATAATTAGGGCAGTATCTGGTGCTCTGATCTGGGAGTAGGAGAAAAGGAAAACAGCCCCTAGGATTCCTGCCCACAGTTCAGCACAGGACGCCAGGAGATTTTCAAAACCTGACATTCCCCAGAGATTTTCAAAACCTGACATTCTTCAGCGAGGCTTATGTGAAAGATGCTTGAACCGCAGAGTAAGGTCTCGGCTCTTCCCCACTCTCAGAGAGCCTCCAGGAGGACTCCGAGACTCCCAGACCAGCCCTCCGCCCCCGACCTCAATCTCAGAATAACTGAACTCTGGAAAGTCAAGATCACCAAGAACAGAAATACAAGAGGCTGGGGCCTGAGTTTAGAAACGACCAAAGACAGAATAAAAAGGACAGTCCTTTGTAAACTGTACAGCAGACACAGGGCAGCTTGGGAGTGGCGGAGTGCACCAAGCTCACTGTGGCTTAGGGTGGGGTGGTGGGGTGTGACTAGGAGTTGCCGGCTCTCCAGCCCGGGACAGTTACCCAACTCGTCTCCCAGCCTGTTTCCCCATGGGCAGCCGAGACGGCCAGGACATAGTGAAGCAGGTCACAAGGGGCTCAGAGTGTCCTCCCCTGCCCCGTCCAAGGAAACAGGGCCCGGCTCTGGGGGCGAACTCTGACCCCAGTACCCCAAGTGGCTGTGCCCTGGGGCAGGCACAGAGGAGCTCCCTCGGGAGCGAATCTCGGGTAGTTCTGGCCTCCTCCCGCTGGCCCAGGGCTGCCCCGGGGGCGCCAGCAGGCACTGCTCGCTGTGGGTAGGGGGGTGCAAACTAGACGCGGCCTCTGGGAGGGCAAGACCGGGAGGGGTCGGCCTGTGTCGGGGGCTACTGGAAAAGCAGCGCCACCGCCACCCACCTGACGACATGGAAGGCCCAAAGCAGGCGGTCTGTGCGGGGCCCGCGCGAGGCGCGGACGATGCTGAGATACAGGTAGAACGCAATGGCTACGGTCCAGAAGAAGGAGCTGGTGTTGGCGAAGGTGGACAGCGCGCCCTGCAGCACGCAGTCCCACGACGGGCCCGCGAAGTCCTGCAGCACTCCGTAGAAGTAGGAGGCGGCCGAGAGCAGGTCGGCCAGCGACAGGAAGAGCAGCAGGCGCCGTGCCCGGCTGCGCAGGTCGGGCCACAGGGCGTGCGTGGCCACCAGCAGGCCCGAGCCGAGCGCGGAGAGCGCGCACGACAGCAGCACCACGGTGCGCTCCGACGGCACCAGCTCGGTGGGCGGCGCGGCCTGCGGCATGGCGTGGGGGACCAAGAGCCAGAGCGCCGCGAGGGCAGAAGCCGGGCCGCGCGTGCGGCCACCGCCGCCGCCGTCTGGGCAGCTAGACGCCCGAGGCTCGCGTCTAGGCGCCCGCCCCACCCGCGTCCGGCCGCTCCCCGCCCATCTGGGCTCTGGGTCCTGAGCCCCGCCCACGCCCAGGGCCTCGCCCCTATATCCCGGTCTGAGCCCCGCCCAGGTGCCCCTCCTCGTCCCGTTTCTCCGGGCCCTGAGCCCCGCCCCCTCCACGCCCGTGCGGCTTCCAAGCTCCACCGGGTGCCAGAGGCTCCTGAGCCCCGCCCACGCCCTCACACCACGTCCCTAAGCCCCTAAGCCCTTAAGCCCTACCCCCTGTCCCTCCACACTCTGCCAGGCCCACCCCTGCTCTTGCCAGGTGTCTGGGACGTCCAGTCCTGTGAGAGGAAGGACTGGCATTTTTAGGGCTCGTATTACTTTCCCTCTTTTCAGCCAGCATTCTGTGTGTGTTGTGAGTGGAAGGGCGTGAGGATCAGAGGCGTTCTTTCCACTAGCAACAGAAGCAACTCTCGGGTGTGATCCTCATTCCTTAAGCCGTGATCCCGACGTGTTCACAAGTTGGTGGTGATGACTTGGGGAAGCCGGTGTTTCCAACTTTTCTTAAAATAAACATGCTGTTTTTAAAAAAATAGCGAACTAGGTGTGATTTTTTAAAAATGAAATGCTAGGCCGGGCGCGGCTTTTTCTTGTTTTAAAATTTCATACTTTTCAATTAAGATGTAGTTCACATACCGCAAAATTGGCCCTTTTAACTAAACAATTCAGTAGTATGTTCACAAGTTTGTGCAACCATCGTTATTATCATTATTATCTAATTCTACAACATTGTCATCACCCCAAAAAGAAATCCTTATCCCTTAGCCGTTAGCCCTTAGTCATTCTCCCCTAAGCCCTGGCAACCACTCTTTTACCGCGGATTTGCTTGTTCTGTACATTTCCTATAAGTAAAATCGTATGCTCTGTGTCCTTTATGTCTGACTTTTTTCACTTAGCACGTTTCTGAGGTTCATCGTAGCATATAGCAGTGCTTCATTCCTTTTACTGCCCAATCATATTCCATTATATGGATATACCACTTTTTTTTTTTTTTTTTTTGTATAGACCGAGTCTCCCTCTGTCGCCCCGACTGGAGTGCAGTGGCATCATCTCGGCTCACTGCAACCTCTGCCTCCCAGCTTCAAGCAATTTTCCTGCCTCAGCCTCCCGAGTAGCTGGGACTACAGGCACATGCCGCCACACCCGGCTAATTTCTTTTCTATTTTAGTAGAGATGGGGTTTCACCGTGTTGCCCAGGCTGGTCTTGAACTTCTGAGCTCAAGCGGTCTGCCTGCCTTGGCCTCCCAAAGTGCTAGGATTACAGGCATGAGCCACCGTGCTCAGCAGGATGTACCACATTTTACTTAGCTATTATTCATTAGCCCATGGACATTTGGGTTGTTAACACTTTTTAACTATTATGAATAATATCACTATGAAAATTTGCATACAAGTTTTTTGTGATGTATGTTTTCAGTTCTCCTATGTGTATACCTAGGAATGGAGTTGCTGGGCCATATGCAACTTTATATTTCACCTTGTGAGGAACTGCCAAGGTGTTTTTCAAAGTGACTGTACATTTCATTTAAATTTGCACCAGCAATGTATGAGGAATTTCTCTACATTCTTTCAACACTTTTTTTGAGACAGGGTCTCTGTCACCGAGGCTGGAGTGCAGGCACAACCACAGCTCACTGCAGCCTCAAATTACTGGGCTCAAGCAATCCTCCCAAATTGGCCTCCCCAATAGTTAGGACTTCAGGTGCATGTCACCATGCCCTACCAATTTTTTTTTTTTTTTTTTTTTTTTTTTAAGACTGAGTCTTGCTCTTGTTGCCCAGGTTGGAGTGCAGTGGTGTGATCTAGGCTCACTGCAACCTCTGCCTCCTGGGTTCAAGCAATTCTCCTGCCTCAGCCTCCCGAGTAGCTGGGATTACAGGTGTACACCACCACGCCCTGCTAATTTTTGTATTTTTAGTAGAGACAGGGTTTCACCATGTTGGCCAGGCTGGTCTCGAACTCCTGACCTCAGGTGATCTGCCCGCCTTGGCCTCCCAAAGTGCTGGGATAACAGGTGTGAGCCACCTTGCCCAGCCCCTACTAAATTTTTTTTTTTGGAGATGGGGTCTCACTATGTTGCCCAGACTGGTCTCAAACTCCTGCCTTGACCTCCCAAAGTGCTGGGATTACAGGTGTGAGGCCACCTCACCCAGCCTTCCAACGTTTTTTATTATTTTTGTGATAATAGCCATCATAGTGGGTGTGAAGTTGTTCCTCATTGTGGTTTAGATTTGCATTTCTCTGATGAATAATGACCTCAAACATCTTTCCATGTGTGTATTGGACATTTGCATATCCTCTTTGGAGAAATGTCTATCCAACTAACTTTCTCTTTTCTTTCTCTCTTTCTTTCTTTCTTTTCTTTTTTTTTTTTTTTTTCTCAGACTGAGTCTCACACCGTCACCCTGGCTGGAGTGCAGTGGCGTGATCTCAGCTCACTGCAACCTCCACCTCCCAGGTTCAAGCAGTTCTCCTGCCCCAGCCTCCCGAGTAACTGGGATTACAGGCGCCAGCCACCACACGCAGCTAATTTTTGTATTTTTAGTAGAGACGGGGTTTCACCGTGTTGATCAGGCTGGTCACAAACCCCTGACTTCAAGTGATCCACCCGCCTCAGCCTCTCAAAGTGCTGGGATTACAGGCATGAGCCACCACACCTGGCCAATTTTCTTTCTTATTTTTAAATTGGTTTGTCTTTTCGTTGTTGAGCTGCAAGAGTTCTTTATGTATTCTAGTTATTACCCTCTTACCAGCTGTGTGATTTGCAAATATTTTCTCCCATTTTGTGGGTTGTCTTTTCACTTTCTTGATAGTGTATTTCAAAGGAAAAAAGTGGTTTTTGACGATGTCCAATTTGTCCATTTTATTCTTTGGTTGCTTGTGCTTTTGTTGTCACGTCTAAGAAACCAGCACCTATGCCAAACTCATGAAGGTTTGCATCTCTGTTTTGTTTCTTTCTAGCACCTCACTTTTATGGTTACTGTAGCTTTATAGTAAGTTTTGAAATTGGGAAGTGAGTCCTTCAAGATTATTTTTTTCTTTTTTTTGAGATGGAGTCTCACTCTGTTGCCCAGACTGGAGTGCAGTGGTTTGATCTCAGCTCACTGCAACCTCTGCCTCCCAGGTTCAAATGATTCTCCTGCCTCAACCTCCCGAGTAGCTGGGACTACAGGCGCCCACTACCACACCTGGCTAATTTTTGTATTTTTAGTGGAGGCAGGGTTTCACTATGTTGCTCAGGCTGTTCTCAAACTCCTGACCTCAAGTGATCTGCCCGCCTCAACCTCCCAAAGTGCTGGGATCACAGGCTTGAGCCACCATGCCCCACCCTTCAACATTGTTTTTCTTTTCCAATATTGTTTTGGCTATCCGATGCCCCTTGCAATTCCCTATTAATTTGAGAATCAGTTTTTCCATTTTTGCAAAAGAAATGGAAAAGATTGATAGAGATTGCTTTGAATCTGTAGATAAAAGTGGAGAATAATGCTATATTAATAATATGAGATCTCCTTATCCATGGACCAAGGATGTCTTTCCATTTATTTAGCTTTTCTTTAACTTCCTTCAGTGATATCTTATAGTTTTTGGTGTACATTAGGTTTGATTTCGCATTTGGTTCATAGAAAGCAAATATTATCTTTGTATATCTAACTTTAAAAAAATTGTTTTGGCCGGGTGCAGTGGCCTGTAATCCCAGCTCTTTGGGAGGCTAAGATGGGAGAATCACTTGAGAGGCCAGGAGTTTAAGACCAGCCTAGATGACTTAGTGAGACTCCATCTCATACAAAAATAAAATAAAGGCCAGGCATGGTGGCTTACGCCTATAATCCCAGCACTTTGGGAGGCCGAGGCAGGCAGATTACCTGAGGTCAGGAGTTCCGAGACCAGCCTGACCAACATGGTGAAACTCTATCTCAACTAAAATTACAAAATTAGTTGGGCATGGTTGCAGGGCGTAATCCCAGCTCTTTGGAACCTGAGGCAGGATAATCACTTGAACCTGGGAGGCAGAGGTTGCAGTGAGCCGAGGTTGCACCATTGCACTCCAGCCTGGGCAACAAGAGTGAAACTCTGTCTCAAAAGAATAAATAAATAAAAATAAAAATAAATAAAATTGTTTTATGAAATATTCATATTGAAAAGTGCCTAAAATACAAATGTACAATGTATTAGATAATTATAAACAGCCATCCAGGGCAAGAAATATAACATTACCAGCATACCACAAACCTCCCACAAACCCCTTCCCCCTCAGTCATTTCCTTGCTTTTTTTTTTTTGCCCAGGCTGGTCTTTAACTCCTGGGCTCAAAGGATCCTCTGGCCTCAGCCTCCTAAGCAGCTGGGACTACAGGTAGGAGCCACTACTGGAGGCTCTAGCTCTTACCCATCCATGTATGCATCCCTGAACAAAACAGTGCAGTTTGCCTGTCATTGAGCTTTATGTAAGCGGAATCATACTCTCTGTTCCCTTTTGTGTTTTCTGTATTTTGTTCAACCTTATTTTTGTGAGATTCATCCAACCTCTTACTATTTGCTACATGCAATTCATTCATTTTCACTACTGTATAGTACTCCACTGTATAAATAATTCCATTGTATAAATAATTGTGTATTTATCCATTCTATTGTTTTTGGACATTTGGGTTGTTTCCGGGTTTTGGCTATTAGAAGCAATGCTGGAATAAGCATAGATTCTTTTTTAATCAGAAAACAAGTTACTACAGGCAGTTCTCAGCAGTGCGAGCAAACGTATTTGTGGAGTTTGTTCTGCAGAGAGCTAAGAGCGGCTGCCTTCCTTCCAAGTCACTTGTGATCGTTCAAAAGACCCCTGACCTCCTCCTGAGAGGACCCCAGACCATAAACAGAACCTGGCTGAGAGTTCTGTCAATGAAGCCTCTCAGCTTTTCTCTGATGGAAATAGCTTTAAGTTTGGCTTTTGCAATCAGCCTGGGGCTTTGGACTACGGCAAGGCAAGAGTCTGGAATGGATTCTGCCTCCCCAGAGCTCGGTCATTTAATCCTTGGGGTATCTGGAGGAGCGGGGAGGAGATGGGGCACATGAGAGGTCTTGTAGCAACCTGCTTTGTCAGCAGATCAATTTTGACTAGATCTTTCCTGCTTTATTGAGATTGAAGTGCTTTGCCTAAATCTCCAGGTGAGCAGCTGGCTGTTTTACAAGCATTTATTTTTATGTTTTTTCCCCCACCTCCCACCCTCGCTTATAGACCATTTTCATCAGGAAATTGCTTGGCTTTCTTTGCACTGGGAAACAACATTCAAAGAACTTTCATACTTCCTACACCTAGGGAAAAACTGTGAAAGACGTGCAATGATATAGCTTCAAATTGCTTAGATTTAAATGTGAAGCTAATTTTACACTGTCCAGGGTCATGGATGTTGTCTAGATGGGTCCAGGCATTTATCAGGAGGTGGGAACTGTGACTCCCATCGCAGCTGGGATCTGAAGTAGCCCAGCATGGTCTCCACTAAAGGGAGTTTGGGGTTCCTGACCCTGGGACTCTCAGAGCTCCTGGGGCTCCGCTCCTCCTTGGGGGACTCTGGGGAGGTCTGACTGAGAAGAATAAGCCTAGAGAAACCCCAGGCTCTGAGCTGTCTCTAATGATCCCTGCCCCAGATGGTGTGGGATGTCCCATTAGCCACATTTTCAGTTTCCGGTCTTTCAGGACCCCCTCTCCTGCCTCATCTTTGGGGGAACTGGTAAGAAACCCAGATGCATCTTCTTTGGACCCTGAGTTGTTCCTCTAGTAGCTGTGCCAAGCCAGCTGGCAGTTGTCTGCCGCTCCATGTCCAGTGTCCAAGGGGGCCGTGTCCCATGTCCTCACACATCATCACAACCTCGCTTCACCCTACTTGTCTGGCTGCAGAGCTAGGGCCCAGACCCAGAGAGGCCCCATCACAGTGGCGAGCAGCCCCCGGAGAAAGCTAGTTTTTGGGTTACTTTCTCCTCCTCCTCCTCCTCTCACCCCAGGAACTGGCACAAGATTCTCCTCTGACAAGCACAATAGAGGTGACAGTTTGGTGTCTCTCATTTGGAGGAATCTGAAATGATTTTTCTGAGGTCAACTCCAACGTAAGTCACAAGCCACAAACGTAGTTTTAAAACTGGAACAGAGGAGGGACTTTCAGCTTGGGCTGGCCACCTTCCTCATTTCCCTGTTTGAAAGGTGAGTGTGGTACAGGCTCTGCCACTGATCACTGCCCGAATCATGAAGGGAGGGAACTCATGCTGCTCCTTCCTGCCTGGGGACCATGGTGAGTGTCTTAGTCAGGGCTCTCTAGAGCGCCCGAACTAATAGCATAGATGTAAATATAAAGGGGAGTTTTTTGTTTTTGGTTTTTTGGTTTGTTTTTTTTGTTTTTTGAGACGGAGTCTGGCTCTGTCGCCCGGGCTGGAGTGCAGTGGCCGGATCTCGGCTCACTGCAAGCTCCGCCCCCCGGGTTTACGCCATTCTCCTGCCTCAGCCTCCCGAGTAGCTGGGACTACAGGCGCCCGCCACGTCGCCCGGCTAGTTTTTTGTATTTTTTAGTAGAGACGGGGTTTCACCGGGTTAGCCAGGATGGTCTCGATCTCCTGACCTAGTGATCCGCCCGTCTCGGCCTCCCAAAGTGCTGGGATTACAGGCTTGCGCCACCGCACCCGGCCGGTTTGTTTTTTTTTTGAGATGGAGTCTCGCTGTGTCACCTAGGCTGGAGTGTGGTGGTACAATCTCAGCTCACTGTGACCTCCGCCTCCTGGGTTCAAGTGATTCTCCTGTCTCAGCCCCCTGAGTAGCTGGGCCTACAGGTACACGCCACCATGCCCGGCTAATTTTTGTATTTTTAGTAGAGACAGGGTTTCTCCATGTTGAACAGGCTGGTCTTGAACTCCTGTCCTCAGATGATCCACCTATCTCATCCTCCCAAAGTGTTGGGATTATAGGCGTGAGCCACCACGCCCGGCCAAGGGGAGTTTATTAAGGAGTTTTTGTTTGTTTGTTTGTTTGTTTTAGGCAGAGTCTCACTCTGCCACCCAGGCTGGAGTGCAGTGACGTGATCTCCGCTCACTGCAAGCTCCGCCTCCCGGGTTCACACCATTCTTCTGCCTCAGCCTCCTGAGTAGGTGGGACTACAGGTGCCCACCACCACGCCCAGCCAATTTTTTTTTGTATTTTTAGAAGACACGGGGTTTCACCATGTTAGCCAGGATGGTCTTGATCTCCTGACCTCATGATTCACCCGCCTCGGCCTCCCAAAGTGCTGGGATTACAGGCGTGAGCCACCGCGCCCGGCCAAGGAGTTTTAACTCACGCAGTCACGAGGTCCCACAATAGGCTGTCTGCAAGCTGAGGAGCAAGGAAGGCAGTCTGCGTCCCAAAGCTGAAGAACTTGGAGTTCGATGTTTGAGAGCAGGAAGCATCTGGTAAGGAAGAAAGATGTAGGCTGGGAGGCTAAGCTGGTCAATCTCTCCACGTTCTTCTTCTTTTTTTTTTTTTTTTTTGAGATGGAGTCTCGTGCTGTCGCCCAGTCTGGAGTGCAGTCACACCACTATGTCCGGCAATTTTTGCATTTTTGGTAGAGACAGGGTTTCACCATGTTGGCCAGGGTGGTCTGGAACTCCTGACCTCAGGTGATCCACCTGCATCAAACTGCTGGGATTATAGGTGTGAACCACCTTGCCTGGCCTTCTCCATGTTCTTCTACTTGCTTTTATTCTGGCCGAGCTGATAGCTGATTAGATGGTGCCCCCCAGATTGAGGGTGGGTCTGCCTCTCCCACCCCACTAACTGAGATGTTAATCTCCTTTGGCAACACCCTCACAGACACACCCAGGAACAATACTTTCCATCCTTCGATCAAGTTAACATTCAATATTAACCATCACAGTGAGCAACGGTGAACCTCCAGCATCCCCAAGGAGGCCCTGCAACCCCTTGGCATGTTCACGTGACCATTGGGCCACACAGATAAAGAATAGGGCAAGCCTGGCCAGCACCGTTGCTGGAATCAGGAGCCTCCTCTTCAAGGGACCCCATCTGGTGGGTGTATTTTCCTTCAGGAGCCCTCTGATCTCAGTGGGATGTGTTTAACCTCTCCCTGATCACCTTGAGCCTTGCCCCTCCCTACCCCAACACTGAAGGCTGCTGCCCCCGCTTGCTGTGCACCCGGCCCTCTGACCTGCACACATCTTAGAAAGAGCCTGGTCCTGGCTGGGCGTGGCGGCTCACGCCTGTAATCCCAGCACTTTGGGAGGCCGAGGCAGATCACGAGGTCAGGAGATCAAGACTATCCTGGCTAACACGGTGAAACCCCGTCTCTACTAAAAATACAAAAAAATTAGCCGGGCGTGGTGGCGGGCGCCTGTAGTCCCGGCTACTCGGGAGGCTGAGGCAGGAGAATGGCGTGAACCCAGGAGGCGGAGCTGGCAGTGAGCCGAGATTGCGCCACTGCACTCCAGCCTGGGCGATAGAGCGAGACTCTGTCTCAAAAAAAAAAAAAAAAGAAAAGAAAGAGCCTGGTCCTGGGAGCTCTTCCACTGCAGCAGCTCCCGGCGTGGCCACTGCCCTGCAGTTCCTAGCTGCCTGGGTGAAGAGGAGCCGGACTAATGAGAGAACAACCTGGCCAACGTGGCGAAACCCCGTCTCTACTAAAAATATAAAAAATTAGCCAGGCATGATGGTGGGTGCCTGTAATCACTGTGGGAGTTTGCACTGAGCTGAGATTGCACCACTGCACTCCAGCCTGGGCGACAGAGAGAGACTCCGTCTCAAAAAAAAAAAAAAAAAGAAAAAAAAAATATGGATGGGGATGGGGGACAATTCAGCTCACAACAGGGATCTTTCTGGACACTCAGAACCAAGCTTTAATAGCTTGACAATGTCTTTCAGTCTGAAACGCAGAGACACTGCCAACCCAGGGCCTGCCCTCCATCACAGGAAGAAGCCACACCATGAGCCTCGTGCCAGCAAAATGTGGCTGTGGTTGCTTGCTCAAGGGCAAGGCTGATGGGTGTTACTTCACTCTGGCTTTCAGAGTCACAGGAAGAGGCTGCGCAGGGAACAGGAGTCAACTGTTCCCCAATTCCTGTGGCGCCTGAGCAAGAGAACAGGAGTGTGAGCCCAGGGCTTGGGGCAGACATGGGCAGATGCTCATGTGTGTGGGAATGGCTGCTGGAAGCCCATGCGTGGTCACCAGGGGTCTGAGAGGCAGGGGCCAGGCTGTGACAGTGGTTCCCAAACAGCCGGGGAGCTCTGTAAACTTTAAGGCTCTGATCGCCCATATAGGGCAGGGCAGGCATCTATATCTTTAGAGGGCTCCCAGGCGGATGCAGAAATGACTTGGGTCCCCAGACAATCACTGCAGTCGCTGATGGCTCTCTGTGGGGTTCATATACTTTTGTATGCTTGAAATTTTTCATAACAAAAAGTTAGAAGGGAGGAAAAAAGGAAGGAAGGAGGGAGAGGGAGAAGGGAAGGAAGGAAGGAAGACAGGAGGGAGGGAGGGAAGAAGGAAGGAGAGGGAAGGAAGGAAAAAAGAAAGGAGGGATGGAAGGAAGGGAAGGAAAGAGAAGGAAGGAAGGAAGGAAGGAAGGAAGGAAGGAAGGAAGGAAGGAAGGAAGGAAGGAAGGAAGGAAGGAGTGGCTGAGCATAGTGGCTCATGCCTATAATCTCAGCACTTTGGGAAGCTGAGGTAGGAGGATCACTGGAGGTCAGGAGTTCAAGACCAGCCTGGCCAACATGGTGAAACTCTGTCTCTATTAAAAATACAAAAATTAGCAGGTGGTGGCACGCACCTGTAGTCCCAGCTACTCTGGAGGCTGAGGAAGGAGAATCAGTTGAACCCAGGAAGCGGAGGTTGCAATGAGCTATCGTACCACTGCACTGCAGCCTGTTGGCTGGGTGACAGAGCAAGACAGTGAGACTGTGCCTCCAAAAAAAAAAAAAAAGGAAGGAGGGAGGGATGGAAGGAAGGAAAAAAGTCTCCCAGAGGATTCTGATGCCAGCCCTGGTTAGGATGAAGACGGGAGGGAGGAAGCCCTAACCTGCCCAGGACTTTCTGTGACTCGGGTGAAGCAGTGCCTCCTGGTGGTGAGAAGGCAGTACTACTGGTATAAACCTGTCTTGACGTGCAGACTCGGTGTGAATGTGGGGCCAGGACAATGTGTGTCCTGGAGTTGACTGTGCACGGGGAAGCTAGGCAAGCCTTTGGAGCAGGCCCATAACCTTTGCCACAAACCCCTTTGCCAGTCTAGTGAACTCTCTGGATTCTCAGGATAAAAGCATAAATTACATGGGATTACAAAGCTAACCAATCATAGTGAAATACAATGATTGAAATACTTGATAAAGCCAAATTTGGTATAGCGTGGCAGATATGACAATAGTAGTATGTCATAGTAGATAGTAGTAATGTGCCAATGAGAGTGTTAGCACATTAAATAATATCTAATAACAACTGGTCAAATAACAATAATTTTAAAAGTAGTGAAGAGAATTAATGATATTTTGCAACAACTCCAACATGTAAAAATAGCTGCAATTTCTATTGTTAACAGAATCACACATACTACTATAACAAACAACAAAAACCTCCCAAAGGCCAGGCATGGTGGCTCACACCTGTGGTCCCAGCACTTTGGGAGGCTGAGGCAGGAGGATCCCCTGAGCCCAGGAGTTCGAGGCTGCAGAGAGCTATGATCGCACCATTGCACTCCAGCCTGGGTAACAGAGCAAGATCCTGTCTCAAAACAATGCAAACAAAACAAAACACCCTCCTGAAACTTATTGCCCATCTTTATTCATGAATAAAGGAAATGGGCAATTGCTATGAGAAGTCAGTAAAAACAAAGAAGTGCCTGGTTGCCCTGCAGGTGTTGCACCGCCAGCTGAGAACCTGCCTTAGAAAGGCAGCCAAGGGCCCACTGCACTCCTGTGTCATCTGGCTGCTCCATATTCCCACTATGTGTTCTACAAAGATTGATTGAGGGCCTACTGTGTGTGGCAGACACTGCACAATATAGACCAGGTACCTGCCCTTAGCAAGCATGCATTCTACAGGGACAGCCGATAAGCCAACAATACACAGAACATAATCTACCAGCTCAACTTTTTTTTTTTTTTTTTTTTTTTTTGAGACAGGCTCTCACTCTGTCACTCAGACTGGAGTGCAGTGGCACAACCATGGCTCACTGCAGCCTTGACTGCCCAGGCTCAAGCAATTCTCCCACCTCAGTCTCCTGAGTAGCTGGAACTATAGGCATGTGCCACCAAACTTGGCTAATTTTTTTTTTTTTTTTTTTGAGATGGGGTTTCACTCTTGTCACCCAGGCAGGAGTGCAATGGCGTGATCTCGGCTCACTGCAACTTCCACCTCCTGGGTTTAAGCGATTCTCCTGCCTCAGCCTCCCGAGTAGCTGGGATTACAGGTGTCCACCACCATGCCCAGCTAATTTTTGTATTTTTAGTAGAGATGGGGGTTTCACCATGTCGGCCAGGCTGGTCTCGAACTCCTGAATTCAAGTGATCCGCCTGCCTCAGCCTCCCAAAGTGCTAGGATTACAGGTGTGAGCCACTGCGCCTGGCTAATTTTTAAAATTATTTGTAGAGAGGGGGTCTCACTATGTTGCACAAGCTGGTCTCAAACTCCTGGGCTCAAGTGATCCTCCTGCCTTGGCTTCCCGAAGTACTCAGATTGCAGGCAAGAGCCACCATGCCTGGCCTAGCTCAATGTTTAGGTAAGATGTTCCTATTGAATACATTATGTAATATGTAACAATGTTTTGTGCATAACTGATATATAGTGCTTATTGAAAGTTTCCTTTTAATCCCATTTGCTTTAAAGTCAAGAGTTTTCAGCCTAGTTTAGCCGATGTGCGTTCAGTCCGCTTTTACAAAGCAAAAGAAATCTCACATCCTCTGGAAGATTCTGAAGGGCTTCTGGGGAGGGGAGATGCTCATTCCTGTTATCTTTCTCCCCAATCAGTATTAAGAGCCACTGCTTATTCACAGCAGCGCTTTTCACCATAGCCAAGAGGTGGAAACAGCCAGGTGTCCGTGAACAGATGAATAATAAACAAAAGGTGGACTATCCACACAATGGAATATTTTGTGGCCCTAAGAAGGCATGAAATTCTGACACATGCGCCGGGTGCGGTGGCTCAAGCCTGTAATCCCAGCACTTTGGGAGGCGGAGACGGGCGGATCACCAGGTCAGGAGATCGAGACCATCCTGGCTAACACGGTGAAACCCCGTCTCTATTAAGAAATACAAAAAACTAGCCGGGCGAGGTGGCGGGCGCCTGTAGTCCCAGCTACTCGGGAGGCTGAGGCCGGAGAATGGCGTGAACCCGGGAGGCGGAGCTTGCAGTGAGCTGAGATCCGGCCACTGCACTCCAGCCTGGGTGACAGAGCGAGACTCCGTCTCAAAAAAAAAAAAAAAAAAAAAAAAAGAAATTCTGACACATGCTATAAGATGGACGAACCCCAAAGACATTATATTGAGAGAAATAAGCCAGACACAAAAAGAACAAACACTGTAGGATTCCACTTATATGAAACATCCAGAATAGGTAAATTCATGGGGACAGAAAGTAGAATCAGGGTTACCAGGGGCTGGGGGGCGGAGACCATGGGGAGTTATTGCTTAAGGAATATGGGATTTCTGTTGGAGGTGATGGAAATGTTCTGGAAATAGATAGTGGTAATGGTTACACAATATTGCGAATGCCATCAACACCACTGAATTGTATACTTTAAAGTGGTTAAGGCCGGGCGCGGTGGCTCATGCCTGTAATCCCAGCACTTTGGGAGGCTGAGACGGGTGGATCATGAGGTCAGGAGATCGAGACCATCCTGGCTAACCCGGTGAAACCCCATCTCTACTAAAAAATACAAAAAACTAGCCAGGCGAGGCAGCGGGCGCCTGTAGTCCCAGCTACTCGGGAGGCTGAGACGGGTGGATCATGAGGTCAGGAGATCGAGACCACCCTGGCTAACCCGGTGAAACCCCATCTCTACTAAAAAATACAAAAAACTAGCCAGGCGAGGCGGCGGGCGCCTGTAGTCCCAGCTACTCGGGAGGCTGAGGCAGGAGAATGGCGTGAACCCGGGAGGCGGAGCTTGCAGTGAGCTGAGATCCAGCCACTGCACTCTAGGCTGGGCGACAGAGCGAGACTCCGTCTCAAAATAAATAAATAAATAAATAAATAAATAAATAAATAAATAAAGTGGTTAAAATGCACCGGGTGCAATGGCTCATGCCTATAATTTCAGCTTTTTTTTTTTTTTTTTTTTTAGATGGAGTCTCACTCTGTCGCCCTGGCTACTTTTGTAGCCAGCCCACGCCTGGCTAATTTTTGTATTTTTAGTAGAGATGGGGTTTCACCATGTTGACCAGGCTGGTCTTGAACTCCTGACCTCAGGTGATCTGCCTCCCTCTGCCTCCCAAAGTTCTGGGATTACAGGCATGAGCCACCGTGCCCAGCCATACTTTTAAAAAAATTTTTTGTAGAGATGGAGTCTCACTATGTTGCCCAGGCTGGTCTCGGCCACCCAAGGTGCTGGAATTACAGGTGTGAGCCACCATGCCCAGCCCCCGATTCACATTTTGAGATCTTAGCCTCCAGTACCACAGGATGTGACTGTATTTGGACAGAGGGTCTTTAAAAGGCAACTAAGTTAAAATGAGATTGTTAGGGTGCACCCTAATCCAGTATGGTTGTGTCCTTAAGAGGAAACATGGGCCCGTTGCGGTGGCCCACACCTGTCATCCTAGCACTTTGGGAGGCCAAGGCAGGCAGATAGCTTGAGTTCAGGAGTTGAAGACCAGCCTGGGCAACATGGTGAAACCTCATCTCTACTAAAAATACAAAAAAAAAAAAAAAAAAAAAAAAAGCCAGGCCTGGTGGTGCACGCCTATAGCCCCAGATACTCGGGGTGAAGTAGGGGGTCAATTGAACCCGGGATGTTGAGGCTGCAGTGAATCCAGGTCATGCCACTGCACTCTAGCCTGGGCGACAGAGTGAGACCCTGTCTCAAAAAAAAAAAAAAAAAAAAGAGGAAACAGGGACACAGATAAGAACCCAGGGAAGACCAGTGGAGACACAAGACGACAGCACCTCCAAGTCAAGCAGAGAGGCCTGGGGGTCCGCGGGCAGTGGCTCACGCCTGTAATCCCAGCACTTTGGGAGGCTGAGGCAGGTGGATTACTTAAGGTCAGGAGTTTGCGACCAGCCTGGCCAACATGGTGAAACCTCGTCTCTACTAAAAATACAAAAATTAGCCGGGTGTGGTGGGCCACACCTGTGTTCCCAGCTACTTGGGAGGCTGAGGCAGGAGAATCACTTGAACCTGGGAGGTGGAAGTTGCAAATGGTTGCAACTCACCAACCAGTAAGATCCCTTCCTGCATCCTGAGGAACTACCTGTAGGAGCTTCTGACCGGGACCAGAGGCAGCCCGTACACAGGGCCTGGGGCTCTCTCTGTGTGTGTGTCCCCGGGCAGCCCTGGGTTTGGTGAGAGGGAGGATTCTGATCTCACTCAGCCCTACTCACCCCGACCCTCTTGGGAAGTGGGTACCAAGTCCCGACCCATCCGGGTTGGTGCAGGATGGTAGGATCCCCGTGGCCTGCAGCCGAGCCCTGTGGAAGGCCGCTGGGCAGAAACAGCTCCTCCGTTCACAGAACCCTCATCCAAAAATCCTCACATATTTCAATATAGCCACATCCCAAACATGGACCCCTTAGGCACCGGGCCCTGTGTGGCCATCCAGCCTGCACACCCACGAAGCGAAGGGTGTCCAGGGCACAGTGACGTCACCAGGAGCCACTGAGTCATCAGGAGGGCTGCCTGGTCTGATCTGAGTGGGGTGGAAACTTCCAAGACCAGACACAAGGAGAGTCCATGAGGCTCCCACATTGTTCATCGTTTCTTCTCATCTCTCCTCTCCTAACCAGATTCATTTCAGGAGTAAGTGACTCCAGGCAGAAAAACACCTCCCTCAAGGTTACCAATTTAAAGACAGACAGCTGTGATCTCAGCTGGGATTTCAGTCGCAGTTATGAAAATTAGAGCCAGGTGTGGTGGCTCCCACCTGTAATCTCAGCACTTTGGGAAGCTGAGGCGGGAGGATTGCTTGAGTCCAGGAGTTCGAGACCAGCCTGGGCAACATAATGAGCTCCCCCTTGTCTTTAGAAAAAACGTAAATATTTGCCAAGTGTGACGGTGCACACCTGTAGTCCCAGCTACTTAGGAGGCTGAGGTGGGAGACTCGCCTGAGCCCAAGAGGTCAAGGCTGCAGTGAGCCATGATCGCACACTGCACTTCAGCATGGGCAGCAGAGCAAGACCCTGTCTCAGGGAAAAAAAAGGAAAAGAAAATGAGACTGAGACATGCTTTGTTTTGCAATGATGCAGCATCAAGGGTCCTGGCAGGGGAGAGGTGGCACCAGCCTGCACCACTGCTGCAGAAATACTCGGGAGTACACAAAGCACTTCTCGACTGGAGTCCAGAGGCCTTCATATTTGGTAGTTTACTCTGATGTTTTCAGTTCCAACAGAGGAGGAAGACGTTGGTCCACAGTGGCTTCAGGTAATTCTCCGCCTTGGGGGATGATGAACACAATGAGGGGCACTTGGGATGAAGAGTGAGCGTCCATTTCTCCTTCTTGTCCTCCTCCTCCCCCCTTCCCCCTCCTCCTCCTCCTCCAGCTCCTCCCGCTTCTCCCCGCTCCCTTCCCCACACGGGAGGTGTATCAGTGAGTTTCAACCTAGTGCAGTGGCTCATGCCTGTAACCCCAGCACTTTGGAAGGCTAGACCAGGCGGATCACTTGAGGCCAGGAGTTTGAGACCAGCCTTGGCAACATGCTGAAACCCTGTCTCTACTACTAACAAAGCTACAAAAATTAGTCAGGCATGGTGGGGTGTGACTGTAATCCCGGCTACTTGGGAGGCTGAAGCAGGAGAATTGCTTGAACCCAGGAGGCGAAGATTGCAGTGAGCCTAGATCATGCCACTCTACTTCAGCCTGGGCAACGGAGACTCTGTCTCAAAAAAATATTATCACTTGAGGTCAGGAATTCAAGATCTACTAAAAGTACAAAAAAATTAGCTGGGCGTGGTGGCGCACGTCTGCAATCCCAGCTACCTAGGAGGCTGAGGCATGAGAATCACTTGAATCTGGGAGGCAGAAGTTGCAGTGAGCCGAGACTGCACCACTGCACTCCAGCGAAACTCTATCTCAAGCATACATACATACAGCAAGTTCTCAATGGGGCCAGTGAGCTGTGAGCATGTTTCCTCTGCACGCTAAGCTCTTGATAACTCACATTCCATCACGAAGTTGGGGTCATCTTGACCAGGGAAGGGCAGGCATCTTGGTGGGAGGCCCCTGAACTGTACCTGATAGTGTATCAGGTGCTGCTAGGAGAGGAATGGAAGCCGGGCAGCAAAAACCCCTGATTACTAGTCCTGAGCATCCCTGGAAGCATCCTGCCAAACGCAAGGCACAGGGTAAGTGCTGAATTAATACTTGGCATTTTGCCTGGATCCCCACCCCATCCACCAATTTTAACCACGGATCCTGAGGAGTGCTAACAAGAGCACCAAAGGTCATTTCCATTTTTTTAAAAAAATGTATCACAGCTACTACAATTTGTATTTTGTATGTTGCAAGCACACGTTTGGAAAACAGAAAATAATTTGGTTTTAAATATTCCAGGAAATTACAATCTAATTGCATCAGCTCCCAACTGTGCCTCAGTTTCTAGCCTGGAAAATAGGGTTGTATTACAATTAACTCTCTCTGACGTGTGATCAGTGTTCCTTTTTTTGTTTGTTTTTTCTTTTTGAGACGGAGTTTTGCTCTCATCGCCCAGGGTGGGGTGCAATGACGCTATCTCGGCTCACTGCAACCTCCGCCTCCTGGATTCAAACGATTCTCCTGCCTCAGCCTCCCAAGTAGCTGGGATTACAGGCGCCCGCCACCACACCCAGCTAATGTTTGTATTTTTAGTAGAGACAGGGTTTCACCATGTTGGCCAGGCTGGTCTCGAACTCCTGACCTCAGGTGATCTGCCTACCTCGGCCTCCCAAAGTGCTGGGATGACAGGCGTGAGCCACCGTGCCCAGCTCTATTTGGTTTTAAAAGCTCTCTAGGGTTCCCTCAGCCCAGACAGCCACATTAGGGAGTAACATAACCTGCAGCACGGCTGTCAAAGCGGCCCTTAGTTATTCACCCACCCCAGAGGCAGCGTTTGGAGAAAGTGTCTTCTTTAAGGGCACCGGCTGCCTAGATGTGTTCAAATATAAATGTGTGCGTGTATCCTTCTGTTTTTAATAGACTTTTATTTTGGAATAATTTTAGATTTACGGAAAAGCTGCAAAGAGTAGTACAGAGAGTTCCCTCAAATTCTTCACCCGGTTCCCTCTAGCGTTCGCATCTTACACAGCCATGGCACATTTGTCAAAACGAAGAAATTAACACTGGTATTACTTTTAACTAAAGGCTTTTTTGGATTTTACCAGTTTTTCCACTCATGCCTTTTTTTTGTTCCAAAATCCAACCCAGGATATCACACTGCATTTAATCAAATGTAAATATGTATGCTTTAACTTTTTTATTTTAAAATAATCATAGATTTACAGGAAGTCGCAACAACAACAAAAAAAGTACAGAGATTCTGTGTACCCTTCCCCTAGTTTCGTTCAGTGGTAACTCCTTGTATGACTACACAATATCAAAACTATGAAATAGATATTGGCACAATCCGTAGATGGTATTAAATATACATGCATATATATATTTTAAGCCAAAAATATTTTTAAATCTCGCTTTGCCTCACAGCCAAGAAGATCAAATACTTTCCCCAAAAACATAGAATTTGTATCTAACTCCACTTGCTTCCAAACTCAAGTCCAACCATGAAATTATTCATCCCTCTCTCTAACCCTCCAACTACAGGCAAGAATCTGCCCATACAGTCCCCAAAGCAGGAGTGCACTCTGCCACAGGCCTGGATGCCGTCTACCTCCTGGACCTTGAACTCCCTAAATTGATGGCCTTTGTGTGTATATGTGTAAGCAGCCCCTCTCTGTCCCAGTCCATCCTAAAATCACTCCCTTGGAGCCACCACTGCCCCTCTCATCTTCTAGAATTTCTAGAGAGATAAAGAGCCAGATATGTATCCAAGTACCTTTCTTCTGCTGTTAGCTCTAAAGACAACTGAATATATCCTAGCTAGGATGTACTCTAAGGAATGCAGAAGTAGGCCGAGTGCAGTGGCTCATTCCTGTAATCCCAGTGCTTTGGGAGGCCGAGGTAGGCGGATCACCTGAGGTCAGGAGTTGGAGACCAGCCTGGTCAACATGGCAAAACCCCGTCTCTACTAAAAATACAAAAATTAGCCGGGCATGGTAGCGGGCGCCTGTAATCCCGGCTACTCGGGAGGCTGAGGCAGGAGAATCATTTGAACCCCTGAGGCAGAGGTTGCAGTGAGCTGAGATGGTACCACTGGCCATTTAAAAAAAAAAAAAGAATGCAGAAGTTAATTAAATGACCACAAAGACATTACTTGTTGTTGTTGTTGTTGTTGTTGTTGTTGAGACAGGGTCTGGCTCTGTCGCCTAGGCTGGAGTTCAGTGGCGCAATCTCAGCTCACTTCAGTCCGTGCCTCCTGGGCTCAAGCCATCCCCCGACCTCAGCCTCCTGAGTAGCTGGGACTACAGTTGCCTGCCACTATGCCCGGCTAATTTTTGTATTTTTTGTAGAGATGTTGCCCAGGCTGGTCTGAAACTCCCGAGCTCAAGGGATCCACCCACCTCGGCCTCCCAAAGTGCTGGGATTACAGGCATGCACCACCATGCCCAGCCCAGACATCATTTTTATCTGAAGCAACAACTGTCTGCTGTTTCTGTTTCCTTACTAATTATCCAGGAACTTTTACAGGTGAACTCTGAGAAGGACAATTTTTATTGTTTGTATGTCAGCATAACTAAAAGCAAAGCTGGATAGGAAGAGTTTACCCAAATGATTTCACCTGAACTCAAATGCATAGGCTGGCTACTGCATAAAGCAACAGAGGGGTCCTTTTAATTTAAAAGCTCAGGACTCTGAATCAATTGCTGCTTGGGAGAAGGCAGAGATATTCTTTACTTCTGCCTAAAACTGGAGAAATGGTGTACACTTCTGCTCTGAAGCCATCCTCAGTGCTGCTTCGGTCAGAACTCCCGAGAGGCATGAGTGCTGGCCTGTCGCTGCGGCTGGCATTCCAGGCATTTCATTGGCTCCACTTCAGCCCACGCCTGGCTCCGCGGGGCTGGGCAGCTGAGGGGAGTTTGTGGCCGAGTGGGCATGGGGCACGGCCCGTGCAATGTGCGTTACAAAGGGGCTCTCTCTGAAGCAAGTCCTCTGCACTCCAGTCTATTTGAGGAAAAAAAGAACAATTCCCGTAGGGATGGGGTTTGCTGAAGCATCTAGCTGCCTGTTTCCTCTGGAGAGGGAGGGAGGGCTGGCTTAACTGGGGGATGGCCTTCTCAGCCGGACTGTGTCAAGACCAAGGTTAGGCTCCAAATCCCGAAAACCTCTGTGCGGGGCCTCTGACTTTCAGAGTGGTGAGAATGGAGGCCGGCTCCCTTCCCCTCCAGCGCCAGGGAGCCCCGCAATCGGTGAGGCAGAAAGAAGGATGGGCCCAGGCAGGGGGGCGGGAGCAGGGGAGGTGCCCAGGACAGTGGCTGGAAGGGGAATGGGAGAAGCAGCAGAGGCTGGGGGCGGGGGTCACAGCAGGTGCTATCCCTGGCCTGTGTGAAAGGTACTAGAAGACCCCATCCTTGGTGCCACATGGACCCCAGAGGCTTGTCTTAGTCCATGGGGTCCGAGGTATAAGCCACTGACATTTGGCGTCACCTCTTAAGTTTGGATGAATTTTGGAAAGTGCTAGACTGGAGAACAGTGGGAAAAATCAGTAGAACGAGATCTGGAGCACTCACTGCTCAATGTCACTGTCAGAGAGTACAACGACACCAATGGGAGGAGGGTGAGGACCAGAGGCTGATTGCGTGAGCTGTGTCGGAGTGCAGGACCCACTAACGGGTTCTCTCAGGCTTTCTGGAGGCCACGGCTGTGCCTTGTGGTCCAAGACCTGGGGAAGCCACCGCTCTGTCTTCCCTCTCCATCCTCCGGTAACTTGGGTCCAATTCCTGTTGCCATGGCAATCAGTCCAGCTGGCCTCACAGTTCACTGGCCTCAAAGTTGGCATCTGTAGGTGAAGCCAGTGGGACTTCAAGACTGAGCTGTCTTGGAGGAACTTTTCTCATCAGCCGCTGGATCAGAGAACGTCACCAGCGTCTCACTGACGTCAACATCCTGGGCCTGGCTCTAGCTGAAAAGGAAAATTCTCCCCAAGGCAGACACATCTCCTGAAGCCCACACAGGCACTTTCTATGATTGCACTGGAAATCTGTCCTCTGGGGACAGGAAGCGCGTACACTCATGATCAAGTCACAATGTGGAGCAGGCTCCAGGACACCACGTTCATCTGTAAGAACAGGAGCCTGTGGTTGGCCGCAGATTCTTGAGCCAGATTGATTGGGTTCAAAACCTGGTGCCTTTTTATTAAGTGCATGCTTAGTTACATTTTCTGTTTGTACTTCTGTTTCCTTCTCTGCAAGACGAGGCTAATCACAGACACTTGTTCATGATGTAATACACTTAGAATGCTTAGGACAGGCCTTCCTGCATAGTAAGTGCTCTGCAAACACTGGCTACTATTCTCCCTACGTGCAAACTTCTCCCAGCCAAAAGCCGCCCACACCAAGCCCCCTGTGCCTTTTTCCTTCCGCACCCACGAGCGGGCTGCTCCCAGGGCCCTGGAGCTCACTTTCCCAGCCGCCCTCACCACCCACCGTGGCGCAGAAGAGCTTCTGAAGTCCTGGCGTCTCCCACTGGTCTGGGCATCTCTCGCCTCATCTTCCCTCTCAGGCCCCACAATGTGTAGCACTTCTAGGGCAGTATACTTGCTGATTGCTTCCTTACTATTGCTCACAACAACCAGCTAAGACACTGCCAAAGAAACACTCACAGCTGGCCGGTCCACGGCATCCGGAGGGGACTCGGGGGACAGGCCTGTCCTGCCTCTCCCCAGCACCTGTTGATAAGAAGGAAACGTGGGGAGGAAAGAAAGGATGCAGGAGGCTGAGGCGGGAGGATCACTTCAGGCCGGGAGTTCAAGACCAGCCCAGGCAACACGGCAAGACTCCATCTCTACAAAAAAAATTTAAAAATTAGCCAGCGAGGTGGTAGGCGTGCCTGTAGTCCTAGCTACTGGAGAGGCCAGGGCAGGAGGATCACTTGAGCCCAGGAGCTGAGGCTGCAGGGAGCCATGATTGCACCAGTCTGGGTGACAGAGTGAGACCCTGTCTCTAAAAATAAAAATTGGGTGGTGGCTCACACCTGTAATCCCAGAAACTTTGGAGGCCAAGGCGGGAGGATCACTTGAGGCCAGAAGTTCAAAACCAGCCTGGTCAACATAGCCAGACCCCACCTTCAGCAACTGTCTCTACAAAATGAAAATAAAAATAATGAAAAAGAGGGGACGGAGGAGAAGGCTGAGACCAGTAACAGATCCCAAAGGGGCTAGTTGACAAGGAGAAAAAAAAGTCAGCACTTCCCTGGAAGAGAAAAAATTTGAAAAGGACAGTGGTTGAAAAGTCAGCATGTCTGTGTGAAAGGGAAGCAATGAAGTAGCGCCAACTCCTCCCCCGTCCCGGGCACCGTTTAGGGAGAGGATCTGCCAGAGAATCAGAACCAGAAGGAGATATAGATTAAGTTTATTTCAAGGAATCGGCTTACGTGATTGTGGGGGCTGGCTAGGCACGTCTGAAATCCAGAGGGCAGGCCAGCAGGCCGGAAGCTCCCCGGAGGAGCTGACACTGCAGTCCCCAGGCAGGATTTCTTCTTCTTCAGGGAAACCTCAGTTCCGCTCTTGAGGCCTTTCAACCGATTGCATGAGGCCCACCCACCTCGCAGAGGAGAACGTTTTACTTCCAGCCCGTGATCGTCAGTGCTGACCGCATCTACAACGCAGCTCACAGCAGCACCCAGGCGAGCGTTTGGTCGAAACGTGGGTATCAGAGCCTGGCTAAATTGACAAGGAAATTACCCATCACAGGGTTTAAGATCTAGTGCTTTAAGATCTAGTGACTTCTTGTTATTTTGTTGTTGTTGTTTTTTTTTTGAGGCGGAGTCTCGCTCTCTCGCCCAGGCTGGAGTGCAGTGGCGCGATCTCGGCTCACTGCAAGCTCCGCCTCCCGGGTTCCCGCCATTCTCCTGCCTCAGCCTCCCGAGTAGCTGGGACTACAGGCGCCGCCACCACGCCTGGCTAATTTTTTTGTATTTTTAGTGGAGACGGGGTTTCATTGTGTTAGCCAGGATGGTCTCGATCTCCTGACCTCGTGATCCGCCCGCCTCGGCCTCCCAAAGTGCTGGGATTACAGGCTTGAGCCACCGCGCCCGGCCTTGTTGTTGTTTTTATAGAGATGGGGTCTTGCCATGTTGCCCAGGGTGGTCTCAAACTCCTGGGCTCAAGTGATCCCTCCGCCTCAGCCTCCCAAAGGACTGGGGTTATAGGCATGAGCCACCATGGCAGGCCAAGATCTAGTGACTTTGGATACGGACCACCATGGAACAGTTCCTCTTCCATGTGGGTGTGGGAGCATGAGGGCTGTTTTCAGGAGGATCAAAGTCACCTCTACCCCGGCATGGCAAGTCACAGAAACTTGAGTTCCAGGTAAGGTAGTGCAGAAAAAAGGCTCATGAGCCAGTGCTCTCTCTCTGTGCAAGGGGAAAGAGCCCCGCTGAGGCCTCCACACACATGCAGCAGGACACAGGACACAGAGGTCAGCCTGTTGTGGCCACTGAAATGTCCCGTTGGAGTTGACAGGAGCCCGCTCTGACCTTAGTCCTCCTCCTCCAAACAGGTGACCCTGTAATGCTGTGTTTAAAAAGCAAGCTAGCTGGACTGTGTTATCTTTTAGTGTGGGAAAAATGCTCTTAGGCTGGGTGTGGTGGCTCACACCTGGAATCCCAGCACTTTGGGAGGCTGAGGTGGGTGGATCACTTGAGGTCAGGAGTTCGAGATCAACCTGGTCAACACTGGTGAAACCCCAACTCTACTAAAAAACAAAAAACAAAAATTAGCTAGGCATGGTGGCACGTGCCTGTAGTCCCAGCTACCCAGGAGGCTGAGGCAGGAGAGTTGCTTGAACCTGGGAGGCAGAGGTTGCAGATCATACCAGTGCACTCCAGCCTAGGCAACAAAGCAAGACTCTGTCTAAAAAAAAAAAAAAAAAAAAGTTCCTGGCTCCTAATATGTCAGATTTTAACCCAAAGGTAAGTTCCAGCAGGGCATGCCCGTCAGCTAGACTGGCAGGTCTCAGCTTCGCTGTGGAAGCGTCGGCTGGGGAGCTTTTAGTAAAACGCTCACACCTAGAAGTTCAGACTCAGCAGCTCTGAGATGGGGCCAAAGGTACATCCTACAGTTGCTGTGTCCCCAAGTCAGCACAGAGACAAGCAAAAACTCAAAGTTGCCTCCTTCCCTCAACTCTCAGCCAAGACTGGACGGGGCGGGGGACCCCGGAATCGTGAAAACTGACAGCCACGTGGAAATGGTAACCACAGCACACTTGAACTTTGTGAGCACAGCAGAAGTGTGTGGGATGGGCTGGCCCATCCAGAGATGGGGTGCGAGAGGCGGGAAAGTGGCCTCATGGTGGCTCCTGGCTTCAACCCCAGCACTACCCCCAGAGGGAGGGCAAAGGTCATTGGGGACGGTGGGAGGGCCGTGTGTTTTCAGGGGTGGGCATGGCAGGGGTCTCAGGCAAACACTAACACGGTGAAGCGCAACTGCCAACTCCTCCAGCCAGCCCGCTCCTCAGGCTTGGAAACGGTCCCATAGGAGAAGATGGTTCAGAAGAGAGAGAAAGATCCTGGGACATCCGAGCCAAACCACACGCACCTTCCACTGCTCAGCAGCCCCTGCCCCAGACTTCCAAACAGAATTCCATTTTCTGAATCCAGGCAGCCACCTGGGTGAAGACATCTGCCCATGAAGGCTGCTGTCCCAGGCACCAGGAGGTCAGGAGGGGGCCCTTCCTCTTCCTCCTGAGTCAGGACCCTCAGATGGAGAAGAAAATCCTCCCAGTCAGAAAGAGGAGGCTCTGACTTTAGGGACAATCTTTCCAGTCAGAGAGAGAAGGCCTGGACTTCAGGGACAATTTTTTCCAGTTAGACAGAGGAGGTGGTGGTGGTAGCGCATGCCTGTAGTCCCAGCTACTCAAGAGGCCAGAGTGGGAGGATCACTTGAGCCCAGGAGTTGAGGCTGCAGTGAGCCACTGCGCTCTAGCTTGGGTGACAGAGCAAGACCCTGTCTCTAAAAACAAAAATAAAAAACTGGGTGGTGGCTCACACACGTAATCCCAACACTTTGGGAGCCCAAGTGGGGACAGTCACTTGGGGACAGTCTTTCCAGTCAGAGAGAAGAGGCCTGGACTCTGAGGACAGTCTTTCCAGTCAGAGAGAGGAGGTCTGGACTCTGAGGACAGTCTTTCCAGTCAGAGAGAAGAGGCCTGGACTCTGAGGACAATCTTTCCAGTGAGAGAGAGGAGGCTTGGACTCTGAGGACAGTCTTTCCAGTGAGAGAGAGGAGGTCTGGACTCTGAGGACAGTCTTTCCAGTCAGAGAGAAGAGGCCTGGACTCTGAGGACAATCTTTCCAGTCAGAGAGAGGAGGCCTGGACTCTGAGGACAGTCTTTCCAGTGACAGAGAGGAGGTGTGGACTCTGAGGACAGTCTTTCCAGTGAGAGAGAGGAGGCCTGGACTCTGAGGACAATCTTTTCAGTCAGAGAGAGAAGGTCTGGACTCTGAGGACAGTCTTTTCAGTCAGAGAGAAGAGGCCTGGACTCTGAGGACAATCTTTTCAGTCAGAGAGAGGAGGTCTGGACTCTGAGGACAGTCTTTTCAGAGGACAGAGGCCTGGACTTTTTCAGCCAGAGAGAGGAGAGGACTCTGGGACTCTTTTCAGTGAGAGACAACAATCTTTCCAGTCAGAGAGAGGAGGTGGACTCTGAGACTTTTTCCAGTCAGAGGACGAGGTCTTTCTTTCAGTGAGAGAGAGGACGTTTGGAAGGTCTGGACTCTGAGGACAATCTTTCCAGTCAGAGAGAGGAGGCCTGGACTCTGAGGACAATCTTTCCAGTCAGAGAGAGGAGGTGGTCCAGACTCTGAGGACAATCTTTCCAGTGAGAGAGAGGACGTTTGGACTCTCAGAACAGTCTTTCCAGTGAGAGAGAGGAGGTCTGGACTCTGAGGACAGTCTTTTCAGTCAGAGAGAGAAGGTCTAGACTCTGAGGACAGTCTTTCCAGTGAGAGAGAGGAGGCCTGGACTCTGAGGACAATCTTTTCAGTCAGAGAGAGGAGGTCTGGACTCTAAGAAAAGTCTTTCTAGTGAGAGAGAGGAGGCCTGGACTCTCAGGACAATCTTTCCAGTGAGAGACAGGAGGTCTGGACTCCGAGGACAACATTTCCAGTCAGAGAGAGGAGGTCCAGACTCTGAGGACAGTCTTTCCAGTCAGACAGAAGACGCCTGGACTCTGAGGACAATCTTTCCAGTCAGAGAGAGGAGATCTGGACTCTCAGGACAGTCTTCTTTCCAGTCAGGTCTGGACTCCGAGACAACCTTTCCAGTCAGAGAGAGGAGGTCCAGGTGGTCCAGACTCTGAGGACAATCTTTCCAGTCAGAGAGAGGAGATCAGTGAGTCAGAGAGAGAGGTGGTCCACGTTTTTCCAGGACGTTTGGACTCTTAGAACAGCCTTTCCAGTGAGAGAGAGGAGGTCTGGACTCTGGGGACAGTCTTTCCAGTCAGAGAGAGAAGGTCCAGACTCTGAGGATAGTCTTTTCAGTCAGAGAGGAGGTCCAGACTCTGAGGACAGTCTTTCTAGTCAGAGAGAGGAGGCCTGGACTCTCAGGACAGTCTTTCCAGTCAGGGAGAGGAGGTCTGGACTCTGAGGACAGTCTTTCTGTCTTTCCAGTCAAAGATTCTAGGCCTGGACTTTGGGGATAACCTTCTCTGTCAAGAGAGAGGAGGCCAGGATTTTAGGCAATGGGGAATAATTAATCAACACATGAAATTTGATTGTGTTCCACAAAATACAAAACGCATCAAGTCAGCAGTCTTTAACCAAGTCAGACTTCCCTGGAATCACAACCTGAGGACAGAGATTCAAATGATGTTCCTTGCTACAAACAGGCCTTCGCTCTAAGTATCAGGCAGGCCCAGCTTCTGCTGCGGTAAACGTAAGATGTATAAAGCCCCAGGCCCGACGTGTCTTGCTGCCCAGCCAGCCCTGCTGGTCCAACAAACCGGGAGGAATTCGAGAAAACCAGAAGCCATCTTTAGCAGGGAACAGAACTCTAGGGGGGTTGTCAGCTCCTTCAGCACAAAAGAAAACGTTGATTCTGGCCGGGCGCAGTGGCTCACGCCTGTATATCCCAGCACTTCGGAAGGCTGAGGTGGGCGAATCACTTGAGGTCAGGAGTTTGAGACCAACCTGGGCAACATGGTGAAACCCCTGTCTCTGCTAAAAACACAAAAACTAGCAGGGCATGGTGGCAGGTGCCTGTAATCCCAACTACTTGAGAGGCTGAGGCGGAAGGATTGTTTGAACCCGTAAGGCGGAGGTCACAGTGAGCCGAGATGGTGTCACTGCACTCCAGCCTGGGTAACAGAGTAAGACTCTGTCTCAAAAAAAAAAAAAAAAAAAAAAAGAAGAAGAAGAAGAAAAAAGAAAATGTTGTGTTGGTTCTGGTACTGATGCTGTTGGATGGTATTATTCCCAGAGACGCAGGAGCCCTCGCCATCACTGGGATGTGGAAATTCACTCAGGAAACCTCCCCGGCCCCACAGCACATCTCCGAGAGGCACGACGGTCCCTTCCACATCCAACACACAGCCAGCGAGAGCCTCTGACCCGCGGACACCGTGCTGGGTGTTCACAAGTCATGGCAGGGGGACAGACAAGTGTCCTGGGCCTTGGAGAATCGAATGTCCATGGGGACGGACACAGGCAAGAAATCACAGCTGGGCAAAATTACAATGGGGAGCAGTGCTAGGGAGGAAGGACCCCTCGCTTCTCTTCCAGAGGAGAAGGTCGTCTGGGACGTTGTCCCCACAGCCTCATCAAGGAGGTCAGGGAAGGGCAACAAGGAACACGCCGCACCACAGGCATCAGGGTGGGTGAAGCAGGGCTCGGGGAGGGAGGACCCGCAGCCGGGAGGGGCTTGTGGTGGCTGAAGTTGCCAAGGAGGCCACGGTGTTGAAGCAACGAAGAAGGCGGGGACAAGTGAGGCGGGAGAAGTGGGTGAGCTCGCAGGCCTCCGCGAAGAACCCACCTTTGTTTTAGGAGTAATGGGAAGACACAGCATGTTTAGGGGTGGAGGGATCTCTTGCCAGAACTGTTGTAGAAGCCCGGTGGCGGGGACTGGTAAATACATTGAAAACCAAACCAAACAAAACGAAGCCCCATACACTCACCCCCACGGCGGGCACGCTTCCACCACAACAGCAAACAACAGGCTGGGGGTGTGTGGGGTCACGACCTCATCCTCTGCTCCCATTTCCTCAACAGAATCTAATCCACAGTGGACACGTGGCAGACCCTTCATACGTGAACTACGTCCCAAGGATCTTTATGTGTTGGAGAGGCCTGCTTTGGAGATCACCTGGACCCAAAAGGCACAGCTTAGCTGGCACCGTCTGCATAAGCAGACGAAACCTCAGACGTCCCTCTGATCCAAACACAATATGACTATAGGACAGCAAAGAGATTGCTTTCATGTCCTCCAACAGGTTAAAGGCCAGCACAGGTAAGGCAGGGGCCACAGGTGATGGATTCAGACAGAAAAGCCGCTTTCATGACAGAAACTGGCTAAGGTTGTGCCGGTATCTTTTCATTTAAAAGTATATCCTGGCCTGGCGCGATGGCTGACCCATATAATCCCCAACACTTTTTGGGGCTGAGGAGGGAGGATCGCTTGAGGACAGGAGTTCAAGACCAGTCTGGGCAACACTGCAAGGTGCTATCTCTACAAAAAATTAAAAAGTGAGTAGTGGTGCATGCCTGTGAGGCAGGAGGATCACCTGAGCCTGGGTGAGTCGTGATCGCACCACTGCACTCCAGCCTGGGTAAGACAGAGTGAAACCTTGTCTCTAAAAAAATAAATAGGCTAGGCACGGTGGCTCACACCTGTAATTCCTGCACTTTGGGAGGCCGAGGTGGGCAGATCACCTGAGGTCAGGAGTTCAAGACCAGCCTGGCCAACATGGTGAAACCCTGTCTCTACTAAAAAATACAAAAAAATTTAGCCAGGTGTAGTGGCACTTGCCTATTATCCCAGCTATTCAGGAGGCTGAGGCGGGAGAATCGCTTGAACCCCGGAGGCGGAGGTTGCAGTGAGTCAAGATCACACCATTGTACTCCAGCCTGGGCTACAAGAGCCGAAACTCCGCCTCAAAAAAATAAATAAATAAAATAAAATAAAAACCAAAAATATCTCCAGAAAGCAAAGTCCTCCTGTCTCCCTCTGCAAGGCAGTTCAACGGTTTCCTCGAATCCCCTCTAAACCACGAGTGCTAGTGAAGGGCCCGTCCTGGTGGAAGGAGGACAGTGCTGTGGAGGGCCAGGGTCCCAGGCCTCGAGAGGAAGCTGTGGATGTTTAACACCAGCTCGGAGTCCCCTTGAAAGAATTGTTCTGCCCCTGTGTCATCTCCTCTTGAAACCGTGGCCTGGACCAGGTGCAGTGGCTCACGCCTCTAATCCCAGCACTTTGGGAGGCCAACGTGGGCAGATCACCTGAGGTCAGGAGTTCGAGACCAGCCTAGCCAACATGGTGAAACCCCGTCTCTAAATATACAAAAATTAGCCAAGTGTGCTGGTAGCCACCTGTAATCCCAGCTACTCGGGAGACTGAGGCAGGAGAATTGCTTGAACCCAGGAAGCAGAGGTTGCAGTGAGCCAAGACTGTGCCACTGCATTCCAGCCTGGGCAACAAGAGTGAAATTCCATCTAAAAAAAAAAAAAAAAAAAACGAGATTCTCAATGCAATGGTAATTTCCAACAATCCTAGCATCTACTCTTCACCTTTCACTGCCCAGGGAGACCCCTCTTCCCAGTAAGTAGCTAGGCTGCTGGTTTTTAGGTGTTTGAGCCTTTTTTCCTGTGTTTTTTTTTTTTTTAAATCTGCTGCCTCCCAGAGTTGGCTGCTTAAGGCTCCATCCATAAGAACCAGAAAAAGGGAAACACAGAGTCTTAAATATTAAGAGGTGTGAGATGAATGAGTTTCTCGCTCTGCAAATGGCAAAGGCAACAGGCTTTTGGCTGGTGGCCCCAAAGAGCCAGCAAGACTCTCTGCTATTTGGCCAGGGACGCTGCGGGAATGAGCAGAGGGACAGCATCAGTAGGGCAACTAGCAACCTGCTGCAGTTTTCTCCTGTCTCCTGGGGACACGAGGGTGGTGGCCCCCCACCCCCCACAGCCAGTGAAAGCTTGTTCCAGTAGCCATGGACCTGTCAGTCATTTTCGAGGCTCAAAACTTCCAAATCCATCTTTTTGGGCCCGTCCCCAAGACAGCCACTTTCCTCTCTGCCATGGCTCCAACCCAGACAGAATCAGCTGCAGATCTGGATGGAGTCTCTGAAGCCCCTTTTAGCCACCAGCTTCTTCCAGGCCAGGCCAGAATTTCTTTTTTGAGACGGAGTCTCGCTCTGTCGCCCAGGCTGGAGTGCAGTGGCCAGATCTCAGCTCACTGCAAGCTCCACCTCCCGGGTTCACACCATTCTCCTGCCTCAGCCTCCCGAGTAGCTGGGACTACAGGCGCCCGCCACATCGCCTGGCTAGTTTTTTGCATTTTTTGGTAGAGACGGGGTTTCACCATGTTAGCCAGGATGGTCTCGATCTCCTGACCTCATGATCCACCCGTCTCGGCCTCCCAAAGTGCTGGGATTACAGGCTTGAGCCACCGCGCCCGGCCTGTTGCTGTTTTTCTTTGAGACAGAGTCTTGCTCTTGTCGCCCAGGCTGGAGAGCAGTGGCGTGGTCTCAGCTCACTGCAACCTCTGCCTCCTGGGTTCAAGCGATTCTCCTGCCTCAGCCTCCTGAGTAACTGGGATTACAGGCATGCGCCACCACGCCTAGCAAATTTTTTGTATTTTTAGTAGAGGCGGGGAACAGATAGAAGAAGGCACAGCCTGGTTCAAGGAAGAGGACAAATGCATTTTCAATGATGTCAAACTGGGCAAAACTAGTTCTACTTTCAGGTGGGCTGTCCTGGGCTTATTCTTCACTGAAACAGACCTGGGCTCCTTTTCTTCCTGTCCTCAGGCCAGAAATCCCCCACAAATTTGTCTAAGGGAAACATTGCTGGCCAAGATACAGAGGAGGGAAGAGCGCAGGAGGCGGAGTCTTCTTACCAGGAAAGGTGATTTCAAAACTTCAATCAATCTCCAAGTAAAATCCAGCCCCAGTAAGGGACTGTAGCATAAATTTGAATTTTGGAGGCAGTCCAGCCCTTCACGTGTTTCTCTGAGTAGGAACTGGGAGAGCTTCCCCCATACAGCCAAGTCCTGTTGCGGAGCAGTCCTCTGACCACCCTGTCTCCACCCCAACCACTCCTTATGGAGGCAAACAGGCTACCTAACTACAGCCTCCCACTTCGTTCCATCGGCAGTCACAGGAAAACCCTCACGGCTTCTGGGCGTTGCCTCCCCGATTTGCCACCCAGCACGCAGGCCATAAGAAACCTGCTTTCAGAATCAAAAACCTGAAAATCAGAAATGCTTTTCTAATGCTGAGGCCAAATTTCCTCCACACAAAACACCACAAATCCCTCTCCAAACAAATTCGCGATTTCCCTCCAATCCCGATGGCCTTTTTCTCGGGCTGTAAATTTCCCTAAAGTTGTCAGTGAATTAAATCAGCAAAAGAAAAAAAAGAAAGAAAGAAAGAAAAGAAAAAAAGAAAAGGGTGGGTTACCTGCTCTGTGGGCCAAAGAAGGACCTTGGATTGATCGGATGTCAGCTCTGGCCCTGCAGCTTCCCTGGGCTGGCTCCACCTGTCTGACCTGTTCGGCTCGCCGCCGCCTCTGGGCCTGGCACAGCCGCAGGGAGCTGGGCTCACTGCCAGCACCCAGGCCCCTCCATAGGTGTGCATTCACCTGCCGAGAGGTGCCGGCGCACAAGTGCCCTCCCCTCTCTGCTCCCACCATGTGACCTGCCCCCCAGCTGGACAGACACTGGAGCATCTCTCCTCGGTGTCACTGGAATTTCAAACCTGAAGCTGGCAGAGAGAAAGAAGAAAGGGAAGAAGAGGGGAGGGGGACAGAGGAAAACTCCTGGCCCCCACAACTAACCAACAGTCCTTCCATGATGTCGTGAAGGTCAGGCCAGGTGGGGCCAGCAGCCCCGTCACGGTGATCGTCAGGGTCAAATTCCAGGGCTGCACTTTCCCTCTGGGTGGCTATTTTGGGAAAGCGGTTTTCCTCCAGCCGTCGACAGACTAGCTCCCATGGACGCTGGAATCCGGAAGACTCAGAGCTCTGCCAGGGCCCAGCACAGGTAAAGGCACGGAGGACAGCCCTGGGAGCAAAGAAATAGTTCCAGCTGCTACAGGTGCCCCAGAACTCCGCTCTGAGCACACACAGGCCCACGGGTCCCTCCTGTCCCTACCCTTCAATAAGGATCACCCAGCACTTGGGGTCCTATCTGGCTTGGAAGAGGACTTGGGGCTTGAGGTATTACCCAAGGTGTTGAGGGGTACAGCTGGAGGGGCAGGTGGCATCAGGTCTAGTGGCAAGGCCACTATTTTCCTGCCATCCAGGACTGAGAGCCCTTAGCAGCCAGATTTGGCTTCTCTTCCCTTTCACTCCCTGGCCGCTGATGCCCGTCAAGCTCAAGTCGATACTGAACAACTGAGTACACAGCACAGCTTGGGTGTGAGGTCACAGACTCTGTGCCTGGGATAGGGGCGGCCCAGGCATCTGACTCTGGGTTTCAACCACTGCTCAAGTTCAATCATGTGCTTCTAAGCTGCCCAATCAAGCCAGACTCTGGGAGCCACTGAAGAATAGAAACAGCAAGGCCAAGAGGAGGGTTGTGGTGCCCTGTGGTCTTGATAACTTGGGTTTTGAATGCAGGGTGGATGTTAAGATATAAAGCCCTTCCTAGGAAACCAGAATGCATCCTCCTACAGAGGCAACAAAGCAGGGCAAGGAGCCCAGGAGAGGACCCGTGATGGAATTCAGACAGAGCCCAACCTCCTTCCTCCCAGGGTACAGCGTTGCTCACAGAGGGCGGGAGGAGAAGGCTAACTGCTGCTGACTGTGGCCAGGCAGGTCTTCAGCTACCGACCTCAGGGCTGTGTCCACCCCTCGGAGCCACACTGAGCTTGAAAGTGAAGCCCTTTGTCTCAAAGCCAGCACTTGCTCTGCTGCCCCAAGAGGGTCCCGCAAACATACAGGCCTTGCCCAAGGGGCCTGACATGCAGGAGAGGGGCAGGGCCCAGGACAGTGACCCTGAAGGGCTCCATCCTGGGACCTGACTCCTCCTTGCTCATAAACAACCAGGCCTTTGCCTTCCTCCCACACCAGCCCCTGGGTCAAAGGCTTTAAGAAAATCCCCCGTGCACTAGCCAACTCAGACCGCCCTGGCCCTTAGATCATCCGCTAGTCACTGGGCTGAGACCCAAACGAGTCAGAGGGAAATGTTTGGCGATTTTGGGGAACTGAACTGCAAAGGTGTTCACAATCAGACCACCAGCAAGAGTACGGCACACCCCTTAAACATTTTAAGGAAGTATTTACCAAGGCTGCTAAAACAGAAGTTGAGGATTTCTGCCTCCGATTTAGTAGAAAAGAATCTTTGAAATTTACATACAAAGTCCCATGATAAGTCATTTGGGATCCCCCAGAGGAGGAAGGCTGCTTGTGGTTAGACTGGGTGAGTCAACGAAACAAACAAATGGGCCCGATGAGGTCAGCTTTTTGGAAAAGGAACAAAGAAAAGTGCACCCCAGTGAGAGGCAGCTTACAATAGTGAAGCAGTGGTCACAGAAAATCCATTTCCAAAGCCTCTAATCCAGCAGTTTGGGGGATGATTTTGTCACCCAGGGAACATTTGGCAATGTCTAAAGACATTTTGGGGGCCGGGCGTGGTGGCTTATGCCTGTAATCCCAGCACTTCAGGAGGCCGAGGCGGGTGGATCACTTGAGGTCAGGAGTTCGAGACCAGCCTGGCCAACATGACAAGACCCCCATCTCTACTAAAAATACAAAAACTAACTGGGCTTGGTGGCGCACACCTGTAATCCCAGCTACTTGGGAGCCTGAAGCAGGAGAATCACTTGAGCCTGGGAGGCAGAGGTTGCAGGGAGCCGAGATCGCCTCACTGCACTCCAGCCTGGGTGACAGAGCAAGACCCTGTCTCAAATAAAAAAAAGAAGAAGAAAAAAAAAAACCCAGACATTTTTGATTACCACAGTTGATGGGTAGGGAGTGCTCCTGGCGTCTAGTGGGTAGAAGCCAGGAATGCCGCTAAACATCCTACAGTGCACAGGGCAGCCCCCACCACAAAAAATTATATGGCCCCAAATGTCAGCAGCACTGCCACTGAAAAACTGATCTCATCCACTGAGAACTCTCTCTCTTACTTGCAAGTCTTGGGCAAATGGTTGTTTTTAGTCACTGACATGACTCGTAGCCCAGAGAGCCATGATGGTGACAGCTCCTCCCTGGGCGATGCCAGGCTTCACAGGGTCAGCATCTTTGGATGGTCCTCTGGGCATAGACCCCAGCTTGGGCAAGCCATCTGGTTGCCCCTGCATGGGTGACCCTGCCCAGCTGCCCCTGCCTGCAACCGCCCCTTGCCGAGGCTTCTAGACCCTCAGAACCTCCCCTCTGCTGCTCTGGCTCTCAGAACAGACTGGTAGGTGCTTTACAGGTGACAATGAGCTTTCACATTCATTGTCTCAGCTGAATACATAAAAGCCTCACCCACTGTTAAAGCAATCTTTCTGAGTTCTTGACCTGCCAGACCCGTGGAACATGCAGAGGCCACCTGTTCCTGATGACAGCCCAGGGGAGAGGGAGCTGTGCTTTCATCTGGGGAGCCCCCAGAGTCCAGAGCTGGGCAGAGGTGACAGCAGCCTGTCTAGGGAACCTTAGTGAAGCCAGGGTTCTGGCTGCTCCATGGCAGGCCCTGAGGTGGAGGGTCTAGACCGTGACCAGGCACCAGTCCTGCTGAAATGAGGCTCCGGAAATGGACGCACATCACACTCCCTGGAGTATTTTCTGGGCAGCCACAAAGTTCAGCAAATAGTCAACAGAAACCATCTCCAAGAAGTGGGTGAACCGGAAGGACACCATGCCCAGGGCTGATATGGGACGTGTTTGGGGACTTGGGGAAGAAGCAGGACAGAAATAGGCCCAGCTCATTAACTGCATCTGCATATGAATTGCTTGACTTTTTTTTTTTTTTTTTTTTTTGAGACAGAGTATGGCTCTGTCCCCTGAGCTGGAGCACAGTGGCATGATCACAGTTCACCAAAACCTCGACCTCCTGGGCTCCAGCCATCTTCCTGCCTCAGCTTCTCTAGTAGCTGGTGTGCACGACCATACCATGCCCAGCTTTTTTTTTTTTTTTTTTCTGAGACGGACTCTTACCCTGTCCCCCAGGCTGGAGTGCCGTGGTATGATCTTGGTTCACTGCAACCTCTGCCTCCTGGATTCAAGCAATTCTCCTGCCTCAGCCTCCCGACTAGCTGGGATTACAGATGTGGGCCACCGCACCTGGCTAATTCTTTGTATTTTTAGTAGAGATGGAGTTTCACCATGTTGACCAGGCTGGTCTCGAACTCCTAACCTCAGGTGATCCACCCATCTTGGCCTCCCAAAGTGCTGGGATTACAGGCATAAGCCACCACGCCTGGCAACCTGGCTAATTTTTAAAACAAATTTTTTAGAGACGGGGTCTTACTATGTTGTCCAAGCTGGTCTCAAACCTCTGGGCTCAAGTGATTCTCCAGCCTCAGCCTCCCAAAGTGCTGGGATTACAGGCATGAGCCACCACATCTCGCCTGTTTGAGTTTTTATGAGTATTATTACTTGTTTTATAAATCTAAAAGAACATTAGGAAAAAATAAGAATAAGGGCAGAATATCCCGTATCCACACCCACTTTCTTGGGAAACAGAGCCTTACCTGCTTGGGAAACTCCTGAACTGCAGTCTGGGTTGCAACTCCATGTGTCATTCATCCTGGTCACCAGACCTTGGAAAACTGACCCCAAGTGAGACTCTGAATTAGCCGAAGGACAAAGACCATAGGAGATAGCTCTCGGCACGAAGCAAACGCCTGTCTCCAGCAAATCTCAGGAAATGAGAGAAGCAAGTCCACGCTCCAGCCAGGAGCCCCTGCGGGAAGGAGGCTGCCCATCTGACACCGCTAGACCTCCTGCCTGCACTCCCCCTGAGTAGGTGGCACCCTGCCACTGCTGGTCCCCTCAGACCAAGGCCTTCCCTTGGGAGAGAGGGTGGATGTGGGGAAACACCAGCTCTTCAATGTACCCTGGGAAAACAGAACCTGGAATCCCCTTTTGAAGTCTGAGCAAAGAACAGGAGGATGTGACCCACCAGGCAGGCAGGAGCCGCTGACTCCAAGGCGAAAATATAAACTGCTTCCCTGTAGCTTGGATGCCATTGCGGCTGGCACACATAGAGGCTGCTAGGATCAAGACGAGGTTCTGGATCCAGTGCCTGCCTCTGAGGCTGCTGACAAGGAGGAAGGTCACTGCAAAAATGCTTGGCCCAGGCCGGGCATGGTGGCTCATGCCTGTAATCCCAGCACTTTGGGAGGCTGAGGCAGGCGGGATCACCTGAGGTCAGGAGTTCAAGACCAGCCTAGCCAACATAGTGAAACTCATGTCTCCAAAAATACAAAAATTACCCAGGTATGGTGGCACACGCCTGTAATCTCAGCTACTCGGTAGGCTGAGGCAGGAGAATTGCATGAACCCCAGAGGTGGAAGTTGTAGTGAGCTGAGATCGTACCCCTGCACGTTAGCCTGGGCGACAGAGCAAGACTCCGTCTCAAAAAAAAAAAAAAAAAAAAAAAAAGGGAAAAAAGAAAAAGAAAAAAGAAAGAAAGGCCGGCGCAGTGGCTCACACCTGTAATCCCAGCACTCTGGGAGGCCGAGGCAGGTAGATCACGAGGTTAGGAGTTTGAGACCAGCCTGACCAACATGGCGAAACCCTATCTCTACTAAAAATACAAAAATTAGCCAGGCGTGGTGAGGCACGCCTGTAATCCCAGCTATTCAGGAGGCTGAGGCAGGAGAATCACTTGAACCCGGGAGGCAGAGGTTGAACCCGGGAGGCAGAGGTTGCAGTGAGCTGAGATCACGCCACTGCACTCCAGCCTGGGCAACAGAGTGAGACCCGTCTCAAAAAAAAAAGCTTGGCCCCACCTGGCAGCTTTAAACTTGGAGCCTCCTGGCCACCCGACCTGCTCTCGGTGCACAGGAGGCACAGCCTCCTGGAACAGCCCCTGCACACCCACTTTATCACCCACTTCCCAACCCGCAGAACTGCCATCTAATTTTCCATTTACAACTGTTCCTCCACCTCAGGCTTCAGCATTGTTTCTGCGGCTTCAACTCCTTACTCCTCTCGGCCATGAGCGCTCTGTGCTCCCACCTCTGGCTCTGTCACCCACAGCCAGTGTGGATAACTTACAAAGTGTTACCAAGACCTTCCACCTCCCCAGGCTCTCTGTTGTGCAAAAGGGACTCAGACACTTAGAGATAGGGCTGGAGCTGGGTGGCCTGGGGCTGACCTAGAGGGACAGCTGATATGCTCCACCATTCTTAAGGGCATCTATTTCCCAGCTAACATGTAAAGTAAGAAATTCACACCTGGTGCAGTGGCTCACACCTGTAATCCTAATGCTTTGGGAAGCTGAGGTGGGAGGATCTCTTGAGCCCAGGAGTTTGAGACCAGCTTGGGCAACATAGGGAGAGGCCATCTTTAAAAAAATATTTTAAAATCATCCAGGTGTGCACCTGTAGTCCCAGTTACTCAAGAGGCTGAGGAGGGAGGATCGCTTGAACCCAGGAGTTCGAGGCTGCAGTAGGCTATAATCACACCACTGTACTCCAGCCTGAGCCACAGAGCAAGACCCTGTCTCTAAAAATAAAATAAATGCAATGTTTGGGCATAACATCATATTTTGAGGACATAGTATACATTGTAAAATGTCAAGGAAAATGGATAGGTTGATAATATTAAAAATAATCTAAAGTGTGTGTGTGTGCATGTGTGTGCGTGTCTTTAGCTTAAGAATATATGGTGCAGGGCTGAGCACAGTGGCTCATACCTGTAATCCCAGAACTTTGGGAGGCGGAAGCCGGTGGATTGCTTGAGCCCAGGAGTTCGAAACCAGCCGGGGCAACATGGTGAAACCCTGTCTCTTAAAAAATATTTTTAAAAAATTGTTTAAACATATGGTGCAAAGACAAATAAAAGCATGTTTCCAGTGGGCTAGATGGAGAAGTCTCTTTGCTGCCTTTCTGGGTCACATGGGAGAAGGACAGTTCCCTGTAGCCCCCATCTGGGGTCCTGGTACTCTGTAAAGGCTGCCAGGCCTGGGGGTGAACTGGTGATCTGGGATGCAAGGGAGCAGGCAGTGGAAGAAGCACAGGAGCCAAGCAGACGCAAATTCACCGCACTGAGCCATGCATTCCCGGAGGAAACCTACTTCCTTCCATCCACCGGGAAGGGACTCAACACAGACTGTTATAAAGAGTGTCACGACTCAATGTCTGAATGTGGTGGGAGAGCCCATGGCTGGCCCAAGGAACATGTGGGGACCACCAAGTGCTGTCCTCTCTCTTCCTGTCCCCACATAGAGATGATCTGCTTTCCAACCACATCTACAAGTACTTGGTGTCTTTGGACCTTGCCTGACCCTTGTGTTCACGGCAAAACCTGCCCTTGGGTGAATGTCAGATGCCCTGACGTGGAAGGGGTTGGTGCTGTAGGAGACTCATCTTCAGTGGATTCTGCATTTGAGTATGGAATACATTTTCTTTCTCTTTCTTTCTTTCTCTCTTTCCTTCTTTCTTTCGACAGAGGCTCGCTCTGTTGCCCAGGCTGGAATGCAGTTGTGTCCGGAATTGGTGGGTTCTTGGTCTCACTGATTTCAAGAATGAAGCCGCGGACCCTCGCGGTGAGTGTTACAGTTCTTAAAGATGGTGTGTCTGGAGTTTGTTCCTTCAGACGTTCAGCTGTGTGTGGAGCTTCCTCCTTCTGGTGGGTTCGTGGTCTCGCTGTCAGGAGTGAAGCTGCAGACCTTCACGGTGAGTGTTACAGCTCTTAAAGGCAGCACGTCTGGAGTTGTTCGTTCCTCCCAGCGGGTTCGTGGTCTCGCTGGCTTCAGGAGTGAAGCTACAGACCTTCGTGGTGAGTGTTACAGCTCATCAAGACAGCGTGGACCCAAAGAGCGAAACAACAAACCTTCCACAGGGCGGAAGGGCACCCGAGTGGGTTGCCACTACCTGGTGCGGGCAGCCTGCTTTTATTCCTTTATCTGGCCCCACCCACATTCTGCTGATTGGTCCACTTTACAGAGAGCAGATTGGTCTATTTTACAAATAGCTGATTGGTCCGTTTTGACAGAGTGCTGATTGGTGTTTACAAACCCTGAGCTAGACACAGAGCTGGTGCTTGTCCCGGGCACCCTCAGTCCTGTTGTTGGATCACAGTGACATGATCTCAGCTCACTGCAACCTCTGCCTCCCAGGTTCAAGCGATTCTCCTGCCCCAGCCTCCCAAGTAGCTGGGATTACAGGTGTGCACCACCATGCACGGCTAATTTTTGTATTTTTGCAGAAACAGGGTTTCACCATGTTGGCCAGGCTGGTCTTAAACTCCTGACTTCAGGTGATCCGCCTGCCTCGGCCTCCCATAGTACTGGGATTATAGGCGTGAGCCACCATGCGAGGACTGGAATACATTTTCTATCTGGCTTAAGCCAAAAGAATGAAGCTCTAATGGTTGAATTTCAGCCACAAACCAGCTCACTGAAGGAGACTGGGTGGAGGCAGGCAGCAGAAGGCGAGGTGTCCCTGAGGTCACAGACCAGGGCCCTCCTCACTCAGATGCTGGCTCTATGCCCCCCGGGCCTTCTGGGGCCAGCCTGTCTGCCTTGAGGCCCCACCGTTCCAGCTTCACCAAGCAACTCTTACTCATCCTTCAGGCCTTGGTTAAGCACCCTACAACCCCCTTCACTCAGCTATGGGCTCCCAGTGACCACCCCAAGCATCACACATCTCCCTGCATCATGGTGGCCAACTCACTTGTACCTCCCCCTCACCAAACTGAGTGTCAGCTTTCTATTCCTTCTCCCAGCACTTAGCCCAGCAGACAGGACATAGTGAGTGCCAGTAAAGGTCTGTTGAGAAAGCATGGGAGGAGGAGTGGGTAAAAAAAGACAGCGCTGCCGGCCAGCCCACGCTCAGTCAGCAGACCACACATTCCAATCCTTTGAGAGCTTAATGATCAGGCTGAGCCTCAGGTATTTAGTCTGTCATCAGCACGGAAAACACAGGTAAGGCAGCAGATGGGAAAGTGCTTTAAAAAACTGTAACAGCCTGTAATCCCAGCACTTTGGGAGGCAGAGGTCAGAGATCGGACCATCCTGGCTAACACGGTGAAACCCTTCTCTACTAAAAAATAAAAAAACTAGCCGGGCGAAGTGGCGGGCGCCTGTAGTCCCAGCTACTTGGGAGGCTAAGGAGAATGGCGTGTACCCGGGAGCCGGAGCTTGAGTGAGCTGAGATCCAGCCACTGCACTCCAGCCTGGGCGACAGAGCATGACTCCGTCTCAAAAAAAAAAAAAAAAAAAAAAAAAACTGTAACTGGGGCCGAGCGCGGTGACTCACGCCTGTAATCCCAGCACTTTGGGAGGCCAAGGCAGGCGGGTTACAAGGTCAGGAGATCGGGACCATCCTGGCTAACACGGTGAAACCCTGTCTCCACTAAAAATACAAAAAATTAGCTGGGTGTGATGGTGGGCGCCTATAGTCCCAGCTACTCAGGAGGCTGAGGCAGGAGAATGGCATGAACCTGGGAGGCGGAAGTTGCAGTGAGCCGAGATCACACCACTGCACTTGAGCCTGGGCGACAGAGTGAGACTCCATCTCAAAAATCAAAAACAACTGTAACTGGGCCGGGCATGGTGGCTCACACCTGTAATCTCAGGACTTTGGGAGGCCGAGGTGGGTGGATCACCTGAGGTCAGGAGTTCCAGACCAGCCTGGCCAACATAGTGAAACCCCATCTTTGCTAAAAATACAAAAAATTTGCCACGTGTGGTGGCAGGCGCCTGTAGTCCCAGTTACTCAGGAGGTTGAGGCAGGAGAATTCCTTGAACCCAGGAAGCGGAGGTTGCACTGAGCTGATATTGTGCCATTGCACTCCAGCCCAGGTGACAGTGTGAGACTCCGTCTCAAAATAAATAAATAAATAAATAAAAATAACTAAAACAAAACTGTAACTGCAAGGAGTCACACTTCCATTTCAGACCATCTTTGAGTACACCTATTTTTTTTTGAAACTGAGACTCGCTGTGTCACCCAGGCTGGAGTGCAGATGCATGATCTCAGCTCACAGCAATCTCCACCTCCTGGGTTCAAGTGATTCTCCTACCTCAGCCTCCCGAGTAGCTGGGATTACAGGCACCCACCACCATGTGCGGCTAATTTTTTGTATTTTTAGTAGAGATAGGGTTTCACCATGTTGGTCAGGCTGGTCTCGAACTCCTGACCTCAGGTGATCCACCCACCTCGGCCTCCCAAAGTGCTGAGATTACAGGTGTGAGCCACTGTGCCCGGCCAAGTACACCTAATTCATAAGTTGACAATGATTTGGACTTTTCACAAGATTATTTGGCAAGTTGACTGCTTGCAACTAGGGATGCCACGCCCCAAAGTCACAATACCATAAATGTGGCAGGTTTGTAGGCTCAGCCAGCAGAGTCCACCGTACTGTGGGACCTCAGATATCCAGAAACATGGGGCATCATCCCCTTGTGGGTCAGTGCCTCACTTCACTTTATCCCCCTTGGCACCTAGCATGATGGGGAGCCAGGGCCGATACCTGGATACCCAGTGAATGAATGAAAGGATGAGAAGTAATCCAAAAACAGCAGCAATAGCAATATCAACAGCAGCCCCACTGTGCGTCAGGCACTGTTCTTGACCGTTTCACTGTGTCACTCATTGCAATGGGCTGAAAAACACCCTGGAGAGATAGCCACGTCAAATCCCTGCAACCAGAGCATGTGGGTCTTTGCAGAGCTGATTGAGATTTTGAGATGAGACCATCTTGGATGATCTGCGTGAGCCCTAAGACGGGTGTCCTTGGAAACAGAGGCAGAAGGAAATTTAAGACAGAAGAGGAGAAGACACACAGAAAAGGCCACTGAAAGACAGAGGCAGAGACTGGAGTGATGCAGCCACCAGCCCAGGAATGCTGGGGCAGTCACCAAAGCTAAAAAGAGATAAGGGAGACTTCTTCCCTAGAGCCTCCAGTGGGAGTACGGCCCTGCTGGATTTCAGATTTCTGGCCTCCAGAACTGTGAGAGAGTAATTTAAGCCATCCAGCAGCCACAGGAAATTATTATACTCCTGGAGTCACGAATGAGCTCATTCACAACTGCAATGGGATTGTTACAGAGAGGCAGGGTAGGAAGGCAGCCTCTGGGCCGGGCACGGTGGCTCATGCCTGTAATCCCAGCACGTTGAGAGGCTGAGGTGAGCGGATCGTTTGAGCCCAGGAATTCAAGACCAGCCTCGGCAACATGGTGAAACCCATCTCTACCAAAAAAAAAAAAAAAATTAGCCAGGCATGGTGGTGCATGCCTATAGTTCCAGCTACTTGGGAGGCTGAAGTAGGAGGATGGCTTGACTCTGGGAAGTCAAGGCTACAGTGAGCCGTGATCACCCCACTGCACTCCAGCGTGAGCAACAAAGCAACACCCTGTCTTAAAAAAAAGAAAGTCTCTGAGCAGCTCAAACTCCTGCACCCAAGTTCCTGTCCCTCCTCAGAACATACTGTTAACCCTCAACGTGGTGCTCTGTTAATATCACATATTCTGTTAATCAGTACTCTTCTTGGATAAACACTCTCCCTGCTCCCAACTTCACAGCTGAAATTCAATATCAAGTAAATAGCACAACTAAAGCTAAGCTAAAGGAAAGTGATGAATCACAGCAATACTTTGTTTCCAAATGACCTCTGCCCCCTCATTCTGACACTGGGGTGAGGCCCAGCTTGCCCTTGAACTCCACTGTATTAACTCATTGTTTTTTCTTTTTCTTTTCTTTTCTTTTTTTTTTTGAGAGACAGTCTCAATCTGTCGCCCAGGCTGGAGTGCAGTGGCATGATCTTGGCTCATTGCAACCTCCACCTCACAGGTTCAAGCAATTCTGCCTCAGCCTCCCGAGTAGCTGGGATTACAGGTGCGCACCACCATGCCCGGCTAACTTTTGTATTTTTAGTAGAGATGGGGGTTTCACCATGTTGGCCAGGCTGGTCTCAAACTCCTGACCTCAGGTGATCCACCTACCTCAGCCTCCCAAAGTGCTGGGATTACAGGTGTAAGCCAGCATGCCCAGCCTGAAGAAACCTCCCTTGTCTCTTTGTAGCTTTGGTGGCTGTCCCAGAATTCCTGGGCTGGTGTCTGCATCACGCCAGTCTCTGCCTCTTTCAGTGGCCTTCTCTGTGTGTCTGTGTCTTCTCCTCTTCTGACTCTCTTAAATTTCCTTCTGCCTCTGTTTCTAAGGACCCCTGTCTTAGGGCTCGCCCAGATCATCCAAGATGGTCTTATTTCAAAATCTTAACCTAAGTAGGAATGAGGGTTCCTGACCCCACAGTAATTTAGAAGCAGCAACTCAGAAGGCAAGGAAAGGTTTGCTGAAATCAGATTCACCAGCAAGAACAAGGAAAGACAAGTGAGAGAAAAAGAACAGGGGAAGAAATGGAAATTATATAAAACACATTCGTGACACTTAAGAAAGCCCCGTGACCTGAGACCAGGGCCTCCAGGAGGTTGCTCCACACGGACACAGCAATACATGTTCAAAGTCACCATTAAGCTTAGCAAGAAAAGGTAAAATTGGGTTTATTCTGTTTTAAGAAGAAGGAAGCATGAGTTATATTCTAGAAAGATTTTCAACCCAAAACAATACAATTGAAAAGTTCTGGTATAGCGAGGAATTTTTTTCTTTTTTTTTTGAGACGGAGTCTCGCTCTATCGCCCAGGCTGGAGTGCAGTGGTGCGATCTCGGCTCACTGAACGCTCTGCCTCCTAGGTTCACGCCATTCTCCTGCCTCAGCCTCCCGAGTAGCTGGGACTATAGCCGCCTGCCACCACGCCCGGCTAATTTTTTGTATTTTTAGCAGAGATGGGGTTTCATTGTGTTAGCCAGGATGGTCTCGATCTCCTGACCTCATGATCCACCCCCTCGGCCTCCCAAAGTGCTGGGATTACAGGTATGAGCCACCGCGCCTGGCCTTTTTTTTTTTTTTTTGAAGCAAGGTCTCACTCTGTCACCCAGGAGGGAGTGCAGTGGCACAATCATGGCTCATTGCAGCCTCAACCTCCTGGGCTCAAGTGATCCTCTTGCCTCATCTTTTTGATTTTTTTTTTTTTGTAGAGACAGTGTTTCACCATGTTGCCCAGGCTGGTCTTGAACTCCTGGGCTCAAGCAATCCTCTCTCCTCAGCCTCCCAAAGTGCTGGGATTACAGGCATGAGGCACTGCACCCAGGTGGGATGAATCTTTAGCTGTCTAAAACACGCACTGGGTGCGGTGGCTCACGCCTGGAATCCCAACACTTTGGGAGGCTGAGGCAGGTGGATCACTTGAGGTCAGGAGTTCAAGACCAGCCTGGCCAATATGGTGAAACCCCATCTCTACTAAAAATACAAAAATTAGCCAGGCTACTTGGGAGGCTGAGGCCGAAAAATCGCTTGAACCTGGGAAGTGGAAGTTGCAGTGAGCTGAGATCCTGCCATCGTGCTCCAGCCTGGGCGTTGCAGTGAGACTCTGTCTCAAAAAAATTATAAAATAAAATACAAATAAAACACTGAAGGTTTCCCAGGAATCTGTCTGGTTTTGAGGCTCCTGTCCAGAGGTATCTTGTGCCCCAAGGACAAGCCGCTTCAAGAGGTAGCATTCCACTCCCTCCCGTTCTCCTAATGAAGTGGGGAGGTAGGAGGGTGCAGTGGCCACTGCTTCTGGCCCCCTACCTGCCCTGAGGCACGACCAAGCCCCTTGGGGTTGCCCCACACCTGCCCTCTGCACCTCTGCACCTCTGCACTCCTACCTGCTGTTCCCTTTGCCTGCTTGTGCCTGCAGTGGACTCCAGGATGGTCCCCACGCCCAAAGGGAATGAAGCCACCCACAATGTCTCAGGCAGAGGTGTCCCACCTGTCCTATCTGTTAACTCTGCCCTGGACACGGTGGGGACACAGCCACATTTGTGTCAACACCAGCACAGTACTGAACACACCATACAGAAGGAAGTCACTGAAGCGTGCCGGACGTATGAACACATGCGCAGACGAATTGAGGAATCAATAAATAAGTGGATGAATTTTAAAGTTTTTACCAAATGCCTAAATTCAACACTGGGCTCTCTCTTCCCTTGCTGCTCTGTCTCAAGATCCCGTGGCTCAGTTCCTCTTCTGTAAACTCCAGGGGACCATTTAACCATAGGAGCGACCCTGACTGTATTAACTCCCCAGAGGGCAGGTCCGTGGAATCCAGGAGGGAATAGAAAACATGTCAGACACGCTGCTGGCATCCTAAATGTTCTTGTAAGTTGTTGACATGACAAGAAACCATCAGGAACACTGTCACTCCCAATGTTCTTTCTATTTCTCCACCGACTTACATACAATTTCTAACGAAGTTCATTTGACACATATTTAAGGACAAGCACAAATGAAGTTAGAAATTGTGGGGGACAAGTGATAAGGTGGCCCCTATGGCCACTGCCTCATGGTGTTCATGCCTTTGTGTGACCCCCTCCTTTAGTATGGGCAAGACCTGTGACTGGCTTCTAGCCAACAGAATATGGCATGGATGGCAGAGGATTGCACTGCATTATATAGGATTCCCTCTCTTGCTAGCAGGCTCGTGCTGAAGACGATTTCCCTCACTGGCTTTGAAGAAGCAAGTTGTCATGCTATGGGAGAGCCTAGGGAGGGGCCACATGGCAAAGGCCTGCGGGTGGACTCTAGGAGCTGAGAGCAATGCCAGTCAACAGCCAGCAAGAAGCCAAGGACCCTGGTCATCCAACTGCAAAGAGATGAATTCCACCAACAACCTGAGTGAGCTTGGAAGAGGACCTTTCCCCAGCTGAGTCACCAGATGAGACCCCAGCCCTGGCTCGGACCTTCACGGCAGCCTTACACAGGACCCAGCTAAACTGTGCCCAGACTCCTGACCCACAGAAACTGTGCGATAATAAATGTGTGTTTCCTAAGCTACTTTGTAGTACTCTGTTACGCAGCAATAGAAAACGAATCTGATGATGATAATGAAGATGTGGCTATGACAACAGTCCCGGAAAAGTGTGCAGTTTGTGGTTCTCGTGCCTGTCACCCTGCACCTTGACAGAAGCCGAGTGATCACGTCCACAGACTCTGGGTCATACTACACATGTTCAAGCCAGGCTCTACCATGATCACACACGTATCCATCAACATAACCCTGTAAGCCTCAGTTTTCTATGGGTAAGCATGGGAACAATAGCAGTCACCTCACAGGGCTGGTATAGGGATGAAATAAGGTAATATGTGTAAACTGCTTATTAGCACTTTACAGTAAGGGCTGGGCATACTGCGAGTGTTCAATCAATGTTGGCTATTTGTGCATTAGTTATTTACCTTCTGTTGTCCTGACCAGACTGTAAAGACCATCAGGGTGGTAATGAGCTGTCTAGCTATTGTACCTGGAGAACAGAACTTTGAACATGAGGGGTATCAGGGAGGATTTGGGAATAAGAACCCACCTTGTGTGATCCTCCTAGCGACTCTGGGAGGTAGGCAGGACAGGAATGATTTATTTTAGGATAAGGAAATGGATTGAGCTGAGGCAGGAGGACTGCTTAAGGCCAGGAATTTGAGACCAGCCTGGGTGACAGGGTGAGATGCCACCTGTTAAAAAAAAAAAGAAAAAAGAAAAAAAAAAATTTTTTTTTTTAGACGAAATCTCACTCTGTCGCCCCGGCTGGAGTGCAGTGGTGTGGTCTCGGTTCACTGCAACCTCTGCCTCCTGGGTTCAAGTGATTCTCCTGCCTCAGCCTCCTGAGTAGCTGGGATTACAGGTGCATGCCACCACACCTGGTTAATTTTTATATTTTTAATAGAGACACGGTTTCACCATGTTGCCCAGGCTGGTCTGGAACTCCTGACCTGAAGTGATCCACCCGTGTTGGCCTCCCAAAGTTCTGGGATTACAGATGTAAGCCACAGCACCTGGCCTAAAATTATTTTATTTTCTTATTTAAAAAAAAGAAAATGAATTGAGAGGTGTTATATTCTGGTCATGCACCACTGAGATAATGAAGGGGTAAAATGAGGACCAGCCTGAGCAACATAATGAGACACTGTCCCTACAAAAAATTTAAAAAATTAGTTGGGTGTGGTGCACATATAAAGTCCCAGCTACTTGGAAGGCTGAGGTGGGAGGATCACTTGAGCCAGGGGATGTCAAGGCTGCAGTGAGCCGAGATCGCACCACGGCACTCCAGTCTGGGCAACAGAGGGAGACCCTGTCTCAAAAAAAAAAAAACAAAAACAAAAATCAAGGACCAACTAACTCCCCGACAATGTTCTTTATATTTCTCCACTGCCTTAAAAACAACCTCTAACAAAGTTAATTTGACACACATTTAAGGACAAGCACAAGTGTGAGCCTCTTGTATGGTAATTGGGCTTAACTGGAAATAATTCACTTAAATGATCATAATGAGTGCTGTGTGTGCCATCAAAGCATGTGTATCTGGCAGCATTTGGAGAAGGTTTGATTCTTTACGAATGGGGAGAGAATGAGAGGCAGGGAAGCGTTTGCTGTTTTTTAAAAAATTCAGTGTGGAATGATGTGGCTTATAAGTGGCTCTAGGGGAATGAAAGTTTTGAAGTATTTTAGGGTTCAACAGCATTTGAAGGGAAAGGACAGTCCTTGTTAGGTGTCAAAGTTGAGGGGTTCTGGAGAGTTACCAGGCCCCACAGTGTAGGCTCAGAGCTGTGGGACAGCGGGCAGTGTTATGCCTGAGACCAAAAGAGAAGGGGCCAAACAAGAATTATACCTGGTCTGAAATACAGTTGTCTCTCCATGTCCCAGGGGCATTGGTTCCAGGACCCCTGTGGATACGAAAATCTGAGGATGCTCAAGCCCCTTTTATACAATTGTGTGGTATTTGTATATAACCTACACACACCCTCCACACACATCTTACTCTGTTACTTCCAGTGGTGCAATCTCAGCTCACTGCAACCTCTACCTACGGGGTTCAGGCGATTCTCCTGCCTCAGCTTCCTGAGTAGCTGGGATTACAGGCACGGGCCACCATCTTTATTTTGAGATGCGGTTTTGCTCTTGTCACCTAGGCTGGAGTGCAATGGTGCGATCTCAGCTCACTGCAACCTCCGCCTCCTAGGTTCAAGTGATTCTCCCGCCTAAGCCTCCCGAGTAGCTGGGATTACAGGCACCTGCCACCACACCTGGTTTTTGCATTTTTAGTAGAGATGGGGTTTCACCATGTTGGGCAGGCTGGTCTTGAACTCCTGACCTCAGGTGATCCACCCATCTTGGCCTCTCAAAGTGCTGGGATTATAGGCGTGAGCCACTGCTCCTGGCCTTTCCACATACTTTAAATCATTTCTAGAGTACTTGTAATATCTAATACCACGTAAATGCCATGTAAATAGTTATTACACTGCATGGTTTTTTAATTTGTACTATTATTTTTTTTTTTAATACACAGGGTCTTGCTATGTTGCTCAGACTGGACTCCAACTCCTGAGCTCAAGCAATCCTCCAGTCTTGGCCTCCAAAGTGCTGGGATTAGAGGCATTAGCCACCACAGCCAGCCCATTTATATTATTTTTTATTGTTTTATTATTATTTATTTTTGCTTTCTTGAACATTTTGGACCCTAGGCTGGCTGAATCAGCCGACATGGAACCCCCAGGTAAGGAGGCTCGATTGCATTACTTTGGGCCTGTCTCACCTTCTCCCTGAAAGGCCACCGCAGCTGTCCTCCAACGCCAGCAGGGTCTCCCTACCTCCCATCCAGCACTATGAGGCTGGGTGTCCAGGGCAGGGGGTGGCTGGTGGTGGCCAGGTTGTGACAAATTCAACAATGTTTTTTTTCTCAGCAAATTATCAAGAACTATTTCTCTGTCTTTCAGGCTGGAGGTGAGGGATTTCTTTTTGTGTTTTTCTTTCAGACACGGTCTCTGTCACCCAGGCTGGAGTGCAGTGGCATGATCTCTGCTCACTGCAACCTCTGCCTCTGGGTTCAAGCGATTCTTCTGCCTCAGCCTCCCGAGTAGCTAGGATTACAGGCACGCACCACAACGCCCAGCTAATTTTTGTATTTTTACTAGAGACAGGGGTTTCACTATGTTGTCCAGGCTGGTCTCGAACTCCTGGCCTCAAGTGATCCACCCGCCGCAGCACCCCAAGGTGCTGGGATTACAGGTGTGAGTCACCGCACCCAGCCCTGGAGGCGAGGGCTTTCTATTTGCTTTGGGATTTGGGAAACCAGTTCACCACCACTCTCCTTGTGGTGATCATGGACGAGGACTGATCAGTGTTGACCATGTGGCCCAGGATTTTAAACTCGCTTCACCCCTCACTAGTGGTGGATTGCAGAGTAACAGGGGGTGATAGCGACAGTAGTCTTACCCACTTTCAATTCAAGCCCATTTTAATTAATCTTGTTTTGAGATGAGGTGACAGCCTTGGAGGATGTTTAATGCCAGGATTAGGAATCAATTTGGTTCAACAAATCAACAGACATCCCCAACCCCCACCACTGTCAAGCCGGTTCTGTCTCCTCTGGTGGACCCTCCCTTGCTGCCCCCACTGTCCTATCGACTGAGTATGGAAAACACTTTCATCATAAGGAGTTACTGATCTGGCAAGAGGAGGGTGAACTCTCTGTCCAGAGGAGGCATGGGAATCGGGCAGGAGCTGCTGGGACCGTGCGGGGTGAGGTGGGATGGCTGAGGGCCCCAAATGACAGGACAGAGTAAGAGCCACCTGGCGCCACAGAGGTCAGAGCGGGGCCCTGGGGTGAGCCTGGTGGGTCAAAAGCTCTGCCAGTGGGAGAGGCAGGAGTTTCTGCCAAGCTTTCCCCAGGTGCCCCTACCTGCCCCAGGTGCAGTAACCCACAGCCAGGGACACAGGAGAGGGTGTACTCAAACCGTGTCATGCCTCAGTCAGAATGGATCCCCTTATAGACCCTTATTTTTCCTTTTGGCATCAACTCAAGGCATTTTACTCTACTTAAATATTTGCAATACTAGTTAATGAAAAAAAAAATGTAGGCTGGGCATGGTGGCTCACACCTGTAATCCCAGCACTTTGGGAGGCTGGGGTGGGAGGATCACTTGAGCCCAGGAGGTTGAGACCAACCTGGGAAACATGGTAAGACCCCATCTCAACAGAAAATTTAAAAATTAGCTGGGTGTGGTGACACATGCCCGTAGTGCTAGCTACTCAGGATGCTGAGGTGGGAGGATCGCTTGAGCTCAGGAGTTCAAGGTTCCAGTGAGCTATGGTTGTGCCACTGTACTCCAGCCTGGGTGACAGAGTGAGACCTTGTCTCAAAAAAAAAGCAGTGGGTTTTTTAGGGAGGGGAAGAGAGCAATATTTGCAATGCAAAAATCAAACAAGAAACTCCCCAGACCTCACTAGACTACATGAGCATAGAGGAAAGTTCTGATTTAGTGAACATATAAAATATCCATGAAAGCAAAGTGCTTTATCACTGATGGTACCTAATGGTTGCCACAGCACCCTGCTCCCTGGTTTATGCACCTTATCTAATCATTTTATCCCATGCCTCTACCAAGTAGGTCCTAACATAAGGGCAATTTTTATAGATGAGGAACCAAAGCCAGGAAAGGAAGTCCTATTTCCAAATTAGCACAGCCAGTGACAGAGACGGAGCTGGAAGGCGGCTCCTTAACTCAAAACCCATATCCTTACTGGAACACTGGGGCCCCAGTGGGGTCCTGAGGTGCCTTACGAATGGAGAAAAATGATTGGCACCAGGTATATCAGTGACCTGCATGGCACTGCCTCCCAGAGCCTGCACTAAACAGTTCATTCTTACAAATATGTCAGACAGACAGCTGTAGCTGCAGTACTGATTTGTGCTGTCTGGGAAGGAAGGATCTGCCAACCAAGGCAAATTTCAGGGGTAGACAAGAAAACTTCCTTGTTTTCATGTGATATTCGTTACCGAGTATCACATGAGCTGATCTTCAGTCTCACCGGCTTTCTTGAAATTTCTCTAACGCACTGAACACACGGCCTTTGCACTTACTAACCCTTCTGCCTGAAGAGCCATCCCCTCATCCTTCTGTAGGTTTGTCCTCCATGACTCATTGCATATAGCAAGGACTCTGTAAATATTTGTCGCATGAATGAATGAGTCCTGCCTAGTTATTTTCTTGTGCATAGATCTGATCACCTCTAGCCGGAGGTAGTGTGTCCTATAACCAAGGGCAGCATCTTGTTCATCCTTGCGTCCTCCTACATCCCCCAGCCCAGGGACCAGTTACAAGGGCAGGTGTAGGGCTGGGGTGGCAATTGGGTGACATAATCAATGGGAAGCACTGCATGGATGCTATGATGAGAAAGACCTGGGGGCCTGTCTAGGTTTAGCATTATTGATTTGCGATGCGTGCCAAGGGCAGGGGTGGGGTGTAAAAGTGCAGTCCTCATGCCACCATGCCAGCTAGCCAAGGGATCCTGGAGGCCCAAGAGAAAGCTAGATTGGGAGGGGAGAGCAGGACAGTCCTGGACAGTCTTGGCCAGCTTGGGGAAGCTCAGGAGACAGGCCACTAACCCATGTGGCAATAGATGCCACTGGGCTCAGGATACCAACTGATGCTGCCTCCAGCTGCTCCCTCTGCTCCTGGATAGTCCTTCAAGGGGAATGTTGGCAAGTACAGGCACCTCCCCTCTTCCTCAGCTGTGACTGCACAGCATTTGTGGCTTATGCAGGAAGATACACGGGCTCAGGGGAGTGGCCATTTGTCCCAAAGATATCTCAGAACTGGGCAGAGGCAGAACTGGCTAACATAACTGCAGTGGGCCGTTTTGCCCCCTCAACGTGAGCTGGCATCTGCTAGAGTTTCACATGCACGTATGCAGAGAGCCCAGCCACCCCTGGGCTCCAGGAGCCTAGTATGGATGCAACAGGAAGGCCCAGGCTCTGGAACCTTCTGCAGAGCCTAGCTCCTGTCTCCCACCTGACACAGTAACAGGCGCTGAAGCATGTGCCCTGTCGGTACTACAGGCCCCATCCACGTAACCTGAGAGAGGGGACCTCAGGAGCAGTGGCACCTGCTGCTCCAGGCTAGGAGCAGTGAACTCCAGGGACCACCTCCCTGCAAGTCTCCTTCCCCACTGGCGGCTCCCCGGCTGGACAGGGCTCCAGCCAGCAGGGGGCGCGCGCGTTCACCTCGGGGCCAGGTTGGCTGAAAGCCCCTCTCCCGTTCTCCTCTTCTAGAGCAAGTCTTCCAAAGCCTTGACCTCTTAGACAACGCTACTTTAGTGACAGAAGCACTTTTCCTTTCCCTTTCTTGCGAGTTTTTTACAGCCGTGGGTGGCTAGTATCAATCCTTCCACTTTCCAGGTGAGGAGAGGAACTGGGGAGGTTGAGCATTTGCTGCAATCTCACCGTGGCCAGCGGCACAGAAGGGCCAGGGTCCCCATTTTCCACCCGTGGACCAGTCGGCCTTCCTCGCACCACGCTGGAGATCGAGGAGGGAAGAAAGAAGTAGCCGAGCAAAACCCCAAAAAAGGAATCCTTTCTCCCTAGAGATTATGAAATCAAAGAACATTTTGTTGCTTCTTGGAAAGTCTTCCCTTTATGGAGGCTACACAATTGAACAGGGTTTTCATTATTATGACTATGATTATTAATGTTGTTGGTCTAGTTCCCGCCTCCTTCTTTGCAAACTTTCGCACGGACTGAGAAACACAAGCGTTTACCTGGGTGCACGCTGGGACGGGGCGAGCAGGTAGTGCAGGTTTCCAGGCCTCTCCTGCCCCGGAGCTTGGCTGCAGGACTCCCGCAAAATCTCCAAATGCCCCCGATCTGCGCGGTCACCAAGAAGCAGCCCGGCTCGGAACAAGCCCAGGCAAGCCCAGGCAGAGCCCGCTGCCGGGTCCTCCTTCCTGCCCGTGCCACCAGGCCCCGGGGCCGCGACGCGTCTCTCCAGCCCGGGATCCGGGGAGCTGGGCTGGTCCCAGACCGACGGGACGGCGGCATCTCCTCCACCTGAAAAGGAAAGGGGACCAGGTAGGGGCCAGGCAGAGCGCATGAGGGCGGCGCCAGCACCGCGCGATCCCAATCACGTCGGTGCGGGGGAGGGGTCCGAGCCTGGCCTTGGCCTAGGGCGCAGATGCGGTGCGCACCGCAGGGGGGCGGCGCGGGGACCGCTGCGTGGCCAGTCCCGCCGGGCACGGGGTCCTGGTCCGCATCCCCTTCACCGCCACTGCCAGCCTGGGCTGGCGTTTCCCCAGCAAAAGCGCTTAGTTTGCGCAGCGCCCCTCGCCCACGCCGCTGCTGGGTCCCGGGGCGCGCCTACCCGGAGCCGAGGTCCCGGACTCTCCGGCCATCGCAACCCTTCCGCGGACTCCTGGCTCCTTCGCGGTGGGACCAAGGCCCGGGTGGAGCCGGGGCGGTGTTGGGGGGGGACGGTAAAAAAGCAAACAAAAACCACTGGGGGCTCGCCGCGACGCCCAGTCCGAGGGCCTCTGCCCTGGAAGAGGGAAGAAACCCACGTCCTGGACGCGGGTGTGGGAAATGTCCCGGGTCTGGACCTGTTGTCTCTGCGACGTTGCCAGTCAGGAGAGCTCGGAGGGCCAATGCAGCCCCGGATTCAACAAGATGCGAAAGGACTTCTAAAGCCAGGAACCGGCACCCAGCCACAGCCACCGCCCGCCGGCCCGGCGCCCTGCCCCCACTCACCGCGCCCCCAAGTTCCGGCGCCGCGGGCTGCAGGGGTGACTTGGCTTGGCGTGCCTCGGGGCACGAGGCTTGGCCCTCCACGGCTCTCGGGTCCCGGGGGGCTGGGGTGGGAAGGGACACGGCCGGGGCGCGGCGCTGGGGAGCCGGGTGCGCCAGGCTGGGGACCTTGCGTGGGGCAGGGCTTGGCTCAGATGAGGGGCCGGGGCTCAGCCCCCAGCACCGGCCTTAAAGGTTCCTGGAGACGCAAAGTCCTGAGCGCGGAGCTGCCGCAGGGAGCATAAGGCAGCCCCCAGGCACGCTCCCTGCATTTCCCAGTTTCCAAGCTGCTCTGGGCGCGCGGTGGGGCGCCCTTGGGGTAGGCAGGGAGGCGCTGGCAGGGGCAGCGCTGAAGACCTCCCGCTGCCATGGAGAAGGGGCTCCCCACCCACCCTCCTGCCCCAAACATTACAGATCCCAGCCAGTGCGCCCCAGGGCCCTTCCAGGACAAACTGCCCCCAGGACAAGCTGCCCCCAGGACCACCGCACCCCAGTATCAAGCGGGCAGCAGATCTCTCTGCGCCCTTTGTAGGGGTTTCTGCCCTCAGGGTTGTTACGGGACAGAAATGGTTTCATCAGGAAGCAAGCCCTCCTCGCACACTCACGGTTTGCAGGACTCCAAACTGGGCCCCCGAGATCTCCACCTGCGCAAAACGAAAGAGCTGATTCTCTTCGGACTCACGAGGCAACCGCTCCCCGGGTGAGAACGGGAGACTCACTCCTCCTGCACTGGGAGAAGGCGATGCTTTAGGAGGATGACAGGGAAGCGAATGCTACCCAGGTGCATAATCACATTTGAGCACTCTCAGGGGCCTGAGAGGAGGCCAGGGGTGACCTTCCCCCATTCTCACAGGGCAGGGGCGGCGAACCCATTCTCACAGGTGTCTGTGATGAGCCCATGTTTTCCAAACTCCTCCGGGATTCTAGGACAGTCCTAGAGAAGCAGTGCGCCAGCCAGCAGGTGAGAACGTCCAGGTGCAGGTGGATGGCTACAGGTCAGGCCTACTTTTCCTACACCTGTTGCTGCGGGGCAATTCCACACCCATCTCAGTCCAGGGTGCCTGTCACCATGGGGCAGGTAGATGAAGGCCTTCTCAGATCCTCAAAGACTCAGAGGGATAAAAGGAGGCAGATGGGTCCTAGAGGCAGCCCATGGCAAGGGAGAGGTCTGCTTTTTTTTTTTTTTTTTTTTTTTTTTTGAGACACAGTTTTGCTTTTGCTGCCCAGGCTGGAGTGCAATGGCCGGATCTTGGCTCACTGCAACCTCCACGTCCCGGGTTCAAGTGATTCTCCTGCCTCAGCCTCCCAAGAAGCTGGGATTACAGGCGCCCACCACCATGCCCAGCTAATTTTTGTAGAGACAGGGTTTCACCAAATTGGTCAGGCTGTTCTCAAACTCCTGACCTCAGGTGATCCACCCGCCTCAGTCTCCCAAAGTGCTGGGATTACAGATGTGAACCACCACGCCTGGCCGAGGTCTGCTTTTGTGATCAGACAAAAGTGGGTTCCAACCTTGACTTACTACATGGCCTCGGGCAATGTGCCAGCGTCTCCCAACCCCTCCCTGCACCCCCAAGTAATCTCATTCAATCTTCAAAAAGCCCTTTGAGATAAGTCCTAGGACTGCTGCATTTACAGGTGAGGAAATTAGGACCTGAAAGGTAAGACTGGGTTGGCCAACCAACGCAGGGAGGAGAGCGGAGTGGACCCACGACCCAAGGTGGCGCCCGTCGGTTCTCCAAGCCCTCACTCCTCATGTACCTGCCACCCTGCCACAACTCTGCAAATTGCTTATCCATGCCGAGCATGTGTCCTCATGTACACCGACAGCATCAGGCTCCTAGTATGGATGCAATAAGTATTGTGGAATGAATGAATGAATGAATGAATGAATGAAATGAATGCACACCTCCCTACCCCTAGGGTGATGATAAGGACTGTGCAAGACAGAGTGGCTGCACACAGTAGGCCCTCTCACGTGTGCAGTCGCTCTTCTAAAACATCTCTATGAAGCACCTGTTGTGTTCCAGGCTTTGAGGGAACACTGGTTCTCATTGGTTCTCTGTTCCTTGCAGACAGACCTGGGAGCATTCCCCTGGAGGTCCCCACCCTTGTGGGCTCTTTTTTTCTTGCTTTCTTTTCAGAGCCACCAAAATGCCTGGACCTGGGCAGCCAACAGTAGGATGAATCTGCTTTAGAGACACCAGACTGCCAGCTAGAGGATTGAAATAACCTGATTCTTATCCACTTTTCCATCCAGAGAGGCCACACCGAGTCTAGGCCTCATTTTTTTTTTCTTCAAACATTTTTGTGTCGACAAAGAATGTTTTACAAAGGCCTCACTGTCTGCCAAACTCTGTGTCACTTCTCCCCAGCCCTGCCAGGCTGAGGACACCGAACCCACCTATATCTCCTCTAAAATCCACCCAGCACCAAGATAGCCACATCTCTAACCTACGCCTTTAACGTACAGGCCACAGCCAAGAGGGCTTTGCAGAAAGGGAACCACAGAGATAGCACGGACAAGCCTCCGCTGTCTATCCCTGGCACAGCACGCCCACAACCCCAGAAACGGTGCACAAGGCTCCCTCAGGAAGCCTTTCCTTGAGTCCTGCATTTAACCACAGAGGCCCAGAGGCTCAGACGTGGTGGTGACTACCTGCTCGGCCTGCCCCAACCTTTTTTTTTTTTTTTTTTTTTTGAGATGGAGTCTCTGTCACCCAGGCTGGAGTGCGGTGGCATGATCTCAGCTCACTACAACCTCCGCCTCCTGCGTTCAGATGATTCTCCTGCCCCAGCCTCATGAGTAGCTGGAACTACAGGCACCTGCCATCAATCCCGGCTAATTTCTGTATTTCTACTAGAGATGTGGTTTCACCATGTTGGCCGGGCTGGTCTCGAACTCCTGACCACAAGTGATCCACCCGCCTCAGCCTCCCGAAGTGCTGGAATTACAGGCGTGAGCCACCATGCCCTGCTGGCCCCCCTCCCTGAGATTACCTTTTCACCTCGGATGAGAAAAATGAACTCAATACAGTGCTTGGGAAAGAAACATCTCGATCCAAGCCAATGGGAAAACCCAGCAAGGAACCCAAGGAGCGTAGATCTCCAGGGAGCCCATGGTTTCATCTTGTTCAAAAGTGAGAATTTAAAAAGGAGGATGAGCTTAAGATCAGCCGGGGCAACATAGTGAGACCCCAGCTCTACAAAAAATTTTAAAAGTAGCTGGACATGGTGGTGCACACCTGTAGTCCCAGCTACTTGGGAGGCTGAGGCAGGAGGATCGCTTAAGGCAGGAGGATCACTTGAGGCAGGAGTCTGAGGCTGCAATGAGCCAAGATCATACCAGTGCACTTCAACCTGGACAACAGAGGGAGATCCTGTCTCTAAAAATTAACCAATTAATTTAAAACATTAAAAATAAATTAATTAAAGGATGAAAATGTTCTGGCTGGGCACGATGGCTGTAATCCCAGCACTTCCAGAGGCAGAGATGGGTGGATCACCTGAAGTCAGGAGTTTGAGACCAGCCTGGCCAACATGTTGAAACCCCATCTCTACTAAATTTACAAAAATTAGCCTGGCATGGTGGTGCATGCCTGTAGTCCCAGCTACTTTGGGGGTTGAGGCAGGAGAATCACTTGAACCTGGAAGGTGGAGGTTGCAGTGAGCCGAGATTGTGCAACTGCACTCCAGTTTTAGTGACAGAAGCAAGGCTGTCTCAAAAAAAAAAAAAAAGGATGAAAATGTTCTGGAATTAGATAGTGGTGATGGTTGTACAACTTTGTGAATATACTAAAACCTGCAGAGTTGTATACTTTAAGATGGTGAGGCCGGGTGCGGTGGCTCAAGCCTGTAATCCCAGCACTTTGGGAGGCCGAGACGGGCGGATCACGAGGTCAGGAGATCGAGACCATCCTGGCTAACACGGTGAAACCCCGTCTCTACTAAAAAATACAAAAAACTAGCCGGGCGAGGTGGCGGGCGCCTGTAGTCCCAGCTACTCGGGAGGCTGAGGCAGGAGAATGGCGTGAACCCGGGAGGCGGAGCTTGCAGTGAGCCGAGATCGCGCCACTGCACTCCAGCCTGGGTGACAGAGCCAGACTCCGTCTCAAAAAAAAAAAAAAAAAAAAAAAAAAAAAAAAAAAAAAAAAATGGTGAAATTTATGGTATATAGTTTTATCTCAGTTAAAAGGAAAAAAAAAAGCCATCATTCCAATTCTTCCTTACTGGCTGAAATATACGGTACAAACCCCACTAGTTGCCCAAAAGCCTCAGCACTCTTGATAAACACCAACTCTGCTAACTTAGACGATCTAATTTCGGTAGGGAGTACACAAGATCAGGCATCCTAGGACTGCGGCGGGTCTCTGCAGGGGACTGTAGTGGCCACAGCGGCACATCATCAAGAGGCCTGGGCAACCTGTCTCTTACACCCCCTGCAGACAGAACGATAGGGACACAGGGCCCCAGACTGCACCCTGCAGAAGGAAGGGGGCTCAGAGGAAGAGGCTTTATTCATTGCACCCTGAGATCAGAGAATTGCTTGGTGGCGTGATGGACAGGCCACCGTGTATGGGGGGGTGTGTGTGTGTGTGTGTGTGTGTGTGTGTGTGGCGGGGCAGGGGGTGATGCCACATGGCTGGGGGTGCTCCAAAGAGCCCACCTAGTACTTACAAGGCCCCATCTTTCAATAAGGAAGCCCAATTTGTTGTATTGGCGAAGAAATTGCCACCAGATTAAAAATAGCAAATAAATGCAAGAAGTCAAAATGCTGTATAAAGGGGGAAATTACTTTTAGGTGTTTACTTACTGCTTTGCTGACTGGACATTTTAACCAAATGTAGCTTTCAGGTTCTGCTTATTTTCCAGAAGTTTATTTTCCTAAAACCATTCCTTGGCTCATGCATCAAATCAACCTTTTTTCCAATTAAATTAAGGACAGAAAGAGGTCAATGTATTCTTAGGAGATCGACAATCCATAGATGGAATGATATTCAATACATAAAGATGTATTATTTAGCTGTCATATCAAGTCTGTATTATATATGTCATGCACTGTTACGTATTTTACAGACTTTCTCTTTTGATCCCCCCACAGCTCTGTAAAATCCCTAGTATTATGTCCACTTAGCAGATGGTAAACTGAGCCTCAGAGAAGCTTCAGTCCCACAACCCTGTCTAAGGTCCTACAGTGTGTAAGACGTGGGATTTGGACCTCTGCTGGACCCCAAAGGCGGGGCAGTGAACACTCCCCTCCACTCTGCGCCTCTGCAGAACACACAGGGCACCATTTCACAAAGGCAGCAGGCACAGAGGGAAACTCCTGCATTTTCATCATAATGCACAGAAACCCCCTGACCTCAAGCCCAGAGAAGTGAGATGCGTCCAGGTCTGTTTGCTGCCTGCATGTTTCATAAATACATCTAACAACATTTCTCCAGCTTGAGGTCAAAACAGGCCCAGTTCTCTTACTTTTTCTTTTTAATTTCTTTGAGACAGAGCGTCACTCTGTCACCCAGGCTGGAGGGCAGCAGCTCACTACAACCTCTGCCTCCCGAGTTCAAGCTATTCTCCTGCTTCAGCCTCCTGAGTAGCTGGGATTACAGGTGCCCATTACCAGACCCAGCTGATTTTTGTGGGTTTTTTTGTTTTTTTGAGACAGAGTCTCACACTGTTGCCTAGGCTGGAGTGCAGTAGTGCGATCTCGGCTCACTGCAACCTCCGCCTCCCAGGTTCAAGGGATTCTGCTGCCTCAGCCTCCCAAGTAGGTGGGATTACAGGCACCTGCTACCACGCCTGGCTCTTTTTTTTTTTTTTTTTTTTTTTAATTTTTAGTAGAGATGAGGTTTCACCATGTTAGCCAGGCTGATCTCGAACTGCTGACCTCAGGTGATCCACCCGCCTCGGCCTCCCAAAGTGCTAGGATTACAGGCGTGGGCCACTGTGTGCAGCCCCAGTTTCCTTTTGATGACCAAACTGACTTCAAGCTCCACTCCTAAGGACTGTGGGACGGGCGTTTTCCCTCTCCAAGGATGTTCCCACCTAAAGAACCCTGGGAGCACCAGCTTACCCCAAGGCTGCCAGTCAATGTCCAATAGGATAGCTACCAACTACATGTGACTATTTGAATTAATGAAATAAAATTTAAAATTCAGTTCCTCATTGTATTCGCCCACCTGGCTAGTGGCTACTGTATTGGACAACACAGCTCTAAAGTCTCTGCTACATTAAGCCAGAGCCTCAGAAAGCTGCAAGCCTGGGCTGCACCCCGCAGAGACTCACTGTCACTGGTTCCATGGAGGGGCCTCACGAGAAAGCCCCATAACACCACTCTCCACCTGCCATACTTACTCTAGGGGTCTTGAATGCTGTTGATTCCATGAAGTGCAGTAGGTATTGGTAGGGGTCTCCATGACAATTCACATTGGTGGTCTGGGATCCCCAAGCAAATGCAACATAGGATGCAGACTCCTTTGGTCACCAAATCATCCTTTGAACTAGTTGAAGGCTGAAGAAGGTCTTTTAATATAAAGCTGGCCAATATGCTTTGATTATAATACGGCAGTCTGAGTATGAGCACATGGAAGACAGCTGCAGTGCAGTAGTGTGACTGAGTCTTACCAAATCTTCTAAAAGGTTTGAGGGATCACTTGTGCTGGACAGCTGGTACTGAAAACCTGGCAGCTCACGATACCACTAGAACTAGTGGCTGGGCGCGGCGGCTCACACCTGTAATCCCGGCACCTTGGGAGGCCGAGGCAGGTGGATTCTTTGAGGTCAGGAGTTCGAGGCTAGCCTGGCTAATATAGTGAAATCCTGTCTCTACTAAAAATACAAAAAAAAGTAGCAGGGCGGCTGGCGCATGCCTGTAATTCCAGCTACTCAGAAGGCTGAGGCAGGAGAATTGTTTGAACCCGGGAGGCGGAGGTTGCAGTGAGCCGAGATCACACCACTGCACTCCAGCCTGAGTGACAGAGTGAGACTCCACCTTGAAAAAAAAAAAAAGAAAGAAAGAAAAAGAAAAAGAAAAAAAAGACTAGAACTAGATTTCGTTGGTCCCAGAGACCAGGGGCCTGGAGGCATCTCTCTGCAAACACTGGAGACAGAGGACAGGTCCCCAGGTCCTGCAGCTGCTGAAACTTATGGTAGAAGGGACAGGCCTCCACTGAGCCGCTGAGGTCTACAGAACCTGAAGGCTGCCCTGCCAGTGCCACCCAGTTTTGCTACCACAAGCCCCAATCTGAGAGATCCTTGCCTATGTGGGCCCTGGGTCTAGAGAGGCAGCATAAAAGCTTACTTTTGTTCTACTCATATCTTATCAAGGTCTCAAGCTGACCTCCATGTTGCTAAATCCAATGGTCAGTTTCAATAACTGTTAGATGGGCTCATCAACGTAATTTGACACAACGGGCTCCCTCCAGACCTTTAGAACTCCTTTTGTTACTCCTTTGGATCTTTAGGTGCCACTCCTTGTTGGTTCTTACCTACTTCCTTGGCCATTCCTTTTCAGTCTCTTCTGCTGGTTCCTCCTGCAGCCCCCACCCTCTTTGTGTTAGAGGACCCCATGGCCTGGTCCTTGGACCCCCCTCTACCTACACTTCCTTTCCTGGTGATTTCATCCAGCCTCCTAGTTTTGAATAACATCTGTACTCTGATGCCTCCCGAGTTACTATGTGCAGCCACCACTTCTCTGATCTCCAGACTCTGATGGCCAACTGCCAATTCCAAGTCCTGTGGATGTGTGGTAGGAATCTCCAAAGTTGTGTTTCCGAAACAAAAGTCTTGATTGCATCCTGCCTACCCAGATTGCTCCTCTGAAGTCTTCCCCATCTCCATAGGTACCAACTCCAACCTTCTAGTGCCTGGCCAAAAACCTTGCAGGCCATTACTTGGCACCTGACTTAGCCCACATCCAATCCATCAGCAAAGCCTGCTGCCTCCATCTGTAAAATACATTCGGGATCCAAACACTTCTCTGTTTTTTTCTCATCACATTCATTGCTTCTACTCTTGTCCAAGCTACTATTCTCTTTTTTGACACAGGGTCTCACTCTGTTGCCCAGGCTGGAGTGCAGTGGTGCAATCTCAGCTCTGCCTCCGGAACTCAAGCTATCCCAACCTCTGCTTCCAGAGCTTAAGCGATCCTCCCATCTCAGCCTCCTGAGTAGCTAATTGCATGCCACTATGACCAGCTCATTTTTTTTAGAGATAGGATTTCGCTATGTTTCCCAGGCTGGTCTCAAACTCCTGGATTTAAGTAATCTGCTCACCTTGGCCTCCCAAAGTGCTGGGATTACAGGTGTGAGCCATCACACCCGGCTCATGATCATTCTCTTGCCTGGATGATTGTCCTGGCCTCCTAGCTGGTTTCCTGGGGCCCTTGCTTCCCAAAGTCCATCTTCCACGTGGCATCCAGGAGCCACTGTCACTCTGTTCCCGCCTCCTTGCTGATCTCGGAACACTCCAGGCATGGTCCTATGTCAGGAACCTTTCATTTGCTGTTCCCGGCCAGGACTGCTTCTCTCCTAGATGCCCACATGACTTGTTCCTCCTTTCCTCCTGTTCCCTGATCAAATACCTGCCGATTGACAAGGCCTTTTCAGATCACCCCCATCTGCTCACTTGCTTTCCTGCCTGTCCACATATTTACCATCAGAACAGAATTCTGCCTGTCCGTTTATTGTCCGTCTCCCCCAGCAACCACTAGAATGGAAGCTCCATGTGGGCATGGCTTAGTTTTGTCCACTGCTGGATCCCAGCATCTAAAATAGTCTACCGCCTGGTAAGTGTTGCAGAAACATTGATGAACAACAAACCAGTACTGGCTACTCCGCCTCTGCCTGTGCTCGTCCTATCTTCCACCTGAAAGGTTCTCCCCACTCTAACTTCACCCCGCACCCTTTGACCAGTCAACGATCCCCACACCTTGGCCCACTCCAAACCCCTTAAAATCCCTGGACCCAACTCCTCAGGAGGCAGATTTGAGGTTTCCCCCCATCTTCTCATGTGGCTGCCCTGATTTAAACTCTTTCTCTGCTGCAGTCCCGGCTGTCTCGGTATACTGGCTTGCGGCACATCAGGCAAATGAACCTATCAGATAACAACAGCAGATCAGATGCCTGAGCATTCAGGAGCAATGGCTGTGGAGTCCCCGTGGGTTCAAAAGGCCTAGTTGCCGTCTCCAAAAGCCTGGCTCTCCTCCCTCCTGGGCCCACTACTTTGGCTTCTTGTTCCTGTGTACAAGGAATTGCCGAGAAGGCAACTCTTCCCCTCCCTGAAGCCAAAGGAATGAAACAGACTAGGGCAGGAGAGGCCGCCATCCACCATCATTAGTTGTGACCGTCAGTAACAGCAACAGGACATGGAACCTAAGGCTGTGTCCATCCTGGGCCCCCAGGGAAACCTCAGCGGGAGTGGTACTAAGAAAATGCTCATTTCTTACAGCCAAAGGACCATGGAGGGGAATAGTAACCGTCCCCTCCCAATGCAGAAAATGTTAACATAAGCACTTCATTTCTCATGCAGATAACTACATTAGTCTATTAATAAAAAAGAAAGAGAGAAAGAAGGAAAGAAAGGATAGAGAAAAAGAAAGAAAGAGAGAGAGAGAAAGAAAGAAAGAAAGAAAGAAAGAAAGAAAGAAAGAAAGAAAGAAAGAAAGAAAGAGAGAAAGAGAGAGAGAAGGAGGGAAGGAGAACCCATGCCAGCAGGGTATAGGAATTGGTCTATAGGAGAAAGGGTCACCCACTGAAAGGTGGGCCGAATAGAATTCCTCGCCTGGGCTTTGAGGTCCTGGGATGGAGAAGGCTGGGATGAGTGGAACCCTCAATAAACAGAGTTCTTGTTAAAGAAGCAGAGTCATTGGTGGAATGGACTGCCCATCTAAGTTCAATCTACGCTAAAGGATGGCAGAGATCAAGAGAAAGAGAAAGAAAAAGCACCCATGGCCGGGCATGCGCGGTGGCTCACACCTGTAATCCCGGCACTTAGGGAGGCCGAGGTGGGTGCATCACTTGAGGTCAGGAGTTTGACACCAGCCTGGCCAACATGGTGAAACCCCATCTCTACTAAAAATACAAAAATTAGCCAGGCGTGGTGGCAGGCACCTGTAATCCCAGCTACTCAGGAGGCTGAGGTGAGAGAGTCGCTTGTACCACGAGGCAGAGGTTGCGATGAGCGGAGATTGCACCACAGCACTCCAGCCTGGGCGCTAGAGTGAGACTCTGCCTCAAAAATAAAAAAATAAAAAAAAAAAAGAAAGGCACCCAGATCCTAGAACATATAAATACTTCCAACGCGAGGACCGCAGGGTAGCGCCCCCGGGAGGTGCAAGTCATTGTCCTTAGTGGAACCCCTTCTCTACCTGGCCACACCAGCACTAAGCCCTCGATCCTTCTGACGGACATGGCCATGTTTGTGCACATATTTGCAGTCATCACTCCTTTCACTGTAGTAAGCTGTGCACTCAGCATCACCCATGTCGTTCTATAAATAGGAAGAAAGCTCAGAACAGCCCTCAGAAAACGGCGTGTTGACAGCACCCGGAGTCCTGGCTGGAAGAGGGAAGGGCACTCAGCTGCTTCGCTGGAGCTGAGTCTCTCCCACCTGCCTTGAAGGAACCTCTTGGGAAGGCTGCAACTTCTGGCCTCTGGGGACCTAAAGAAGCCAACTGGCAAAGCGGTATGAAAACTAAACCAGTTCTAGGGCCAGATGCACATCAAGGCAGTTTGTGGGCCACCTGGCAGGTCTGCTGAAACACAGTGCCCCTCACCAACCTTCTCTCTCTGCAGGAACCCCCTCTTTTGAGGTAAAAGTGTTGCAGACCCCGGGAAATGCCTGGGAGACCTTGTGCCTCAGCAGAGAGCGCTGTTATGTGCACCAGATCCCCAACATGCTTTGCAAATGTTTGAGGGAGAAGACAGACGTGGGTCAGACACAACACGACAAGGCTCTCGGGCCACCAGGCTGAGTGAAGCTGCTACACAGACACTTCTTGGCCACCTGGGGCCCCTTTGAGCCTATGAGGGATCCCGGGAGGGTAGTGGAGGGAGGACAGCAGAGCAGCACCAAAGACAAACTCAGCCCATTTCACAATGTTATCGTGAGCCAGCCCTATCTTAGCCCTCTCGTTTTGAAGAAAAGCCAAATTTGTATTTTAAAAGATTCTTGTGCCTGATCCATTCCCTATTGTGAAATAAGCACATTTATTGTACAGAAGGAAACCTGATGTCTCTGAGACCTTGAGCAGACTATTTACAACATTTGGGCTACAAGGCAAGGTGACCTTCAGACCACGAAGTGGCAATGGCTTGCCTATGGCAAGGCAGGGTCTCTCAGAGAACATGAGACACACAGGCCACCACCACGTTTTAGGGGACCTGGGATTTTGCAAAGGGAAGAAATAACAAAACAGGTTGGGAAAATGCATGTTTTAAAACATTTAAAATTTAAAAACAGGATGCTTTCACACACACACACACACACACACCACACACACACTGCAACACAATATAATTGTGCCATTTACTAGTAATGATATAAACATATCTGAATGCCCCTTTGAACACAAAGCGAAATGCCCCACCTCCAGCAGACAGACCCTAGAGCAACACACCCCAAGGAAACAAGTCACAGATATATATGATTAATTGATTGACAGATAGATAGATATTATTTTTTTGAGACAGAGTCTGGCTCTGTCTCAGAAGGGTCAGGTTGCCCAGGCTGGAGTGCAGTGGCATGATCTCGGCTCTCTGCAACTTCCACTTCCTGGGCTCAAGCCAGCCTCCCACCTCAGCCTCCCAAGTAGCTGGAACTACAGGTGCATGTCAGCATATCCAGCTAATTTTTGTAGAAATGGAGTCTTACTATGTGGCTCAGGCTGCTCACTATGAGCTCAGAAGAGCTCAAGCAATCCACCCACCTCGGCCTCCCAAAGTATTAGGATTACAGGCACGAGTCACTGTGCCCGGCCATAAGTGACAGTATACTGACATAAGGCCTGCAATAGGAATCTGAGTCCCAGGATTGGACAGGTCGGCTAGCAATGCTTCTAAACACAAGTGATCTGGCAAGCTGGCAAAATGTCTGAGTTTCATTCTTTACCTTAGATCAAAGTTTCATTCTTGATTTGGATCAAAGAGGAAGGAGAAAAAGGCACAAATTGAACCATCAACTCTGTCACTGAAAAGTTGTACCCAAGAGATCTTAGTGCTTTGCCACCTTCTTGCTAACCCTATAGTAAAATGCTATTGATTTTTATTCTTTAAAAAAAAATTACCTTTATTATTTTATTTAAATGGGGTCTCACTATGTTGTCCAGGCTGGTCTCAAACTTCTGGCCTCAAGCAATCTTCCCACTCCAGCCTCCCAAAGTGCTGGGATTACAGACATAAGCCACCATGCCCAACCATGATTTTTAAAGGCAGGCATACTTTATACTTTTTGTACACGCTTACAGCTCTAATTCTTTTTTTAAACATTTTTATTTATTATTGTTGAGATGAGGTCTTACTATGTTGCCCAGGCTGGTCTTGAACTCCCGGGCCCAAGTGATCCTCCTGCTTCAGCCTCCCAAGTAGCTGGGATTATGGGTGAGAGCCACCATGCCTGGTTCAGGCTCTGATTCTTATGTCAGTGAATGCCCAATAAATTCTTGTTGGCTTGAACTGAATTATCAGGAAGGTGCTATCAAGAATTCTTTGAGCCAGGCACGGTTGCTGACGCCTGTAATCCCAGCAGTTTGGGGGGCTAAGGCGGGCGGATCACTTGAGGCCAGGAGTTCGAGACCAGCCTGGCCAACATGGCGAAACCTGGTCTCTACTAAAAAATACAAAAATTAGCTCGGTGTAGAGACACACACCTGTAGTCCCAGCTACTCAGGAGGCTGAGGCAAGAGAATTGCTTGAATGCAGGAGGCAGAGGTTGGAGTGAGCCATGATCACACAACTGCACTCCTGGGTGACAGAGTGAGACCCTGTTTCAAAAGAAGCAAGCAAGCAAGGAAGGAAGGAAGGAAGGAAGGAAGGGGAAAGAAGGAAGAAAGGAAGGAAGGAAGGAGAAGAAAGAAAGAAAGAAGAAAGAAAGAAAGAAAGAAAGAAAGAAAGAAAGAAAGAAAGAAAGAAAGAAAGAAAGAAAGAAAGAAAGAAAGAGAGAGAGAAAGAAAGAGAAAGAAAGAAGGGAGAGAGGGAGGGAGGGAGGGAAGGAAGGAAGGAAGGAAGGAAGGAAGGAAGGAAGGAAGGAAGGAAGGAAGGAAGGAAGGAAGGAAAGGAAAAAAGAAATAGGAAAAAAAAAGAAAAAGAATTCTTTGGCTGAGTATGATGGCTCTCAACTGTAATCCCAGCACTTTGGGAGGCCAGGGCAGATGAATCGCTTGAGCCCAGGAGTTCAAGACCACACTGAGAGGCATGGAAAAAACCCGTCTCTACAAAAAGTACAAAAAATTAGCCTGGGGCAGTGGTGGGCGCCTGTAGTCCCAGTTACTCTGAAGGCTGAGATGAGAGGATTGCTTGAGCCTAGGAGGTTGAGGCTGCAGTGAGCTGAGATCACACCACTGCACTCTAGCCTGGGTGACAGAGCAAGACCCTGTCTCAAAAAATAATAATAATAATTATTATTATTATTATTTGGGAGATATAATTTTACATCATCAGAGGGCCAAAAAAACAAAACACCTCTATTTTGCCTATTGGCCCCATTTGAGACAACCCTGGTGAAATTTCTCGGCTAACTTTCCCCACCTCTGTCAAGCTGACCGAGACACCACCTAAATCTCCACGAGGGACCTGGCAGCTTTCCGGCTCTGCAGCATTTTCCCGACGAGTCTGCTGCACACACGCGGATGCTAACAACACAGTCTCATGCTTGCCTGAGCCAGGGCACCGACCTAAGTGTACACCGTGTGATCTCTATTTTACCAATGCAGAAGAGAGGTCATCTCCTGACACAAGAAAATGGGCTGTCTTCTGGATCACCACAGCAATTCATCTCTGAGTAGCTGAAGGTCATTAGTATGCATTATACAAGTGGAACCATTTGAGAGGAAAGAGGGAACTCACTGGACACAAAAGTGCACTGAGACTATGAACAGCAACCCCCGAACAAGGACACAGAGATACATCCCAAAGGGAAAGGCTGGAGGGGGAAGGATGCGACCCAGCCGTGGTGGCTGATCCGTGGGGACTCCTGGCTGGGTTCGTGCTGCCAATCAGTAGCATTCCCCAGGCAAGACGTGGGCGCCAGACCCGACTTGAAACCCAAGGATGGCTTCAAGATCTTGCAACTGGATCAGAATGCTGAGTTCATCGTTGCTGGTGGGCCGCCGCCACCTCTCCTTAGCCACCCTGTTGAAGGATGGCCGGCCTCTCCTGGGAAAATTGCTACATTTCCTCACATAACAGATGCACACATGACTAATCAGGCCTACCCTAAGAAATGAGAGCCAGCAGCAGAAGCCACAGCGCACACTCTGTATTGCGAAAATGGAATGTGGGATGACCTAGGAGATGACACAGATGCCGAACGGCGAACTTTCTGTTTCTATGAGTCTAATCCTGAAAATCTTTTCTGCCTGAACCCGTGGGATCGAATAAAATGAAAACCCCATTCTGCAAACCACTTCGCCCCACGGGAAGCAGCTCGGTTTCCTTCCCGTGTTGTCGGGAGCCCTCTGATGGAGGAAGCCTAAATTACAGAGCTCATAACCTAACAGGCAGCCACGGGCTCAAGTGCCCCCCGATTTTCCAGAATCGAAAACAAGAGGAACCATAAAAGAAGCCTAATGTTTTCTCCCCCTGGCACTTTGCCCAGTGAGAGCTGTCAATCAGAGGTGCTGCAGACCCACTCGAAGGTAGCGTTCAGTGCCCGGGGCACACTGCCTGCTGCCGTTGGTTTCTTCCATGGTTCTTAGGGTGCCAGGTCTCTGTCACCTCCCAGCCCCCAGTTTCCTTACCTTGTCCTTCTGCGTCTGAGTCAGGATGCCTGATGGGTTGAGCGCTGATGATCTCATCCTTGTCCCACATGTCCCAGGGAATCCCAGGTCTGCCCTGAGCTTCCTGTGTCCTTGGGAAAGTCAGTTAATCTCTGGGCCTCACTGTCCTCATCTCTGAGCTTGGAGACTTGTAACAGATGATTTCTAAGTATCTTCCAGCTTTGAATAGAGCATTTGTCTTGGGCAGCCAGGCTTAAAGTTTAAAGGCATAAAAGGAAAATGGGATCTGATCCTTAATCAGAACTGCCAAGAACGGGAAGAGCAGAGCAAACTACCAACTGCATTGGGTGAAAAGTGAAAATGGTCAGTGGGGAGGTGCCACGGTCAGGATCTGGGGCCGATGCGCTAGGATCTTGCCAGTGCCTGGACGCCTTTCTCTGCAGTCTCCGGCCTGCCTCCCTGCTGCTCCCTCTCTTCTGGAGCCTGGTGCTGCCAATTTGCCAGCGTCCCATTGACGGTTCTCGTGGCCCTCAACTTTTCCTTATAGCCTCATCCCTGCAGGAGTCGCAGGACCTCAGCTGGCCAGTTGGCTCTGCTTGCAGGGTGCAGGTCGTGTCCTTGTCAGGGAGACTGGCAGCCGCAGTGCTGTGCCTGTCCCAGGCTGAGCAAGAGGCTCCTGGTGCCGATTCTGGAGCAGCCACAGGCCTGAGCAGGTCTCCGAAAGTGATGACATCAGCACGGTACAGCACAGGCTCTGAGGGCTCCACTGCCGCTGCCATCTCCTCCTCCTCCCCCTCTCCAGTCTCCCTCTCCTCCCAGCGCAGTGCAGCCTCCAAGGGCAGCCTCCAAGGTGGAGATACTCAAGCTAACGCGTGGGGACAGGAAAAAGCAGCCACCAGGGTGGAGGGTCTCCCAGCGGAAGCACAAGGTCTGGGACAGTGAGAGGCATCAGTCACCGAACCACCTCACCACTTCGAACAACCCCAGAAGAGCGGGCCGGAGAGTGCAGTGTGACATCACTTCCCATCTTGCTGGGAGACAGGGCTTTTGCCAAGAATGGGCCCCTGGGGATTCGTTGCGCGACATTTTTGTGCCACTGGCATAAAGACTTGTACCAAAGGCTGCCGCTCTGGGCAGCAGGTGCTGTCTGGACCCCCTAGGGCTGCCCTCTCTGGCCCCAGGCCCCTGGCTCCTACCACCTAAGCCCATCACATCATCCAGGAGGGTCGGCAGCTGCTGGCCCCCACCCACATTCGCTGGCTCTGTTTTCCTCTGCGGGGGAAGCTGGACTTTCTCCACATCCAAGTTCAACTACATGACATCAGGAACACAGCCTTTCTCCCGACACCTTCGAGCCTCTATTTGTCTCCAGTAGCTGTCCCAGAAATCATGGGTGGGAGCATTCAAAAATGTGGTCCCAGAGGTCCCCTTGCCTTAGCCCAAAAGGCTGCCTGAGCTGGGGATCCCTTCCTTACCCCCCAGTCCAAAAGGCAGCCTGGCCTTCCAAACTTGAGTCCGTGGTTCAGAGTAGGAGATCCACAGTCAGGGCCCGGGACACGGCTCCCCCTGGCTGGTCTCAAAGCCTTCCTAATCCTCCAGGGGTCGGTCCTGGTCTTCCACGAAGTTTCCCAAAAGCGCGCGCCACACTTGGTGGGCGCTCAGCCCCGAAGCGCCTATGAACACCGCCCATCCCAGGACGCACGAAGCCAGTTGGTATGAGCACCTAGAAGCAGCACTCCCCATTTGTCATCCTTCCCACGGGGAAGGCTGCCTGCTGCTCCCAGCCCTCAACTCCAATGAAGTACAGTCGTCAAGAAAAGGTGGTCTAAATAAAGCCGGAGACTCACTCACTGCACCAATCAGCACTGCGCGTCCGTCTGGGTCTCGGCGCCGGCTGCGCGCAGCCGCCAGGAGGTGGCCGTCGGGACGCGAGCGCCGCCCGGAGCAGTGGTGCAGGGTCTCCGCATCGCCGGCTGCTGCTGCAGCCCCGCAGCGCTCAGCACTGCTGACTTGGCCCGGGCGGCGGGCAGGCGGGCAGGCGGGCGGGGAGGGCGGGGGAGGGCCTGCAGCAGCTTGGGTTCTAACTGCCCCTGCGCAAGGAGACCGGGAGAAGCCGGCTGCAAGGGCTGGGCTGGCCAAGGCTGGGGCAGTTGCAAGGGATGCGAGCGCAGCGAGCTGGAGAAATACCCCTGAGTCAGCACTGGTGCACTGGGAGGTGTCCTGGAGAGCCTGGCCCACGGAATGGTCAGGGTGTCCGAAATGTACGCCCCTCTGTGTCACCCCCTAGTCATGCACCCCCATCTAATTCTGAAATCAGCTCTAGTCTCATGTTTTCCCGTCCACGATGATGGACTGTAATGCACCCTGCTCTGAGGCCTTGGGGGAATGGAAAGAGAGAATTCTCTTTCAAGCCCAACCCAGGCCCGGGGAACCCCCTAGATGTTACTGTGGGGTCACAGACAAGGCCATGGGGATTTGACACGTGGGGAGACAAGGACAACCGCAAAGCGAGTGGATCTGACATGGGGGTGACTGGGTGGTGTGGTGGTCATCATTTCATTCACTGCAGTGGATTTGCTGCCTGGGAAATGCAGCCCCCACCGGCCCAGCTCTGCTGTTGTCTTACTGGCTACTTAGCAGCCGACTTCCCTGTTCTGCTGCCTGAGAGATGAAGGTGTCCCAGGCTAAGATCTCTCCATCACCTGCCCATCCCTGAGGGTCTCATGTCACCTTGGCAGCTGCACCTCCTCTTCCCAAACACCCTGTGGTGGCTTTGGCCCAGACAGTGCCTGCCTGAGGGAAGGAGGCCTCCGGCCGTACGAAGACTGTAGAGGCCAGGGCAGCCGTCCCTTGTCATCTCATCCTGTGTAGTTCCTTACACGAGCCCCACTGGAGTCATCTGCTCGTCCCTGGGACCCATTTGTGAAGTTTCTGTCTCCCTTGACCTCCCCGTAGGGGACCAGAGACAGTGGGCAGGGACAGAGTGCTGGGAGCCAACAGTGGCACAGCAGGCCTCTCCCTTGGCTGATTCCAGGCAGGAAGGACACTCGTTTGTCATCCAGGCTGGGAAGGGAGGCACCAGAAGAGAAGCATGTGTCTGGGCAGGCCAGGTCTGTTCTCTCCCTCTCCAGGGTGGAGAGGTCACAGACACCTCCATCCCATGGGTGAGGGCAAACTAAAAGTCCAGAGACAAACAGCTGGTCCTCGCAGCTTCCAGGGCTGGGAGTCAGAGGCTGGGGTGTGTTATGGTTTAGCCTGCTGCGTGGGTGAGCCTCCATTCTTAGCATCCTACCATGCTGACTTCAAAAGACCCTGGTGCGTGGGACCCCAATGACTCGTTTGGGTGTGCTGGGCTCAAAATCATTCGTGGCCAGGGACGTTAGTCTGGAAAATTTAAGTTGCTGCAGATTGATGGACAGAAGTCAAAGATGGTTTTCAATATACAGGGAATGTATTTTCAAATGGAGCAAGAGACGCGGCTACAAGGAGGGAATGGGGACTTCGAAAGCAGTCAGTAGAAAGTCACTCCTAATTCTGGGGGAGGGGATTGTGTTCAGCCTGCAGAGTGCTTTTCTAGTCAAGGCAATGTTTTGGTCTAAGACTTCGTAAACCATTTGTCTATGAGCCCAAATTCCCCCAAATGACTGCAGTGTTTGGTATGTGCACCTTGCATGCCCCAAGGAGTTTCAATGCCAGCAGCTTCCTGCCACAGTACAGGCAGGTTCTCTAAGCACGAGCCTTCAATTCACGCTCCTGTCTATAGTGATAACCAGAGCACAATGCAGGGACCCACAGGGCTCATGTGGCTCCAGCAGCCTCAGCCGTTCCCAAGAGCCCAGTTGCTGTTTCAGGGGCTTGCCTGGATAATTTATATCTGAGAGGTTTGCTGCACATCCTTTGAGTGATTTATGGTGAGATCTAAGATTTTTTTGTAAAAAGATACCCTTTTGCTTTAGGAGGGATCACAAGGAGCTCAGCCCTCTAGTGCCCAGGACCACCTGGGCAGATGCCGCTGTTGGCGCTATATAACATCGACCCCCCCCCATGCAGACTGATCTGAGCTCTGCGTGTCAGGGAATGCCACTCCAGCAGTGCCAGCCTGGAAGCTCCTCCAGCCGGCACCTACTGAGGCAGCCAATGGCTTTGGGGAGACCCTTTGGCTGGGTGCATAGGAGTCTGGGTCCCAGAGACCATAGCTCACGCGTCTCAGGCTGCTTCTGTATTTCTCCAGAAAGAGCTACTGCCCCAAGTGTGCTGCCTGCCGCTTTCATGCAATCCCATCTAGACGAGCCCCTTATGGAGCCCCCTCCCCTTCTGCCTGGCACCCAATGCTCCCATCATTTAACACCTGCTGCCCACACAGAAGAGGTCCATCCCCTTCTCAAATGCTACAGCCTCTGCCCCGGCGGCCACTAATCATTCTATTTCGAGTTTCCCTCCAAAGCTCATCTCAGTAAATCCGGAAGAAGAAAACCTCCATCCCCAGTGAACAAGACCATGAAGGCTGCATCAGTGTTCCCAGGTTTCAAGCCAGGCTGGAGAAGGATCACAACAGAGACCAGACCCTCATTCTCCGGCCCAATTCCACATGGCTGAAAGAGCCACTTAACCAGACGCAAACACACGCGGCAGGATGGCACGCGACCGAGGCAAGGACTAAGCCTCAACTCATCAGTAAGTCCACAGGGTCTCTGCCCCCGGCATGTGGGAGAAACTAGCCCAAAGTCAACGTCCTGATTGTGCTTTGGATTTGCCCAGGGCTGAGCACTCCCTGGTCCGAGGTACCCAACAAGCTGACCCAAGAGTGGGCAGCATCCCCTTCCCTCCCTCCTTCCCTCCACCTCTCCTTCCTCCTCCTCCCTGTCCTCCTCCTCCTCCTCATCCTCCTCCAGCTGACTCCTCCTGCTGCTGCCTCTGCCGCTGCTGCCTCTGCCGCTGCTGCCGCTGCTGCGGTCTGCAGTCACTTGAAGGAGAAAGATTTCGCAGTACGGCATTCTTAAAGCTGCAGTGTCCAAATTCTCCTTCAAACCCCAACTGTCACCGACATCAGCCAACTTACCGGGGTCCTTTGCAGAGGGTAGGTGGGCAAGGAGATGGGGATGGGGGGCTTGGAGAAGTCAGGCAGGTGGGAACCAGATGCTCAGACTCTGGCAAGGGTAAAGAGGAGAAGCAGGCTGTACCGTGAGAGCCTCTGCAGTTAAACCAGGTTTCTGGGACTGCAGCGGGACTGCAATGGAGTAGATTTTTTTTTTAAATCGTAAAACCTTCACCAAAATCTCCTCCACAAACTTATACCCTTTGTAGCTTAATTAAAATACAAGGTGCAAACATAAAACCAACACGAGAGAGAAACCCAATCTTTAAAAACAAAAAATAAAGAATTCAAACAGCAATTTAAAAATATTCCTAAAAATTTACTCCTGTGAGCAACTGACTCAGCTCTCCCCACAGTGCTCTGCCGGTAAGCCATCGGGGAAGGACCTGGATGGAGTTCCTAGTGCCCAGAGTTTCTGCAAAGTGCAGGCAGAGGACTCCAGCTTCTTAGGGGAGAAAGCGTTTTAAAACCCAGAGGAAAGGGGATCTTTCTGCTGGCTATCCAAGGAGCGTGTCAATGAGCTGATCTAGCATCCAGAAACCAACACCCTGAAAGTTACCTCTCTCCTCTGCTCAGCCGCTGCCGTCCTGCCTGGACGCTGGCAAGTTGCAGACTGCTCCTGGAGAGGCAGGACCCGAAGTAAGAAGTGTCAGCTGGGTCCCTGCACCCAAATGGTGCCGGGAGTCAACGCTGCAGGCGGCAGGGATGGTCTCCCCCACCACGCACCCGCCCCCCGCCGGTTGAATTTAAACCCCTGACACTGCAGGATGCTCACTCCTATAGAGACACCTCTCCGTGAGCCTCCTCCCTCCCCACGCTCTCACACAACTAGGTCCAAGGCTTTGCCCCACCTCCCAGATTTGTTCACCTGAAGATGCTTTTCTTGCAAAAAACCAAACCAAAACAAAAACAAAAACAGAAGATTGAGACTCTGCAGAGTCTTTAATCCTTAATTCTGGAGAAGGTGGGACTTGTTCAGAAGTTTGAGAATTGCAGCCTGACGCCCAGGAAGTAGCAGAGGTAACGAACCGACAGTCTGCTTTGCACCAGACAAGTCAACACCGTTGTTTTATCAAGAAGGGCAGAGGTAGACCCGGCGTGAAGAGGAGAGGAAAATTCCTCTCCATCCACTGGCAAATTCTCAACAGTTTGGGAAATCTCTATTTTTGTTTTCCTTCAAGAAAACCACTTCTAAATTTTTTCATGCATGTGAATGTACAAGATTGCCACCAAGTGTCAATTTTCTCCTGACACGTCTGTGATTCTTAAAATTCCTGTTCCTGCTTCTATGAAAGTTAATATTCTTTAAGATTAAGGTACGAACTTAATTGAGAAAATTCCAGGAGAGAGAAGCACTTTAAATGCAGATATGGTTAAGATAGCATATTCTAATATAACCCACAAGGGGTTAGGAAGAAGAGATACACTGAGAGGTAGAAGGCGGTCGGGGATGTAGGTATTTCCAGGTTTTGAATTTATCACAAACTCAGAGCCCAAGAAAGGAAAATAAAGGAGGAAGAGTGTGTGTGTGTGTGTGTGTGTGTGTGTGTGTGTGTGTGTGTGTCTGAGTGAGGAGACTAAAACTCCCCTTCTAAATAAACTGTTTGGAAAGCCCAATTGCATCAATTCCGCGTACATTTCATTACTGAAGTAAGACCAGGAGTGTGTGACTTGTTTCTAAACAGAGTGAGAGGGGAGGCTCTGCTGCCCGCATCCTGCTTGGGACACAGCCACACTGCTGCAGTGCACCACGACCAACGTGGGCACAGTGTCTTGCGGCTGCCCTCACCCGCCCTCCCTCGAGGGCTTTGGCACACAGGGGAGGCTGTGCAGCCTGCGCTATGCTGGCGGCCAGAGACGAGGGCCAGCCGTGATCAGGCAGTCTTCCTCCTCCTGGCTACACTCAGGCTGAGGTAGGGGAAGACCACAGACTCGTGGAGGGTCATAGTGGGGAAGGCACCCCAGACAGCATGTAACCCAGTCCTTCCATTTCATGGATGGAAGAATAGAAAGGTGAGAAACGACTGGGCCTTAGTCACCCAAGGTCACCTAGCCTGTGACATGCAGCGCCTGGATTAGAATTTGGGCCTTCAGATTCTTTGTCCTGTGATTTTCTCACTGTACCTGTCATTGCACCCTCTTGGGCAAGTGGTCTGCCTCTACTGCTTCCTCCCATGACCTTGACAATTACGTCTCTGCTCTGTGACTCAGTTTCCCCTCCATAGATGATGTGATAGACGATATGCCGACCGAAGCCAAAAAATTTCAACTCTGAAACCAGGAAAAATAGCAAGTCATTTTCTTGTAGCCAGAAGCAGAGAACAGGCACAGGGTTGAAGTCCAAAGCAAGCGTTTCTTTAGTCTTCTCCGATTTTGAAACCCAGAATGTCATCTGCATTCGTTTCCCTGGCTGCCCTAACAACTGACCACAAGCTTGGTGACTTAAAACAACAGAAATGTATTCTCTCATAGTTCTGGAGGTCAAAAGTCCAAACTCAAGGTATGGGCAGGGTTGGTTCCTTCTGGAGGCTCAGAGAGAGAATCCGTCCCAGGCCTCTCTCCAGTTTCTGGGAGTGGCCGGCAATCCTTGGTGTTCCTTGGTTTGCAGACACTTCACTCCAGTCCTGGTGTTCATCTTCCTGTGATGTCTTCTCCTCTGCGTGTCTTCTTCCCATAAAGACACTTGTCATTGGATTTAGGGCCCACCCTACTGCAGGATGATCTCATCTCCAGGTCCTTAATTACATCTACAAAGACCCTTTTTCCAAATAAGGTCACATTCACAGGTTCTAGCTGGACATTTCTTTTTGGGGCCATCTTTCAATCCACGACATCAACCAGTGAAAATTTTCATATGAGAACTGTCTCATGTGGAAACAGCAGTGAAATGTGATGGCCACCAACCCCGTCTCATTTTTTTTTTTTTTTTAAGACAGAGTCTTGCTCCGTTGCCCAGGCTGGAGTGCAGTGGCGTGATCTCGGCTCACTGCAAGCTCCGCCTCCCAGGTTCACGCCATTCTCCTGCCTCAGCCTCCTGAGTAGCTGGGACTACAGGCGCCCGCCACAGGCTAATTTTTTTGTATATTTGGTAGAGACGGGGTTTCACCATGTTAGCCAGGATGGTCTCGATCTCCTGACCTCATGATCCGCCCGCCTCGGCCTCCCAAAGTGCTGGGATTAAAGGTGTGAGCCACCGTGCCCGGCCCCTCCCTATCTTAATTTTTAGAAGGGTTATAATATGGATCCCTTTGGTTATAAGAAGTTAATAGCTACATCTATAGAATGATTGGTCTTTTATAGTTTTTAAATTTGTGTTGACATTTGATTATCATACAACCTTCTCAAGGCAGGTGCTATCAGGATCACCCCCATTTTACAGTTGAGGAAACTGAGGCACAAGGAGGTTTGGGTCACATAGCTAGTAGGTGGCAGGATTTAGGCCATCTGGCTCCAGAATGTGTGCCCTTATCCATGCTTCTGCTTAATCATGCTAGGGCTGCAGATTCTTCTCTGTCTCCACTTTATGCCATTGATTTTCTATCCAACCCAGGTCTCTGATTTGTGTCTCTTGCTGATATTTATTGGACATTTTTGGATGAGTGCTCTGTGCTGATCTAACTTTGGGCATCCTCCTTTGCTGTCCTTACCAGAGATGGTCTCTACTGCCTTTGCATACACAGGGGAAACTCAGCAAACTTACTCGTGTGGATCAGCACAGGAAGTCATCCTAAGAATGGAGAATGGCGGGCATGGTGGCTCATGCCTGCAATTCCATCACTTTGGGAGGCTGAGGTGGGAGGATTCCTTGAGGCCAGGAGTTAGACACCAGCCTGGCCAACACTGAGAGACCCCCGTCTCCAAAAAAAAAGAAAAAGAATGGAGGAAACTTGTTGTTGCACCTCTAACTTGACCAGAGTGACTAACAAAATGTCTCTCAGGGCATTAATGGAAATGAACATTCATTTTTAAATCAAAAAGAAAAAAAGAAACTGAAGGACACTGGCAGGCTTTTGGACACTGTCAAGGTTGTAAGTCTTTGCTTTTCACCTCCCCTTTCCCAGCCATGTTTTGTCAAACCTGATGATCCTTTCCCTTTCTTCAAGAGCAAATTCTAACTTATGTTTGATTTCTTCTTAGCCCCTAAATCCTCACAGCTTTGGCGTGCAAATATCCCTGTCAACTTAGGTCTTGATTTTTTAAATGTATGCAGTCTAATTCCTGTTTGCACCTCCAATCGTGGCAATGAGAAGTTTGCACACATGGGGTGGAAGGTAGATACAGCTACATTATTTTCCTTGGCTCCCTTTTGTGGGGTTAATATGCAACAATCCCACTGTCTCTTTTATTTTCAGTAACAGCAGGAGAAAACTAGGTTAAATCTAGGGAAAGTGTTCTGTCTGGAAGTTGTTCTAAAATATTACCTCTAGAGTTAATTGCACAGTCTTTCCCTATTTTTTTTTTTTTTTTGAGATGGAGTTTTGCTCTTGTTGCCCAGGCTGGAGTGCAATGGTGCGATCTCAGCTCACTGCAACCTCCTGCTCCCAGGTTCAAGCGATTCTCCTGCCTCAGCCTCCTGAGTAGCTGGGATTACAGGCATGCACCACCATGCCCGGCTAGTTTTATATTTTTAGTAGAGACGGGGTTTCTCCATGTTGGTCAGGCTGGTCTCAAACTCCCGACCTCAGGTGATCCGCCTGCCTCGGCCTCCCAAAGTGCTGGGATTCCAGGCATAAGCCACTGCACGGCCATCTTTCCCTTTTAAGGGTGAGGCAGAAGCCCTGAATGACCGGAAATGGTGCTGCCTGGAGAAGAGGGCTGGCCGAGATAAACTCAAGACTGCCATTCTATTCAGGAGAGTCCCCGTGTCTTAAATCATAAAAAGTCCCCTGACCTCTGGATGGTAAAACATCTGGACTGGAGAAAGTTGCATGCATCATAGTGACTCTTCTTTCCGGATGAGTAAAGCCTTCTCTGATGACCTCAATGTGCTTGGCCCCTTCTCCACCAACACAAAACCACAGTTCACAAAGAGGGGAACAAGATGGCGGCTTTCATTACCAATAGAAGATGAAGATGAAGGCTTTCCCTGCCTTGAATGTCTTATATAGCTCATGTTGATAACTACACTGCGTGGAGTTCGTTCTGCTCCAAGCAATGCCATGTGAGGCTACGAAGGTCACAAAGTCAAACGTAGTTCATGATTCGTAAAATCCCTTCCACCCAAAGCAGTCACGTTCTTTCTTCCTCTTGCTTCTGCATCCTCAGCCATGGGATGGCAACCTCCCATCCACCGAATCTGGCTCTTGGTATATTTAGCAAACCCATAAATGTTCAAATATCAGATGGGCCGCTTATATCTGCACACTTTGGGTTTTCTCACTTGTTCATTTCATACGTGTTTGTTGAGTGCCTACTATGTGCAGAGAAGGGGAGAGATTCAAATTCAGTCCACGCTGATTGAAGTCTTTGCTGGCTTCTTCTTTTCTCTGAACCAAACTAAAGTTTTGCTTGCACTGCATAGATTGTTCCTGTGTCTTTGCTAAGATGCTGGGGGGTAACTGACTTCTGTGGAGATTCTTCTCAAGGGAGTCTTGTTTAACAGAAGAATGAAGACGCTAACTATAAAGGAATGAAGGGTGAATTTTCAGATCCTGGCAGCCAAATGAAAAATATTTCCATTGCATGGAAGACTTCCTGGGTCCCCAACATGCATAGGATGTCATGTCATGACATGAGCTATGAGGATCTCTGCACATGGAGCGCACATCCCTTGGCCTAGCCCCAAACATCCCCTTATCAGAGTCCTTCCTTCAAGACAGCACCCCAGCTCCTTCTCACCCCATCCCTTGCTTAGCCTTTTTTCTCTTCTAAGCATGTGTGTCAGCAACTGACATTGTACTTATTTGTTTCTTCTTCTTTTTTTTTTTTTTTTTTTTTTTTTTTTGAGACAGAGTCTCGCTCTGTCGTCCAGGCTGAAGTGAGGCGGCATGATCTCGGCTCACTGCAACCTCCACCTTCCGGGTTCAAGTGATTCTCCTGCCTCAGCCTCCCGAGTAGCTGGGATTACAGGCGTGTGCCACCATCCTTGGCTAAATTTTTGTATTTTTAGTAAAGATAGGGTTTCACCATGTTGGCCAGGCTGGTCTTGAACTCCTGACCTCAAATGATTCACCCCCCCCTCAGACTCCAAAAGTGCTGGGATTACAGGCATGAGCCACCATGCCCAGCCTGTTTATTCTTTATTGCTTATTATTGTTAAAATAACAGTAATTATTGCCCCGCGTGGTGGCTCGTGCCTGGAATCCCAGCACTTTGGGAGGCCGAGGGGGGCGGATCACCTGAGGTTGGGAGTTTGACACCAGCCTGACCAACATGGAGAAACTCTGTCTCTACTAAAAATTCAAAATTAGCTGGGCATGGTGGGGCATGCCTGTAATCCCAGCTACTCAGGAGACTGAAGCAGGAGAATTGCTTGAACCCAAAGGTGGAGGTTGCAGTGAGCCAAGATTGTGCCATTGCACTCCAGCCTGGGCAACAAGAGCGAAACTCCATCTCAAAAAAAAGCAAAGCAAAACAAAACAAAACAAAAAAACAGTAATTATTTTATTATTTAGTTATTATTGTTTCAATATTTAGTTATGATTGTTTAAGGAGTTTATTATTATTTGCCTCCCTGCATGAGAACACAATGGTCCCCCAGGCAGAGAAGTCGGCTCTCTCTTCCCTGCGTTGTCCCAGCACTAGGACAGCGCCCAGAGTGCAGTCGGGCTCCATAAAGATTTGTAAATGAAATGAGGCAGGCATACGTTCCCTTTCTTCTCCATCTGGGCCTGGTGTAATTGTTCACCAATTCCAGGCAACTCTATGGTCTGCACCACTGGGGGAATTCCTTTTTTTTTTTTTTTTTTTTTTGAAACAGAGCCTGGCTCTGTGGCCCAGGCTAGAGGGCGGGGGCGCAATCTCGGCTCACTGCAACCTCTGCCTCCTGGGCTCAAGTGATACATGTGCCTTGGCCTCCCGAGTAGCTGGAATTACAGCACCCACCACCACACCCGGCTAATTTTTGTATTTTCAGTAGAGAAAGGATTTTGCCATGTTGGCCAGGCTGGTCTCAAGTGCCTGGCCTCAAGTGATCTGCCTGTTTTGGCCTCCCAAAGTGCTGGGATTACCAGTGTGAGCCACTGTGCCTGGCCTACTGGGGGACTTCAAATTCCCCCCTTAAGTGACAGTTGGCTTCCCACAGCCTGCATGACAGCTCCCCCAACCATGGCCCACAGAAGTTGCCCCTGCCATTCCTGACATGCAGGCTGGGTGGATGGGCTGACTTGGGCAACTCACCCCTCTGCAATCCTACCCCCTTCAGAGCTGCCCCTTGTTCTAGAATAAAGCACAGACCCCTTCCCAAGGCCATGGGGCTAAGAGGTCCAACTGCTGCCCGCTGTCCTCTGCCCACAGCCTCCTCTGGGCCCCCTTTCTCCTTCACTTGCTCAGCTCCAGCAAGCCCATCTTCCTTTGGGTCCTTCACAAGGTCCACCTGGCCCCTTGTCCCCTCCAGGTGTCAGCCCAGCGCTCCTTCCTCAGACAGGCATCATCTGATGTCTTCTCTAGAAGCCATCTCTGCTCCCCACCCCAATTCCCAGCCAGTCCCTGTCCGTAGCATCTGCTATGTGTGTGTCTCTGGCTTCTCTAACAATGCACGTGTGCCTCTGTCAGCCACAGCTCTGTAGGCCGGGCGCATTGGCTCACGCCAGTAATCCCAGCACTTTGGAAGGCTGAGCTGGGAGGGTTGCTTGAGCTCAGGAGTTCAAAACCAGCCTGGGCAACATAGTGAGACTCCATCTCTATAAAAAAATAAAATAAATTTAAAAGGCCAGGTGCAGTGACTCACGCCTGTAATCCCTGCACTTTGGGAGGCCGAGGCGGGCAGATCACCTGAGGTCTGAAGTTCGAGACCAGCCTGACCAACATGGAGAAACCCTGTCTCTACTAAAATACAAAAAAATTAGCCAGGCATGGTGGCACACGCCTGTAATCCCAGATACTCGGGAGGCTAAGACAGGAGAATCGCTTGAACCGGGGTGGCAGAGGTTGTGGTGAGTCAAGATCACGCCATTGCACTCCAGCCTGGGCGACAAGAGCGAAACTCAGTCTCAAAAAAAAAGAAAGAAAAAAAATGTAAAAATCATCCGGGCATGGTGGTGTGTGCCTATGGTCCCAGCTACTCGGGAGCCTGAGGTGGGAGAATTGCTTGAGCCCAGGAGGTGGAGACTGCAGTGAGCCATGATTGTGCCACTACACTCCAGCCTGGGTGACAGAGCAAGAAGACCCTGTCTAAAAAAAAAAAAAAAAAAGAGAAAAGAAAAAGAAAAAAACACAAATGAAAACACGGCACTCTGAGGGCAGAGCTTCTCGGCTTCCCTCATCAATAAACAACCTGTGCCCAAGAGGGCACCTGGCATCAATAAAAACAGTAATATCTGCTGGATACGGGGATGAATGACCGCTCCAGGCACTTGGCCTGTGGTGGTCTTTGCACCTCCTTCTGTGTGCGTCTACCAGGACCACTGTAACAAAGTTCCACAGACCGGGGGGCTGAAGCACCAGAAACTCATCTCCTCACAGCTCTAGAAGCTGGAAAGCCAAGATAAGGTGTGGGCAGGGCTGGTTTCTCCTGAGGCTTCTCCGTAGCTTGTAGATACCACCTTCTCCCTATGTCCTCACAGGGCCTTCCCTCTGCATGTGTCTGTGTCCCAGTCGCCTCTTCTTATGAGGACAGCAGTCCGACTGGATTGGGGCTTGCCCTGACGACCTTATTTTCACTCAGTGACCTCTTTAAAGACTCTATCTCCAAATAGAGTCATTTGGAGGTACTGGGGGTTAGGGCTTCAATATTGAATTATGGCTCCAATATATGAATTTTGGGGTGACACAATATATGAATTCGGGGCTTCAGTATATGAATTTGGGGGGACACAATTCAGCCCCTAACAAGCCCCGTGCAGTCCACTTGGGCAGGAAGGAAGGAAGCCCCTACCGCCTCCCCATCTTGGGCTGGCTGGGCCTGTACTCTTCCGCTGGCCTCGGATTTCAGGGCCCAGCTCTCAGCCTCCCTCCCACCCCTTCCTCCCAGGGACCTCAAACTCCCTGTTGCTCATGTTGTACTCATCGAGACCTCTCCTTAGATCCTGTTTATGCAGCCTGGTATCCGGTTGCTAAGCCCACCACAGGTCAATTGCTCCCATTGGTTCAGCGCTTACTAAGGGCCAAGCGCTGCCTGGCCATATTCTCAGCATTAAACCTATTTAACCCTCACGTAACCCACGAGGCAGCTCTGACTCTCTCTCCTGTTACGTGGGAGGGAATCCAAGCTCAGACAGGTCAAATGACTCACCCGAGGTCACAGAGCGGAAAGCAGGGGACCTAGAGTCCACCCGGGCTTCAGCTCCAGTCACGAGCTCTGAGCACTGCTCACCCACAGATTTCCAGGGCATGTCACAAATGGGGAGGGGACAACAGGCAGGCTGGCATGCTTTGAGCCTCAGCACATGAGGCAATTGGTAAACTAATGACCAAGGAAGAGACAGGAACATAGCAAAGAGCAGAATACAAATATAAGAATGAAGAACATGACAATCTGGGTCCTTTTCATATAAGGACTAAGCATTGTATGTGCCTTAATAGGCTCCGTATGCATCACAGCCACAGGACTGTAGGACACTGCAGAAAGAGTCTGTTCAGTTAGGGCTGGCCGATTTAGCGAATATTATTATAGAACTCCCAATTAAATTCAAATTTCATAAACACTGATTTTTTTATTTTTAGTACAAGTATGAAATATTCGGGACATGCTTTTACTAAGAATTTATTTGTTGTTTATCTAAAATTCAATTTAGGCTGGGCACAGCCGCTCACGCCTGTAATCCTAGCACTTTGGGAGGCCGAGGCGGGTGGATCACTTGAAGTCAGGGGTTCGAGACCAGCCTGGCCAACATGGTGAAACCCTATCTTGACTAAAAATATAAAAATTAGCTGGGTATGATGGCATGTGCCTGTAATCCCAGCTACTCGGGAGGGTGAGGCAACAGAATCGCTTGAACCTGGGAGGCGGTGGTTGCAGTGAGCCAAAATCGCATCACTGCACTCCAGCCTGGGTGACAGAACGAGACTTTCTCTCAAAAAACAAAACAAAACAAAAACAAAAACAAACAAAAAAATTAACTGGGTATCTTGTATGTTAAAGGATTATTTAGGCATGGCACATTTTATTTTAGCCATTTTGGAAGGATGTCTCTCTAAAATGCATGCCATGCTCTCTTGCTTCCTTAAACCCAATGCTCACTTTACATCTGGTTTAAGGATTTAGAGAGACATCCTTCCAAAACGGGTAAAATAAAATGGGTCATGCCTAAATGATCCTTTATAACAGACGTAACCAATCAAAACTGTAAATTACAGATGCCACAAACAAAGTCTTAAACAAAATTGAAGTTTATTTCTCTTTCACATAAAAATATTCCAGAAGGTCAGAGGTCCCTGGCTGCTATGGTGGCTCTGCAGCGTCATCAGAGACTCCGACTCCTCCTACCTTTCTCTTCTAGTATTCTTAACCTTAACAGTTGCCTCATGAGCCAATGCAATTGCTGGCGCTCCAACTGTCACATCAGCATCCCAAGCAAAAAGCAAGTGGTAGGGGGAAGAAGACTATAAAAAAAAAAAGCACGTGTCAGCCATCTGTCCCCTTTTTGGTAAATTCTATCTTACAACTTCTGCTTATATTTACTGGCCAGAACTTAGTCACATGGCCCCACTCAGCTGCAAGAGAAGCTTGGAAATGTAGGATTATAATAATGTACATTGCCACTTTGAATAAAATCAAGGGTCTGTTACTAACGAAGAACAGGAGAATGGATATTGGCCAGGCAAGTAGCCTCAATAAAACGCAATGTCCTCTTACCTTATAGATGAGAAAACCTGGCTTTTTTTTTTTTTTTTTTTTTTTTTTTTTTTTTTTGAGACAGAGTCTCACTCTGTTACGCAGGCTACAGTGCAGTGGCCTGATCACGGCTCACTGCACCCTCCACCTCCCCTGCTCGAGTGATCCTCCCGTCTCAGCCCCAGGAGTAGCTAGGACTACAGGTATGCACCACCACACCCAGCTAATTTTTCTATTTTTGGTAGAGAAGGAGTTTCACCATGTTACTGAGGCTGGTCTTGAACTCCTGGGCTCCAGCAATCGGCCTACCTTAGCCTCTCAGAGGTTACAAGTGTGAGCTACCACACCCGGCCTGAAGCCTGGCCCTTTCTAATGGAGAATGTTAGGGGCCCACTCTTTAAAAAACATAGGCAATTTTAATGTGCTTGCTATTTTGTTTTATGGACTTCACTCATTATAGTTCTAAGCCACCAAGGGCACAATCTAATATAACAGAAGAGTAATAAAATAAAGCAGCAGATTGATTTTTTTTATATCTAAAATCTAATTAAGAAGAATGTTTTTAAGGAGAAGAGTAAAGTCTTTGAAGAATAAATTCCTGGTCTCTGAGGATCTCCCCATTTCATCCTTAGGTTGTAATTCAAGTCGGGCTTTGTCTAGATCCTACCATGGGCCAGGCACCATGCTCGGGCGTGAGGATGACGTGATGGGTGAGGGGTACCTGTCATGCTTGCTTGCCGAGGTAATGAATATGTGCTGAGATGCTCTGAGAAGGTGCCCAGGTCCTTCGTAATTCGTTTAGGCGAGGAAAGAGACCCACCTGTGCTGCAGTGCCTGGAAGCAGGGGCACCCCTAGGATGGTGAATATTGCTGACAAAACTCATCCAACAGAGGAGGATTCCAGTTTGTCGATTCACCATGGGGCCCATAAGGACCTTTATTCACTGCTGGAGTCTTAACAGTGACTCGTGTTTTTGAGCAATTTTCTGGGCCTCCTGAAGTTGCTTAGTGACTCATCTGGTTCCCTTGAGTTCTGCTGAGAATATTTCACCTTTTAGATTTAGTATTAGGCCAAACAAACTGTGAAAATATGAAAAAAAGAAATCCTTGCTTTGCAACTCAATCCCTGGGTCATGAAAAGCGTGTGTGATGGGGCGTTAACAGGGGTCTTGGGCTTCATTTCAGTTGAGGGCCCAGACTTTAGACACCAACTATTCCCAGCAGTATCAGAGTGAGGTGTGGTCAACCAGGCAAATGTGCAAAGGAAGGGTCAAAGGACAGTTTTGTATCCTTTAGCTCAACAACCACTTTAAAGAAAAAAGATCCAGATGGCTGGGCGTGGTAACTCAAGCCTGTAATCCTAGCACTTTGGGAGGCTGAGGCAAGAGGATTGCTTGAGCTCAGGAGTTCAAGACCAGCCCGGGCAACATGGCAAAACCCTGTCTCTACAAGAAAATTCAAAAATTAGCTGGGCGCGATGGCGTGCGCCTGTGGTCCCCAGCTACTTAAGAGGCTGAGGTGGGAGGATTGATTGAGCCTGGGAGGTCAAGGCTATGATGAGCCATGATTGCACCACTGCACTCCAGCCTGGGCGACAGAGTGAGACCCTGTCTCAAAAAAAAGAAAAAAGAAAAAAAGATGCCAGGCACGGTGGCTCATGCTTGTAATCCCAGCACTTTGGGAGGCCAAGATGGGCAGATCACGAGGTCAGGGGTTCAAGACTAGCCCAGCCAACATGGTGAAATCCTGTCTCTACTAAAAGTACAAAAACTGGCCAGGCATGGTGGTGCACACCTGTAATCCCAGCTACTCAGGAGACTGAGGCACGAGAATCGCTTTAACCTGGGAGCCAGAGGTTGTGGTGAGCCGAGATCGTGCCATTGCACTCCAGCCTAGGTGACAGTGAGACTCTGTCTCAAAAAAAAGAAAAGATAAAGAAAAAAGATCCAGAAAGTCTGTGACTAGGGAAAGTGGTTTTAGAGAAAGTGGTTAGTGTCTTGCAAGTATGCCTCCCCCAACCTTGGAGGAGCAGAGTCGGGCAGGGATGCGTTGCTTCCTCTGTATGCTTAGCTGACTGAGGACCCCCATGGAGAGAAGGCACACATCCCGGGGCCCAGAACAAAATGGCCAGCGTGCATCTTCCACCTGAAGGTGAAGAGGGGGCGCCTGGCTAAAGACCTGAAGGCGAAGAGGGGGCGCCTGGCTAAAGACCTGAAGGCGAAGAGGGGGCGCCTGGCTAAAGACCTGAAGGTGAAGAGGGGGCGCCTGGCTAAAGAAGCCGTGTGATCACATTCCTTCCCCAACAGCCCGTCCAAGGTGGGAGATTTTGTGGACCAGATGGGAGTCTGAGATCCTCCCAACCAGACCACCTGGAGTGAAAGGAGAATTTAGATGCAGAATTCTGTACTCTAACACCTCATCTCCAGGAGCTGGAGGCGGAATTACGAATAAAAGACCAGCCCCAGGAGGTGTTTTCACCGGAATCAAAAGAACAGCAGTTGTGAGATCCTTGTGTTAAAGGAGTCTTCAAAGACCCTGAGGGCCGGGCGGGGTGGCTCACGCCTGTAATCCCAATACTTCGGGATTGGGATACTGCCTGAAGTGGGCAGATGGCTTGAGGCCAGGAGTTCCAGACCAGCCTGGCCAAAGTGGTGAAACCCTGTCTCTACTAAAAATACAAAAATTAGCCAGGCATGGTAGTGCGTGCCTGTAGTCCCAGCTACTTCGGAGACTGAGGCAGGAGAATTGCTTGAACCTGGGAGGCGGAGGTTGCAGTGATCACGCCGCTGCACGGCAGCCTGGGCGACAGCATGAAACTCTATCTCAATAAAAAAAAATAGAAAGAGGCTGGGCACGGTGGCTCACGCCTGTAATCCTAGTACTTTGGGAGGGCAAGGCGGGTGGATCACCTGAGGTCAGGAGTTTGAGACCAGCCTGGCCAACATGGTAAAATCCCGTCTCTACTAAAAATACAAAAATTAGCCAGGCGCGGTGGTGGCGCACACCGGTAATCCCAGCTACTAGCGGAGGCTAAGGCAGGAGAATTGCTTGAACCCGGGAGGTGAAGGTCGCACCACTGCACTCCAGCCTGGGCGACAGAGCAAGACTTCATCTAAAACAAAACAAAACAAAACAAAACCAAAAAACAAAAACCCTGAAAGAGCTCCCATGTGACAAGTTTAAATTCCTATCAAACCCAGGGGATAGCGAGGCCAGCCTGTGACCTACCCGTCAAGTTACACCGCGCCTGTTCTCTCCCTGTGTCTTCTTCCTCCTTCTCCACTGTAAGCCTAAGAAACCGCCAGAAAGTGCAGCTAGCAAGCAAAGGGATGCCCCACAGGGAAAACGGTATCCCACACCCAGCCGCCTCCCCACCAGGAGCTGGGGGTGGGGAGAAGCTGTCATTTGTGGGGTTTGACACTTACATGGCACTGCACATGCTATTTTATTTTATTTATGTATTTATTTGAGATGGAGTCTTGCTCTGCCACCCAGGTTGGAGTACAATGGCATGATCTCAGCTCACTGCAACCTCCACCTCCGGGTTCAAGCGATTCTCGTGCCTCAGCTTCCCAGGTAGCTGGGATTACAGGTGCCCACCACCATGCCTGGCTAATTTTTGTATTTTTAGTAGAGACAAGGTTTCACCATGTTTGCCAGGCTGGTCTTCAACTCCTGACCTCAGGTGATCCACTCACCTCGGCCTCCCAAAGTGCTGGGATTACACATGTGAGCCATCGTGCCTCGCCTGGGACTGCATATTGTAGATCCTGATTAGAAGGAGGGGCCAGCAGAGTCAAGGGCCTGCCTTAGATCTCATGCAAGGCATGAATAAGAGCATTTGAACAGGTTTGAGCCAGGCAGTGGGGGGAAGATGAAGTGTTTTCTTCTGCACCCAATGAGTCCTATTTGTTCAATGTACCAGTTACACAAAAAAGCTTTAAAAATATGCCAGGGTTAATCTCCCAATTTCAGGGAAGCACAATTAGCACATCAATTAATTAGGGCTTCATTTACACTTCCTGTCTCACTTCTAAATACCTGCATGTGTGCAGCCAGTTCTAACTGTAGCAGCACTCATTAATGTTCTATTTGTGATGTGGGTTTCAGGTGTCTGGGAACCTCACACTGACATTACCCAGTGTCCTGGAACTTAGTACAGATGTGCCCATTTGGGGCCTCATCCGTGGGGTGCTTAATTCTAGAAGAGTTAGGAGAACATCACTGGCATGCTACCCAATTGCGTGGGTTCTGGGAACAGACCTCAGCATACATTTGAATTTTTCATATGCCTTTTTTTTTTCTTTAGACGGAGTCTCGCTCAGTCGCCCAGGCTGGAGTGCAGTGGCACAATCTCGGCTCACTGCAAGCTCCACCTCCCAGGTTCACGACATTCTCCTGCCTCAGCCTCCCAAGTAGCTGGGACTACAGGCACTTGCCACCACGCCCAGCTAATTTTTTTTTTTTCTATTTTTAGTAGAGACGGGTTTTCACCGTGTTAGCCATGATGGTCTCGATCTCCTGACCTCGTGATCCACCCGCCTCGGCCTTCCGCCTTTTATTTTTATTATTATTATTTTTTTGACTCTGTTGCCTGGGCTGGAGTGCAATGGCACCATCTAGGCTCACTGCAACCTACACCTCCCAGGTTCAAGTGATTCTCCTGCCTCAGACTTCCAAGGCGTGTGCCACCACACCTAACTAATTTTTGTATTTTTGGTAGAGATGGGATTTCACCATGTTGGCCAGGCTGGTCTCAAACTCCTGACCTCATGTGACCTGCCCGCCTCGGCCTCCCAAAGTGCTGGGATTACAGGCATGAGCCACTGCGCCCGGCCGTATGCCTTTTAAGTGTTTGGTTTTGTTTGCTTGTTTTTGAGACAGGGTCTTGCTCTGTGCAGTGGCACAATCTCAGCTCACTGTAGCCGCGACTTCCTAGTCTCAATGATCCTCTCACTCAGCCTCTTGAGTAGCTGGGACTACAGGCATGCACCACCACACCTGGCTAATTTTTGCATTTTTTATAGGGTTTCGCCATGTTGCCCAGGCTGGTCTTGAACTCCTGGGCTCAAGCGATCCACCTGCCTCACCCTCCCAAAGTGCTGGGATTACAGGCATGAGCCACAGATGTGCCCGGCCTAAATATTCTTAACCTTCTCCCATATTGGACTTGTGACGAAGGCCAAGTGTCTGACTTAAGCTGACACACAATTACCCTTTACAATAAATTGCAGATGGGACAGGCGTTGTTGAGCTGTTGATACAGAAATGGAGACGAGACCTGGGCCCTTGAAGAGGCTCCTGTTTTCACCGTGTGGACTTGGCTGCGGTCCCAGCTCTGATAGGTGTCAGCCTCGGTGATTAAAACCTCCATGTGTCTAACCCTTCCCATACAAATGCAGACGGATGGCTGGCTGGCGGCTGGGCTCCTCCTACTCCCAGGAGGCGGGAGAGCCAGACAGGATCCTGGGTTAAATGACACTGCACCAGCCAAGTGGCACGTAGCTTCTCATTGATGGGATGTGGCCCCAACTGCGACTCGTCTTTCCTTTTTAGTAATTTTTCCATTATAGTAAAACATGCAAATATAAAATTTACGATTTTGATCATTTTTAAGTGTACAATTCAGTGGCACTGTTTTATTTTTATTTTTTTATCTTATTTATGTATTTATTTTATTTTCAGACAGGGTCTCCCTCTGTTGCCCAGGCTGGAGTCCAGTGGTGCTGTCACGGCTCACTGTAGCCTCAACTTCCTGGGCTCCAGCAATCCTCCCCGTTAGCCTCCAGAGTAGCTGGGACCACAGGCATGTGCCACCACATCTGGCTAATTTTCAAATTTTGGAGAGAGACATGGTTTCACCTTGTTGCCCAGGCTGGTCTCCAACTCCTGAGCTCAAGTGATCCACCCACCACAACCTCCCAAAGTGCTGGGATTACAGGTGTGAGCCACCATGCCTGGCCAGTGGTGGATTTTTACAATGGTAAATGACCATCACCACCATCTATCTCTAGAACTTTTCATGTTCCTAAATAGAAATTTTGTCCCCATTAAACACTAACTCCCATTTCCTGTCCCCTAGTCCCCTGGCAGCCACTCTTCTGTCTGTCTCTATGAATTTGCCCATTTTAGGTATCTCACATATTTGTATCTCACATATCTCACATAATATCAAATATTGTTAGTTATCTCACAATATTTGTCTTTTTTGTGACTGGCCTCTTTCACTTAACATCATGTTTTCAAGTTTTTTTTTTGAGACATCCGCTGTTGTAACTGCAAGCTCCGCCTCCCGGGTTCACGCCATTCTCCTGCCTCAGCCTCCCGAGTAGCTGGGACTACAGGCGCTCACAACCGCGCCCGCTAATTTTTTGTAATTTTCACCGTGTCTCGATCTCTTTTGATCATGTTGTAACACGTGTCAGAATTTCGTTCCTTTTCATGGCTGAGTAATATTCCATTGTATGGCTAGATCATATTTTGTTTATCCTCATCCATTTACATTTAGGCTGTTCTTTTGTGAATATTGCTGCTATGAACATTAATGTACAAGTATCTGAGTCCATGCTTTCAGTTCTTCCTAGGGTTGGAATTGCCAGATCACACAGCAATTCTATATTTAACCTTCTTTTCTTTTCCTTTTTTTTTTTAAGATGGAGTCTTGCTCTGTCGCCCAGGCTGGAGTGTAGTGGTGCGATCTCTGCCTCCTGGGTTCAAGCAATTCTCCTGCCTCAGCCTCCCAAGTAGCTGGGATTATAGGCTCACACCACCACGCTTAGCTAATTTTTGTATTTTTAGTAGAGGTAGGGTTTCACCATATTGGCCAGGCTGGTCTCAAACTCCTGACCTCAGGTAATTTACCCACCTTGGCCTCTCAAAGTGCTGGGATTACAGGGGTGAGCCACAGAGCCAGGCCTATATTTAACTTTTTTTGTTTGTTTGTTTGTTTGAGACAGAGTCTCTCTCTGTCGCCCAGGCTGGAGTGCAGTGGCCGGATCTTAGCTCACTGCAAGCTCCGCCTCCCGGGTTTACGCCATTCTCCTGCCTCAGCCTCCTGAGTAGCTGGGACTACAGGCGCGCGCCGTCTCGCCCCTCAAAGTGCTAGGATTACAGGCTTGAGCCACCACACCCAGCATATTTAACTTTTAAAGGAACTGCTAAACTGTTTCCACAGCAGTTGTACTGCTTTACTATCCCATCTGCAATGCGGGAGGTTTCCGTTTTCTCTACGTCCTTGCCAACAGTTGTTATTTTCTTTTTTGTTGTTGTTTATCACAGCCATCTTAGGGGTATGAAATAGTGTCTCCTAGTGGTTTTGATTTGCATTTCCCTAGTGACTAATGATATTAAGCATCTTTTCATGTGCTTATTGACCATTTGTGTATCTTCTTTGGAAAAGTCTACTCAAGTCTTTTGCCAGTTTTTGAATTGGGTTGTTTGGTTTTTTTGCTGTTCAGGTGTAGGAGTTCTTTATATATTCTGTATATTAATTATTTATGAGATGCATGACTTTCAAATATTTTCTCCTGGTCGGCAGGTTGTCTTTTCACTTTCTTGATGGTGTCGTTTGACGCATAACCAAATGTGACTTTATGCATATGTAAAAAATAATCACTGATCTGACAAAGATCGGCTAGGTGACAACTATGCTGTATTAATCCATTCACCCATTGAACCCACAAACATGTAGAAGGAGAGCCTGGTGCTGGATGCTGGGGAGGGCTCTATGAATAAGATACAGTAGCCTGGCCTGCTGTGGTGGCTCACATCTGTAATCTCAGCACTATGGGAGGCTGAGGTGGGAGAACCGCTTGAGTCTAGGAGTTCGGGACCAACCTGGGCAACATAGCAAGACCCTGTCTCTTAAAAAAAAAAAAAAAAAAAGATAGTAGCTCCCAGACATCTTGGCTGCAAAGTGTTTACAGTCTAGTTGACGAGACACTCCCCACAAAAAAGAAAGGCTGAAAAATAGTAACAATGATGTTTGTAGGTGCCCTATGATGATTTCACGTGTGTGAATTTCAGTTGATGGGTTGGAATGCTCCAATGTCCAAGGAGGCTGGTCAGAGAAAGCCCCACAAGGTCTTCCTCACCTGCCCTAAACCGCACAACCAAATTTCTCACCAGCAATCAACAGCTCCATCCATACAATAGGTGCTGCGTGACCTCTTAGTTAGCAAGAATTCAAGAGCATTACGTTTAGGTGTTGTAATATCCCCAGTTCATTTAGTCTCTCACCAGGTCAACGTTATGTTCTAGGCAGGGAGCTCTTCTGTGGCTTTGCAATAGACTTAATAAAAACATCACCAGTTCTGCCTTTTGTGGAGGCTGTGCCATCAGAACAAATCACAAAAACATTTTTTTATTGAGCACCTACTTTGTGTTTTATATTGGTGCTCTGTTTTCTTATTCTTGATTTTTAAAAACAATAATAGGCTGGGTGCAGTAGTGCATGCCTATAATCCCAGCACTTTGGGAAGCCAAGGTGGGAGGATCGCTTGAGGTCAGGAGTTCAAGTCCAGCCTGGGCAACATGGTAAGACCCTATCTAAACCAAAAAATATTGTTTAATTATAGTTGGGCATGGTGGCACATGCCTTTACTCCCAGCTACTAAAGAGGCTGAGGTGGAAGGATCACTTGAGCCCGGGAGGCCAAGGCTGCAGTGACTTGTGAAAAAAATAATAATAATAACAGTTATTTACTGTTACATAAAATTGAATGTAATAAAATGAAATCTAACAAAACAGGCCTGGGCACGCTGTAATCCCAGCACTTTGGGAGGCTGAGGCGGGTGGGTCACCTGAGGTCAGGAGTTCGAGACCAGCCTGGCCAACATGGTGAAACCCTGTCTCTACTAAAAATACAAAAATTAGCCGGGTGTGGTGGCACATGCCTGTAATCCCAGCTACTGGTGAGGCTGAGGCACAAGAATCGCTTGAACCTGGGAAGCGGAGGTTATAGTGAGCTGAGATTATGCCACTGCAGTCCAGTCCAGGTGACAGAGCAAGATTCTGTCTCCGAAGAAAAGATCTAATAAAACAAAAAATGTTAGAAGGTAATAATTTACATGGTCAAAAGAGTCTATATTTTTAAAAGGCTTGTCTTAAATTCCTATGAGGAGATCCTCTAACACAAATAAGATTTGTTTCTTGAAGCATTTGATTCGTGGGCTATAGTAACAGAGACCATCATGGCAGCGTCCTGGGCTTTGGATAAGGGAATGCTAACCAGAAATCATGGTTGCTGAAATGATAATTTAAGTACATGGGGGAAACAGTATTTCCACATGGTGAATATGAATTTCTGCACTCTGCGTTACTTTTTAACAACATTTCTGTTATTTAAGGCAAGGTCCACTCATGCTTCACGGAGCTTACTGCTGCTGCCTCACCTGGCCTGCTTGCTCCACTTGAAGCTGGGCTCCTGTGTGAGAGTTGAAGCTCCCTGGCCACAGTCATGTCTCCTGGCTCCCAGAGACATGCTTCAAGAATTGGGAGGAGCCAAAAAGACACAAAATAAATAACAACAGTGAAAAATAAAACTAAAAAGTAAAGAATGGGAGGACTCAACTGCTTGAACCAAAAGCCCAGACAGCATCTTTTTCTTTCTTTTTTTTTTTTTTTTTTGGAGACAGTCTTGCTCTGTCGCCCAGGCCGGAGAGCATGGCGCCATCTCAGCTCAGTTTTAAGCAATTCTCCTGCCTCACCCTCCCCAGTAGCTGGGATTACAGGTGTATACCACCATGCCTGGCTAATTTTTTTTTTTTTTTTTTGAGACAAGGTCTCACTCTGTCACCCAGGCTGGAATGCAGTGGCACAATCTCGGCTTACTGCAACCTCCGCCTCCTCGGTTCAAGCGATTCTCATGCCTTAGCCTCCCGAGTAGCTAGGATTACAGGTGTGTGCCACCACACCCAGCTAATTTTTGTATTTTTAGTAGAGACAGGGTTTCACCATGTTGGCCAGGATGGTCTCAATCCCTTGACCTTGTGATCCGTCTGCCTCAGCTTCCCAAAGTGCTGGGATTACAGGCATGAGCCACCACACCTGGCCTAATTTTTGTATTTTTAGTAGAGACAGGGTTTTGCCAGATTGGCCAGGCTGGTCTTGAACTTCTGACCTCAAGTGATCTGCCCACCTCAACCTCCCAAAGTGCTGGGATTACAGGTGTGACCCACCACGTCCAGCCAAGGCATCACCTTTGATTATTCCGCTTCCCTGCTCACTTACATCTAATCCATCAGCAAATCCCATCCATTTCCTCTCCCTAAGCTCTCTCCATAGAACACAGACATCCTCTGTGTGTTAACCCTGTGTTTCTGATGCTTTGACCTCTGGGGCCTTGCTGTCCCTGAGGGACTGCCCCTCCCAGGGCTGGCCAATTTCTAGAGATAGTAAAGGTCTTGCCTGCGAGCCTACCTTTCATGCCAACCCACTCAGAGCCCACACCCCATCACCTCCTCAATCAGGGTCTCCCTGGATGGCCCCCATCCACCTGCCCCAGTCACCCCAGGCCAAGGGACCTGATGGCTGGGGACAGCCCTCTAACCAGAGCCCGCCGGAATAATCCACGCTATCCAATCCTAGGCCAGCCTGCCCTGCTTCACCCACTTTTCCACAGAAACCACAGTCAGAGCTCTGCCACATTTGCCCCTTGCTTTCTCTACCCCCACGACCCACGCTGGTGCTTTTCCGCATGGACCCCCTAGGTGTGGCGTCCTTCTTCCTTCTTCCTTCTTCCTTCTTCTTCTTCTTCTTCTTCTTCAGACAGAGTCTCGCTCTGTCACCAGGCTGGAGTGCAGTGGCGTCATCTCAGCTCACTGCAACTTCTGCCCCCCGGGTTCAAGCAATTCTCCTGCCTCAGCCTCCTGAGTAGCTGGGACTACAGGTGCATGCCACCACGCCAGGCTAATGTTTTGTATTTTCAGTAGAGATGGGTTTTCACCGTGTTAGCCAGGATGGTCTCGATCTCCTGACCTCGTGATATGCCCGCCTCAGCCTCCCAAAGTGCTGGGATTACAGACGTGGGCCACCGCGCCCGGCCAAGCGTGCTCCCTCTTCTTGGAGTCTGTGAGTCTAAACAATTATCCTTCAATGGCATTTGTATCCTGATCTGTTGGGCTTTGCCAAACCTAAATAATAATAAAACCTTTATTTATTTATTTATTTATTTATTTATTTTTATTTTGAGACAGAGTTTTACTCTGTCACCCAGGCTGGAATGCAGTGGCGCAGTCTCGGCTCACTGCAACCTCCGCCCCCTGGGTTCAAGCGATTCTCTTGCCTCAGCCTCCCGAGTAGCTGGGATTACAGGTGTGTACCACCATGTTCAGCTATTTTTTGTATTTTTAGTAGAGACGGGGTTTCACCATGTTGATCAAGCTGGTCTCGAACTCCTGGCCTCAAGTGATCTACCCACCTCAGCTTCCCAAGGTGCTGGGATTACAGGCGTGAGCCACCGTGTCTGGCCTATAAAGCCATCACTTTAAAATACCGCAGCACTGTGCAACAAGCCCATCGAACCCTCCCAGAGACTCCTCCACACCTGACCAGCGTGCTTCTTCTCTAGGCCTATGACCCAGGAGCCCGAAGGACTATCCTGAAACGAAAACTGATCGCATCACTCTCTCATTTAAAATTCCCTAGAACCTTCTGTTACAAATCAGAGTGAATCCCACAGTTCCCACTGTGGTCTACGAGGCCCTGCAGGTCTCAGCGCTGCAGTCTGCTCCTGGGCCCTAAGCTCAGCGCTTCGCCTGCTGGCCTCCTTCCCGTTCTTCAGCGACGCCGAGCCCATTCCCGCCTCAGGGCCTTTGTACCTGCTGTGCTGTCCACCCAGAATGCTCTTCCTGCAGCTCTTGCACGACTGGCCTCTTTCCCTCTAGTGTCAATCAAATGTCACCTTTTGGAGGGGCCACCCTTAAGGACCCAGTCAGACATTTTCTTCCATCACTCGGTTTTATGTGCTTTGTGGCATCTGCCCCTCTCTGTCATGACTCACTTGTTTATTGTCTGTCCCCCCACCATGCCTGCCTACTTGGAGTAGAATCTGAGCTCCCTGAGAGCAGAGACCTGGTTTGCTGCTGTGCCCCCTGAGCCTGGCACATGCCTGGTGCATGTTTGTTGGTTGCATGAATGAGGGGTGCCTTACCTCGTTCAGGACTGGACATCGGAGAGGTGCCAGGGCTGGACCAATGCAGGGTTGTCTCCTGCTGTGACCCTGCAGCCACTTGGGAACTGCTGCCTCACCAGAGGCTTCCAAACTTCTGGCCCCAGACCAGGCCACTGCAGTGTCAGGGCTGGGGAAAGGCAGACAGCGCCTGCTTCCTGGAGAAGCCAACGGGAAGCCAGCGGCTGTCTGGTGAGGTCCTGCTGACCGGCACGTTTCCCCTCCGAGGGTGCCTTGTCCTTCCCCCAGACCCCAGGCTCATCCATCACCTGGCTGTCCCCAGGCTGCGTCTCTACTTGGCCCAAAGGATACGATGCAGGTTTTGCTGGTACAGAGATGTCTGGGGTGGCTGCCAGCACTTTCATCTTCCCATTTTATCTGCCAGCCAAGAGCTTCTCCCTGCCTTTGCCTCTTGAAGTTTAAGGCAAGAAACATCGACCTTGAGTACAGGAGCTTCCCTCTTCATTACTCAAGGTCCCCTGTCCTGGTTCATACCCAGGCTGGCTGCTCCCCAATCTCCTCTCTTCTCTTCCCTTGACTCTCCTTCCCCCAGGCAGCCTCAGTACAAAATGTGGGGCTTTTCTTCTCCTGAGATCCTGCTCAGGCAGTAGTAGCACTGATGGTTTGTCCCTTTTCCCCAGGGGCACCAACAGACTGTGGCCAAGCTGAAGCCCCTCAGAGCCTCTGTAGGATGAACGAGACTCCAGCACCTGGATGCGGTGGCTCTGGCTCCCCAGCTTACACCACATTCATTTGACAAACAGTTTTTGAGGGCCTGTTATTTGCCAGGCATTGGTCTTCCAGGGTCTGCCTTCTGGACCAGGGATGCACTTTGGGCATACCGTGTTGCATGTCTATGCAAGCAAAGGCTCTTGGAGCATGCCATGGAACAGCCTGCATCGTTGGGCTGTCCCCATGGACAATGGGACATCCATGTGCAAAAGAAGGGAGTTGGACCCCCTACCTCACATCATTGACAAAAACTAACTAAAGATGATCAAAAACCTAAATGCAAGTGCCAAAACCACTGAACTCTTAGAAGAAGAAAATGCAAGCATAAATCTCCATGAGTTGGATTGGGCAAAGCCTTTACTAGCTATGACACCAAAAGCACAAGCAACAAAAATCAATAGATGGCTGGGCGCAGTGGCTCACTCCTGCAATCCCAGCACTTTGGGAGGTTGAGGCAGGTGGATCACTTGAGGTCAGGAGTTCCAGACCAGCCTGACTAACATGGTGAGATTCCATCTCTACTAAAAATACAAAAATTATCTGGGCATGGTGGCACATGCCTGTAATCCCAGCTACTTGGGAGGTTGAGGCAGGAGAATCACTTGAACCCAGGAGGTGGATGTTGCAGGGAGCCAAGATCACGCCATTACATTCCAGCCTGGGCAACAAGAGTGAAACTCCATCTCAAAAAAATAAAAATAGGCCGGGCGCGGTGGCTCAAGCCTGTAATCCCAGCACTTTGGGAGGCCGAGACGGGCGGATCACGAGGCCAGGAGATCGAGAGACGATCCCGGCTAACACGGTGAAACCCCGTCTCTACTAAAAAATACAAAAAAACTAGCCGGGCGAGGTGGCGGGCGCCTGTAGTCCCAGCTACTCGGGAGGCTGAGGCAGGAGAACGACGTAAACCCGGGAGGCGGAGCTTGCAGTGAGCTGAGATCTGGCCACTGCACTCCAGCCTGGGTGACAGAGCAAGACTCCGTCTCAAAAAAAAATAAAATTAAATTAAAAAAAAAAAAAATAAATAAATAAAATAAATAAATAGATACACTGAACATCATCAGGATTAAACAAAAATCAATAGCTACGCTGAACATCATGGGAGTTAAACACTTTTAAGCTTTAAAGGACACCATCAAGAAAGTGAAAAGACAATCCACAGAATGGGAGAAAATTTTTGCAAATCATACATTTGGTAAGTGATTTGTATCTAGAATGTGTAAAGAACTCTAACAACTCAATTAAAAAAGACAAAAAAAAAAAATCCTGAAAAAGGGGGCAGGTGCAGTGGCTCACGCCTGTAATCCCAGCACTCTGGGAAGTCGACGTGGGTGGATCACTTGAGCTCAGGTGCTCCAGACCAGCCTGGGCAACATGGCAAAATCCCATCTCTACAAAAAATACAAAAATCAGCCAGGTGTGGTGGCGTGCACCTGAAGTCCCAGCTACCATGGAGGCTGAGGTGGGAGGATGGCTTGAGCCCCTGGGTGGCTGCTGTTGCAGTGAGCGGAGAGTCCACCACTGTACTCGAGCCTGGGTGACAGAGCCAGACCCTGTCTCCAAAAAAAAAAAAAAAAAAAAAAAGACTCCTTCTCTTAAGAAATAAAGAAAACTGGGCAAAAAATTTGACTAGATATTTCTCCAAGAAGACACTCAATGGCCAATAAACACATGAAAAGATGATCAACACCACAGGCCATCAGGGACATGAAAGCAAAATGACAATTAACTCCCACTTCATACCCACTAGGATAGCTATAATAAAAAAGTCGGGGCCAGGCATGATGGCTCACCCTGTAATCCTAGCACTTTGGGAGGCCAAGGCGGGCAGATCACTTGAGGTCAGGAGTTCAAAACCAGCCTGGCCAACATGGTGAAACCCCATCTGTACTAAAAATACAAAAAAATTAGCCAGGCGTGGTGGTGCACACCTTTAATTCCAGCTACTTGGGAGGCTGTGGCAGGAAAATCACTTGAACCTGGGAGGCAGAGGTTGTAGTGAGCCAAGATCATGCCACTGCACTCCTGCCTGGGTGATGGAGTGAAACTGTCTAAAAAAAAAAAAAGTCAGGCAATAGTAAGTGTTGGTGAGGATGTGGGGAAACTGGAACCCCTGTACACTGCTGTTGAGAACAGAGAATGGTGCTGTAACTTTGGAAAACAGTCTGGCAGTTCCTGAAAAGGCTAAACATAGAATTACCAGCTGAAGGGCCAGGCGCAGTGGCTCACACCTGTAATCCCAGTACTTTGGGGGACTGAGGCAGGTGGATAACCTGAGGTCAGGAGTTTGAGAGCGGCCTGGCCAATATGGTAAAACCGTGCCTCTACTAAAAAAAAAAAAAAAAAAATTATCTAGGCATAGTGGCAGGTGCCTGTAATCCCAGCGACTCGGGAGGCTGAAGCAGGAGAATTACTTGAACACGGGAGGCAGAGGTTGCAGTGAGCCGAGATCTCGCCACTGCACTCCAGCCTGGGTGACACAGCAAGACTGTCTCAAAAAAAAAAAAAAAGAATTACCAGCTGACCCAGTTCTTCCACTCACGGTACACACCCAAGAAAAATGAAAACATCTATAGAAAAACATATACACACATATTCATAACTACATTATTCATAACAGTAAAAAGCAGAAACAACCCAAATGTTCATCAATCAATGAATGGATCAACAAAATGTGGTGTATATCCATATAATTAAATATGATTTAGCAATGAAAACCAACAAAGCAGCCGGGTGAAGTGGCTCACGCCTATAATCCCAGCACTTTGGGAGGTTGAGGCGGGCAGATCACTTGATGCCAGGAGTTCAAGACCAGCCTGGCAAGCATGACAAGACCCTGTCTCTACTAAAAATACAAAAATTAACTGGGCATGGTGCATATGCCTGTAATCCCAGTTACTGAGGAGGCTGATGGCTGAGAATCACTTGGACCCAGGAGGCAGAGGTTGCAGTGAGCCAAGATCAGGCCACTGCATGCCAGCCTGAGCGACAGAGCGACACTGTCTCAAAAAAAAAAGGAATGAAGTAGTGATACACGATACAACATCAGCTCTGAAAACATTATATAGACACACATATATGCCTGTGTCTGTATATAACATATTTAGCCACAAACGGCCATATATTGTATGATTCATTTAGATGAAATGTCGGCAATAGGCAAATCCAGAGAGACAGGAAATAGATTAGTGATTGCCTAGGGCCTAGAGGGTGGGAGAAGAATGGGGCGTGACTGCTAATGGGTATAGGGTTTCTTGTCAGGGTGACAAAAATATTGTAAACTTGATTGTGGTGATGGTTGCAAAACTCTGTGAATACATTAAAAACCATTAAATTGCACACTTTCAATGAGTAGGTTGCATAGTAGGTGAGTTTTCTCTCAATACAGCTATTATGAAAAATTGTGGGCCCAGCGCAGTGGCTCATGCCTATAATCTCAGCACTTTGGGAGGCCAACGCGGGCAGATCACCTGAGGTCAGGAGTTCGAGACCAGCCTGGCCAACATGGTGAAACCCCGTCTCTACTAAAACGTACAAAAATGAGGCAGGCATGGTGAAGGGCACCTGTAATCTCAGCTATTTGGGAGGCTGAGGCAGGAAAATTACTGGAACCCAGGAGGTGGAGGTTGCAGTGAGCTGAGACTGCGCCACTGCACTCCAGCCTGGGCGACAGAGCGAGACTCTGCCTCAAAAAAAAAAAAAAAAAAAAAGAAAAGAAAAAGAAAGCAGAGAGACTACCCCAGCTGGGTCAGAGAGATGACCCTGAAAAAGGCACAGGGGAGAGAGAAATCACTGGACCTCCCATTGCTGGCTTTGAAGGTGGAAGAAAGGGGACACAAGCCAAGGAGCGTGGTACCCTCTAGAAGCTGAGAATGGCCTTCAGCTGAAGTCAGCAAAGAAACGGGGATTTCCGTCCTAAAACCACAAATACTGAATTATGCCTTGATCAGAAATGGCTCCTCCGGATAGGAATTTAGGCTGACCCATTATTTTAGCCTGGTAAGACCCAAGTTCTGACCTCCAGAATTGTAAGATAAAAAATTTGCGTTGTTTAAGCCACTAAATGGTGGTATATTGTTATGGCAACAATGGAAACCATTGCATAACTACTTCATGTGGACTTTAGGAAGCTAATCTTAAAAATAAAAAAGTCCTGTCACAATGGCTCGTGCCTGTAATCCTTGCACTTTGGGAGGTCGAGGTGGGAGGATACCTTGAGCCTAGGAGTTAGAGGCCAGTCTGGGCAACATAGTGAGAGCCTATCTCTACAAAAACAACAACAAGAAAGAAAGAAAAAAATTAGCCAGGGATGGTGGCGTACACCTGTAGTCTCAGGTACCAGGAGGCTAAGGTAAGAGGATCACTTGAGCCAGGAGGTTGAAGCTGCAGTGAGCTATGATCGTGCCACTACACTCCAGCCTGGGTGACACAGTGAGATTCTGTCTTAAAAAATAAAATAAAAAAATTTAAAAAGAGGCTCCTCATCTCTGAGGATGAAAAGATCTACCAGTGGCTGAAAAATCTCTACCTGTTCCCCTCCCTCTCCACCTCCTGCGAGAAGCAAGAGGAAGCCAGCAGAGCTGCCTTAGGGAGTGACACCTGAAAATAGAAGCTGCAACGGGATTTTATTTCTAACTCCACAGGCATCTCTGTGAGTCATTCATCTCTCTGGATCTCACTTTCCACGTCTGTAAAGCAGGCTGAATTCACCCTGATTTCTGCCTACCCCACAGTTAAAGGGCTACGAAGAAAAAATCCCCCCAAATCTGCTTCATAAATAGAGCCCCAGGGTGCCCCTTATAAAGCAAGAGATAAACCACAGACAGAATTCTGGCCACAGGACACCCCCAGCCCCACCCATGGGGCATCATTCCTTTCTCCCTGCTTCCTTCATTCTCTTGGCTTCCTTCACGGGGTTTTGGGCACACCTTGTCCCTTGTAGCTGCTGTTAGCACAGAAACGAGAAAAGCTTCAGACAGGCAAAGGTGCGGAAACCAATGCCAGGGCCCACAGGGACAAGGTTTTAGATTTTTGTGTTTTGGGTGGCAGTACTCCCACACCAGGATGATTGGGGCTTAGCACGACTTAATCGTCTTCATGATGGAAAGAAAGCAAAGCAATTGATTGCCCAGAGAAAACTGGAAGATATGGAGGCGGGATGAGACTGAGGTGAAGGTAAGGCGAGGAAAGACAGGCAGAGAAATGAAACATCTCAGGGTGGTGTGGGAGTGGACATAGTGTTAGGAGGACATTGTGACACCCTAGGCTAGTTCCCTCCTCAGACCTCACCCCAACGTTACCTAATCAGATGAATGTTTTCTTAGTAAGCAGGTTACAACTGACTTGGTTTGGGGCTTTTTTTTTTTTTTTTTTTAATGAGACTGAGTTTCACTCTTGTTGCCTAGGCTGGAATGCTCACTGCAACCTCCACCTCCCGGGTTCAAGCTATTCTCCTGCCTCAGCCTACTAAGTCGCTGGGATTACAGGCATGCGCCACCACACCCAGTTAATTTTGTATTTTTAGTAGAGACGGGGTTTCACCATATCGGTCAGTCTGGTCTTGAACTCCCGACCTCAGGTGATCCACCCCCCTCGGCCTCCTAAAGTGCTGGGATTATAGGCGTGAGCCACTGCACCTGGCTTTTTTGTTTTTTGACACAGTTTCACCCTGTTGCCCAGGCTGGAGTGCAATGGCGTGATCTCGGCTCACTGCAACCTCTGCATCCTGGATTCAAGTGATTCTTGTGCCTCAGTCACTCCAGTAGCTAGGACTACAGGCGCGCCACCACACCCGGCCTTTTTTTTTTTTTTTTTTGTAGTAGATATGGGGTTTCATCATGTTGGCCAGGCTGGTCTTGAAATACTGACCTCAGGGGATCCACCCGCCTCGGCTTCCCAAAGTGTTGGGATTACAGGCATGAGCCACCGCACCTGGCCTGGGGCTATTTTTAAAGAAGCCCTCAAGTAGCAGATCACCCTCTGATGGCCACGTGGAGATCTGAGAAACAACCCCCAGGTCATGCCTCTGGATACCTGCCCACTCCTATCTGTGCCTTCCTGGGCCCCCGTTTTCAGAGCTATGTGGGTGCCTGACACACTCAGGGCCACAGAATATGGGAAGGGCTCTAGGCCAAGAGTCCCGGCATCATTTGAGTCAGCTCTGGCCGGCTCCTGCCCTAAGCCCTCCTGCTCACTTCCAGCTGTGGAGGTAGCCCAGAGAGTGCCTGGCTCCCTGACTCCTCCCTCCGCCAGGCCCACTCAGTGTGACCTAAATCCTTGTCAAGGCTTGGCAGTCCTCTGCGGGCGCCCGGATGGCCCCTGGCCTTGGTGACAGTGAGGCCCAGCCCCCCTCGGCTCCCAGCCTTCCCGGAACCCCTTGCCTAACATCCTGTGTGGTAATCATGCCTGTTGGCCCCACTCAGTCCTGCCAGCCACTGCCAAGTTCCCTCTGCTAGTTCCAGATGCTCCCACCTCTAATGGAACCATCAGGAAATAAAAAGCTGCAGCACATTTTCTCTCTCAGGTCGGAATCTCCTCCCAGCACTTTGGGAGGCCAAGGTGGGAGAAACACTTGGGCCCAGGAGTTCAAGACCAGCCTGGGCAACAAAGTGAGACCCCCGTTTCTACAAAATGTTGGAAACCTAGGCGTGGTGGCGAACGTCTGCGATCTCAGTTACTTGGGAGGCTGAGGCGGGAGGATCACTCGAGCCGGGGAGGTGGAGCCTGCAGTGAGCTGTGATAGCGCCACTGCACTCCAGCCTGGGTGACAGAAGGAGACCCTGTCTCAAAAAAAAAAAAAAAAAAAAAGAAAAAAAGTGGGGAGCGGGTTGGGGGGGAGGAGGAGGGCCACATACTACCTGATAATGGTGGGGGACAGGAAGGGGACTGAGGGCTCTGAGAGGCAGCTGGTCCCGTTTTCTCACTTAAATACCTCTCACCCTACAGAGAAGCCCTGATTCCATTTGCTGTCTTTCTTAGCAACGTCTTAGCAAACGTCTTCCATTTGTCACACGGGTCCAAGCTTCCGCTTACTAAGCACCCACGTGCCAGACAACCCCGGAGGCAGGTATTCCCATTGTCCCTACTGTACAGATGAAGAAACTGAGCTCAAGGTCACACAAGTGAGAAGGGATGGCAGAGATCTGAAGCTGTGCGCGGAGGCGTGGCCAGCGTGTGCGCTCCAACTCCTAAATCCCTACTCTGGATATTGAAGACGGCAAGGACCAAGCCGCTCATTCTACAGATGGGGAAAAGCGAGGCCTGGGGAGTCCCAGAGCGGGTGCCAGATCATAGGGAGCTGCCAGCACCCCTGGTCCCCTCCACGACACAACCACGTCCCTCGGCCACTTCTGGGTCCTGAGCGCGTCTCGGACGCGGCAGGATAGCTGAAGGACGCACGGCAACCCAGCGGCCGAAGGGAAGAGCAGGGGCGGAGGCTCGGAGCGGACTTACCAACTCGCCCCGGAAGCTCCGAGGCCCCGCCCCGGCGGCCGCCAGCGGGGGGGCGTGGCATCGCCGGCGCCCCCGCCCCGCCCCCGCCGCGCGCGCCCCGGGCCCGGGCCCTAGTCTCGCTGCGCGCGAGGCCGCGGAGGCCTGAGGCCTGGGGAGGGGCGGCGGCCGGGCTGGCCTTGGCCTCGCGCCTTCCCCTGTGGCCGCCGCAGCCTCCGCGGGCGGTATCGGAGTGTTGTGAGGCGCGTGGCCGCGTCACACGCGCACCTGTCGGGGCGACGGGCCCTGCGGAAGAGGAGGTGCGGTCCGGGGCGCAGAGAAGCCTTCGGGAGCGGGCCGGGCCCTCAGCGCCGCCCCGGCCGTGTCCCGGAGGAGCGGCCCGCGCCGCCGCGCGAAAGGAAGTAAGCGCCCCCCACCGCCGGCCCCGCCGCCGCCCCCGCCCCCGCCCCGGCGCCTCCAACCCGCGCTGCCGCCGGGCCCGAGGCCGCGCCGAACCCCGGAGCCTGCGCTGCCCGCCCCGCGGAGCCTGGCTGGCGGCTTTAGGGCTGCTCAGGAGGCGGCCAGGGTCCCTCCAGGGTCGCTCCGAGCGGCCGAGCGGTCCTTTCCTGGGCTTCCCGGAACTGAGTTACAGGAGAGGGGGAGCTCCGTGCTTTACCCGGGACCTGCTTAGTCTTTGGCATTGATTGGCCCTCGGGTTTCACATAGCGTTTCCCGTACCCGGATCCAGTGAACGGTTTTCCAGAGGCAAACCTCTCTGGATGTCTGAAAATCAGTTCACCCAACCTTGAATGCTTAGCCAGAAGAGAGAACTGGAAAGAAGTGTCCTTCCCCACTCCCCCTGCACCCCCAACAGGCCCATGGATCATGAAAGGCAACAGATGAGGGAAAACTGGTGTCAAATGGGCATATTTTTTATTTTTTATTTTTTTAACTTTTTTATAAAAGATGGGGTATTGCTCGGTTGCCCAGGCTGGAGTGCAGTGGCACAAACACGGCTCCCTGCAGCCTCCACCTCTTGGGCTCAGGCCATCCTCCTGCCTCAGCCTCCCAAGTAGCTGGGACCACAGGCACGCACCACCACGCCTGGCTTTTTGTAGACAGTGGTCTCACTATGTTGCCCAGGCTGGTCTCGAACTCCTGGGCTCAAATGATCCTCCTGCTTAAGCCTTCCAAAGTGTTGGAATTACAGGTGTGAAGCACCACACCCAGATAGCATATTTTAAATTATGCATCATATCCCTTTAATTTTTCATCATTATGATTGGAAGGTCATGATAAGCTGTCTGAGTTTTTCCTTGGCATTTTTCTGTGGTGGATGGTTAGTTGTTTGTTTTTTTGTGTTTTTTTTTTTGGTGGGTACGGAATTTCACTCTTGTTGCCCAAGCTGGAGTGCAATGGCACGATCTCGGCCCACTGCAACCTTATCCCGGGTTCAAGCGATTCTCCCACCTCAGCTTTCTGAGTAGCTGGGATTACAGGCTCGTGGCACCACGCCCAGCTAATTTTATTTTTTAGTAGAAACGGGGTTTCACTGTGTTATCCAGACTTGTCTCGAACTCCTGACCTCGGGTGATCCACCGCCTCGGCCTCCGAAAGTGCTGGGATTACAGGCCGCACCCAGCTGGTTGGTTTTAACAGCAGTTCAAGAAGCTAGCAAGAAGGACTTCATTCGTGATGCTAATGGTTTAATGATAGAAACTAACATTTCTGGCCGGGCCCAGTGGCTCACTCCTGTAATCCCAACACTTTGGGAGGCCAAGGCGGGCAGGTCACTTGAAGAGTTCAAGACCAGCCTGGCCAACATGGTGAAACCCTGTCTCTACTAAAAATACAAAAATTTGCTGGGCCTGGGGGCAGTGGATGCCTGTAATCCCAGCTACTGGGGAGGCTGAGGCAGGAGAATCGCGTGAACTGCCCTGCCTCAGGTGGTGGAGGTTGCAGTGAACCAAGATTGTGCCACTGCACTCTAGCCTGGGTGACAAAGCTAGACTTCATCTCAAAGAAAAAAAGCAGCTAGGATTTCTTGGGTGCTTACTGTGTGCCAGGCATTGTGCTAAGTGCCTTGCTTCCCATTGACTTGTTTTCCCATTTTGTGGTTGAGGTACAGAGAGGTTAAATAACTTGTCTGAGGGCACATAGTTACTGAGTGGCAGGGATTTGAATCCAGAATATTCTCATGTAACCAGTTCTCCAAAAACTAGCCCTTGAAGGTCTTCCAGGTTTCAACAAAGCAACTGAGGCTTACGCATAATGTCTTCCTGATGTCAGAAGGAAGAACTGTGAAAGGCAAAGCGAACCTGGGAGGCCGAGGCTGGTTACCGCGGTTAGTGTTCGGAACAAATTGACTTCATGGAGCAGAGAAATAGCCTGTCTGGTTTAAACCACTGTTCAGTATCTACACTAATACAGTGTTCATTTTGCCATTCAGAGATGTAGTCACATTTTACAGGAAGGTTAGCTCTGGGACCAGACTGTCTGTATTCAAAACCTATCACCTCTAGTTGCTTAACCTTCAGTAAGTTATTTGACTTCTCTCTTTTTTTTTTTTTTTTTTTTTTTTGAGATGGAGTCTTGCTCTGTTGCCCAGGCTGGAGTGCAGTGGCACGATCTCAGCTCACTGCAACCTTCACCTCCTGGGTTCAAGTGATTCTCCTCCCTCAGTCTCCCAAATAGCTGGGATTATAGGCACCTGCCACCACGCCTGGCTAATTTTTGTATTTTTAGTAGAGACGGGGTTTCACCACATTGACCAGGCTGGTTTTAAACTCCTGACCTCCAGTGATCCTCCTGCCTCAGCCTCCCAAAGTGCTGGGATTATAGGCATGAGCCACCACGCCTGGCCACATTATTTGACCTCTCTTTGCCTTAGTTTCCTCTCTACTCACTGCTAAAATGGGGATAATCATGGGACCTACCTCATATGGTTGTGGCAAGATTTAAATGGTATGATGTCACACTGATAGCCGAGCATTTGGCATATAGTTAAATACTCCATAAATAGCTCTTTTATTATTAAAAGTATTGTTCCAAGTAGTAAGCTGCTGCTAATGTGTGCTGTGTCACAGTGCTTGAAGTCACCATTAGAGATGTATTCCTTTGTCCATATTTCAAATGCAGAAATGACAGTGGTCCTGTGCAAATGGGATTTATTTGTCCATTTAGCAGATATTTATAGAGCGCCTTCTGTATGCCAGGCCTTGTTTTGGATACTGGAGGTACTGCGGAGAACAAAACAAACAAAAGTCCCTGTCCTCATTGGCACGCACACTCTTGGGGGAAGGAATGGCAGACAATAGGCAAAATGAATGTAATTATCATACAGTATATTAGAAAGCGATGTACTGCAGAGAGAAATAAAGCAGGAGAGGAGGATGGGGGTGGGCGGTTTACAATTTTAGAGTGGTCTGAGTAAGCCTCACTGAGAAGATGACATTTTAGCAAAGAACTGAAGTTAGTGAGGGAGTAAACCACGTGGACATGGTGGGGGGTTGGCCAGGCAGAGAGAACAAGTGCAAAGGCCCTGAGGCAGGAGGCTGGGCAGCCAGAGCCTAGATGGGCAGGATGGTAAGAGAAGAGCTCAAAGAGGTAATGGGTGGGAGGCCACAATGTGTAGACTCTGCAGACATCTGCACAGAGGAATGGCATGATCCAGCTGGAGCTATAAAAAGGTCACTGACTGCCGTGTTGAGGCTCAACCATAGAGGGTCCAGATAGACAGAGGAGACCAATTAGGAAGTTCCTGCAGTAATCCAGACAGAGATGACGGTGGCTGGCACCGGAGTGGAGTGGTGGAAGGTGGTGAGAAGCAGTTGTATTCTACATAATTTTGAAGATAGAAACTATAGGATTTGCTGACAGATCAGATGACCTCAAGGTTTCTGGGTCTGAACACCTGGAAGGATAGAGTTGCCATTTACTGAGAATGGGGAAAGCTACATTGGAAGCAGGTTGGGAGAGAAATCAGTTCAGTTTTGTACATATTAAGTCTGGCAAACATCCCACTCATGCTCTCAGAATAGCAATTGACTGCATGAGTCTGGAGTTTAGGGGAAGTTCGGGCTGTAAATAATGACTTGGGCAGATAGGCAGTTGTGTGCTGGTAATGTTTACCAACTGACTCTGTGAGGGGTGGGGTTGCCCTGATTTATAGCCTTTGCCTATATCTGTGGTGTAAATATTCCCACATTGGCCAACTTCAAATACACTATAATAGAATATCTTCACCTCATAGATGCAGTGGATATAAATAATATCAAGAGCATAGATATTAGTGAAATGCAGTCAGATGATTAGGAAGTAATGAGTTTTGAGTATTTATTACCTTTTTAATTTATGTAATGAATTTTTTTTTTTTTTTTTTTTTTGCGACGGAGTCTTGCTCTGTCACCCAGGCTGGAGTGCAGTGGTATGATCTCTGCTCACTGCAACCTCCAGCAGTTTTCCTGCCTCAGCCTCCCAAGTAGCTGAGATTACAGGCACCTGCCACCACACCCTGCTAACTTTTGTATTTTTAGTAGAAATGGGGTTTCGCCATGTTACCCAGGCTGGTCTCGATCTCCTGGGCTCAAGTAATCCTCCCGTCTCAGTCTCCCAAAGTGCTGGGATTACAGGAGAGGTACCTAAAGATGGGAATGAGGATTCTCTGAGATGAGAGAGGAACAAGGACCCCAGAGCCCGATCTGGAAGCTTTTGTCCCCATTCTGGCCACGAGGGCAGTGAATGCAGATCAGAGGTCATTGATAGCAGGCTTGATTTTTATCTGCATTGATGGGTTCAGCATAAATGGACCAGAACAGGAAGAATGCAAAAAAGAAAACAAACAAACAAAAAATCCCCAAAAACCTTGGGTTGGCTATTGTAAAAAGACTACGCACATCGCCGTGTGCTTTAGTTTCAAATGATCTTTAGTTTGAACTTTTGTTTTACTCCCACATGTTCTTTTTAAAAAATTCCAAACTCATGGGTCATGATTTGAAGAAAATTTCCCTTCCTCCTGCCTGGCGCACAGAAGGTAACGTCAAAAGCCGGGAAAGGGAACAGGGCAGCAGCAGACATTGACCTTTACCTCCCAGCTCCTCTCTCCCACCCCTTGTCGGCTGGGCATAAGAGGATTAGAACTGCTTCCTCCTGTGGTTTACCAGAAAACGCTCTGCGGCTGGAGCTTCAGCACAGGCTGGGTCTGTCTGTGCTGGGTCTGGTTGGGGACAGCTGCATGCCTCTTCCGCTTGGGTGAGAACAAAGGCCGGAACCTGGATTCTGATCCAAACCCCCCTGGCTGGCCAAGCCAGTGCTCCCACCTTCTGGGATGTTAGCAGAGCCTTTTTACTGGTAAGTCTCTCCCAGGATGACTGGTAGGAGCCTCTCAGGAGTAGAGTTGGAGACAGTGAAGGATGCCCAGGACTGGGTTCATGTGCCCACAGTCGGCCCTGGCTCTAAGATGAGCCGTCAGAGGCAGGTCTTTTCCACCTCCCTACAGGATGCCCCCACAGCACTTTGTTTCGTAGTGAGTGTATTTCTGGCAAGTATCTTAAATAAGAATTGTAAATGAAATTGCATCCTCCACACACATAAGTCACAGCTTCAAGAGTTTTTGTCTTAACTGCTGAATGACGCACAGTTCTCAGCTCTTGGCTTCATATTTTAGTTCTGTTTCCCTGCCTGGCTGCAGAGGTCAAGGCTTGAAGCACTCATTTGCCTTATAGAAAAGTGGAGGGCAGTTCCCAGATAATAGGGTGCGGATCTCCTTTCCTCAGAAAACAGGACTTAGGGACACTAAAAGATCACACAGATCCTTTATCTCACCCTCCCATTTCCTAGTTGAGGAAACTGAGGCCCAGCCAGGCTAAATGACTTGTTCAAGGTTATGCGGTTGTTTAGAGGCAGGGCCTAGACAAGAGCCACCGCACAGTCCAGTTCCCAGTCTGATGCCCCCTCCTCTTACAGCTGCTCAAACTTCTCACTAAAGATTTTCTCACTGATTTGTTCATTTTTTGAAAAGAAGGGATTCATAGTTGGATAAGCCTTTGGAAGGCTACTTCCATGCTCTTTGACTAACTTCAAGTATGTAATTTCAGAAGATTTATTTCATAGGCCATTCCTCTCAGAGCAGGCAAGGAGGCAGAGGGGAGAAGTGCTTCAGAGGAAAACCTTCTGAGGCAGGGCCTTGCGGCATAAGGAGGAGGCATGGGGCCCAGGAGATGTGTTAGAGCTGTGGGTGCCTCTGCTCCAGAGGCTGGGGTCCCTCTGTTCCTGACTTTGACTTAACTGGACTTCTCTGGGCCTGCTTCTATCCCTGTCAGGACAGCAGGGAGGATGACCAAGCCAGCCTTCCTCCTGCTGCTTCCAGACTAGTCGGGAGTGTTGAGTTAGGAACCAGGGTTTGATCTCCAGTGCTGGCTGCAGGGCCTGGCTCTGTAGCCCCAGGAGAGGAGGGAGGTTCCCAATCTTTTTCCTGAGAGCAATGGTATTAATCCACCCTTGGGGACCAGGAGGAACTTTACATTTAATTAATTAATTAACATTTGTATAGCATTTTTGTCACATGTATCATCTGTCTTCACTGCCCCCACCCCCTACCCCCTGCCTTGGGTGATGGTATTTGCCCCGTTTTATGGATGAGGAAATGTGTGTGCTAAGGCTCTAAATACCTACCTGCCCTTATGGAAAGGTGGAGGGCGTCTCCCTGATTTAATTAGCCGATTTATTTAATTATTTATTTAATTTAATTTTTTTTTTTTTGAGACAGGGTTTCTCTCTGTCACCAGGCTGGAGTGCAGTGGTGCGATCGTGGCTCACTGCAGCCTGGACCTCTCAGGCTCAAGCAGTCCTCAGCCTCCTGAGTAGCTGAGGCTACAGACATGTGCCACCACACCCAGCTAATTTTAAAATATTTTTTGTAGAGGTGGGGGTCTCGCTGTGTTGCCCAGGCTGGTCTGGAAGTCCTGGGCTCAAGTGATCCTCCTGCCTCGGCCTCCCAAAGTGCTGGGATAATAGGCGTGAGCCACTGTGCCTGGCCTAATTAGCTGACTTAATTAGACCACGAAGCTAGGCAGTGGTCCTGAGCCCAGGTCCTTGCACCCAAATGCCTCGTTCTTCTGCTTAACTAAGGAAGCTGTTTAGCATCGTGACTGAGGCCCCAGGCTTTGTGGCTTGACAGTTTCCTTCACCTTCCAGTTTCCTTGTCTGTAGAATGACTCCTCACAGAACCCCCTCCGCAAGACTGTTGTGAGGAACGATTGGAACGGTGCCTTTAAGTCACCTGGCACACGCTGACTACTTGGTTAACACAGGTATTATTATTGGACTCAGGAACAACCAGTTTTTACAAGGGGATGGGCACATGAAACCATTTGAGACTGTTTCGAAACACCTGTGTTAGGACCTACCCTACGCCTTCTGGATCAGAATGTCTTTGTCTTGAGAAAGGCAGCAGGAGGCGAGGCACGCGTGTTTGTTCTGATGCCCTCCTTTGATGAGAATCGTTGCTCTGGTACTCACTGCTCAGTATTCCAGAGTCTTGCTGCTCGAAGTGTGCTCTTGGACCAGCTGTCAGCACTTCAGGTCCCCTTCCTTCTGCATCAGAATCTGCTTTTAAAAAGATCCCCAGGAAATTCAAATGCTCATTAAAGTTTGAGAAACACTGTAAAGGTTAAAAAACATATAATAAAACAAATATCCACACATACCACCCACACCCATTTAGGAAAGAGTTGTTCTCTAGTTGTTTTGCAAACACAGAGTAAACAATCATGTTGTAATACCCAGTATCTTGGATTTGTTTAAAGAAGTGCTGGGAACATAACAGATAAGGGAGGCCAACCTGAGAACCAGGGACCCAGAACAGGACTCATTAGGGAGGACTGTGGCAAATCTCAGAGTCAGAACAGGATTAAATAGAGGGCCAGGAGTCAGTTCAGGCCAGGTGGCCATCCATCACAGCTGTCTGCAGTCTTCTGGGGTGGGGACAGAGGTGCTGGCCCTTGGGGCTCCCCCACCTGCCCATGCCAGCACTCTGGGGGCTTAGCTCCTCCCTTTGTACCAGGCACGTCCAGAGCCCTGGCTACCCGGATCCGATCAGCAGCTCTGAAGCACAGCCTGCCAGCTGGCGGCTCCTCCTTCTCCAGGCTGTTCTCTGGGGTTCAGATTTCTCACTGGCCCTCTCCTGCACTGACCTTGCAGCTTCTCCTTCTTTCCAGACGGGCGATTGCCGGTTGAGGGAAAAATGCTTGAAGGGCCAAGGACAGGGACGGGAAAGCAGGAGGAAAAAGCAGAATGGTCCTGTGGTCCACGTGTGTATTTAGGGGTGAGGGCAGATACAGGGAGAGTGGGAGAGGAAGGCTGGGGAGTCACTCGTGTGGCCCCGATCCTCTAGTTAAAGCTCCAGTGATGGACGCGTCGTGTGTCCTATAGACTCTGGCTCAGACACTGTTGTTGGGTCCTCACCTTGGGTTGGTCACTCACTAGGACCCTCTTGGAGATGGATCTCGAGAGCGATGAGGAAGAGGCAGAGGGGACGGTGGGAGGAGGGGGTCGAAGTCAGGGTCAGGAGGCAGATTTGGTCCCATCTGTATAGCGATGGTGGAGAGGTCATTGGGTGTGTCATGCAGTGACTGCACAGTCAGTCCCAGCTCCCCTGCTTTCTTACCCTGGGACCTTCATTGACCTGAGCCTCAGCTTTACCATTTGCAGAATGGGAGAGCTATAACAGAACCCACCCCATGTGGTTCTTTCCAGGGTTCTTGTCTGGATTCATTGAGCTCTAATGCATGTAAGTACTTAGTACCTTACTTCATAGGTGGTAGGCACTGGCCTAAGCTCATTACAAGCATGAACTCCTTTTATTCTTATCACAACTCTGTGGTGTAGGTACCACTATTACCTCCATTTCAGGTGAGAAAACTGAGGTGCAGCCAGGTTAAATAATTGTGCAGTTACTAAGGGGTTGAGCTGGGATTCAGACTCGGGCAGTTGGTCTGGAGTCCATGTTTCCTGTCACTATGCCATCCCAGTTGTTAGTCATCATTTTGTAGTTGGAGCCCAGTAGACATGGAGAAGAGGCAGGTGAGAGGCGAGAGGAGGTGGTCCTACCCTCTCACTGTTCCAGCTGTCGCCTGAGGACCTGCCAGTATACCTAGGCTGGGGCTGCCCTGCTCATCCAGGTGACCTGTGCTCCTGGAGGAGACTGGCCTTGGTCATAAAATGGACAGCTCTACTCCCAGGCCTGCTGCCCTTCCTGGTGGCCTTTGCCACTTTCCTATGCTCCCGGCAGCAAAGTGGTTCATCTCTAGCAAGTGGTCTCTAACTTTCCCAGGCAGAGTCCCTGTCTGCAGGGCAGGCTCCCTACCCACTGGCTTCCTGGAACAGAAACCAGGCCGCCACGAGGGAGGGACAAGCTGTGGGCCTATAACATTTTCTCAAGAAACACGTGGTGGTTTCTTGCCAGGCAGGAAATGTTTGTTTCCACATCGTAGCCACCTGAACCATGTCTGATCCTTCCTTGTTCCTCGTCTGTCTCTCTGTGCACCCCAGGCACCCAGGCATGTGGAAGATGCTCATAGTGGTGATGTGCGTGGCCCTTCTGGGCTGCCTGCAGGCCCAGGAGCTCCAGGAACATGTCTCCATAATCCTGCTGGGAGCCACTGGGGACCTGGCTAAGAAGTACTTATGGCAGGGACTGTTCCAGCTGTACCTGGATGAAGTGGGGAGGGGCCACAGTTTTAGCTTCCATGGAGCTGCTCTGACAGCCCCCAAGCAGGGCCAAGAGCTCATGGCCAAGGCCCTGGAATCCCTCTCCTGCCCCAAGGACATGGCACCAAGTCACTGTGCAGAGGAAAAGGATCAGTTCCTGCAGCTGAGCCGGTACCGCCAACTGAAGACGGCCGAGGACTATCAGGCCCTGAACAAGGACATCGAGGCACAGCTCCAGCACGCAGGCCTCCGGGAGGCTGGCAGGATCTTCTACTTCTCGGTGCCACCCTTCGCCTATGCAGACATTGCCCGCAACATCAACAGCAGCTGCCGGCCAGGCCCGGGCGCCTGGCTGCGGGTTGTCCTTGAGAAACCCTTTGGCCATGACCACTTCTCAGCTCAGCAGCTGGCCACAGAACTCGGGAGCTTTTTCCAGGAGGAGGAGATGTACCGGGTGGACCATTACTTGGGCAAGCAGGTGAGCATCAGCGTGGAGCCTGCCAGGGCTAGGGTGAGCTGGATGCTGGTAGACCCCAGCAACAAGGCCACTCACTCATTGTGGAGCTAGGCCCCAGGGCGTTGTGAACTCAGAGCTCCCGTGGTCTCCTTGAGGGTAGGCAGGAGGCGAGGGGGTAAAAGAAAGACAGCAGCAGGGCAGGACTGTTGGGTCCTTGTCCATGTATCTGGCCTCTTTTGTCCTCTGCAAAGCCCCCATTCTCTTTGTTTCCCAGTCTGGGCTCTGGCTTCTCACGGTTGCCCTGCATCCTCTGTGGAGGCGGCCCAGCAACTCTGGTGTCTGGACCTGGCTTCCTGTTGGGTGTGCTGTGGGAATTAGAACGAGCTTTCTTCTGCACCCATCCACCTTTTTTTTTTTTTTTTTTTAAGACAGAGTCTGCTCTGTCCCCAGGCTGGAGTGCAGTGGCACGATCTCGGCTCACTGCAACCTCCGCCTCCTGGGTTCCAGCAATTCTCCCGCCTCAGCCTCCCAAGTAGCTCAGATTACAGGCACGCATCACCAGGCCCGGCTAATTCTTTGCATTTTTAGTAGAAATGGGGTTTCAGCATATTGGCCAGGCTGGTCTCGAAATCCTGACCTCAAGTGATCCGCTCGCTTCGGCCTCCCAAAGTGCTAGGATTACAGGTGTGATTACAGGGCACCCTGCCCCATCTACCTTTTTTCAAAATCTTTTTCTTCCTAAGTTGTGTTTTGAGCCAGAAGGTTGGCAACAAGAGCTTAAACCAGGGAGTAGTAGGACTCTAAGCCCTGGGCAGGGGCATGGGGTAACCTCCTGGGTGACACATGTGCGTTGACCAGTTCACTCAAAATGCCTTGGAGGCCCTTGGGCACATCCTGTCCCAGGAACCCCAGCAGAGAGCGCAGCAGCCCTGTGTTCTGGCACATGGTGCTGGTGGGCACAGGTAGTTGCTGAGGACAGGGACATGGCTTTCCATCCCACCCTGCCTGGAGTTGCCCATAGTAGGATTCCTAAGTAGTGGTCCTCAGAACTGGGCCAGTCCTGGGGAGATTTTCACTTGTTTATAGTAAGATGAGAAGAAATACTGAATGTGCTCAATTCGAAGCTTTTCTTGCTACATTTTTGGTGTTAAACCTGTCTTTATTTTATTAAAAATTGTAATAGAAGATAGGTAATTTTAACTATTTCTTTTCTTGGCAAAATACAAATCTGGTAACCCTTTGGAGGTCACTTGCAAGTTTTTGGAACCTTTACTGGCCGGTGAGATCCTGAAGTCCAGAACTGCTGCTCGGAGGGCATCTTCTGCTCTGAGCAGGGAATAGAGAGGTCGGAGCCCTTCCCAGGAGTCAGGGTTCCTCCTTCATCACGAGAGGAACCTGCAGCATGCCCAGTCTTCCTCCTGACAGGCCGTGGCCCAGATCCTGCCTTTCCGAGACCAGAACCGCAAGGCTTTGGACAGCCTCTGGAACCGGCACCATGTGGAGCGGGTGGAGATCATCATGAAAGAGACCGTGGATGCCGAAGGTGTGTGATTGGCCCGGCGCGCTCGGTCCCCCAGCCTCTGCCTGCCCGCCGTCTGCGGTGAGGCGTGGGGCACTTCTCAGAGGGAGGTTTTCTGTGGGCCTGTGGTCTCCCTTCGAGCCTGCCATGTGCCTAGCTCTGGACCGGGCTAAACCCCAGGGTGCCAGCTGGCAAAGCCCAAGTAGCCATTGCTGCCCATGGGGAGTGTATCGTCCAGAGAAGTAGACGTGGCACAGAGGCAGGAAACCACTGGCACGCGGTAGAGGCTGGAGTCCCCCTGAGATCCCCCTGAGTTTTTGAGTGTGTAGAGACCATGGGAGCTGCGTGAGGGCTTCTCCGACTGTGGTGCTTGCAGCCGTGGCACCCCCTGCCTGGGGTACTCCCTGTCGTGTCCCCCTCACCTCCTGACCCCTCTGTCGCTTGTTAGATCTCAGCTCCATGGCCCTCCAGGAAGCCTTTCTGAGCCCTGCAGACCCACTCCCCTCACCTGCACGGCGCCACACGCCTCCCTCCCCTGCCCTGCATGGTGTTACCCTTGCCTCGTCCTTTTCCACCCTGTCCCTCCTGCCAGCCTGTAGGCTCCAGGAGGACACCGCCTCTCCGGCACCTGCCACACACCTCAGACACGCTGAGTAAACACCCGGGAGGTGGGGGGCCCTGTGTTAGGCCCACCTCTGCCTTCAGCTGGGTGGCTTCAGCATGTCACTCCCTGCAGCTGTGAGATGAGCATGTCCTGTCAATGAGGACAGCTAAGGTCCCTTTGGGACCTGGCATTCTGTGATGGTAGCAAAGTTTTGGAGCATTGACCGTGAAGATGGAAAGCACTGGCTCTTGCCCAGTAATGATAACAGCTAAAGTTGACCGTGTCCCCAGTCCCCCAGCCGCCGGGTGAGGTGCGCGCTGTTATTAGCCTCCTTACAGATGAAGATGGTGGCGAGCCCACAGCCCCACAGTAGAAGGTGGTGGAGCCTGATCCTGGGGGCAATAGTCTGGCCCCAGCACTCAGGCCTGGCGCCGCCGCCCTGTGCTGCCAGCGCTGCGTCAGTGGCCAGCTCATCCCCACAGCCGCTTTCTGCAGCTGCAGCGGGAGCACCCGAGGCCACTGCCCTCCCCCGCCAGCCCCCGCAGTGCGTGCCCGCCACAGGGCAGGGCCCGAGCCCTGGACCCAGGGATGGGCCAGGAGGTTTCTCCTCTTTTTCTGTCTACCTTGCTCTTTCTCTGGGCCTTTTTCTCTTTTTCTTTCCCCCACCTTGGTTTCTCTCTTCAGCTGTTTCTCCATTCCTCTCCGAATGTGTATTTAGTGCCAGAAGCTCTCTGCGGGGCTGAGGTGCCACAGTGAAAACTCAGCCTCTCAGATGTGGCTCCCTCATACTGCCCAGATTCACGGGTGCTGTGAGGGTGGTGATCTCATCACACCGGCTGGCGGGACAAACTCCAAAATGCAGCCGGGCGCCGTGGCACACCCGTAGTCCCAGAAACTCGGGGACAGAGGCAGGAGGATCATTTGAGCTCAGGTGTTGGACACCAGCCTGGGCGGCATAGCGAGCCCCTGTCTTTGAAAAAGGAAACAAAATGGGTGACGGATGTTGCAGGCAGGTAGCGTGGTCGGGGGACAATGTGGGGGGTGGGTGGGATTCCAGGCAGGACGTCCCGAGCCAGGCCTTGAAGGACATTGCTGGGCTCGAGAAGGCACTGGCTTTCTCTACTCCAGAACCCACAGCAGAAAAGAGGCCCTGCCCCCTGCAGTGGGTCACAGGGAATCGTCCTCCAGCCCTTCCAAGTTTCCCTCCCAGTCCTCAACAGGGCGCCTGTCATGGGTTTCCCCCCATGCCTGTCTGTGCCTGATATCCCAGCAGGCACGTGTGCTGGGCCTATCCCTGCTTCATCTTCAGAGAAGTGAGCTGCACCTGGTGCAGAAAGCCTGGAGCAGAATGGGAGGGGGCCCTGCCCCTGCTGCAGCCAGTGGGCTGGAGCCTGCCCTTCTCTACCTGGACTTGGCCCCATCCCCAGCAAGGCTGGGAGACCAGGATTCCTCTCCTCTCCCCTTTCTGGCAACTCCTTCCTGTCCCCGCCCTGGGCTGGGGAAGAGCCATGATGTCTGGCGTTACCTGTTGGTGCTGTTGCCTCTTAGTTCTTCCAACCCTCCCACCGTTTCCTTCTTGGTATGTAGTGTCCATTTGTGGGTTCTGTGTGGGTCCCGTGGAGCCAGAGACCAGGCAGCTTGCAGGCCTGATTATCCTAGCAAAGGTACTTTTGGATTTTGGAGAAAGAAACATGGAAGATATGAAAGAAAGACAGGCGGAGCTCTGGGCGGGTCTGTTTGCCGAGACAGTCTGAGGATGTTGACTTTGAACAGCAAGACAACAGCCTGGGCTGGCTGTCCTCAAGGTCCAGGAGGGAGAGCCACTTGGAGCCCTGTTGTCACAGCTGCGGGGACTAAAGGAGGTCCAGCCTTGCCTGCCATGTGGTGCTCTGGGGGAGGGTCCGCTGCTCCTAAGCTTCAGAGTCCAAGGCCTTTAGTTCAACTGGGCCCTGCACCTTCAGCCCAGGGGCAAAGGGAGCCTCAGCGCAGGACAGGCAGTGGGGGATCCACTAGTCCTGGAGGCTTGCAGCCTGTTGTGCTGAGGCCAGAGTGGGGCTCGTTTAGTCCATGCTTCTTGTCAGAAGTGGCCAGCAGGACTGCAGCCGTCCTGGGGTTTGGGCCTCACTCATTGGCTTGTTTACCTGCCATTTACTGGCAGGCCCTGCCTAACTCATAGCAGGGAGGGACTGCCTGCTGCTGTGCCCAGCCCCCCAGCAAGTGGGCCTTGGACATGGGGTGCTTTGGCAACAGAATGAGCTTGCTTGCTGTCTCTCTCAGTTTTGTGTGCCTGCGTGCCAGAGGACACATTCTTTTTACATCCCAAGAAGGTGGCCTGGTACAGCCCTGCTGGCCCAAGCACTGCTCTGTGCTGTCTTCTCTGGGTCCTGCTTTGGAGCCAGTCCCTCAGGGGGCCCCCGTCTGTAGTTCAGGCTGGAGAGAGGGGACAGGCACCGCAGACCTGCAGCACACCCCAGCATGGCCAGGAGCCCTGTGCCCAGCACAGCAGGGCCTAGGCTGCCACTGCTGCCCCGGGTGAGGACAGGAAACAGGCAGGAGGAAATGCTGCCTTCTACTGGAGTTTGGTGGACTTGGCAGGCGAGCGCCACTGCAGTGGGGCTCAGCGTGGGCAGAACGTTTCCAAGGCAGGATTCAGAGCCCCGTGGTCTGACTGCTAAGCAGAGGGGCAAAGTGCACAGCAGGCCATTCTCCCCAACTCCCCACCCCACACACACCACAGGCCATTCTCCCCCACTCCCCACCCTGTGCTCTGCCCCTGCCAAGGATTCCGGTGGATCCCAGCTGCCCTCCACCCCCGCAGTGGTGCAACCCTAGCTGACTCCTAGGCAGGAGTGGCACCTGCGTAACCCAAGCCAGCACCCTGAGTGCTGGGAAGGGAGGAGGCTGCAAGCCAGGCCTGGGAAATGGAGCATTCCTGGTCCAGAGCTGCCGCAGGCCCCAGGAAAGGGACTTCTGAGCTGCAAGGTCGTTTGGATGTCTTCCCCCATCCGTATCGCACACATCTAAGTGGGTGGAAGCCGGCTTCCCCGGCTCCCTCCCCGCCGTCCTCCATGCTGGGTGAGTGCTGTTTTTTTTTTTTCTTGCTGCAGCCTCTGGCCCAGAGGAGTTTGCTGCAGAGTCAAGGCTACTGCACAGGCCGGAGGGGGTGGAGAGGAGGAAAGGAAGCAGGGATCTGGTACCCAGCTCCCCTCAGCCTGACCTGGGGTGCTTCTCCTGTGTGTCCCAGTCTGTGAGCCCCTGAGAGGCACAGCCACCCAGGTTACCCTGGCTGGGGTCTCTGAAGCAGCATGGGCCATAGAAGGAGAGTCACTGAGCCTCCTTCATCCCAGAGATGACCCTGGTTGGCCCTCATCATGGCATCTGGAGGGCTCTGCAGACAGGCGGGCCCATGTGATTAATGGGCTGTGTTCAGCTGTCTGGGTCCGGCTGCCTTTTCTGTCGGGAGTGCTGGAATTGGAACCGAGGTCTCGGGCACCTCAGAGCCCAAGCCTCTAGCCACTGAGCTCCACAGCCTCCCAAGCTGGCCAGGCCTTCAGCAGTTGGCCTCCCTGCTGGAACGCACTCAGGGCCAGTCTCACTGCTGCCCTAGTTTCCCCTCTGTGTAGAAGGCCTGTTGTTGTTGTTAGAAAGAAGGAGGGAGACTTCCTGAGGATGTCACTGCTGGGAGGGTCCCTGTCCTGACATGGGGAAAGGAGCCTGATGCTTGCCCCACCTCTGAGGGCTGGAGTGACCGTTCAGTGCCTCTCACTGAGACACCAGGGCAGCCAGGGTCCTTCCAGGCACACACCAGCTGTCCCGCCTTCCATCCTGGTGTGCCAGAAGGGGCCAGGAGCTCGCTCAGCAGGGCCAGTTCCCCTTCTCGCCCCATCTGCAGAGCTGTCTGCGAGGTGAGTCCAGGGCAGCTGCTGGATCTCCTGTCCAGAGAGAGCACCAGCCAGCACACTGCGTTCTCCTTGGCCCTTACCTCTTTTTATTTTTAGTAATCTCAGAAGGTGTTGATAGGGATTGCAGCTGGCTCTTAGTTGTTTGTCTTTTTTTTTTTTTTTTAATCTATTTTTGTTGGGGAAACCTGGATTTCCCACAATGTGGAAGCAATGAGGAGGGGGTTTCTCGTCCTGGTTCTGAAGGCTGTGACCTTCAGCACACCTCTATACAATGCTGATAGCCCCGGTACCTCTCCCTCGGGTAGTTTTAAGGATTAAATCAGATAATGCACACGGAAATACGTTACAAATGGAAGTGTTGTTCTTCTTCCAAGTTTGCAAGAAGAGGCAGCGGCAGTGTGTCTGAGTTCCACATGACTTATATTGGATTATTATATAAATCCTGTAAATTGATCTGTCATACTCTTTTATGTCCATTCTTTATGTCATATTTCTCTCTCACATATACACACACAGTTGTATATGTATTTAAATCTCTATGTATTAGCAGTCTGCACAATATATACCTTTTAATACTTGTATTTCTGTTCAGTTCTGTTCATACCACAGAACATGTGTTATAAACTCTTTTATTAAGCTTTTTGGTTGTTTCTGGTGTTTTGCCATTTTATTATTATAATCTTAGAGATGGAGTCTTGTTATGTTGCCCAGGCTGCTCTTGAATGCCTGGTCTCAAGTGATCCTCTCTTGCTTTAACCTCCCAAGTAGCTGAGACTACTGGAGTGCCCCGCCTCCCCTGGCTTCTATCTTAGATATTACTTTATGAGCTTTTAAAAAAATTGAGATACAATGCACATACCACAAAATTTACGCTTTTTAAATATAAAATTAAGTGGTTTTCAGTATATTTACAAAGTTATGCAACTACTATCTAATTCGAGAACATTTATGAGCATTTTAAAGAAACATCTTCCCTGTAAGTATATGCTTCTGCAGTGGAACGACTGGGCCAAGGGGAAGAAGTGCTTTCCAGCTGTTGCTCTCTGTTACGAGACTGAGCAGCAGGGCCGGCGGGCGCAGTCATGGCCCCCCTACTTTGTCATCCTCTGACCTTGGACGAGCTCTGGATGTGCACAGGCAGGAGCCAAGTTTACAGGGGGTCTTTCTTCCCAATGTCCACCCTGGTTGTGCTTTTCTCTATCCTTTTCATATACTGATGGGTTTCAACCCTCAACTTTCAACCCAGGAAAAGATTCTAGGAGCCAATATAGATCATTTTTAGGAGAAATCAGTCCACAATAACTGGCGGTAACTAGAAAAGATCAGCATCAGCAGGAGGGCCGGCCCCTCACCTCCTGTCCTTGCACTCAGCTGCATGGCCTCTTCCCGGGGAGGTGCCAGGCCACGGTCCCGGTCACTGCATTAAACTCTGAAAAGACAGAGCCAGCCAGGAGAGGAGCAAAGTCCATAAATCTACAGGCCGTGTTAAACACAGGCGCACCCCCTGAAGCTTGAAATTAAGGAATAAAGGAAGCTCTCTTTTACCCAGCAGGTAGTAAACCCGTGGAATGCATTCTTTCTGAGAATTGCGAGAGGATAAAAATAGGAAAGGGGCCGCTTAGGGATTTGCTACATTAATGAATAGTAAGCAGATAACAGGGCTTTTAGGGACTCTGTTGTGTTCCCTTCATCAAAAATTCATCTGTTTTTAAAACTTTAACTGTGTTGTTGACATATAAATCTGTAATTCATTGATCAAAAGACACATATTTTTCATATTTGGATGTCTCTGAAGTTGGGTTTATCCTTAACGGGTTGACACAGTGGAACTGGAAACCCTTTTCTTTCTTAGGGGTTATAAAACAGCGATGCCTCCACCACTGATGGCATTTCAGGTTTGATGAAATCCAGTTTCTCTCCAGTGTCTGTTGTCTCCCCAGGCCCTAGTTTATGCCTCCAGCCGCCTTTTAGAGAGCTCCACGGGGAGCTGCACCATCACTTCAGATGCAGCAGATTTAGAATGAAAACCACCACTGCATTTTTCTCATGAAATACCAACTACTTTTTCTAACCTCTTTATTTCAGATGGTAACAGTGCTCTCTGAGTGACCAGGCCGGTAGCCCCTCTCTTATAGCATCTGTCATAAGAAAAATTCCAACCCATATTTATCAGTGTTTCCTATGTGCTACCCACTGTTCAAAGCCCTGTGTGGTTATTCACTCCTGAAGGCCCCCAGAAGCCCTGCAAGGGAGGCGCGGGGATTGTTGCTTGTTCCCACGTGAGGTGATGTCAGTTACTGGAGATCACAGGCCTGAAAGATGGTAGAGCCCGTATTTAAACCAGGACCGACTGGGCATGGTGGCTCACACCTGTAATCCCAGCACTTTGGGAGGCCGAGACAGGTGGATCACTTGAGGTCAGGAGTTCAAGACCGGCCTGGCCAACATGGTGAAACCCCATCTCCACTAAAAATACAAAAATTAGCCACGTGTGGTAGCATGTGCCTATAATCCCAGCTACTCGGGAGGCTGAGGCAGGAGAATTGCTGGAACCCAGGAGGCGAAGGTTGCAGTGAGCCAAGATCGCGCCACTGCACTCCAACCTGGGTAACAGAGGGAAGCTCCATCTCAAATAAAATAAAATAAAATAAAATAAAATAAAATAAAATACTGGAGCAGCCTAACTCCAGAGCACACTCCAAATCACAGCTGTGCACCACCATTCACAGATCCAGCCAGCCACCAAGTAGTTTGTATTCGTCTATAATAACTTCTTTGCAGTTCACTGTGACTTTGTTCCCTCCTACCTTTGTTACTTCCTTTGATTGCAGCAAAGGCTGCCTCGTTGATTTCACTACCACCAGTCCCATCCTGTTCGCCTTGCGGGTCGCAGACAGCTTCATCTGCCTTAAGTACCTCTTTCGTGGTTCTGCTTCCCTATTCTAAAACCTTTTTACAAAAGTTTTATTGAGCCATAACTCACAAATCCTGCTACACTTTACTCAGTTAAGGTGGACAGGCCAGTGGGCTTTAGTGTATTCACAGAGTTGTGTGTCAGTACCACAATCAATTTTGGAACATGTTCATCACGGGAAAGGAAACTCTGTACCCCTTAGTTGTCATCCACTAACTTCCCCCTCCCCCCAGCTCCTGGCAACCACGGAACTGCATTCTCTGTGGGGTTGCCTATTCTGGATATCTCGTACATATAGGATCATACGGTGTGTGGTTTCTGTCACTTAGCATCCTGTGTTCAGAGTTCATCCATGTTCTAGCAGGTACCAGCACTTTATTCCTTTCTACTGCTGAATATTATCTTATTGTATAGGTATACTATAATTTATCCAGTCACCAGTTGGTGGACATTTGGGTTGTCTCTACTTTTTGGCAATTATGAATAATGCTGCAGTGAGCATTCATGTACAAGCTTTTGTGTGGACCTGCATTTTTATTTCCCTTGAGTGTAAACCCAGGAGTGGGGTTGCTGGATCATGACTCTGTTTAACTGTTTGAGGCCAAGAACTCTTATTTATTTATTTATTTATTTATTTATTTATTATTTTTGGAGGCAGGGTCTTGATCTGTTGCCCTGGCTGGAGTGCAGTGGTGCAATCATAGCTCACTGCAGCCTTGACCTCCTAGGCTTAAGTGATCCTCACACCTCAGCCTCCCAAGTAGCTGGGACCACAGATGTATGCCACCATGCCCGGCTAATTTTTGTATTTTTTGTAGACATGGGGTTTTGCCATGTTGCCTAGGCTGGTCTTGAACTCCTGGACTCAGGAGATCTGGCCGACTCAGCCTCCTAAAATGCTGGGATTACAGGCATAAGCCACTGTGCCAGGCCTTAGGTCCCTTTCAAATATAAGATGTTCCTAATTTTCCTGTTCTACTATTGCAGGGGAAGGGAAGAATTGTCTTTTTACATTCTCCCAAAAAGGAGAATTGGAAGGTTTGGTCACCCTGGGCCCATACTCCTGTGAGGCACCACCTGAATGCAGCTGAGGTACTTAACTGTCCCTGTGAGGGACACCAGCCTTACTCCATCCTCTTTGCTTTTGCCGGCTCCGGTAGGCATTGGAATCTCTGACATTTGCCCTAGACCCTTCCTTCCAGAAGCTCAGCCGGCTTCTTCATTGTGCTCTGTTTCTAAAGGCCAGTGGTGCCCACGCCACTTAACTTCACACCATTCTGTTGTAGGGTTGAGTAGTAGGTAATTAAAAGGGAAATCTTTTGCAGGCTCTGGGGCCAACTGCCTGGGTTTGAATCTCATTTTTACCTCTTCACCAGCTGTGTGTGACCTTGAGTAAGTTATCAACCTCTCTGAACTTCAGGTTCCTTATATCTTAAAATAGGGGAAATAGAAGGGCCTCCTTATAGGTTGTTATTCTGAGGATAAATGGACTGATCCACAGACATTGCTGTCATCAGTATTCTCTTTTTCTGAATGTCTTCTCAACAATAGCACAAGAACTTTGAAGGCCATAACACTACAGAGCTGGGGGACTTCAGCCATTGTTTTCCCAGTGGGGACCACTCTTGGCATTTTGGTTGGCACAGTTGGGCTGGACTTCCTGTTCATTTCAGGGTTTGGTATCCCTGGACGGAGCTGCACCCTCTAGCTTCCGGTTGCTATGGCCGGGGACAGGGTGCCTTCCTACGAGTGGCTGCCGGCTTCATTTCTTGCCCCCAGCACTGGTGCTGCTGTCAGAAATGGCATATCGGGCTGGCTTCAGGGCAGGTTGTTCCCCCAGCCGTGACCTGGGCATGCTTGCTGTCTAGTTGACCCGAGAGTGCACACCAACAACCCGGTCAGGGCAGGTGCTTAGGATTGGCGCCGTGGACCCAGAATGGCTGCTGGCAGGGAGCATGCTGGGCTCAGCAGGCCTGAACTTAGAATCCGCTGCTTTTTGTCTGTTTGAATTAAATGTTAACTAGGTCCTAGGTAAAACTGAAGTCTACAGAATGCATGGAAGAGATACAGAACTATGGTATAACAAACACCAATCCACCTACCACCGTTTTTAAAAAAAGAATTTGATTCTTCTCTGTGTCCCTCCCCACATTCTGACCTATTTCCTCATCTTATGCTTCCGAGTTGCAGATAGATTATCCCCTCACTTCTCCTTACGTTTCCATGCACACCTCGTTCCCTAAACAACCTGTTGTTTAATTTTGAACAAGAGTCATCCTGTATGTGTCCAAGCATGGATCTTTTTGTCTCTGTGTCCACCGTTTGGGAGAATTGTTTCAGCTCTGTCTTCTGCTAGCTGACTCTGTACAGCTGTTTCTCATCTGTAAGGCCCATCTACTGAATTTCTAATTTCCAATTACGTTTTTCATTGATTGAAGTTCTGTTTATTTTGGTCACTTTATATCCTGTTTTCTTTTTCTTTCTTTTTTTTTTTTTTTTTTTGAGACAGGGTCTCACTCTGTGTTGTCCAGATGGAGTGCAGTGGCGTGATCACAGCTCACTGCAGCCTTGACCTTCTGGGCTCAAGCAATCCTCCCACCACAGCCTCCCAAATAGTTGGGACCACACTTGGTTAACTTTTTTTTTTTAATTTTTTGTAGAAACAGGGTTTCACTTTGTTGCCCAAGATGGTCTTAAACTCCTGGACTCTGGGCTCAAGTGATCCTCTGGCCTTGGCCTCCCAAAGTGCTGGGATTACTAGCATGAGCCCCTCCGCCTGGCCTATATCCTATTTTCAAATTAATTTTTATTTTATCAAAGTAATCATGTTGCTTTCTCACCACATTAGGTTTTGGAGGTTTGTCCGTGATGATGTGTGGATCTTCATTTTCTCTGCTGTCCACTATCTGAACGTAGTGCTGTGTTAGGGGCTAGGGATGCAGCAGAGGGAGATACCACTCAGATGGAGCCTCCCTTATAGCCGGGAAGCAACTCAGATGGAGCCTCCCTTGTAGAGGGGAAGAAAGAGAAACAGACCTGAATTATAGTCAGCTGGGCTAGGAAAAGACAGGGCCCCTCAGAAGGGGTAGGCCGAAGCTCCTAGAAGCCGAGCCCTTAAGGATGAGTGGGAGTTTGCTGGGTGAACAAACGAATCCCAGGTTAGGGGTCCTGCGTGCAGAAGCCTTTGAGAAACGATGGCTGCTCGTGTCATGAGGCCAGGCTCTCTCTGGAGGTGAGGTTGTGAGGAGACTCGGGTGTTGGAACTCTCCTGCGAGGTGGTATGCGTTGGAACCCTGAGCTCTGGGACTGTCCTGTATATTTGAGTCACTGATAATCAGTGCCCACCGGGGTTGAGCCTCGGAGGAGGGAGTGGCATAGAGCTTGTGGTTAAGCAGTGCCTGCTTCTGCCGCACCAGCCTGGTCACCTGTCTCCTTCCTCACTCGTGGAGCAGGAGTGATCATGGTGCCTGTGTGCAGGGTCTTTGTGAGTATGGGGAGGAGCGGCACGGGCCCAGTGCAGGCTGGGGCTGTTGTCAGCGTTGATGTTGTTATGGTGGTGGTGTTATGTTGGTGTTACACCATTGTTGTTATGTTGCTATTGTTACACCAGTGTTGTTGTGCCAATGTTGTTATGGTGGTGGTGTTATGTTGGTGTTACACCACTGTTGTTATGTTGCTGCTGTTACACCAGTGTTGTTATGCCAGTGTTGTTATGGTGGTGGTGTTACATCAGTATTGTTAACGCTGGTGTGACGTTGCTGTTGTTACGCCAGTGTTGTTACATTGCTGTTATGCCCATGTTGTTACGTTGTTATACCGGTGTTGTTACGCCAGGGTTGTTATGTTGTTGTTACGCCAGTGTTGTGTTGCTAATGTTATGCCGGTGTTATGTTGTTGTTACGCTGGTGTTACATCATTGTCATACCAGTGTTGTTATGTTGTTATGCCAGTGTTACATTGCTGTTATGCCAGTGGTGTTATGTTGCTGTTGTTAGGCCGGTGTTGTTATGTTGTTGTTACACTGGTGTTATGTTGCTATTGTTACACTGGTGTTACATTGTTATTACACCAGTGTTGTTATGTTATGGTGGTATGTTGTAGCTATGCCGGTGTTGTTTTGTTGTTGTGCTGGTGTTATGTTGTTACACCGGTGTTGTTACGTTGCTGCTGTTAGTCTGGTGGTGTTATGTTGTTGTTATGCCAGTGTTGTGTTACTGTTGTGTTTGTGTTATGTTGTTGTTACGCTGGTGTTGCTGCACTGCTGTTATGCTGGTGTTGTTACACTAGTGGTGGTACGTTACTGTTGTTACATCGGTGTTATGGTGGTGTTGCTGCACTGCTGTTATGCTGGTGTTATGTTGTTCTACTGGTGGTGTTATGTTGCTGTTGTTACACTGGTGTGACATTGTTATTACACCAGTGTTGTTATGTTGCTGTTGTTACGGTGGTATGTTGTTGCTATGCCGGTGTTGTTTTGTTGTTTTGTTGTTGTGCTGGTGTTATGTTGTTACACCGGTGTTACGTTGCTGCTGTTAGTCTGGTGGTGTTATGTTGTTGTTACGCCAGTGTTGTGTTACTGTTGTTGTGTTAGTGTTATGTTGTTGTTATGCTGGTGTTGCTGCACTGCTATTATGCTGGTGTTATGTTGTTACACCGGTGGTGTTATGTTGTTACACCGGTGTTGTTACGTTGCTGTTGTTAGTCTGGTGTTGTTATGTTGTTGTTACGCCAGTGTTATGTTAGTGTTGTTGTGTTGGTGTTATGTTGTTATGCTGGTGTTGCTGTTATACTGGTGGTGTTATGTTGTTACACTGGTGGTGTTACGTTGCTGTTGTTACGTCGGTGTTATGTTGTCGTTACGCTGGTGTTGCTGCACTGCTGTTATGCTGGTTTTGTTACACTGGTGGTGTTACGTTGCTGTTGTTACGTCGGTGTTGTTATGTTGTTGTTACGCTGGTGTTGCTGCACTGCTGTTAGGCTGGTGTTACGTTGTTCCACTGGTGGTGTTATGTTGTTCCACTGGTGGTGTTATGTTGTTCCACTGGTGGTGTTATGTTGCTGCTGTTACGCTGGGCGTGCTGCTTCGTGTTCTCCAGGTGTCCTTCCCTTTTATCCTCACAGTTACCCCGTGCACCTGACAACTGGACATCTGCGCCTAGGAGTCTTCAGCCAAAACACACCTAAACCCTCCACCAAACCCCTCTGCTCCCGCCTCCCCATGTCTGTGAGTGCCTCCACTGCCCATCCCTCCGCTCAGGCCCCACTTCCAGGGCTCATCTTTGGGGCCTCCATTTTGCTCACACCCACCCCATCTGTCAGCAGGTCCAGTCAATCCTGACTCTGAGGTGCCTCTCCCTCCCCTCCAGCTCCTGTACTGCCCATTAGTCCAGGCCCGGTCGTCTCTGCTGGGCAGCTCTGCAGCCTCTTCCTTGCCTTCTCTGCATCTGCACCCATTCTCCCCCTAAGGCCAGGGGTCGATCCCCAGGATAGGTCAGGTCTCATCTTCTCCTGCCTCAAACCCTCCAGTGTCCTCCCTACAACTGAGCTTAGAAAAAAGTCCAGCCTCTTCACCTTGTCCTGCAAGACCCCTGAACTCTTCTCCAGCCTCACCGCTGTCCCCACTCTTTCCTCACCTCCATCTGGCCCCCAGCACACCAAGTTCCTTCCTGCCTCAGGGTTTTGCCACCTAAGGGTCCCTGCATCTGAGATGCTTTCTCACTGGCTTTTTGCGAGGCTGGCTCTTCAGGTCTCGGAGGGGCCTTTTCATTACCCTCTGTCACAACTGCTCTGTAATTTTGTTTACTTCCTTTTCTCTTCCCACATTCCCTCCCTCCCACTCCCCTGCACATTGCCTGACACAGGTGTGCGCCCAGTAGTGAGGCGGCATTTGTTAGTCTCATCCAAGGGCAGGACGCAGGAACAAAAGTCAAGTAACTTGCCCAAGATCACACGCTAGTAAGCGGCAGTCAAACTCTGGGGCCCCAGCCCCTGCCATGGTGCCTCAGCCCCCGCCGTGGTGCCGCAGCCCCCACAGTGCTGAGCCTGCTGCTGGCAGTGGCCAGGCAGGGCAGGGTGAGGGGCTGGCCAGTATCTGCAGAGGCAATCTGTCCTTTGCTGGGAATAGAGCTTTCTTCATGTGGATTTCTGGAGAGGCTCACCGATTTGTCGCCTTCTCTTACGATAGTTCTCATTGACAGAGGTGGCTCCCAGACTTCCTCCGTCCCTTCTCGTGGTGAGGTTGGTTTCGGTGTGCACCATTTTTATAGGCCCTGTGGACTGGGGGAAGAGGATGCAGGACAAATGTGCAGGCTGGGGTTTTGGTGCACCTTGGGGAAATCAGATGCTCTGGCCTCTCTTTACATCCTCCCCACTTCTCCACCTCCCTCCACCAGGCCGCACCAGCTTCTATGAGGAGTATGGTGTCATTCGCGACGTCCTCCAGAACCATCTGACAGAGGTCCTCACCCTCGTGGCCATGGAGCTGCCCCTCAATGTCAGCAGTGCGGAGGCTGTGCTGCGGCACAAGCTTCAGGTCTTCCAGGCGCTGCGGGGCCTGCAGAGGGGCAGTGCCGTCGTGGGCCAGTACCAGTCTTACAGTGAGCAGGTGCGCAGAGAGCTGCAGAAGCCAGACAGCTTCCACAGCCTGACGCCGACCTTCGCAGGTGGGCCCTGGGGCCGGGCATGGGGCACTGGGCTGCCCACTTCGCCGGGGGCAGCTTTTCAAAGCAGATGCCCTTGGGTGGGGTGGAGGGGACTTGAGGTGGGATTTCCCCCAGGGTGCTCAGAGGCAAGGATGGCATTCCCCTGTCTCCCTGGCCTCCTACCAGCCTGAAGCAGCAGGCCAGCTGGTGGTGCTCTCTGGGCAAAGGACATCCTGATGGCCACGGCCTCACGTCAGCCCCAGTTCAGTCCCAGATGCTTCCCAAGGGTTTGTCGTGCGAGGCTCAGACAGACCTGGTTCCTGCCTCATAGGGCCTCCCCAGTGAGGCCGCACGCCTTTTGCCTGGCCGCAGCTAGAGACAGTTCCAGCGGCCAAGTGCCATGCCGGGGCTGTCCTCTGGGCGGTTCCAGAGGCCCAGGGCTTTCTGGGAGGGGCTGGCTCCTCACCAGGTAGCAGCCAGGCAGTGAGAGCCACAGCTGCCTGTTGAGCATGCGCCGTGTGCCAGGTGCTTTATAGATGCCTCTCATACAAGCCTCACGCACCAACCACGAGGCAAGGGCCATTAGCCCCGTTTTATAGGTGAGGAAACGTAAGGCTCGGTGAAGTCGTCAAAATGAACCAGGCTTGGAACTTGGGCATGGAATACTGTCAGCCCCTGGCTCTTGCCACCAGGCCTTGCCCCTCCTCGCCAACACTCCACCCACGGGCCTCTGCTGGGGTGCCTGTCTCCCCACCCCGCACCTCTGACCCTGCGTCGGGTGCATCCTGAATGCTTCACAAACAGGAGGGGAGCACGTTTCTCTGTAGGACCCCTGCCCCCTCACACACCTAAGAGTCAGGGTCCCCCACCCCACTTGCCCCCACTGTGGGGCGTCCTTTAGAGTCTCCAGGTTGGATGTTCTCAGCCCGGTTCTCCTTTGCTGGCGGACCATAACTCTAAGAGGGGCCTCAAGGAAGGCAGGTGTCAAAGCCGTAGAGATAGCTCCAGAGGCCGGTTTTCAAGCATGGACTGGGAAGAGAAGGTCATGGAAGAGATGCCAGGTGAGGGGTGAGCATGGCAAGGTGAGGGGCTTCCCTGAGGCAGGGGGACGCCCAGAGGGCCCGGCGAGGAGAGGAGAGGGCTGGCCGGAGAGTCCTGGTCTGTGCCAGAGAGTCACCCTCTGCTGTTCCCTCGCCCCAGCCGTTCTCGTGCACATCGACAATCTTCGCTGGGAGGGCGTGCCTTTCATCTTGATGTCTGGCAAAGCCTTGGACGAGAGAGTGGGCTACGCTCGGATCTTGTTCAAGAACCAGGCCTGCTGCGTGCAGAGCGAAAAGCACTGGGCTGCGGCACAGAGCCAGTGCCTGCCTCGGCAGCTCATCTTCCACATCGGCCACGGCGACCTGGGCAGCCCCGCTGTGCTGGTCAGCAGGAACCTGTTCAGGCCCTCTCTGCCCTCCAGCTGGAAGGAAATGGAGGGCCCACCTGGGCTCCGCCTTTTCGGCAGCCCTCTGTCCGATTACTACGCCTACAGCCCCGTGCAGGAGCGGGACGCCCACTCTGTCCTCTTATCCCATATCTTCCATGGCCGGAAGGATTCCTTCATCACCACAGAGAACTTGCTGGCCTCCTGGGGCTTCTGGACCCCTCTGCTGGAGAGCCTGGCCCATAAGGCCCCACGCCTGTATCCTGGAGGAGCTGAGAACGGCCGTCTGTTGGACTTTGAGTTCAGTAGCGGCCGGTTGTTCTTTTCCCAGCAGCAGCCGGAGCAGCTCATGCCAGGGCCAGGGCCGGCCCCAATGCCCAGTGACTTCCAGGTCCTCAGGGCCAAGTACCGAGAGAGCCCGCTGGTCTCCGCCTGGTCCGAGGAGCTGATCTCTAAGCTGGCTAACGACATTGAGGCCACTGCTGTGCGGGCCGTGCGGCGCTTTGGCCAGTTCCACCTGGCGCTGTCAGGGGGCTCGAGCCCCGTGGCCCTGTTCCAGCAGCTGGCCACGGCGCACTACGGCTTCCCCTGGGCCCACACGCACCTGTGGCTGGTTGACGAGCGCTGCGTCCCGCTCTCGGACCCGGAGTCCAACTTCCAGGGCCTGCAGGCCCACCTGCTGCAGCACGTCCGGGTCCCCTACTACAACATCCACCCCATGCCTGTGCACCTGCAGCAGCGGCTCTGCGCCGAGGAGGACCAGGGCGCCCAGATCTATGCCAGGGAGATCTCAGCCCTGGTGGCCAATAGCAGCTTCGACCTGGTGCTGCTGGGCATGGGTGCCGACGGGCACACAGCCTCCCTTTTCCCACAGTCGCCCACTGGCCTGGATGGCGAGCAGCTGGTCGTGCTGACCACGAGCCCCTCCCAGCCACACCGCCGCATGAGCCTTAGCCTGCCTCTCATCAACCGTGCCAAGAAGGTGGCAGTCCTAGTCATGGGCAGGATGAAGCGTGAGATCACCGCGCTGGTGAGCCGGGTGGGCTATGAGCCCAAGAAGTGGCCCATCTCGGGTGTCCTGCCGCACTCTGGCCAACTGGTGTGGTACATGGACTACGACGCCTTCCTGGCATGAGGGTGCCTGTGCCCCTTGCCCACTCTGCTCCTGTGCTTTCCTTCACCTGTGTCTTCCCTCCCTTCTCAGCTCCACCACCTGCCCAGCGTGCCCTGGCTCTCCAGAACCTGCTGCCCCACAGTCAGGCCCCAGAGGGCAGGACAAGGCCTTGTCCCGATGCCTTTGACAGGCAGCTCTGTCTAGTGGTGGGTAGATGCAGAAACAAGGAAGACATGGAATCTGGTCATGAGAAGCTTCAAATCCGGGCCAGGAGAGAAGCCTTAAGAAAAGACCTCTAGCCAGTTACACATCCACATCAACCAGCACAACACGGGATGGCGCCCAAACTCCGGTGTTCACAAGAGGAGACGTGGTGGGCTGAGGTTAATCAGGGAAGGTTTCCTGGGGGAGGTGATCCTTGAACTGGCTCCTGGGGAACATTCAGAGCATGATTGGTAGACAGAAGGGTGCAGAGGCGCCCAGGGGAGTACATTACCCTGTGCAAAGCAGGGGCACTGGGGACTGTCTTGAGACCCTGAGGGGGTCAAGCCCCTCCTTCCCCAGCTGCCCGTTCTTCTAGAACCCCTGCACATCTAGCCTCTGGCCCTCTTCTTCACTGCCTCCAGCTGCTCCCACTTGCCATCCCTCTCTCCTCCATCCTGGCTGTGCGGTAGGAATGCCAGGCTCCTCCCTGTGTCTGCTGTTTCTCAGACGCCATTTATGGAGAATGAGGGCTGATAACAGGAATACAGCAGCAAAGACTAGGCTGTGAAAAGCGTTCCAGAATTTTTTTTTTTTTTTTTTTTTTTTTAAATATTTGCAGAGATGAGCTCTTGCTCTGTTGCCCAGGCTGGTCTCAAACTCCTGGGCTCAAGCGATCCTCCCATCTGAGCCTCCCAGGGTGCTGGGATTACAGGTGTGAGCTGCTGCGCCCAGCCGCAGAAATCTCAGTGCTGTTCGGAGCTGCCTTTCTCAGTCCATGACCTGCTCTGCGTGGGAAGGTGGGGTCTCATTCCCCCAGCTTCCTCAGGGAGGACCCCTGCCCTCCGCGGCTCCTCTGTCCTGCTGGCCTTCCTCCATGAAGCACACTGGGTGCAGATAATCAGGCCATTCCGGGGAGCCCCAATTTAAGAGGGTCATTTCAATCTCGGCGGACTCCTAGGTGGGTGTTTCTGCTCTCAGGAGCCCCTCTTGTTTTACCAGGAAAGATCCAGTTAAATCACCCACTGAGGTGACAGCTCATTAGCGGGGAGAGAGATGCAGCATCAAGTGACACTGGGCCATCCAGGTGGCTCTGCTCCCACCAGACAGGAGCCAGGCCTCTCTGGCAGGGGGCTGCCCACAGCCTTTTCAGGGGCTCACTTGGCGGGTGACAGGGCCACAGCCAGGCCTTCTCTCCCTGCCCCTTGGTGACCCCCCGTGACTTCCTGTGTGCCGGTCTCTCCTGCCACCTCTCACTTCACCACTAACTCTCAGCCTGAGACTGGGGAAGTGATTGGGTATCTTCTCGGTGAGCATAGGTTGGGGACTGTGATCTTGAGAAGCCATGGGCCAGCCATACCTGCTTTTCTGAAACCCCCAAGGAGGGCTCTGACATTCTTTTAAAAAACAACACAAAGCAAAATTCCCAGGACACATGTAGTTTTGTTTGTTCAACATCCCACAACTCAAGGCTGGGAGATAGGACTCTTGGTTAAGGTCGATTTTTCTGTCTGGCTTCTCCCTCACCTTACACTTGCTCTCTGGATCAGGCAGATACAAAATTTCTACCGCATTTTCAGAGAGGGCTTTCATGGGTGAGGGAGCATGGCGAAGTCAGTTTCTCTGCTCTGGACTGTTTATACTTCAAGGCTATGAATTTAAAGGAATCCTGGCTTTCATTTTCAGTACCAGTCTGAGACATGGTTCCCAAGCTGGGGCTCTTGTTCAGACTACTTACTCTGGCCGCCAACAACCCAGGCCAGACAGAGCATCTCGCCTTTTTTTTTTCTTTTTCTTTTTTTTAGACGGTCTCTCTCTGTCACCCAGGCTGGAGCACAGTGGCGAGATCTTGGCTCACTACAACCTCCGCCTCCCGGGTTCAAGCAATTCTCGTGCCTCAGCCTCCCGAGTAGCTGGTACTATAGGCGCCGGCCACCACGCCTGCCTAATTTTTGTATTTTAGTAGAGACAGGGTTTTACCATGTTGCCCAGGCTGGTCTTGAACTCCTGAACTCAGGCAGTCTACCCACCTCAGCCTCCCAAAGTGCTGGGATTACAGGCGTGAGCCACCACACCCAGCTAGAACATCTATTTTTATACCCAGAGAGCGCCCCTCTTAGGACAGAACCACAGTGCCCAGAGCCGGGAAGCCATCCTCCTGGCGCCCAGCATCGGAGCTGCTACCCGTGATGGGCGGGCTCAGGAGAGAACTGGGGGTCGCGGTGGAAGTTCCACAGCTGGCCGCGTGGGGGAGCCCTTGCACTGTACTGCCGCCGCCTGACTGCGCCGCTGCCTGCGCAGCTCCTGGGCCGGATTTCTTTTCATTCCCTTCCTCTCTCCCCGGGTGCCTGGCCCCAGCACTCTCCCATCTGTTCTTCAGGAACCGACTCCTCTCCGGTTGCAACACCAGAGAGAAAGGGGCCTCCACATGCCCAAGGAGGTGGGGTCCCTCCTTGACGATGTAGCCCTACTCTTGGGCCCCCAAATTAGCAGAGTAATCAAAGCTTCCTACCATTTGGCCTACTATGCCAGACTATTCCCTTGAGCGGTTTCATTCCAAAATATGCAGGGCTCAGGCTCCCTACTCCGGGCCTGTCTGCTTTGCTTCATCCCTGAAGGATGAGGGGCAAGCCGGCCCTTGATGTCACCATTTCTGAATAATAGTCACTGCCATGGAGCCTAGGATATCCTGTTCTAACTCAGTCCTGCCTTGGATGCATCACAGATCTGTGCGGAGTGGGTGTGGGAGCGTGGGTGAGGGTCGAAATGCCAAAAGTCTGCTTTCCAAAATCAAGTGCCTTCCGCAAATATGTTGGAAAAGTCCAAACCTGGGGATGTCCGTGTGCCTCTGCCCCTGCCCACCCCTTTCCCTGTGTTAGGAAGAAGTTCTCAGAACCCTCTAGGCTGGTGGCTTTCGAACTTCAGACCATGCTCTGCAGCAAGAAACGTGCCTTCTATTATAAATCAGTTCATTTGTTTACAACCGTGTTCCAAGCAAGTTTCATAAAGAAATTCTTAACCCTTAGGACTTCAGATATCCTCTATTTTTTAGTTTTCATTTTTAAAAAATGCTTCTTAAAATTCACCAAATTGTGCTAGGTGTGGTGGTTCATGCGTGTAATCCCAGCACTATGGGAGGCTGAGGTGGGAGGATCACCAGAGCCCAGGAGGCTGAGGCTGCAGTAAGGTGTGATTACACTATTGCACTCTAGCCTGGAAAACAGAGTGAGACACTGTCTCAAAAAAAGAGAAGAGAAGAAAGAATGATGACAACAGCCCAGGGAGCAGCCCACTCAGAACCCAGGTCTGTAGGGTTCCAGGTTCCAGCCTGTGTTCCCAGGCAGGCCGCCTGCCTCTTCCTGGCCTGGGAGCCCTTGGGTCCTATGGTGGCAGCAGTTACCACAGTCCAGGTTCCCTGGTGGGGACCAGTGATTCCATCCGCGTGGAAGCCCACGGGTGCACTCAGGGGCCCGTAAACGGCAGAAGGGCCCCTCTGGGAGACCTTGTCAGTCAGCATTTCTAGGGCAAGCAGGATTACCGTGTGTAGAGGGGAAGGGGAAGGAATCACGGAACTTTAAGCTAGATTTCTGCTAGGTCAAAATCGGGGGGACCATTTTTCTGCTAACTGCAAGTTAAGATAGGCCCTTCTGATTGAATTTCACTGTTGTTTGTTTCTCTGCAGACAATGCTGTACCCTACTCTTGGGCCCCCAAATTAGCAGAGTCATCAAAGCTTCCTGCCATTTGGCCGACTGTTCCCTTGAGGGTTTTGATTCTCAAATATGCAGGGCTCAGGCTCCCTACTCCGGGCCTGTCTGCTTTGCTTGCATTTCTCCTGTCCCTGTTCCCCCGGAGGGCCCAGGTGGAACTCACGACAGGGAGGGAGAAGCTTCCCAAAAACCTGCAGGGCTGTTTCCCAGAATTTGGTTTTCAGGTACAAAACGTTTTGTCCTGTAAGATATATGCAGCCTCACAGAAGCAGCCTCTGCACCCGCTTTCCCCAGCTACATTTTTATCTTAAGCACATGGGGCTCCCTTAGAACTTACTCCACTGGTTTAAAAAAACAAACACAAACAAAAGCTGCCTGGCAGCATCTCAGTGTGAGAGTGAGCACGGTGCAGGAAAGGCCCGTAGTGACGAGGCTTAGGTGGCCACAGTGACCAGACGACACCCTAGCACCCATCCACCCTGCAAATGGGACTCTAGAGGGCGAAGATTGGCAGCCTCCAGATGTCACAGGCCATGTGACCCACTAGGGACCACTTACCCCTGGACTTCTGCTGGCTGAACTGAACGCATTCCCTCCCTGTGCAGCTCTCCCATGAGGCTGCACCCGTGTGGGTGGCACTTGAAGCGGCGCTGTTTGCATTGTACACAGGAAGGAAGGAAGTTCTTCCAACCTCACCAGCACCTAGCAGCGAATCAGAGCCTGCGAGGGCATCGGAAGCCATGATGCAGTACGAACCTCCCAGCTGGTGCCGCTCTGCCCTCAGGGGCTCCAAGCATTGTAACTCAGTCATGGGAGCTGCCTCACTGGAGTGCAGATTGATTCCTGTAATACTTCGGCCTGCTTTTATCTCTTGTCCACTGACCAAGTGTGAGTCCCGGGGTCAGTTGGCCCAGTCCAGTGTCCATCTTCATTTGCTCATGCAGAGGGGATGAGTTGGACACTCCCTGTTCTTGGTTTTCCTTTTGCAATGCACTGGGCAGTCTACCTATAAAACAAAAACCCTGCCTTCTGTGCCTTCTGCTCTGGAGCAGAGCTCCCCCTCCCATTTCCTCAGTCTTCCCTGCAAAATCTGTCCACTGGGGAAGACAGCAGGAACCCTGGGCAGCGGATGTTCTGGGAAGACGAGTGACAGCAGATGTCATCCAGGAACAGCCACACACATAGTTCTCCAGGCTGCCGTCAGCAGCTCGAGGTGGGGTGTGAGAGAGAAGCTGAGGATCTCGCAGCTTGTTGCTGAGCCAGGTGCAGCCGGGCTCATGCTGTCATCAGCACAAGACAGGGTGGCAAAGGCTTTCAGATGCATTTCCGAGAGTCCAGCAAGCCAGGGAGAAAATGATCCCTTTGCCGAAGCGTTCCCTCTAGCCAATTGTTGGGAGTGCTTCTGTTTGCAAAGCACTGGGGATGTGCCTGTCTCTGTGACCCACGCACGGGAAGGGGGAGCACTGGGGTAATTATACTGCTGCTGCTGCTTTCATTCTCAAGGCTCATCTTTAAAACCCTCGCCTTGCTGTCAGGTGCTTTTAAGGCAGTCTGCATCTTTTCTTCCCTTGGTGTGGGAGAGGTAAACACTTTGATTTGCTGAAAACTGTATGGAGTATATTTGAACAGCTAGTAGTTAGCTTTGAAAGTGGAAGTGTGAACAAACACTACCTGTGTCAGTTTGGGTCCTTTACCCCCACAGAAGTCTAGAGAGTCTGTTATAAAGCGTAATGGGGTGCCTACACGCAGGAGGAAGGACCTGTATTAGCTGGAAATCATCAGGAACCCAGCTTGCCTCCATCTCTCTGAGATGTGCTGGGTACAGCCTGCCCCTCCTAGTTCTGTCCACTGGGAAGAGGCGGCTGGCAGCAGATCCTAGGGGCAGAGGCCCTGCTGGGTCCTGGGAGCTCATCTTTACCTGTGCCCGAGTGAGAACTGTGATTCCAGCCGGACAGGTCAGATTGGAGCAGTGCTAAGAGTCTGTTGCAGGAGAACTAGACAGGGCCAGGGCCTGCCGCATCTGGATCATGTTTCTGCGCTCTGCCCCGCGCTAGGGACTCAGGGTCTGGGCTTCTGCCAGGTGAGGAGCAGAGAGACTGTTCCCTTGGGTGGAGAGGCGTGGGCATGAGAGCCACCCACTGCCAAGCAGGAAGAATGTTGGTGCTTTTTTTCAGAGAGGGGAACCCCACTGGTTTTTATGGAAACAATGGAAACTTACAGATGCCTGGGATGATGAGGCACATTCAGAACAAATGCTTTTTTTTCTTTTTTTTTGAGACAGAGTCTCTCTGTGACGCCCAGGCTGCAGTGCAGTGGTGTGATCTCGGCTCACTGCAACCTTTGCCTCCCAGGTTCAAGTGATTCTCCTACCTCAGCCTCCTGAGTAACTGGGATTACACCACCATGCCCAGCAGATTTTTATATTTTTAGTAGAGATGGAGTTTCACCATGGCCAGGCTGGTCTCGACCTCCTGACCTCAGGTGATCCACCTGCCTCAGCCTCCCAAAGTGCTGGGATTACAGGCGTGAGCCACCATGCCTGGCCAGAACAAATGCCTTTTTAAACCTTTTAAAAACATTTTAAAAATGCCTTTTTCTATGTCAAATGTAACATTTATTTTTTTAAACAATAAAATTGATTTGCCAAAATCCATGCTTTAATTGTTTATTTGGGGGATGGGGTGTAGGGGTTTGTGGGCCTCAGCATCGTGCTGTGTGTTTTCTTTGAGGAGGGGAGGGCTGGGGTGAGTGAGGGCCCTGAACCGAGGACAGCCGCATGCCTGTTGCAAGTATAAGTGTGTCTGAGCAAGCCAATGCATTTCATTTGCAAGAGGGTCTGCGGACCTTATGGGAGAGACAGCGGTGGGCAGGATGAGCGCATTTCATAGACTCCCAAGCAGTCTGGGAAGAGTCCCCCAACCTTCCCCGCAGCCCACTGGAGGGGAAGGAACTCACCCCTGCGTGGGAGATATCAGGAGGGGAGGGTCTTTGAGGACACCAGAGCCTGATGCCTTCATTTGTCTTCTCTCCTGTCCCCTGCCTGAGTCCTCCCTCCAAGCTGTGTCACACTCCCAGGAATGTTAAGTGTTTTGGGGAAGTCAAATAGGATTTCAGGACCACTTGAGGTACAGGAGTTAGAGGTTTGCAGGTTGTCACCAGTGGCATGCAGGAGCCACGCAGGTTTGGTGACAGCACAAGGTGGCAAAAGGAGCAGCACGCCCATTCGAAATAGGTGAGCTCTGGGCAGGGACCCCACGGCAGAGGGGACAGAGACAGGGGTGAAACATGCCCAGAACCTGCAAGGGAAGATGTCAGGAAGGCCAGAAACCAGAGCTGCAGTGACCGTCCCCGCCTGTCCCTCAGATGGGAAGTGCGTGGGGGACGTGCTGCTTCCCTGAGGGTAGCCCAGGGCGCCCCTCCCTGCTTCTGTGTGGTGATGGCTACTAGTTCTGCAGTCCTCACAGAAGCATGGCGGGCAGGACTGCGGGTCCCAGCCAGCATCTGTGAGGGGCACACTGGAGAATCACCTGATGCCCAGTCCCCGTTTGGGGACCCTCCTGTACATGCGTTCTGGGGAGTTCTGACGGCAGCCATGGGGCGTGGGACCCAGTGCTGGCCGATCAGGACATCCAATGCCCACAGCCGCAGCAGTGGGATCAGGGAGCACTCAGGGCCCAAGCTGGTCAAATCAGAGTGACCCCAAGGACTCAGGCTGAAGTGGTACCATTGCTCTGGACTCAGGCCTTGGTGAGCTGCAGCAGCCATCTCAGCACCACGGGGGCCTAAGGACAAGGCCGGCATGGAGGAGAGGGGAGCCCCAGGATCCCACTTCGGGGGCCATCTCTGGGACCTGATTGCAGTCTCCTGAAATCAGCCTGCAGACCTCATTTCCGGGTGCCTAAACTACCTTGTAGCAGCAGCACCTAACGGATACCGGAGCTAGGAGCTTTGTTACGTATTTCCAGAACCCCAGCAGAAACCCTACACTGACCTAAGTAAGGTGATTCGCGTGAACCAAGAGGACAGATCCTTCTGTTTCGGGCCAGGGTTTCATCAGGCCAGTGTGGCAACACCAGTTGGGTGGCCCCTGCTGTGGAGCTTCGGTTTCTTCTTGCTTAATTGGAACAGTTTTCCTGAGAGACCATAGTTTTGGAGATGCAGGGACAGATGGAAGGGCAGGAGGGGAAGAGTTGAGCAAATCATAAAAGAAGCCATGGTGGAGACAAGCTCAGGGGCTGCTGGCCTGAGTCCACCTTCTCCAGGGTCTCACAAGCTCTTTAGAGGCAGCCAGAGCCCGGGTGGGGTCAGCCAGCCGCCCTCCCCGCCGCCAGCTCCCAGCAGAAGGGGAGGGGATGCAATTCCACCTGTGCCCTCTGTAACCCCCATCTTCCCACTCACCTGTCGGGCTGAGGACCACGAAGGCAGAGACTCCACATGTTCTCATTTTCGTGTTTCTGATACTTTACATGCCACCCTGCAGTGAATGTATGAGTGAATGAGTGAGTGAATGGCAATAATGAAAGCAAGGCCAGAACTGTTATCTCCAGCTGGGAGAGGTCTGGGATTGTCCCGGTGTGATCGTCCACAGGTCATGCAAACACTTGTAGGGTTTGAAGCTCTGGACGCCAAAACCTTGTGCCGTCTTCTGAAGGAGGACAGAGCGGGGCTGCTTCCTGGGTCACCTGGGGAAGCTGTGCCAGCAGCTGCTCAACCAGTGCTCACGACCTAGGGGTGAGTCACCAGGAAAGGCTCAGGCAGGATCTGCGAGTGGGACCCAAGGCAGGTGGCACAGCACCAGTCCCGGTGTCTGTGGATGAGGAGAAGAAAAACTGGTGGGTCGGGCTCAGGGCTTCCATAAGAGAGTGGTCAGCAGAGCGGCTGGAGGGGTGGAGGCCTGAGCAGGTGTGGGGCTATCGGTGAGCCTGGCATGTGTCATCCTCTCTAGGGAAGGGAGGTTCTGAGCACATGGGTCTCCTGTGCCCAGAGTGGGCCAGGGCCTAGGGGTGCAATGGATGTGGTCCAGCCATGGCAGGTCACCACTCTTGTTGGCACTATGGGATAGGAGGGCCACTCAGAAGTAGGGCAAGGTCTGGCCCCCACTCCTGACAGCTCCCGCTGGCTGCTGATGGAAAGCAAAGCCAGGGTCAGTGCCTACTGCTGGATGCTGCAGCAGGGATGGCAGCCGGGGGGCCCCCCCAACAGCCTAGGGCCGCTCTGCCCCCCTGGAGAGGCCTCACTACAGCCCTTTCCTCTCCCCCGTCCCCACTCATTGACTGTGGAAACCCAGCCTCATGAGTTCTGTTTGTCTGAAGAAGCATCGTTGGCAGGAAAAATTATCAAACTAAGCTCATGCTGTTAGTCAGGCCCTCCTCCTACTCTGTGCATCTTTATTTTTTTACTGAAAAAAAAATACAGTAAACACTCGGATGAGAATATTAATCCGTGGAGATTGCCCTCCTCAGCATTCACTGTACAAGGTCTTTTTATATTTGCTTTTTTAAAAGCAAAAACACAAATATATATTTTTTGACGGCGAAAACCTGGACACACACGTTTTTGTAAAAATCACACATGCTTGTTACAAATGCATTCAAGCAGTGAAGAAAAGTACACAAATGTGTGTAAAGAAAATCACTGTAGTCCAACCCTCCAGAAATTAGCAACAGCAGCATCAGGCACACATCCTTCAAGACACAGAAGCAAACAGAAGATCAAAAATATTTCGTAAAAATGGGATCCTCCTCTTGATGCTAATTTTAATCTTAATAAATAATAGTGCATTAATAATTTTACTAGAAACTGAAGGAATTGCTGGACTTCAGAAATATATCTTGTCACACATCAATATCATTTCCCAAAAGGTCTCTTTAACATTAGAAGTGTGTGAAAAGCCGGGTGCGGTGGCTCACGCCTGTAATCCCAGAACTTTGGGAGACCGAGGCAGGCAGATTATCTGAGGTTAGGAGTTTGAGACCAGCTGACTAACATGGCGAAACCCTGTCTCTACTAAAAATACAAAAATTAGCCGGCCGTGGTGGCAGGCGCCTGTAATCCCAGCTACTGGGGAGGCTGAGGCAGGAGAATCGCTTGAATCCGGGAGGCGGGGTTTGCAGTGAGCCAAGATCGTGGCACTGCACTACAGCCTGGGGGATAGGCCGAGACTCTGTCTCCAAAAAAAAAGAAGAAGAAAAGGAAGAAGAAAGAAGAAGACGAAGAAGAGGAAGAAGAAGGAAGAAGAAACATTAAGTCTGAAGTCCTTAATGGATTTTAATGTGATTTTTAACTCCCTGAATCAGTTTTGATTGGGGGTGTCTATTGACAAATATGGACATTGATTCTCCATCACTTCCCGTTGCCTGGCTTCCAACTATGGATTTATTTATTTATTTATTTTTTTTTTTTTTGAGATTTTTCAGTCTGTCACCTCAGGCTAGAGAGTAGTGACGCGATCTCGGTTTACTGCAACCTCTGCCTCCCGGGTTCAAGTGATTCTCCTGCCTCAGCCTCCCAAGTAGCTGGGACTACAGGTACACACACCACCATACCCGGGTAAGTTTTGTTTTGTATTTTTAGTTAGCAGCGTTGCCACTTGGCAGCTGTCATCTTGGGCAAGCTAGGTGACTTCTTAAAGCCTTGGTTTTGCATCTGCAAACTGGGAGCCTCTTACCTGAGCTGTGAGTCAGCTGTTGTGGGAGTGGTGGCCTCTTACCCTCTTGTGGGCACAGCCTCTGAGCTGTGGATTTGTCCTGCAGCAGGGCAGTGGTGGCCTCTGAGATAGTGCCTTCAATCATCTTTAAAGTCTTTGGGTTAAAATGGTGAGAGCTGGCGGGGACAGCAGAGGGTAAGGAAGACTTTTGAAGATGGGTGGGCGAACCCCAAATAAGGGAGCAACGCAAGACTCAAGAGAACAAAAAGCATACGGCCCGGGAGGATGGGCTCTTGGTTCCTTGGTATCCCCTGGAACAGTGCCCAGCCCTGAGCCACTAGTCACTAGTTGTTAGGACGTGAGCCCCGCGTGCTGGGCAGTGCAGGGCTGTGTGGTCAGCCTGCCCATCCACATGCATGAGGGACAGATGGACACAGCCAGAATATGGGGCAGCCCTGGCCTCAGCAAGAGAAGGATGCAGAGAAGAAGGGTGCTCTACAGGCAGGAAGACAACTGAGACGTGGTCATGCCTCCCTCCTCCTGGATAGGAGACAGTGCCTTGAGTTCGGGCATTAGAAGTGGGAGGCAGCCAGGTGGGAGCCCACAGGAGGCAAATCGTACAGAGTAAACAAGGAAGGAACAATGAAGGATCCTGGAGAATAGTGAGAAAAAACCCAGAGTTGGGGCCGGGCCCGGTGGCTCACACCTATAATTCCAGCATTATGGGAGGCCAAGACGGGTGGATCACTTGAGGTCAGGAGTGTGAGACCAGCCTGGCCAACATGGCGAAACCCCATCCCTACACATAACAAATTATTTATTTGCTCCCACATCCACAGCTTGGAGGTTGCCCCCACAAGAGGGTAAGAGGCCACCACTCCCACAACAGCTCAGGAAAGAGGCTCCCAGTTTGCAGATGCAAAACCAAGGCTTTAAGAAGTCACCTCGCTTGCCCGAGATGACAGCTGCCAAGTGGCAACGCTGCTAGAGTCTGCCTGAGCCCTTGGTGCACTCCCTTAACCAGCAGCGGCTCCAGGGAGAGGAAGAGCTGACACTGGGCAAACCCGCAGCTCCAGCCACCAGCAGCCGACCCATCGCTGGACGCTGTGTTACATCTCCAGCCTGTATCAGGCCCCCACGGCCCCCAGGTCAGGACTCCAGCCAAGACTGGGATCCAGTTTCCCCGGCTCTGGCTTCTCCCACAGGAAGAATCTACCTGCTGAGCCACAGCAGATAGTATCATTCAGTTGGGGCAGGAGCTGTCACCAAGGCCTGCTGGCTGCCACCAAATCTCGGAGACTAAAACGACGTCTGCCAATCCCGAGAGCAGGTCCAGGGGTAACTTATTTTTATTGCCTGGGCTGCTCTATTGTCCTCTTGCTTTATTCTCTTTGTGAATTTAATTATGGGGGGCACATAGCTGAGGCTTGTCCACCTTCTCACTTCTTCTCACTTCTACCCCAAAGGGAAGGCAGTTTGTTAAGGGTGAATTTTCTCCCCTTGGATTTCTATTTATGTGTAAAAACTACCTTGGGCCGGGTGTGGTGGCTCACACCTGTAATCCCAGCACTTTGGGAGGCCGAGGCAGGAGGATCACTTGAGGTCAGGAGTTTGAGACCAACCTGACTCACATGGTGAAACCCCATCTCTACTAAAAATACAAAAAATTAGCTGGGCGTGGTAGTGCATGCCTGTAGTCCCAGCTACTTGGGAAGCTGAGGTGGGAGAATCGCTTGAACCCGGGAGCCAAGATTGCGCCACTGCACTCCAACCTGGGTGACAGAGTAAGACTCTGTCTCAGACAAACAAAAAAATTAATCATGTAACCAAAAACAACTCGTTGGCTACTGAAATAAAATATACATGTATGTGTAATATTCTAATGAAAAAAATATAAAATAAAAATAAAACAACCCAGTAAGTACAAATTTCTTTGTAATGAAAGACAAATGCTGATATAATTCAAATCACAATAACAGCCAATGGCCTAAGAAAGAAAGGAAGGGAGGGTTTAGAAGACTCAAGATAGCCCAGGCACAGGTGGAGGCCCAGAAAATCTTTAGGTCAGGAGAAAGGAGTGAACCTCAGGTCACTTGCTATGTAGGCAGCTGCAGGGATGCAGTGCACCCACCTTGAGAGAAAAGAAAGGCTGCCCTGGACTGGAGGCCACGACACCAGACCTCGAAATTCTCCTTCTAGGAGATTTGGGCCCCTGTGTATTAGTCTGTTTTTACGTTGCTGATAAAGACATAACCGAGATTGTGTATTTTATTTTGTTTTGTCTTGTTTTATTTTTTTGAGACAGAGTCTCACTCTGTTGCCCAGGCTGGTGTGCAAGGTGCAGTCTTGGTTCACTGCAACCTGTGCCTCCTGGGTTCAAGCAATTCTCCTGCCTCAGTCTCCCCAGTAGAGTAGCTGGGACTACAGGTGTGCGCCACCACACCCAGCTAATTTTTGTATTTTTAGTAGAGCCAGGGTTTCACCTTGTTGGCCATGGCTGGTCTCAAACTCTTGACCTCAAGTGATCCGCCCACCTCAGCCACCCAAAGTGCTGGGATTACAGGTGTGAGCCACCCCACCAGGCCCAGACTGAGTAATTTATAAAGCAAAAGAGGTTTAATGAACTCATAGTTCTACGTGGCTGGGGAGGCCTCACAATCATGGCAGAAGACAAGAGGCACATCTTACATGGTGGCAGGCAAGAGAGAATGAGAGCCAAGTGAAAGGGGAAACCCCTTATAAAATCATCAGATCTCGTGAGACTCACAACTGTGAGAACAGTACTGGGGAAACCACGCCCATGATTCAATGACCTCCCACCGGGTCTCTCCTACAACACTTGGGAATTCTGGGAGCTACAAGGCAAGATGAGATTTGGGTGAGGACACAGCCAAACCATATCACCCTGGTTCTAAACTCTCCCTCTCCAAGCCACTAGATTTCCATGCCACACCTCACTTTGATCCTGAATTTTGGCCATCACTTTCTATATTTCCCAGGACTCCTTTGGTTGCAAGGGACAGAAACCCAACTCGAACTAAATTTAAAAATGAAAAAATAAAAATAAAAAAAGGAAATGTCCTGGCCCTTCTCCTTGGAAGCCCCAGGGGTGGAAACAGCTTCAGCAGAGCTGGGTCCAGGGACATTAAGCAACGTCGCCAGGAAACTGTGAGTTCAGCTCCCTTTGCATTCGTGTTGCCAGATTGAGCAAGTCAATCTTCAAGATGCCTAGTTAAGTTTGAATTTCAGGTAAAGAACAAATACAATTTTCATGTAAGTATGTCCTTTGCAACATTTGTGACATTCTTATACTAAAAATTATCTGCCGTTTATTTGAACTTCAAATGTTCTTAGGTGTCCTCTGTTTTATCTGGCAGCTCCACCGTCTGTATCGGCCATTTTCTTGCCTCCTGCGTTTGGCTTTTCTTGTAAGGGAAAACGGCTCCAAACAGCTCTCAGCGTCCTGATGGCCCAAGATGCCAGAGGAAGAGAGGCCATCCAGCTGCATGGCTGCGCCTTGGGCATCCCAGGGAGGCCCTGGCTGGGTCTGTTGTGGATGCCGTGGCTGCAACATTGGGAAGCCCCTGGGGTGCCTTCTCACTTCCCCCAACCCCAGCAGCCTCCTCCCTCCCACACCAATTCTTGGGTAGGACTGGTTGAGAGTTTCTCAGTCTTTGTCGAGGGCTGTGCCAAGGCAATTTCAAGCCTGGCTGTGCTCCCTCTTCCAATCGGATTCTGCCCAGAACCCCTCCCCACGGGGATTCTGGTAGGGTTCATGTCTGAAGCGATCACTTGCTGGATGGGGATGGGGGCCGGTTGTCCAGCCCTGGGGTGTTGCACGGCCCTGGGTGAGATGCTCCCAGAAGGAAATGCTGAGCACAGAACCACACGGATCCATGCAGGGGCTGGAGGTGAAAGTTCCAAGGGATCCCGGGAACTTGTCACTAAGCGTCTACCAGGCCATAGAAATCAGGACGGCCTAGTGAACAGAAAAAACAACTTTAGCAGTTGTGATTCCATGTTCCAGGGAAGGGAATATCCACCCAAAAGTTTTTCTAATCATAAAGTTATTTCAGAAGCAAGTCATGCCCCAAGAAAACCACGCCGAGGGGTGCATTTATAACAGCCTCACAGGGAGTCGGCTCCAACGCCCACCTGTGTTGAGGGCAAAGTTTGCAGGAGACTGAGGTGGGAGGGGAAGCATCTTCCTGCTCTCGAAAATCAGCACGGGCCGCAGTGCTTCACTTCCTCAGCTCCCCCACCACAGGCTGCTAAAATGACCCCGAATGCCTCAGAAATCTCAGGGCCACCGCAGCCTCTCCACTCTCAGCCATGGTTCGATTCCTTGTAAATATTAAGACTTCATGTGCTGCTGTGGGGGATTTTCACCAAGTCCTAAAATGCGGTGTAGAGGTTCCAGGGAAGAGGAAGCAAGTGACATTCCTGGCCCGCTCGGATGCCAGGAGACGAGCCACGAGCTCTGCAGACGCCGAAAGTTTGCTCATGTGAGGCGGGAGGTGCCAAGGGTTGGGCCTCAGGTCATGCAGAGGCCAACTGTGGGCCAGGGTCCCAGCGTCAGCCTCCCCCACACCTCCCAGGGCTGTGTTGAACCCTGGAGAGAGAGAGCGAGAGAGAGCGAGAGAGAGAGAGAGACAGACAGACAGACAGAGCGAGAGAGAGCTAGCATGAAGGCTTGTCGGAGGCCTGACTCCCCAAGGCCAGACCCTGAGGCCTCGAAGGTCAGCCAAGAAGTTGACCAAGCCAAGAAGTGCTGAGACTTGGAGCCACAGGGCCAGTGGGGCACCATCTCCCCAGAGCAAAAACCGTACCCCAAGAATTGAAGGGAACTATTATTTTTACTCTGAAACGTTCTGGAGCAGAACGCAAAATTCCATCCCTTTCAAACAGAAAACACAAGACTTCAAAGCTATTCCCACTTGAGGTGGGTGAGGGTGCTTTTGGGGAAGAGTTTGACAGTCGTTTCCTGGGCATTGGGCAATGATCAGAGGGTGTCTCCCTCGGGAGGGGTCCAGTCAGGCCTGGCTACACCGGGATGGTCAGTGAGGCAGGGCTGGGCGAGGAGCGGCGGCTCCTCCTCAAGTCAACCTTTCATTCATTCATTCATTCAGCAAATGGCAGCCGCGGGGTAGGCAGCCATGCACACGTGAGTCCTTGCCCGCTGCCCTCCCTTTCCATTCCAGACCGTGATTGATCCGTGCACGCCCCCGCTCCCCGCCCCGCCCCGCCCCGCCCCCGGCAGCGGGCAAGGACCCACGACTCATCCCCTGGCCTCCCTCTGGCTAAGTGCTTGTCGACTGAGTCAACGACTGAATCAGCCGCGGTTGTCAGGGCTCAGAGGGACTGAGTGCTGCTGCCTGTGGGCGTTTCCTCCTCATGTGTTTTTTATCAGCAGCAGCAGATACAGGATCCCCGTGCCCAGGGGTTGCCTCTGCGTGCTCACTTTGCCCCGCACTCTGCCCACATCCCTGCTCCATCCAACCCGCAGATGGAGCGGTTTCCTTCCAGCCCCAGGCCTGTCCAAACACACGCCGGTGCTGGGCTTTCCCTGTGGCACGTTTTCTACCCTCTCTGTAGGCAGGAAGGAGCAAGCACATGGAGGGAGCCCTGTTGTCCTTGGCCTTTCCAGGACTCCTGGGAGGAGACAGCACCCTGTAAGGTTAAGAGTTGAACTCTGGAGTCAGAAAGGTCTGAGTTCAAATCCCACCCCTGCTGCTGAGAGTGGCACAGGACAGTTTCACCGCTGCGAGCTTCTTCCTCCTCTGTGAACTGAAGAATAAACCCTGCTTTCCAGAAAAGAGGCGCACAGTGAGGCCTTTATCGTAGAGCCCACGATGAGCTCCCAGGGTCTGAGCGAGAGACCCGCAGCACCGCTTGGTGGGGGCAGGGCCATGTGTCTGTGTGTGCACCTGTTCATCTGCTCACCGCAGGCTCTCACATGCCAGAGGCTTTGTCTTCTACAAAGATGACCAAGACATGGCCCTGCACTCAGGAAGTGACAGGCAAGGAGCGCTCTCAGGGGTGGCAGATGTCGTGAGAGCCTTTTTGACAGAACCACAGGGCTCTGGGCAGAGACTGCAGTTCTGTGGTGAGGGAAGGAGATTGGGGAGTCAGGAACGATCTCCATCATGCGGGGGCCTCAAATTAGAAGTTCAGCAAGTGCCACTGACTGATTTCACATCCCACCACAAGTATTTATTGAGCACTTATTGTGTGACAGGCACTGTGCTTGGTGCTAGGATAGATAAGGTGGTAGCACAAAGGAAGACCGTGTCTGGGGCTCCTGGCCTGGTGGGGAAAGTGATGGCAGCCCCAAGGGGCAGGGCCAGGCTGGGCCATGTGGAGGATGCTGAGGGACTGCCTGGCAGGGGCACCCGCCCGCCCTGGGGATCAGCACAGAACATGATTCCATCCTGATGGAAAAGATGTTTCGGCTGGGAGCAGAAAGATGAGGAAGGCGCTGTTGTGTGGCATGCGGCCAGCTGCTTCCCCTCTCTGGGCCTTGGTCTCCTCACCCACAAGCAGAGGGACTTGGAGCTCTGCTCTCTCAGGTTCCGGTGGCTCTGATGGGATGTGACACCCATGACATTCCCAAGGGCTGAGAGGATCTCCTGCTACTTGATAACCTGGTAGCCCTGTGAAAGCTCAGGCCTCTGTCAATGTAGGAATCAAGGCTGTGGAGGAGATTAGCAGCAGTCCAGCCAAGGGCCGGGCCCTGCTCAGCATACCTCCTCTGCACTGGCATTACCTGCATGCCCCAGTCCTGCCACAACTGCACACTCCACCTCCCAACCTGAGCCCCAGGGCCCCAGGGCCCTCTGAGAGGAGGCAGAGCTTCTCTCTTGGCCTTTGCTGCAGCTCCGCGCTCTCCCCAGCTGGCCCAGGAGCCAGATGGGATCCGGCCGAGTTGCAGAACCACCGTGAACCTTCCTGTAGTCCTCAGCCTGGGACCCGAGGAGCACAGGCTGACGGCCTGATGCGGCTTCCAGACAGAGCTCAGCCCACTCTTGGGAAGTGCCAGCTGCCTGGGTGGTCTGGTATCGGAATGAAATCCAGAGGCCAGAAGGAGCCCGGGGTTCAAATTGCCACCAATTTCCTGAAAGTTCCTCTAGAGCTCCAGGCAAACCCACCAGTTGAGTGTGGAAAATAACAGACCCCTCACTTAAAACCAGATGTCAGCATCTGTCTTGAACCAGCCTAGGGAGACAGAGGCCTCCTGCTCCCTCCTTTTCCTCTTCCTCTCCCTCCCCCTCCCCTTTCTCCTCCCCCTCCCCTCTCCCCCTTCCCCCTCCCCCTCCTAGTCCTCCTCCTCTCCCCCTTCCAACTCTGCAACCAGGTCAGCCACGACCTCTGGCCACACAACAGACCCTCTGCAAAGGAAACAACTTCTTAGCTGGCACCTAAAAATATTGACGTGTGTTTTTCTTTAAATAGGAAACTCACTCACTCCACCCCAGTGCTCCTCTTTCTGGATTCTGAGTGGGCACCCTGGGACCTCACCCAGACTCAGCCGCCCCCTCACTGAGCCACCTCAGTTCGGAGGGATGGAGCCATTCAGGATGCAGGAGGGAGTGGGGCTTGTCCACTCCTGAGAGAGGTCTCCTGGGGCAGGGTGGGAGTGGGGCTGGCCGGATATCCCAAAGCCCATTCATCCAGAGAGGGATGGCCTCCGATCAAGGAATGGGGTGTCTCTGTGGCACATATAAATCAGAGGATGAGGTGGTCACGGTTACCAGATGATCCATAAAACAAGAAGAGTGACAGGGGCCAGGCACAGTGGCTCATGCCTGGAATCCCAACACTTTGGTAGGCCAAGGTGGAAGAATCCCTTGAGGCCAGGAGTTTGAGACCAACCTGGGCAACATAGAAAGACCCTGTCTCTACAAAAAAAAAAAAAAAAAAGCTAGCTGGGCATGGTGGCATGTGTCTGTAGTCTACAGGCACTAATTGGGATTCTGAGGCGGGAGGATCACTTGAGCCCAGGAATTGGAGGCTGCGGTGAGCTAGGATCATGCCACTGCACTGCAGCCTGGGTGATTCTACCACTGCACTGCAACCTGCCTCTAAACAAAGAAAAAAAAGAAAAGGAAGAGGGTGACAGGGAGGCTCTGATGCCTCAAGCAGGCAGGCCTTGCCCAGATCTTCAGGGCTTACTGAGCTTACCCCGCCCCAGATCCCCACTTGGGCCTGTATGAAAAGCAAGTCAATGGACAGTGGCCAGGGCAGGAGCATCTCCTTCTGGGTTGGGTGCCAAGGCCGTGAGCTCTGCCTGAGAGGAGAGGCCCCTGGGCCCGGTGGCTCTACTCCTGCATCTGTGGCTGGCCTCATAAGGGCCCTTGAGCTCACACAGGCCCCTGCAGCTGGGAGCCCTGCTTGATAACGAGGCACAGCCATGCGATAGGAACTAGGGAGAGACCCTGACGCGCTGACGGGAGCCATCTCCAAGTCAGGCTGTTGGGGAAAGAGGAAAGAGGCAGCCCTGTGTGTGGTGTGAGGTACCTATCTTGGAGAGCACAGATGGGTCTGAAAGCTCTGGGCAACGCCCAGGAAGCTGGCCAGAGGGTGACCACTGGAGAGGGGAATGGAGATTCCTTTTATACTGTCGGAATCTCCTTTTCTCGATTTGTTTTGCGTTTTCATCCAATAATGCATGCTGCTCAGATCTGAATGTTTGTGTTCCCTCCAACCCCCAAATTCCTCTGCTGAAATCCTAACCCCCAAGGTGGTGGTATTAGGAGGGAGGAGCTTTGGGAGGTGATGAGATCATCACGGTGGAGCCCTTAGGATGGGATTTAGTGCACTTGTGAATGTGGCCCCAGAGAGCTCCCTCACTCCTCCACCACACGGGGTCACACAAAAAGAAGCCAGCCCTCAGGGAACAACAAATCTGCCAGCACCTTCACCTTGGACTTCCCAGCCTCCAGAACTGTGAGAAATAAAATTTATGTCATATATTTATCTTTTGCTTATAAGCTACCCAGTTTACAGTACTTTGTTACAGCAGCCTGGATGGACTAAGACACATACAAATAGTTTTTTAAATGTCAGAGTGTTACAAGTAAAACAAAACAAAAAAAAAACCCCAACCACTTCCTACCCCACCCCTTCCCACACCCAACTGCTACACCCAAGAGGTGACAACTTCCTATTCTTTTTAGCTGTTCTGATATTTACCGCTGTTATTTCTCAATAGTCTGCTTATGCTTCTGTTTCATAATCTTTTCATTTCTGGCATTACCTAAATGTCTGAAATCTAACAGGCTACATAGAATAATGATTAAGATGCTGACTTCTGAGCCAGATTACCTGGGTTCAATTCCAGGTGCTGCCACTTACTAGCTGTGCAACCCTGAACAAGTCACTAATCTGTGCCTCAGTTTCCTTATCTATGACATGGAATCGTAGTACCTACACCATAGGGCTCATGTGAGGATTAAAGGAGTTTACACATGTAAGTATTTATTCTGTGCTTGGAACATAATAAACTCTCAATTGAGTGTTGGCACTATTATTATTATTACTATTAACTTCCAGGTACGAGAGATGAGGAGTCACACTCTTCTTCCAACTTCATGGTATGGTTGTATTACAACTTTTGGTTAAATCAATATTCATCGTATTATTATCAGTATATAAATATTGTTTACAGCTGAGCCATGTAGTGTACTATGATTAAATTTCCTTTCTAGTTTATTTTTTGCTCTGTTTTTCCTGTATGTAATTATTGCTGTGTCTTTTAATTTCCTAACATGAGTTTTTCCCTTCAAATCACTGACAGAATTGTGACTTTTCTGTCAATATAACCAGTACATAAGGTCACCCATTGATTCCACTTCTGGAGCCTGTTGGCCTCCTCCTCCTCCCCATTATGATGCCTCTTTGAGCAGGGGTCTAGCATGGCTAAGGGCCAGCCTGAATGGGCACCCAAATCCTGAGTTCCAAATATCTCTCTCCAGTAAAAGCAATGGGCCGCCCTGACTGTGAGTTGCCTGCATGGCAGAAATCATAATCAAAATAATGGACTCCCATAGGGGTTGAGGCTGAGCTTGGGGCTCACTCTGGAGGAAGGAGAGGGGCTCCCTGGTGTGACATGGGTTTGCTTGGGGTCCATGGCACAGAGAGAGACTTTACGAACAGTTCTACTTCCAGTCTTGGAATTTAAACCTAAAACACTAAGACTAATTTCTAATTTCTGTTGCCCGCTAGTTCTGGGCCCTGAACAAGTCACTTAGGTCTGCATGCCTCAGTTTCCCCACTCAGCCATCATGGGTGTTTCAGGATCATCCACTCCCCCAAGTGCTGGCATTGGAGGATTTTGTGATTTGGGGGCTGCCCAGCTCATGTTCCAGGTGGGTAGGGGAAGCATTGGTCCACTGCTGCCTGCCTCTGGGGAGGGGGTCTGTAAGGAAACTTCCAGAAGCTGGGAATGTATGGTTCTTTTGCTATAAGGAGAGGGAGGGGAGGGCAGTCGATGTTGGGGTCCAGGGCTGATGGAAAATACACTCCTCCTGCCTTTCAGCTCTCAGGGGAACTGCAAAGGTATCAATAGAATAACAGAGTGAATCCAAATACAGTAGAAGGAAGGAATAATAGAAAATATTACAAAGAATGAAATGGAATATGAAGAAATAGTAGAGAAGATCAATAAAGCAAAAAATGATGATTTTAAAGACTAAAACAGAACATTCACACTTGGCAAACTTGATCAACTACAAAGACAGAAAAACAAAGAGAGAGAGAAATGCAAACAGTATTAGAAATGAAAAATGGGAGCTAAATATAGAGACAATAGAAAATATAAAGATCGAAAGAATAGACCATGAAAAACTTCTTTATGGCAATACACTTGAAAACATATATTCTAATAAACAGGGATGCCCAGTATACATATGATATACACATTCTACACTTGTGGCATGACTAGAAATCAGCATAGAGTCCAGGTTGAGTCTGGCTTCCTAGAATGGAAATTCATTCAATTAATACTTATGGATACATACTGCATACTTTTAATTGTGCTAGTGCTAACTTTTTTTTTTTTTTTTTTTTTGAGACAGAGTCTCACTCTGTCACCCAGGCTGGAGTGCAGTGGTGTGATCTTGGCTCACTGCAACCTCAGCCTCCAGGGTTCAAGCGATTCTCCTGCCTCAGCCTCCTGAGTAGCTGGGACTACAGGCATGTGCCACCACGCCTGGCTAATGTTTGTATTTTTAGAAGAGACAGGGTTTCACTATGTTGGTCAGGCTGGTCTTGAACTCCTGACCTCGTGATCCACCCACCTTGGCTTCCCAAAGTGCTGGCATTACAGGCGTGAGCCACCATACCCAGCCTAACATATTTTTATAAATGAGATAGACATTAAACAAATCAGTAAAAGAAATAAGTATTAACAATTGTGGTAAGTGCAGTATAGGAAAAGTGAGAGTGTTTGACAGGGAACCTAATCTTACTAGGGCAAAGGGCAGATCAGCAAAGGTTACTTGAAAAAGTGATATTTAAGCTGTGACCTCAGTGAGTAGAAATAATCCGGGTTAGAAGGTGGTACAGAGTCTAAATACAGAGGAGAAAGAAAGCGATATATGAAAGCAGTCTGATACGAAGGATCAACCGGGGATCAGAGGGTGCAAAGGTAGAAAGGTGTGTGACTCGGTGTGATCAGAGGGGGGCCCATGGGAACCATGGGGAAAGTGAGCGGCAGAGGGTCCTGTCCCAGAATCCTCTTCTGTGGCCATGGCAGGGCCAGCGTGTGTCGCCCCATAGTGAAGGTGGGCAGGTACGTGTATGTCCTTCCACAGGAGCCTAATGCCAACCTTGGCAGGGTCCCCTGGAGACGGTTTCCTGAAGGCCACCTCAGGAGGCCGGGGCTGGGGCCCATTAGACCTACAGACTCCCAAGGTCCTCCTTTGGTTTTTCACCTGCTGTCTCTTCGTTTCCACTTGACTCAGTTCTGCTCAAGGAAATGTCTCAATTTGTTCAACAAACATTGTTTGAGGACGGTAGAAGATTATATTAGTGTTCAGATGTTTACTGTCCCCCCACCCAGTGGAACAGCGTTCTTCTCCACCCCATGGCCTGGGACTCGACCACAGGACTTGTTTTGCAAAGCCACTGGAAGTGAATGGATGGGACTGAAGCCAAATTGAAATGCATTCGCTCCAACAGGCTTTTCTTCTCCTCCTCTACCATCGCAGGGAGAGCTTCCAGGCCTCCCACCGCCCTTCAGCCCAAGCCCCAGGATGAACACATGCAGAGCCGTTCTGTGGGCCAAGCCCAGGCAGCCTCCATGGCAAAGCAGTCACCCAGTCAAGCCCAGGGGGACCTGCTGAGCCCCCTCCAGCCACCCTGCAGAAATGAGAGTGAGAACAAATGGTTTGAAGCCACTGAGTTTGGGGGTGGTTTGTTCCACAGCAATGGATGACTGACACAAGGGACTACCACGGGTCAAGGTCCCACCCACATAAGCCTTGGGAGTTCACTGGGAAGCAAAGGCAGACCCTCATGAAATGAACAGTCTGGCGAGATGTAGATTAACGAAAAAATCAGACAAGTAAGTGTGAAAATCACCCCCATGACAAGTGCAATGAGGGGGTTCATGGGAGCATGTGCCATAGGAGCAGTGAGCAAGTCAGACCACAGAGAGTCTGTGGCCACAGAAGGTTTTTGGACTCTATTTTAAAAGCGGTGAGTGGGGGTCTGAAATGTGCATTTTGCAAAGATCATTTCTGCTATTGAGTGGGAAACAGATTGGGAGGGGCTGTGAATGCCAGGAGGTGGATGAGGAGGCTCGGCAGTCATCTAGGTGAGAGGCGATGGTGGTACGTGGCTGACAAGGTCAAGATCAAGGTGTGGGCAGGGCTGTGCTCTCTCTGAAGGCTCTAGGGGAGGATCCTTCCTTGCCACTTTCAGCTTCTGATGGTTGTGGGCAATCGTTGGCATTCTTTGGCTTGTAATGCCTCACTCCAATCTCTGTATCTCTTCTCCGTGTTTCCATGTTCTAATCTCCCTCCTTTTATAAAAAGGACACCTGTCATTAGATTAAGGCCTGTCCTAATCCAGTATGGCCTCATCTTAACTTGGTTATGTCTGCAAATACCCTATTTCCAAATAAGGTCGTATTCACAGGTTCCAAGTGGACATGAATTTTGGGGGAACACTCTTCAACCCAGTACAGAGTGGCATGGGGTGGGGGCAGAAGATGTGACAGCGTGGACAGTGTTGGGGGTTACTTGAGGAGGGGAAATGAATGGAATGTGGGAGGGGGCCACCGGTGGGCCATCTGGTGCCCTATTCTTTTCTTGACCACATTCTGACCTTTCTTTCTGGCCACGGAGCCACTCCTTAGAGTCAGCGTCTGCTCATTTCCTTGTTGTGCGGTCAGGCTTGTCCCTGACTTGCACAGATCCTTTATTTGGCTATTGTTCTGCCTATGACCGTCACTGGGGCTGCGAAGGGAGCACCTACCCTTTTCTTTGCCACTTGGTACTCCCGGTGCTCTGGGTTCAGAAGAGTCACTCTCAATCTGACCTGGGCCAACGTGCAACTTGGCTTTTGCGTTCAGGGGTTCAAGTCCTGGCCCTACCACTTACTGGCTTGGCGACTCTGGGAGATCTATGTAACCACTTTGTATCTCAGCTTCCCCACCGTAGAGTGGAGATAATCATAGAACCCACCTCATAGAACCCACCTCCTATGAGGGTCACATGAGATAGTCCCTGTACCATACAGAGCACGGTGCCTGGCACATAGCACTCAATAAATTTTAGCTTTGAAAACGTCTATTGTCATTCTATGGGTTTGGATCCCTTAATTATTTCTTCTTCCAAACTGACATCCCCTGAAGAGAAAGATCCAGGACATCCCCACTGAAGCAGCCCTCCCAGAGTCAGCCTCACTGTTTTCAGCTGGAACGTGCCAAGCTCTGTGCAGAAGGGTGGCAGGACAGACTGGGTGCGGTGGCTCACACTTGTAATCCCAACGCTTTAGGAGGCCCAGGCAGGCAGATCACATGAGCTCAGGAGTTTGAGACCAGCCTGGCCAACATGGTAAAATCCCATCTCTACTAAAAATACAAAATTAGCCAGGCGTGGTGGCGGGTGCCCCTAGCCCCAGTTCCTAGGGAGGCTGAGGCAGGGGAATCACTTGCACCCGGGAGGTGGAGGTTGCAGTGAGCCAAGATCATGCCACTGCACTCTAGCCTGGGCAATAGAGGGAGACTCCATCTGAGAAAAAAGAAGGGTGGCAGGACTGACGCTCCAAGCTCCTGGGGGTATTTTTCCAGGAATGAGGCAGAATGGGAGGTGATTCACTCTCATTCTCCAAACTGGTCCTTCATGGGATCAACGCTAACTTTAAAACCCAGCACAGAGCAAGGCATACAACTTACATCCAGTAAATGCTTGCTGAATGAATGAGGCAGTTGATCCTCTGGCTGGGGACAGGGGCATCCTGAGATGAGGATGGAGCAGAGAAGCTAGACCTGTCAGTTTGGCCTCTTTATCAAGGTGTTGACCAAACACAGCAAGCTCTGTGGTGGGGAACAGGAGGGTGAGATGTGTCCCTGACTATTGGAAATCTCTGATCTGTTATTTGAGACAGAAAGGTGAACTTTTCTAGAATATTAATATAGAGTCTTAAAATTTGAACTGAAGCCACTGAATACAGGTCTTTCTCCCTCTCTAAGTTTTTAAAAAAAGACCACAGAGCAAACTTACATAAAATGATTATTTGTTAACACTGTTACCAACTGGAATGATCTCATTTATTGTTTACTATTGGTCTCTCCCACTGAAATGGAAATTCTCTAAGGCCCAGAGCCTGGTCCATATTGTTTATCGCTCTCCAGCATGCAGAATAGCACTGTTCCATATTTATTTATTAGGTTCCTAAATTTTTAATAAAAATAAATACTGAGGGATCAAATAATAAATACTTGGAGGGGATTTTGCTTTGATTGTTTAATGGAGTTTTACTACATTAATACTACTAAAATTAGTTAATTATATTATAACGTATATTCAAGATGTCCCATGGATAAAGATAAACTGAAATACTGTTAAAAGCAACTGGTGAAGATTTAAGATAGGCACCAATATCACAGCCTGCTCACTATTACTTCACTGTGTTTTTGAAGAACTTTGCAATAGTTATTGTCCCAAACCCAAGATCATCTCTTTATTATTTTTTTATCAAAGTCATAGGAACTCTTTCCAAGCCTGTTTATCATCTAATGTCTCATTTAAATCTCCCCAAAACTTTGCTCTGAATCTTTTCCTTTATTCGTGATTAACAATGTCTGATAGAGCTATAGTGCAATATCATGCTTTGCCAGCAGGCGTCGCTGTCTGACAATATGTGATCCGGTGTGAGCACTACAACAGTTTATGACCAAATGATCTACAAAATGAATCAATGTACTAAATTAGGGAATATTATGAGATCAAAATTCTGTAAGTAGTTGGCTGTGATGGCTCATGCCTATAATCCCAGTACTTCGGGAGGCCAAGGCAGGAAGGTCACTTGAGCCCAGAAGTTCAAGACCAGCCTGGGCAACATGGTAAAACCCTGTCTCTATTTTTTTTTAATTAACATATAAAGCACTCTACTTCTGTTTTGCATCATGAGATAAGTATACGTCTTATGCTAAGGATGCATAATAGATGTAAATTTTATTAATATGCTCCAGTGTTCTTTATGTTCTGGTGGATCTTGCTACAATTCTGTGTTGTGGATCCCAGGCTTTAAAAAAAAAAAAAAAAAAAAAAAAAAACTATTATCTTGAAAATTCTCAAAATCCTTGATTTCATTCCAGCACAATTAATTGTGCTCAATTAATGTTTGTTGAATGATTGCACCACCTCCCCAAATTCTGGGGAAATGTGTAGAGCAGTTCCACAGATGAGAACAGGAAATCTCAGAAAGGTTAAATAACTTGCTCAAGGTCACATAGCTGATGAATGGCAGAGCTGGGGGTTGCATTGGGTTTGTCTATTACCAAATCCTTTGCACATTCGCTCCAGTTGGCAAAAGGGACTCGGAGAAGACGGCAGCCCTTAACACTTGTGAGGGCAGGAGGATTCTGCGCTAAGAGCTCAAGGCTCAGAACCATCGTCAGAAAAAGTAGCTGATGCTAATTCACCATCTAACAGTTTCTCTTCACCATTTCCCGGAGACAGATTAAAGACAGGAGCAAATTGTGCTGATGCAAGTAATAAAATGTGTGTGGGGGTGGGGTGGAGTTGGGGGGGTTGGGGGTGACATCACTGGGAGCTCAGAGCCACCTCCCTCCCGACTCACCCCTGCAGTACACAGATCCTTGAAGAAGTCCTGAGTCACCCTTCAAACTTTTGGATAGTATCTATCAGCTTATGTCACAATGTTGCAAGATTGTGTATCTTTTTTTTTTTTTTTTTAACAAACAATAGTATCAGCATGCTAGGGTGATTCTGGGCCCTTCTGACACATAACCTGGCCTCCAGGATTGCTCAACATTGCCCCATGCCGCAGCAGTCACTGCCGGCTGACCAGCTTTCCATCATCCGGCCAACCTGCCCAGCGACCTGGAGGAGAGGAGGTCCACTCCCCAGGGGTTCTTCTGGGAAATTTAGGTCAGCGGGATCTAATTATTCAACTGGATCAGAGCTGAGATTTCCAGATTAACGCCGAAGGGGGGTGGGGTGGGGGTGCTGAAGACTTTTCATCAGGAACTGTCTTTCAGGGCCTTAAATATCAAAGCTGAGTCTCTAGCTCCAAAGTGCCCCAGTCTGCCCTGGAAGCTTCCCAGATGGTAAGAGGTGAGGCCTGGAGGAGATCCTCTTAGGAAAGCTGACACACCATGGCCCCAGACCACGTGGCCGTAGCACCAGCCCCATGAGATGACAGTGCCTGGTAGAGGCCACACACACAGTGAATAACCCACCAAACAGGGCTACTCTCCCAAGGAGGAGAAATGAACCCATCAGAGGCAGCTGTGATTTTTCAGCAATGACTGCAGTGGGCTGCACCCCATGGGCCTGTCCCAGAGGCTCTCACCAGTCTCCCAAGTAAACAACAGTTCTCAAAATACAGAGTGGCTGGAGGGGGTCATATGCTCTTTTTTTTTTTTCTTTTTTTTGAGACGGAGTCTTACTCTGTCTCCCAGGCTGGAGTGCAGTGGCTCGATCTCAGCTTACTGCAAGCTCCGCCTCCCGGGTTTACGCCATTCTCCTGCCTCAGCCTCCCGAGTAGCTGGGAAATTGTTTTGTTTGTTTGTTTGTTTTTAAGTAGAGACAGAGTTTCACCATGTTAGCCAGGATGGTCTGGATCTCCTGACCTTGTGATCTGCCCACCTCAGCCTCCCAAAGTGCTGGGATTACAGGCGGGACTCATGCTGTTTTAAAATTATTATTATTACTGTTTTTTTTTTTTTTTGAGATGGAGTCTTGCTCTGTTGCCCAGGCTGGAGTGCACAGGTACAGTGTTGGCTCACTGCAACGTCTACCTCCTAGGTTCAAGAGATTCTCCTGCCTCAGCCTCCCGAGTACCTGGGATCACAGGCACACACCACCACACCCAGCTAATTTTTGTATTTGCAGTAGAGATGGAGTGTTGCCATGTTGGCCAGGCTGGTCCTGAACTCCTTTTGTGTGTGTGTGTTTGTGTGTGTGTGCGTGTGCATGTGTGTGTGACGGAGTCTCGCTCTGCCACCCAGGCTGGAGTGCAGTGGCGCAATCTCGGCTCACTGCAATCTCCACCTCCTGGGTTCATGCCATTCTCCTGCCTCAACCTCCCAAATAGCTGGGTTTTGCAGGTGCCCGCCACCATGCCCGGCTAATTTTTTATATTTGTAGCAGAGATGGGGTTTCATTGTGTTAGCCAGGATGGTTTTGATCTCCTGACCTCATGATCCACCCGCCTCGACCTCCCAAAGTGCTGGGATTACAGGTGTGAGCCACCGTGCACGGCCAATTATTATTATTATTATTTAATTTTTGTGCTGAGTCTGTGTCTTGCTCTGTTGCCCGGGCTGGTCTTGAACTCTTGGGTTTAAGTGATCTGCCTGCCTCAGCCACCCAAAGTGTGGGGATTAAGGGCGTGAGAGCCACCACATCCAGCCTCAAGTGCTCTTTTAACTGGGAAGCACCCCTAAGCTGCTGGCCATGGCTGCCCACCTGACCAGTCTGGGTTCAGCATTCCTAAACCGCTGGCACCTGGAAAGTCAGAATGCCCACTCAGGCCCGCCCAGCCCAGGGCAGTCGGTTGAGTCTCCGTATTCCTATTCTGAGTTCAAACAAAGCTAAACTAAACTGATTTTCAGCACCGTAAGATGGGAGACATCAAACTTTGTAATCTCACAGTTCAGTTGGGTTCCAAGCTCTGGACAGCTGGCCTCGGGCCAGGCACTGTTTCCTCTTTACAGTGAGGGTGATACTAGTCCCGCCTTCACTGTATTGGGTTATGGTAAAGACCCAATAACTACGGTAGCCCCACTATTTGTTTCGACTTCCCCAGAAAGGCTAACTCCTCACCGTTTTCAATGGACACTACACAGCGAGGGGTGGGGAATGCAAGACAATTTTGCTCTCCAAACAATAATGTCTTTAAAATCTTCCCAGTCCCAAGTGACTGCTCTGCTCGGGGAAGGGGCAGGAAAATTCCTTGGACGAGCTAGAGCCACAGGACAAGTCCTCAGAGGCTGGGACCTGTTCAGGGAGCAGCCCTGCGGATGCCAGGTGCCCGCGCCCTCAGGGTCTTGAGGTCCGAGGCCCCCGTCCCCGTGGACACCGAAACGTGCGGGGCTGAAACAGCGCTGCAGGAGGCTCCCTGGACCCCCTGGCGGCCGCCCACCCGTCCCCGCTGGGCACTTCAGAGGAACCCGGCGAGGCCTTGCTCGGGATTACTGGGACAACCCCACTCTCCGCGAAGATTTCTCCTTCTCGTAAGACCCCCGTCCCCACTCCAGCCTCCCGCGGCTGCAACCCAGGCCCTGCGCCACGCGTTTCCCAAAGACGCCTCCGGAGGGACCAGAGCTTCGGGCTGGCAACACCAAGGCGGTGACTCGGGAGAGGGCGGCGGACTAAGGGGGCGAAGGGGGCGGCAGAGCGAGCGTCGGGCTTACGCGACCCGCGCCCCGCGCCCCCTGCCTTCCATGCAGTGTTGAGTGGTCTGTGCGCCCGAGGCCGGGGGCGGGGCGGGGCGGGGCGGGGCGGGGCGGGGCGGGGCGGGGACAGGGGACGGCCCCACCCACCGGCGCTTTTCTCTTTTTTTCACTTTAAAGCCGTCGGTTGATTTTCTCCTCCGCACAGAAGTCGCGCTCGGGCAGCCTGCGCGCTCGCAGCAGGAACCAGGCTCCAGGCGCCGGCGCCGGGGCCGCGGGGAGGAGGCGACTTCGCTCCCTGCGGCGGGCGCGGCCCGGGCGCCCGAGCCTCCTCGGCCTTGGAGAGCAGCGGCGGCGGCGGCACCCCGGGCGCGGTAGGCGGCGCGGGGCACCTGGGACCCGATGGGTGGGCGTCCGGCCCGGGCGGGGGGCGCGGGGGCCCGGGCGGGGGCGGACGCGGGGATCGCGGCGCTGGGGGACCGAGTGGGTGGCGCGGGGCCGGGCGCAGGGGAGCGGGTGGGGTACGGGATGGGGACTCGGGGCGCGGCTCCTCCCGCGGTGGCTTCGGGGGCGCCTGCCTCTCCGCGGATCCAGGGAAAGGGGCCCGGGCCCGCTCCTCGCTGCCGCCGCTGCAGGGCAGGGGTCCCGGGGCGAGGCCCGGCGGCGGTCTCAGGGCGCGGGGACCGTCGCGACGAGTTGCGGTCCCGAGGAGGGGCCGGGGCGCTCCGGGGCCGTTGACCCGTCCCCTCCTTAACCCGGGGGCAGCGGGACCCCGCTGGGCTGAGTTAGTTTCGCTTTTCCCGCCAGTCCGAGTCGGGATTGGCGGCGCGGCCCGGTCCGCCGTCAGGGTGCCCCCACCCTCCCGCAGCACCTCCCCCAGGGAGCCTGCCGGGGACACCCGAGCGCCGCCCTCCCCGCCGCCCCGGAGCCGCCGCAGCTTCTCCCAGCAGCGGAGGGAGAGCCGGAGAGTTGTCAGGAAATCGATTAAATCGGAAAAACAAGGGCGGCCTGGGCCCGCGGGAGGACTCGCGGATGGGTCACCGTCCCCGGGCGTGTGCGGGGCTCGTGGCGTCCAGGTTCCGGTGAGGGGTGAGGACGGGACGGGACGGGACGGCCCCCAGGGGAGGGTGCGGGTCTGCAGGAAGAGCGGGTGTCTCTGAGAGTGCATCTGCGTGTGTGTTTGTGCGTGTCCTTGTGAATATGTACCTGCGTATGAGTGTATTTGTGTGTTCATGTGTGTATGTCTCTAAGTGCATCTGTGTATGTATGTGTCTTTGAGTGTGTGTCTGAGTGAGTCTGTGTGTCTGTCAATGTGTGCCTGAGACTCTGAGTGACTGTGTGTGTGTCTCTGTGTATTTGTGTGTGCCTCTGTACGTCTGTGTGTGTCTTGAGTGTGTGTGTGTGAGTTGTGTATATGTCTTTGGCTGTGTGTCTCTGCAAGTTTGTGTCTCCGAGTGTGTGTCTGTGCAAATGTGTGTCTCTGTGTCTTTGTGTGTGTGTGTCGTTGTGTGTCTTTGTGTGTGTCTCTGTGTGTCTTTGTGTGTCCGCATGTGTGTCTCTGTGAGTGTCTCTGTGTGTGTGTCTCTGAGTGTGTCTGTGTATGTGTGGGTGTCCGAGTGTGTGTCTGTGTGTCTTTGTGAGTGTGTCTGTGTGTGTGTGTGTGTCTCTGTGAGTGTGTGTGGGGACCATGCCGGAGGACCTCTGGTTCCTAGGTGCTGCTCCTCGTGGTGATTTCTTTGCTTTGTTCTGGATAGCTGGGCGTGCTGGGCCACAGACACCTCACTAGGCCAGCCCTGCTGGTGCCCCCGAGGAGAGTGCAGGCTCTTCCTCCCTCCATTTCTCTGAAAATGAACTACACAGTTTGGGGGTGAGTTGGCAGGGGCTGCTTCCTGAGTGAGTAATATTTAATTAAACACTCCAGTCTGTAGCATCAGAAACTGGTCATGAGTTGAGTTTTAACAGGTGTTCATGGTAAAAGCGCCATCCCTGGTGACTAAGGTTTGGTGTCCTTGGAAGAATTTTCTTGTTGCGGGGGGCTGGGCCCACAACTTCATTTCTCATTGTGGGGTGTGAGGAAAACAGCAAGCAAGGAAGGGGATGAGGGCCTCTCCCTTCTGCCCTGCCCCCTCCTCAGACCCCCCTCCCAGTGGTGGAAAGCCCTGGGCTAAGCATGAGCGGCACAGGTGGTGGTCTCTCCCCACTGAGGAATTTTGGAGTCAGAGAAGCCCTGTCTTACTGTCTAGGCCAACCTGTCCTTTCCCAGCAGAGGCCCAGAGAGGGTGGTTCACTTACCCAGATTGCACAGCCAGGGCTATGGACCAAGACTCCCCAGTCCTGAAACTGTTGCTGTTGGTTACTGTCCCCAGCACTGAGGTCATGGGCCAGGCACTTCATGTCTCCCCAGCTGTGAAGTGATGGGCTGGATTAGATCATTTAAAGCACTCCTGCTCTCTTACAGCTGCTTTTCTTCTGCAGGGAGCACTTTACCCAGTAGATGGAGTGTGTGTGTGTGTGTGTGTGTGTGTGTGTGTGTGTGTGTTTGTGGGTGGGGAGGTGTGGAGTGGACTAAGGCAATCACTTTACAAGTCTTCCTTTTCCAGCCTGGCTACCACCGTAGCAGCAGAGAAAACAAAAGCAGTAGCACATTGGCCCCAGTGGCTCAGACAGCCCCGAGCAGGGAGCAAACCCAGTGCCATGCCGGCTTCAGGGAGGCCAGGCCCTGGGAAGAATCAGTGGGTTTCAGGGCCCTTAGGAAGGAGTGGTCCTGCCTGGGGCCCCGGTGATGTCACTTTGGAGCTGGGTGAGGCCGTTTCTTGGGCTGCTCCAGTAAGGCTGGATCCGCCCTTCAGTGGGTTCCTCTGGGCTGCTGCAAAAAACTCACCCCCTTGGAATCATCACAGATGTTTAATTTCTCCACCAGAGCTGGGGAATGGGGTTGGGTCCCAGCTCGTGGAAGCCAGCGTTGCCCTCCCACCCCCATGGTGTGTGCCGTGCTCCCTTCCTGCACCTGCCCCTCCTCCTGGGTGGATGGAAACTTGCCTGCAGACGCATTTTCAAATTTAGCAAAACCTCTGATTCTCATGGTGTTCATGAGTTCATCTGGGCATTTTGCATCAGTTCTTCTCAAGAAATAGGTTGTGGCTGGTGTGCATGATTCAGTTTATCTTTTTGTTCTGAAAAATTTTATCAGACGAAAGCACAAGGTCAGGTACAGGTGTGCCTCAGTCTGCCCCGGGGTGTGTTACCTTCTTCCCAACCCCCAACACTCGATCAATGAAATTCAGACTCTAAGGCACTTTGATTTTGGACTTTCAATGAGTGCTCTCCCCTCCCCCAGTTATCTGATAACATCTCCCCCAGTCTAAAGTTCCACTGGCAGCCAGGTGCCAGGCTCTGTGCTACAGAGTGCTTTATGGACGTGACTTTGAGTCCTAAGCATAATAATAGTGGGAAATGGTTTCATGGTTTCACAGTGCATGTGAGTGCTGGCTCTGACCTGAGTCCTTGACACGTTGACTCATGGGCTTCCTAAGGACCCTGGGAAGTGGGTTCTGCCTCCATGTCCATTCTCCTGAGGCTTGGAATGGGCAGGTAACTTGGCTAAGGTCTCGCTGCAAGGGAATGGTAGAGCCAAAACTCGAATCCAGATTTGGCACCCAAGTCCTTTGCCAGTGCAGTTTGTCACTTCCACCACCTGAGCCTTTTCTTCAAGAAGTATGTGCTTATTTTTTAAATGAAATGTTTTGTTATTATGGAAAATATCAAAAATACCAAAGTTAGAAGCAGAGTATGATGAGCCCCCAGGTTTCCTCACCTTGCATGCACACACATACTCACATACGCACATACATACTTATGCTCGCAGAAGACACGCACATATGTACACACACATACACAAACATATGCATGCACACTTACATATGCACACACATACATGCACACATACACACACACCCTGGATTATTTTGAAGCGCGTACAAGATGTCAGGTCATCCGTAGCTTCTTCCTAAGAAGCATTTAAAGGAAGCATCAAGTCTCAAAGAGGTTGACTGTTACTTTATGCAGGGCAAGAGTCAGGAGATGTACATCCATTCTGACTTGGACTTGAGGCTCCTTCCTTGCTTGGACAAAGGGAGGATGGCAAAACCCAACAGCTCATTGGGGGATCTGTCCTGCTGCCAACCCCCTGGAACCTTTGGGAAGCTGCCTGTTTGCTTTGTGTTTTAAAAGTTCTGTTCATTGCCCAACGTTAAAAATAAATGAGTCCAGTGGTCATGAGACAGACCACATCAACAACAGGCTTAGGCTCTCGGGGCCTTTCTTGGAGATGGGGAAGAGAATCCGCCAAGGCACAGCCCAGCCTTGCCCGCCATTGAGGTCCAGACCTTGTGCAATGCAGGCATGGGATTTGTGGCAGGGCTGGCTGTCAGGAGATGTGACTGTGAGAATGGTTTGTCAACAACCTCTGCATCTGATCTGAAACTGAGCCTGCCCCTCTTGAATTTACTGCGTAGGCGATGGGTGGAGGAGTCCAAGAGTCTCTGCCACCTTTGGGCATCTCTTGGAAAACTAGGAAGACACTGGGTAATTTGAGCGCAAGATGAAGAAAGTATTAGGATGCAAACCCCACCCTTGAGAAATGACTGCTGAGTAGGAATATAGGATTCCAGGGTTGGAAAAACCTACCTGTGACAAGGGCTTGACAGGTGCCCCAGTTGTGAACACCCCTTGCCAGACAGTCTGAGTGTGGCCGATCTGGTCACACCCTTTCCAAGGTCAGAGTGAGGAGCTGCACTCCACTCCAAGAGAACCACTTGAGTTTTCTAACTGATACAAGCAGACACCAAGGGAGCATGTGTGGGAGTGGATATCAGGATGTGGAACCAACATAAAGTTGGATCCGGCTGAATTTATGGATATAGGCCCACTAAGCAGAGATTCTGCACTTAATGTTGTAGCTCAGGGAGTTAAGAAGAGATCCATTTGGTTGGTTGACTGGAACATGGATCAAAGAATGACCTGCTGTGAGTGAGTTCGAGTTGCTGGGTCTCCTTTGGTTTAATGTAGAGGTAGGGATTTATAGGCTTAGGTTTCATGTAGAGTTAGGGATTCAAAGACTTAAGGACATTGGAATGCTGGAGTGGATCTGTCACTTAAAAGCTACTCACCCACACTGGGAAGATTCAGAAGACAGATCTTTCACCAATACGTTGAAAGAGAGATTTGTGAGGGGCCCCAGCATCCCTGAAGAGCTCCGTGATCCAGCCCTTACAGTACAGTCACTCAAATGGAAAACTTAAATGCAACGGGAGTAATTGCATTTGGAGTGCAGGGGCCAAGTGGCAGTACTCAGCCATCCAAGGCAAGGTCAGTGTGGTTACCTAATGGACTGCAGAGGCAAAGCTGCAATCAGAATAGTCTGACTTGTGTGGATCTATGGCATTGGATAGTTAATCGTGGTGTTCTTAGAAGTGAAATAGACAGGAAACCTATGAACTTCTTACTTGATCTTATAAGTTACTTGATTCTTTGAAGTTTTCTATATAAGCAGAAACTTACAGGTCAAATGAAAAAGAAGTCTTGGGCCGGGCGTGGTGGCTCACGCCTGTAATCCCAGCACTTTGGGAGGCCGAGACGGGTGGATCACGAGATCAGGAGATCGAGACCATCCTGGCTAACACGGTGAAACCCCGTCTCTACTAAAAAATTCAAAAAACTAGCCGGGCAAGGTGGCAGGCGCCTGTAGTCCCAGCTACTTGGGAGGCTGAGGCAGGAGAATGGCATGAACCCGGGAGGCGGAGCTTGCAGTGAGCCACTGCACTCCAGCCTGGGGGACAGAGCGAGACTCTGTCTTGGAAAAAAAAGAAAAAAGAAAAGAAGTCTTAACTTGAATAAATGAAACAGAAAAATAATTAAAACAGAAAATCACAGCCCTCAATCAGCTTCCCAGGCTTGAGCCAGTTTACACAATTAAGCCCCCCTGAATGAATGAATGAATGAATGAATGAATGAATGAATAAACGAATGAATTGGAGGCTGGGTCCCTTTGAAGAAGGACCTCAGTACACTACAGCAAGTGTATGCTATTAGTCTTCCTCCTAGCCTTCCCCCAAAGGGACCTGTGGCCTTTTACCAGGGTGAATATGCATTGAGGAAAGGGAAATAATTAGACTTTTCAGGGATAACTGGACGCTGAACTGATACTGATTCCAGGACACCGAAAACATCACTGCGGCCCGCCAGTCAGAGAACGGGCTTATGGGGAGGTCAGGTGATCAATGGAGTTTTAGCTTCGGTCCAACTTGTGGTGGCTCCAGTGGATCCCTGAACCCATCCTGGGGTTATTTCCTGGTTCCAGGTTTGTAATTGACATACTGAGCACCTAGCAGAATCCCCACACTGGTTCCGTAACTTGTGCAGTGAGGGCTATTATGGTGGGAAAGGTCAAAGGGAAACCATGAGCATTGCCTCTGCCTAGGAAAATAGTACATCAAAAGCAGCATTGCGTCCCTAGTGGAGCTGCAGAGATTAACGCCACCATCAAGGACTTGGAGGATGAGGGCGGTGGTGACCCCCACCACACCCCCATTCAGCTCTCCGATTGGGCCGGCGCAGAAGACAGACGGACTTTGGAAACTGATAGTGGATTATTGTAAATTAACCAAGTGGTGACTCCAAAAATTCACATATCTCTGGTCCCTGGTACTGCATGCAGCTGTTGATCTGGCAAATGCCTTTCTCTTTATACCTGTCCATAAGGCCCACCAGAAGTAGTTTGCTTCCAGCTGATCAGGCCAGCAGTGCCCCTTGACGGTCTTGGCTCATGGGTATATCAGCTCTCCAGCCCTGTGTCACAGTTTACTTCACAGTCATCTTGATCACCTTTCCCTTCCACAGATATGCTAGGGCTGGACACAGTGGCTCACTCCTGTAATCCTAGCACTTTTAGCACTTCAGGAGGCTGAGGCAGGAGGATCACTTGAGCTCAGGAGTTTGAGACCAGCCTGGGCAACATAGTGAGACATCATCTCTATAATTTTTAATTTTTTTTTTTATTTTTTATTTTAGACAGAGTCTCGCTTGATCTTGGTTCACTGCATCCTCTGCCTCCTGGGCTTAAGTGATTATCTTGCTTCAGCCTCTCGAGTAGCTGGGACTACAAGTGTGCACCACCACTCCCAGTCAATTTTTTTTTTTTTAAGTAGAGATGGGGTTTCACCATCCCTACAAAAAAACTTTTAAAAACATTACCCAGACATGATGGTGCATGCCTGTGGTCCCAGCTACTTGGGTGGCTGAGGTGGGAGGATCACTTTAGCCTAGGAGGTCAAGACTTGCAGTGAGCAGTGATTGTGCTACTTTACTCCAAGCTGGGCAATAGAGTGAGACCCTGTCTCAAAAAAAAAAAAAAAAGTATCTTGCTGGTTCATTGCATTGATGTCATTATGCTTGATTGGACCTAGTGAGCAAGAAGTAGCAACCACTCTGGACTGATTGGTAGGACATATACATGTCAAGTGATGGGAAAGAAATTCGACAGAAATTTGGGGGCCTTCTCCCTTAGTGAAATTTCTTGGGGGCCAGTGGTGTCAGGCCTGTGAAGGTATCCCCTCTAAGGTGAAGAATAAGTTGTTACAGCTTTCCTCCTACAACCAAGAAAGAGGCACAATGCCTAGTGGGCCTATTTGGGTTTTGGAGGCAACACATTCCTCATTTGGGTGTGTTACTCCAGCCCATTTGCTAAGTCACTCTAACGTGTCTAGTTTTGAACGGGGCCCGTCGCAGAAGACTGCAACAGGTCCAGGCTGCGGTGCAGCCTGCTTTGCCACTTGGACCACCAGCGGATCCAGTGGTACTTGAGGTCAGTGGCAGACAGGGAGGCTGCTTAAAGCCTTTGGCAGGCCCCTGTAGATGAATCGCAGTACAGGCCTTGTGATTTTAGAGCAAGGCCCTGCCGTCATCTGCAAATAACTTCATGCCTTTTGAGAGACAGCTCTTGGCCTAATACTGGGCCCTAGTAGAAACTTAACGTTTGACCATCAGCCACGAAGTTGCCATGTGACCTGAGCTGCCCATCATGAAATGGGCGTTGTCTATGATCTGACCCACCAAACCGTACATTGGGCATGTACGGCAGAACGCTCCTGTCAGGTGGAAGTGGTATATATGGGATCAGGTCTCAGCAGGTCCTGAAGGCACAAGTAAGTGACATAAGGAAGTGGTCCAAAGGCCCATGGTTCTTACTTTGCCCACTGCCTTCTCTCTCCAGCCTGTACCTGTGGTCTCCTGGGGAGTTCCCTATGATCAGTTGACAGTGGAAGTGAAGACTCAGCCTGGTTTACAGATGGCTACAGATGACTCTTACTATATGCAGGCACCACCCAAAAGTGGACAGCTGCAGCACTATAGCCCCTTGCTGGGACGTCTCTAAAGGACAGGGGTGAAGGGAAATCCTCCCAGGCAGAGATTCAGGCAGTGCACCTGCTTGTACACCTTGCTTGGAAGGAGAGATGGCCAGATGAGTGATTATATACTGATTCATGGGCTGTGCCTGATGATTTGGCTGGATGGTCAGGGACTTGGGGACTTGGAAAGAATATGATTGGAAGATTGGTGACAAAGAAATCTGGGGGCCTGACATAGTGGCTCACACCTGTAATCCCAGCACTTTGGCAGGCCAAGGTGGGAGGATTGCTTGAGCCCAAGGAATTCGAGACCAGCCTGGACAACGTAGTGAGACTCCCCGTCCCCCATCTCTAAAAAAAAAATTAAAAATTAGCTGGGCATGGTAGCTCATGCCTGCAGTCCCAGCTACTTGGGAGGCTGAGGTGGGAGGATCACTTGAGCCTAGGAGGTTGAGGCTGCAGTGAGCTGTGATTGCTCCGGCCTAGGCAACAGAATGAGACCCTGTATCGAAAAACCCAACCAAACAAAAAAGAAATTGGGGGAATATGTATGTGGATAGACCTCCTGAGTGGGCAGAGGACATGAGGTATGTGGGTAGGATGACCTAGGTGGATTCTAGTCAGCCTCTTTCCTTAGCCACCCCTGTCATCGCCTGATGGGCTCAGGGACAAAGTAGTCATGGTGGCAGAGATGGAGGTGATGCGTGGGCTCAGCAACATGGACTGCCCACTCACCAAAGCCGACCTGGCTGTGGCTACCACTGGGTGCCAGTCTGCCAGCAGCGGAGACTAACACTGAGCTCCAATATGGCCCCATTCGCCAGGATGATCGCTGCACCTGGTCGAAGGCACATTGGACCACTTCTATTTTGGAAGGGGCAGCATTTTGTCCTTACTGGAACAGGCACTTATTCTGGATACAGATTCGTCTTCCCTGCACATAGTGCTTCTGCCAAAGTCACCATCCATTGATCCACAGAACACCATACCCACTGTCATGCTGTCCACATAGCACTGTTTCCAAGGAACTCACTTCACAACCAAAGAAGTGTGGCAATGGGCTCATGTGCATGGAATTGGCGGGTGAGCACGAGCCCACTGGTTTCACCTATCACGCTAAGTGGAACTATGACCTTGTTATTGCCTTTATTTGGAAATTAAGTATGACTTAAGATGCCAGTGGGTGCCTATGGGTGCCAGTTGATAAGGGGTAGACCTGTGATGATTGATTTTGGATGTCAACTTGACTAGATTAAGGAATACCCAGATAGATGGTAAAGCATTGATTATTCTCTATGCTTCAGTACTCACTGAGCCTGTCCCTTTTCTGCTAAAAAAAAAAAAAAAAAAAAAAAAAAAAAAAAAAAAAAAAAAAAAAAAAAAAAAAAAAAAAAAAAAAAAAAAAAAAAAAAAAAAAAAAAAAAAAAAAAAAAAGAAAAAAAAAAAAAAAAAAAAAAAAAAAAAAAAAAAAAAAAAAAAAAAAAAAAAAAAAAAAAAAAAAAAAAAAAAAAAAAAAAAAAAAAAAAAAAAAAAAAAAAAAAAAAAAAAAAAAAAAAAAAAAAATATAAAAAAAAAAAAAAAATAAAAAAAAAAAAAAAAAAAAAAAAAAAAAAAAAAAAATAAAAAAAAAAAAAAAAAAAAAAAAAAAAAAAAAAAAAAAAAAAAAAAAAAAAAAAAAAAATAAAAAAAAAAAAAAAAAAAAAAAAAAAAAAAAAAAAAAAAAAAAAAAAAAAAAAAAAAAAAAAAAAAAAAAAAAAAAAAAAAAAAAAAAAAAAAAAAAAAAAAAAAAAAAAATAAAAAAAAAAAAAAAAAAAAAAAAAAAAAAAAAAAAAAAAACAGGGAAACCCAGTGGTTTGACATTATGTAGAATGATCGGGCTGCCCCAGATGTGTCTGTGAGGGTTTTTTTGGAGGACACTGGCAATTGAGTCACTCAACTGGGTGGAGAGGATCTGCCCTCCATGTGGGCAGGCACCATCCAGTCAGCAGGGGGCCTGGATGAAACAAAAGGCTGGAGGAAGGGCGAATCCCGGCTCTCTGTCCCAGAGCTGGGACGCTCTTCTCCTGCGCTTGGATGTCAGAACTCCAGGTGTTCTGGCCTAGACTCTGGGACTTGTACAAGTGGTCCCCGGAGTCTTTGACCTGGGACTGGGAATGACCGTGTTTTCCACCATCCCGAAGCAGCTGACTTGAAAGAAGGGCAGTAGAGTCTTTTGAAGTTGCAATTACAACGCCAGCTAGGTGACAGTACTTTGTAGGGCTGGGGCAGGGGTCTTCAAAAGGCTGTATGTACTCTGTATCAGCATCCAATATATGGTGCTGGTTTCTACCATAGCCAGGATTCATGGGTCCAGGAATCAAGGGGAGGAAATGGGAGTGGCACCGTGCATCATATCCCCTAGGGACCCACTAGCGAAATTTTTACTTCCTGTTCCTGTGACTTTATGCTCTGCTGGCTTGGAGGTCTTCGTTCCAGAGGGAGGAATGCTCCTCCCAGGAGACACAACAGTGATTCCATTGAACTGGGGGTAAGGCTGCCACCTGGCCACTTTGGGCTCCATGTGCCTCTGGGTCAGTAGGCTGAGAGGGGAGTGATAGTGTTGGCTGTGGAAATTGATCTGGACTACCAAGGGGAAATTAATGTGGACCGCTCCACAATGGAGGTAAGGAAGAGTGTGTCTGGAGTACAGGATACTCCCTAGGGCATCTCTTAGTATTACCATGCCCCGTGATTAAGTCAATGGGAAATTACAAGGATACAATCCAGGCAGGACTGTGAATGACTCAGACCCTTCAGGAATGAATGTTTGGGTCACTCTGCCACTTAAAGAACCACAGCCAGCTGAGGTACTTGTTGTAGACGAAAGGAACACAGAACAGGACAGAGGGAGGTAATTAAAATAAATACCAGCTCCAACCACGTGACCAGTTACAGAAACAAGGGCAGAATTGCCGGGAGTACTTCCTCCCTATTTTGTTCAGAATACGGTTGTATGCATTTACTTGTATATTAGGCAAATATCAGTTTTCTTTCCTTTCTTCTTATTCTTAGAACATGTGTTGAGTCTATAGCAGTATTTAGGTATTAATTTTACATCATAGTATTTAAGTTATTGAGTATCAGAGGAGAAAGGAGTGAATGGCACTCAAGGACTGTACCCCCTCTCTGGAGAAGGGATTGATGTGTCTTTGGTATGTAGCATAGTAGTGTCATGATAGGTGGAACTATGACCTTGATATTGTCCTTGGAGATTAAGTATGGTTTAAGGAGATGCCAATGGGTGCCAGTTGATAAGGGGTGAACCTGTGATGATTGATTTCAGATATCAACTTGACTAGATTAAGGAATACCTGGATAGATGGTAAAGCATTGATTATTCTCAATGCTTCAGTATACACTGAGCCAATCCCTTTTCTGCGGAAAGGGAAACCCGGTGGTTTGGCATTGTGTAGAATGATCAGGCTGCCCCAGGTGTGTCTGTGAGGGTGGTTTCGGCATTTGAGTCACTCGGCTGGGCAGGGAGGATCTGCCCTCTATGGGGGCAGGCACCGTCCAATCAGCTGGTAGCCTGGATGGAATGAAAAGCTGGAAGAAGGGCGAATCCTGGCTCTCTGTCCCAGAGGTGGGACGTCCTTCTTCTCCTGCAGTCAGATGTCACAACTCTGGGTTCTCTGGCCTTTAGACTCTGGGACTCATACCAGTGGTCCCCAGGGTCTTTGACCTGGGGCTGAGAATGACCCCACTGGCTTCCCTGGTTCCGAGGCCTTCAGACTTGGCTGAGCCACGCTCCTGGCTCCCCTGGGTCTCCAGCTTACAGATGGCCTGTAGTGGGACTCAGCCTCCATAACCGAGCAAGCCAGTTCCCCTAACCCATCCCTTCTCATCTGTTTCTCCCTCTCGATCCTATGGGTTTTGTGTCTCCGGAGAATCCTGGCTAATGCAGTTATGGGCGCCTTAAGAATCTGGTGGAGAGGAGGCTGGAGCTGGAAGGCCAGAGAGATGGCGGTTCATATCCCTGACCTGCCAGTTGGGATGGACGCTGGTGGCATCTCCAAGGTGGCGTGGGTAGGCTTCGGTAACTAGTTGAATGTGGGGTGTAGAGACGGGTGAAGAACTGCAGGTGCCTCAGGTTCCCAGCTAGTTTGGGAGTCATCGTGAGTGATGACCTACAGGCTAGGGGAGTAGGTCCATGGAGGTGCTTTGAACCTGTCCCAAGTCGAAGTGGTCCGAGTGGACATGTCTGGCAACTGGGCTCAACGCTCAAGCAATCCTCCCACCTCAGCCCCCCTAGTAGCTGGGACTATCGGAGCACACCACCACCTCCAGCTAATTTTTAAATTTCTCACAGAGACGGGATCTCCCTGTGTTGTCCAGACTGGTCTCAAACTCCTGGGCTCAAGCAATCCTCCCAAAGTGCTAGGATTATGGGCATGAGCCACATGAGCTCACCCTCTGCCGCTTGGGTGCCGCTGCCCTATCCTGGCTTAGAAAGCTCTGGCCATTCCCTAGGCTGCACCTGCCTCCTGCGCCCAGACCCATCTGGCATTGTCTTCCCTACAGGGGCCTCTCCCACCTCTCCCTCTCTCCCTTGTGGCCCATATGCCCCCTCAGGAGAGTCCCTCTCCGCCCTTGTAGCCTCAGTCACTGTCACCTGTATTCTGCTGACCCCGTTTCACACTCTTCATGCTGCCTGGTCCCGCCTTGGCTGGCCCGTTCCCACCGGCTGGCCCACACTCCTCTCGCTTCACTTTCCAAAACCGGGTCCCCTCACACCTCCCCTCTTCCCAGGGGTGTCCCCTTCAGCAGGTAGCCCTGCCATCCGTGGTCCACCCTGTCACACAGACACATGCACCCTCAACCATGCCAGGGACAGCTGCTGTTGTGGGCAGCCCAGTGACCTGTGCGCTCCAGGAGGGCAGGACCCGGCCACGTGGCCGTTGTTCACTGCTGAGTCCCCAGTAGTTAGGTCCACAGTAGGTTCTTGGATACCTGTTGGATGAAGGAGTAACGGGAAGACTGGTGGCATATTGGATCCTAGCAGGGTCTGGGAGAGCTTGATGTGGGCCCGGGGTATGGGTTCTGGGGGTGGGGACTCCCCGTCACGGAGCTGGACTGCCAGGTGTTCTGTTCTCAGACGAGACTTCCTTCCATGCCCCCGTGGGAGGTCAGGAACTCTGAACAAGCCTCCATTCTCAGGAGTGGTTAGTGGACCACTTGTCATTCTTGCTTTCGTTCAGACATTTGCCGAGCACCTACTGTATGCAGCCAGTCTGCTGGGGCCGTGGATAAAAAGAATGAGGAAGCTTTCATTGTCTAGTGGGTGAGACAGGCCCATCTCTGCTGATGATAGTGCTCAGGGCATCAGAGGACACCGGTGGCAGGGGTGGCCAGGTTGGAAAGGCAGGAAGGGTGCTGGTGTGTGGCCGAAATGAGCGCAGAGAGGCAGGAGGGCCCACAGACCTGGGGACATTTGTGCAATTGCAAGTAACATGGGAGAGGGGTTTGTGCTTTAGGGAACGAAGATGTGTTGGGGACACAGCAGTGGTTTTTGAGAATCAGTCAGCAGGCTGGGTCCCAGCTGTGCTCCTACAGCAGGAGGGACCAAGACGTGGGGGCTCCTAGAAGGTGAGCCTTGCCCTTGATCCCTCAGGGCAGGGACTGAGGGCACCTCGGACGATTGCCTGTTGCTATCAACCACCTTCATTGTTTTGGGTGTGTCGAGGGATGGCGGAGCCCGGGGCCTTCCTAGCCGCGTCCTGCGGCAGTCGACTTTTTCGCTCTACGGTTTCCACCACGGAGAGCCTTTGGAGCACAGCAGAGCTGGGATGGGAGGGATACCAGTTTTCCTTTGTGATGCCCAGCCTGGAGGAGGTGGAGACGGATGGAGTGGAGGGGGCTGTGGGAGGTACATGGGCTGGGGTCCGTCTATAGTGGGGTTAGTGACAATAGCCACCAACCGGATGTGGCATATCTGAGCACGCTTCCAGGTGCTGTGCATGCATGAAGTCATTCATTCGTCATAGCATCAGTGATACCTATAGGGTAGGTACTACCCATTTTACAGATTAAAAAAACTAGGATGGCTCCGGGCCTCCCAGCCACCCAGGGGAAGAGCTGGGAGCTGAGCCCCAGCAACCTGGCTCCCAGTCTTACTCTTCACCACCATTCCCTGCCACAAAGAAGGAGCGAGGAAGAAATGAGCGATCCGAGAGACAGGTCAACAGAGCGGATGTCACTGTGGCTGGGTGAATAGGATGCAGGGGCTGCTGAGAGTCGGAGGTGGTCCCAGGTACATGGGGATGGGTGTCTGAGCTAAATGGAGAGAAAGTCGAGTCAGCTGCAAGATGTCCTGGATATGCAGATGTGCTCTGTGATATTGGCTAATTAGGGTGTCTTTTTTCTTTTTCTTTTTCTTTCTTATTTTCTTTGAGATGGAATCTCGCCCTGTCATTCAGGCTAGGGTGCAGTGGCACAGTCTCAGCTCGCTGCAGCCTCCACCTCCCGGGTTCCAGTGATTCTCCCACCCTAGCCTCCTCGGTAGCTGGGATTACAGGCACCCGCCACCACGCCTGGCTAATTTTTGTATTTTTAGTAGAGACAGGGTTTCACTGTGTTGGCCAGGCTGGCCTCGAACTCCTGAGGTGACCTGCCCACCTCGGCCTCCCAAAGTGCTGGGACTACAGGCGTGAGCCACTGTGCCCAGTTGTCTTTTTTCAATTGAGGTGAAATTCACATCGTATAAAACGAGCCATTTTAAAGTGAACAGTTCAGTGGCGTTTAGTACATTCGCAGTGTTGTGCAACTATCCCCTCTGTCTAGTTCCAAAACATCTTCATCCCCCCAGAGGGAAACCCCATCCACATCAGGCGTCACCTCCCATCCTCCCTCCCCAACCCCTGGGAACCGATCTGTATTCTGACTCAACGGATTTGACTCTGTGCTGGACAGTTCATATAAACAGAACCATACATTGCATGGCCTTCTGCATCTGACTTGTGGCTAATTAAGTTTTGCACAGAAGATTGAAGCGTTTCCTAAGTGGAAGCTGGATTTCCCGTCCTGGCTCAGTTGTAGAGGCCACGTGAAGGTGGGATGGAAGAGTTGGATCCAAACAGCTTGTCTAAGAGGTTGGCTGGGAAACATGACCACCTGTCTTTTTCTCCATATCCCTCGTCACCAGAGACTCAGCCACTATCCTCTTGGCAGCCAGTGATCTTGTTACTTATTTATATTTTTCCTCATTGATCTATTAAAAATGCCACCTGTTGTCAGTTCCCTTCTGAAGCCCATCAGCCGTTCCCATTGCTCTTACGGTGAACTTGCAAATCCGTGACGTGGTCTTTGGGGTGCGTGTGGCCCCTCCTAGGCTTACCCCGCGCCACTCCCTCCTCGCCGTGGTCCACCTCAACTGTGATGCCAGAGGTATCCCCATGGGGACTGATCCTGAGGCTGGGGATCTGCAACTCATGGCGCTCCTCCTCCTGGGGGCAGGAACTGTTTCCAGGATTAGTTGCTGACAGGGTTGCAATTTGGTGCCACTTCCAAATCCTGTTAACCTGTCTGGGACCAGAACTTCAGCTTTAGCAAGTTGCTTTCTTAATTCCTTTCCTTCCGGTTTTCCAATACATATCAGGCGCTGAAGGGGGTGGACTGTTTCATTTGACAGAGAGTGTGACAGAAGTGTGCTTAGGAGCTTCCTGCCTGTGCTCTTGGGGCAGTGATGCAGTTGCGCTGACTGGTGGCACCTAGCAAGGGGGCTGTTTGCCCTGGGCCCACCCTTGGCAGGGTCATGGGCACTCCAGCAGTAGGTGCTGCATAACCAGGGCCCCCTGGAGCCACGGTGCACTGACTGTGGGTTGGGGGACAGTTTGCAGAAAGGAGACGGGTGGGGTTGCCCCAGGCACGAGAGGAAACCTAAGCTGTCATCATCTGAGGGGCCTTCGACTCCCAACAACTTGTTCCTGCCTCTTCCCTCCCATGCTGGGGCTGGCGTTTAGTTTAGGGTGTCTCAGATCCCATCTGCTGTGAGTGTGATCCTGCCGGAGATAGCCTTCACATGTGTTGATTGAATGTGTGCCATGAGCCAGGCTCTATGCTTGCCACTATAGATGGGTTTTTAACCCCTAAACAATCCTGTGAGTTAGATGTTACCTCCCAGTTTATAGGTGAGGAAGAAGGACTTTTCTTTAGAAAGGTGTTCTGCATCGAAGGAGGTGGCACGGCTCCCCGGATGCTGGAAGGTGGGCCTGTTTTTCTACTCTGACAGTGGAACGTGCCAGTCCTGTTGACTGGGCACCTGCTGTTGCCAAGCACAGCTAGGGAGGTGTGTGATGCACCTCCAGGCCCCTGAGAGCCTGTGGCCCAGCAGGTGCATGCAGGAAACATGAACTCCCTGCCAGGAGCTGTGCTGGCACCAGTTCTGCGTGGGTACAGAGGGCCTCCTGGGACTGTCAGGAGGGTTTGTTCTAGGCTGGGGGGTTTCATGGTAGGGGACCAGGAGACTGGCTGCCATGAGGAGGACCGGGAGAAGGCTGCAGAGCTGTGTAGCAGGGAGGGCACCGAATGCCAGGCCCAGGGGTCATCAGTGGGCATGGGGTGTCCTTGCACTTCCACGCCATTCACCTCCAAAGTTGTTCCTGAGATGTGCAGATAAGCTAGACTCCCCCTTCAGTTCCTTTGTGCTCCCCTGCAGAGAGAGAGAGAGAGAGAGAGAGAGAGAGTGTGTGTGTGTGTGTGTGTGTGTGTGTGTGTCAGGTTCTCTCTCTGTCACCCAGGCTGGAGTGCAGTGGTGCAGTCACAGCTTAATGAAGCCTCGAACTCCTGAGCTCAAGCAATCTTCTCACCTCAGCATCCTGAGTAGCTGGGATTATAGGTACATGTCACAATACCTGGCTAATTTTTTAAAGTTTTTGTAGAGATTGGGTCTTGCCATGCTGCCCAGGCTCTCCCTTGCATTTAAAACGTGGTAATCAGGCTGGGCACAGTGGCTCACACCTGTAATCCCAGTACTGTGGGAGGCCGAGACGGGTGGATCACCCAAGCTCAGGAGTTTGAGACCAGCCTGACCAACATGGTGAAACCCCGCCTCTACTAAAAATACAAAAATTAGCTGGGCATGGTGGTGCAGGCCTGTAATCCCACTACTTGGGAGGCTGAAGCAGGAGAATTGCTTGAACCCAGGAGATAGAGGTTGCAGTGAGCCAAGATCGTGTCATTGCACTCCAGCCTGGGCAATAGAGTGAGACTCTGTCTCAAATGGATAGGATAAGATAGGATAGGATAGGATAGGATAGGATAGGATAGGATAGGATAGAATAGAAGTAACTGGGGACCCTGGCCAGTCTCCCTTGGGAGACCCAATTGAACTTCCTGGTCCTTTTGTTTGGCTGTTCCTGGGGCTCTTATCTGTCTTCTTGGGAGTTTGGCTGTAGGTCCTGGGCTTCTGGCTGGGGTAGTTTTGCCTGCTGCCCAGAAGCTCTCCTCAGGTAGGGGATGGTGAGGGGCCTGTGATGATGCCTACGCACCTGCCCTGGGAAGGCCGCAGAGTCTAGGCCCATCTGTGATGATACCTCTGCACCTGCCCTGGGAAGGTCACAGAGTCTAGGGACCATCTGTGATGATGCCTACGCACCTGCCCTGGGAAGGCCGCAGAGTCTAGGGACCATCTGTGATGATGCCTCTGCACCTGCCGTGGGAAGGTCACAGAGTCTAGGGGCCATCTGTGATGATGCCTCTGCACCTGCCCTGAGAAGGCCGAAGAGTCTAGGCCCATCTGTGATGATGCCTCTGCACCTGCCGTGGGAAGGCCGCAGAGTCTAGGGGCCATGCTGGTGGGACTTGCCTCTTGGGTTGATCCCAGGAAGCCTCATGCAATCTCAGGATTAAGCACAGGACTCAGACCACAGTGGTTTTTGTGAGGGGCAAGGCATCTCATGTGAGTTTCTTGGGGCACCTTCCTGGATTTCTAAGGGATGAGCTCCTGGATAGATCAAGAAGACCTGAGGAGCTGGGCACAGTAGCTCATGCCTGTAGTTCCAGCACTTTGGGAGGCTGGGGCAGGCAGATCAGTTGAGGCCAGGAGTTCATGACCAGCCTGGGCAACATGGTGAAACCCTGTCTGTACTAAAAATACAGAAAAATTAGCTGGATGTGATGGTGCATGCCTGTGATCCCAGCTACTCTGGAGGCTGAGGCAGGAGGATCACTTGAGTTTGGGAGGTCAAGGCTGCAGTGAGTTGTGATCGTACCACTGCACTCCAGCCTGAGCAATGGGAGTCAGACCTTGTCTTAAAAAAAAAAAAAAAAAAAAAAAGATCTGGGCAGCAGAACCTTGTCATCTCCTGCCTCTGCAGATGGGGGTCGGGGGAGATGAGTGTTTCTCCTGTCTGAGGGTCTTCTCATTTGGAGATTTGAAGAAAGCACTAATGGGAAAGGTCGCCTTACATTTGTGAAGCTTGGGGACGTCATCCTAAGGGGGCCACAGCATGCTTAATTTATTCTAATTCCATAATATATAAATTATATGTAAATGTCAGGGTTCTTCTAAAAGCAGTTCGCCATCTTTGGAAAAATGGAATGTTCAAAAAGATAAATATTTTTCCCCCTTCTTCTAGTTGCATCCTATCGGGCCAACTTTGAGCTGTTCGGTGTGAACAGACCCTTTCTTCCCCCACCTCTAGCCTCCCAGGCTCCCTGAAAGCCAAGTCCTCACCCCCACACCACTCTCAGGGGTGTCTAGACAGCGCGGGATAAAGGTTTTTTTTTTTTAAATGCCTTCATCATTCAGCCGGTATTCCCTGAATGCCCGCCCTGTCCTGGCTGTCACAGTGCCTACGCCGAGAGAGCCATGCCCAGACAGGGCCGACCCAGGAGGCTGCGTCCGAGCCGAGTCCTGACCCATGACTGGGGTTTCTTTCTCCCCCTTGATGGGTCTCAGTGCGGCTGAGGTTTTGCTTTGCTGTCCGCATTTATGGAGATTTTTAGAATGGAAAATTTCAAACACAGGGCAGAGTAGAGCGACTGGCATCCTGAACCCCACACCCACACCACCCAGCACCAATAATGTTCACTCGTCTCTTCACCACACACAGGACATCTTCCTTCTGGAAAGACCGATTGGGCTTAGAAATAGCATCAAAGTCCTGGAAAAGGGTCAGACTTGAACCAACCCTGGAGCCAGAGCAGTCTCACTCTTACCTCTTGGCTTTATTTTTTTATTTATTTTTTTTTGTGGGGCAGAGGAGCACTCTGTAGAAGATTTAACTCCGCTGCTTCTGGAAAACGGCAGGAGTAGATCCGGGTCAGCACCCAGGATGTTTCTGCCAGGGTTTGCCGAGTGGTAGACGTGAAACGTGGCTTTATCCACCACGTTTTGTGTGTTTGGGATGGGACCTCTATTTTCTCCCTGGAAAGGTGGGTTTGGTGCATCCCCAGGGGGTGTGAATTTTCTTGGTGGCACTGAGCCCTGTTTCATCCTCTGCCAGATGAAATAGCTATGCTCAGACAAAGCAAGAAAATGGGACTTTTTCTCTCCTTAAGCCAGCGGCTAAGTATTGAGATACAGGAGCCTTCACGCAGATGACGTTTTTGTCTTGGTGTAACCGTTGGCCCTGCCTGCCTCTTGTCGCCCAGGCTGGAGTGCAGTGGCGTGATCATAGCTCACTGCCCCTCGAACTCCTCAAGTGATCCTCCCTCCTCAGCCTCCTGAGTAGCTGGGACGACAGACACACGCCACCATGCTCGGCTAATTTTTATTTTATTTTAATTAATTAACTTTTTTTCCGAGGCAGAATCTCACTCTGTCACCCAGGCTGCAGTGCAGTGGCGTGATCTCGGCTCACTGCAACCTCCGCCTCCCAGGTTCAAGCGATTCTCCTATTTTATTTTTTAGAGCCGAGGTCTCACTGTGTTGCTCAGGTTGGTCTCGAACCCTTCCTGGACTCGAGCAGTCTTCCCAACTTGGCCTTCCAAAGCTCTGGGATTACAGGCACAAGCCACTGTGCCCGGTCTCTCTGATTTTTTATGAGACAAAGCAGGGAGTCCCTGACCTTCCTGAATATTGTAGGCAGTAAGCGCTAACACAAGGTTCTTTCATAACAGCCCTGTGGAGGAATTATGCACACGCCATGCAGTTCACCTGTTGTAAGTGTATACATTGATGATTATTAGTGCACACATATGGTCAGGCAGCCATGGACGCCGTCCTAGAATTCATTTCTTCTTCCTACCTCAGCATGCTCTGCGGGCGGAGACTGGGGGAGGGCCGCATTCTCCCAAGTTTCCTGAGTGCTGCTGGTAACACAGTCAGGTGCCGGCTCGGAGTTTTGCTGGACGAGCAGCTCATGAGCTGAATTTTGCAATGATCAGATGATCGTGCATGGACTCATCTCATTAAATTGGCGCGGTTTTGGTTTTCTTTGGGTTTCATTATTATTATTGTTAATTGATTTTTTCAACCTGGTCAGTCTTATTGCAAGAGGGTCGCAGTTTTGGAAGGCGCCTAGGGAAGGCTGCCTGGTTGGAGTTTGGAACTGTGTGGAAGGAGTGGAGGTGAGGTGGCCAGAGGCAGTGCGTGCCGATTGTCCAAAGCCAGGCCCAAGGCCATGTGTCCCTCACAGACACACCTTTTCCCACCGGCTTTAGAACAAGACCAGTTTGCTTGATGTTTACTGAGTGCTTGCTCTGTGCCTGGCACTGTTCTGGGCACTACCCACACATTAACTTATCGACTGCTGCACAGAACCCTGTGTAATGGGGATTACTGTGCCCATTTTACAGATAGGAAAACCAAAGTTTAAAAAAGTCAAGGCTGGGCACGGTGGCTCACGCCTGTAATCCCAGCACTTTGGGAGGCTGAGGCGGGTGGATCATCTGAAGTCAGGAGTTCGGGACCAGCCTGACCAACATGATGAAACCCTGTCTCTACTAAAAAAATGCAAAAATTTAGCCAGACGTAATCCCAGCTACTTGGGAGACTGAGGCAGGAGAATCGCTTGGCCCTGGGAGGCAGAGGCTGCAGTGAGCCAAGGTCGCACCACTGCACTCCAACCTGGGCGACAGATTGAGACTCCATCTCAAAAAAAAAAAAAAAAAAAAAAAAAGTGAACAAGACAACTGGAAAATACCCCGAAATGCCCACCTGACATTTTCAGCGTCTCTGCTGGGCGGGGAGTAGATCTGGCCATGCCCCACTAAATCCTTCCTCCCTCCCACCCCCAAGTATACAAGGCAACTCTCTGACTTGGAAAGCTGGAGGACTGCCTGTTCGGCAGTCATCTATCCTGGTACGTTCCTGATGGGAAGACGGGCACCGGGCTGCCTGCTTGTGGGCATCTAGACCCCGACTGCCCACACACCTTCTGCAGACCCAAAGGGCTGAGATCTACACAACGAGGCCGTTCATCACCAAATGGAGAGAGAGGCAGGTTAGCGAAAGGAAGAGCAAGACCCCAAATATTTGCCTCTGCTCTTCATCTAGTAAATCACACGAAGAATTGCAGAAAGTAGCAGCCTCATCCCTGAGTTTCCCTGGGCCAGACTGGGGCATAGGTCTTCTTACATCGTCTTGTTTTTCTCCAGGAAGAATCAGCCTTGAGTGTCAGACTTGAATTACTTATTCCCAAGGGACACTTCCTGTGGCCATTTCTAGTGGCAAGTGTCTGAGATTGTGCCCCTAAATAAAAGTAGGGTTTTAAATTGGGTCACAAACTCACATGCCCCCAGGGGTCGGGAAGGAGGCACAAATGAGGGAGGCAGCCAGCAGGAGACTCCAGGGCAGGGAGAGGACTGCGGCAAAGGGGAACAGCATGTCCTGCACACAGGAGTGGCCTGTCTTACCTGGGGGAGTGGAGTCCTTGGCTCTGTAGTATCCCCTTTGAAGTCAAGAATCCAGACTTTTTAAAATGTTGGCAGATAATGCAGTGGAATTTTTGTTTGTTTGTTTTTAAAGACACAGCATTGCACTGGTTTAAAATACAACATCTGTGGGATGAATCTGCCCTCTCTGTAGAGGTGAGGAGGGCGAGGCTGAGAAGCTCAATGGTGCTGGGACAAGAGCTGTAGCTGCCAGCACCGGGCCTGGCCCTCTGCCTGCCTCCCCATGCCGCATCACGGGCAAAGCAGTAGGGCTGGGAACCAACTCAGCAGATTCCACTGTGACAAGAGACCCCATACTAGCTCCAAGGGACACAGCCCTGTGCCAGTCTCAACCGCCCACCTTCGCTCTCCTGCAGGAGGGCATCTCAGCAGCAGCCAGGACTTTGTGGCTGTCTTTTGGGTGCCAGGCACAAAGCATCTTGTGTCATTGTCTCTTGCAGTCTTTACAGCGCAATACACACACCTTGTGGTTTCTGCTCTCCCCGTTTTAGAGATGAGGAAACCGAGACCTGGAGAGGCCCGAGTCACATGACGGGGTGGGAGTTGAATGTGAATGTGACTCCTGAGCTACAGCTTCTAACCAACGAGTGATGCACACTCTGAGGCCCACGGGGAGATGTGCATGGCACCCTCGGCCTGATGCCAGTGACCTTGCCCTCCACCTGTGGGATGCAGCCTCGCTTCGACCCTCTACCAGGGCATCACGTGCAGCGAAGAACACTGAGTCGGGAGTTGGTGGGGGGCCTCAGGAGCACAGGCAGCCCCACCTACGGAGGGACCGCACTGCTCACAAGGTTGCTGACTAATTCTCTTTGCAAACGGTTCAGTTTCACATGCTTGAGTTTCCAGTAACTATGTGGGTGGATTTGTTTCATTTAAGGGGAAAACAAAACAAAACAAAACATGGAGTTTTCTTTCCCAAGAAGAGGGCTCGCCAATTACGGGTTTCACGCGTGCGGCTCCGGGCATCCTGGTGCAGTTCTGCAGCCAGCGGGGCCTCTTGGCAGACGGGCTCGGAGGTGGAAATTGCTTAGTCATTTGCAAGCCGGGACCAGGTGCCCAAGGTCAGGGAGGTGGTGGGGACGCAGCGGCACAGTGGTCTCCGGGTCCTGCTGAGGGAACCACGGTGGTCCTGTGTTCTTCCTGACTCAGCCTTGCCCTGGGCTGGCAGGGGGCGGGGACCTGGGCGAAGAGGAAAGTGCCAGGTCAGACAGCTGGCCTCCCTGACCCTGGGGCTCCGGCACCCCCAAGAGACCTGGCCTGGGAAGGAGACCCTCCCTGTGGGCGAGTCTCCTGCTTCGGGTGAGTTGGAGATGGGGGTGTCGTTTGGCATGCTAGACTGTGCTAGGGCAGAGGTGAGAGACAGCCCCTGGGGGACAAGGGAGGGGCATGTGTGCACTTGTATTTATGTGTGTGCATATGTGCTTGTGTGTGTGTCTGTGTGTGTGTCCCCACACAGGCTCAACCAGGTGGTACCGGTACTCACCAAGCAGAGCAGACTTTGATGGGCACAAGGGCAGGGTCCTAGGGGGCTGCTGCTGGGCCAGGCATCACCCCTTGAGGTGCTAGATAGTGAGGAGGTGGGGGCTGATCAAAGCGGGTTCAGGGGCTGCCATTTACGAAAGGCTGGTAGCGTTTTGCTACCTTGGAGCCCACCTGTTCCCGCCACCTCGGGGCACAGGCGCAGGCGGTCAGCCGTGACTCCCGGATTCCTGTGGGGTGGCACGGGCCTTTGTCAGGACTGTGGCTGCTTCTCCAGAGGAGACCGCCCCAGAAGCGGCATTGGGTCTAGGTCCGGGGGCCGAAGCAGCTTCGAGCCCAGCTTGAGAGGTGGCTGGCCTTCCGCCTCGGTACTCCCTGCTCCTATTACCTGGCCGGCCCGTGTGACCTCTCTGAGCTTCAGTTTCCATCTGTGAAATGGGGCTATAAGAGTGACCCCGGGTGGAGGGAGCTGCCTCATGCTCTCTTTCTGGTCGCAGAGATCCCAGGCCTGTGGCAGGGCCGGGCCTCACCTCGGATGCACCTTCCTCCTTCCAAGTGGAAACACACTGGAATTTAGAATCCTTAACCTGGCCTGTGAGGGTTTGCTTCCTGTGCTCTTGGGAAGGAAAGAGAGAACTCTCAAATAATATATTATTCTAGGCAGAGGGTGATAAAGGTGATCAGAGGCCGGCAACGTTCTGGCCTTGGGGATCAGGGTTTACTCTCAGCAGGTGAATCTGGGAAGGCTTCCTGGAGGAGGTGATGCTGAAACTGGGCCTTAGGATGTAGAAGCACTGGAGAGGGAGGAGGAAGGGAAGAAGGGAGTAAATGTCACTGGTGGAAGGTGGCATGTGTGTGCAAAACCACTGGGAGTTTTGATGATAGCCGGTATATAGTAAGTGCTTGAAAAAAGTCATCGCCAGAATCGATCCGACTCCAGGATTTGGTTTAGGTATCTGGGAGAAGGGGTGTGGGGCGTGTGGTAGAGATTTTCAGACCACCAGGTGAGAACAGACAGGTTTTTTGTTTGTTTTTGAGACAGGGTCTTGCTTTGTCACCCAGGCTGGGGACAAAGCTCACTGCAGCTTCTGCCTCCCAGGCTGGGGATCCTCACACCTCAGCCTCTTGAGTAGCTGGGACCACAGGTACGCACTACCATGTCTATATATATATACACACACACACACACACACACACGCACATATATATATATTTATATTTTGTATTTTGTATTTTTTGTAGAGTTGGGGTTTCACCATGTTGCCAGGCTGGTCTCAAACTCCTGAGCTCAAGCAGTCCACCCTCCTTGGCCTCCCAAAGTGCCGGGATTACAGGTGTGAGTCACCAAGCCTGGCCAGAAAAGACAGTTTCAGAGCCTTATGTAGGTGATTTCCGGTGGTGAGGGAATCAAATTTTTTTTTTTTTTTGAGCCCCTTAGATTGGCTGGTTGCTTCGGTGGGAGTTTCTTGCTTCGTTGGCCCCCCCATTCGCTCCTCAAGTTTGTTAAGGGCCCCTGTGTGCCAGGCTCAGCCCGAGCATCTGTGGAGCCAGAGGAAGCTGGGTGGACAGTCACAGGTTTGGTGACGCACCAGGTGGGGAGAGGAAGCAGCTGCGCTCATTCCCCTTTCCGGGCAGGTTGGGGAAACCTAGCGATTGTTTTGGGAAGCTGCAGCTTGGGGAGAGATGACGTTTCCTGTGGCCCAGTGAGGGTGGGGCCCTGGGGTCTGGGCTGACAGTGGGCAGTGGGGGAAGGTGGGTGTGGGCACCTGGAGGCCCATGATGCCCCCAGATCCTCCACCAGGGATGCAGCCGGCAGCAGAACAGTGACAGGTCCTCCGCCCGCTTGGGTCTCTGCCCGCCCACGCCTCCCTTGCTGGTCGTCCTCTCCGGCCTCTGCTTCCTTGCTTTCTTGGCTGACAGTGTAGGACCCTGCCTGAGGCACAGCATTTCCAGGCTGCCTTGGGGACAGACAGGGAATGGGGACAGCGTCCTGTCCTATCGCCCATGAAGCCCCCCTGCCATGTTCCTCTTTGTCCCCAAGGCCACCCTCCTTCCTCCACTCCCACGTTTCCAGCATCCAGGGAAGACCCTGAGTTTGGAATCTGGCTTCCGACCCAGATCCTGGACAAGTTACTCAGCCTCTTTGAGCCTTGGTTTCCACATCTGTAAGAACGGGCGTGAGACTTACCTTGTGGAATCGTGCAGATTGACCAAAGCTAGACTGTGTGGCCAGTGCCTCAGTGGCAGCTGTTTCTACCATTTAGAGGATTGTTCTTCTATCCATTCAGCAATTCGGGCAGCTCACTCAGATCAGGGCCTCTGTCAGGCTCTGGACATACAGCAGGACAGGGGTCCCTGTCTCCAAGGACTCACTGCATGTAGTGGGGGACAGTCACATGAGCTGGTGATTGTAACACAGGGTGACAAAAGAGGAATCCAGCCTGGGGTGTCCTGCAGTGAGTCCTAAAGACGAGGTAGGGCCGGGTGCAGTGGCTCACACCTGTAATCCCAGTACTTTGGGAGGCTGAGGCGGGCACATCACCTGAGGTCAGGAGTTCAAGACCAGCCTGGGCAACATGGCAAAACCTGTCTTTACTAAAAATACAAAAAAATTAGCCAGGCGTGGTGGCGCACACCTGTAATCCCAGCTACTCCAGAGGCTGAGGCGGGAGAATCGCTTGAACCTGGGAGGAGGCAGAGGTTGCAGTGAGCCAAGATCATACCACTACACTCTAGCCTGGGCAACAGAGTGAGACTCCATCTCAAAAAAAAAAAAAAAAAAAAAAAACCCAAAACAACAGCAACAACAACAAAAGAGGACGTAGGACCTGGGAAGTGGGGGGACCAGGGGGGTGGCACAGGGAGGGCACCAAGGCAGGCAGCATTGTGGGCTGCAGGTCAGTGTGTGGACACGTGTGCGCTGCCTTGGCTGTGGCATGTTACTCACCAAGGTGGGGAACACACCCAGCCCTCGAGGGTCAGGTGCTTTGCTTCTCCTCCCTCCTCCGTCCTCCCTCCTCCCTCCTCCTCCCTCCTCCTCCCTCCTGTAGGATCTCGAAGTACAAGGGTGGGAGGAGGCCCCGAGGCCCTGCTGTCCCCGTGCCCTCCTTGTGGGACTCCTGGGCCCTGTGCTCCCCGCTGAAGTTGAGTGGAGGAGGCGGGGAGCGCTTAGGTCAGGCCCTCCGGCCTGCGTGTGCCGTGTCTCATGGTGGCTGATGTTCTGTACCAGGCTGCTATTCCGTTCTGGCTGATGCAGAGGATGCTGCGGGAGGCCAAGCCTGCTCATCTGGCCTGGCCAGATCTGCGACGCAGAGCAGCCCCCAAAGGTCGGCTCCAGTGAAGGGAGGGGACTACAGGGAAGTTGGCCTGGGGTGGCGGGTGACTGGTTCCATGAGTCTTTGGGTGAGCCCTCACATCCACACCTGCTGTTTCTGTGGCCGCTGGAGCTGCTGGCCCAGCCACTCTCCACCTGGCTTCAGGTGGGAGGCAGCCTCCCTGCCTATCCAGCCCCAGACCTCCTGGGAGGACCATAGCTGGCTCCTGAGCTGGCCACCTGCAGGCCTGATCCCCGGGGTCAGAGGCAGGACCCTCACCTTCTCAGAGGGGTGGAGGGGAGTCTGTGCTTCGAACTCACTGGGCCAGGTGTGTGTGCAGCTGCACTCACCTGCTCAGGGCAGTCCGCCAGGGACCCCAGGTGCCCAGGGTTCTGCTTCTCACCGGCCCCACCACCCACTGTAGTTTCTATTTGTCGTCCTCCTAAATTTGCATGGCAGAAACTTCCTTCTACAAATATTTGCGGAGCACCCACTGTGTGCCAAGCATTGTTCTAGGCAGGGGATTGCAGCTCGACCAAGACAGACTGCAGGGCGGTCATCAGCCATTATTGCCTCTTGGACCAGGACTGTCCTCTGTGTCTGTGTCACCTCCCCCACCCCAGCCAGATGGCTGAAAGCTCCTGGGGACTTTGCTCCTTTCACCTTTCCTCCCCCTGCCCTGCCCCAGGTGTGTGCAGATAGGGGGTAGCCCCATCTCCCCCATTTGATTGGGAGGCCTCTCGAGGGCTGGGAGAAGCCATTTCCCTTGGCGTTCCACAGCACGCTGCTACTGGGATGTTTTGTATATAGTGGCCTCGCTCCGTGCATCTAAGTTATTCCTTGATAGACAGAGGAAGCAAGTAGCCCTCTCTTCCATTTTACGAGTATTTGGAGCAATGGAGCGGGAGAAACTGACTTGCCCCAAATCTCTGATCCTTTTCTAGACGTTGCCCTATCCTGGTGACTTAGGGTCGTGACCGCACCCTGGGCTCGCCTCTCTCGGCTCTGACTGGCCACGACCTTCCTTTTGAAGGTACCTGGAGGGTGGCTCTGTGTTTCTTGCTTCCTGGTGGGGGATTTTTATTTTATGTCACTGGTGGTTTGGAAGCCACAATGTCCTGTACCAGGTTTAGCAGGATGGAGTTAGAGTGAGCTCTGGCCATGAAACGCTGGCCTGATGGGGAGGGGCCAACCCCCCCAACCCCCCCCAGGCCCCGGTGGAAGGCCCCCCTCCCCTGCTTAAAATGCTCCTGAGTCCCTGGCTGCCACTCTCCAGGCCAAGGCAGTGGGAGTTGCTCTGCGGGGGATTCTGGCTGGAAAAGGCAGCCGTGTAATTACAGGTACTGGAAATAGTCCTGTTTCCCTTTCAGCCTTTTCCTCCTTCCCCTCCCCCAAAAAGAAAACAACAACCAAAAAATCCCCCAAAAACACAAAGCTGGAAAAAGCTCTTAAACCTTCTTAGTTTAGTCTGCAGAGGCGTCTCAGGCGGTGGGCCTTAAACATTTACATTCTTTGGGCTTAGCTGACTCTTTCAAGCGTCGAGTTTCTGGGTTGATGGCACATCCAGGATGAAGCAAGAACTCCTTACGGAGAAAGCACGTGTGTGCAGGGGGTGGGCGCCGAGCTCCAGGGCCCATTCTTGGGAGAGAGCGGATCCTGTGTGATTTTACGAAACTTGTCCTGACCTGTTATTCATCACCTTGGTGCCTGATAGAGAAGTGTCTCCGTAGTTCTGTTCTCCAGACCTTTACTGAACACTTACTGTGTGCCAGGGATTCCGCTCAGAACACGGAAGAGGGCGTGTGAGAGGCTGATGAGTCAGTGAGGGAGACAGATGCATGGGCAACTTGCTAATGCTATATTTCATCACATCTGAGACCTGTCGACCGTGAGCTTCACCTTTAAAAAAAAAAAGAAAATAGTGCTGATTGTCACTGTCATGTGCCCTTGACTCCAGGACCAGGCTGATGGCAGAGATCTTAAGATGTGAATCACATGACTCTGAGTCGCTGGGGGAGGAGGACTCTGAGAGGCTGGGAGACTGGCCGGGGCACTGCAGAGCTCACGGGAGAGGCTCTTCAGTGGCACAAGTATCTCGGGTGGTGCGTTATGGGCAGAGTGGGGCTGGGGAATGTGACAGCAGCAAGATTCATACCCGTAGGTGCCGTTGAGGAGTGATCCTGCTCTGGGCTCTCCAGTCACCTATAACCCTGCAGGGGACAACCACAATGTCTGTTTCACAGATGGACCACAACCATCCCCAGGTGGTGTGTACCTGGGAATCGCACTGGGCAGGTGATGTAAATATGTGCGCTCCTGAGCACCCATCCCAAATAAGGGGCTTGAATAGTTCTTTATTAACGACCCACATTCCCGGGACTTAGCTCCTGGTGATCAAGGCTGGCTCCTTCTTTGTCTTGGACTCATCTCTGTGGCTTCTCTTTAATCAGCACTTAAAAATGCAGCAGGCTGAGTAGTGTACCGGCATCGTCTCCTCTAATCCCCACATCATCCCAGTGAGACAGGGCTATTAACCTCAGTTCGCAGGTGGGGAAACAGAGGTTCAGAAAGTCTCTCAGGTTATAGCCGGGTCAGGGCAGAGCTGGGGTTAGAACCAGGGTTGTCAGCTCCAAAGTCCGTGCCTAGCTCTCATTTTTGCATGTTTCAGCAGATTCTCTTTGGTTATTCCTGTCCTGAAAGGCGCCTGCTCACCTGCGCGATCTGTCACCTACTGGGCTCTTGGCCAGAGGCATTTAAAGCCCTAATCTGATGGTTAATTGAGGAGGGATGGCAATCATGATGAGGGCTCAGGGTTCGTAGCTGATGAGTTTTCTTTCAAGCCCCTGAGAAGTGGCATCGTTGCGGACAGAGGTGGGAGGTGGGCTGGGGAGAAATCTTGGGCCAGATTCTGGGGAGACCGGGACCACCTGCAGGTTCCACTGTGACTGGAATGTTCTGGAGGCTGAGGAGAGCCAGCACCCAAGGTGGCAGGTGTCGGAGAGGGACGGTGACTCGGAGGTTGGGTCTTGCTCTGGCAGGTCTGATGGTCAGCGGGGGCAGGCAGCCCTGACGTGGAGGGAAGCGCCGTTAGGTCACCAGACACCTCGAGCCCGCACCCACCCCACCCGCCCGGACACTCTTCTCAGCCCCTTTCTTTTGTTGTCTGGCTGCGTCAGACGTCTGGGCTCGCAAGGAGGTTCCTGAATGGGCCTTGGAAATAGGTCACTCCCTTCCCGTGCCGCCAGCACTGACCCAGATGTGACCTTCCCCACAGTGACAGTGTCTGGCTGTCACTCTTTGATGCCAGTGGTGGACGGGCCAGGCGGTCGCCCCTCCCCAGCTCCGGCCTTCGCGGACTTTGCCACCTCTGCAACCGCCTGCCGGACATTCCTTCCCGCTGCCATGTTGGAGAGGGGTATCCACAGGGCCTCTGTCCCCGCACTCAGCCTTTTTGCTCTCATGAAGTACCCTGGCTGGGCTGGTGGCTTTGAGTGTCTGGATGAAACATTCTAGTTCCCGCTGAGCCGAGGGGGGCTGTGGCTCCACTGGGCCCCTCTCTGGCCCCAGCCCCTTGGCGGGGCACTCAGCAGTGGATGTGCCCTCCGTGGAGTCGCTGGGGACTTTCCACATCTCCCCCTGGCTGGCTGTGGAGCCTCCCTCAGGGCCCGTTGGCAGAGATCTCAGGGGATCTCAGAGGGTGCTCAGCCTGGCGCTGGGTACCAAGGCTGACCTTGAAGGTCAGAAGTCAGCGGTGGACTGTGCTGCCCTCATGGAGGCCCGGAGCCCTGTCCACAGGCAGGGACTTCATTGAAGCTCAGTGTTTAATCTTTGTGGAATCCAGATGTGAACGAAGCGGAGAAGGGAGAATGGCAGACGCGCCTCCCTGCATGGAGATGGTCTCGAACACATGGCTGCCCGTGCATCTCCAGGCACCGAGAGCCCATGTTGGGCAGATTCTGGGGATTTGGCCTTTGGAGGTCCCCCAGGTGGCTGGTCCTCCAGGCCTCAGTGAGACAGTGCCATTTTGCTGCCAGTTTCCAGGGTGTTGAGGAATACATTTCTTCTGCTGTTGCCCATGGACGGCAGGGGCTGCGCCATGTGGTACCTTGGAACCAGGGCCTTCTCCCATCCCTTCCTCTTGGATCCGCCCTCTCGGTGGCCCATGGGAAATTCAGGGGGTCTTTTCCTGCAGGAAGGAGCCAGGGTGCAGACCCGGAGGAGGTGGGCCGCTTGCGGGTGACTACCCAAAGCTCTCCTTCACAGCCCAAACTCGGGCTGCGGAACCCTCCTCGGGCCAGCCTGGTTGCTCTGAGCCTGATTGCTCCGTCACGGCCCCACCTTTTTTCCTAGGTTTTTCAGTCCATATCTTTTTTGTGTGTGCCAAAGTGGGGAACCATATTTCTGGTAGATAATCTCGTATTTTTCTCCTCCGGCAAGTGGGCGCCTCTGACGTGGCTGGAATGGGCCCTGGCGGGAGGGACTTTGTCTTTATCACCATGTGGAGCCGGCACGTAGTGGGACTCACAGCTCTTCATGGTATGGATGAATCGTGCTCCGATTAGCCGTTGGTGGTGTGCCATCTGCGGCTCTGCTCTGGTGAGTTCCGCTGCTGTCCTGTGGCTCAGCACGTGGTAGGTCCTCAGTGAGGCTGTGATGAGCGTGGGGGCGTCTGGTGCCTGGGTGCACGTCCCTGGCTGTCCTCCACGGTGTCTGTCTGTGCCCAGCCTCTGGAGGGTCGGCTCGGAGGGCCGTGGGCCCAGGACTCGGTGTGTCTGACGAGGAAACCAGCTTGGGTGGGGAGGGGGAGTCAAGACAAAAGCCTGGTTGTGCCCTCGGAGAAAACCCAAACCTGGGTTTCCCTGAGGCTGAAACTGCCAGTGGCCGGCCTGTCTTGTTCCTATAAAGGGCACTTTGTGTGTGGCTCCTGGCAGGAGGCAGCGGCCAGCCAGCGTCTCCTGGAGCCCAGACTCTCTCTGGGAAGGAGCACGGCCACCTCCGAGCCACGGCTCACTCTGACAAAAACACTTGTGGCCCTGGACTTCTTAGAGCCGCCACCGGGCCAGACAGTCGTGTTTGGGACAAGTCTGTTCGCCTGGCCGTGGAGCCAGCATGGTCTTGTCGGATCCAGACCAGACACATGCTTTCTTGGAAAACTGAGTGGAGTGGGGGAGCAGGGACACCCGGCTGGTGGATCGGAGGCGCCTGTGAGCAGGTCTGTACTGGGTCTTGCTGCCGCTGCCTCCTGAACAGACAGCTGGTGCGGATGCAGTGGCCGCACTCGGTGGAAGCTGGGACTCCAGAGCTCAGCACGTGGAGTTGGATGAAGCTTCCTCTGCTCTCACTGCAGACTGGGCTTCCCCCAGCCGGGGCGCTGGGCATCCAAGAAGACCTGTACTCTGCCTCCACCAGTGCAGACGGAGAGCTGTCCCTGCTCCCTGGGTCCTCACCAGCCCTGCACGCTAGGGACAGTCTGGGCTGTGTAAGATTGAGCTCTTGCCACCTTTCGGGAGTGAGTTCTCAAGGAATGAGGGGCCTGGAGGGCAGACCTGGGGCAGGAGAGCTTTGGATCCAGTGGGGAAGGTTCCATAGCAGGTCGGGGACAGAGAGATGGATGCCTGCCCATCTCTTTGGGAAGGTGGTGTGGGAAACCCTAGGCCCTGCTTCTATGGGAGTGGCATTTCTGCAGCGCATGGTGGTGTGGGCAGGTGGCACCGTGGAACAGTCAGTCACTCAGCAGGCATGTATTGAGCACTTACTCTGTGCCAGGCACTGTGCCAGGCCCTGAGGCACAGTGTGAGCAAGACTGAGTTCCAGCCCCTGTGTTCTCATAGGGGGACAGGTCTTGAGCAGATAACCAAGTGAACGCCATTGTGAAGTTCCATGGGGAAGCTCAGAGCGTGGCACGGGGGCAGAGGACGTTTGCCATTTGGGCAGGATGGCTGAGAAAGGCCTCGGTGACGTGGTGACCTCAGAGCAGAGCCGTGAGGGAAGTGGGGGAACGGCCACCTGGGGCCTCAGGCCCAGTGTGCCCAGAGCCAGGCAGAGGACTTGGGAAGTCAGAGATCCTGAGGCAGGAGCTTGTCAGGCGCCAGGAACAGCCAGAAGACCAGTGGGGCAGGCGGGAGAGAATGGGGGAAGGAGGTGACAGAGTGTCCTGGGTCCTGGCCAGGAGGAGTGTGGGCTCCACGAGGTCACAGTGACCTGTCCCACTCCACCTCTGCATGTCCTTTAGTCCATCTGTCCCCAGGAGGGTGGCTGGGCCGGCCGCCGTGTGGGAAGGTCAGGTGGAATGCTCTCGGTGAGGCTGAATTTAGTCTTCCCTGCCTTTCTTTGGTTGGGCTTTGGCGCTCATGAGAAGACTTCTTGAAGAACAAAGAACCATCCCCTGGGACTCTTGGAAAGGTCAGCACCACCCCCAGGCCTGGGCAGGTTGCTTTTCTGATCCTCACTCTCCCTGTGCACTGGAGGTAGAGACACCGAGGGGCCACTCAGACTGGGCCTCATGGAAGCTCTTGGAGTCTCTGCAGGGGCCACAGAAAAGTCAGTGGGTGGTGTTGGAGGGGTCACTTCACACTGCCTGGGCACCGTGGCTAAAGGCGTGACCGGAGGGAATGGGGAGGTAGGAGGTTCACCTCGAGACCGCCAGGATCACGTCTGCATGTGGCCGAATGTTCCCCCTGGTGGACTGGTCAGGGAGGGTTGGGTGGGCTCCGAGTGGGACGTGGGGTGTGAGTCTGAGAGCGCCAAGAAGCTGGGGGACCAGAGGCCTTGCTGTGGCTCCTGTGCCACCTTCCAGAAGGAAGCCACTGAGGCTGAGCCACCCTTGGTCAGCTGCCTCCAGAGAAAAACAGCAGCCTGACCATCCACCGTCTTTCCTCCCCCTGGCCGAGCAGAAATGGCAAGCCCGCCGCTGCTGAGGGGCCTTCCTCATTCCTGCAGTTTAGTCTGTGTTGGTTTAATCGGAAAGGCTTATTGCCTCTGAGTCAAAACACAAAAATCCCCGTGGATGCAGCAGGGTGTTTGCTGCCAAGGGAGCAGCTGGCGCCTTTTTTAGGTGGAGGGGGGGACCCTAACCCCTTCTTTCCTGCTTGCCGCCCTTTTCCAGTCTTCCAGATTGGAAAGGCACCTGGGTCCCGAGAACCCCAGCCTCCTTGCACCTGGGGGTCTTGGCTTAGGGGCAGGTGCTCGGGGCAGGGCATTGGGATGGTTCCTCATTCTTAGATGCGTCTGCTGTCATTTCCTGGGGAAGAGACTAGCACAACCCCCAATGCCCATGGGCAGCACGTCCTAGGGGGTCCCAGGATGGTCCTCTAAGCCCACGGCCTCCGGAGCGGCCACTCACAGGATGATCCACCCAAGTGTGGGCAGCTATTTTTATCTTATCCAGTTTCATTTCTATTTTGGGGATGTGTGTTTTGTAACATATATAATCTATTGATACAGAAGCATGTGAGTATCATGTATGCGTGAGTATCACGTATGCATGGGTATGTATGTCTTTGGCGGGTACACGCTTAAAAGTCGATCGCCAGGCAAGTGCATAACTGAAGCAGGATAGTAGCTTCTGGAAATGAGGTTCTGGGATGTAAAGGGAAGGGGGTGTCACCGGGGGCCCAGGAAAGGCTGCGCCATGGGGAATGCACCTTACGAGGCAGAGCGGGCAGACCGGGAGGGTAGTGTTGGGCATGAGCTGGGCAGATGGCAGGATCTGAGTGCTTGTCTGTGCTTGGGGAGCAGCTGGCCACCCCAGTGCACCAGGATGCAGGCACCTGAGCCAGTAGGACAGAGTCTTGGGGGAGTTTGGGGGAGAGATTTGACCCGTTTCTTCACCATTTCCTAAGGCCTCAACCAAGGGTCAGCAAAAGGGCCAGATGGTAACGATTTAGGCTTTGTAGACCATATGGTGTCTGCCGCAACTACTCAAGTCTATTTGTAGCGTGAAAGCAGCCACAGACAACACGTAAGCCCGGCCGTGTGCCAGTCAAAGCTTCACTTCCAGAAGTAGACGGTGGGCCACATTTGGCCCCTGGGCATCATTTGCCCAACTCTGGTCTAGATTTAAGAGGACGGGCCCTAACGGGGCCCAGGACCAGCCTCAGTTTCTCACCAGAGTGCAAGCCCCTGACCTGGGATTGGTGAATGGGGGGCTCCAGTCACACTTGCTCTTTGGGAGGATTTGGGGGCTGTGGCGTGGATGTTTCAGAGAGTTCGCTTAGCTGGAGCAGGTGATGAACGGCCCCATACCTCACACCGGAAACATCTCAGCTCTGCCGCGCACCTTCGCGCCCCCTTCTTTAGAGCCAGACGAACGTGGCTGTCTGAAGGATTCAGTACAGGGGCTGAGGGAGGAGGCAGGGCCGGCCCATCAATAGAATCTCGAAGCAGCTGAGCCCAAAGACATCCGGAGGTCCTCCAAACTGTCATCCTTCATGATGTTGTGCAAAGATGGACTCTGGGAAGAATGTCCCATTTCTTCAAGTTTGGAAACTGCTAGAGTTCAACAGAACCCTTGCGTTTCTGTGCTGCAGGACTTCTCAGAGCCTTTAAGATGCTGATGGGTTTAGGACTCTTTAGGAGGGATGTGATGTTTTCCCAGCTCAGATATGATTTCAGGTGCCTTAAGAATCTGTCAAGGCCACTTCGGGGAAGAGCTGGTTTCTTTCAGTGCTCCGTTTTATAAACAGGGACTCTAAGGCCCGAGAGGTAAATGTCTTATTCGGGGTAACCCAGAGGCTGATGAGCGCGTTGGGATGAGTACCGAGCTCCAGCTCACTACCTCCCTTCTGGCCTGGGAGAGCCGTGGAGCTGACACAGGGCCACAGGTGTCGGGTCCTAGGTGGTGCTTCTGGGCATGTGAAGTTGGTTTTGTCCCAGGAATACCCTGCATCTTTTCAGCTGAAGCTCGCTCTGCATCAGGGCTTCCCAACATGGCACTGTTGACACAGGGCAGGGGAATTGTCGATGTGAGGCCTGTCGGCATTGCTGGGCGTTTAGCAACATCCCTGGCCCCCACCCACCAGACGCCACCCCAACTTGTGATCCCCACGTGTGTCTCCAGACATTGCCAAATCCCCTGGGGTACACTGGGGTAAGGGAGGGAGGGTAGTAAAATCACCCCGGTTGAAAAGCACTGCTCTGCCCTAATAGGGGCGGACCCTGCCTTTGCTGGAGTTTGCCAGTAAAGGGCAGAAAGACTTGCCAGAACTCTGGCAGATGTGTGGGAGTTCGCTTGGGGGACAGGGTGGCGGGGACGGCCTCCCAAGTGGGAGACCTGAAGATACCTAAGGGCAGTTGTATGAAGCAGCGTGAGGAGCACTGCAGGTGGTTCAGTCTGCACGGGGCCTGAGCGCCGCTGGTTGAGGGGTTTGTGGCTGGGGGGAGATGCAGCTGCAGAGGGAGGAAAGGCGAGATCCTGGATGGGTGGACGGGTGGACAGGTGGACCGGTGGACAGGTGGATGGGTGGACGGGCGGACGGGTGGATGGGTGGACAGGTGGACGGGTGGACGGGTGGACAGATGGACGGGTGGACGGGTGGACAGGTGGACGGGTGGACGGGTGGACAGGTGGACGGGTGGACGGGTGGACGGGTGGACGGGTGGACGGGTGGACGGGTGGACGGGTGGACGGGTGGACGGGTGGACGGGTGGACGGGTGGACAGGTGGACAGGTGGACAGGTGGACGGGTGGACGGGTGGACAGATGGATGGGTGGACAGGTGGACGGGTGGATGGGTGGACAGGTGGACGGGTGGACGGGTGGACAGATGGACGGGTGGACGGGTGGACAGGTGGACGGGTGGACGGGTGGACGGGTGGACGGGTGGACGGGACGGGTGGATGGGTGGACAGGTGGACAGGTGGACAGGTGGACGGGTGGACGGGTGGACAGATGGATGAGTGGACAGGTGGACGGGTGGATGGGTGGACAGGTGGACGGGTGGACGGGTGGACAGGTGGACGGGTGGACGGGTGGACAGGTGGACGGGTGGACGGGTGGACAGGTGGACGGGTGGACGGGTGGACAGGTGGACGGGTGGATGGGTGGACAGGTGGACAGGTGGACAGGTGGACGGGTGGACAGGTGGACAGATGGATGAGTGGACAGGTGGACGGGTGGATGGGTGGACAGGTGGACGGGTGGATGGGTGGACAGGTGGACGGGTGGACAGGTGGACGGGTGGACGGGTGGACAGATGGATGAGTGGACAGGTGGACGGGTGGATGGGTGGACAGGTGGACGGGTGGACGGGTGGACAGGTGGACGGGTGGACGGGTGGACGGGTGGACAGGTGGATGGGTGGACGGGTGGACAGATGGATGGGTGGACGGGTGGACGGGTGGACGGGTGGACGGGTGGACGGGTGGACGGGTGGACAGATGGATGGGGGTGGACAGATGGATGGGTGGACAGGTGGACGGGTGGATGGGTGGACAGGTGGACGGGTGGATGGGTGGACGGGTGGACGGGTGGATGGGTGGACGGGTGGACGGGTGGACAGGTAGATGGGTGGACGGGTGGACAGGTGGATGGGTGGACGGGTGGACAGGTGTGGGTGTCTCGCTCCAGGAACTTCATGCTGAGGGCTGGAGGGCAGTGATGGAGAGGTCAGGGGAGGTGACACACGGTGGTGGGTAGGTCAGGTGAGAGGATCGAGGAAGGGAGTAGGGGAGAGCATTTGGGAAGATGGGCTTGGCCACCCTTCAGAAGTTAGTGCTGGACAGCCTGGCCAACATGGTGAAACCCTGTCTCTACAAAAAAAAAAAAAAGCAAAACTTAGGCATGGTGGCAGGTGCCTGTAGTCCCAGCTACTCAGGAGGTTGAGGCAGGAGAATCCCTTGAACCAGGATGGGGAGGTTGCAGTGAGCTGAGATCGCACCACTGCACTCCAGCCTGGGTGACAGAGTGAGACCTCGTCCCAAAAACAACAACAACAACAACAACAAAGAGAAAAGAAAGAAAAAAAGAAAGAAAGAAGTTAGTGCTGGAGCCCAGGAGACCTCCCAGATCTCGTCGTCGGACAGATGGCGGTGGGGCCATGGGGATGGTGGGCTTGGGTATGGAGGTAGAAGAGAACGTTCTGTGGGTAGTGTGACTCTGCAGACCTTTCTTCTCAAAACTTGGATACTATGAGGCCTTTGGAATCTTTTCTGGGACTGATTCCTAGAGTCCAGGGAGAAAATTGCTGTGGATGACAGGACAGCGGGTTCAGAGTGGCCCAGGAGCAGGTGATTGCACGTTTTTGCAAAGAGGAAAAGGGAAACCTGACCATCTGCTGGGTCTCTTACCTCCATTTTGAGGACACAAGGCGTCTCTTCTCACTGTAGTTTGTCCGAGATCAGTGGCGTAAATAATTCCTAGGTGATTGCTCATCTAGAAGAATCTGAATGACCCCTGATACGTACACATAAAGGTGTACCAGGCTGGGCACAGTGGCTCACGCCTGTAATCCCAGCACTTTGGGAGAGTGAGGTGGGCAATCACCTGAGGTCAGGAGTTCGAGAGCAGCCTGGGCAACATGGTGAAACCCCGTCTCTACTAAAAATCCAAAATTAGTCGGGCGTGGTGGTGAATGCCCGTAATCTCTGCTACTCGGGAGGCTGAAGCAGGAGAATCGTTTGAACCCGGGAGGCGAATGTTGCAGTGAGCCAAGGTTGTGCCACTGTGCTCCAGCCTGGGCAACAAGAGTGAAACTCCATCTCAAAAAAAAAAAAAAAAAAAAAAAAATATATATATATATATATATATCTAATAATAATAATAATAATAATAAAGATTTGCCAGTCTCCTCACTCCTACCACCCCAAGGAAACCACAGTAACGTCCTGCCAGCCAACCTTGTCACGCGGACACACGTATGCCTAACTTCACCTGACACATTCGGGGGGAGTATTTTGGGTTTGCCTTTCCTCTTCCCTTCCTCCCCTCCTTTCTCTCTCCCTTCCCAAACTGATGTTAGACTGGAGCATGTCCTTCTGAACTGTTTTTTTAAATCGTGGTAAACTATACAAAAACCTAAAATTTACCATCTTAACCATTTAAGATGTGCAGTTCAGTAGTGTGGAGTACATCGCTGGATCGTGCAATCATCATTCTGAGTTTTTTGAGGGACCACCCTACTGTGTGCAGTAGCTACGCCATTTTGCATTTCCATCCATGATACACAAGGGTTCCAGTTTCTCCACATCCTTGCCAACACTTGTAATTTTCTGTGTCTTTTTTTTACATACTTAAAAAAAACCCATAAATCTTTTGTTGAAGGATGATACACCCAGAATAGTTCCATACCTCCCTGCCTGCACTGACCTGTATGTCTGTATCTTTGGGGATGCCATTATTTTATTAGAATGGGCTCTCCTTTCATATTCTTTCATGATCTTCCTGCTGAATGATTGTGGAAGTGTCTCCAGGCTCACTGATGTGGTTCTACCTCGTCTTTTTTATTGCTGCATAACGACAGTTCATGGTGTAGACATATCAGAGCGGCCTGCCTGAGTGACCTTTGTCAATGACCGTGCACTCGATTTGGAGTGGCAGGAAGTGGCCGCACCTCTGTCATAAACACCTGTTTATGGATCTCCTTCTGCTACTGGTGCTCTTGTTTTTTTGTTTGTTTGTTTGTTTTTGTTTGTTTGTTTTTTGAGACGGAGTCTCGCTCTGTCCCCCAGGCTGGAGTGCGGTGGCACGATCTCGGCTCACTGCAAACTCAGCCTCCCAGGTTCATGCCATTCTCCTGCCTCAGCCTCCCGAGTAGCTGGGACTATAGGCACCCACCACCACGCCTGGCTAATTTTTTGTATTTTTATAGAGACGGGGTTTCGCTGTGTTAGCCAGGATGGTCTCGATCTCCTGACCTCGCGATCCACCCGCCTCAGGCTCCCAAAGTGCTGGGATTACAGGCGTGAGCCACTGCACCTGGCCTTTTTTTTGTTTTTTTTTTTTTTTTTTTTTGAGACGGACTTTCGCTCTTGTTGCCCAGGCTGGAGTACAGTGGTACGATCTCGGCTCACTGCAACCTCTGCCTCCCAGGTTCAAGCGATTCTCTGGCCTGTGTCTCCCGAGTAGCTGGGATTACAGGCGTGCGCCACCATGCCTGGCTAATTTTTTGTATTTTTAGTAGAAACGGGGTTTCATCATGTTGGCCAGGCTGGTCTCGAACTCTTGACCTCAGGTGATCCACTGCCTTGGCCTCCCAAACTGCTGGGATTACAGGCGTGAGTCACCGTGGCCAACCGGCACTCTTGTTCTTATGGGTTCATGCACCAGGGGTGGAATTGTTGGATCAGTTGCCCGTTCATTTCCCCGAAGATACTGGATTCAGATCCCACCAGCCACGTTGGTACTTGCTTTCCGCTTCCTGTAGACAGGAGGCACCATCTCTGTATTGACTCTGTAGCAATCTGGAGGGTGCAACATGCGATCTCATTACTGCTTTTCTTTTATGTCCCTTTGTCTCCTTGGGAGGTTGAGCTTCTTTTCCTGCAAGTTTACTTACTGTTTGCATTTACTTTTTCTCTGTATTGTCTGTTCCAGTCCTCTGGCTATTTGACTATTGTGTAATAAAAGGACCGAAAACAAATGTGCCAAACTGTTGACAGTTTGTTTTGAGTGTTGAAAATATGTGACTCTTTTGTACATCTTTGAATTACAGATTTTCAAAATTTAAAAAAGCCTTGGCCAGGCGAGGTGGCTGATGCCTATAAATCCCAGCACTTTGGGAGGCCAAGGCGGGAGGATTGCTTGAGGCCAGAAGTTTGAGAATAGCCTGGGCAACATAGTGAGACCCCATCTCTACCCCCCCCCAAAAAAAAAAGTCTCAATGGGAGCGTTTTAGGAAGATCTGTTTGAGTGGGCTGAGATCTAAGGGACTTGGAGACTCTTGCAGTGGCCTTGCAAGCGATGACTTAAGCCGTGAGAGTGAAGGTGGGAGTGAGCAATTATGGGGGGAGCAATTTACAATGTTCGGTGCTAATGTGGAAAGCCAAGAAGAGGAGGAATCGAGGGAGATGAGGGGTTTGAATCTGGGTGAACTGGAGGTTGATGATAGAAATTGGCAGCATTGTAGAGGCCAGGAGGGGGCCGTTTGAGTCTACAGGGATGTATGAGTGGAGGCAGGGTCCCCGCTATTTGGGAGCGGTATTTGGTGGACACGTCAAGTTCACAAGCAGACACTCCCTGGCGCCATGAGAGCAAAGGATCCCACGGAGGGAGGCCCTGTGGAGGGAGAGACCCTCCAAAACATCTGTGTGAAAATAGCAGGAAGAACAGGCAGAGGAGCTGGGACAGAACCTTAGAGAGTGACTCACATACCGTCACAAAGCTAGGAGCATTTCAGGCCAAGGGCATGGTGGTATCTTCAGATACAGTTGAGAGGTAGAGAGAGGATGCTTGTTTTTTAGGCCCATTCAATTTCTCGATTAGGAGGTCATGATTTTGCAAGAGCATTTTCCCTGCAGAGTCTAGGTGTGAGGTCAGCTTGCTGCTTCTGCAGCCTGAATGCGTGGAGGGTGACGGAGACCACAGGAAGTGTGGTGGCAGCAGGAGAGGGCATCGGCCGCGGGTGGTCCTGGCCTGGGCCCCATCTTGGGGTCCGTGGCTGAGACTTGGTTTCAGTGCTATCCACCAACAAGTGCTGACTGAGCTCCTGCCCTCATGGGCTGCGTCAGGCACAGCAAACACCCAGGGTCCAAGAATCAGCCTCCCGGGTGCATATTCCACAGAAAAATGGCCAGAAACATGGAACCCACCTTCTTCGGTGAGAACCTTGGTCTGCCCCGTTCAGTGTCTGCTCCCAGAGGGACCAGCACAGCCATGTGTCACTTTCTGGACAGCAGCCCGTCCCCAATTCTTAGCCATCTAGGGCCTGGTCTTATATGCATTTATCTCCTTTTTCAAGTCCACTTCTACTTCCTGCCAATTCTGTCTTCTTGTCAGCTTCTTTTTTTTTTTAAGGCAGAGTCTCACTCTGTCACCCAGGCTGGAGTGCAGTGGTGTGATCTCGGCTCACTGCAACCTCCACCTCCCGGGTTCAGGCGATTCTCCTGCCTCAGCCTCCCAAGTAGCTGGGATTACAGGTACATGCCGCCATGCCCAGCTAATTTTTATATTTTTAGTAGAGACGTGGTTTGGCCATGTTGGGTAGGCTGGTCTTGAACTCTTGACCTCAGGTGATCCGCCCACCTCGGCCTCCCAAAGTGCTGAGATTACAGGCGTGAGCCACCATACCCAGCCCTCCTTGCCAGCTTCCTGAAGTGCCTGCAGTGTGAGCCTGCTGTGAACAGCCTCATCCAGTGTAGGCTGACCCCCAAAGCGGCCCAGGGAAGAGCACAGTCCTTTTTTTTTTTTATTCCAACGGAAAGGAGAAGAGGTTGCCAAAGAGGCCCAAGGAGCCCATGAGCCAAATAAATAGCAACATTCTCCCTCTGCCCAGCTGGTTTTCCTCTCCAGCGTGGCTCCTGGGAAAACAGCTGAAGGTAGAGATGACCTGGCTGTTGACTGGCGTAGAGGCAGGTGGGGCCTGGCCAGGGATGCTCGGCCACATTCCTTCACACTTTTTCACTTTTGTCCCAGTGGCATCAGGACAGAGGGACTCCTTTCATCACCTAATCTCCATATCTCAGGTTTCTGTTTATTTTTATATAAAACAAAGCATTTTTCAATTGTAGCAAATACATGTAACATAAAATTAACGGTTTATTTTATTTATTTTTTGAGACAGAGTCTGTCTCCCAGGCTGGAGTGCAGTGGTGCGATCTCGGCTCATTGCAACTTCCGCCTCCCGGGCTCAAGCAATTCTCCTGCCTCAGCCTCCCGAGTAGCTGGGATTACAGGCACCCGCCACCATGCCTGGCTAATTTTTGTATTTTTAATAGATACAGGGTTGCACCATGTTGGCCAGGCTGGTCTCGAACTCTTGACCTCAGGCGATCCGCCCACCTCAGCCTTCCAAAGTGCTGAGATTACAGGCATGAGCCACCGTGCCTGGCCAATTTTTGTAATTTTAGTAGAGACAGGGTTTCGCCTTGTTGATCAGGCTGGTCTCGAACTTCTGGCCTCAAGTGATCCACCTGTCTCAGCCTCCCAAAGTGCTGGGATTACAGGCGTGAGCCACCATGCCTGGCCAAATTTACCATTTTAAAACCATTTTTAAGAATTCAGTGGCATTAAGTACCTTCATATTGTTGTACAACCATCAGCATTGTCCATCTCCAGAACTTTCTTATCTTCCCCAATGGAAACTCTGTGCCCCATTCCTGACCCCCCATTCCTGCTCCCTGGAGTCCCTGGCAACCACCATTCAATTTTCTGTCTCTATGGATCCGCTTGTCTTAGGTACCTCGTGTAAGTGCAGTCATACAGTATTTGTCTTTTTGTGACTGGCTTACTTTACTTCCTATACCGTGTTCAGGAGTCACTCATATAGCATGTATCAAAATGTCCTTCCGTTTTAAGGCTGAGTAATATTTCATCGTGGGGATGGGCCCCATTTTGCTTTTCCGTTCATCTGTCCATGGACACAGGTCGCTTCCACCTTTCGGCCTTTGTGAACAATGCTGCTATGAAGATGGGTGTACAAATACCTGTTCAAGGCCCTGCTTTGCATTTATTTGAGTGAACACCCCGAAGTGGATTTGCTGGGTCATATGGTAATTCTATTTTGAGTTTTTTGAGGAATTGCCATATTGATTTCTACGGGGCCTGTAGAAATTACAATTACAGGCTCACGCCTGTAATCCCTGCACTTTGGGAGGCTGAGGTGGGCAGATCACCTGAGGTCAGGAGTTCAAGACCAGCCTGGCCAACATGGTGAAACGCTGTCTCTACTAAAAATACAAAAATTAACCAGGTGTGGTGGTGAGCACCTGTAATCCCAGTTACTCGGGAGGCTTAGACAGAAGAATCACTTGAACCCAGGAGGCGAAGGTTGCAGTGAGCTGAGATCACACCACCGAACTCCAACCTGGGGTGACAGAGCGAGACTCTGTCTCAAAAAAAAAAAAAAAAACCATTGTGGGACTGGGTGCAGTGGCTCACGCCTGTAATCCCAGCACTTCGGGAGGCCAAGGTGGGAGGGTTACTTAGTCCAGGAGTTCAAGACCAGCCTGAGCAAGATCCCATCTCTACAAAAACTCAAAAACTAGCTGAGCGTGGTGGTGCGTGCCTGTAGTCCCAAGTACTTGGGAGGCTGAGGTGGGAAGATCACTTGAGCCCAGAAGGTTGAGGCTGCAGTGAGCCATGATTGCGCCCCTGCACTCCAGCCTGGGCAACAGGGCAGGACCCTGTCGGTGGCAAAAACAAAGAAAGAATGTTGTCGCTCTCTAGTCCCTTGGTCAGTGGCTGGAAGATGATCTTTGGAGTTTCTACCCTCCGAATGTCATGTGCACACAATAGCCACCACCTAATCCATGAATACATATCAAGTACAAGGTACTCAGGGGTGCCCCATGCCAAGCTGTATAAGCACCCAGCACTGTTTGAGGACCTATTGTGTGCTGGGAACTGTTAGACTCTTCGTGTCTGTTCATTTTCTTCTCTGAGGCTCTCTGCAGTCTTCCAGGGTAGGCGTTTATTGTTCTCATCTCTGTAGGTGAAAAATGAGCAGCGCTCTCTCATGCTGTTGATTTGAAATGTTATTTCTTGGGTTGTTAACTCACTTTGAATTTGCTGTTTACTGAAAACCAATTTTCTAATTTTTCCTCCTGGTTCTTTACTACTTCCCGCAAAGCGAAAGAAAGAAAGAGGAGTGGGGGATCATCTGCCTGTGTGCATTCAAGGAAGAGTCTGGGGCTGGGGCAGGGGCCGGAGGCCACTGCCTGGGTTTACCCGTAGTGCTGGGCTAGTGAGGACGCAACTCCTGGCCGGCTCGGGCAGGTCCCTCACTCTGAGACAATAAAAGGGCATCGGTTGCTGCATTCAGGGAACCACTGCCCTTCGTTGTCTTATCATTAGGTGGTGGAACTGCACTGCTCCCCCGAAAGAGGGGGACACTAGCCCTCCATCTCCATTTATACTTCTTTCTATAGTCTCTGTCCAGAGACCCAGGGGGGTGTGGGTGAGTTTGGGGAAGGAGCCTTCTGACCTGCCACCTCCCCTTCTGGTGCCTGCTGGTCCCCACTGAGGGGCTGCTCTGCAGCGCTGGGGCCTGACTCCCTATCGTGGCACTCAAGGCCCTTGGCATCTGGCTGCAGACCATGTTTCTAGCTCTCCCTGGCATCATTGCCCCAAATGCTCATGACATTCTAAGAAACTCCTCCATCAGTTCTGCTTGTCCCAGTGGAAAGAGATGACGAGGGGCCTACACGAGAGGGGAAGGGGTGCTTTCTGGTCGTTTCCAGCTGGTTATCCTGGAAACGGTCCATTTATGTTATCAGCACATCGAAGTCAGGATCTGAGCCTCTAATCCCCGGTATTAGCTCCAACTCAACGGCCTCCCCCTCTGAGGTGGTGTGGAGGGCAGGAGTTGGCTCTGAAGACCCTCTAAGAGGTCAAGGCCGGGGGCTTAGCGGGGGGAAGAGGAGAGGGCTCCTGACACTCAAGGGAGGAGTGTGGCCAGGGCGGGCACCTCACGCCTGGCCAGCCACCTGCCCACCTAGCCAGTGAGACTGTTCACTCGTTTTAACTTTAAGGTCTCCGTGGTTTGGAGACAGGAAGCCCTCTTTGCGGGGATGGGAGAACAGGGCAAGGCTGGGGGTAGGGGAGAGGTGCACCCTAATCTCACACCCCAGCCCTCTGCGGGCTTTTCTCCCCTTCAGCTGTGAGTGCTGTGCCTCCAGCCTTGCGGAGGTGGGGTCCCCACTTAGGTGCCTTTCTGGGGGTGGCACCCACTCAGAGCCTCAGGCCACCCTCCTGATGGGGACACCCTGGCCACTGGGGCCCTGAGCCAACATCCGTGGAGGCTGCAGAGCCACTGGAAAGGATGAACCGCCCTTCTCCCCGCCTCCCTTCATTCTCCTCATGCTCCCCTACTCTCTCTGTCTCTCTCCTGGGAGGAGGCCCCATGAAGCCAGGGCAGCTGCTCTAGCCAGAGACAAGCACGGGGAAAAACGTATCTAAGAGTGCCTTTAGGGGCGGGGGGGTAACTTAAGAGAGTGACCTGGTGTCTCTTCCTGTGCAGAAGGGCTATGGATCTGCTGCTAACACTCTGGCCAAGGTCAGCAACCTGTCTCTGAAAAAAGGCAGGGATGGAGATGCTCCCACCTCCTCAGCTGGGGTGCAGGGAAGAGAGAGCATGGCTTGAATTGGTTCCTGGAAGACACTGAGTGCTCAGATGGGGGAGGGGCCAACATCTCTCCCTGCAGGTCCCCTGTCCCCTCCCTCCTCCCCCAAGACGTGGAGACAGGGAGTTGGTAGGGGGTTATCACTCCGCTCTCCCCTACCCCGTTTCTTCAGGCTTCTGCTCAGGGAGACCTGGGACATAGCCAAGACCCCGGCTGTGGGCTCCCTGGGACCCCTTTGTGGGGTGCCCCTGCCCAGGGGAAGACCCTGTCCCCAGGGAGGAGGTTCGTGACTGTCTGGGGGCTCTGAGTGTGCTGTGACAGGAGGCAGTTGGGGATCCATGCCCAGGCTATCCTGGCTGTGCCTAAGGCCCCCCAGGACAGCACTTGTGGGGGTCACTGCACCTAAGGCCCCCCAGGACAGCACTTGCTGGGGAGGGCAGGGGGCACAGCCAGATGCTGCCCTGGCCACTCTCCTGCCAGCCCCGGCCTCTCCCAGGAGGAAGTGTACTTTCTCTTTTGCTTGTGAGTTTCTGTTCCATTTCAGGACAAGTTGCCTGGGAACCAGAGAGTTGGCCACGGCTGGAAAAGGGTCTGGGAAGGGAATTGTACCGGCTTCACCTTTGAGTCTGGCCCTGCGGGCAGGGCTGGGGTCTTCAGTGCCGCCTTTTGAGGTCTGAGGGGGGCGTCACTTCCCCCATGTGACTTCATGGCTGTGAAACGTGGGTGGCGCGGGCCACAATTCTGCCTTCGCCCCGACTTCCTGGGGGGCGCCCGCCTTGCTCTGCTGTGCTTTCCTGAATGGGATGAGGGGGTCTCCGGGTCTTGGGGAGGGCACAGCAGCCACAGGACAGGAGTGTGGACACCCTGGCCCCATTCTGGAGAACTCTGGAAAACCTGGCCGATTACCTTGTAATTGTTCCCAGCAGTGAGGAGCGAGTCTGGGCCCGGGAGCGGCCTCCAGTGTTTGTTTTGCCTTCTGGTTCTCCAGGCCAGTGGTAACCAAGGGCCGCTTCCCCTTGGAGACGGTGGAGCTTGCTCGGGCCAGGGCTGACCCAGCCCAGGCAAGGCAGGCCTGGGGACACAGCAGGGAGGCCCCCTACTGCGGGGGCTCCAGAGGTGCTGCCCTCACCCCTCTTCTGTCATTTTTCCCCCAGTGGTGAGGACCTGTGGGGCTTTTCTCCTGGGTCTTTTCCCAGGCACTTGCCTGGAACATTCGAGAACTCCAGATCCCCCGGTAGGTATCTGGGACACCATGAGAACGCTCACTGGCCAGCCACATGTGGGTGGTCTCGGGTGGGGCGTGGACTTCAACTAGGACTCAGGGCCGTGACTGACCGCCAGTCCAGGTTCTGGCAGGACCCAGGGTCCTGAGAGAATTCCGGGGCGAGTTTGGAGCCAAAGGAGAGGTGCTCTGAGACGGCGGCAGTGGAGGCCAACCAGGGAAGGCTCTGTGGAGGAGGGGGCACTGGAAGATCCCACACAGATGGGATTCCTGTCAGGTGGGGTTGTTTGAAGTGAAAAGCACGTCGTTATAACTCATGTGGTTCTTAAGAACTAGCAGGGCTGGTGTGGCCACTCGTGTCTAAGGGACCGTTGGAGAAGCTGAGAGGGCCTGTCAGGGGCTTGGAGGGTGGAGAGCGGGGAGCCTGTGAGGAGGGGAGGGGCCTCCAGCAGGGTTGCCCTGACCTCTGTCTTCCCAGACCCCGAGTGATTGACAGCTTCTACAGGGTCTGGGCAAGGGGATCACAGCCTGTTTATGTGCCCCGCCCCCCATTCTTGTGGACCTGGTGGCAGGACAGGGGATGCTGCCTGCTCCTTCCGTGGCACAGGTCGGCCTCTAGATGTGGCTGGTTCAGGTCAGTTGTATTTTAGGATTGACTTGGAGAAGGATGGAAGCCCCTCCGCCTTTTGCTTCTCATGTGTGTTTCCTCCAGCCCCCCACCTCGGGAGGACTCCCACCAACAGCGCTGAACCAGCTGGGCACGCGGGTCACCCAGAGGTCTGGGGCCAGTGCCATTCAAGGCTGGTAGCCCGAGACTCTGCATTTCCAGCAAGCTCCTGGCTGATGGTCTGTGGGCTGCCCTAGGGTCACCGGGTGCAGGGCACACAGCGTGACCAGTTCCCTCGCCCCTACAGGAACTGTTCTCAAGAAAGGAGACAGACTCTCCTTGGGCAGGCTCTCACTCCTGTCTGGTTTTCCATTTGGGGGCCTAGAGAAGGGGTGCTGTCAATCAGCAGAGGAGGGGCCTGGTGGGGAGGGCAGGGACACTGGTGTTTGGGGACTGGCCCGAGCCCCGCGGTCTAACTTTCACACGGATTCCTGCCACCGGCCCAGCTGCCGATACAATTAAACCTCAGTGATTCACTGTAGTGCATTTCAAGGCAAGGCGTTGTGTTATGAAAACGTGGGTCCCAGCGGCTTGTTTTGTTGGCAGGTCTTGCTGCCTCAGCAGAAAAGAGGCGCTTTTGATATGGGAACGGAAACTTGGGACCATGTTAGAAATAGTGTGTTCGGCGGAGAGGACGTTGGTCCTCCTCCAGCTGTGGAAACTCCACGCCTGGCGGGAAGACGGCAGCCTGTGGGGCTGGGGAGGGTCCCCACAGCACCTGGGTCTGTGGTCTGAGCTGCCTGTGCTGTGATGTGGCTGGCCTTCCCTGCCACTGAGGGGCGTGGGACGCAACCGTCCCCTGCTCGCCCCTCTGCCTGCAAAGGTAACATGCTGCTGTTTTTTATTTTATGGAAAGTCCAGCTCGCAGAGGAAATACCTTTCTCAAGGCACCCTGTCTGATGTCGCGGAGCAGCTCTGCCCAGCAAGGCGAGCACATGAAATGCACATTTGTAGTCCTCATGTGTACCTGGCCGCGGTGCGGGGAGGCAGAGCAGGAACGGGAGAAGACTGTCTAGCTCAAAAGGCCAGTCCTAGGCTTCAGTTTCCAACACTGGGCTGACTCTGCCGGGACAAGCAAGTGCCTCTGTTCTTGTCTCTTCCTCTTCCGGCCCTGATTGCTGTCCTGGACTAGCCCATTCAATGGATATTGGGCCAATTTCCCTTTTTTCCAGTTCCCCTTTTTTCCCCTTGTGTTTTCAAAATGTGATAAATGGAATAGGCACACCCCAGATCCAAGTTACTTTTCTGAGAAACTTCCCGCAGCGCTTAGGTCCTGGCCCTCTGGCGTCAGAACAGAGAAGCAGGGCGCACAAACCCCTCCCCACCAGTACACTGCAGACCTATGCCCAAGCTGCCACCGCTTCCCAAGGGCATGGGGGAGGCACTGGGGGAGAGTTCGGAGATGCGGGCAGAACCACCGCCAGCAGCCCCTTCCCCTGAAGCTTTTGCACTCATTGTTCAAATGATTGGATGTTGCCTGCCTTCCCCCACTAGACAGTAAGCTCCCTGAGGGCAGCAAGTTCTGCCTGTTCTGTGTATCCAGTAGGTGCTTAATACTTTTGGAATGAATTCCAGCCCTGAGGCACATTATTTGGACTTGGGTGTTTTCCCACTGTTCACCAGCTGAACATTGCCAGACCATCTCTCGGGTTGGGTCACTTCTGCCGGTGACATCTTGTCCATGTTGTTTGTTCCTTCCAGTTTCCCCTTGGGGAAGATGTTTTCTAGCAGTTCAGGGGAAGGCCTCTTCTCCCTTCCTGAACACTAACCACGTTGGCCTGTGTTTTTGTTTTTGTTTTTGTTTGTTTGTTTGTTTGTTTTTGAGACAGAGTTTCGTTCTTGTTGCCCAGGCTGGAGTGCATGGTGCAGTCTCAGCTCACTGCAACCTCCACCTCCCGGGTTCAAGTGATTCTCCTGCCTCAGCCTCCCAAGTAACTGGAATTACAGGTGTCCGCCACCACGTCCAGCCAATTTTGTATTTTTAGTAGAGATGGGGTTTCTCCATGTTGGTCAGGCTGGTCTCAAACTCCCGACCTCAGGTGATCCGCCCACCTCAGCCTCCCAAAGTGCTGGAATTACAGGTGTGAGCCACCGTGCCCAGCCTAGTTGGCCTGTGTTTTTGAATTGGCCACCTTGTTGAGGCACTTAGGGACTGAGAAACAAAGCAAGGTCTTGAGAAGCTCATTCTAACCTGTCTTAGGGGCTTAACAGATACTTGTGGGATGGATGAGCAAGCAACTCAGCGCACAGGCCTCGGATGGTCGAGTTCTCAGCCGGCTTCCCATGTTCCGTGTGAGCTAGCCTGGCCAGGAGAGGATCCGTGGGCACGGCTGTGCCAGGCCTGTGAGTGATGATCCCTCCACCTGAGAAGGAAGAAATGCAGCCCATGAGAAGAGGTTTGCATAGCGACAAGTCCAGAGACCCTGTGATCAGCCTGGGGCACCCCTAGCTGTGGGCAGACACTCCATGGTACAGCTGATAGTGGCGGTCAGGCTCCAGCATCATCCGTGGGAGAGCACGGAGGATCCCGGGGGCTGGGTGATTCCCTGATAGCAGAAGGTAGGGCCTTTGCCAGTTTGGAGCTGCCTCAGGGTGTCGACCTGCTCAGTGAGAAAGTAGGCGCCTAGGAATCCAAACGTTCCTCTCCTGCCTCATCCTGCCTCGTTCCCAGGGTAGGGATCACCCTGACATCGGTTCTCCCATGTCCTCATCCCCCGCCAGCCCGCAGGGTCATCCCCTCCCCAGACCACAGTTTGGGCCCGGGGATGGAGATGCAGGCACACATCCCGAACTCCGGAGAAACTCGGTCTACAGGTGCTGTCTCGGGGCAGCAAGGGCTGCCAAACCACGGCACTGCACTTTTTCCTTTGGAGAACAGAAAGGGGAGGGGCAGAGGCCTGGCCTGCAGCAATTCTGCTCTCAAAGGCTCTTTACTCCCCACATCTGAGCGTCGTTAACGGTGTCCTTTTGTGTAACTCTGGGCTAACAAGCCCAGTCCAACCAGCCAGGTTGTGCCTCTCTCTGCCCTGTGCCTCTCTCTGCCCTGCACCCCCATCCACACCCACCCCCTGTCCATGTGGATCTTGGAGAGGTGGACATTTTTCATCCATTTATTTATTTATTTATTTATTTATTGAGCTGAAATTCACCTAACATTCATCTTTTTCAGAGTACAATTCGGTGGCATTCAGTCCATTCACAATATGGTATATTACCACCTCTGTCTTGTCCCAAAACAGTCTGATAACCCCTAAAAGAGGCTCGAGTCCCTAAACAGTTTCATCACCCCTAAAAGAGACCTCTGCCACTTCCCGTCCCCCTGCTTCCTGGCCCCAGGCGAGCACCAGTCTGCTTTCTGTTTCTATGGATTTACCTATCTTGGTCATTTCATCGAAAGGGAATCATACAATGTGTGGCCTTTTATATCTGGCTTCCTTCACATTAATCTAAAGTTTTTGGGGTTCATTCACACTGTAGCATGCACTAGTACTTTTATGGCTGAATAATATTCCACTGAATGTGTATACCACAATTTGTTTATCCATGCGTCCATCGATGGACATTCGGGCTCATCCATTTGTGTTTTTGCAACAGTAACAAAACAACAGTAAAGAAATTTAAAAGGGAGGGAACTCATAAGCTCATCACTCTAAACACAGCGACATTTTCATTTCTTCAGGCTCCTTTCTACCTCTCTCCTGAGTATGCCAATACAGTTTTTTCTAGGTTTTAGTCTCAGGGCAGATGCAGTTATGACCCTTTTTTCACTTGACATAGGAAACCTTTTCCCGTGCCCTCTTGTACAGAGATCCTTCCCATTAGCAGGTTTTCTGTTTTTTGTTTTTTTGAGACAGAGTCTCACTTTGTTGCCTAGGCTGGAGTGCAGTGGCGCAGTCTTGGCTCACTGCAGCCTCAACCTTCTGGACTCAAGCAATCCTCCTACCTCAGCCTCCCAAGTAGCTGAGACTATAGGCATGTACCACTACACCCAGCTAATTTTTGTATTTTTTGTAGAGACAAGGTTTCCCTATGTTATCCAGGCTGGTCTTGAACTCCTGGGCTCAAGAGATCTGCCCACCCCAGCCTCCCAAAGTGCTGGGATTATAGGTGTGAGCCACCACACCCAGCCCCCATTAGCATTTTTGGTGGGTAATACTCCACTTGCTAGCTGGGGAGGCACTTCCACACTCCTTGCCTTATCCTATATGTGATGAGCTGGTGCCATGCCATTCTGGCCCCCAGGCCTTTCTACTTGCCTGGGAAGTTGAGGATGAATTTATTCACTGCCCTTGAACTTGCTGGGACCCTCCCCTCTTGAGTGTTGACCCGTGTGTTCCAGGTTGATGGAATTGGAGGAGGGAGACCTCTGGCATATAAGAGGAAGTGCCCGAAGGTTACTGTGGCCTGAAAAGTATGTTGAAGTCCTTTTTTTATTCACCACCTGCCTGGGAGGCCCCGGGATTTACCCCTCCCTTGGCATCCTGCTCAGTTCCGTGAAATCCCACACGGGAAATGGTGATTGGGTTGCACAAGGAGGCGCACAGCCTAAGTCCTTTTAGAATCCTCTCAGGTTCATTGGCCAAGATCCAGTCGAGGTCCAGTTGAGAAACCTCCAGTCCAGCTATCTCCACAGACACTCCCCACCACCCTGGGCTTGCCTCAGTCAGTTGCAAATATCAGGAACCTGGAGGTGGGTTACTTGGACACTTGATTTTCTTCTAAAAGTGGATGGTGGGGCGGATGGTCCCGAGGTCCAAGATTTTGAGAGCGGTAAGAGGAGAGGTGGCTGTGAACTAAATTAAAAGAAGCTGCTCTAAGGCCATCCTGTTATGGAGAAATAATTAACTCCCCACACATGACCGTGATTACAGCAAACAGCCTAGATGTCCATCTAGGAAGGAATGTCACCAAAATTATAATAGCACATAATGGGATATTATGCAGCCACTAACATAAATTTCATGGAGGAGCTAATATATTACGATGGAAAAAGCAAACTGTGGATTCGTATCTGCAGTGTGATCTTTTGCTGTAAATAGACTATTCTCATATGCACCAGAATGTTCTAGAAGGACACACCTCTGTGCTTCCCTGGGCAGTAGGTGAGAGGAAACACTATGCTTTTTACATTTCTGTATTGAGATTTCTTATGAGAATGTCTAACATTTGAAATATTTCATATCAAGATAATTTTTTAAAATTCTGGTACAAGTGTAATCCTGATAGTTTTCATTTAATAGAGATCTGAGATTCTAAACTGTTGAGGCATCATTCCTTGAAACCAGTGGTTCTCAATCTCTGGCCTCATCATAGTGCCCTGGAGGGCTCTAGAATTCAGGCCACCCCACGGAGTTTCTGATCCAGAAAGTCTAACGGGGTCAGGAATTTGCATCTCTGAGTTCCCAGGTGATGCTGACTGATGTTGCGGGTTGAGACCCCACTTTGAGAACCACTCCTGTAAAACAGGGCCTTTCCTGTTTTCCTCACTGCCAGATAGAGGGAGGCCTGTGGGTCTGGTGACGGGGCCAAGCAACTTGGGTCACCCCTGTGAGCTGTAGGACCAGCACCTGCCATGGCATTCCCCGGCTGAGTGCTCTCTCCTGCACTTGGCATTCAAGATTCCAAGCTATCAGGTGTCCCCCGATAGCCTCAGGTGTTGAGAGGCAGCAAGGGGAGGGCAGGGAGCGGCATGTATGAAGCTCCTACTTTGTGCCTGGAGCTTTAGTTAGGCGATTCTATGGTGAAATCATGAACATTGCCCTTCCTATTCCCCCAGGTGGTTTGAGGGCAGCCGCCTGGGCCTCAGGGGGGAACGCGTGGATGCCCGGCCCCCTGACTCTCACTGGTGATGAGTCCTGAAATCTCTCTGGGTTGATGCTTCCTGAGTCCTCAGATCCTCTCCCCAGCCCCTTCCTGGTTACCCTCCTGCTTATTATCCCTGGAGGGACATGAGGGTGACCCAAGGACCACTCCCAGAGGTGACCTTTGCCAGCTGGCACATCCCACAGAGAGAGGTCAGTGTGTCACTGCCTCCCATTCAGGCCTTGGCACCCTGAAAGCCTGGGTTTGGTTGGATCCCCTGTGTCCAGGAGACTGCCTTGTTGGGGGGAAGTGGCAGACTTTGGATGCACTCCAGCCTCCTCCTCTCAGCCAGGCAACCCTGAGCTCTGGAGTCCCTCGGGAGGCTAGGCTGGAGCAAGGCCCTTCCAGAGAACCAGCTTCTCTGCAGAGCCTCCTCCTGGGAGTCACTGGGCCCACCGGATCCACCCTGCCTCGAGCTCCCGTCTCCTGCCTTCTGGGGAGCTGCTGGGGATCAGAGGGCGAGGAGCACCAGGTCTCTGAGCCTGTCCCGTGGGTATCCTGTTGGTGGCTCTTTTCTTGGAGATGTGGCCGTGGAGCTGCTCTTGGCCCTGCCTTTCTGCCTCCACTCTTTGGGGCGCCCCCACCTCCTGTGTGAACCAGGTGGACCCAGTGTGTGACCCCCGAGACCAGGCAGTGTTGGTGGTCCATAGTCTACGTTTTATTCCCATTGCCGTGGGACAGCATGTCTGCTGCTATCTGGGTCACCTTTCGGGAAGGTTGCTGTTTGTCCCTGGGGTCCCTCCAAGAACTGGCTTCTCGTCTGCACCAGGCACAGTTCGTTGTCCTCGTCACCCTGCCTAGGCTACAGCTGCGATTTATTGTAATTTTCAGTCTCTGTATGAATATCATGCTGGTTTCCCAGGCCGTGGCTCCACTGATTCGAGCCCTCTGAAAGTGCTGTGAGTCATCTGGGCCCTTCCATAGGCGTTTACAGCAGGTGCATTTTGGGTCTTTTGAGGTCAGGGGCTAGAGCTCTGGACCGTGTGGGATTTTCTCTCCAAAATCACTTGTCAGAACTTTCCAGAAGGATCCTGTTGATTCTAGGGGCACAGACTTATTTTTATATCCCTGTTTGAGGGGTCCCTCCTCAAGTTGGCGGTTGGTAGGGTGAGGGGTGGAGGGTGGTAACCACGTGTCACAAGCCCTGCTGGCAGTGGCTCCTTTGCCAGGGGCTCCATGGCCCAGCCAGCACGGAGCATTCCCTGAGCCCTTCCACCACCAAGAGTGTCCCTGCCACTCATGTTCAGGATGCTGGAGGGAGCACAGGAGTCCAGTGAGCAGGCAGAGCCTAGGCGGCGGCTGAGCCAGGCTGCAGAGGTTCATTCTGATAAAATAGCAGATCGCTTGGGGCATGTTTCTCTTGCAGAATCCTGGGCTGCCACCACTGGTGTGTGAGACGGGCGGCAGAGGGAGGGAAGTTACGTGATCTTCAGGTGAAAGGAGGCTTTATAAATAGGTCACCTTGTTCCACATCCTGAATTTCATTCTTTCCCCATCCTGGGGCAAAACAATGGTTTCACTGTTCTGGGGTTAGTCAGACACTGGGGGGGAACCGGGCGTAAGGAGGAGCGTGAGTGTCTGCCACTCCCTGGTGACCGACCCACCCCTGTGCATCCCTTACCTGCCCTTTCTGTCCGTTTGTCCCCAGTTGCATTGGCTACATCCCCAAAAGAGGGTGTAGCCGCTCCTTCAACAGACCTCTTCCTAAACACCACCACGAACAGGTAATTTTTAGTGGAAGCGAGGCTCCGGGACAATTTATCTGAAAGCATTTTGGGGGAAGGTGGGGTCTGCAGGGTTGTGGCTTTAATTGAAATACCACTGGGGGGTTGCAGGCAGGTGCTGTGCAGTCTGGCCTGTCTCAGCCTCTCCCAGGGTCTGCTCTCAGAGCCTCATTCCTCCTCCCCTCCCCTTCCCTGGAGTGGGTCTGTCGGGGCCGGAACAGCCACCGGTGTTTCTGATGGGGCCGCCTCACCTGGCCTTTGCCACGTGCACAGCCGCTGTGCAGCTGCCACCTGGCTGGGTATGGGGACGGACCAGCTGTTCTCTTCTTGTGTTCTGGGTCAGTAGAGAGAGATAGCTGCCCCATTTTTACTGGGCTAATCAAAATCTGTAATTTTGAAGCAGTATAACCGGAAGTCTTGGGATAGATCGCTGTAGACATAATGTCCCTCTTTGGCATGGCCTCAAAGCTTCCCCAGGATTCTCATCCTTTATTTAAATACCATTCTGCCAGCTGGGCATGGTGGCTCACACCTATTATCTGAGCACTTTGGGTGGCCAAGGCAGGAGAATTGCTTGAGCCTGGTAGTTAGAGAGCAGCCTGGGCAACATAGCGAGACCCTGTCTCTTTAAAAGGAAGAAAAGCATTTTAAATGCCCTTCTGCCAGTTATGGATCCTTAACACGTACCTTCATGGAAAAAACATTCAGGACAATAGTGCCTACACATTACACTGTGCTTGCTTTATAAAAGCAACACAGGTGCAGAACCTGTAGGAATTGCTTTGGGGATAACTTGTTCTTGCAAACATAGTGTGTGAAATCATTGTTTCTCAGCCTTTGATTCTCTTTTGTGTGCTTAAACATCATTTTAGTTTCAAAAGGAATACATGCATTTTAAAAAATTCAATTCAAAGCGTTTTTTCCCTCCCACCCACCAGCATTAACCGTTGTGAAAGGTTTGATGTTTATCCTTCTAGACCTTTCTCTGTACCTACAGATAAATGTGCACAGAGAGAATCTTTTTAAATTCTGTTTTTTCAGAAATGGCATCATGATCTGCGTATTGTTCTGTGATTTGCTTTTAAAAATGTGACAGCATCGCGTTACATTTTCTGTTGCGTCACCACTTTGGAGGGGCTGCATGGAGCTCCATGATGTGGACGAGGTGGGACTCATGCTGTCCCCAGCATCTTCACCCTCATGCCCCTGTGCAGGCCTGTAGGGTTTGGTGGACAAGAGCCATGGGTGATTGTTGGGCATTTTGCACATGGACAGGACAGGGACTGCCTTGTTGCACCTGCACACCTAGAAGGCTGTCCCAGTTCAGGGTCTGTCCCCCTTCAACACACACCCATGCTGTGTAGGAATGTCCTTTCCCCACATCCTTTGCAGTCCCTGCAACTTTTTTTTTTTTTAACAGAATCTCGCTCTGTCGCCCAGGTTCGAGTGCAGTGGCACAATCTCAGCTCACTGCAACCTCCGCCTCCTGGGTTCAAGCGATTCTCCTGCCTCAGTCTCCCGAGTAGCTGGGATTACAGGCACCCACCACTATGCCCAGTTAATTTTTGTATTTTTTAGTAGAGATGGGGTTTCACCACGTTGGCCAGACTGGTCTCAAACTCCTGACCTCAGGTGATTCACCCACCTCGGCCTCCCACCGTGCTGGGATGACAGGCATGAGCCACCACGGCAACTGTTTTTAACCCTCTGCATGCCACAGCACTGTCTCGCCCCTGTCTCGGTGGTAGTGCTGTGTCTAGCAACACATTCCTCTCTGCCTTGCATAATGAAAGCAAACTGTGGCTGTATCCAGAAGGCACTCTCCGACCACAGGGGCCTGCCTTGCCTCTCCTACCACTCCAGGCTCCCTCGGCCTTCAGAGAGAATGGCTTCCCTAGATCATTAAAGGCTGAAGACAGGTGCCCTTCACCTGTCTCGGGTCTAGGACTCCCAGACAGTACACTTCAGGGATGCTTTTGACTCCTCTCCACTTGCTGGGGATCAGCATTCATTTCCAGGCTTTCTTCCCTGTGGATCTGCAGACCTGGCTGCCCCCGCGTGGAGGAGCCCACGAAACTGGAGGCTTTGCGAGGTTCTTTTCTTCCTTCCTACTAAGATCTGGGGCCCCCAGCAAATCCAAAGATGGCCCCTTCCCTGGACCCAGACAACCTTAAATGGCTGTTCAAAGCTGGCCAAGGGAGTAGGGGCTTTCGGAAGCTCATCTGCTTAGAGCCCAGGCTGCCACCGGGAAATCCAGTACGGACATACAACTCTGGTGGGTGTTTGGGACCCCAACCCACCCCCGTCCCATGGCTGCTCTGGAGACACTGGGTTGAGGGCTTTTGTCCTCAAAAGGTGTAAGGGACATCCCCTTTCACTCATGCAAGAATGTGTGTGTGTGTGTGTGTGTGTGTGTGTGTGTGTGTGTGTAGTGGTGGGGTATTCCTCCTGCTGGGGGAAGAAGTTCACTGAAGCCAAACCCCAGGGCTTCGTGTCATCTGCTGTCCCTGCAGGTAGCCCCTCCCCCTCCTCCAGAGCTTTTAGTAGCCTTCACTGTGTTGTAGGAAAGGCAGAATCTCCTCCAGGCTGTGTATCCCTCTACAGGGGAAGCCAAGGTGACTCCAGGGCCGGTGGCTGCTCTCTGGCTCTGAGGGTCCGGGCGGTGGTTCCTGCCTCCATCCCATTTTGCACTCCTCTCTGCTTCCCCCAGCCCAGCCCTCCCATGCATGAGACAGACGCTCCCGCCATGTGCTTGACTTTGATATTGGTGACGTGTCCTCTCCCTTTATCCCCCCATCTGCTTGTGGCACGATGGGGCCCGAGCTGTGCCGGGCCAGGACTCGGGGTAGGTGAGTGTGGGGTCAGGGGGTTGTCCCAGCTGAGCTCAACCAGCGAGGCTGAGGGACATGGAGCATGAGAGGCTGAGGCCTTGGTGCCAGCGCCATAGATGCTCGTCAGATTTGATAGCTGATCTCTGACACGAGGCGTGCAGGAGCGTGGGTGTGTGGACGGCTCGCCTGCCTTCCTCCGGAGGAAGCTCTCCACGGGACATGTCCTGAGCAAGTGTCAGGGAACTCGCGTCACAATCCGCCACCAGCATCGGCTCTTCGACCCAGATGAGATGCAGCTGTTCTCCGTGACTCACGGCCTCTGGGCCAGTTGTGTGAGGAAGGTCCTTTCGGGAGCTCCCAAGCCACTGTTTTATGGCTGTTTTTCTCTCTTGACCCTTCTTGATCTTTACTTTTATCTGATCTTATGGGAAAATGTTGCTAGGAGTTCCTGACCCAGAGTGACTGGTGAGCTCTCTGCTGCCCATGAGGAGGAGGGTCTTGCAGTTAGAGCTCCTGCACACACAGATGTATACACACAGACACACTCCACACACGCAGACACATGAAGACACACGACATACATGTACATACACGCACACACATATACATGCATGCATGCACGCACAGCACACACATATGTACACATGAATACATACCACACACATATACACACATCCAGACACACCACACACACAGATACATACACACCTCACATATCTACACACACACATGCATACCGCGCATACATGCACACACATACACATACACACTCTTTCTCCTGGTTGAAATACCCTCACGGCATTCATGCCTGTGATGAGGTAACAGCCTGGTCTTCAGGAAGCACCAGACACTGGACCCCTGCGTGCGACAGCTGACCCTTGCAGCCTGAGGGCTGCGTGCAGTGAGAACTGTCATTATTTAGAGTGAGTAGAGTTTGGTGGGGCAGGAGGGGTACAGGCCAGGAACTGGTTTGTTGTGGGGCTTGGCTGAGACAGTTGTGCAGAGGAGGAGGCAGGTGCGGTCCTGGGGACATGGTGGCTAATGCAAGAATGTGCTTTTGGGGATAAAAACTTTCACTAAGGCAGTGGAGAGCAGGCGCCGCCGGCCAGGGCACTGCCTGGACTGTGACGCCTCTGTTAGTCTCAGCTGCTGCCCTTACTGTCAGTGTGCAGGCACACAGAGTACACGTGTGTGTATGGGTGTACACACGTGTGTGCATGTAGGCATGGGTGCTTGCATGTATGTGGGGGGTGGTGGTGGCAGCAGCAGGGCCACATCTGTCCTCTGCTCTCCTGTTCCAGCCCTGCAGGGCAGTACAAGCCACGCCCTTTGTGGCTTGTACTTTGCTCCTCCTGGGTGGGGATGAAGGCTGAGTCCTCCCACCTCCTGGAAACTCACCAACTGCTCAGCTTCTCTGGTGCTGCTGGGCCCCACAAGGCCTAGGCATCTGCATTTGCTTCTCAGAGCAGCAGTAAGTGGGGGTGGTCCCAGAGCGGGGGCCTGTACTGTTCTCCCAGCTCCTGCCTGAAGTGTGGTGCCCAGTGCTGGATGCCCTCCAGGCCCAGGGATGTCCGTCTCGGTCCAGTGTTAACAGGAGCCATCCAGGCACCTGTGAATGTCACTCGGCACCTGTGGGTGGTACACACCCCCCATCCTGAGCACCATGTCCAGGAATTATGGTGATCGTATTAGCAATTTTCCATGGGTTTACAACAGGGGTCGGCAAACTACAGCTCCTGGGCCAAATCTGGCCCACTGTCTATTTTTGTAAATAAAGTTTTATTGAAACACACCTATGCCCATTCATTTACATATTGTCCGGAGGGCCTTAAATAGTTACTATCTGGCCCCTTATGGAAGAAGTTTGCTGACCCCTGGTTTAGAAGGGACCTTAAACTTGGTCTGCCCTAACCCAGCCTTCCAAGTCCTTGGGTCTTGGCCCAAAGGCAGCGTCCCTCTGTTGGGCCAGATGTGGTGACCAGGAAGACGGGAGAACAGTGATCTTTGTTCAGTGAATGGAGCACAGGCTAGGAAATAAATGAAAGTGGAAATGCAGTGACGCCAGCCCCCTCTGGAACACTGTCTCCACTGAGTTTTAGGTAAGTGTGTGACAGATGAACGAGCAGAAGCTTGGAGAAGCTCGGGGTGGATCTTGGTGGCTGGAGCTACTGTCTCGGCGCATGAGCTTGGAAGCTTCAGGAAACAGGGCTGGGGAAGCGCCCGCCGGGCTGCAGTTCCAGGGGAGGTGGCGAGTCCAGCTCCTGGGGACCCACAGGAAGGGTGGATCTGTGCGGCCACATTTTAAAATAGAAGGAGGAGGACGGATGGATGGCTTCAGCGTTCCTGCACAGCAAGGAGGTGGCTAGGTGTGGACAACAGGAAGGTGGGAAGGCACTGTCATCTTTAACCATAGCCTGGACACAGGGCGGGTGACAGATGAGTCAAGAGTAGCCCCAGGGCCACCACAGTGATTGACCGCCTGGGTGGTGACTCAGATGGCAGAAGTGGCCGGGTGGGTGGGCCACATTCCCTGGGGTGCCCTTGTGAGGGAGTCACCCCACAGTGCTGCAGGCCCTTTACCTGCCTGCCCTGCCCAGGGAAAATGCCCACCCTCTTTCCCCAGCCTCCCTCCTCCCAGGCCCTCCCTCCCACAGACCCCCACCCCTCACCGCCATGTGATCCAAGGCCTGGGCCGGGGCGAGGGGGTAGGGGGAAGGTGGGTGGAGGTGGAGGGGTGGCGGTTCGGGTTAGGTTTAGGGAGCTCAGCCCAGCATTGGTGTTGAGGACTTGCTGGGCCACCTGAGGTGATGGCATCTCAGAACTAGGAGAGCTTGTGGAACCGACCTGGACAGACAGACAGTGGATGTCCCACGTCGGGGTGAAGCCACCCTTTTCTGGTGGCTCTTTCTGGGATGAGGCTGGCCCAGCCTCCAGGGACCCCCCCGCCACACCACCATCCGGCTAATGCCTGCCCCAGCCCCACAGGGCTGTGTCTTAAGTGGAGTTGACGCAGGGCCCGGTCTTAAGCTCTGGCTGGCGGACCCCAGGCCGGCCTGTCCTTATAAATAAAGTTTTCTGGAACTCAGCCACACGCGTTTATTTATGTCCCGTCTGTGGCTGCTTTTGCGCGACAACAGCAGAGACTGTCTGGCCCTCAAAGCCAGGCATTTACTATCTCGCCCATTTCAGAAAAAACTGATCTCCGGTCTCGCTGAGACAGGCATTCTGTGTGTTCAGGCCTGGGTTTATTAGCCCGAGAGCTCCCTCCCCTCCCTCCGCTCCCTCCCCGTCCTTCCCCGTCTCACCCCACTTCACCCTTTCTCCCCCTCTGAGGTGTTGCTCTCCTCGCCTCTTCCCCCCTCAACCTCCCTGTTACGGTCCCTCCTAGCATTTTCAGTTACCTGCTAGAGGACCCCTCCCCGCCACCTTTCTCTCCCACCCTCCCCTCCCTCCCCCAGCCTCCTCCCCACTCTTCCCACCTGCTCCCACACGTGGAGAGAGGGCGGATCTTCCATGACAGACGAGATCCCAGGAGAAAGGTCCTCCCTGCTGCGACAGTTGAGCGGCAGGGGGGCTGTGGAGGGGCTACGCTGCGGGAAGCGCGACATGAACTAGCTCTCTTAGAAAGTAATTCGCGCCCCGTCCTCCCAGAGAGCTGACCTCTGTGCCCACAAGACCCTGCGGAATTGAGAATATGGAGAGGTTCCTGGGCACCAAGCTGGAGGGGGTGTTCAGACAGAGATAGGGGTTGTCCTCTTCGCCCCCACTCCTTGCAGCTCTGACCTCCAGAGCCGCCTCGGCCCGGCCTTCCTACAGCTCAGAAAATGCTCCAGTGGAGGTTGGGGAAGAGGGGAATTCAGGGAAGGCCACACTGGCGCCACATCAGACCTAACTCTCTCCCGCTCCCGCAGCTTGAGGCGCAGGCCCCAAAGCCACGGGGTGCCCCTCTGCAGCAGCATAGAGGGAGTCCTAGAGGTTTCAGTGGCTCCCAGGAGAGGAGATGGAACTGAAAGCTTGAAAATGGGATTTTCCTGGGAGATCATGGATGTGAGGTCACAGTATTCACAGAACTTTCTGGAACCAGGGCGGCCCTCCAGGCTGCAGAGGGTACACCTCCGCTCTAATGGTTTTGCAGACACTGGACACAAGGAGTCCTACCCTGTCTCTGAAGAGATGACCGTGCCCCTGAGATCAAAACCCTCTGTCTGTGGCTGGGCGTGGTGGCTCACGCCTGTCATCCCAGCACTTTGGGAGGCCGAGGTGGGTGAATCACCTGAGCTCAGGAGTTCGAGAGCAGCCTGGACAACGTGGTGAAACCTGGCCTCTACTAAATAGAAAAAATGAGCTGGGTGCGGTGGTGGGCGCCTGTGATCCCAGCTACTTGGGAGGCAGAGGCAGGAGAATCGCTTGAACCCAGGAAGCGGAGGTTGCAGTGAGATGAGATCGCGCCATTGCACTCCAGCCTGGGCAACAAGAGCAAAACTCCATCTCAAAAAAAAAAAAAAAAAAGAACCCTCTGTCTCACATCATAAAGGGGAGGGCGAGAAGCATGACCTGGCCCCTGAGATAAGGGGGTCGGGCACCAAGGGTTCCCACATGGGAAGTTTCTGCCAGGACCAAACTTCCTGGAGGCCTCGCTGCCCCCGGGACAGGGTCTCATGGGGCCTCTTCCCAGCTAAGAGGGAGCTGGAGGCCAGCCCCACTGCAGAGCCTGGCCTGGCTGGCCCCACACTGAATGGGGAGGCCAGCCCTCTGAGATTCCTGGATTTCCCTGTGTCTGGGAGCCCACGGCCTCCCCGACTCTGGGTTCCTTTGGATTCTCTTTGTCTCCTTTACTTGGGCACCCTAGTAACAAGCGACCCAGCATGACTCTCTCCCGGCAGCCAAGGCTCCGATGGCCTACCGCCCAGGCACCCCCACAGGCTCCTTTAATACCATTTTCAGCCAGGAGCCTGCCTTGCCTCTGGCCTGGTTGATCCTAGGAGCCTGACCCCAAACCAGGCTGCTCTCCCTGGCCTCTCTGGTCCCTTCCAGAGACCAAGGAGGTTCTTGATGGCAGAAAGAAACTTCTCTCTTGAACGAGGCTCAAATCTTCTGCTGCCTTCTCCTCCTTGGATAGAACTCTTCCTGACCAGCACTTTGGGAGGCCAGGCCAGGTGGATCACTTGAAGTCAGGGAGTTCAAGACCAGCCTGGCCAACATGGTGAAACCCCGTCTCTAGTAAAAGTACAAAAATTAGCCAGGCATGGTGGTGGGTGCCTGTAATTGTAGCTACTCCGGAGGCTGAGGCAGGAGAATCACTTGAACTCAGGAGGTGGAGGTTGCAGTGAGCCGAGATCACACCACTGCATTCCAGCCTGGGTGACAGAGCAAGACTCTGTCTCAAAAGAAAAAAAGAATTCTTCCTGGGCTGCCAGTGGAGAGGATGGGGTAGATGATGCAGTGAGATCTCTCCCCCATCCTGGAGTCCCTGTTCTCCCTCCTGAAGGACCCAGGGAATGGTGAGGCCAGAGAGGAACGAGGCATCTTAGTGTTGGACTCTCCTCCCTAGACGTGCTGTTGAGACCCAGAGGGCGAAACCCTGGCTTCTAGTTGAAGGGTGTGGGCAGGAAAAAGAGGTGGTCAGTCATCTAAGAACTCCTGGGGGTCGGGGGATGAGCCCCCCATGCTGTCTGAATCGAGGCCTGCCCTTGAGAAGAATGTTGCTGGCGGAGGAGGCTCCTGGGGTCCTCCCCGCCAAGCGTACACAGACGCCTGAGTTGAACCGTCCGACTGCACCAGAGAGCCCTTCTCTGGAGTGAATTGGTGGTGCGTCTGCTGGAGGTGGCTGTGACAGAGACAGAGACGGGGAGGAGGAGCTGGGATTGGCATCCTCACAGCCTCTGCTGCTACCTGGGGCTCCACTTCCCCTCTGAACAGCAAGGCAAGGGCCAACCACCTCCCTCTGTTTTGACCAAGCAGATGCCCACTGTCGTGGCTGAGTCCTGGTTCTGTGACACCATGGCCTGCCGTCCTGTGGAACCCTGATGAGGTATTTGGTGGGCATCAGCCGTATGCCTGCACCCAACACAGATGAGGGTGACGCGCAGCCCCCAAGCCCACCTCTCCGTGCAGTCTGCCGGGTGGATGGACAGCCCCTTTCCTTTGTGACAAACTAGCCAGGGAACGGGGGATTTCATTCCACGCCAAGACTCCAGCCTGTCCATGTCAGGCGTGACGGAGCCCAGGTGCAGGCTGCCGGGACGTGCTGATGTGGTCGCCTCGACCTCCGGGTTAACTTTCCCCTTCATCCCGCAGCCCCGCTCACCGGTTGTTTGTCTTTCCGTCCATTAGGCAATACTGAACGCTGTGCAGCTTGCAGAGGTCTCCTGGCAGCCCGCCTTAGGAATTCTGTCTGGCCCCGATCAGAATACTGGAGACGAGACCACGAGATTGATGAGTTTGCCTTGGGAGTCGGTGAGAAGGTGAAACCAGGGCGAACATGGGTCAGAAGGTCACTGGAGGGATCAAGACTGTGGACATGAGGGACCCCACGTACCGGCCCCTGAAGCAGGAGCTCCAGGGTCTGGATTACTGCAAGCCCACCCGGCTGGATCTGCTACTGGACATGCCCCCTGTGTCCTATGACGTCCAGCTGCTGCATTCGTGGAACAACAACGACCGGTCGCTCAACGTCTTCGTGAAGGAAGACGACAAACTCATCTTTCACCGGCATCCGGTGGCCCAGAGCACAGACGCTATCAGGGGCAAAGTCGGGTATACCCGTGGGCTGCACGTGTGGCAGATCACATGGGCTATGAGACAGCGGGGCACACACGCCGTGGTGGGGGTGGCGACGGCAGACGCCCCCCTGCACTCGGTCGGGTACACTACCCTCGTGGGGAATAATCACGAGTCCTGGGGCTGGGATTTGGGGCGCAACCGGCTCTACCATGATGGCAAGAACCAGCCAAGCAAAACATACCCAGCCTTTCTGGAACCAGATGAGACATTCATTGTCCCTGACTCCTTCCTGGTAGCCCTGGACATGGACGATGGGACGCTGAGCTTCATTGTGGATGGACAGTACATGGGAGTGGCTTTTCGGGGACTCAAGGGCAAAAAACTGTATCCTGTAGTGAGTGCCGTCTGGGGCCACTGTGAGATCCGAATGCGCTACTTGAACGGACTTGATCGTAAGTGTCCCCTCTGCTGTCAGAGGCAATGCCCTCTCTCTGTCCCCATGGTCCTGGCTGGGCTTAGGCCAAAAGTTGATACAGTCATTGGAACTAAGGTGTTTTAAAGTTGATATTCCAGTGTATTCAGACCCTCAGAGGCAACTTTTGCATCTGGTTAAGTGAGGAATTCTACCCAGAGTCTGCTAGATTACCTAACGGTGCCTCATGAATGAATGGACAGATGGATGGATGATGGATGATGAATGAATAGGTGGATGAATGATTGGTTGGATGGATGGATGATGAATGGATGGATAGATGAGTGAATAATGGATGGATGAGTGGATAATGAATTGATAGATTAATAGATTAATGTTTGGATTGATAGATAAGTGGTTGAACAAAAGGATGGACGGATGGGTGGATGGGTAGGTAGGTGGGTGGATGAGTGTTTAGATTGATGGATGGATGAGTGGATGAAAAAGTAGATGGATGAATGAGTGGATGGATAAATGAATAGATGGATGGGTGGGTGGGTGGGTGGGTGGATGGATGGATAAATGAACAGATGGATGAGTGGGTGGATGGATGGATGGATAAGTGGGTGGATAGATGAGTGGATGGATGGATGGATGGATGGATGGATAAATGAATGGGTGGATGAGTGGGTGGATGGATGAGTGAACAGATGGATGGATGAGTGGTGGATGGATGGATGGATGAGTGGATGGATGGATGGATGGATGGATAAATGAACAGATGGATGGGTGGGTGGGTGGGTGGGTGAGTGGATGGATGGATAGATGGATGGATAAATGAACAGATGGATGAGTGGGTGGATGGATGAGTGGATGGATGGATGGATGGATGGTTGGTTGGATGGATGGATGGATGGATAAATGAATGGGTGGATGAGTGGGTGGATGGGTGGATGGATGGATGGATGGATGGATGGATGGATGGATGGATGGATGGATAAATGAATGGGTGGATGAGTGGGTGGATGGATGGATAGATGAGTGGGTGGATGGATGAGTGAACAGATGGATGGATGAGTGATGGATGGATGGATGAATGAGTGGATGGATAGATGGATGGATAAATAAATGAACAGGTGGATGGGTGGGTGGATGGACGGATGGATGAGTGAACGGATGGATGAGTGGATGGAAAGCAGATAGACTAATGAATTGATGGATAAATGGATAGATGGATGAATTAATGAGTAGGTGGTCTTTGTTTCTCTGGGTGACCTGCCTCCAGGTTTGATCCTCAGTTGACCAAATTCTAGCCCAGTTGCCAGCATATTATCAAGCTGGGGTTGGTAACCTTGGGGATACTAGGGCCTCTCCGGTAAATGAACGCTAGTGACCTCTCTCATTACACAGGCTTAGAGTCTCTCAGAAGCCTGCTGGAGGCTTCTGAGTGGGCTCCTTTGAGATACAATCCCGAGGGACTTGTTCAGTCATGAATTTGGGGAGGAGCACGCAGATCAGAAACAGGCTGAGTCAACAGCGAACTCCACCTGTCCCTTTGGGAAGGGGAGTGGACTTTCTCAGACTGTGTAAATGCAGCCCATGTGCAGGAACACTGTGCTGGTGTGGGAATGGAGGCTCCATGGCTGCCCAGCTGGGAGCCCGTGGTAGCAGGAGGGCCTGGCATTGCAGAACAGCTCACCCCATGCATGGCCCTCTCTCAGAGCTCCTTGCCTGCATGAGTCCCTTCTACCGCCTGCAAGTCCCACATCGGGAAGCAAGGGGGCTGGAAAACTCCATCCGCCCATGGGCTGACTGTCCTTAAAGGGCAGTTTTGGCTCAGCACCCTGAGTTCTAACCCCACCCTGCAGGCCAGGCAAGAGGCAGAGGGGGGTGAGGCCCCCCACCAGAGGTCAGGAATACAGATGCTGACTCTGTGTTCAAGTCTCCAAGCCTGCAGTTTCTCCTGGAGAAGGAGGTCCTCCTCCTGTTCCTCCTCCCCCACCTCAACCTTTGAAAGATACTGGGGAAAGTGTTGGGGTGGTCAGGCATGTGCAAATGCTTACATATTTCTCTTTGGAAGCCTCCCCACCTCTCTTTTTCTTGGTCCTCTGCTGTGACTTTGATTGTGATGGCAGCGAGTTGACAGCCACACACGACATCTGTGGTGCAGGCTCCCAGGGCTGCTTGGTCCTCGTCCATGCAGCCTGGTGCCCCTAGGTCATGGGACTCCTGGAAGAGGTGGGTGGCCGGGTCTGCAGCCAGCAGGTAACCTCCCTGGGAAGTAGTCACCTCGGAACTGAATGAGGGAACCAGCAGAGTGAGGTCTGTGTTTGTCTCCCCAGGTGTCAGAAATGAGTGGCACCACATCCACAGCCAGTTTGCCTCAAGCTGGGATGGGTGTGGATTGGGAGCCCTGCCCAGGACCTAGGATCTTGAGGAGCCCTGGCCCTCAGCCCTGCCTCCCTCCTCCCAGCCAAGGGGTGGTCACGGAGCCAGGGAGGTTAATGTTCATTCTTTGCAGACAGACAGATGAGGAGACTGCCAGGCCTGCTCTTGTTGCCTGGCCACTGAGACCGTGGGGGATCCATGAAGATTTCCAGCCCTGTGTCTTTCAGGAAATGCCCCCAATACTGTCATGAGCTCTGGGTTTGCACAGCTTCATGGTTATATATCCCAGCTCCAATACAGTACACAGACCCCCGGAGTGGCCGGGAGGGCACTGGAGCCTATTTGAACAGAGAGTTCCGCCCACCCACTCCTGGAGGTGCAGACACGTGTCCTGTGAATAGGTGATTTCCTGCTCAGTTAGCTCTGCGTGAGACGGAAGGTTGGATGCGTTCATAAGTTTCCTTGTTTGGAAAATCCTAAAGGTGTTGGGTGAGCGGGAGATACAAGATTGGGAATCAGTATTTGGGAACCGCATCTGTGAACTGGAATCTGGATGGCCACTCCGAGCATCACAGCAGAGCACTATTAGTCAATGACGAGGATGTTTTTTCCTCTCCACCAGAATCAGATGCCCGGCAAGTCCTGCTCAGACATGAACGGGCCCTGGGCCACGTGGTCAGTTGACTTTAGAGGCTCCAGATTGGAAAATAGATGTGGTCGTTCTTGGGACACTGAGCAAAACATTGGAGGGTGGGGCACTGTCACAGCTCCGCTGCAGCATGGCGATAGGGGGAGGTGTGGGTGTTAGCGCTGCCAGCCTCAACCCGCTTAACCCGACACCTCCGGGCGCTTATTGAGGCAGCATCTTGTGTTTTAGAAGTGTCTTTCTGCGGCTGGGCCTGGTGGTTCACACCTGTAATCCCAGCAGTTTGGGAGGCTGAGGCAGGTGGATCACGAGGTCAGTAGTTTGAGAGCAGCCTGCCAACATGGTGAAACCCTGTTTCTACTAAAAATGCAAAAATTAGCCGGGTGTGGTAGTGGATGCCTGTAATCCCAGCTACTCGGGAGGCTGAGGCAGGAGAATTGCTTGAACCCAGGAGGTGGAGGTTGTAGTGAGCCAAGATTGCACCACTGCACTCCAGCCTGGGCAACAGAGCAAGACCCCATCTCTGGGGAAAAAAAGAAAAAAAAGTATCATTCTGGCTGCTTTATAGAAATGGACGGCAGGGGCAAGAGTGGCCTCTGAGAGGCCAGGCCAGGGAGGAGCCAGGCTTGTCCTGGTAAGAGGTGATGGGTGCTTGGTCCAGGATGGAAGCCACGGAGGTGGGGCAGGGCCGCCCAGTTCCGGGACTCTTTGGAATGGGCTCATCCATGGACTTGATGTGATGAGAAAGGGAAGCACCAAGGTGACTCGAGGTGTTTGGGTTGAGCAGTTGGAAGGTGGGGGCTGCTGACCCGAGATGGGAAGGCCCGAAGGAGGAGGAGATGTTACATTTGAGACGCTTCTTCGACACATCGAGGGGGCCCTGCGAGCCCAGTCTTGGAAAGCGGTCAGTGGGGGAGTTGTCTGCATGTAGGCGGCTTCAGAGCTGCCACCCTGGGCGAGGTCTGGGGCTTTGCTGTCTCTGTCTTGGAAGTGGAGGTAGTTCCAACTCCCTGGGACATGTGGAGAGTCATCAGTGTCCCTGCCACACCTGGGTTCGATGTTAGCGAGGGGCAGCTGTTTGCAGGGCCGCTCAGGCAGTTACCCTGCGTGTGTGCCTGCCCGGGGATCTCCCAGCCCACTGCCCGCTGTGGCCTCTTTCCTGCATGCCAGGCAGACCCCGCCCCCCACAGCAGAGTCCCTGCTTCCACACTGAGGCCATGGCCGGGCAGAAGCAGGGGCTCTGAGTTCTTGACGTTTCCCCGTGCGGTCTCCCCACTGCCCAGCCAGCTGGGGCCACAGGCCCCATGCTCTGATTCCTCCTCAAGGCTTGAGGCACAAGGCCTTGTGCTGAGGATGCAGCCAGAGAGGCTGCTGTGTCATCCTCCTTCTCTTTCCTGGGGGGCAGGAGTGGAGATGGCCATTGCTAAGTGGGGAGACACAGGGCCTGGCCTGTCCCCAGGCCTGCCCGCCACCCTCCCTGGAGATGTGGAAAGGCCTGTTTGCAAGCAGCAGGCTGGCAGCAGTCCAGGGAGAGCCCCTGACCTCGCGGGTTCTCTGGCTCCACCCGCACTGCTTTGAAGACTCCCACTGAGGAGGCATCTTCCGTGCAGTTCCGCATTTTCGAATTTTCTTTAATGGCTCCCACATGGGTTTGCTGTGGTTTGTCGTGGTTGAAGGTTCAGGGAAGGTCAGCTCGTCTCCTCAAGATCAGCGCCTCCTCCCGGGTGCCTCCTTCCTGCCCTCCACTCCAGCCGGGCTCTGCGGGGAGCTACTCCTCAGGAGACTGATACCCCCGCCACCAGGGCTGGCTGGCCTGCCGGCCTGCGCGCCTGCCCTCCCTCCCTTCCTTCCTTCCATGTTGGGGAGGGGTCGTTCCAGACCCTATTCCCCACGGCCTCCAGAAGGTCTGGTCATATGAGGACCACAGGCTATCAGAGGTCAGGGGGGATAGGGGACCGAGGGTGTCTGATCACCTAGATGGATCTCAGGCGTCCTTCCCCAGTTGACAAGGACAAAGGCTCCACGTTGTGTTTGGCTGTGCTCTTTCGTAAGAACTGCTTAGTGTAGAGGAAAATACACACACAATCTATGACGGCCACCCCACCCGTGACATTCTAGGATCCATGTCCTGGAGCATGGTCCCCACAAGCTGCTTGCAGGGCCAGCCACAGGAGCCATGACAGCTGTCAGTGAGGACAGTGCAGAAGCCGGGGCATTCTCTGATACGGAACGTTTTTCTTTAACTTCACCGTTCCGCAGCGCATTCATTCAGCCCATGAACTGGGCACAGCGCCACACTCTTGATGCTTGAATTGGGTTGAAATCTCTCAGGGAACAGCGAGACAGTCGTGGGCTCTGGGGCTGTGCATGTTCACGTTGGCCACCAGGTAGCCGTTTCTCACAGAAATGTGGAAGCTGGTGCACCGTCTCTTCCAGTTCCTCAGCCTTCTGCTCCCAGAAATAGCTCCTGATTGACTTCCTGATTTCTTTGCTGCTCATTCAGCATTGCACTCTCTCATTCAAAGAAACTATTTAAATGAATGAGCGCCTAAGCTTCCCGGGGATGGGCATAGCAGCCAGAGGCCCCAGGCCACAGGACAGGTGCCCACCCCCTCGGTGGATTTCAGCAGGCACCTGGGTTTGTGGCTGGAGCTGGGTGCAAAGCTGGCAGCCCCCAGTCAAGAGTGTGGAGGTTGGGGGGAACTCCCTGGTCCTGGTAGTGACCAGCTGGAACGGGGGCTGGGCATTTTTTCACGGCACAAAGCCCACGTCTGTTTCTGTGGCCGTGCATTCTTGGTCTCTGCCCAGCCTTTGGAAAGCAGTCAGGCCGGGCCCTATGCGCCATCAGTTTCCTCCTGCAAGATCAAGGAGGCGTGACCTGTTTATGTACTTGAGGCCCCAGAGAATAGACCCATTCACAGGATGCCTGGGTGACTCTGGTCCTATTTTCAGCTCATAACGCATCACTGCAGCCATTCACTGTCGCTTCTGTAGCCCATCTTGGTGGATCCCATGACCCGTCCCTAATTGGTTTATTCAGTAGGATCCAGAGATGGCCAGGCTGTGGCAAGTCCTCCACCCCACACAGCTGCATTCACAGGGGATGGATTGCGCCAGCTGGAGGGCCTCATCCCTTTGGAGTCCATGGCTCTCAGACCTTGGACCCCTAACTCTCACCTCTCCAAGCCCATTTCCCCATCTGTAGGTTGGGGTCACAGTCCCCACCAGGCACACGACTGGTACCCCACAAGCCATGACTGGGGCTGGGGCTGCAGTGTCAGCCACTCAAGGTGCTGGATGGAGCTGGGGGCTCAGGGGCCTCTGCAGTTTAGAAACTTTTTTTTTTCTTTTCTTTTTTTGGAGATGGAGTCTCATTCTGTCGCCCAGGCTGTAGTGCAGTGGCGCGATCTCAGCTCACTGCAACCTGCGCCTCCCAGGTTCAAGCAATCCTCCTACCTCAAACTCCCAAGTAGCTGGGACTACAGCCTTGTACCACCATACCCGGCTAATTTTTGTATTTTTAGTAGAGATGAGGTTTTGCCACGTTGGCCAGGCTGGTCTCAAACTCCTGACCTTAGGTGATTGCCCACCTCGGCCTCCCAAAGTGCTGGGATTACAGGCATGAGCCACTGCACCAGTCCTAGAAACACCGAGGGGGTGGGCACCTGTCCTGTGGCCTGGGGCCTCTGGCTGCTATGCCCATCCCCAGGAAGCTTAGGTGCTCATTCATTTAAATAGGTTGATTTGAAACCCATTACACCAAGAGGGTAGCGACAGAACTCGCTTTCAGCCCTCACTGCTGCAGCCTGGCAGAGCTCTTGGGCCACATTCAGTGACTCTTGAAGCTTTCTCAGGTGCCTTCCAGCTACCATGGAGAACCCCTCCACCTTCCAGTGGGGGTGAGCCACATCCTCCTGGGAGGGAGCTCAGGGCAGCCCAGGCCCCTTGGCCCCGATGAAGGCCAGATGCAGGCGTGCTCCCAAGCAGAGAAGAGAACACACCTCCAACTTCCCCACTTCTCTGTGGGAAGACGCACTCCCGACCCCCAAGCCAGGCCAGGCCGAGGGCTGCGATAAGCACTTCTGGCCTTCAGAATCTTGGCTGCATGGGGCTTTGGGGAGAATCTGGTCTGGATTCCGTGTCTTACAGATGAGGAAACAAGTCCAGGCAGACAGAGGGATCTGCTCCAGGTCAGGGTCTGGAGTCACCAGGCTGGTGCTTCACCCGAGAGAAACCCAACCCTGTGAACCGCTGGGTGGGGGAACCCAGTCCCGCCCCATCCACGAGGGATCTGTGGGCTCCTGGACCTTAAAGGACCTGAGGTTATTTCGTTCCTCCTTTCATCTCCAAGCAGAGCTCCTCTTAATCATCCTAAGCTGGCCACGAAAGGCCCCTTTCAAAATTCTCCATTAAAAACACTGAACGTTTCAGTTCCTTGTCAGCAGCTGTGGCTGTGACCGTCCATGGAGGATGAAGAGCAGTGGTCCCTCTTCTTTTGTTTGTTTATTTTTTCAGTTTGGGTTTTTGTTGTTGTTGGTGGTGGTGGTGGTGGTGGTGGTGGTGTTGGTTTTTCTGAGACGGAGTCTTGCTCTGTCACCCAGACTGGAGTGCAGTGGTGTGATCTCGGGTCACTGCAACCTCCACCTCCCAGGTTCAAGCGATTCTCCTGCCTCAGCCTCCCGAGTAGCTGGGATTACAGGCCCAGGCCACCATGCCTTGCTCATTTTTGTATACTAATTTTAGTGGAGACGAGGTTTCACTATGTTGGCCAGGCTGGTCTCAAACTCCTGACCTCAGGTAATCTGCTCACCTTGGCCTCCCAAAGTGCTGGGATTACAGGCGTGAGCAACCACACCTGGCCTCTTTTCATTTTTGAGACAAGGTCTCTGTTGCCCAGGCTGGAAAATAGTGGCGCGATCACAGCTTACTGCAGCCTTGACCTTCTGGGCTCAACTGATCCTCTCGCCTCAGTCTCCCAAGTCCTGGCTCATTTTTATTTTCTGTAGCGATGAGGTCTCCCTATGTTGTTCAGGCTGGTCTCAAACTCCTGGGCTCAAGCAGTCTTCCGTCCTTCACCTCCCAAAGTGCTGGGATTACAGGTCTGAGCCACTGTGCCTGACCTGGTCCCTCTTCTTTTAAAGCTTGGGGTTTAGTAAATGCATTATCAAGCCTAAGCTTCATTCTTTTATTTTGTAACAGCTTTACTGAGCTATAAATCACATACCGTACAATTCACCCATTAAAGTATCCAGTTCAGTGGCCTCTCGTGTGGTGAGACCTGGGAAACAATTTTAGAACATTTTCATCACCCCAAAAAGAAAGCCTGTGCCCATAAGCAGCCTCTCTCCATTCTGCCATGCCCCAGCCATAGTGTTTGGTCTTCAGTCATTGATTTTCATATTTTTGAGACACATTGGTGAATGCTGAAGAACTCTAATCCACTTTTTACTGGTAGGATGGAGTTTTGTGGGTTCTTTTAGTTTTGGGGGCTGACTTTATTTTGCTCACAAAGGAGTCTCAAAGTCAAGGGGAGACCCTGGATGAAGCCTCAGATCCGTTGGTTTCAGGGCTTTCCGTCTGCAGAACAGCATGGGCGGTCCCGTGAAGGTCCAGGTGTGCTTACTCGTACCTGGTTTCAGGAAAGAGAGCAGAGAGGAGTCTGCCGTGGCGAAGCCGGTGAGCAGGGCCACGCAGGCTTCCAAGCTCAGGAACCTTGGAAGGCATGAGTTTCAGACTCCCGAGATCTGAAGCTGCCGGCTCATCTGAGGTGCAGCTGAATGAACACAGCCTCCTTTGTAGGAAGGCAAGGCTGGGCGCTCTGGGAACGCAGGACGGAGGTGCCCAGGAGGCTGCAGCTGCAAGCGCTCTGTAACCCTGGGGCTTGAGGCAGCTCTGCCCAAGTTCCCCTGGCTGTGAGAGGGCCCCATGTGCCTGGGGCAGTTGTGGGGAGAAGGCCGAGGCAGCTCTGGGGGATCAGCTGAAGCTGGGCTGGCATTTCCAGTTTCCTGAGGCCTGAGCTTGGCCTGGACCCTCGGCCTCACTGTCAGACAGAAACACAGACACCCGGGGTTTCTCTGGCTCCGTGTGGCACAGAAATGACGCCTTCAGTCCATGGGGCCAGCCAGGCCTGTCACGTGTGATTCAACACAGGGTTTGCCGTGTCTTCATTTGCAGCACGGTTAGTGGCTAAGGGCATGGACGCTGGGCCCAGGCTGCCTGGATTCAGATCCCAGCTCTTAACCCTTGGCACACTGGGTGTCCTCTCTGTGCCTGTGTGTCCTCAGTTCTTTTTTCTTTTTTTGGACAGAGTCTCGCTCTGTCACCCAGTTTAGAGTGCAGTGGTGCGATCTCAGCCCACTGCAACCTCCGCCTCCAGGTTCAAGCGATTCTCCTGCCTCAGCCTCCTGAGTAGCTGGGGTTACAGGCGCACACCACCACGCCCTGCTAATTTTTGTATTTTCAGTAGAGACGGGGCTTCACCATATTGGCCAGGCTGGTCTCGAACTCCTGGCCTCAAGTGATCCACCCACCTCGGCCTCCCAAAGTGCTGGGATTGCAGGCATGAGCCACCATGCCCAGCTGGCCTTCAGCTTTAAAATAGAGGTGAGAACGGTATCTGAGAGCAGCTGGTGTCAGAAAATGATTCCCTTCCTGAAGCCTGCGTGGGGTCCAGTGCTGGGGCTGCGTGCCGGGAAGAGCTGGCTTCCATGTGCTGCGACCCACAGGCTCCAACGGCGGCTGCTGGCCTGGACAGGCAGAGTCACCAGTGGGGAAGAGCAGGGATGGCCTGGGTTCGACACCTAGCTCCATCTCCTGCCAGCAGGGCGACCCCTGGCAAGTCATTTAGACTCTGTCCCTCAGTTTCCTCATCTGCAAAATGGGGATGAAGGTAATGGTGTCTGTGACTATTAAGCCATTCATAAGAAACCACTGGGAGGATTCAATGAGTGTTAGGAGAGGGCTTGCCCAGGTGCCCAGCCCAGGGTGGGCTCCTGTTGGTAGCTATTCACATGCTAAATTTAAAATGAAAATCAAAGCACTGCATTTTTAATTGTTTCTTTACTGATTTGAATGAATACTAATCAGTGATAATATTGCTGCCATGGTTAGCGCTGTTTGCTGAACATCCACCCAAGCTGCGCTGACCTGCAGTTTCTCTGTCTCCCTAGCCGAGCCGCTGCCGCTCATGGATTTGTGCCGCCGCTCGGTGCGCCTGGCCCTGGGGAAGGAGCGCCTGGGGGAGATCCACACGCTGCCGCTGCCGGCTTCCCTCAAGGCCTACCTCCTCTACCAGTGATGTTCGCCATCGGACCGCCAGCACGACAGCCACCTGGTGCCACCTCACTGAGCCACCCGCTGCTGGGGCCGCCATACCCTGCGCCTTGGACCGGCATCCACAGCCATGGACAGAGGTCCCTGGTCTTCCCTCATCCTCCGTGGCTGCCTCCATGGGACAAGGACCGATTCCAACACAGGCTCCTCTTTCCCCCTTCCCGACATCAGCAGAAGGCAGCGTCCCTGCATGCCGTCCATATACAACCCCTCTTTGAGAAAAGACACAGAGAATAAACTTCTACGAAAGCCCTACGTTGAGCTCCAATCTGCTCTCGGGGTGGGACGGGTGCTCCCCACATCTCTGGGAGAAGGCTGCAGCCACCTGGGGTCCCAGGGTGGTGGGGGTGGCAGGTGGTGCCACAGCTCTGAGAGCAGATACCAGGGGTACTAAGAGGTGCTTAGACAAGGGCTGGTGCCCCGCCATGGGTGCCCAGCCCAGTAGGGCCATGCCATGACAGATAAAGCTCAGGATGTCAGAAACTCACCACGGACCCCAAAGCAGAAACCAAGGACCGTCCGCAGGCAAATAAGCACCCAGCATCCCTCCCGGCTGTTGGTGCCCCATACCCTGTATTTATTCTTTTAACAATAACAAAAGCCATTTATTTATTCCATCTAGAAAGGAAACCTTGTTTCAGTCCCCTCTCTCTGGCTGTTCTGTTACTTTCCTCCCACCGGTGCCCTCCCTGGGATGTGTATGCCTTGCCCGCCCTCCCTGGGCACATGTGCACACGTGCCCAGGCACAAGTGTGTCTTTGGGTCCCTTGCCCTGCAGTTTCCAGAGAGCTCTGCTCCAAGTTCCCTAGCAGGCCCTTCAGGGAGGAAGAGCCTCACATGCAGTCTGGGTGTCTTCAGGGGCCCATCTGGAAGGGCTGCAGCAATTCCCCTGGGTCTCCAGGTAGCCAGTTAACTCGGGCTCAGGCATCCTTGCACATGGTTGCATTTCTTTAGTCTTCTGTGGGTCTTTTGGTGTGAGTTTGATTTTGCTTTTGCTTTTCTAGCTGAGTTTTCCCAAGTACATCCTCAGAAGCTCTGGGTGTGCCAGAGGACCCCCGGAACTAAGAAGGGAGGGCGAGTGGGTCTCCATTCCCTGAGAAGCTAGGGGCAGAGTCAAGCCTCACAGAAGCCAGCGCGGGTCTCTGCTCAGCATCCCAGCTGGGGCTCCGGGCCCAGGGAAACAGCCCCAGTTGATCCCAACCCCTCTCAGAGCCTCAAGAGGGGTGGCTCGGCTGCCGGCAAGAGAGGGGTGCTCTGTCCCTGGCAACCCCTCCACGTTGCATACCCCAGCACCTGCCACCGCCTTTGCCATTTCTTTGAGCTTGAAGTTAACTCTCTTAAGAGTCTAACTTTGGTTCATTTCTGCACAGGTACAATAGATGACTTTATTTGTTTAAAATGTTTAATATATATACATACATATATATATATTTGTCTGTAAGAATTATGTTTTAAACAGCTGCTGTAGAGTACCTTTTTTTAAGTAAATCTTCCAGTGGAGTATATTTTTTAAAGCACAAAATTGGTGCCAAGACTGGGTGAGAAATGTACATTACCCCCTTATTATTTTGAGGTTTTTGTTTTTTTTTTCCAGGGCAGGGGACCTTATCTGTAAGACTTTCAAAGATTTTCCTCCCTCCTGTTTCAGGTGGGTCACATTCTGGTGAATGTTTCCCTTGTACAGATACCAGCTTATGGCCTTGACTCAGCCGTCCCCACGGATGCTGGGTGACCCTCTAGCTCTCTCTGCATCTCCCACCCCCTGACGCCCTGGGACCCTCGACCCCACCCTTCTTTCCTACCAGCCCAGAGCCTTGTGGCTTGTACAGTTTTGAAACTCCCGTTCTATTTTATGATGGTTGGTAATAGTCAGTAACCTAATAAAGGAACGTTTGTTAAAATATCAAACCATTTTTGAGTTCCTTGTTTGTGCCTCGGGGGAGGGGAAGAGACACGGCTGACCCCTCCTGGGTCCAGCCAGCTCCACGGCCCACAGTTTTCAGCAGATGATGGGCCGACTCCCTACCACCCCTTGGCAGAGGGTGAGATGCCAGGTGAAGCCCCAGAGAAGGAGGAGGAGAGTCCTGGAGGGGGGACCCCAGAACAGCCTCATCCCCATTTCAGAAGTTCCTCAGCCTGGCAGCCCAAGCTGTGGAAACTTGCTGAGCCTAACAGAAAGTGATTCTGTGCCTTCGTGGGCACAGCAGGTTGGTTTGTGGGGCTGTAGAACTTGAGTTGACTGTGGGCTTTTTAGGAGCAGAGTGTGAGCCATTGTGGGCGTCCTCAGAGTCTAGGGTCTAGGGGAAGGAGCAGGTCCTTCATTCATCTTTGTGTCCCCTGAGGCCGAGTGCACGGTGAGGTTTGCTCAACAGTTGCAGAGTGAACTTGTTTTGCTAGCCACGTGGGCAGAGCCCCCAACAGAAAGGACAGGAAACTCTGGCTTATTTAGGGGATCAATGGGTGATAAAATGACAGTCAAGAAATTTACTAAGATGTGATCCCATGTCACGGCTAGTTTCCAAAGAGTTAGCAAGAGCACATTCAGCTTGCGGTGGGGACGCTTCATTCTCCAGGCGTGCTGGGTCCTGATAGTGCCGTGAAAAGTGCCTGACCTGAGGGCCTAAGATTCCTGGGCCCAAAGACCCATGTTCCTTTCTCTAAGAGCCTCCTGACCAGCTGTCTTTAGACCACACACACCAGCAGCATCTGGGAGGGGATTGAGAAAATGCAGATTCCAGGGTCCCACCTGAGATGTTCCAAGTCAACACTTCTAGGGCCAGGCCCAGGAATATGCATTTCCTGAACTCCCTAGGTGGCCGTGCCTAAGAGAGTTTGGACACCACTATTTGTGACAGTGTCAGCTGTTTTGCAGAGTTGCTGGGTAGAGGGAAATCATTCCATGGTGTCGGTGGGTTGGCCCAATGAGGAGCGTATGCGCTCCTGAGTCAGACCTGGATTCAAATAACTGGCTTTGTGGCCTTGGATGAGCCTCTGGAACACAGCAGTCACTGTAGTGTTGTAGCACTGTAGTGTAGTACCTGTCTCACAGGAAGATAGCAAGGGTAAGATGAGGCTCTCTGAACAGGACCTGGTGTCTTAGCAAGTGTGCAAACGAATGCTTTAAAAGCTCCTGCATTTCTGGAAAATTGCAGTTTCTGGGTTGCGACTTTGTCTTTAAGAATGGACCAGATGTTTGGGCATGGTGGCTCATGCCTGTAATCCCAGCACTTTTGGGATGCCAAGGCGGGCGGATCATGAGGTCAAGAGATGGAGACCATCCTGGCCAACATGGTGAAACCCCGTCTCTACTAAAAATACAAAAATTAGCTAGGCATGGTGGCGCGTGCCTGTAGTCCCAGCTGCTCAGGAGGCTAAGGCAGGAAAATGGCATGAACCCGGGAGGCGGAGGCTCCAGTGAGCCGAGATCACACCACTGCACTCCAGCCTGGGCGACACAGTGAGACTCTGTCCCCTCCAAAAAAAGAATGGACCAGACATTCCTAAACCAACTTCCTGATAATGATCTTTCTTCCCAGGTAAAGTCTCCAAAGGTCAAGGTAGGTATTGGGAAGAGGGACCCCTAGATGCGTTTCCCAGATGCGGTTGTAGGAAAGGGTGGTCTAAAATGATTTTCAGGTTGGAGTTCATGTCTGGGTTGCAGTTGGAACTCCGCTTCCTTTGAAGGGGGCGGCAGGGGAGGAGTGGGGTTGGGGTCAGGCACTGGGGGCGGGGGAGGCACAGGGAAAATCAGGGCCCTTGTGCTGCCAGGAGACTTCTCGGGGAGCAGCGTTTTGTGCCGAAGGGAGTGGGATTAATAAAACCATCTGTGCAGACTTGGCCCATGTGGTTGTAATTAATCCCCTGCCTTCAAGCAGGTAGCAGACTCTCAGGGCTTGGCCATAGATGGGAAGAGTCCTCCCGTCCCCACCCTTCAGCACGCAGCTTCCCTCCCGCCTTCTCCACTCCTCAACGAGATGAGGAATGTGGAATTTACTGAACCATAAACTATGCCGGGGGAGCTGGGGAGGGGGCCGAAGACAGAGCAATTAGTTCATGCTCCAGTCCAGACACCCAAACATGGTTGGATTCCAGCTGCAAGGAATATTTGAAATAAATGAGCTGCCCAGGGCCAGGAGTTTGCTGTGTTTTCTGTACGGGGCCATGGCAACCAGGGAGGAAATCGTGAGCTAGGGACTGGGCTCTAGAGTCAACAAATGATGTCCTGGCCCAGCAAACGCAGAGGAAGCCGCTCATGGCTCTCCTCGGGTTTCTCAGGATTCAGCTGCTGGCAGGCAGGACTCGGGCTGACCATCTCCCTGGTGCACTCAGACCGTGGTGTTCTCTCCTGGGTTCTGATTTTTTTTTTTTTTTTTCTGGTAAGAAAAGAGAAAACGAACTCTTCTCTGGAACCTTTCTTCCTGGGCCAGAGAACAGCTGCTGTTGTTGCTGCCGGGCTGATAATGATTTTCCTGGGTAGAGGAATATGCTCCGTGGGAAAGCTCAGGCTGAGGCAGCTAGCTAGACAGAGGTGGCACTGACCTTGTGCAGGGTTGTCTTCCCACCCCACCCCAATCGCAGCCTCTACTGGGTCTGCTTTATAGGCAGGAGAGGCAAAGGTCTCCTCCAGCTCCCTTCCCCGGTGGCGTTTGGAGGTGAACCTTCGAGCTGCCCCCAAGGATGTGTCTTACAAATGCATGTGAGTACCAGGACGTAATTGGGGATTTCACCCTGAAGTTCACAGATGCTCCCTGCATCTGAATCACCCGGGGGAACCTGGGCGGGGGGGTGGGGGGGAAGCAAAATCCTGGTAAGCTTGATATGCAATAGGATGGGCCTGAGAATAGGCATCTTTGAACACCCATAGATGAATCAGTTAACATTGCTCTGAAGGTTTCTGGGGTCCCAGCGTTACGTGCAGCGTTGCATCCATGCAGAGTTGCATGCAGAGCTGCACCTATGCAGACCTCTCTGCTGTATCCTCATGGTCCTTCAGGGTCCTGCCAGGGGCTGAGACCCACAGAAGCTTGGAGACCACGGGTATAAAAGATTCTGTTCGAGTGGCCCTCCCAGCTCTCTCTGCTCTGTGTCTCAGAGCACAGGCACTCCGAGAGCTACAGATCAATGCATCAATGCCAGGCACAAAAACTTCTCACCCAGGCACAAAAGTGCTCGTCTTAGGAATGAACAAAGTAGATCCAAGGGAGAAATACTGGAGTCCAGGTAGGGAAACCTTGAGCTCTAGCCTTTAGCCTGTTTCCCCAAGGAAATTAGACTCTGGAAAGCTGAACCAGGAGCTTGGAGACAACATTCGGGTCTACAAGCCACGGCCGACGCAAGACCCTTCCAGCAGGGCCATCCCCACGGGAACCGCTCAAGGGTATTTCCCACAACCTCAGCACAGCATGTAGGGACAAGGGCCTCGTCAACCCAGCTATGTGCCTCTCGGAGTATGTCTTCCTCTCGCTTTACAGCCTAAGAAGCAAACATTTTAATCCTGGGCCCTACCTTTCGCAAGATGTTCAGCTTTGCCAATGATTTCTGTTAAGCAAAGTGGGGCCGCCAGGGTTTCTGATGCCTACAGGTGGAGTCAACTCCAGTGGAAAAGGAACCCCACCTTCCAGGCTGGCCATGTGTGGAGACTGAGTGACTGGGGAGAAGGGGCCTGGCTTCAGGACTGACGCCCGGCTTCCTCCTTCCTGTCCAGGATGCTAACTTTAAAGCCTGGAGCCTTGGCGTCTCCATCTGTGAAATGGGAACAGTACTTTCCTCCCAGCAGGGCCACTGAGACCCATATGCTTAGGGCTGGGCACATCAGGGCCTGAGCCCAGGGTATTCCTATCTCTCCCTTTGATTTGTAATTAAGGTGAAATTCACATAATATCAAATTCACTGTTTTGAAGTGCACACATCAGTGTGGCGTGTAGTGCATTCGCAATGTTGCGTAACTGTCACCTCTATCTAGTTCAAAACATTATCATCACCCCTAATGGGTACCTCACACCCATTAGGCAGCCATTCCTCATTCCGCTCCCCCAGGCCCTGGCAACCACTAATCTACTTTCTGTCTCGATTTGCCTATTCTGGACATTTCTTATCAATGGTATCAAACAATAGGTGACCCTCTGGGTCTGGCGTCTTTCATTGCCAATTGGCTTTTTAAGGAGCTGCTCCCTGGCCCCTCCCCCGTGACTTCCCTGTGTCTTCGTTTCCTTATTTCATCAAATGGGAGAACGTTTTCCTCTTCTTAGGGTTGTGAGAATTAAGCGAGCCATGTATGTAAAGTGCTTAGAACGCTGGTCACTGGTCACAGGAAGTAATCAATAAAAATAGCTAGCATAATTACTCCTCCATCCCCAGGGCACCCAGAGACCCTTGTGTATGCTCCTAAACTCACTGAAGTCGCCTAGTCCATGAATGACCCTTTCCTAGAGTGCGCCTTGCAGGGAAATCGCCTGGGCCCAGGGGCCTCAGTTTATCAGATCCGGTTTTCTAAAAACCAGTCTGGTCACCAGGGCTAGCAGAGTTGGGTGGTTAAGAGCTCTGTGGCCTCGTGCGCCTCCTCTGATCCCTAGTTTCCAAACTATATTCATTTCCTGGGGCTGCTATAACCAAGTACCACACACTGGGTGACTTAAAACAATGCACATTTATTCTCTCCCCATTATGGAGGCCAGAAGTCCAAAATCAAGGTGTGGGCAGGCCTACACTCCCTCCAGAAGTTCTAGCAGAAGATCCGGCCTATGGCCGGGCGCAGTGGCTCACATCTGTAATCCCAGCACTTTGGGAGGCCGAGCTGGGTGGACCACTTGAGGCCGGGAGCTCGAGACCAGCCTGGCCAACATGGCAAAACCTCGTCTCTATTAAAAATACAAAAACTTAACTAAAAATACAAAAAATTAGCTGGGTGTGGTGGTGTGCACACACACACTGGTGTAATCCCAGCCACTCGGGAGGCTGAGGCACAAGAATCACTTGAACCTGGGAGGCAGAGGTTTCAGTGAGCTGAGATTGTGCCAGTGCACCTCAGCCTGGACAACAGAGTGAGATTGTGTCTCAAAATAATAATAATAAACGTGATTAAAAAAGAAAAAAGAAGATCCGTCCTGGACTCTTCCAGTTTCTGGCGGCTTTAGACTGTATGGCCTGTGGCTTGTGGCTGCATAGCTCCAATCTCTGCCTCTATCTCCTCATGGCCTCCTCCCCTCTGTGCCTCTGTCCGTCTTGTAAGAACACTTGTCACTGGATTTAGGGCCCACCCAGATAATCTGGCATGATCTCATCTCAAGATCCTTAAATCAATGACATCTGCTAAAACCCTTTCTCCAAATAAGGTCACCTTCACAGTTTTCAGGATTAGGACAAGACATACCTGTGGGGTCCTAATTAGGGAAAAGGAGTCAGGCTGGCGGGACCAAGGGGAAGCAAAATGATAAAGCAGATAAGCTGTAAATCTGTCTTTCTTCATGGTCCAGGACACAGCGCCCTCCTGCGCAAATAACTCTCAATCTTCCTGGGCCCAGCTATCCCCAGACCCTCAACTGATAGGAAAATACAGGTTAGCTCACTGCAACCTTGGCATTTAAGTACTACACAAAGCCGTCTTCAGCACATGGCAAAGCACCATCCTGTAAAATCCCAGCAAGCCTTTCTCTCATTGCAATCAGCTCCTTTCTTGCTGATCTGCCCATTGCACCCTTGCAACATATTGCCATATTTTCTCTAATAAATTTGCCTTTCTTTACCTACAATTGTCTTGATAAATTCTTTTTTCTTTTTTCTTTTTTTTTTTTTTTTTTGAGGCAGAGTCTCACTTTTTCACCCAGGCTGGACTGCAGCGGTGCTATCTCGGCTCACTGCAAGCTCCGCCCCCCGGGTTCACACCATTCTTCTGCCTCAGCCTCCCAAGTAGCTGGGACTACAGGTGCCACCACCACGCCCGGCTAATTTTTTGTATTTTTTAGTAGAGACGGGGTTTCACCGTGTTAGCCAGAATGGTCTCGATCTCCTGACCTCATGATCCACCCGCCTCGGCCTCCCAAAGTGCTGGGATTACAGGCGTCAGCCACCACACCCGGCCCCAGTAAATTCTTCTTAACCTCACGCCACTGACTTGGGGAGCCACCATGCATCCCTCCACACACACCTTCAGAGCAGAGTGCATAATGGTACCCACTCCTGGAGTGGCCATGAAGACTGATGAAACCATGCAGGTAGAAAAGAGCCCAGCACCAGGCCGATGGTGGGTGCTGCCCAACAGGCAATGACTCCCATCCTTATTCGCGACATGCCATCTGCCTCCTGCCCTGGCCTCTTGCAGCCAGTCTCCTGAGACCAGATTTGCTCTAGAATTAATTGGTCGATGTTCTAAGAGATGAGTATCAAGGGCTTGCTTAGAAGCCACAGGACCAGGCTCGGACCAGAAACTTGTTCGACAGAGGACTTGGACTCTTCTCTTGATCTCTCCTTGACAGGCTACAATGAGTGGGTTCTGGGCCCTGCGAAGGGTGGGCATTGCCCAGGAGTCACTGGAAATAGGGGCTAAGCTCAAGACATCATGCCCCAAGTGCCAAGCATCGCCTCCCCCCATCTTTCACTGAGACAGACGGATGAAGCTTGCATCCCTGCAGCTTCTGCAGCCAGGCCTGCTCTGAATTCATCGTACAAGGAAATGGAATGTGAGCCCCAGGCTATTTAAAGAGCCAGGGAGACTGGGGGCTCGGCGGGGGCCCAGCCAAGCCAGGGTGCCTCGGATCAGCACAGGGCTCCACTGTGCACATGGTTTGATTTACAGGAGGGCTGCGAGTGACTCCAACTTCAGACAGAGAACTATTTGAAGCAGCTGCCAGATGTTGTGTCTGAAATGGGTTTTTACAACTTGCTTACTGGTTAGCAGCCTGCCTCCCGCCAGAGTTCAGCTTGCCCCGGCGGGTTCAGGGTCCTGGCACTGGCCCACAGGCCTTTGCTCAGCAGCCTGATCCCTCCTGTTCAGCCCGAGTCTGTTCTGCCTCGAGTGCACTGGGGGTGGGTGCCTGGTTTCTGAAGCATCCCACCTTCCTGGGGTGGTGTTGGGACCCCGATTTCGGTACATCCTTCAGGCACCCTAAGAATGCTCTGGAATGTTCTGTCTGAGCTCACTGCAGGATCCTCTGGGAGAGGCAGAAATTTCACAAACAGCTTTCAATGAGGCACCCCTTGGAGCAGATAGATCTTCCACAGCAAGACTGTCCCCAACCCCTTGAGCATGGCCTGGGAGGTGTGGCACGGACTGGCAGGTCCTGTTCTTCCATCCCAGTCCCTCCCACTCATTTCACTTTGGCTGATGCCAGCCTCTTTAATTGGACCATGGAAGGTCACAGGGGACCGGGGTTGGGACCCCAGTTCAGCTAGGGACTTCTGGATGGCTCCCAATCCTCTGGAAATCCCAGTGAACCAGGGAAGCTCCAGGCAGGCACCTGTGGGTGGAGGCCACTGTGTCCAGGCCAGACCCACCCTGTCAGGGTCGGTGGGATTTCTCCGAGCGAGACTACGGGAGTTCACTTGGAGTTAGAGGGTGTTTCTCAGCCCCTCCCCACTCTGGGGAGACCTGTGGCAAGAGGCACATGACTCAGTGTTCACTTCCTGAGGCCACTTGGAATGGACGTCTCAAAAGGTTTGCTCTGGAGTAAGGCGGGTAACCAGGGAAGCGGGTGGGGGGGAGGTGGGGCGGGCGAGGCCCAGGACGGAGGAGGTTGTGTAATTAATCTTGTTGCATGTGAAACACATTTGTGTCCGTCCAGGAATCCTGCAAGCGCCAAAGTGGACAGAGTGTTCAGTCCCCTCCCGAAAGCGCCAGAAATGTTTTGTCCACTGGGAGGGAAAACATCCTCTGCTTATGCACTCAAATTTGGCTCTCCCTCGCAGGAGACACCTCAGAGGGCCCGATCTGAGCAGCGGGCCGGTGGCTGCAGGGCAGGGTGTAGGGGGCGTGCAGCCAGCCTCGAGCACCCTGCCTCCCTTTGGGACAAAAGCAGACCCCTCCAGCCTGTGTTTTTGGCAGCCCTAAGGAACTCTTTCTGCACCACCCAGACCCAGCCCCTGCTCCCTTTTTTTGCTTCTGAATCCTTCTGAGAATCAGAAAGAGAGGAGATCATGAGCAGGACACCCTCTCCCAAGAGCCCAGAAATGGTGGTGGAACTTAGCAAGTTCCCGGGCTGGCCTGCTGCAGGGGTGAAGGCTGCAGGAGTGCACAGAAGTGCAGGCCAGGACCCAGGTGGTCTGGGGTTTGGACTCAGAACACCAGCCACCGCTGATCCCAGGACCCTGGACTAGTCACCACCTTAGGAAGCCTCAATTTCCTCTGCCTTCAAGTGGGAATAATGGGGAATAATGACACCTTCCAGCCAAGCCTGTGGCATTGTGAAGATCAAATGAGGTCTGTGTGTGGGGCCATGCCTTGGGAGGCTTCAAAGCCCACTCTCCCCAAGGGTTATTTTTTTGTTTTGTTTTGTTTTTTGGACATAATTTCACTCTGTCGCCCAGGCTGGAGTGCAGTGGTGCAATCTCGGCTCACCGCAAACTCTGCCTCCTGGGTGCAAGTAATTCTTGTGCCTCATCCTCCTGAGTAGCTGGAATTACAGGCACCCGCCACCACGCCCGGCTAGTATTTGTACTATTAGTAGAGATGGGGTTTTGCCATGTTGCCCAGGCTGGTCTCAGACTCCTGACCTCAAGCAATCCGCCTGCCTTGGCCTCCCGAAGTGCTGGGATTACAGGTGTGAGCCACTGCACCTGGCCCCAAGGTCTTAATCTAATAAAATTTGCTTATGGGAAAGAGAGAAAGAAAAGCATCCCTAGGAATGTCTACGCCTTCTGGAGAAATCCCTCCTTCTGGCCCAGCGGCTTCTCCTCCTGGGTCTCCTGCAGCCATCCCTGGACACTGGGGGCCCTTCTGAGCAACCCCACCCCTAGCTTGCTGGAAGGATGAGCTGGAGATGCCATTTCCCCCGAGGGGAGCCCTGAGGCTGAGGCAGCAGCCCAGCCCAGACACTGCTTCGGAGGACAGCCCTTGAGGACGTCCTGGCCACTTAGGAGCCAGCAAGCGCCTTTCCCTTTCAGGGCCTAGCCCCCAAGTCCGAGAGGTCCTGTCACGGTGGGGCATACAGGTGCTGCTGCAGACCCACAGTCTCCATTGTCCCATTTGGCAAATATATCATGACTCTTTTGTCCGTGCTGGATACATGTGGACATCCAGATTCAGACTCAGGGCCAGGCGCGGTGGCTTATGCCTGTAATCCCAGCACTTTGGGAGGCCGAGGCGGGAGGATCACCTGAGGCTGGGAGTTCAAGACCAGCCTGACCAACATGGCAAAACCCTGTCTCTCCTAAAAATACAAAACTTAGCCGGGCCTGGTGGCGTGTGCCTGTGATCCCAGCTACTTGGGAGGCTGAGGCAAGAGAATCGCTTGAACCCAAGAGGCAGAAGTTGCAGTGAGCTGAGATAGCACCACTGCACTCCAGCCTAGGCCACAGAGTGAGACTTCGTCTCAAAAATATATATATAAAACATAAATAAGTAAAAAATAAGATTCAGACTCGGAAAACCAGGATTCTGGGCAAGGAGTCCAGTGCAGGGCACAGACCAGGAAACACGGGAGAAGGGGTCTCAAGCGACACAGAGGACGGAGCAATAAACTTTGCCAGGCAATTAGGACAGGGACATGCTAGCAAGGTTTTGAAGGATGAGTAGGAGTTTGCCAGGGGAGGAAAGTGAGTTCATTTGTTTAGGTTCCTCTGTAAAGTGGGGACCTTGCTGGGTGGTTTTTTGTAAGGTACTGAGAACAGGGCCTGGCACATGGTGCCATTTAAGTGTTGGGTGGATACAGTGACGATGATAGCAGTAATAACATGCTATCTATGCTTACAGCTTCTCTGCCTCCTACGGGCAACACCTTGAAGGTGCCTGAAACCCAGAACTTCAGGTCTCCAGGGCCGTTTATTCTATTTAAGTTCAGAGGTTCTTCTGCCTCCAGGCAGCTCCTGGTCTGGGCCCTGACTCTGAATTCCCACTGGGTGCTCCCATTGTGAAACCCACTAGCAGTCTATATCCCAAGTGTTTTCCCTGGAGAGGCTGGCCCCAGCCTCTCACAGGAAGAACCTGGGCTGGGTGCGGTGGCTGAAGCCTGTAATCCCTGCACTTTGGGAGGCCGAGGCATGCAAATCGCTTGAGCTCAGGAGTTCGAGGCCAGCCTGAGCACCATGGTGAAACCCTGTCTCTACCAAAAAACAAAAACTTACCCGGGTGTGGTTGTGCGCGCCTGTGGTCCCAGCTACTCAGGAGGCTGAGGCAGGAGGATTGCTTGAGTCTGGGAGGCGGAGCTTGCAGTGAACCAAGATTGTGCCATTGCACTCCAGCCTGGCCAACACAGTGAGACCCTGTCTCAAAAAAGAAAAAAAAGAAAGAAAGAAGTCGGAGTTCTTGGAGGCGTGCTGACAAAGACAGATTAAAACCTTTTTCTTTTTAAAATAAATAAATAAAATGTAAAAAAGAAGCAGCCAGGCGTGTTGGCTCACACCTGTAATCCCAGCATTTTGGGAGACCAAGGCAGGTGGATCACCTGAGGTTAGGAGTTCAAGACCAGCCTGGCCAACACGGTGAAACCCCGTCTCTACTAAAATACAAAAATTAGCTGGGCGTAGTGGCGTGCGCCTATAATCCCAGCTACTCAGGAGGTTGAGGTAGAAGAATCGCTTGAACCGGGGAGGCAGAGGTTGTAGTAAGCGGAGATTGCACCACTGTACTCCAGCCTGGGCGACAGGGCAAGACTACGTCTGAAAAAAAAAAATTAAAAAGAAAGAAAGAAGAAGAAGAACGTGGGCCTCTATGGGTGGCTCCCTGAGCCCTGCCCTTTGGTTTTTCATTTTTCTGGGAGTAGCCATAGTGGCTGCTTGGAGCCCACTCAGTGCCATGTGGGGCAGCTAGCCCCAGAGTGTCCTGGATCCCAGACCTCCTGTGTGCCTGGAGATCAGCCCCTCAGGCACTCTGAGTGTGCTGTGGGCCAGCCCGGAGATGCTGTACAATGGAGCATTGCTGTGGATGGGAGCAGGACTCAGCACCTCCCAGGCTCCAGAACCGCCAAGAGCAAACCCAGACTGCCATCCTCCTAAATTCATTTCCTGGGAAGGATCCCAGGAGGAGCTGGAGTTTGCTCCTCCCAAGGGTAGTAAGTTCAGAAAAAGAGATCCAGGTAGAAGACCTGGGACTCGGGTGGAAGACAGGGCTACAGTTCTGCTACTCGTTTGTGGGCCTCACCTCTCTCAGCCTCCGTACCTGCCCTCCCAAACAGGCATGATTATAATATTCACATCTTGCCAATAACATAATTCTGAGAACTCGCCCTGTCTAGGAAAAGCAATTTGCATGTATTAATGCATGTAATCCCTTACCAGCTCTCCATGGCAGGTGCTGCTGTGACCCCACAGGCTCAGAAAGGTTCATTCGCTTGCTCAAGGTCACACAGCTGGAACTGAAAACCAGGCTTCACTGGTATCAAACCCTGAGGTCTTGACCCTATGCTACGCCACCTCCCTCAGCAGATCCCAGGCAGCTTGCAGGCAGTCAAGGGCTTCCTGAGACCCAGAAGTCTTGCTCTTATACCTTCGGCGCTCACTCACCCCTGCTCTGTGCAGGACAATGTGTTGGGTTCTGAGTGTGGACCCTAGAGACAGAGTGAACTCTGCCCTGGGGCTTTCCTGCCACAGGAATGGGAGGGGTGGTGCTGTGTCTTCTGGTCCCTTGCTTGATCCTGGCACATAGTAGGTGTTCAATAAATGCACATGGGCTGGGCTCGGTGGCTCATGCCTGTAATCCCAGCAGATTGGGAGGCCAAGGCAGGTGGATCACTTGAGGTCAGGAGTTTGAGAGCAGCCTGGCCAACATAGCAAAACTCTGTTTCTACTAAAAATACAAAAAAAAAAAAAAAAAATTAGTTGGCCCTGTTGGCAAACACCTGTAGTCCCAGCTACTCAGGAGGCTGAGGTGGGAGAATTGCTTGAAACGTGGGAGGCGGAGGTTGCAGTGAGCTGAGATCACACCACTGCACTCCAGCCTGGGTGACAGAGCAAGACTCCGTCTCAAAAAAAAAAAAAAGGTGTTGGATAAATAAGAAAAGAGGATGGGACAGGAGCAGCTCAGCTGAATGGAGAAAGGCAGGGCTGCAAACTTGCTCTAGAGGACCTCAGAAAAGAACCCTGGGCTTTGGGCCGGGCGCGGCGGCTCACGCCTGTAATCCCAGCACCTTGGGAGGCTGAGGTGGGTGGATCACCTGAACTCAGGAGTTCGAGACCAGCCTGGCCAACATGGTGAAACCCCATCTCTACTAAAATTACGAAAAATTAGCCAGGCGTGGTGGCAGGCGCCTGTAATCCCAGCTACTTGGGAGGCTGAAACAAGAGAATAGCTTGAACCAGGGAGACAGAGGCTGCAGTGAGCCAACATCGCACTATTGCATTCTAGCCTGGGCAACAAGAGCTAAACTCCATCTCAAAAAACCCTGGGCTTTATCAAAGATGAAGGCTGAGGAGGCCCAGGCCGAGGGAGGAGGCCGGAGGGCAGGTCGGGAGGGAGGACTCCACACTGAGAGCCCGGGCGGCCTTCAGGGCGATGCAGAATGAACTGGCACCTCCAGCCAGGGCCAGGGTAAGGATGGGTACAGGACACGCACCAGGTACCAGGAAGGACGACATTCCCCTCTCCCCTGGCGCAAAGGAGGGGCTGTCTTTGAGTGCTGGGCTCGACATGCCTGCAGAGTTCACTCGGCATGGGCTCTGCTGCCGGTCTGTCTGCTTGTTCTCAGGAGAAGCCAGGACTCAGGCATTCAGACCGCAGCCGGCGCTCCCTGGACACTAGGCACACTCCACCCCAGGCAAGCCTCGGGACCTTGCAGGGGAGCTCCTGCTGTAACTGTTTCTCAGAAGCAGAAACACAGGCTGGGAGGGGCGCCGTGACTTTCTGCTGAAGGGCAGAGCTGCAGCCCAGCGTTCCCTTCCGCTATGCTGGTTCCTGCGGGGAGTGCTGTCTCCCGACCAGGTCTGGGCCCCTCTTCATGCTGCCCAGGCAGTGTCCACACAGAAGCCTTCACTGCAGCTGTTGGCCCCTTGGGAAGGGCTGGGTCAAGGCCACCATTGCTGCCTTCTCTTCCTTCTCTTTCCCAGGAATTGACTTTTCTGTTTGGAGCTGAGAAATGGGTCCCCTGAGGATGCCAGCAGCGAGGGGATCTTCCCAGCCGACCTCCTCCTCTCGTGTTACTCATGCAGGCGAGAACTGTTTTGCTCATTCCCCGTGGGTCACCCTTGGAGTCAGGCTCTGAAGGTAGGAGGCAGCGCGACGGAGGGAAAGGCAGGGTCACGGTGGCTGGCATCGGTGATGTCCTTGTGTGTGTTAGCACTGCCTAACTTCCTTTAGCCCCTCATCCCTGCAGTCCTCACCCTGAGGCGGAGGGTCTGCGCTCATCTCCACTTTATAGATGAAGACACCGGGGCTCAGGGCAGCTAAATGCACAGCGAGGCCACAGGTCAAGCCCAAGCCCATTGTGCTCAGCCCCACAACCCCTGCCTCCCGGGAGCTCCAGGAAAGGGAGGGAGACAGAGTCACCACAGCCCATGGGCTTCCAGGACCCCAGCCTGGGATGCCAGCTGCCAGGGCTTCCCCGAGGGGGGACTCTGGGATGGATTTCCCAGGGGGGACTGAGGGTACCCTGTGCAGAGCAGATGGAGCGGGGGCTCCAAGGAGGGGAAGATGGCCCCGGGGAGGGGGGAATGTCATCTCCAGGCTCGGGGATGCAGACCAGGGAGGTAGGAACTGGCAAGGGGAAAGGTTGACAGCAAGGAAGCCTGAGCCCCGGGGTCCTCCCTTCTCTCACAGGCACTGGGCAGCTCTTTCACTAAGAGAGTATAGCCTGGGCAACATAGGGAGACCCTGTCTCAAAAAAAAAAAAAAAAAAAAAATCAGGCCGGGCACAGTGGCTCACACCTGTAATCCCAGCACTTTGGGAGGCCAAGGCAGGAGGATCACTTGAGCCCAGGAACTCAAGACCAGCCTGAGCAACATGGTGAAACCCCATCTCTACTAAAAATACAAAAATTAGCTGGGCATGGTGGTGGTGCGTGCCTGTAGTCCCAGCTACTCGAGAAGCTGAGGCTCACTTGAGCTGGGGAGGCAGAGGTTTCAGCGAGCCAAGATCGCACCACTCCACTCCAGCCTGAGCGACAGAGTGAGGCTTTGTCTCCAGAACAATAAAGATAAAAGAAAAAAAAGAGCTAAGAGAGTGACGCTCAGATTTGGGCATTTCCGGTATTTCTCACTGGGACTCTCCCGCTTTTTTTTTTTTTTTTTTTTTTTTTTTTGAGACAGGGTCTCACTCTGTCCCCAGGCTGGAGTGCAGTGGTACAACTGTGGCTCACTGCAGCCTTGCAGCCTCTGCCTCCCAGGCTCAAGCGATCCTCCCTCTCAGCCTCCCAAAGGGCTGGGGTCACAGGTGTGAGCCACCACACCAGGCCAGTCTGTGTTTTCATGTCCCTCTTCCCCATGTCTGTCTGGAAGCCTCTGCCTGGGGCCTTGTAAGTAAGCACTCAGTACACATTTGTAATTCACTGGGCCAAAAAATGAGCAAGTGGATGGATAAACGAACGAAGTAGTAAGTTGACTAGGACATGGGACTCCTTGATCAATCCCCAGGGTCCAGCTCCCCCATGGAGCCCAGATCACCAGGGTAGCCAGGAATGGCCCCTGTGCCAAGGGCAGGAGCCCAGGGAGAGGGCGGCAGCTGCTCGTCCTGGCTTCCAGGCCAGTGGAGACGGAGCTTCCCATCGAGGCTAAGCTGTTCTGGATGGCCTGTCCCAGGCAAGGTGGCCCCTCCATCCCACCCTCCTCCTCCTCTCCCATGTGTGTCTCTGTGGAGGGGGCACCAGCAGGACTGTGACCAGCAGGACTGTGCTGGCTTTCCCAGGGCCACAGCTCTCCTTGTTTTCTCTGAAAACATTCCCGTGTCCAAAACGAATGAGGACAATTGACCTAGCCAAGGTTACCTTGGTCTTCCTGGCCCAGTGTCGGTTCCCAGCGTATTTTTACGAGCTGTTTAATCTGCACACTGTCCTCTGTTCTCAATAAATGGGGCTGCGCATTCCAGGATGGCCTCGAATGATAACACCAGCCGTCTAGACGGAGACCAGCCCACTGACACTATCATAAATAAAAATAGCTTTGTATTCCAGTCTCTTGCCAGAGCCTGGGAGGGGCCGGCACATTCCCTGCAGGCTGGCTGTGCCAGAGCTCACCCAGTCTCCCTGTCTGGCTCTGCCCCGCACCCCATGCCCGGGGGAGCCTGGCAGAACCCGCACCGCCTGTGGGCAGGAGGGAGGAGGCAGATGTTCCTGGAGTGGCCTGCTGGGACCGCATTGGTGAAGCTTCCGTACGATGTCTCCTTGATGCCCCTCACTTCACGTGGCCTGAGGAAGCTGCATGGGCAATGGATACCCAGGCGGTCATCTGGGGCTTTACTTTGTTTTTGTTTTTGTGTTTTTAAAGCAGAATCTCACTCCGTTGCCCAGGCTGGAGTGCTGAGGCGTGATCTCAGCTCACTGCAGCCTCCGCCTCCCAGGTTCAAGCGACTCTCTTGCCTCAGTCTCCCAAGTAGCTGGGACTACAGGTGCGCACCACCATGCCCAGCTAATTTTCTGTATTTTTAGTAGAGATGGGGTTTTGCCATGTTGCCTAGGCTGGTCTCGAACCCCTGGCCTCAAGTGATCCACCCGCTTCAGCCTCCCAAAGTGCTGGGATTACAGGTGTGAACCACCGCACCTGGCCTTGGGGCTTTAACTTTGAACTCCAAAGTCAGAGCTCTACCCACTGTTCCCTGGGCCCAGGCCTGCCCTGGGACAGGCTGCAGGACCCAGACCCGGGACTGCCTGGGATTACACCCAAGACAAAAGGTGCTCAGCCCAAGAAATGAAGGCCTGAAAATGTAGGGATTTTCAGTTGCTGGCCCCTCCTCTCATGGTCCTTGCTCCCTCCGTTGCTCGCTCACTGACTGCTCCTTCACTTGCTCCTTGAACAGTGAATGCCTGTCCTTAAGGAGCCAGGATAGGGTGGGCTCAGGTCTCAGGGCAGCAGATGGGCGGAGGCAGCTGGGGTCCTGCGCTCAGTGGCCACGGCGCTGCTGCACACATTATGTGGGTATGCCAGGGTGTGCAGGGTGTACTGGCATCTCCCTGTGTGTCCAGGCCAGTGTGGAGCTTCCTACTCCAGGCCACAGGCACAGGCCCAAGTCTCCACACTCACCCACATGCTCTCAATCGATTAGTTTACATCTACACTGAGAATGGCGGCCTGGTGGGTGACATACCCTACTGCAGTACACAACCTGAATACCTGTACAAGGCAGCCCTGCACCACTTTCCCTCCCTTCCCCATTCGGATCAAGTCTCAGGAACAAAAATCCTGGCTGCTCTTTGGGTCCGTAGAGTCTTCATTTTGGCCTCTCATGTGGGTGCAGTGAGCCACGGGGGACATGGGTGAGCAGAAGAAGAAGAGTTACACAGAACGAAGAGGATTCTGTAAGATGGAACTGGCTGAAGGTGGGGAATAGGGCCGTGGGCTGGATATGACCCAGCACACCATATGTGCCCTATAGATGGGGTAGAGCTTCTGTTTTCATTATGAGTGACCGGGGGACCAGGTCCTTGCTGTGCAGGCTCCTAATCCAGTGCTCTGGCCCATCCTGGAGGGGAGGCTTCCCGATAACTGATAACACCACGCTGACTTCCTGTTCCACAGCCCTGAGGCTCTCCAAACCCTGCCCCTCCATTCACAGAGAGCGGGGCCCTCAAGAGCCAAGCCAGAGGAAAACGGGGGCCTTGGGCTGACCCTCGGAGAGACAATGCCAGCACAGCACATCCCGAGAAGCACTGAGGCCCTCCCCCACTCAACAACAGCCAGGAGGACGCGCGGGTCCTTCTGTTGGGATCCCTGCTGACCTTCTTTATCTAAACAGCTTGTTTATTTATGTATTTATTTATTTTGAGACGGAGTCTCGCTCTGTTGCCCAGACTGAAGTGGCGCAATCTCAGCTCTCTGCAACCTCCACCTCTTGGGTTCAAGCGATTGTCCCATCTCAGCCTCCCGAGTAGCTGGGACTACAGGGGTGCGCCACCACACCTGGCTAGTTTTTGTAATTTTAGTAGAGTCAAGGTTTCACCATGTAAGCCAGGCTTGTTTTGAACTCCTAACCTCAGGTGATCCACCCGCCTCAGCCTCCCAAAGTGCTGGGATTACAGGTGTGAGCCACTGCACCCGGCCTAAATGGAATCTGTAGACCTAAATGTTCAGTAAGGAATTTCCAGAATCATGCCAAGCAGATCTGTGATGGGGAGAGGCCATCCCGCCAGTCCCCAGCTCAGGACAGGGCTCTTCAGAGGGAGGGGTGCCTGCAGGCCTTCATGAAAGGGGCTTCACACACTGGAGGCTTTTCTGCTTCCCCTCGCTCTCTCCCCTTCCACCAACAGTGCATAAAGCAAGAAGAAAATGCTTCTCTGCCCAAGTACTCAATAGTAACGATGTTGGAAGAGGAGCGAGTGAGAGCCTCCTGTGGCCTCAGCTTCTACCTACGTCATGACACAGAGACTGATCACCAGGCCAGGTGTCCCCTCACCTGCGGGGGCCATGGAACCGGCTTTGCTGCGCTCCCAACTTCCTGTCCCACTAGATGTCTCCCCGTCCCAGCTGCAAGGAAGAGAATCAGAGAAAGTACTGGGAGACGCAAGGGGGTAACAGAACAAGGAACGGTGAAGAAAAGAAGGGAAGACCAGCCGCTCATCCCTTCTCCCCAGGGACAGGAGTGGAGGGAAGAACGGAGGTGAAGATGGCCCCTCTAGAAAGGACTAGGACCAGGGCAGGACCAAACCGGCAGGTCTCTTGACTTGTCACCAACCTTCCCTTCTCCAGCACACAGGAGGAGCTAAATCAGAAGCAGAAGGGAAGAATGAAGAAGAGACCAGAGCATTTCAATGCACAGGCCTGAGCATTTTACATTTGAAATTGATGGAGGCTGGGCACAGTGGCTCATGCCTGTAATCCCAGCATTTTGGGAGGCTAAGGCAGGTGGATCACTTAAGGTCAGGAGTTTGAGACCAGCCTGGCCAACATGGGGAAACCCTGTCTCTACTAAAAATACAAAAAAAAAAAAAAATTAGCTGAGTGTGGTGGCACACACCTGTAATCCTAGCTACTTGGGAGGCTGAGGCACAAGAATCTCTTGAACCGAAGAGACAGAGGTTGCAGTGAGCCGAGATTACACCACTGCACTCCAGCCTGGGTGACAGAGAGAGACTCTGACTCAAAAAAAAAAAGAAAGAAAATGAAAATGATAGGAAAATCTGTGAGTCAAAGAATAGGAAAGAGTAGTTTGACTTTGCACAGCTGGCAGACAGGAACTGGAGGAACAATCAAAAGACTCCAGGCTATTCCATAAACCAGCTCCGAAAGCCCCATGCAAAGCCCCCCAGAACATTCCACCACATTTAATGCTGGCAGCACTCCTATGAGACTGCAGTTCTGTCCTCTTTTTACAGAGGGGGAAACTGAGGCACAAAAGGGGAAAGCCTTGACCAAAGTGTGACTCACAGCTGGCAGGAGGCAGGGCCAGAGTTCAGACAGAGACTGCTCTGACTCCAAGCCGCGCCTTGTCCCCCTCGGCCTCTCTGTGCCCCTCACCGCCTGGCACTGTGTTAGCTCAAGACGTGTTTATTCAATGCACGATCTGGAATAAACAAAGCCCTCCCGTCTCGCACATCAGCCACTCAAACAAGCATTTGTTGAGGATGTTGAGGGTGACAAAGGCAGCATTCGACCAGCGGCCCTGACAGCCTCCAGGCTGGCCAGGCACAAGCTGATCTAAGAGGAGACAAAAGGGAGACATCCACAGACAGGATAATTGACGAGTGCCCTGCTCCGCTGCACCCCTGGGGAAGCTCAGAGGCTGGGGTTTCAGATTTGGGCATGGCACTTGCTGAATATCTCCTAAGACCTGGGTAATCTGCTCACATCCAAAGTCCCACTAGAGCCTCTCAAGAAAGGGGAGCAGGCCCCCTTTTTACAGCAGGAGAAGCTGAGGCCCAGAGGGTTCAAGGGTGGTCCAGGTTCACATAGCCTGATTACGGTAGGCAGGGCTCCTCCAGAGCCTCTGTGGGGAGCGTCTGGGCCCACAGTGCCTGAGGCTGGAAGGGCACACTTTGAAGTAGCAGTTTGGCCAGCCGGGGTAGAGCAGAGTCATCCGTCCCTGGGGAGGGTTTATGGTGTTGAAGTCCTTGGGACCAGGTCGGGGGTGAGGACTAAACTCTGACCTTTTTTCTCTCTTGCCCAAATTCATATCTAAGGGGCCTAGGGAGTGTGAAAGGAAAATAAATCTTGGGATCCCAAAATCACTAAGCTAAAGGGAAAAGTCAAGCTGGGAACTGCTTAGGGCAAACCTGCCTCCCACTCTAGTCCTGAAAAAAAAAGCTACTAAGATTAAAAAAAAAAAAAAAAAGCTACATGGCTGGGCGCGGTGGCTCACGCCGGTAATCCCAGCACTTTGGGAGGCCGAGTCAGATGGATCACAAGGTCAGGAGATCGAGACCATCCTGGCTAACATGGTGGAACCCCATCTCTACTAAAAATACAAAAAATTAGCCCGGCGCAGTGGCGGGCACCTGTAGTCCCAGCTACTCGGGAGGCTGAGGCAGGAGAATGGCGGGAACCCGGGAGGCAGAGCTTGCAGAGAGCCGAGATTGCACCACTGCACTACAGCCTGGGCGACAGAGTGAGACTCCACCTCAAAAAAAAAAAAAACAAAAAAAACCAAAAAAAACAAAAAACTACATACCTCCCTCACAATTTGTCCGCAAGGAAATTCCTTGTGGACAAAGGACAGACCGAACTCAGTCATCCTTTGCTCACTGAGATCAATGCATATCTGATTGCTTCCTTTGGAAAGGCTAATCAGAAACTCAGAATAATGCAACCACTTGTCTGTTCATCTACCTGTGACCTGCAAGCCCCTTCCCCACTTCGAATTGTCCCACCTTTCCAGAACAAGCCAATGGACATCTTACATATATTGACTGATGTCTCATGTCTCCCTGAAGTGTATAAAACCAAGCTATGCCCCGACCACCGTGTATAATTCACACGTCGTCAGGACCTCCTGAAACTGTGTCACAGGCATGTCCTAACCTTGGCAAAAGAAACCTCCTAAATGAAGACTTGTCTCAGATACTCTTTGGTTTATAGGAGTCATACCCTAGAAACCGTAGAATCTCATCAGATAGGTTTTAGTTAACCTGATATAACGTGGCTTACTTTTCAACCTGACTCCAACGTAACATCACATGACAGGTAAAGAAACAGATAAAGAAGGAAGTAATCTCAACACTTTGGGAGGCTGAGGCAAGAGGATCGCTTGAGCCCAGGAGTTCGAGACCAGCCTGGGCAGCATGGTGAAATCCTGTCTCAACAAAAAATAAAATAAATAGCCAACATGGTGGTCCCAGCATGTCTGTAGTCCCAGCTGCTCGGGGAGGCTGAGGTAGGAGGATGGCTTGAGCCTGGGAGGTGGAGGCTGCAGTGAGCCCTAATCACCCACTGCACTCCAGCCTGAGTGAAGGCAAATTTGCATCTGTAAAGAATCTCTATTAACATAACTAAATTTTTATCCACTTCCAGGCCCTCCCAATCCTGAAGAGATGAACTGAGAGTCTTCCACCTTTTAAGGGTCTGAGTAGGAAACATTTGCCATCTACTGTCTCTAAGGGTGCTCACCCAGGAGACTTCATAAGAAGCTTGGTCTCCACAACCCCTTATCTTAACCCAAACACTCCTTTCTACTGATTCCAGGCTTTTAGATAATATAACTCTTTCAACCAATTGCCAAGCAGAAAATCTTTGAATTCACCTACAACCTGTAAGCCACACTCCCGCTGCCCCACGCCCCCACCCTTTAAGTTGTCCCAACTTTCTGGACTGAACCAATGCATTCCTCACGTGTGTTGCTGATGCCTTAGGTCTCCCTAAAATGCATAAAACCAAGCTGTCACCCAAACACCTTGGGCACATGTTCTCAGGACCTCCTGGGCTATGTCTTGGTCATGGTCCTCACATTTGGCTCAGAATAAATGTCTTCAAATATTTTACAAAGTTCGGTTTTTTCAACAGGGGAACGGTTCCCATGTGGCACCCTGTGTCTTCTCCATCCAACACAAAACATCCAGGTGCTTGCATGTCCCTCCCCAAACAGCTTCTGACTGTCCCCTTACCCCTCCTCAGCCTGGGAGGACTCCTGAAACCGCCTTTGCAAAATTATGACTGAGAAAGTGCAAGAGATCTAACTTAACCAACTCCATCTTGCTTCTAGCCTCCAAGCTGTCCTTGTTCATTCCTGGGCGTAGGCTGAACTAACGTTGGGAGAAACTTAGTTTATAGTTTAAACATAGACGGTCACAGCCCTTTCCTAAAGCAGACTTCCTTCTAGAATGGGGACTAGATTGTCTTTGTAGGATTAACTTTAGCCACAAGAATAGAAATGATGGTTTAGGAGTCGTGTAGCTGGAGTCTACAAGATTCTGACCCTTCCTCAACTGCTCTGAAGGTCAGTGCTTGAGCTCGGCGTGGTGGCTCATGCCTATAGTCCTAGCACTTCGGGAGGCTGAGGTGGGTGGATCACCTGAAGTCAGGAGTTCAAGACCAGCCTGGCCAGCATGGCGAAACCTCTTCTTTACTAAAAATACAAAAATTAGCCCAGCGTGGTGGTGGGCACCTGTAATCCCAGCTATTAGGGAGGCTGAGGCAGGAGAGTCTCTTGAACCTGGGAGTTGGAGGTTGCAGTGAGCCAAGATCTTGCCACTGCACTCCAGCCTGGGCAACATAGCAAGACTCTGTCTCAAAAAGATAAAAATAAAAATAAATCATCGATGCTTGAAACATTTTGCAGACCCCGCACCTGATGGATCAGCTGGCCCCACCCAGATCGATAAACTGGCTCATCTGATCTTATGGCCCCCACCCAGGAACTGACTCAGTGTAAGAGGACAGCTTTGACTCCCTGTGATTTCATCTCTGGCCAATCAGCACTCCCGACTCACTGGCTTCCCCCACCCACCAAGTTATCCTTAAAAACTCTGCTCCCTGAATGCTCAGGGAGACTGATCTGAGTAATATTAAAACTCTGGGTCAGCATAACTGGCTCTGAGTGAATTACCCTTTCTCTATTGCAATCCCCTGTCTTGATGAATCAGCTCTGTCTAGGCAGCGGGCGAGGTGAACCCCTTGAACAGTGACACTGCAACATGGAAGAAGAAGCCCCACTCCCACGTCCACTCTCCCCCTTCCCCTCAGCTCTGTCTCGTTCCCTGGCACACTAGAGCTCTGGAGCCCAGTCCGCACCTGTTCTTCCCAGAAGCCTCAGAGGTACCCTGATTGCCCTCTGGGAAACCACCTTTCAGGCGTGTGACCCAGTCCACCAGTGTCTTCCCTGAGACCTTCGCAGGCACTGTGGGGAAAGCAGCTCTCTTTCTGCTGAGACTGGAGTTGGTAGGATGAGGGTCTGGAGACACCGGGAGGCATCGTAGCCCTGCTGCTGCAGAAGGAACCAGTTCCCGGCAGAGACAAGGCATTGAGACGGGGGCTGCACCTATTCCAGGCCGGCACGTGCACACCTGAATCCAGAGGTGCCTCAGGCCAGGCCACCCCCAGGACCTTGAGGCACAGGAGCCAATACATTCTCTCTTTTGCTGACACCAGTTGGAGCTGGGTTTCTCTCACCTACGGCAACCACGGAGTCAGGCCCCCCTCTTCCCGAAGGACCCAAAGGACCCCTCCCAGAGGCAGAACTGGCTTTCCTGGGACCCTGAGAGGGAGGACATTGCCCATGACATTGAAGCCCCATGGTCAACAGCACGAGTCTTGAGGCCAACTTTGGCCCTATCTCAGCTGCAAGGCCTCGGGCAAGCACCTTGGCCTCCTGGGGCCTCTGTCCCTTCATTTCAAATGGGAATGACAGTAATTGTAAGGATGGAAGGAGACGGAGTTGGTGCTCCATGCCAGTCACTGTACCCATCAGTGTCCCAACAGGAAATGACAGCAGCTTCAGGATAATTCTAGGAGAGCTTACTTACAAGGCGGGGCCCTAGGGGAGGCCCACAAAAGAAGTGGCAAATGAAGGAGCCCAGGGCTGGCGATGGTAGCACTGTCTCTACTCCTAGGCCCAAAAGGACAATGGTGGGGAGCAATTACCCGAACCAGAATGCAAGCCGGGCATAGTGGGACACCCTCAGGGGAGCAGTGCCCTTCAGTCAAGGGACACTGCCAGTCCAAGGAGACCTTGCGTCAGGTTGACGCATATCCTCAAAGATTCACACCCACCCAGAACCTCAGAATCGAACCTTGCTTGAAAATAGGTTCTTTGCTGAGGTAACCAGTTAAGGATCTAGAGATGAAGTCATCCTGGTTTTAGGGGGTTCCCTAAATCCAATGGCGGGTGTCCCTATAAGAAGAGGAGAGGGGCCGGGCGTGGTGGCTCAAGCCTGTAATCCCAGCACTTTGGGAGGCCGAGACGGGCGGATCACAAGGTCAGGAGATCGAGACCATCCTCGCTAACACGGTGAAACCCCGTCTCTACTAAAAAATGCAAAAAAACTAGCCGGGCGGGTTGGCGGGCGCCTGTAGTCCCAGCTACTCGGGAGGCTGAGGTAGGAGAATGGCGTAAACCTGGGAGGCGGAGCTTGCAGTGAGCTGAGATCCGGCCACTGCACCCCAGCCTGGGCGACAGAGCAAGACTCCGTCTCAAAAAAAAAAAAAAAAAAAAAAGAAGAGGAGAGGGCCGGGTGCAGTGGCTCATGCCTGAGCACTTTGGGATGCCGAGGCAGGTCAATCACTTGAAGTCAGCAGTTGGAGACCAGCCTGGCCATCATGGGGAAACCCCGTCTCTACTAATAATAAAAAAATTAGCCAGGCGTGGTGGTGCACGCCTTTAGCCCCAACTATTTGGGAGGCTGAGGCACGAGAATAGCTCAGACCTGGGAGGCAGAGGTTGTAGTGAGTAGTGAGCCAAGACTGCACCACTGCACTCCAGCCTGAGCGACAGAGTGAAACTGTCAAAAAAAAAAAAAAGAAGAGGAGAGGACACAGAGAGAGACGGGTGAAGGTAGAGCCAGGATCCAGAGGGACAAGAGGAAGGTAAAAGAGAAGAGTTATTGTTGCAGTGACATCCCACCCAGATGTCTACAGGACGTCTGTGGCTCTTCTGTTCCTACTGCATCCACAGAGACCCTGATGGCCCCTTGTCTGGCAACCTGGCTGTCATGCTGCTGTTGCTGAGAACATGGGCATCTTGGTCTATTTCCTCTCTGCTGGTTATCACATGTGCATCCACGATATTTCTCCAGAGACCCACCCTTGCTTTCTTCTCCCATGCCCACATGCTGTTCTAGACCATCTTGGAACAAAACATCAGAAAACAGGGTCTCCACTGGCCCGAGAGAGAACCGAGGTAGGTGTTCACCAGGAAGGGGCAAAGTGAAGAGAGTTGCAACAGTTTTGTTTCAATCATCTTTTGCTAGCTCCTCTACCAAATACCAAACTCCGAGCCCCTCAACCACCCCCTGCCAGGGTCCTGGAGAGCAGCAAACACCCCCCCCCCACTGATTTCGTGATCGCCAGCTCCAGTGGCTCCCACTGAGTGCCAGGAACTGAGTTCTGCACACGTTTCCTGATTACAAATTGCCAGGAAAAGGCTAAACATGTCCAACGACTCTCTGGCCTCCAAAATTGCAGTTCTCCATTTTTTCCCATGCCGTAGACATAACAGATGGAAGACATTCACACAAGAAGCACACTCCGATTTTAATGGACGTTCCCAAAATAAAATTGTTCAGAGAGCAGTACAATAACTCATAATTACCCCCAACAAACAGTAAATGGCAGTAACTGACATAAAGGTGAGCTGAGGGTCCCACACAGTGGCCGGAACTCCACCCTCTCCCCCACCTGAGAATAGGAATGGATGGAAGTGACATTCAGGTAGGGCTTTGGGGATTGCAAGTAACAGAATCCCACCTCAAACGGGGTTAAGCAAAACAGGAGCGTTAGTGTTTTGTGTATCAGAAAAGCTCAAGATCAGTTTGATTGAAGCTTGACTAGGGTGACCAGGGAGCACCCACCCTGTCATCTCTCTCGGCTCAGGGTCCCTGGTTTTCCTGCATGGGGTCCATCTAGAGGTGGGCTCTCCCACCACAGTGCCAAGGCAGCTGCCAGCCCCTCTGGGCTTACACTGATCCTCAGCCACCTCTGAGGGAGGAGTGATTTTCTCTTCCCCACGGTGTCTGTAAATGGCCCTAAACAGAGCCCTGTCAACTCAAGGCCGCCTGCACTGTGACCAGGGAGATGCCCTCTTCTGATTAATTTTCTGTCACATGCACCGAGGAGCCAGGGCATGATGGGCCAGCTCTACCCAAACCCAGGACTGAGAGTAGGGAGTGGAGTTTCCCAAAAGAAGGTCCAGGAGCTGTCACCAGGAGAAGAGGAACCAATACCCAGCAGGGCAGGCAAGACCACGGGTGGCCCCTGTGAGGTTCTTGAGGCTGCTGTGGCACACAGTCACAAATCAATGCTTAAAACAACATAAATGTATTAACGTACAGTTCTGGAGTCCAGAAGTGCTGGAAGCAATGTGTCAACTGGGCTTGTCCCTTCTGGAAGCTTTAAGGGAGAATCTGTTTCCTTGAACTTTCCAGCTTCTAAAGGCCACCTGCATTCCTTGGCTCTTGGCCCCATCCTCCCTCTTCAAAGCCAGCAGAACATGACATCTTCCGGTCTCTATTCCTTTCTGTCTCTGTCTGTCTCTGACCCTGTTTCTATATGTGTGTGTGTCTCTCTCTCATCTGTCTCTTTCTTTCTCTCCCTCTCTCTTTCTGATCCTCCTGCCCCTAGCTTATAAGGACCCTTGGCATTACATTAGGACCACTTGGGTAATCCCATCTCAAGGTCTTTAATTGAATCATGGCTGCAAAATCCCTTTTGCTGTGTAAACATCTTCACAGGGCCATTATTCTATCCACCATGTCCCAGTGAGAATTAGCCTCACCTCCATCTCCATATGCTTATGGCAAAGCCCTAACTCTCACCCACTGCAAGTTATTCGTCCCTGCCTCGGAGGGCTGTCTGATAGGTCAGACCCCTGCAGTGGAGAAGCCTACCCCTGACCTTTGACCTACACACGCAGGGTCCAGCACTTGGTCTGGTGGCAGACAGAGAACCTTCCCCAGAAAGCCCCAGGGGTTGCAGGGTCAGAGGCCCAGTGACCAGATCCAAGGGGAACTGTGTCCTTTCAGGTCACTGTCCCAGCTCTCCAAGAAGTCACAGGAAAGTAAAATCATGGAGAAGAATCCCTGGGCAGAGGAGAGAACTCCACTTGCCTCCTCACCTCCACTTGCATGGGGTCTTGGGGCAGAATTCCAGGTCCCATACAGAGCCTTAAGATTTATTTTTAGGCCGGGTGTGGTGGCTCACACCTGTAATCTCAACACTTTGGGAAGCCAAGGCAGGCAGATCATTTGAGGTCAGGAGTTCAAGACCAGCCTGACCGACATGGTAAAACCCCGTCTCTACTAAAAATACAAGAATTAGCCGGGCGTGGTGGCACTCACTTGTAATACCAGCTACTCAGGAGGCTGAGGCAGGAGAATCACTTGAACCCGGGAGGCGGAGGTTGCAGTGAGCTGAAATTGTGCCCTTGCTCTCCAGCCTGGGCAACAGGGCAAGACTCTGACTCAAGGGAAAAAAAAATTTATTTTTTGGTTGGGCGCAGTGGCTCACACCTGTAATCCCAACACTTCGGAAGGATGAGGCAGAAGGATCATTTGAGCCAAGAAGTTCAAAAGCAGCCTGGGGGCTGGGCACGGTGGCTCATGCCTGTAATCCCAGCACTTTGGGAGGCTGAGGGGGGCAGATCACAAGGTCAGGAGATGAGGCCATCCTGGCTAACATGGTGAAACCCCATCTCTACTAAAAATACAAAAAACTAGCTGGGCATGGTGGCAGGCGTCTGTAGTCCCAGCTACTCGGGAGGCTGAGGCAGGAGAATGGCATGAACCTGGGAGGTGGAGCTTGCAGTGAGCTGAGATCTGGCCACTGCACTCCAGCCTGGATGACAGAGTGAGACTCCATTTCAAAAAAAAAAAAAAAATTAACAAAACAAAAAACAGCAGCCTGGGCAACGTAGGGAGATACCGTCTCTACCAAAAAAAAAAAAAAAAGGTGTATTGTTTTTAAAAAGGTAAATTATTTCTAATATGAAAGGAATGGTGAATCCTGACTCAGGTCACCCTTCCTAGAGTTGACATCAACAGGAGTGACTCCCTCTCCCCATTCCAAGAAACGTGGGATCGTGGGGTCAGCAGGATTCTGGCTTCCCACCCCTGGACAGTTTGGGCCTTGGCAAAGGTGCTATTGACAAGGGGCTGGGCCCTGCCAAACATGTCCCGGGATGGTCTCAGCTACCCTCAGGAAGAGGAGAGGAAAGAAAATGCTGCCCAAAGACAGTGCCCACCAGGCACACTGCCCCCAGCCCAGCTGCCATGCTGCCAACCCCATAAAAGCCCAGGGTCTCGCTGAATCCTGGTAAACTGGACTCCACGGGAACTGAGGCCTCACACAAGCTGAGTCCCCAGGCTTGGGCATGGCTCTTGCCCCTCCCCTCCCCTCCTCCTCCCCTCTTTTTTTCTTCCTTCTTTCTTCTCTCTCTCTCTCTCTCTCTCTCTCTGTCTCTCTCTCTCTCTCTCTCTGTCTCTCTCTCTCTCTTTCTCTCTTTCCCTCTTTATTTCTGACAGGGTCTCACTCAGTCACCCAGGCTGGAGTACAATTATGCAATCATAGCTCACTGCAGCCTCAACCTCCTAGGCTCAGGCGATCACCCTGCCTCAGCCTCCCGAGTAGCTGGGACCGCAGGCACGCACCGCCTCACCCAGCTAATTTTTTATTTTTTTTTTTTTTGTAGAGACAGGGTTTCACTATGTTGCCCAGGCTGGTCTCGAACTCCTGGACGCAAGCCATCCTCCCACCTCGGCCTCCCAAAGTGTTGGGATTACAGGTGTGAGCCACTGCACCTGGCCTGGCCCTTGCTGTTTCTTTCCTCCAGGAGGAACAAGAGCCTTATGGGGCTGGAGGCTTCCACTTCCCCAAGTGGAAACCTCAGCCCGGGCTTGGTCAGAGCTGGCTTACGAGCTGCAATCAGTCCAGTCCACCTGGCCGGAGACTTCGACAGCCCAGGCCACGCCAGCCTCGGGGAACCTGAAGGGAAAAGTTCAGCTCTGATACCTCTGGCCCCTGGAAGAGGAGGTGGGCTCCTGCAGATCTGTGCCCTGGGATGGATTCTAGAGCCCAGGGTCCCCTGTCCAGGCCTGGATGAGATTTTTAAATATTTTTCAATTAAGTCAGCGAGAGAGCTCAGAAGCCACCCCTGTGCGTGGCGTACAAGTCCGGGCCCTGCAGCAGCAGCTCAGTTGGCAGGGGCCTCTCGCTGGGCCCGCCAGCCACACCCTTGGACAGGCCAGGTTTTTCCTGAGTGGAAGCAGGGTTCAGGCCCTCTGTGCCCTGCAGGACTGAGGAGTCCAGCAGGCTATCCGGGTCTCATAGAAAAGGTGGGGAATTCTGGCCAGCAGCCGGGGAGGGGACAAAAGAGGATGCTGAGAAGCTTTCAGGCATTTCTCCACCCTCCTGAGTCACACGGGAATGTCTGAGACCAGGAGGCAGGTCGGGGGACTGGGCGGGGGCGTGCTTTTTTGTAGCCTCTGCCAGGATCCCAGTGGGGGCAGGAGGAGAGACAGGCCCAGAGCTGGGCGAGGAGAGCTGGAGAGAGGCTGAGGAGGATACAGCTGCAGCCTCAAGCCCAGACACCACTTCCTCTCTCCCACCCCTCCCTCCTTTCCAGTGATGTGGTCCACCAAAGACCTCATCCTCGGGAAGCACAGCCAGGTCCCACCCACGAGGGCAGGGGCCTGGGGCTCCCCATCCCCAGCTGAGCTCAGGGCAGCATGAGGCCTGGCCTCACCTCCCTCTGCTCTCCCACCTGTGGGGGCTGCTGCTCTCACCCGTGGCTTCTAGATGATAGCCTCCCCCTTCATCCTATCCTCAACACTTCGCACAAGCTGGGCATACAGCTGTGGCTTAATAAATGCCAGTTTCCCCTCCTCTACTGCACCACACAGAGATGATCCAGGTCCTCACTTTGCCTGGTAGGCTCATTGCAGGACATGGACAAATTAGAAACTATTTTATTTGTTTGTTTATCTTTATATTTATTTATTTTTGAGACAGAGTCTTGTTCGGTCGCCCAGGTGGGAGTGCAGTGGCACCACTTGGCTCACTGCAACCTCTGCCTCCCAGGTTCAAGCAATTCTCCTGCCACAGCCTAAAGAGATTACAAGTAGCTGGTATTACAGGCACCCACCACCACACTTGGCTAATTTTTGTATTTTTAGTAGAGTGGGGTTTCTCCATGTTGGCCAGGTTGGTCTTGAACTCCTGAGATCAGGTGATCTGCCCACTTCGGCCTCCGAAAGTGCTGAGATTACAGGTGTGAGCCACCGTGCCCAACTTGTTTATTTATTTATTTATAGTTTATTTATTTATTTATTTATAGACAGTGCCCCACTCTGTCACCCAGGCTGGAGTGCAGTGGTGCAATCCCAGCTCACTGCAACCTCCGCCTCCTGGGGTCATGTGATTCTGCTGCCTCAGCCTCCCAAGTAGCTGGGATTACAGGTGCCCGCCACCACACCCAGCTAATTTTTGTATTTTTAGTAGAGATGAGGTTTCGCCACGTTGGTCAGGTTGGTCTCGAACTCCTGACCTCAAGTGATCCACCTGCCTCGGCCTCCCAAAGTGCTGGGATTACAGGTGTGAGCCACCACACCCGGCCCAAATTAGGAACTAAATCATCAGCAAAAGCTGAGTCGTTCGCCCCTGGAAGAGACAGCTGAGGACCAGCTGGGGCCACTTGACGTTGGGGGGGGTCCCTGCCCTGCTCCGCCCCAGGGAGGTGCTGCTGCAGACCCTGCTTGTGCTGCAGCCTGAGGCCGCCCTCAAACCACCACTTCCAGCAGGATCCCCGCTGTCACTGAGATCCAGACCTTCCACTGCTTCCACATCATCCTTGTTTGCTATTTGGTGCTTTGGGCAAGCAGAGCTGTGTTTTGCCAGCTGCCGGCTGGCAGCTCAGCCCATCCTGCAGCTGGAGGCCCGGGCAGGGGGCTCAGGGAGCCCTTTGAAGTCCCTGTCTCAGTTGACAGCCCTCCCCCTCTTGCCTCCCACCAGGGAATCCCACTGCCTCTGGTATGGACAAACACTCGCAAAGCTCAGAAAAGTGTAGCCACCTTTCCTGAATATTCAGCCCAGCCCAGCGCTGCTGGGAGCCACTGCACACGGTTCCTGGGGCTGAGACCATGGCTTTCTGCAAACTGACGTGGCCTTTGGGTGCTGCAATGGAGCCAGAAGACATCAGGGTGGCCTCAACCTAGAAGCCAGGTCCCGGCCACCTCTCACACAGGCTGGGCTAAGGGGAGGCTGCAGAGGAAGTTCAGTGGCAGCTGCTCCCTTTGCACCGGGGACTAGAGGTTGGACAGCTGGGATTAGTCAGAGGTTCCGAGTTGTGTCCTCCGCCAGCCCAACCATGGGGACCTTCTCCAAGTGGAAACCTCGGCCTGGGCTTAGCCAGAGCTGGCTTACGAGCTGGAATCAGCCCAACCCACCTGGCCGGAGACTTTGACGGCCCAGGCCACGCCAGACTCATGGGGTCTGCAGGGAAAAGAAGTTCAGCTCAGAAATCTCTGGCTCCTGGAAAAGGAGGTAGGCGCCCTCCTGTCAGAGCCAGGTGATTTTAATTCAGCTACCCAGCAAACCTCCCTGGTCCCTGCTCTGTGCCAAACCCAGGGCAGGTGCCAAGATACAGAGATAGACAAAACTCAATCCCTACCCTAGAGGAATTCGCAGTCAGGTAAAATAATGTGTCTGCGCCCACACAGTGTGTCTGCGCCCATGTGGCAGAGGCCCAGAGAAGCAGCCTGGGACTGAGCTGAGCTGATTGGCTTTGCAGGAAGTGGTGAAAGTGCTGTAGAGGCCTGGGAGGCGGGGGACCAGGTCTCTGGCAGTGGGGGTTCTTTCTTTAGCAGTCTCCTTCTAGCACCCACAGAATGCCAGGCCCTGGGAGGGTCAGCTCTGCACCCCAAAGCTGCTAAGTCTGTGGTCCAAGAGGCGGGTGGCCGCAGCTGCACCTGCCCGTCCCTCAGCCAGGGGAAGTGACTCGCCTCGGAGGCTCCTGCAGGCTGCCTCCCGGGGGAGTGTGCAGGAAAGAGTTTGCAGGTTTTATGGCCAGTGAGGTCCGGCTCAGGCCTGAGGAGGGTGCAGGCCAAGCCGACCGGTTCTAATTAGGGGACTGGGCTCCTTGCAGCAGCCCAGGGGCCTGTGGGCTTTGCCAGTTTGTAGAGCAGCCAGAACTGTTTTGCACAGCGTCTCCCGGCAACGGGGGCCATTCCAATGGGGAGCAGGGTACCCTGGGAGCTATTATGGGCAGCAGCCAGCCACTCAGCCTGGGTTCACACATGCGGTCCCCTCCAGGTACTTGCGTACTACCAGACGGACCTCAGGGGACACAGATCCCTGCTAGAGCATGGGGCAAATTGCCCTCTCCCAGCCCGGGTCAGTGCTGCCAGAACCCAAAGGGACTGGGAGCAGAGGCTGGGTCTGTGCTTCTCCTCACCACCTCAGGTTGCCCTGAGTGAGCATTCTAAAACAAAAGGAGGCTGGGGACGGTGGCTCCTGCCTGTAATCCCAACACTTTGGGAGGCCGAGGCAGGTGGATCACTTGAGGACAAGAGTTTGAGACCAGCCTGGCCAACATGGTGAAATCCCGTCTCTACTAAAAATACAAAAAGTTAGCCGAGTGTGGTGGTGTACACCTGTAGTCCCAGCTACTCAGGAGGCTGAGAAACAATAATTGTTGAGGTGGAAGTTGACAAAGGGGGCGGAGGTTGCAGTGAGCCAAAATCATGCCACTGCACTCCAGCCTGGGCGACAGAGCGAGACTCTGTTTCAAAATAAAATAAAATAAGCCAAGAATAAGTACCGACGCCTAGTGTCTAGACAATGCGTAGCACACAGGAGATGCTCAAAGAATGCAGAGCGAATAACCAAGCTCAGTTCTTGGAAACCTTGCTGGCACACAGTAGGCTCACAATCCATGTGCTGAACACAAGAAGGAATGAAGTTTGTCTTCAGCCCCATGGAGTGAGTTCTAGAAAGCAGGCAGCCTGCTGCATTCACCTTGTGTCTGCAATGCCTACTACAGGACCCAGGACTCCCCAGGCCTGGCAGGACCTGCCCCAGCCAAGGTTCCCGTCCTGGTGGGGGGGGGGGGAGGGGAGGGAGGGAGGCCGGCAGGCGGCTGGTCAGACAGTGTGAGTCTGGCCTTTGAATGCTATTCCCGGCAGTTCCTCTGATTCACAGCTGTCCCAGGAACAGTCATGGCTGTGTCAATAAATATTGGTGACTCTTAATGACCTCTCCGTCTCGCAGGGCCGTGTGGGCCTTCCTGCCCCTCCAAAGACCCCATCCAGGCTGTTGTTTTCCTAGCCAGCGTGTAGCGCTCCGTGCCAGTGAGAGGGCCGCGGGGACCGAATGGCCCCCGCAGGCTGATAACTCAGAAGGCATTTTCTGTCTCCTAGCTTCACATGCTCCTTTCACCAGAACTCCCCAGACCTCCTGGGAATGACCCTGAGTGCAGAAGGATGGGCGAAAGCAGAGGCCCTGACTCAGAAAGAGCCAGAAGGGAGCCGCCACCTTGGTCCCCCCTGCCCTTCCCCCTACAACTCTGCCTGGGTGTCTTGTCTCTTCTCCATGCGAGGAAAGGACGTCGCATCTCACGCCGACACAACATGCCAGGCAATGATAAGCTGCCTTTCCTCCTTCCACACTCACACTTTCCACGGTTTAGGCCGAGTGAGAGTTTGAATTAAAACTCAACTGCAGCACGGCCGGGCACAGTGTCTCATGCCTGTGATCCCAGCACTTTGGGAGGCTGAGACGGGTGGATCACCTGAGGTCAGGAGTTTGAGACCAGCCTGGCCAACATGGTAAAACTCCATCTACTAAAAATACAAAAATTAGCCAGGCGTGGTGATGCATGCTTGTAATCCCAGCTATTTGGGAGGCTGAAATGGGAGGACCGCTTGAACCTAGGAGGCGGAGGTTGCAGTGAACCGAGATGGGGCCACTACACTCCAGCCTGGGTGACAGAGCAAGACTCCATCTCAAAAAAAAAAAAAAAAAAAAAAACCTCAACTGTAGCCCTCTTTACTGGACGACAGATTTTATCATGAAAGCAAAGAACGGTTATGAGCACACAGGATTTGTGTCATCTCCTCAATTCTACTTCAAAGAATAATTTATATCAAGCACTCTGGGGCGGTGGGGAGGCCACGAAACCCAAGACAGATTTGACTCTGCTCTCAAGAGCTTGCAGTCCAGAGGGAAGGCAGGTGGTGCAGGAAGCCACTGTACACAGGGGATTGCAGGTCCTCAGCGAGGGGTGTGGGTGCTGCGGGGGGACTCACGGGGACTAAAGGGACGTGCGACCAAATGCAATGTGTGATTTTTTTGGGGGGTTTTGGTTTTTTTTGGTTTTTTGGGCTTTTTTGAGACGGAGTCTCCCTCTGTCACCCAGGCTGGAGTGTAGTGGCACGATCTCAGCTCACTGCAACTGGTTCAAGTGATTCTCTTGCCTCAGCCTCCTGAGTAGCTGGCACTATAAGTGTGCACCACCATGCCTGGCTAATTCTTGTATTTTTTATTTTTTTAGACGGAGTTTCACTCTTGTTGCCCAGGCTGGAGTGCAATGGTGCGATCTCGGCTCACCGCAACCTCCGCCTCCAGGGTTCAAGCAATTCTCCTGCGCCAGCCTCCCTAGTAGCTGGAATTACAGGTGTTTGCCACCACGCCCGGCTAATGTTGTATTTTTAGTAGAGACAGGGTTTCTCCATGTCGGTCAGGCTGGTCTCAAACTCCCGACCTCAGGTGATCTACCCACCTTGGCCACCCAAGGTGCTGGGATTACAGGTGTGAGCCACTGTGCCCGGCCACTTTTTGTATTTTTAGTAGAGATGGGGTTTCACCATGTTGGCCAGGGTGGTCTCGAACTCCTGGCCTCAAGTGATCTGTCCACCTCGGCCTCCCAAAGTGCTGGCATTACAGGCGTGAGCCACCGTGCCTGGCCCCAGTGTGTGATTCTTGACTGGAACTTGCATTAAAGCAAAAGCAGCAGCTGCTTTCAGGGTGTTTTGGAGAATTTAATGATGGATTGCACGTTACATAATATCCCCTGCATCAAAGCTAAATTCCTGAGCATGGAAATGGACTTTTGGCCCTGCAGGAGACTGTCCTCGATTTTGGAAGGTACCTGCTGAAATATTGAGAAGGGCCGTGTCATTGTGTCTGTAACTGACTTTCGAATATTTCGGTGGTCTTCCAGAAGGCAGACTTCTGCGGGCTGAGTGGGAAGTAGCCTAGCAAAGCAGGGAGAAGAGTGTGCATAGGACTGAGGGTGGCCCAGCAGGGGCCCACACCCAGGAACCGCTGCTGGAGACGAGGTTGGGGACAGGGCCAGGTCGTGGCAGGGAGTAATCAAGCGACAGGGAAGGCACGCTTGGACCCGGAGGGTGGCCATGGGCATGGAGGGAGTTGGGAGGGATTTGGGAGGTCGAATCTGCAGGAGCAGCCAGGATGTGGGGAGAGAGGGTATGGGACGGGAGAGAACTCATGCTGTCTGGCAGCAGAACCAGGAGAAGGAAGGTGCCACTCACAGAGGTGGAAGACCCAGGGAGCAACAGGGTTGGAGCAGGAGAAGGTCAAGGGCTCAGTTCCAGACATGCCGGGGCTGTGGGGCATCTCCAATGGGGTACCAGGAATTTGAAGGTGTATTTGCCCAAATAACCATGGAACCAGTACTCTGTCCTCAGGCATGGGTGTTGAGGACGTCTTGTGGCCATGCCAGCCAGGCGTGGTGGATGCCGCAGAGGTGGGGCCAGGTGAGGACAGCCAGTTGTGCCTTGCTCATCCTGCATTTGTTTTGCAGGCTCCTCTCTGTCTGCCTTAGAGGAACAGATCAAGACTCTTCACCCCACAGGCCCTTGACATGAGTCAGGATTCAGAGCTGCCCCCTGTGGCCACCCACCTCCTGTCACAGGCTGGAAAGGAGCTGATTGTCCAGAACTCAGCTGAAAGGAGGCCACACATTTCAGCCTGGGTTTCTATGTCCCCTTGTGTCTTGTTTATTTATCACTGGGGCAATCTGGGTGGCTTGGTCTGTGGGAGTGGGATGGGCCACCCTCCTGAATGTTGGGCGTCTGGTCCCATACCAGCCCCTGCAGGCAAAGCCTGCTCTGCCATCGTGTAGCCATTCAGCACATAATTGTTGAGCTCCTGCTGTGTTCTAGGCATCGTTCTAGATGCTGGGAAGATAGCAGAAATAAAAGTCCAGTCTATAGGAATAATAACTTCTCATTGTAAATAATTATTGTGTAAAGATGTATAACATACGTGATGATCATGCCTACCATTTATTGAGCTCTTAGTATACACCAGACACTGTGCTGAGTGCCCCATTCCCCTGTAATCTTCATAACCACCTATGTTTAGTATTAATATTACCGTTTGACAGATGGGACAACAAGGGCTCAAGAAGGAAGGTAAGTGGCCACCCAAGATCACAGCTTATAAGTCAGGGTCAGGGTTTGAACTCAGACCTGGAGCCTGTACTTCCAAACTGTCAGCCTGCAACTTGCCAGGGCCCAGCTTGCCCTTTGGTGGGTGGGGGTGATTGAGTTGGAGGCCCCATCCTGTTCAGGTCCAGCTCTGAACCTCACAGGCCTGACCTGACACCTCCACTACTCTGTGTCCTCCCCATCCTGGACTCCTCCTTGCATCTGGTTCTGACCCCAGATTCCTGCTTTCATGCTGAGCTCAGCCCACCCAGCCCCTCTCACTCAGCAGCTAACCCACCCAGGGGGATGGCTGGAGAGAGGGAACGCTGGCCAAGGGACCAGCTCAGGCAAGTGCTGGCAGTGTAGTTACCAGATGTTGTACAGGACATACACTAAGAAGTTGTTTGTGGGGTGGTTGCAGTGGCTCACGCCTGTAATCCCAGCACTTTGGGAGGCCAAGGTGGGCGGATCACTTGAAGTCAGGAGTCTGAGAAGAGCCAGACCAACATGGGGAAACCCCATGTCTACTAACAATACAAAAAATTAGCCGGGTGTAGTGGTGCATACTTGTAGTCCCAGCTACTCGGGAGGCTGAGGCAGGATAATTACTTGAACCCTGGAGGCAGGGGTTCCAGTGAGCTGAGATTGCGCCGCTGCACTCCAGCCTGGGTGACAGAAGGAGACTCTATCTCAAACAAAAAAAAAAAAGTTATTTATGGATTATCTGAAATTGAAATGTAACTGAGTGAACTGTCTACTTGCTAAATCTAGCTGCCTAAGGGGTGGGGGTGCAGAACACTGTGAGGGGATTTCAGCTAGGAGGGGACATAAGAAGGGGGTTTGGATGAAATGCTCCAGGAAGAGTGTCCTCAGATATTCAAGAAGAATCTTTCATTCCTCCCTTGTAGACATTCAGGTGTGAGCTTCCTGTCTCCCGATCATTCTCACTCAACCAACATGTGCTTATGTGCTTAACTAGAATGCTGCGCTTACAGTCACTATTTACATATCTTCCTGATCAGGCCCGTCTGTTCCTGCACCTGCTGTCACCCAACAACCATCACCACCAACTCCAGCAGCCCTCTCAAGTTTCCAGGCCCTGTTTCTTTCGCCAAGAATATTCTTGCTCTCCACTCTGCCTTTCTCCTGGGAGCCCTCCCGCACCCCCAGCCCATCTGCTGCACCCTGAACTTCCTGTCATCACACTGATTACACTCTATGGTAGTTGTGTCTGGACTTTGGGAGGGTCCTAGCCTGGGAACCGCCTCCTGAGACACACACACAATCCCCACTGCAGAGGATTTACAGACACCCCTCTTCCAAGCCCATTCATAGACCCCAGGTCGATGTTGGAATTTCCTGGTTACTTCATTATCTCCCAGGAAACTATAAGCTCCACAAGAGCCTTGTTCACCACAGAGCAGGGCATGGAACATGGTAATCATCCATAACAATCCATTCCAATATCAATAAACTATCAGCAAAGGTAACAATAGTCTATATTAAGTATCAAGAAAGATAAATGGCAGGGCGTAGTGACTCACGCCTGTAATCCCAGCACTTTGGGAGGCCGAGGCATGTGGATCACCTGGGGTCAGGAGTTGGAGACCAGCCTGGCCAACATGGTGAAACCCTGTCTCTACGAAAAATACAAAAATTAGTGGTGCACACCTGTAGTCCCAGCTACTCAGGAGGCTGAGACAAGAGAATCGCTTGAACCGGGGAGGTAGAGGTTGCAGTGAGCCGAGATGGCACCACTGAACTCCAGCCTGGGCAACAGAGCAAGACACCACCTCAAAAAATAAAAATAAAAAATAACTGAGCTGTATGACCCAGCCCAGCGCTGGTACAGACCAGACGCTTCTTGAATGCTGTTTGAATGAATGAACAAATGACTCAGTGCAAATGACCCAGAGCTCAAAATTTTGTCTGCTGGGCTGGGCTCACTCCGGGTATGCACCTCAAGGCCTCTCCCTGAACCCCAACCACAAGAAGTCACCAAGGCCCCAATCGTGCCCTTCCAACCTGTTCAGTCCAGGTTAACCTGCGGTTCCTGGACCAGCTCCCAAGATGGGTGAGCACTGGACCTGCCCAAACCAGGTGGCTCCCACCTGGAGTTCCCAGATACCTCACCTGTGCCCAGAACATGCCCATCCAAGGTGTCTTCATGGGAAGGGACAGTGGGACCTCCAGGCCATGATTACAAGAACTAGTTCTGGTCAGGGGTGGTGGCTCATGCCTGTAATCTCAGCACCATGGGAGGCTGAGGTGAGAGGATGGCTTGAGCCCAGGAGTTCAAGATCAGCCTGGGCAACGTAGCGAGACCGTGTCTCAAAATAAATAAACACGTAAATAAAAAAAGTAAAATAACTCAGCCAGGCACAGTGGTTCATGCCTGTAATCCCAGCACTTTGACAGGCCAAGGCAAGAGAATCACTTGAGCTCAGGAGTTCGAGACAAGCCTGGGCAACATGGTGAAACCCCGTCTCCACCAAAAATACAAAAATTAGCTAGGCATTGTGGCGCATGTCGGTGGTCCCAGCTGCTTGAGAAGCTGAGGCAGGAGGATTGATTGAGTCCAGGTGGCAGAGGTTGCAGTGAGTTGAGATTGCCCCATGGCACTCCAGCCTGTGTGATAGAGTGACACTCCATCTCAAATAAATAAATAAAGTAAAAGAACTAGTTCCAGCTGGGCACAGTGGCTCACGTCTGTAATCCCAGCACTTTTGGAGGCCAAGGTAGGCGGATCACGAGGTCAGGAGTTCAAGACCAGCCTGGCCAATATGGTGAAACCCTGTCTCTACTAAAAATACAAAAATTAGCCAGGCGTGGTGGTGCGTGCCTGTAGTCCCAGCTACTCGACAGGCTGAGGCAGAAGAATTGCTTGAACTTGGGAGGAGGAGGTTGCAGTGAGCCGAGATCGTGCCACTGAACTCCAGCCTGGGCGACAGAGCAAGATTTTGTCTCAAAACAAAACAAAACAAAACAAAACAAAACAAAACTAGCTTCCACCTCAACTCAGACACACATGCCGCCTTTCCAAAGGGCTCCAGCCACAGGGCCATCACTGAGCTGACATCGTGGAGCCCCGTCTCTGTGGTAAGAATTTTCACATCCATCGCCACATTCTGTGCTGTGCTGGGTAAATGCTGAACAACCAGCTATCCGGAGGGCAGGGTGGGATGGGGGAGAGTACGCATACATATGTGAACATAGAGAGTATAAATCCTACCACAAATAAGTGCTTCATTACTACCCGGCCCAACAACCAACAAAACAAATAGCTCATAGCATTTTTTTTTTTTTTTTTTTTTTTTTTGAGATGGAGTCTTGCTGTGTCACCCAGGCTGGAGTGCAGTGGCGCGATCTCAGCTCACTGCAACCTCCACCTCCTCCCAGGTTCAAGCGATTCTCCTGCCTCAGCCTCCTGAGTAGCTGTGATGACAGGCGCCCAACACCACACCCAGCTAATTTTTGTATTTTTAGTAGAGACGGGGTTTCACCATGTTGGTCAGGCTGGTCTCGAACTCCTGACCTCATGATCCACCCACCTCGGCCTCCCAAAGTTCTGGGATTACAAGTGTGAGCCACCGTGCCTGGCCCAGAAATAGCTCATAGTATTGATGAACGAGTGTGGTTCTAATATGAGGGTTGATTGGCATTTTCATTTATGTCAATGAGTAAGAAAGAGTGAAACAAAAAAGACATTCGGCAGGCACTTTAAATCTGTGGATTTCACATTCATGGATTCAACCAACCATGGATCTAAAATATTCATTCAAAAAAAAAATGGATGGTTGCATCTGCACCAAACGTGGAGATTTCTTATTTTTGTCATTATTTCCTAAACAATACAGTATAACAACTATTTACACAGCATTTACGTATTAGGTATTATAAGTAATGTAAAAATGATTTAAGATATATGAGAGGATATGTGTAGGTTATATGCAACTACTACACCAATTTATATAAGAGATTTGAGCATTCGTGGATTTTGGCACCCAAGGGAGGGTCCTGAAACTAATGGGTCCAGATGGGACAACAAGGGCTCAGAGAAGGAAGGTAAGCGACTGCCCAAGATTGAAGCTTATAAATGTCAGGATCTGAAGTCGGGAGTTCAAGACCAGCCTGACCAATATGGAGAAACCCCGTCTCTACTAAAAATACAAAATTAGCCAGGTGTGGTGGTGCGTGCCTGTAATCCCAGCTACTTGGGAGGCTGAGGCAAGAGAATTTCTTGAACCCGGGAGGCAGAGGTTGCAGTCAGCCTAGATCGTGCCACTGCACTTCAGCCTGGTGACAGAGTGAGACTCTGTCTCAAAAAAAATAAATAAATAAATGTCAGGGTGAGTGTTTGAACTCACACCTGGAGCCTGTGCTTCCTCTCTTGGCCTGCAGCTTGCCAGGGCCCAGCTTGCCCTTTGGTGGGTGAGAGGGATAGAGTTGGAAGCCCCATCCTATTCAGGTTCAGCTCTGAACCTCACAGGCCTGGCCTAACACCTGCAATGCTCTGTGTCCTCCCCATCCTGGGCTCCTTCTTCCACCCTGGGTGGCTGGGTCTGGTACACCAAGGGACAACTATGTATTGGAACTTTACCTTTTTTTTTTTGCTAAATTGGATAACAGCTTTGAATACTGGAAGAATATTTCCTTATTTTTTTGTACCATTCGCAATGTTATTGCTAGAAGTATAATTCACTTTCAAGTTTAATTTACAATATTAACTTTTTGTTTTGGAGTCTCACACTGTGGCCCAAGCTGCAGTGCAGTGGCGCAATCTTGGCTCAGTGCAACCTCCACCTCCTGAGTTCAAGTGATTCTCCTGCCTCAGCCTCCCAAGTAGCTGGGGTTACAGGTATGCGACACCAAGCCCAGGTAATTTTTGTATTTTTAGTAGAGACACGGTTTCATCATGTTGGCCAGGCTGGTCTTGAACTCCTGACCTCAGGTGATCTGTCCACCTCAGCCTCCCAACTGCTGAGATTACAGGTATGAGCTCCCGTGCCCAGCCAATGTTAACATGTTCTCCATTGCTTTCTTCAATCTAGAAAATCAACAAACCAGTAAAGAAAGCCCTGACTGAAAGCGTTTGTCCATTTCTGTGGTAGAAATACTCCCAGCAGCTGATTTTGAGGTCCCAGTGTGACATTGTTGAATGTGGAGTTGGGAAGAGGTGTTCAGTAGCCACCACTACTAGTATTTCCACCAGGCAGAGACCATGGATATAAATAACCTCAGGGCACAGGTAAAATGTAGTAAAATAATTAGGAAGCCAGGAGTCTTGAGTCTTTAGAGCTTTGTTTTTAATATAATTTATTTAATCGTAAGTGTATAGAACTTAATTGTTAATGATGGCTGTATTTACAAACTGGCTTCAGCGATTTCTGAAAATCATCAATCAACCCTCCTGAGTCAGTACAAGTCACTTGTACTGGGCAGCCGCTTACCTTCCTTCTCTGAGCCCTTGTTGTCCCATCTGGACCCATTAGTTTCAGGACCCTCCCTTGGGTACCATGCCAGTGAACTCATTTCCCTGCAACTCTACAGGAAAGGTCTTACTAACTCGATTTTCCAGTTCAGGAAGCTGAGGCTCAAAGGCCACACAGCAAGGCCTTGAGTGCAGGAGGGCTTAATGCTGAGATGACTGGAGTCCTGCACAAGTTACTGGAGTTGGGTAGGGTGAGCAGAAACTGAACCACAAGTGTGTTTAGGGATTTGTGGTGTCAGGAAACACTTAAGACACTTCTCCACCAGTCTGGTCTGGCCTCCAGATAGCACAGTCCCTGCACGTATAGTCTACCAGAATAAAGTTGAAACAGTCGACCAGCAAAAGAAGATAACACAGTGGCAGAAATCCCTTTGACCAGGACATTACCACAACACCACACCACCACAACACCACACTACAACAATACCACACTACTACACCACCACACCACACTACCACAACACACCACAACGCCACACCACCCTACCACACCACCACACCACACTACCGCACCACCACACCACACTACCACAACACAACGCCACACTACCACACCACCACAACACCACACCACACTACCACAACACAACACCACACTACCACACCACCACAACACCACACCACCACACCACCACACCACCACACCACCACACAACAATACCACACTACCACACCACCACACTACAACAATACCACACTACTACACCACCACACCACACTACCACAACACACCACAACGCCACACCACCCTACCACACCACCACACCACACTACCGCACCACCACACCACACTACCACAACACAACACCACACTACCACACCACCACAACACCACACCACACTACCACAACACCACACCACCACAACACCACACTACAACAATACCACACTACTACACCACCACACCACACTACCACAACACACCACAACGCCACAACACAACACCACACCGCCACACCACACTACCACACCACCACACCACACTACCGCACCACCACACCACACTACCACAACACAACACCACACTACCACACCACCACAACACCACACCACACTACCACAACACAACACCACACTACCACACCACCACAACACCACACCACACCACAACACCACAACACCACACCACCACACTACAACAATACCACACTACCACACCACCACACTACACTACCACACCACCACACCACCACACCACACTACCACAACACAACACCACACTACCACACCACCACACCACCACAACACCACAACACCACACCACCACAACACCACACCACCACACCACCACACCACACCACCACACCACCACACCACCACACTACAACAATACCACACTACCACACCACCACACTACACTACCACACCACCACACCACACTACCACAACACACCACAACACCACAACACAACACCACAACACACCACCACACCACAGTACCACAACACAACACAACACCACACTACCACAACACCACAACACCACAGTACCACAACACCACAACACCACACTACCACAACACCACACTACCACACAACACTACCACACCACATTACCACAACACAACACCACACTACCACACCACCACACCACCACAACACCACAACACCACAACACCACACCACAACACACCACCACACCACCACACCACCACAACACCACACCACCACACCACACCACACCACCACACCACAACAATACCACACTACCACACCACCACACTACACTACCACGCCACCACACCACACTACCACAACACACCACAACACCACAACACCACAACACCACACCACAGTACCACAACACAACACAACACCACACAACCACAACACCATACCACACACCACACACACACACACACACTACCACAACACTACCACACCACACTACCACAACACCACAACACCACACTACCACACCACACTACCACACCATACTACCACAACACCACAACACCACACTACCACACCACACTACCACACTACCACAACACAACACCACACTACCACACCACACTACCACAACACCACAACACCACACTACCACACCACACTACCACACCATACTACCACAACACCACAACACCACACTACCACACCACACTACCACACTACCACAACACAACACCACACTACCACACCACACTACCACAACACACTACCACACCACCACACCACCACACTACCACACCACAACACCACACTACCACACCACAACACCACACTACCACAACACCACAACACCACGCTACCACACTACCACAATACCACACCACCACACTACCACACCACACTACCACAACACCACACTACCACACCACGCTACCACACCACCACACCACCACACTACCACACCACAACACCACACTACCACAACACCACACTACCACAACAGCACACTACTACACTACCACAACACCACGCTACCACAACACAATGTAGGAGAGACCTGTCCACCTCTCTCTTTCTTTTCTTTTCTTTTTTTTTTTTCTTTGAGACAGAGTTTTGCTCTTGTCGCCCAGGCTGGAGTGCAATGGCACGATCTCGGCTTGCTGCAACCTCCGCCTCCTGGGTTCAAGCGATTCTCCTGCCTCAGCCTCCCAAGTAGCTGGGATTATAGACATGCACCACCACACTTGGCTAATTTTGTATTTTTAGTAGAGACGGGGTTTCACCATGTTGGTCAGGCTGGTCTTGAACTCCCAACCTCAGGTGATCTACCTGTCTTGGCCTCTCAAAGTTCTGAGGTTACAGGCGTGAGCCACTGCACCCGGCCTTTTCTTTTCTTTTTGAGACAGGGTCTTCCTCTGTTGCCCAGGCTGGAGTACAGTGGTGCCATCTCAGCTCACTGCAATCTCTGCCTCCCAGGCTCAAGTGATCCTCCTACCTCACTTCCCAAGTAGCCTGGACAACAGGCAAACTACAGCTTGGCTCTGTGTCCCCACCCAAATCTCATCTTGTAACTCCTATGATTCCCGCGTGTTGTGGGAGAGACCCGGCGGGAGGTGATTGGATCATGGGGCAGGTCTTTCTCGTGCTATTCTCGCGATGGTGGATGGGTCTCATGAGATCTGATGGTTTTAAAAAGAGGAGTTCCCCTACACAAGTACTGTCTTTTTGCCTGCTGCCATCCATGTGAGATAAGACATGCTACTCCTTGCCTTCTGCCATGACTGTGAGGCCTCCCCAGCCACGTGGAACTGTAAGTCCAATTAAACCTCTTTCTTCTGTAAATTGCCCAGTCTTGGGTATGTCTTTATCAGAAGCATGAAAATGGACTAATACAACTTCTAATATTAAACATTAAAATAGGCCAGGCACGGTGGCTCACACCTGTAATCCCAGCACTTTGGAAGACCGAGGCGGGTGAATCACAAGGTCAGGAGTTCAAGACCAGCCTGGCCAACATGGTGAACCCTCATCTCTACTAAAAATACAAAAATTAGCCAGGTGTGGTGGTGCACGCCTGTAATCCCAGCTACTCAGGAGGCTGAGGCACGAGAATCACTTGAACCCGGGAGGTGGAGGTTGCAGTGAGCCAAGATGATGCCACTACACTCCAGCCTGGTTGACAGAGCAAAACTCTCAAAAAAAAAAAAAAAGGCAGGGGGTGGGAGGGGTGGCTCAGGCGTTCACCTTGGCAAGCAGCCAGTTTGTGGGTTCAGCCATCGATTCTGGGGCACCTTGGTGTCTGAGACCTCCTTAAACCATTAACAATGGTTTTAAAAGTACCATCTCAACCTAAAATAAACATCTAATGGATTCAAGGGGACATTGCTAAACAAGGTCGTCTTACATTCCAACACACCAGCCCGGTCAGGAGACCAGGTCTGCAAAACGTTGTTCTCCTCCCCAGTGGGGCTGGGGCTTTAGACGTGAGAGAGACAGCAACAAAGTCTGAGGCGGCGGGTGAGGGATGGGGTGACCAAAAAAAGTACGTGTTCCGCACACAGTGGATGTTTAGCAGATGTTTTTCGGATAGACTTAAGTTTTTAGACAATGAAACAAAAATAATTCTTCCCATCAACACAAAATAAAAATGTGACCACATCCCTATGCCGCGTCCCCTTGGGGCTTGGGAAGAGCGTCTGTCCCATAAATCCTCCAATGGGCCTTTTGTGTGCCAGGCACCGTGCTGGGCACTGGAGCACACTTACAAGGGCAGCTCCTGGGCGCCTGCTCCTGCTCTGGTCCCCAGCCCAGCCCCGCACCAGCCCTGTCCTCACCCTGACCCAGCAGGGAGGGCCCTGCTGGCCTGACCTGTTTTGCCTTCTAAGTGGAAACAAGCCGCTGAGCTGCAAGGGAAAGTCAGCTCTGGGCAGAGCCCAGTGACTCTCGGCTCATACTCACCTCTGACCAAGAAAGAAACACAGCTGTGGTTATCAGAAAGCTGCTAGAGCTCAGGATGGTGGGGGTGGGGCGGAGGCTGGGAGGAGGAGGGTGGGTATAGGGGGAATAGAGAAGTTCTGAATCACAGAATCTTATTCATGGGGACAGATGTGGCCACAAGCTAGGACGGGACTGGGGTGGGGACAGGGAGTCTTATCCCCACAGTGTGCATGGCATTTCTTAGGAGGAGCAGAGAGCCCCTGAGCCTGGGAAGGGTGAGCTGGCCTGGCCTGTGGGGGTGAATGAGTCGCTAGCCCTGCAGGGTCACTTGAGTGCTGCCGACAGATTCCCAGGGGCCCAGGGCGGCCAGCTCTGGCAAAGCCTGGTGGCAAGTACCCCACCTGAGCAGGGCGAGACCGGGCAGGGCCCGGCAGGCCCCGGCCCCACCAAACCTCCGGGGCCAGATCTGCTGCTGATTGGCCAACCCATGGAACCGAAACGGAAAATCCCCCACCCGTGGCCAACAACTGCCAAAACCACTTGAAAGAGGCAAAAGTCTCCCACGGGTTAGAGGCTTCAGATGTTGCAAAGGTCAGGATTCATTCGCACATGGTAGCTCAGACGTCCCTGGAAAAGGAGGCAAGAGGCAGGACCAGGGCCCAGAGGCTGGACTGGAGAAGTTGGGCCTGGGATCAATGAGGGGCAGCGTCCTGCTGGAGGATGGTGAGGTGATGGGCTCACCCTGGCCCGAGATCCTGGGCAGGGAGCAGCTCTCACCCCACAGGCCTGGGCTAGCCGCCCAACGCTTCCCAGAGCTGCAGGGAACTTCCAGGGAACTGAGACCTCCAAGCCCAGAGAGAATGCCTCCAAAATTCCTTGGGATTTTTCTTCCCCAGTCAAAAGCCTATCTATTTATAGATGTGGAAATATGCGTGGAGAAAGGACTGGAAGGAAATACATGAAATGTTAACATGTTTTTCTTCTTCTCCTTATTCATATTGTTTTACAAAAAATAAACATGACTTTCAAGATAAGAAAAAAGATATTTTTAAAGTATAATTAATCTTGATATGTTATTCATGTTGTTAGAGAAAAGTGGAAAGTTGAACTTAACCATAGTGCTGTTAACCACGAACATTTGGCTGTCTTTTTTCTTTTCTTTATTTTTTCGAGACAGGGTCTCACTCTGTCACCCAGTCTGGAGTGCGGTGGTGCAGTCTTGGCTCACTGCAACCTCCTCCTCCTAGGCTCAAATGATCCACCTGCCTTGGCCTCCCAAAGTGTTGGGATAACATGTGTGAGTGACTTTGCCTGGCCTGCTGTGTTTTCTTTTGCTATTTCTCCTATGCAGACATTTGGGTGTAAGGTTGTTGTTCACACTGTATTTTTTTTTTATTTTTGAGACAGGGTCTCGCTTTGTCACCCAGGCTGGAGTGCAGTGGCACAATCACCCTCAAGCAATCCTCCCACCTCAACCTCCTGAGTAGCTGGGACTACAAGCACATGCCACTACACCCAGCTGACTTTTGTATGTGAGACGGTGTCTCCCTATGTTGCCCAGGCTGATCTCGAACTCCTGGGCTCAAGCAATGCTCCAGCCTTGGCCTCTCCAAGTGCTGGAATTTATAGGCATCAGCCACTGTGCTCAGCCTCATGCTATATTTTATATTATTTCAAAACTTTATATGTTACCAGAAGGGCATCATAACCATCTTTTAAAATATCTATCTAGGCCATGTGCGGTGGCTCACGCATGTAATTCCAACACTTTGGGAGGCCAAGGTGGGTGGATCACTTGAGGTCAGGAGTTTGAGACCAGCCTGGCCAACATGGTGAAACCCTGTCTCTACTAAAAATACAAAAAGTAGCCGGTTGTAGTGACACTTGTCTGTAATCCCAGCTACTTGGGAGGCTGAGGCATAAGAATCACTGGAACAAGGGAGGTGGAGGCTGCAGTGAGCCGAAATTGCAACACTGCACTCCAACCTGGGCAACAGAGACTCTGTTTAAAAAGAAAAAAAAGAACTCTAATATTTATTCAGTAGATAACACCATTATTCGTTTAGCCATTCTCCCATTTGAAGGTATACCTATAGGTAGATAGTTTCCAGTTCTTCGCTATTATAAATAATACTGTTGTGAACATCTTTATGTGGAACATTCTTTTTTTTTTTTTTTTTGAGATGGGGTCTCGCTCTGTTGCCCAGGCTGGAGTGCAGTGGTGTGATCTCAGCTCACTGCAACCTCCACCTCCTGAGTTCAAGTGATTCTCCTGCCTCAGTCTCCCAAGTAGCTGGGATTACAGGCGCCTGCCACCTCGCCCTGCTAATTTTTTTATTTTTAGTAGAGATAGGGTTTTGCCCTGTTGGCCAGGCTGGTCTTGAACTCCTTCCCTCAAGCGATCTGTCTGCCTCGGCCTCCCAAAGTGCTGGGATTACAGGCATGAGTCACTGTGCCCGGCCATTCTTTCATCTTTTGAGATGATTAGATTCTCTTAAGTCAAATTCTCATATTTCCAGATGTGGGATTACAGCATGAAAGGTTGTCACACACTAAGCAGGAGAGTGAACTTGAACCCAAGTTAGTCTAAGTCCAAAATCCCTATCTTTAATCCTGCCAAATGTTTTTGTTGGTGATGGTGGTAGTGGTGGGTTTTGTTGTTGTTTGTTTGTTTGTTTGTTTGTTTTTAAAACAGAATCTTGCTCTGTCGCCCAGGCTGGAGTGCAGTGGCCCAATCTCAGCTCACTGCAACCTCTGCCTCCCAGATTCAAGCAATTTTCCTGCCTCAGCCTCGAAAGTAGCTGGGATTACAGGCGCCAGTCACCATGCTCACGTAATTTTGTATTTTTAGTAGAGACGGGGTTTCACCATGTTGGCCAGGCTGGTCTCAAACTCCTGTCCTTAGGTGATCCACCCGCCTCAACCTCCCAAAGTGCTGGGATTACAGGCGTGAGACACCGCGCCCAGCCCCAAATGTTATTATATTTAAAGAAAAATAGGAATGAGGCTTCACTGAGGACAGGGTAGGGGGTGGGGTCTCTCCTGCCCCCAACGTCCCACCCACACACATGACTTTCACCATCAATGGTATTGACCTGGAGCCTAGCCTGGCCCTGTTGGACAGGAAGGTGAAGTCATGAGAGACTCCCCAGTATAGTTGAGAATCAAGATCTGTGCAAATGAACAGCTTGGACCAGGCAGGAGAAACACTGTGCATGGCTTCTCAAAGGAAGTGAGGTGTAAACCACGTCTTCAAAGATGCGCAGGGTTTTGACAAGCTGGGTGAGGGAAGGCATGGGCCAGGGCAGGGGACACGGTGTCCCGGCTTGGCAGCGAGGCCACATCCAGAGTAACCCGGAAGGCAGAAAGCAGTGAGACACAGGCTGAGGGTGGGTGGGGACAGTTCCAGAAGGGCACGTGCTTAACATGTCCCCTGTGCATCCCCGGGGACATGAGACAAGATTCCCTCCCCCTTTATTGTTCAGTGATTTCAAAGTTTCTTGACCTTTCGTTCATCTCACCTCTTGGTTGCCCCGCAAGTCTCCGGGGTACCTCATCTTTCCCACACCCATTTCCCACCCCATGCTCCCTGCGGCTCCCTCAGCTACAGCCTCCTTCCCATGCCCTCTCCAGTTTCCACTTTCCCGCAGTGACTCCGTCATCTGTCCCAACCCCAGGAAGGCCGCCATGCCCCGAGCGCAAACCCCAGGACCGCTATGTGTCCTGGCTGGACCAGAGAGGGAGCAGAACTCCCCACTACACATGCACACTCACACATTCATACACACCACACACGCTCAGGGCCTGGCCAGAGGGGTAGCCACTGCCCCACTTCTAGGGTGAGGGCCCCGGGCATCCACCTCTCCCTGCGGCTGCAGACCCTGCCGCAACTCTCGTCCCCTCCATGGGGGCAGGGTGGCTGCTTAGGAACGTAATCTGAGAAGAAAGACCCAGGTCCAAATCCCGGTTCCACCCTCCACCACCTTCTCCCAGACTGGATTCTGAACCTCAGTGTCCCCCTGTGCGGGTGTGGCGCCTCCATCACGGGAGTGCTGGACGACCACGTGACCTAATACATGCTAGGGGCTGGACATGCTAGGCACTGCACAGGTCTCACAGATGTTAAACGCCTCACCACTGGAAGAGCTTCAGTAGCCTCATTATTGGAGACCCTCAGACGTCTCGCTTCGGCATCCAGAGGCCTGAACGAAGTCTCGCGGAGTTGATTCTTGTTCCAGAGTCATCCATACAACAATTCCATTTACTAAGAAAAGTGCCCTTAGGGAAATAGCTGTCACCCTGGCTCTCCACCCAACCCCATCACCACCAGGACAGCCTCCAGGGCCCCGGGAACCCAGGAACCTGCAGCTGCCATCTGTACCCTGCAGACATAGAAGCCCCAACCCAGTGGCCGAGGAGGTTCTGCTCCGCTTCCTGCCAGTCACAGACACCCAGACACTCATCCCCAAACTGGGGCAGCTTCCTGGGACCCCTCGCCTCCCTCACCCCACCACCTACCAGCCTTGGTCGACTTCCTGCCGCCTGGGTCGTTTAATAACCTGTGTCACCTGGTGGTAACTCTCTTGCTCTGGCTCTTTGATGGAGTGACTTTGGTGCTTTTCCCTCTTCCCATCAGCATCTCTCTCCCCAGCCCTCAGGATCGCCTCTCCCACTAAGCCCAATCCCTTCAGTCTAGGAGCAGAGCCAGTCCCACCCTCCCTGGCACCCCTGTCTGTACAGTGTCTTCCTAGGACCCCTCCTCTAATGGTCCCCTGGCCCCCACCAGTCCACATAATCAGACAAAACCAGTGCTCTGGGAAACCAGCTAACATCTCAGCCAAAGAGGGTCTTTTCCTGGAGTAGTCCCTTGGCAGGTAGAAAAGCAGAAAATTCCCACAGAATCTTCAGGATATCAGAAATGGGCATGACCAGAGTGACTCAGGCACAGGAGCCACACCTGTGCCCATCCTACAGGAGATCCAGATGGTGGTGTGATGTCTTTTTTTTTTTTTCTTTTTTGTGAGATAGAGTTTCGCTCTTGTTGCTCCAGGCTGGAGTACAGTGGCACAATCTCGGCTCACCACAACCTCCGCCTCCTGGGTTCAAGCAATTCTCCTGCCTCAGCCTCTCAAGTAGCTAGGATTACAGGCATATACCACCATGCCCAGCTAATTTTGTATTTTTAGTAGACATGGGATTTCTCCATGTTGGTCAGGCTGGTCTCGAACTCCCGACCTCAGGTGATCTGCCCACCTCGGTCTCACAAAGTGCTGGGATTACAGGCATGAGCCACCATGCCCATGCCCGGCAGTGTGATGTCTTGATGGTCCTGCCTTCCTCTCTTTGGGGCCAGGCAGGCATCTGAGAAGTTCACATGGGCAGACTGGGCTGAGGCCCTGCCCTGGTCTGGCCCAGTGCTCTTGCCACACTGGGAGTAGTGCCTGCGGCCAAGGACATCACATACACCTGGCCGCCCCTGCAGAGCTGTGGGCTGGTCCCTAAGTGATGTGGTCCATGGCAGTTGGGCTGCCCAGCTCTGTTCCCCAGCTGTCTCCCAAGGGCTGAAGGGAGGACAGTATGAAGGGGGCATCTATGCAGTTAGCGGGAAAACTCCACCCTGACCACGGTGCTCAAGTGCCCCTCCGCTGGCCACAGGCATTTAAAACTCTGCCTGCTGAGCTCACCTTACTTGGAACTTGTGGCACGGATTTTTTTTTTTTTTTTTTGAGATGGAGTCTCACTCCCGTCGTGCAGGCTGGAGCGCAGTGGCAGGATCTCAGCTCACTGCAACCTCCACCTCCCGGGTTCAAGTGATTCTCCTTCCTCAGCCTCCCGAGTAGCTGGGATTACAGGCATGTACCACCACACTCGGCTGATTTTGTATTTTTAGTAGAGACAGGGTTTTGTTATGTTGGCCAGGCTGGTCTTGAACTCCTGACCTCAGGTGATCCACCCGCCTCAGCCTCCCAAAGTGCTAGGATTATAGGCGTGAGCCACCGCGCCCAGCTGGCACTGATTATTATGAATTCAGTGCCACTGGGTGAGAAAGATAAATGCAGTTCTCTCTGCTTTACATGCTATACAAGCAGGAAAATCAGGTTTGGGGCCAGATAGACCTGAGTTTGAGGCTCTGCAATGCCGCTTCTGAGCTGTGTGGTCCTGGGCAAGTAACTTGACTTCCCTGCACCTCATCTGCCTCATCTGTATGATGGGATTACCAGAAAACTCACCTCTAGAATTGGGACTTACCTCTAGAATTACCTCTAGAGCCCCTTTGAGCTCGTGCTCGTAAAGCCAGGCATGGGGTAGACGCTCCAGTGGTCTTAGAGGAAAGCAGCAGCTGCTCATGTCAATATTTCACAACTCCATTGAGAACTAAGTTGGCAGGAGAAGATGCCATGTTGTCCCGGGCACCCAGGCATGCCCGTAAGCAATTCTGGGGGAGGGGAAAAGTAGGCCAGGAGCCTCCAAACCCTGCACCAGAAAAGGTAGGAACTGAGGACTCAGCCTGAGGTAGACTGCCCACCCCCCACTCTGTTTTTTTTTTTTTTTTTTTTGAGACAGAGTCTCACTCTGTCACCCAGGCTGGAGTGCAGTTGTGCGATCTCGACTCATTGCAACCTCCACCTCTCAGGTTCAAGCGATTCTCATGCCTTTCAAGTAGCTGAGACTATTCTCAGCCTTCCAAGTAGCTGAGACTACAAGCACGCACCACCACACTCGGCTAAGTTTTGTATTTTTCGTAGAGATAGGGTTTTGCCCATGGGGTTAGCCAGGCTGGTCTTGAACTCCTGACCTCAGGTGATCCACCCGCCTTGGCCTCCCAAAGTGCTGGGATTACAAGTGTGAGCCATCAGGCCTGGTCCTTTCCCCTTCTTTGTAACCTGCAGCCCACCCTCTCCTCAGACCCCAAAGATAGAAAGGGAGAATGGATTAATGTCAGGTTAGTTTCATCACCTTCTCAAAGAAAGCCAGGCTGCAGCAACTTTGCTGGGCTGCCCCTTTTGCACAGTTCAGTATTGTTGCTCTTCGAGGCTGACTTCATTGGATGAAGGATATCAGTAACTCTGGCTGGTTTCCAAGGCTTGCAGGGGGAGTGACACCCGGCCTCTTGGGAAGATTCTGCTTCTCCCACTCCCAGGGGAGGTACTGCCTTCCTTCTTCATCTGTTTCTTCTCTAAGAAGTCCCAGGTGGCAGGCCGGGCGCGGTGGCTCACACCTGTAATCCCAGCACTTTGGGAGGCCGAGGCGGGTGGCTCACACCTGTAATCCCAGCACTTTGGGAGGCCGAGGCGGGTGGCTCACACCTGTAATCCCAGCACTTTGGGAGGCCGAGGCGGGTGGCTCACGAGTTCAGGAGATTGAGACCATCCTGGCTAACACGATGAAACCCTGTCTCTGCTAAAAATTTAAAAAAAATTAGCCACGCATTGTGGCAGGTGCCTATAGTCCCAGCTACTCAGGAGGCTGAGGCAAGAGAATGGCATGAACCTGGGAGGCAGAGGTTGCAATGAGCTGAGATCGCACCACTGCACTCCAACCTGGGTGACAGAGCGAGACTCCATCTCAAAAACAACAACAACAACAACAACAACAAAAAACTCCTAGGTGGTAAGTTCGTGAGTGGTTAAAAATCTCAGTATAGGTTGAAGCAGATATTGGTGGTTGATGTTGGTGGTACAACAGTTCTTCTATTTTCATTTTACTTTCCAACCTGGCCCTCTGTTTGGCAGAACTGATATAGAAAAATCCACACACTCCCCAATTTTTTTTTTATATTTTTAACAGCTTTATTGAGATAGAATTTACTTACAGTAAGCTGCAGTAACGGAATGAGTACAACTCAGTGAATGTTACCAGTTGTATGTGCCTGGGAAACCACTGCAATCAAGATAAAGCCAGATCTATTAGATTGGCTTCCTTGAATGGGTGACCCATTTGTTTTATTCACGGCATTTTATTGGCAGGTGGCAGGAACTCAGCTCACACTACTTAGGCAAAGAAGAGGAGATACAGATTTTTGTAGTTGGAAAGTCCAGGGATACACCAGCTTCAGGTATGGCTGGCTTCAGGGGTTCAGCAGACGTCATGCCCTTTCTACCCTTCTCTCAACCAAATTCTCTCCCTAGAGCTGGCAAGATGGCTGCTGGCAGCCCCCGACTAACATTCTATTTAGTGATGCCTAAGAAAAGGAGCAGTCTCCTCTGATGGCCCTGAGGAACTCCCATAGGGCAGCTTTGGGTCATGTGCCCAGCCCTGGATGGGGTAGAATCAGCACCGGGGATGTGCTTGTGAGAGCTGGGTGTGCTCATCTCTTCCTGAGTCCAAGGTCAGTGTAACGTCTCTGTGATGTTATGTTTGTAGCTTGAAGCTGGTAGTGGGGGAGTATTTACACCATGGAAACTGGCAAATGCTACAAATCAAGGTTTTTCTCCCTGTCCCCTCCGCCTGCCCCTAGCTGGCCATTAAACAGTTATGTACCCTACTGAGTCAGTCCTACCTAAATCTATGAAACAGGTTCTCCTGAGGAAAGAGCTGTTCTGTTAATAAAAGAGGAAACGGACCCTGATCAGACAGGAATAACCGAGGAACTTCACTCTGTTGAATTCAAAGCCACCTGCAGCAGACCTCAGGAAGGAGTCCTCCAGGATAACATCCCGCCCCAAACTCCCAAGGGGACCACACCAGGTTGAATCCACTGCAGAGATTGTTCAGCCAATATGGACCCTTCTAGAAGAACGGCCCAGGCTTTGCTCCTCTGACAGCTCACCTCCCTCCAGCTACCCCAAACCCCAACTCCCAACCACTGCCAGTCACATTCTATGGAAAATTAAAGAACTTCCTAAGCCTGGCTGCTCTCTGCAAAGCCATTCCAGCAACCTAGACCCATGATTTTCAGCTTGTTCAGCTATTTTAAAACAACCCTCTCAAAGCAGCCCCAGAAATGGGGGCTGCGGCTTGATTTGAGGTTAAACAAATAAGTGCCATTTATCCACCAATGCTCTAGGAATGAAAGATTTCTTCAGGCAAATTCCCAAGCTGTGCGCTCCAGAAAAACTGCTGTCCCAAATTGCCGGGTGCCAACCCAGTGTTCTTCATTTCCAAAGATATTTGGGGAGTTTTCAGCCGTGCTCTGCACAGAGTGCTAGGACGGATGACAGTGTGGGCGGCCAGGCATGCCACCTCAGCTTCTGCTCAGCCTCATCCCGGGTCTTCTTGGCTGTGTCAGCCTCTCATGCCGGGACCCACAGAACCCTTGGAGTTCCCGGGGCATTTCTTGGCCTGCTGGGAAATGGCGCTTCTCCATCTTAGGGGGCCTGGACCAGACTGCTGGCTGTTTGAGTCAGATAGCTTTTCTTCCCATGTTTTGAGGGTAGGCAAGATGAGAAAAAGTAAAAAAAACAAAAAACAAACAAAAAAAAAACCATATTCTCAAACAAATAAAACTACACTCCACCGGCCAAGAAAGCTGAGCCTCTCTGGGATATAGGGGACAGGAGCCACTCCACACAGGAGTCTCCCATCCCTTTCTCTCTGGGGTTTTTGTGCCCAGACTGGAAATCTGAACCACGAGCTCTCACATCTCCCTACTCTTGGAAGTTTTCTGTGGCAGAAACAATAATGCTCACTACATAGGCCGTTGGCTCCCCTGCATTTCCCAGCTGTGCCATATGGCTAGCTTTGGCCGATGAAATTGAGCAGAAGTGATACGTGTCATTTCCAGGCTGAAGCAGTAAAAAGCTGGTGCGCCCTTCTCCAGGGTCTGTTTCCCAGCTGCCGCAGCCATGGAGGCCGTGTGTTCCAGATGGCGCCGCTACAGCTGATGGAACTTCTGTCAGCCTGGGTCCCTGAGTGAGTCTGTGGAGGAGAGCTGCAACTGCCTGCTGACCTGCTGGGACAGACACGTGAGCAAGAAGTAAGCTTTTGTTGGGCTCAGCCACTGAGACCCAGGGACTGTTTGTTACTGCACCATTGCCTGGCACACCTGATTCAAGCTCCTGACACGCTCTGCAGACTTTGCCATGTTGTTCACTGGGAGGCACCAGCATGCATGAGATAGAAAACACTTCCTTCCACTCTGGCCAATAGGCATCACCCAAAATAGTGCTGATGAGTTTACATCCAGCCCCAAAGATTTAAGGAACTTCTCTCTGAGCTTGGGCCCAGGTCTGCGCCTTCCTTTACACATGGTTGGCACTAGTATAAAAATGGCACTTTTCCACATGCCAGGGCATTTAACAGGCATGAAGCACATTTGCTGATGATCTCCCATGAGGTGAAGGAGATAGGCCTAATTCCCGTTTTAAAGCTAAGAGCATTGCAGCTCAGAAGGGTCACATTCAAGGTCACACAGCTAATTAAAGTACTTGAGCCTAGGTCTGTGTCTCTTGCCCCAAAACCAGTATTTCTCAAAATGTAGTTCTGGCCAGGTACGGTGGCTCACACCTGTAATTCCAACACCTTGGGAGGCCGAGGCAGGCAGATCACTTGAGGCCAGAAGTTCAACACCAGCCTGGCCAACATGATGAAATCCCCAGCTCTACTAAAAATAGAAAAGTTAGCCAGGCGTGATAGTGCATACCTGTAGCCCCAGCTACGTAGGAGGCTGAGGCACAAGAGTCGCTTGAAACTGGGAGGCAGAGGTTGCAGTGAGCTGGAGATCACGCCACTGCACTCCAGCCTGGTTAACAGAATGAGACTCTGTCTCAAAAAAAAAAAAAAAAAAAAAAAAAAATGTAGTTCAGAGACCGAAAGCCAGGACCTGGGAATGTGCATTTTTTAAGTTTCTCAGGCCATAGTTATGCTGAGTTTGAGAATCCTTGCCCCACATTGCCTCCTCCCATCTGGTCAGCTTTCTACAGCGGGAGGGGAGCGGTGGGATTTTAGGGGTGAACCAAAGGATTACCTCCCTAACCAAAGCAACGAATGAAAAACGTGTCCCCTGCCAGACTGCTCTTTGTGCCCAAAATTATCCCAAAAGACTCATTTCTTTGGGTTAAAATACAAACAGTCCTAGATCACTCGGGACCTTCTCATGAATGAACTCAGGTGATTCCCAGCCAGGAACAATGGCTTGTACGAAGTCACTCTGCAAGGTCAGCTTTTGCGGGGAAACGTCAGTCAAGACCTTGATCTGAAAAGGCAAATCCAGCTGGAGGTTGCAGGTGGTGAGATCCTGGACAGCAGGGAGACGCTGAGCATCAATGGGGTGGGGGTAGTATGGGGTGGGGAGGGGGGGTGAGAGTGGCAGTGGGGGTGAAGGTGAAGGACTCCCAGGAGAGAAAAAAAAATGCAACTGGGGGAGGTAGTGAAGCCACACACACCAGAGTCAGAAAGAACTGGAGGCCAGGTGTAGTGGCTCATGCCTGTAATCCCAGTACTTTGGGAGGCCAAGGCAGGTGGATCGCCTGAGGTCAGTTCGAGACCAGCCTCACCAACATGATGAAACGCCATCTCTACTAAAAATACAAAAATTAGCCAGGCATGGTGGTGCATACCTGTAGTCCCAGCTACTCGGGAGACTGAGGCCGGAGAATCGCTTGAGCCTGGGAGGCAGAGGTTGCAGTGAGCCGAGATCGTGCCACTGCACTCCAGCCTGGTGACAGATGCCTCCAAAAAAAAAAAAAAAAGAACTGGAGTAAAGCCTCAGCCTTGCTACTTATCGGTGTGACCTTGCAAATGCTACTTTACCTCCTGTGCCTAAGTTTTCTCATGTGTAAAACACAGCTAATAACAGAACCTACCTATGGGGGCATTGTAAGAATCAAACACATTCATGTGTGGAACAGTTAACATTTACTGACCCTTGTGCCAGTAGCCATGCTAAGTGCTTTGCATATATTATTAACTCATTTAATCTTCATAGACAACCAATGGTGTGGTTATTATTTTACCCATTTTATAAAGGAAGAAAGTGAGGCACAGAGAGGTGAAGTAACTTGCCCCAAGGTGGCACAGCTTCTAAGTGTCAGAGTCAACATTTGAATCTAGTCGGTCATATTTCAGGGGCAGTGGCCCTGATGGCTACGCTCAGCGGCAGATGCTTCATCTCACAGAGACGGCTGCAGTGGTGGGGGCCAGAGTGCAACCTGCTGAAGGATGGACCTCTGGGCAGGGGTCCCTGTTGTTCAGGTTCAAATCAGACTGAACAGTAGCCTTAATCATTAAGATCACTACAGAGCTAAGGGGTGAGAGCGCACTCTGCCTGTTCTCCCTCCACCCCCAAGACACTCACCCTATTCCACACCCAGAGGAGGACATGGGGTGCTCCCTTCCAGAGCTTAGAGACCGTGGGACGGCTCCAGCCCCTTCTCCCAACATTCACCCAGCGAAGAGCACCAGTACCCTTGCTCTGCTGTTCACCGGGCAGTTGTCCCGGGATCAGTGTTTTTGGTTGTTCCTCGTTTTGTCTTGCTTCCCTTTGAGAGTATCTCCTGAAACAAACGGCAGTGTTGCAAGGAGAAAAGGGAGCGCAGCCTCTCTGGAGCAGTTACAATGGGCAAACAACGAAATCCACGTGCGGTGTCTCACGGGGCCTTCACACCTTTGTGAAGTAAATATTATTGTCCTCATTCTGCGGATGAGGACGCCAGGCCCAGAGAGGCTAAATGACTTGCTCCAAGTCACAGAGCAAGTCGGCAGCACCTGGTTGCATCAAATGCTTGTCTACTGGAATCCAAAGCTGTTTATGGGATTTGGGGCTCTGCTGGGGCTTTTACACCCAACCCCCAAAGGTGAAGTTCTCTGTTCCTCATTCATTCCTTCATATGCTGAGTGTTTTGCAGCAGCGGCTCGATGCCAGGCATTGGAGTAGAGACCATAGCAACCTGGCCTCCGTTTCATTCTGTTCAGCAGGACTGGTGATCTTTCTAAACAGGATATTTGTAGAGGTTTTCATCGCCCCAGTTTCTGGAAGGCCTGATCATCAGCCCAGGGGCTGCTCCTCAGGGATGGGAGTCAGGGGTTCAGCTTCTTCGTGGGAGAATCCAGCTCTGGGTGTTTCAGGAAATTTCTGACCTGCCAGGTTTCCTGATCAGTCAGAGCTGGGGAGTGGGGGCCGAGAGAAGAGGTTTCCCGTCAGCCCAGCTTTTGTCTCTCACATGAGCGCGAGACAGACAAACCACAACCACAGACTCGACCAGCTGTGGAAGCGTCGAACAGGAAACCCGGAACATCTGGTGCTCCACTTCCTCTGAGGGCTGTGCACGTCTGGGGCGCCGGGTGTGTGTGTGCATGTCCGCCTGTGTGCACGACTGTTTTCTCTCCTGCCGTTGGTTAGTGGGACCTGGATGCAGACAGAGCTGGAAACCACAGGTCTTGTGGTGACAAGGAAGCCAGACACTGGCTCCCCAACCCTTACAGCACGGCGTCCCTCCTCAGACAGTAACCGGGGATCCGACCCAGTCTCGCAGGCCCTTGGCTAGCTTCAGGTCACCATGCATTTGAAGAAAGGGATTTCTTTTCCTTTCAAATTGTGATGGTTTAGAGACATTGTCTGGAGGTGAGGTGGGAGGGCTCTGCTTACAGATAACTTGGCCTCAGCATACAGACCCACAAAAAGCAGCCTCTGGACAAAAGCTGCTTTTGTTTTTTGCTTTTTGTTTTTGAGACAGAGTCTTGCTCTGTCACCCAGGCTGGAGTGCAATGGCAAGATCTTGTCTCACTGCAACCTCTGCCTCCCAGGTTCAAGTGATTCTCCTGCCTCAGCCTCCCAAGTAGCTGGGACTGCAAGCATGGGCCACCACGCCCGGCTAATTTTTTTGTATTTTTACTAGAGACAGGGTTTTGCCATGTTGGTCAGGCTGGTCTCAAACTCCTGATCTCAGGTGATCCACCCGCTTCGGCCTCCCAAGGTGCTGGAATTACAGGCGTGAGCCACTGTGCCCAGTAGCCATGCTAAGTGCTTTGCATACATTATTAACTCATTTAATCTTCACAGACAAACAGCTTTAAAAAAAGCTGTTTTTAAAACAATTTGAGGAGCATCTGTGGATGAACGCTAAGGCCATGTGCTGGTCAGGAGGCAGTTTATTAGTGGTGGTGTTCTCTGCGTAAGGAGAAAACAGAGTTTTTAATTTTTCATTTTTCTGAAGGGAAGAATCATAAGGAAGTGGAAACAAAAGGCTCCCCAAACCATAGCATGAGGTTTAACTCTCATGATACGTTAAGGAAGTAGGCATTATTATGCCCATTTTTATGAATCATGAAATAGATGTGCAGCAGGGTTCAGAAGTCACTCCAGCTAATACAGCGCCTAACGAGCAGGGCCAAGGTTCAATTCAAACCGAATCCCAGCCTCATGCTAGATCTTAGTTCACACTTCATTCTTTCAATGAGCATTTATAAACTAAACTGTACCTAGCAAACAGTTGGGACTTCAATGTTTCTTGAATTAATCACCTAAATGTGCCATGATGTCAGAGACAGATGTCATCCTCACTGTAGCCCCCAGGCGCAGCACGGTATCCAGGAAAGAATAGGTGCTTGTAGTCCCAGCTAATTGGGGGGCTGAGGCAGGAGAATTGCTTGAACCCGGGAGGCAGAGGTTGCAGTGAGCCGAGATGGCGCCATTGCACTCCAGCCTGGGCGACAGAGCAAGACTCCATCTCATGGAAAAAAAAAAAAAAAATGTGTGCTTAATCAATGTCAGCAAATGAATACGTAAAGGAATTCCAAGTTTTAGAACAGCGATACTTTATTTTTGCTTGTTGTTTGTTTGTTTTTGTTTCTTTTGAGCCGGAGTCTCACTGTCAATCAGGTAGGAGTCTAGTGGTGCAAATTCGGCTCACTGCAACCTCCACCTCTAGGGTTCAAGCGATTCTCCTGCCTCAGCCTCCGCAGCAGCTGGGATTACAGGCGCGCACCACCACGCCCGGCTAATTTTTGTATTTTTAGTAGAGACGGGGTTTCATCATGTTGGCCAGGCTGGCCTCAAGTGATCCGCCCAACTCGGCCTCCCAAAGTGCTGGGTAACAGGTGTGAGCCACCACGCCCGGCCGATACTTCGTTTTTCTGGAGGTCATTTACTTAGCAAGGCTAGCTGTTTGGATCCTGGCTAAAAATGTGAAAGAAGACAGAAAGAGTCACAAGCAGTCAACAAAAGTCACGGGTAAAAGTTCAAGTACTTGATTCAAAGCCGAAATTCTCAGGTCCTCAGTCGTAGCCTGGTTACCCTTACAAACACCAGGGCTAAAGAGCACGGTTAATGATCTTTCCAGGACACAAGATTTGAAAGCATCTGTTTCGAAGGGAGATAGCCTGCTAGAGGAAGCTTGCGGGCAACAGCAAATTGGGAGTTGGACTAACACTTTCAGACTGGGATGCCACGAAGAACTCGCCAGCAGAGATAAGAGATGGGCAAGATGAAGAGAATGAACTGTGATTCTCAGATATCTGCCCGCAAGGTGGCTCCGAGAAAGCCAGCCGGAAACTGCAGCATCGCGGAGGATTTCTCCGGTTCAGGTTAAAGAGACAGCAGCCAGACGGTGCCGACCTCAAACCCAACTCCCGACAGCAACCTTGAGGCCACCCGAGGTGGCGCATGCGCAGTGTGCGAGGTCGTGCTCCTTTTCATACCTGCGGACCTGCGGAGTCTTCTTCCTGAGCAGGGCTACGTCACGCAAGCGCCGCGGCTGTGGACGTCATCTGAGAGCGCCACGCGCGGTCCCGAAATCCTGAGCACCGTCTGGCTAAGGCGTTGCTGCAGAGACCGTGCGCCGAGTCCCGCCCCCGAGGCGGGATTGGAGGAGAACTGGTCAGCTGACAAGGGTGGCGTTTCGAAAGCGCGCGGTAGGCCGTGCTGGGACTCAGAGCCCGAAAACTGATTTGAGGGGCGTCTTGACCGAAGGTACTAAATATCACATGGCTCCGTTAAAGTAAAAATGCAAACTGCCCTAATGGGATTTCATATAAGGCCGGAGGGCTGGGAAGACTTAAATGTATCACTTCAGTAGCTTAGGGGTGGGAAGAAGAGTTTGGACCAGACTAGCGCCGGGATAACCTGACCTTTTTGAGCCTTAATTTCTTCTCGAAGGGATCTTTCCCATCAGCATATAAACATGTGATTTCCCCGTTCCTGAGAACCCTGTCGTGGCTCCAGCTCCCATCCCATCCCCTCGCTTTCTGAATATCGTAACTCCTTGGAAGAGTGTATATTCTTTGTCCAGCTCTCTCCTCCCACTTTGTTGAACTCCCTCCAGGCAAACTCGGTCTCTCCCCAGTCCTCCTCTTACCTGCTCTATCAGCAATTTTTGATACAGTTTATCACCCTCTCCTCCGCAAAACTTTCTTCCCTTGGCTTTTGGCAGTGCACACACTTGTTTTTTTCCTCCATCCCAGCCCCACCTTCTCTGTTTCTTTTACTAGCCTCTCCTCTTTTTCCTGACCTCTAAATGTAGCAGTGCCCCCAGCACTGGCTCCTTGGACTTCTCTTTCTTTTCACTTAATCCCTTGATGATTTCATCGGGTTTCATGGCTTTAAAGACTATGTGCTGATGACTCCCATCCGTATAGCTCCAGCCTAGAAAAATCCTTCTGGCTTCTCGGGCTGTAAACTTTGAGTTCTTCATCCCGTGTCAAATCTGTCAGCAGATCCTATTGGCTTTTCTTCTTTCCCCAGAATCCGGTCTCCACTGACACCATCTTAGACCAAGCCCCCATCTCTCACCTGGATTATTGTAATTGCCTAACTGGTCCCTCTTCTATCCCTACCCCGTCAGTCTATATTTACATAACAACCTCAGTAATTCTGTTAAAAGTCGTATCATGTGGCTCCTCTGTGCAAAAACTACCAGAGTAAAAGCCAAAGCTTTACCATGGCTAGAAATGTTCCACACGACCAGGCCTCTATTCTAGACCTTTCTTTTCTTGTCTCCCTTGCTCACTTAATACTAGCCACATTGGCCATTTTGCCAGGCTTGCTTCTGCCTCTGGGATCCTGAACTTGCCTTTACCTCTGCCGGGAACTCGTCCTCACTTATCCCCAGGGCGCTCTCCCTTACCTCCTCCAAGACTTGGCTCAAATGTTCCTCAATGAGAAAGGCCTTCACCAACCTCCTGGTTTTACATTGCAAATCAGACTCCCCCAAGCCCACATTCCCATTCTCTTCCCTTTTGCTCCATTGCATTTAATTTAATAAACCTTCTAATAAACCGTTTAATTTAGTTCTTTATCTTATTTGATGTCCCTCTCCGCATGAAGACAGGAATTTGTTTCATCATTGCTCCATCCCCAATTCTGAGACAGAGTGTGTGGCACATGACAGATGCTCAGTACAGGTCCGTGGGGAGAATGGGTGCATTGCAGAATCCAAGGGTTAAGGCATGGTTAGGAGCTGGAGCTTTAGAGGCTTGCGTTCCAGGCTCCCTTTACCACTTAGCTGCTTTGTGGGTTTTTTTGTTTGTTTGTTTGTTTGTTTGTTTGAGATAGAGTCTCTCTCTGTGGCCCAGGCTACAGTGCAGTGGCCCCATCTCAGCTCACTGCAACCTCTGCCTCCCAGGTTCAAGTGATTCTCCTGCCTCAGCCTCCCAAGAGTAGCCTGGGACTATAGGCGCCCGCCACCACACCTGGCTAATTTTTGTATTTTTAATAGAAACGGGGTTTTGCTATGTTAACCAGGCTGGTTTGAACTCCTGACCTCAGGTGGTTCACCCACTTTGGTCTCTCAGAGTGCTGGGATTCTTTGGGAAACTGAGGCAAGTGGATCACCTGAGGTCAGGAGTTTGAGACCACCCTGTCCAATGTGGTGAAACCCCATCTCTACTAAAAATACTAAAATTAGCCGAGCATGGTGGTGGGTGCCTATAGTCCCAGCTACTCAGGAGGCTGAGGCAGGAGAATCGCTTGAACCTGGGAGGCAGAGGTGGCAGTGAGCTGAGATCACACCACTGCACTGCAGCCTGGGCAACAGAGCGAGACTCCATCTCAAAAAAAAAAAAAAGTGCTGGGATTGCAGATGTGAGCCACTGCACCTGGCCATACCTTGTGGTCTTTAAGAAATTTATTTAACCTTCCTGAGCCTCAGTTTCCTCATTTCTATTGTGGACAAAATAATACCTAAGGCTTTCATTTGACAATACTGAACACCCCTAGGTGACCAGCTCCTGGAGACGCAATGGAGAACCTGAATGTCCCCTCGCTCCCCTGGAGTCTGTATGCTGAGGAAGGGGCTACAGACAATAGCCATGCACTCACCCAAATAAGACATTCTTCATGAATTGTGGTAAGTGTGATGAAGGAAAAGCAGTTGGTGCTGAAGAGGCAGGCTGGGAAAGAACTTCCCTGAGAGGGCAACTTCACTGTCCAAGTCCACTTAGGCTGCCAGAACAAAATGCCACAGATGGGGGCATTTAAACAGCAGACATTTGTCTTCTCATGGTTCTGGAGGGCAGAAATCCAAGCTGAAGGTGTCAGCAGGTTTGGTTTTTCCTGAAGCCTCTCTTCTTGACTTGCAGATGGCCACCTTCTCTCTGTGTCCTCACATACATGATCTTCTCTCTGTGTGCCTGCACACTCCTGCTGCTGGGGTCTCCAGTGTCCTAATTTCTTTCTTTTTTTTTTTTTTTTTTGGAGACAGAGTCTCACTCTGTTGCCCAGGCTGGAGTATAGTGGCATGATCTCAGCTAACTGCAAGCTCCGCCTCCCAGGTTCAAGCAATTCTTCTGCCTCAGCCTCCCGAGTAGCTGGGACTACAGGCATGCCACTATGCCTGGCTAATTTTTGTATTCTTAGTAGAGATGGGGTTTCACCATGTTGATCAGGCTGGTCTCAAATTCCTTACCCCATGATCCCCCCACCTTGGCCTCCCAAAGTGCTGGGATTACAGGCGTGAGCCACCGCACCTGGCCATTTTTTTTTTTTTTTTTTTTGAGACGGAGTCTCACTCTGTTGCCTAGGCTGGAGTGCAGTGGTGGGATCTTGGCTCACTGCAACCTCCATCTCCCAGGTTCAAGTGATTCTCCTGCCTCCCTCCCAAGTAGCTGGGATTACAGGTGCATGCCACCACACCCGACTCATTTTTGCATTTTTTTTTTTTTTTTAGTTAAACAATCATTTTATTGCTTGAGTACACAGACAAATTTATGCGACCAGGGCAGAGGCTGTAGATGATTCATATTTCCAATTGGGAGGGAGGACTTGCTTGGTCTTATAATATCGAGCCAAACGGTGAATCCGGCTCTCTATCAGAATCAGACGGAATTTAGCATCCTTATCCTTTCTGTTCCTCTCAAGATGCTTTCGAACAGCAACTGCTTTCTTAATTAAATGGTAGAGATCTTCAGGAAGATCAGGAGCAAGTCCCTTAGACTTAAGAATTCTTAAGATTTTATTGCCTATCACAAAACGTACTTGTGCAACACCATGTGAATCTCTCAGGATCACACCGATTTGTGAAGGAGTCAGGCCCTTCTTGGCCAGTTTGTAAATCTGCTCCTTCACGTCGGCAGATGTCAACTTCAACCAAGTGGGGACGCTGCGTCGATAGGGCAAAGCCGACTGGGACAGGCCCTTCCCGGGAGCATGCATGCGACCCATGATGGCGGCAGTCAGGCAGCGAAAAAAGGCATTTTTGCATTTTTAGTAGAGATGGGGTTTCACCATGTTGGTCAGGCTGGTCTTGAACTCCTGACCTCAGGTGATCCACCCACCACAGCCTCCCAAAGTGCTGGGATTACAGGTGTGAGCACCGTGTCCAGCCCAGTGTCCTAAGCGCTTGTAAGGACATCAGTCAGACTGGATTAGGGCCCACTCCAGTGGCCTCATTTGAACATAATTATTTTGTTAAAGGCCAAATACAGTCACTTTCTGAAGTCCTGGGGGTTAGGCTTCAATGTATGAGTGGTAGGGCACTCAGTTCAGCCCATGACATTATTTAAAATGCAAAGGATGCATAGAAAGGAGCCGTGGAGCAAGAGGAAACTTTCAGGAAAAGAAACGAACGTGCAGAAACCCTGTGGCTGTGGAAGGCCCATGTGGCTTGAGCTCAGAGTGAGGGGTCTTGGTGGGAGTTACACTGGGAGTTGAGGGTGAGGAGCCACCTAGAACCATTGTTGGGAGTGATTGGTAGTGATGTGGTAAGAATTCTGTAATGCAGCGTTCCCCAATCTTTTTGGCACCGGGGACTGGTTTCATAGAAAACAATTCTTCCACGGACCGGGACCGGGGAGGTTGGTTTTGGAATGAAGCTGGTCCACCTCAGATCATCAGGCATTAGATTCTCATAAGGAGTGTGCAGCTTAGATCCTGGTATGCACAGTTCACAATAGGGTTCGTGCCCCTATGAGAATCTGAGGCTGTTGCTGATCTGACAGGAGGTGGAGCTCAGGTGATCACGCTCGCCTCCTGCGTGAGGCCCAGTTCCTAACAGGCTATGGACTGCTTCTGGTCTGTGTGCCGGGGGTTTGGGACTGCTGCTCTAATGGGAAGGTTACTCTGGCCACAGATGGGTTGGAGGGAGGCTCCCCTTAGCTCCAGAGCTACTGTGATGGTGACACACTGAATGGCATCTCATAGTAAGGGCTCCGTAGAGGGTTACTGGTTAATATTCTTCATAATGGCCACCTGACACGGTTGATGGGAGGACTGAATGAAAAAGAGGCCAAAAAGGGCTTAATAAGTGATAAGGAGAAACCAGCATAAGCATCCAAAAGTACCAAAGAGTCTGTATTTGGTGGCGCTGGATATGGTGTAGTTTAATCAGATGTGATCGCTACTTGTCCTGGAAGGTTTTAGATGCAACTCATGCAAAAGAGGAAAGAAGCGACTGGAGCAGGGAGTCACTGACTATGTGTCGTCCTCCGGAAGACCAAGTACAGTGGAAACGGTCTGAGAGAAGGAGCACTCATCTTTTATTTCTTTTCTTCAGATTCAACTGAAAGCTCCCCTTAAGTTTACTGTCAGGGTGCTCATACACAGAGCTACTCCTAGAAGATTGAGGGTACAGGTAAGGGATGGGAGTTCTCCTGCAGGCGCTCAGTAAGAGTACTGTTGGGCAGCGGGAGGGTTTCTCATTTCATTCCTGGAATTCAGGGTCCAGAAGTGGAACCTGATGTGAGCTCCTATCTCCTTTCAACTTGAGTGGTGATTCTACCTTTTCTTCTTTTCTTTTGAGACAGAGTCTTGCTCGGTCACCCAGGCTGGAGTGCAGTGGTGCAATTGCAGCTCACTGCAGCCTCCACCTCCTGGGCTCAAGTGATCCTCCCGCCTCAGACTCCCTAGTATTGGGACTACTGACATGCCACACCACCCCCAGCTAATTTTTTTATTCCTTGTAGAGATGTGGTCTCACTATGTTGCCCTGGCTGGTCTCGGCCTCCTGGGCTCAAGCAATCCTTCCACCTTGGCCCCCCAAAGTGCTGGGATTACAGGCATGAGCCACTGTGCCTGGCTTTCTTTTGTTTTTTAAGAGCTAGGGTCTGTCGCTCAGGCTGGGTGCAGTGGCTATTCACAGGAGCAGTCATAGTTCACTGCAGCCTGGAACTCCTGGTCTCAAGTAATGCCCCCCACCTTAGCCTGTAGCTGGGACTACAGGCATGCATCACCACACACAGCTTATGTGACTGTACGTTTTGATGATTTAATGCAACAAAGACTGCTCTTTGTCTTGGAAGGAACCAAGACAAGCATTTTATCCCAATGGCTAAAAAACTCTGACTGTCCTCCTCCACACCCTTGACAGAGGGCCATCTGCCAGTGATTGGGAATGCACTAGACAGCCCATCCTCATTTTGGACAGAATTAATTGTTAGAATCTGCTTTGTAACACTAGGCCAAATATATCTCTTGTAAGTCCCGGTCTGGCCTTCAGGAGCTGCACAGACTCAGCTCCTCTTTACGGCATTAAATATTTGGCGATAGCCCTGGGCTCTAGGCCACCCTTATAAGGCCTCCAAGTCTTCTGTTCACAAACTGAACACCTTACCCCAACAAAAAAGGTGGTTTTTTTGTTTTCTTAACGATGCTTTTATGAAAATTCTTCTACATAAATCTCTTCATACTTGCCTTTGGATACATTTCTATAAATGAAACTTCTGAGACAAATGGCGCATTTTATAGTTTGTGCTCTCTATTTCCAGATTAGCCTCCAGAATGGATGATTTTTGCTTGTACGCCCACCAGCAATTTACAAGAGAACCTGTTTCCCCACACCTTACCCGCCAACATGGGGAGTTTTCATTCTTTTAATCATTACCAATCTGATAAGGGGAAATGATTATTTCATGGTTGCCTTAATTTTCGTTTCTTTGATTATGAGATTGGACATGTTTTCCAACCACATCCTATACTTTTGCAGTCGAGTTTTGTAGCTCAGTGCAGGACCTTACATGTATTCCAGTTAAATTTTATCTTGTTGGATTCAACCAATCATTCCTTCCTGTTGAGATAATTTTGGACCTGACTCTGCAGTCCCAGCGTGTTGGCCTTCCTTCCCAGTCTGGTGTTATTTGCACAGTTGATAAGCAGTTATCTTTGGACTTATCCAAGCTGTTGACAGAATGTTAATGAGTGTAGGGCCAAGGACAGAACTGCTTGGCATTCCACTAGAGAAAGCCTTGGGATGATACCGTCCCATCTGCTGTGACAGTTCAACCTCACCATGCCTGGGAGTCATGGCTGTGTTAGGAGCCTTCACCTGGGACACAGGGCCTGCGCACAGATTCCAGCCCTGGCCCTGATTAGTTGCGTGGCCTTGAGAAAGGGCTGTCGTCTCTTACTGAGATGTACTTTTGAGCTCTAGCAGCCTTTTTCTCATTTCATGAGAAACGGTCAAATTGTTGTCAGAAGTCATGGCACTGTCACAAAGTATTCACCCCATTTTCTAATTTAGTGGAAGCAACATAATGACAGCCCTTTGTCATGGATATTGACCTCTGGGATCACCCTTCCTATGTGCTGGTCAACCATTTGTTTGATTTTCTGCCCCAGAATTTTGCCCATGATCAACATGAGGCTCAACAGCCTTCAGTTTATCCAATTCACACTTTTTTTTTTTTTTTAAATACAGGGTTTTGGCCTCCTCAATTCTCCATGATTCCTCACAGCACCCTAAGACGTCAGAAGTGCTCAGCACTCCCTACCAGGGCTTGTTGGTTCTGTCGCCCTGGTTCAGTTTTCTTTCATATCAGGAAGGAGCAAGGTGGGAGGGCCACCTCTCCTCCAGGCATGGACAGAGGGCCAGAGTTCATTCACAGCTGTGGCAGCATTGAAAGGAAATGAGGAAAATGCTTAGTTTGGCGGAAAAGGGGCTTTGTGAGACTGACACATGGCATCTGCCCAAGTCATGAGCTGAAGAAACAGCTTCCATGGCCCTGCCAGAGGGACCTCTGGTTATGCATCATTCTCTCCAGCCCTGAGCTTCATCAAGAAAATAAGCATCAGCAGTATCATCTCCAAGTGAAATGATGGCACATTATGTCACCTTTCTTTCCTTCAACATCAAAATCAGACAAGACTATTCTAAGGAGGGAGCAGTAAACATTAACCCCATGTAACAGATAAAAGACTAAAAGAGAAATTAGATAACTGGTTTAAGTGACACAGGGAATCCGTCATAACTCTGGTGACATGGCTTCTTATCATGCCTGGAATGTAGTTACTGATTTACACCTTGTAAATTTCTCAGTACACGATGTACAAGTGGCCACTCCGTACTGTCTGTTTATTCAGACTAATAGTAATCACGATAATATGCCAGGCACAGTGGCTCACACCTATAATCCCAGCACTTTGGGAGGCAGAGGCAGGAGGATTGCTTGAGTCCAGGAGTTTGAGACCAACCTGGGCAACATGGCACGATCCTGTCTCTATATAAAATTTAAAAATTAGCTGAGCATGGTGGCGCACTCCTGTGGTCCCAACTACATGGGAGGCTGAGGCAGCAGGATCGCTTGAGCCTGGGAGGTCAAGGCTGCAGTGAGCTAGGTTCACACCACTGCACTCTAGCCTGGGCGACAGAGCGAGATCCTGGCTCAAAAAAGATAGATAGGGCCGGGCGCGGTGGCTCAAGCCTGTAATCCCTGCACTTTGGGAGGCCGAGACGGGTGGATCACGAGGTCAGGAGATCGAGACCATCCTGGCTAACACGGTGAAACCCCGTCTCTACTAAAAAATACAAAAAACTAGCCGGGCGCGGTGGCGGGCGCCTGTAGTCCCAGCTACTCAGGAGGCTGAGGCAGGAGAATGGTGTAAACCTGGGAGGCAGAGCTTGCAGTGAGCCGAGATCACGCCACTGCACTCCAGCCTGGGCGACACAGCGAGACTCCGTCTCAAAAAAAAAAAAAAATAGATAGATAATATATATTATATAATATATATATAAAATAGTAATAATGATAAAGGCTGCTGTGGTTTGTTTGTTTATTTTTGCTTGTTTGTTTTTTTGAGACAGAGTCTAGCTCTGTCACCCAGTCTGGAGTGCAGTGGTGCGATTTGGCTCACTGCAACCTCGCCTCTCAGGTTCAAGCAATTCTTCTGCCTCAGCCTCCCGAGTAGCTGGGTGCCACCATGCCTGGCTAATTTTTGTATTTTTAGCAGAGATGGCATTTTGCCATGTTGACCAGGCTGGTCTCAAACTCCTGATCTCAAGTGATCTGCCTGCCTCAACCTCTCAAAGTGCTGGGATTATAGGCGTAAGCCACTGCACCCGGCCAAGGTTGCTATGGTTTGAATGTTGGTATCCACTCCACAACTCATGCTGAAGCCGATCCCCATAGCAGTGGTACTGAGAGGTGGGGCCTTTATAAAAGAGCCTGAGGGAGTGAGTTCAGACCTCTCGCCCTCCCACTTTCTGCCACCTGAGGATGCAGCAAGAAGGCCCTCGCCAGACACCAAATGCTGGCACCTTCATCTTGGCCTCTCCCAGAGCTCTGAGAAATGAACTTCTATTGTCGATAAATAACCCAGTCTGTGGTATTTTGTTAGAGCAGCACAGATGGGCTAATACAAAGGCTGGTGATCCTTATCGAGCCCTTACCACGTTCTCAGTGCTTTGCAGAAATGAACTGTTTCCTCTCACACGCCCTTGAGGTAGGTACTGGCTTCACTCCTTTTTTTATAGATGAGGAAATGGAGGCACAGGAGAGAGGCTAAGTAACCTGCCTCAGTTCACCCTCCTCCCATCCAAGACCCGACCCTGCTTAGCTTCCAAGATGAGGCAAGATCTGGCCCATTCAGGGTTCAATGGCCGCAGACAGGCCACCCCTCTTCTAAAGGGTAGAGCTGGGGTTTGAACTCAGGCTGTCTGACTCCGTGGTTCAGGCTCCGAATGGTAATGTTCTGCTGCTTCTATAAATAAATGAGGATAAGAAAGGAGTAATTGGAAATGATTTCTCCCCCAGACTGTGAAACTGCATTGCAAACAGTGGTCTCAGCTACTAAGGAGTAACAAACAGCTCTTTCATCTGGAAGAACTGTGTGCAAAGGAAGGAGTGAGGAGAGAAGGGACACCCGGAACCTGAAGAACCTGTGACTTGGATGCACAGCCTCTAAGTAATCCCAAATGAACCGTGTGAACCTGCAGTCAGTGTCTATGGCCACGAGGCAGAACACACAAACACAAGGCCTCAAGATTCTCACCAAGATCGTGTCATGAGACAGGACCTCGCCGCCCAGCCCCCGCCTCCCAATAACAGGATTACGAGGCTCAGTGCGGTTACTGCTGGCACAGCGAGCCACAGATGTAGCCAGGACTGGGTGCCAATCGACGGATTCCCAATATTGTCTTCCAGTTGCTAGACTACGCTGCTTTCCAGTACATTATTTGGAATATAAAAACTAAAATGTAAGTAAAGCATTTTCATACAAATAATTTCAACCGCAACAAGGCAATTGGCTTCTGATTAAGTTGGCAAGAAGAGGTAATGCTCTCATTCCGATTGACATATTTGGAGATTCTCTTGCCAAATCCAATTGGCAGCTTCATAATTATGGAAACGTCCATGTTATTTCCACTCAACCAGGGTTAGGGCTGCTGGTATCTGATTCAATGTTTACTTCATGAATGAGGTCAGTTCCCAGCACAGCTGGGGTTTCAGCAAAGGAGTCAGCAGACAGCATTCCCACTAGAATCTGACCGGCGTTTGTCACAACTTCCAGGGCAACCTTCCCCCAGCTCCCCCAGGTCAGCTGCTCTCCCTAGCATTGTCTGGGGCCCGGCTCCTCTCCCTGTAGAAGCAGACCCAGCCTTGACATGATGAGGTCACATCCAAGCTTCCCCTGGCACAGCGGTTCATTCTGCAACCTGCCCCCTTGGTATTGCAACACCTCGCTCCTGGACAACCCCCGCACACCATGAGCTTCATGCTGCCAGGAAACGGTAGGGTTTTAAGAAATATTTATCCCAGGATGGTTCCACGTGTGTGGTGTGAGAGTGACTCAGAGTGCCATGGAAGCCACCTCCAAAGGTAATGATGTCCCACAGGTCAGAGTGTCCTTTCAGCCAGCTCCCCACACTGATGAAAACAAAAACAAGTCACAAGTGCTCAGAACACTCCGGAAGAACACACATTCATGGAGTGGCCATCTGTGAGTTCACAGAGTTCCTGGGGAGACTCGGGGCAGAAGGGAAGGGCGGCACCGCACAACAATGCCAGGGGTCTAGCTCCCGCTGGCTCGAAGTGGCAAAGGGCTGGAGTGTCACTGACCTGTTTGTCCAAGTCCTGAGCTATTGCCATCGGATAGCGGCAGCACGAAAGTCCATGGTCCAAGTCTGAAGCAGCTGTCTCTGCCCTGGCAGCAGTTTCCCTCCCTGAGCGAGGTAAGCTAGGAGGAGGCTCCCTCCCTGAGCGAGGTAAGCTAGGAGGAGGCCAAGCAATAGTGATTTGGTTTGGATCTCAAAATAATCGTGGCCATCGTAAGATGTGATTATTTTTGCCTAAGAAAATCTGAAAAGTGCCATGGAGAAAAAGAATCTAGAGTGGGAGATGGTTTAGGCATTGGAGGCAAAGTCAGATTCAAGAAGAAACTTCCTCTGCCCCAATGTTGACAACCAGACTGACGGCCACACCCCATGCTTTCCCAACAGGAGAACAATGTGACCGAAGACAATTGATGTGAACACAAGAATCAACAACATAGAGGAGACACAGTCCCAGGTGTAAAGAGGGGAGCTGTCTCTCCCTGTGGCCTCAACAGAAGGAGAGGGTTGTCAACCTAGGATGCAGACTCACTGTCTCATCCTAAGGGTCGGTCCAACTGCCATAGGAGATTTCGGAACAACTGTCCTCACTTGAGGGTGGACATGCTGTACAGTCCATGGGGCCCGCTGGACAGTCGCAGTCCCAGATCACTTCTCCTACTGGCTTTCCTCAGGAGCTCACACTACCCGTCTCAGCCCCAAGATGTTCCTTCTGTCAGCTCCTGTTCCTGACTCAAACACGGGTTGTTTGCCATCAGTTCTGTACCCTGTTTTATCAACATTGTTATTGTCATATCTTATAATGTTTATTTGTTTGTTTGTTTGTTTTTGAGACAGAGTCTGTCATCCAGGCTGGAGTGCAGTGGTGGGATCACAGCTCACTGCAGCCTCCAGCTCCCAGGCTCAGGTGATCCTCACACCTCAGCCTCCCAAGTTAGCTGTAACTACAGGTGCGCACCACCACCCTCAGCTGATTTTTTTTGTATTTTTTGTAGAGATGGAGTTTTGCCATGTTGCCCAGGCTGGTCTCGAACTCCTGAGCTCAAGCAGTCTGACCTTCCTGGTCTCCCAAAGTGCTGGGCTCACAGGCATAAGACACCACACCCAACCTCATTTTATAATCTTTTAAAATTATTTTTTCCCTTGAATATTCTTTGGAAAGTTTTTGAAGATATGGCTCTGACTTAGCGTGTTTTGTGCTGCTCTAACAGAATGCCTGGGACTGGGTAATTCATAATGAACAAAAATTTATTTCTCACAGTTCTGAAGGCTGAGAAATCCAAGATCAAGGCGCCAGCATCTGGCGAGGGCCTATTTACTGCATCATCCCATGGCAGAAGGCGGATGGGCAGGAGTGGGTGGGACAGAAAGACAGACCAAAGGGGGCTGAACTCGTTCCTTTATAAGGAACCCACTCCTGAAATAATGGCATTAATCCATCGTCCATTAAACACCTCTGAAAGGTCCTACCTCCCAACATCTCTGTATTGGGGATCAAGTTTCCAGCATATGGATGTTGAGGGACACATTCAAACCATAGCAGGCACTAAACCAAGGTCTTTCCTTCCCCCTCTCTGGCGTCTCTACCCACTGGGCACAGCTGCACTGGCCGCCCTGCTGATGCCCATCGACACCAGACACACACCCACCTCAGGATCTTGGCACATGCCCTTCCCTCCAGCTGAAACACTTGCCAGGCCATCCCCACAGCTCCCTCCCTTCTTTTCCATCTTGACTCACATGCCCCCTCCCCTGGATCTTGCATGCATGTTCTTCCACACGTGATTCCCCCGGCTTCTAGCCCCATCTGAAATAGCACATGTTACTTGTTCCTTATCTGCCTCCCCCTCTAGAGTGCCAACTCTGCCTGGCAGGGATTTTTGACTCTCGCCTACTGCCACAGCCTGGTGCCAGCACAGTGCCAGGCATGTCCACCCTGCAGCATTTACTGAGTGCCGTGCCCACTGCACACCAGGCCCTAGTCTTGGATGCTTTTGCAAGTGTTTCTCCAGTGATTGAAGAACTAAAATTCTTTAAACTCAAAGGAACCGTTGTGTCTTCTGATTCCTCCGAGAGGTTTGAGGAGCTGGGCAGATGCAATGTCACTTTGCTGTCTCCCTCCACCCGGCTGCCCCTCTGACTTCATATATCAGCTTTCCCAACAGACGTGGGAAAGTGGGGTCATTCCCAGGAAAGGCAGAGCCTTCCATGACTTAGGAACCCAGGTGTTTGCTCCACTGGGGCCAATTGCTCCTGACTTTTTCTGAGCTCCTAGGAGGAAATGCATCTGAAATGCTGTCACCCTCCCCTGATCATTAACAGAGCTGTTGAACTGGCGGAGTTGTCAGCGAGGCAACCACAGGCAGGCAGGCAGCCATCGCACCGGCTTTGCAGAGAGAGCTGGAGAGCTGATGCCCACGCCACGGGAAAGGGCCGGCGCCTCAGCCAAGAGTCTGACTGGAAAGTGTGTGTAAGGGACACCTGGAGGAAGCAGGGGCCTCCAGCACCTCCTCCACCAACTAGAACCCGTGGTGCTCACCCGCCCGCCCTGGGGGCTCACTACCCTCCCTGCCCAGAGATACAGCAGGGCTGGAGGCTCACCAGGCTTTGTGATCCCAACACTCACGAGTGTTCTCCCAACAAATTGGAACTTTTCTTCCGTCTCATTTGAAAAAGTCTTTTGTGAGCTAGCAAGTGACCCCAAAGTAACCTCTCTATTCCTGTTGGAAGGGAAAATATTTCCAGATCAGAGAGACTGCAGCGCCAAGCCTTGGCCTATATGAATACTTGATTATGCCTCCTGAACGCAGTCTCCTGAGCATGTGCCAGTCAGTTTCAGAAATGATCCCTGGCTGGGTGTGGGGGCTCACGCCTGTAATCCTAGCACTTTGGAAGGTCAAGACGGGAGGATCACTTAGCTCAGGAGTTCAAGACCAGCCTGGGCAACATGGTGAGACTCTGTCTCTGAAAAAAAAAAATTTTTTTTTTTTAATTAGCCAGTATGCTGGTGCACACCTGTAGTGCTAGCTACTTGGGACACTGAGGTGGGAAAATCACTTGGGGTGGGAGGATTGGTTAAGTCTGGGAGGTTAAGGCTGCAGTGAGCCGTGATCCACTGCACTCCAGCCTGGGTGACAGTGAGGCCCTGTCTCAAAACAAACAAACATACAAACCAACCCCTTAAGCAAAGTAACTGTCAATCAAGAGGTTTATTATTTGCCCCATTGAGTATTTTAAGACCGAAGCTTCACATTTTCAAGGGTGTGATGTCATGAAATTCCCACGTATGACCACATTTTGAAAAACAGTCGTCGTGTATGTTTTGGAAGGTGAGAGGGTTAGCCTATAATGTGGAAGATAAACTCCTAAAGTGGAAGTTAGAGATGCACAGGCAGAATGGGTCACCAAGCTATAGCGTTTGCTACGGTGAACTCATGTGACTGCCCCAGAATTATCTGGAAGTTCAATGTTCATCTTCTGAAAAGAACTGGGACCTCGCTGTGCCAGCTGCTGTTGTTCTAAGTGCAATGTAAGCAGGTTTCTATTTAAAACCTTCACACCTGGCACTTGAGTAGTGCTTGTTTTCCAAAGGGCACCCTCTTTCCCTCGGATTTTTTCCACCTTCTCCTTTTCTGGTTTAGTCCGGTTTATCTCAGCCTGCTGACATGAAGAGAAGGACAGTTATAAAAGCCATTTATAAAAGGAGTAGGGAGGTAGTGGTCTTTTTGTCTTTGCTGCTGAAACGGCTTGGGTAGATACAAGATGGCCTGAGAAACAATGCTGGGAGTGAGGAGCATGGACTGGCCAGGGCGACAGGAGGAAAGCAGGTTTCCCTGTCTTCATGGTACACAGAAGGCAAAGGCAAGTGCTCAAGGCCATGTACCTTCCTAGACAATTTGGGTGAGGCCCTTGGACACTCCACTGGATCCCGGCATGCCCAGTCAAAAACTCCAGATCTGAGCCAGGCGTGATGGTGGTGCCTGTAGTCCCAGCTACTCAGGAAGCTGAGGTAGGAGGACCACTTGAGCCCAGGAGTTTGAGGCCAGCTGGGCAACATAGCAAGATCCCATCAAATTCCAGATCTGTCACCATCAGTTGTCTCTAGGGAGAGAGGGGCTCAAGAAAGGAAGGAGAATTTAGAAGTGGGGTAAAGAAAGGCTAGAAACGGGGAAATAGGGGACACACAGCAAAAACAATTTAAGGAAGAGACCAAGACTAAGACGGGGATGTCAGGAAACGAGCCCATAGTTTTTTTCTTTTTAATCCTCTACATCCAAACACATCTTCATCACCTTAATTATAGACTGAGAAATGACAAGGCTAAAATAATCAAGGACTGGGAATTTAAGGTTGTAAAATGGGCTGGGCGTGGGGCCTCATGCCTGTAATCCCAGCACTTTGGGAGGCCGAGACAGGTGGATCACCTGAGGTCGGGAGTTCGAGACCAGCCTGGCCAACATGGTGAAACCCCTTCTCTACTCAAAATACGAAAATTAGCCAGGCATGGTGGCGTGTGCCTATAATCCCAGCTACTCAGGAGGCTGAGGTATGAGAATCACTTGAACCCAGGAGACAGAGGTTGCAGTAAGCCGAGATTGCGCCACTGCACTCCAGCCTGGGTGGCATATTGAGACTCTGTCTCAAAAAAAAAAAAAAAAAAAAATTATAAAGCATCTCACTTCTGACCTTCAGAGGGTCCTCCCCTTCCTCTCCCTCCTCCTCCCTCTCTCTTCTTCACCTCATCCCCCACCTCCTTCTTCTCCCACTACCCCTCCTCCTTCCTTCACCCTGGGCACAACCCGTCTTGGAGGAGCAGGAACCGCTCTGAATGACACTGGCTGGGACAGCAGTGCCCTGGGGTCAGGTCTGAAGCAGTCAGGCCCGAACAAGGCAGCAGTTGTGCACAGGAGCTTTTCAAGGAGGCTTTGCAGATACAAGGACGTTGGACAGAGAGGAACAGAGAAATTCCAGAGATTTTTCACGTGCAAGCGGATATTTCCTTTGAGAGTTTCTAGACTAAATAATACTCCTTGTGTCTAAGGGGACGGTGTATACTGCTGACCTGGCAATGTTCTCTGCCTGCAGGATGAGCACAGGCAGGCCTCGCGGCTGCCTGGAGGGAGCTGTAAGCAAAGGAAGGTGAAGTGGCCTGAAGAAATGTCTGCACTGGAGACAGTTGGGGCTGTGCGCCTCTGCCTGACGCAACATCTTTTCAGACATGGAGGAAGGATCTGTTGGCAGATCTTTGGACTCAAATGGACTGGACTTCTAAGAAAAGATATACCCAGGCCTCTCTATTCCACCAATTTTCATTCTTTCATACATACATACATATTTATTTATTTAAACAGACTTTATGTTTTAGGCAGTTTTAGTTCACAGCAAATTTGAGCAGAAAATGCAGAGGTGCCATAGACTTCCTTACCCAGCATACCCAGGGCCTCCTGCTCTGTCAACACCCTGCAGCCGATTCATCTTCAGTCGATGAAACGATATTCACACATCATTATCACCCAAAGTCCATCATCGACATTACAGACTCTTGGTGTCGTACATTCTGTGGGTTTTGACAAATGTACAGTGACGTGTACCTGCCATTGCGGTGTCATACAGAATAATTTCGGTGCCTGATAATCCTCCGTGCTCCGCCTGCTAACCCCTCCCTCCCCCAACCCCTGGTCCCCAAGGCTTTGCTTTTTCCAGAGTGTCACATAGTTGGAATGGTATGGAACATAGCCTTTTCAGAGTGGCTTCTTTCACTTAATAATATGCATTTACGTTTCCTCCATGTTTTTTAACGGATTGATAGCTCATTTCCACTGAATAATATTCCATGGTCTAGATGTAGCCATTTTCATATATTTTTAAGAAGACAGACTCTTTCATGGGGTGACATAATTTGTTAATAACTAGTATTATAATTAAACTTACAATAAAAGAAATGCATGGCTTAAATGAAACAACCATATGTCAACCCTCTGAATACTGAGGCTATTTTTATCCTTCTGGTTGCGTTAAGTAAACTGAAGCACAGAGCGACCCTGATTTACCCACAGCAGATAGGTCAGTGATGTGAGGGCCACAGGAAAAACAGAAGGAGCTGATGTGGTGGCTCAGGCCTGTAATCCCAGCACTGTGGGAGGTCGAGGCGGGCGGATCACTTAAGGTCAGTAGTTCGAGACCAGCCTGGCCAACATGGTGAAACCCCATCTCTACTAAAAATACAAAAATTAGCTGGGCGTGGTGGCACGCTCCTGTAGTCCCAGCTACTTAGGAGGCTGAGGCAAGAGAATCTGTTGAACCTGGGAGGTGGTGGTTGCAGAGAGCCAAGATCACATCACTGCACTCCAGCCTGGGTGGCAGAGTGAGACTCCATCTCAAAAAAGAAATGAATGATAAATAAATAAATAGAAATATAAAAATAAAGGAAAGAAAAAAGCACTGAACTAGAAAGAAAGTGTACCTAATCTACTTTCAGGGGATCCTTTGAGCTCTGAGAGAAATCTGACTCAAAAACTAATTTTAGACCAGAAATTCAACGTAGTAGTTGAATTCATACAATTCAGTAGTTGAGTTCATACCATTCTCTGTAGAAAAGGTCTACACACAACCAAATACAAATGAAGCTAAATTTCCATAAAAAGCATTAAAGCAGCATCTAATTTTTGATGAAGTGTTACAGAGACCCGCCCCCACCCCCACTTCTGTCCTAATGGTTTGAGACACGTTTTCGTTTTCTTTTTTTTTCTTTTCTTTTTTTCTTTTTTTTTTTTTAAAGACAGTCTCGCTCTGTCGCCCAGGCGGGAGTGCAGTGGCACAATTTCGGCTCACCACAACCTCTGCCTCCTGGGTTCAAGCAATTATCATGCCTCAGACTCCCAAGCAGCTGGGATTACAAGCACGCACCACCACACCCAGCTAATTTTAAAAAATATTTTTAGTGGAGATGGGGTTTCACCATGTTGGTCAGGCTAGTCTTGAACTCCTGACCTCGGTTGATTTGCCCACCTCGGCCTCCCACAGTGCTGGGGTTATAGGCATGAGCCATCATGCCTCGCTGAGACACGTTTTCAAGCCTTGAGGTGCATCCCAGTACACCCAGCTCACTTTGTAATATCTGAATTTTCCTGAGTCAAGGTTTAAATTCCACTTCGATGATACGGACCACGGTAGTAAAAAGTGTGATGTTTGCCTGAATGTCTGTGTAGGGACTCTACTCGAATTAGGATGAGCCTGTTGAGAATGGAGCCTGATTTCCTGTATTCAAAGTGTTATCTACACAGTGTCATTCATGTGAGTCCGTTAATAGTATTTGGTAATGAGGAGGAGGATGGGAAGGATGGGAAAGGCATTCCCGGGGAACAGCCAGCACCTTGGTTCATGTGAGCTGCCCAGTGATGCTGATGCTATAGGTTGACTAACATATCACTGTTCCCAACCCCCTTCTTGCTTGCCATCTCCACTCAGGAGGCTGGGAAAGCCGGATGCACCTGGCCCATTTCTACCAAAGGACACACACGTGCATGCCTTCCAAAGGCCCTCTAGGAGAGGTCTTGCTCTTCTTCAATAAGAGATGGATAGGACTAGAAATGCCCCTTCCCCTTCTTCCTACCTTGACTCTGGGCGTAATTCCTAGAGCAGCAGCAGCCATTTATGACCATGAGGTAACCAGCAACTTTTGAAGCCACTAGTAGCCTACAATTACTGCAGTAATTGTAGGACACTGGAAATGCCCAGAATATCAATAAACCAAAGACGACCAGCTATGCTATTAAAACTATCTCCTGGTCCTGCTACCTTCAGCAAATAGAAATGGAACAAGGTGTTAAAAATGATTCTGTTTTGGCTGGGCACAGTGGCTTACACCTGTAATCCCAGCACTTCCGGAGGCCAAAGCAGGCGGATCACCCAAGGTCAGGAGTTCGAGACCAGTCTGGCAACAGGGCAAAACCTTGTCTCTGCTAAAATACAAACATGAGCCAGGTGTGGTGGCACATGCCTGTAAACTCAGCTACTTGGGAGGCTGAGGCAGGAGAATTGCTTGAACCCAGGGAGCAGAGGTTGCAGTGAGCTGAGATCGAGCCACTGCACTCCAGCCTGGATGACAGAGCAAGACTCTGTCTCAAAAAATAAAAATAAAAAAGATACTGTTCAATTCTGGCAAAACTCCTGAGGAGGAAAACAAACCAGTAGGTGCCAACTCCTCCAATGTTCCAAAGTGAGGTGCTGAACCAGCTCACTGGGGCCTGCAAAGAGGCTTCTGGGAACTTGTGACCACCCCCAGGGCAGAAGGTGGCCAGGCCAAGAGAGGTTAGAATGAGAGACGAGTTGTTTTGTTTTGTTTTGTTTTTTGAGATGGAGTTTCATTCTTATCGCCTAGGCTGGAGTGCAGTGACGTCTATTTCAGCTCACCGCAGCCTCCACCTCTGAGGTTTGAGTGATTCTCCCGCCTCAGTCTCCTGAGTAGCTGGGATCACAGGTGCCCGCCACCACGCCCGACTATTGTATTTTTAGTAGAGATGAGGTTTCACCATGTTGGCCAGGCTGGTCTCGAACTCCTGACCTCATGACAGGTGATCCACCCATCTCAGCCTCCCAAAGTGCTGAGATTACAGGCGTGAGCCGCTGTGCCCGGCCGAGAGATGACTTCTTTCAAGAGAGTGCTTGGATGCTGGGGCACATTACTTCCCCATCCCGACCCTGCTGTGGATGAAAGAGGGGACGCCTAGCAAGAAGAACCTCAAGGAGACCCTTCAGAGAGCTGTCAGAGGTACCCAAGAGCTTGGGGACCTGACAACTGGTGTCTGTCACCTGCCTAAGAAATCCTAAAGGCAAGAAGCCCTGAAGTCAAAACAAGGAAAGGTGAGGCTGGGTGCAGTGACTCACACCTATAATCCCAGCACTTTGGGAAGCCCAGGTGAGGGAGTTCAAGACCAGCCTGGTCAACATAGCGAAACCTTGTCTCTACAAAAATACAAAAATTAGCCGGGTGTGGCAGTGCATGCCTGCAGTCTCAGCTACGAGGAAGGCTGAGGCATGAGGATCGCTTGAACCCAGGAGGCGGAGGTTGCAGTGAACCGAGATCGCACTACTGTGCTTCAGCCTGGGCAGCAGAGCGAGACTCCATCTCAAAAAAAAAAAAAAAAAAAATAGAACAAGGAAAGGTGGCTTCCCTGGGGAGAGTCTGACCCCTTGGGACAAAGGATGCATGAGTGTTTCCCATGGACCGGATATGGACCCTGAGAAGGAACTGCCCAGGGGGGCCACCAGGAGAAAAGGCTGAGCCAGGGAACCCAGGCATCTGCTGAAGATGTCCTCACCCCCAGCTTCCAGGAAGTCTCCAAGGAACCCTACAGCCCCTCACAGGAGAAACATGTGCTTGAAATATTTACACAGCCAAAGGAAACAATGGTGGGGGTTGACAGGGGTGCCGCCCCCTCCTCCCACTTCACCCTCCAGGAGTCCAGGCAGCCCAGGGAGTGGGAGGGAGGCCAGCAGACAGAACGGCTTGCTGGCTGGGAAGAACTTTAACTTCAAGGGATCCCTGTCACAAACAGAGCACTGTGGATTCGAAGTGACCGGAGGATTTTTCTTATCCAAGAGCTGCTGGGAAGGTCACGTGGCTGTGAGAGATTTCATCTTAGGACTGGGGGCAAAGCAGCCCCCACCCCACCCAGCAGTGTTAGTGTTGAACGTTCCCTGGAGAATTAAGAAAAGGTTTCCTTCTGCTGTAGCCGCAAACCTGCCTGTGTCACTCGCCAGTTTCATAAACATGGCGTGTGATCCCCACGGGGTGCGGGGAACAGTTGTATTTTTAGATGAAACCTGAGTGTTTATCTGGTCTCTTCTCCCAAACGCTAACCTCCTCGGAGATCTGTGCAAGTTCTAGAGCAAAATACGACGTGGAATTTAGGTCTCCAGTTTATTAAATAAGAAGTAGCTTCAAGGAGCCTAGAATTACATAGTTCCTTTTCAAATGTGCACGAAAAGCAACTCTTTTCCCCTGTCATTTTCCATCCTGCAGGCGTCCTGCTGGAATTGGGAAGATTGGCTCAGACTAAGTTCCAGGCTATGTCTTGGCTGTTGAGAGATGAGGTGGGTCTTTGCACCAGATAATCATGTTGAAAATCACCAGACCAAAAGCAGCTGATGCTTATCTGTCTCTGTCGAATTCCCAGGAATCCTGCGGGGGAGGGGGGTTCTGAACCCACGTGGGAAGTACTGTCAGCCTGTGCCTGGGGGCGTCAGAAGAGGGAGATTGGGCAATTTCTGCTCCTTCACACCCGCCACCCTCATCTCGCTTGGGGCTCACTCTTTCCAAGTTCACTTTGCCCTTTTGCCAAGGCAGGGGAGACCCAGCCAGGATATTTATAGTGTTGGTACATGACTGGGCAGCTAGTAGGAGCAGAGGTTTTCTGATATGGGCAAAGGGAGCTATTTCTCCTGGGAGCTGGATGAAAATTAGCCAGAAAGGAAGCCGCAGCCATAACTGATGTTGCTGGCCTCTCAACACTGGGGAAGGTACCCCACGTCCTTACATGAGCGTGTTCCCCATCCTCGCTGCCTGGACAGCTCAACCCAGCAGATGCGGCCTGTGTGCCAGGCACTGAGTGGGCACTGAGATAAATAAGACAAGGCCCACCTCTTACGATGGTGCAGGAAAACCACTTGTGTTGACCCACTCCATCGCTACAGGCCAAGACCCCGTGACAGCCCGGTGACAGCCACATGGTGGCAGCTGCTGGGCCTGGGGACGGTGGTGGGGTGGTAAGAGGGAAGGAGTGGTCAAGGTGAGCCACACGGCCAGTGATGGCTCACCTGGCTTTGAAGGATGGGTGGGGGAGGTCCAGGTGAGAAGGGCAGAGGGAACAGAGGCTTTGCTGCCTACCCGATGCATTCTGGGGACATCAAGACGCATTAGATGGGGCCAGAAGGCAGGGGCTTTCCTGAGGGTGTCAGAGGAGGAGGCTGAACAGGTGAGCTGGGGCCAGGCTGCAAAGGGTCACCTTCCACACTCACAAATGTGGACTTTGGTAGACTTCAGCTTTAGGCGGGAGGAGCTGGTAAAGGTTTCTAGGGAGGAAAGGGATTCTTATTCTAGGAAACAATGAGAACTGTGGATCTGTGAGCAGGTTTCTCCCTGTGTCCCCATGCCCTGCGGCACTGTGCCTGGCACGGCCATTGCTCCATAAGTGCTTATAGAAGGAGCAGACCCACATGTGGCATCTCTGTCTCCAGACTGTCCATGAGATGAGACAGTCACTAAGATCACTAAGTGTGGCAGGCCTTCCTCAGGGCCCCGACCCCGAAACAGGTCCAAGCAGATTCCTGCATGCCTGACAGCAGCTGTAGGCATTATCTCCTTCCAGAGGGGTTCAAGCGCACCCAGACCCTGCGACAGGTCCAAGCCTCCCCAAGGCTTCTTCTCCTGGCTGCCACCTGCCCCGGAGCCCAGCCCCTGCCCCTGTCCCCGCTCTGATCCTGTCTGAGCCTGTGCCTGCAGCTTCATCTCAGAAAACTAAGTCCTATCATTGGGGCCCATGAATTTAATCACTCACTAAGCTGGGTGGTTACAACTATATATACGTACCAAGGCAAAGAAAGAGACCCATCTGTGCAGGCTGGAGCCTAGGGGACAGGAAAGAAGCTATTTCAATGACCTTACAAGGGAAGGGTAAACACTCCGGAGGGCCGGGCGCTATGGCCCACACCTGTAATCCCAGCACTTTGGGAGGCCCAGGCAGGAAGATTGCTTGAGCCCAGGAGTTCGAGACCAGCCTAGGCGACATAGTGAGAGATCCCATCTCTACAAAAAATACAAAAATTAGCCAGGCGTGGTGGTACATGCCTGTAGTCCCAACTACTTGGAAGGCTGAGGCAGGAGGATCATTTAAGTCCAGGAGGTGCAGGCTGCAGTGAGCCATCATCCAGCCACTGCACTCCAGCCTGGGTCATAGAGTGAGATCCTGTCTCAAAAAAAACCAAACGAAAACAAAAACACTCCTGGGCAATTTATCAGCTTTCAGAGAAGGAGATGATGGAGGTAGTAGAAGAAAGGCTCTTGGCTAAGCTTCAGGGATAGGGAGGATAGGAGAGTACAATGACAAAATCAGGAAGATGGAAAGAGAAGCAGAAAATAAATGGAGTTTAAATGCATTGAGAGGAGGAAACAGAGTTGGAGAGGCTCCCATGCAAGGTTGCGATTGTCTGTGAGCTCTGAACAAGCAGAGCCTAGCACAGCCAAGGACAGGACAGCGGAAGGAGCTCTGGACGGGTGGGTCTGGGCTGTACTTGGCAGACAGCAGTGTTTCCACCAGCAGAGCCCTCCAACCTTGGCCCTGAGTTGCTGTCAAGTTCTTGGTGGACCTTGTCTTTCTACAGGGATCAGGAACTTGCTGGAAAGCCCTGGTGTACTGGTGACCCTTAGGTATGTTCAATTAAGTGTAGCCTAACTCTGCCTCCTTGCATATTCTAAGTTCAGCCTAAAGGTTTCTCCGTGCATAGTAAACTGTCACTTCACTGAATGTGTAAACAGACTGCAACCTACTCTAGTGCCAATCACCAAGTTTTGGCCAATCAAAAGCAGTCAACTGTTCAAACCTGGTTCAAATAAGGTGAACATCCAGCTGTAACCAATCCGACTGTTTATGTACCTAATTTTGTTTTTTGTACATCACTTTCCTTTTTCTGTCCATAAATTGTCTCCCACCACATGGCTACACTGGAGTCTCTCTGAGCCTACTCTGGTCTAGGGGCTGTCCAATTCGTGAATCGTTCTTTGCTCAATTAACCTCTATTAAATGTAATTTGTCTAAGGTTTTTCTTTTAACAGGTGTTTGGTTCAAATTCTCTGTTTCTTCTTGGCATGCTTTGAAGGCTTTCCAGGTAATCTAGATTATTCTTCCCACTAACTTGGTATGTTCTTTGTCACATAGCCATTTGGCTTGGTCAGGGGTTCGTGGAGGAAGCCGGGAGGCAGACAGCTGGATGCTGCTGGGCTAGAGGGAGCAGCCACGTGCACGTGTGCACACACACACACGCACACACACATGCATACACATGTGTGCACAATTACACGCACACACACGTGCATACACATGCACACAAGTGTGCACACATGCATTTATGCACATTCATGCACACATGCATACAAATATGTGCACATACACACGCACATGCACACCCATACACATATGTGCACATACACACATACACACATGCACGTGTGTGCACACACGTGTGCGCACATACATACACATATGTGCACACATAGGCACACACATACATGCATACACATATGTGCACATATACACACACATGCACACACACACATGCACTCACACATACGTTCTCAAAAGAGCCACAGAGCAGTTTGGTGGCACCAGAGCGATGCACTAGAACAAGCGTACAGAGATACGGAAAGGTTGTTATTCATGTGAACTTTCAAAAAAGCAATGCCAAGTGCTACCAGAGGTGGACACAGCCCAGAGGTGGAGGAGGGAGGGTGCATGGGAGAGAGGCCCCAGGTCTGCAGGGCACGCCGGGCCTGAGGACACATTCACAGATGTGTAGTGAGATGAGAAGGAACAGGACAGAGGTAGGAGGTTTCTCATCAAACTAAACGTAGTCCATCCAGTTAAAGGCCATCTGGTGGTCATCTATTCTGAAATTAAGTAATCCCATGGGAAGAGCTAAGCTCTCCTCTCTTTTACAAAATGAGCAGGGCAGCTTACAGAGAGGGCTTCAGGAGGAAGGCCTAGGATGAGGAATGAGTTGTTCTGCCTCCAACTCCATCTCTTCCCCATAGCCCTCCCCCACTCCCACCGCCAAATGAAATCTCTGTTGTAAAAATGTCAAAGGACAAAAACTTGCTTAAACCATGCCAAGGGGCATGGTGTGCACAGAGGCCAGTGCCATTCGGGGCAGTGGTGGCCAAAACACGGGTCCCCAGAGGACAAAGGGGCCAAGCTGAGCCTTAGACACCCTCAAGGATGCAAGCGCTGCTTTTGAGGTCCAGGGACCCAGGCTGTTCCAGGAGTGGCCTGGGAACTCCTGCAAGCAAAACACCTAGCTTGTGAGGCCTCCCGGGCTGCCCTGCCCGACATCCATAGCTTCCTGGGCGCATGGGTGGGAGAGCACAGCGGGGCCAGACCCCTGTCCCTGGTGGCATCATCTACAGGGAGAGGTGCAGTGAGACCAACCGCCTTCAGGAAATTTACAAAAGACACAGGCCCAAGAGCCAAGAATGGAGACTGCCCATGTGTGTGAACTCCCACACCTCCAGGCAGTTGCTAGGAGAAGGGCAACCCCTGATTTGCATCCATGCGACTTTAACACACATGCACTCACATGTGCACTCACACCACACACTCAAACACATGCACACATGCTCATAGGCACATATATTTTGTGGCACAACCCCCTACCTCTTAGTCACTTGGTCAGGGAATCAAGCTCGCTACCTTTCTGCTGAGGCACGAGAATTGCTTAAACCCGAGAGGTGGAGGTTGCAGTGAGCCGAGATCTCACCACTGCACTCCAGCCTAGTCAACAGAGCAAGACTCCGTCTCAAAAAACAAAACAAAACAAAACAAAACAAAATTAAATTGGTTAACCTCCTCTGCTAATCTCTGCTGTCGTAGGATTACAGTTTTTAAAAATTCCTTTACTGTTATTTTAATGGAGCTTATAGGAAGGGTGAAGTATACGCATTCATGTGCCGTTTCAAACCAAAAACCCTAAACCTCTGGCCTTTTAAAATGGAATTCCAGGCCAGGCACAGTAGCTCATGCCTGTAATCCCAGCACTTTGGGAGGCCAAGGCAGGTGGATCACTTGAGGTCAGGAGTTCAAGACCAGCCTGGCCAACATGGTGAAACCCTGTCTCTGGCTTCACCACTCACCCCACAGGACTCCTGAGCTGTGGGCTCCCTCAAAAAAAGTGCTCCGAGCAGCTTTCACTCATGAACCCCATGCGCAGCGACAGCTAGGGCCGTGGAAATTCTGTGCCTGGGCCAACCTCGTCTCGTGCAGCGTGGAGGGGGTTGCGTAGCCCAGTGCTTGGGTTGGGAACCTCTGTCATTGTCTCCCTCGCGGAGATGAACACTGAGAAAGAAAAAAAATGTCTTCACGCAGTTTCTTGGAATAGTAGCTGCACTCGCAATTAATAGGGTCTGTTTCGGTAGATCTTTTTTAGAGAAAGGAAAACTGTCACCAGCTCCATTTTGTCAGGTTCATTTCTGAGGAATCTCTTGACCACCACGGCTTCCAAGTGGGATCGATGCTGGACTTGCAAAAGGGGAAAATTATTTTTGACTCATAAACTGGAATGGAAGCCAAGGAAGAAACTCAGTTTGTGGTCTGCTGTTGCTAAATACAAAAATCGATTATTTTATGGAAGAAGAACCATGGCCAGGTCAGCTGTTTTTCCCTCATAAAATCACTCAGTGACCCGATAGGAAACTGCAGCGCCTAGGAGTCGTTTGCAGAGTGGTGCAACTGTGAGAATCTTCCCTGGAAGGGCTGCCTGACCCCTCTCCTGAGCCTCTGAAACTCGGAAGCGAGGCCAGGATGGTGATAAAGGAGGAGTGTGGCGCCCTCTGGCGAGAGTGGGACTGAGTCCCTCCCGGGAGCCCAGCCTGGGTGTCCCTCTGCAGTAAAGACCCCGTGGTGCACAGCCCAGAGCTTTGCACGGAGTCTGCACCTTTGGGCCACATGGAGCTGATGTGGTTGCACGTTGGAAGAGCTCATTTAGATTCCAGCCACGTTAGGAGAGAGGTGTTTATCCCAGCTGGAGATGCACAGGCCTGCAAAGGGCTGAGAGCAACCCAAAGCCGGAAGGCCAATGGGGCTTAGACCCCCTGGCCCCAGGTGCTGCCCCAGGAAAAGAGGCCATAATGCCATCTTACCCAGCCATCATTGCAGCAGCAGAACCTGTCTCCAGGTTAAGACTGAGCAGACATCAGGCAGCCTCCAAATTGACCCAAGCATCTCTCATGTGGAATAAAAGTACTTGTCAAACATGATTGTCCAGAATCTCAGGGAAAATAAAAAACGAGTTCTAAGGCTTGTGAAAGGGCATGGTCTCGGGACAGCCCAACACCAGGACTTTCCCTCTGGGTCTGGTGGAAATGTTTTGAAAGGCCAAAGAAGAGGGTTCCGTCCTTCCCAGGCCCCGACTCAAAGCCTAAAGGAAGTTGTAGGGAGTTCTGGACGGGACACTAATGCTTCAAGAAATCTCTCCAAGCTCAGACTTACATGCCTGATAGTTCCAGGTCTCAGGCTGAGATTTTCATCCAAGGCTGGGTGATTTGATTCCCATAAATCACATCTGTAGCTCTGCAGCATTGATAAGGGGCGCTCCGGGCGTGAACCTGGAGCCACTGGGGATCCAGAAGGAATTCCTGTCTGCGCCATATGTGGGGGGTTCCTTCCAAACTTTCTACAGTTTCCTGGAGGGATCAGGAATGGCCACCAACGAGGGTTGCCCTCAGCTACTCGGGAGCACTCTCCTTCCTCCATCCTCAAAGCAGCAGTGGCACCTCGGGTCTGTCTCTCGCTTTGAATTTCTCTGGCTTCCTCCTCTACACCAGCCAAAAACTGCTCTCTGCTTCACAGTCTCGTGCAATTAGCTTTGGCCGGCAGGATGATCTCCATCTTCCAGTCTTAAGGTTAACCATGTCATAAGCCATAATGCAGCAATGAGGGCGTGACCATGGGAGGAGAAACAGCCCAGAGAGAGGGGCCAGCATCCTCCCTGGAGGAGGAAGAGGCTAGGTCTGTGTGAGGCAATGAAAGGCCCCTGGACTGCAGGACAGTGAGCAATGGGCAGCGTGGCCTGAGGTGGGTGAGCGGGCAGAGGAGACCCCCTCACCCATGGAGGCCCTGGGAGACAGCTGTGGACAGGGCAGAGCCAGAAGGGTCCCAGGCCCAGGGCACTCAGCAGAGACCACTCTCTAGAATTAGACCTCAAAATCCTGCTTTTTAAAAATAGCTTGATTGGCTGGGCATGGTGGCTTATGCCTGTAATCCCAGCACTTTGGGAGGCTAAAGCAGGCAGATCACTTGAGACCAGGAGTTCGAGACCAGCCTGGTCAACGCAGTGAAACCCTGTCTCTACTAAAAATACAAAAATTAGCCGGGTGTGGTGGCGCACGCCTGTAGTCCCAGCTACTCAGGAGGATTGCTTGAACCTGGGAAGCAGAGGTTGCAGTGAGCCAAGATCATGCCACTGCACTCCAGCCTGGGCAACAGAGTGAGACTCCACTGCAAAAATAAAAAATAAATAAATAAATAAATAAATCTAGTTCAATTAAGGTATAATATATAATGAATAATTGACATGCAATAAACAGCACATATTTAAAGCGTACAGTTGATAACTCTTGACTTAGGTGTGCACCTGTGAAGACATGTCCACAATCAAGATAATGGAGACCTCCAGCACTCCCAAAAGTCACCTCAAGTCCCACTGTCATCCCTTCCTCCATCTCCCGTGCTCCTCCCTTTTGAGGAAACCAGGGTCTCCTTCCTCTCACGGTAGAGTAGTTTGCATTTTCTAGAGTTTGATGTAAATGCATCATATGGTATTGCCATGAGCTGACTTATGTCACCCTGAAATTCATACGTTGAAGTCCTAATCCCCAGTACCTCAGCATGTGACTGTATTTAAGGATAGTGTCTTTAAAAAGGTAATTAAGCTAAAATGAGGTCGTTAGGGTGGGCCCCAACCCAATATGATTGATGTCCTTATAAGAAGAGGAAATTGGCCAGGCGCAGTGGCTCATGCCGGCTGTCTCAGCACTTTGGGAGCCCAGAAGTTCGAGACAAGCCTGGGCAACATAGTAAGACCCTGTATCTACAAAAATTACAAAAATTAGCCTGGTGTGGTGATGCGTGCCTGTAGTCCCAGCTACTTGGTGGGCTGAGGTGGGAGGATCACTTTGGAGCCCAGGAGGTCGAGGCTTCAGTGAGCAGTGTTTACATCACTGCACTGCAGCCTGGATGACAAAGTGAGACCCTGTCTCAAAAAAAAAAGGCAAAACATACTCAATCTATTAAAAAGAAGAAGGAGAAGGAGAAGAGGAAGAAGAAGAGGAAGAAGAAAAAGAAGAAGAAGAAGGAGGAGAAGGAGGAGGAGAGGAGGAAGGAGGAGGAGAAGAGGAAGGAGGAGGAGAAGAAGAAAAACAGGAGGAAATTGGAACACAGACAAGTGGAGGGACAGGGATGTGAGGCCACCAGAAGGCCCATTTACATGCCGAAGACAGAGGCCTCGGAAAACCAAGCCTCTTGACGCCGCTATCTCAGACTTCCAGCCCCTATAATTGTGAGAAAAGAAACTTCTGTTGTTTAAGCTACCCTGTCGGCAGTGCTTCCTTTTGGCAGCCCTAGCAAACGAACACAGGTATGTACTTCCTTCTGCCTGACTTCTTTCATTCAGCGTATTTTGAAATTCATCCATGTTGTCATATGCATCCGTAACTCTTTTTTTCTTTATTAATAGTCCAGTGTACAGATATGCCACAATTCGTTTATCCATTCACCTGCTAATGGACATTCAACTTGTTTCCAGTTTTTGCTTGTTACAAGTAACACTGCTGTGCGCATCCGTGTACAAGTCTTCATGTGGACATGTATTTCCTTTTCTCTTAGGTAAGTACTTACGGTGAGGTAAGTACCTAGGAGTAGAATGCCTAGGTCATAAGGCAGGTGTGTGTTTAACTTTTTTTTTTTTTTTTTTTTTTTTTTGAGACAGAGTTTTGCTCTTGTTGCCCAGGCTGGAGTACAATGGCGTGATCTCGGCTCACCCCAACCTCCACTTCCTGGGTTCAAGTGATTCTCCTGCCTCACCCTCCCAAGTAGCTGGGACTGCAGGCACGCACCACCACGCCCGGCTAATTTTTTTGGATTTTTAGCAGAGACAGGGTTTCTCCATCTTGGTCAGGCTGGTCGAGAACTCCCAACCTCGGGTGATCTGCCCACCTCAGCCTCCCAAAGTGCTGGGAGCCACCGCGCCCAGCTATGTTTAACTTTTTAAAAAAACTGCTGAACTGTTCTTGAAAGTGGTCGTACTATTTTCCATTCCCACCAGCAAAGAATGAGAGTTCCAGTTTCTCCACATCTTCACCAGTGCTTAGTATGGTCATTCTTTTCCATTTTAGCCATTCCAATAGATGTATAGCAGTATCACTTTGTGGCTTTAATTTGCATTTCTCTAATGACTAATGATTTTAGTACCTTCTCATATGCTAATTGGCCTTCCAATAAGCAAAATATAGGCTTATTAAATAAAGAAGTAGTTGTTTATTCAAACATTTTGTCCATTTTTATTTTTATTTTTTGAGACAGTGTCTCGCTCTGTCACGCAAACTGGAGTGCAGTGGCACCATCACAGCTCACTGCAGCCTCGACCTCCTGGCTCAAATGATCCTCCCAAGTAGCTGGGTCTGTAGGTATGTGCCACCATGCCAAGCTAATTTTTTGACTTTTTGTAGATACAAGGGGTCACTATGTTACCCAGGCTGGTCTTGAACTCCTGGGCTCAAGCGATCCCTCGGCCTCCCAAAGTGCTGGGATTTCAGGTGTGAGTCACCATGCCCAACCTGTCCATTTTTTAAATGGGCTGTTTTCTTACCAACTTTTGAGAGTCCTTTATACATTTTGAATACAAATCCTTTATCAGATATATGACTTACAAATATTTTCTTGTCACTCTCTTCACACCGTCTTTAAAAAAACACAAAGCAGCCAGGCGCCATGGCTCACGAGGTCAGGAGTTTGAGACCAGCCTGACCAATATGGTGAAACCTCGTCTCTACTAAAAACACAAAAATTAGCCAGACATGGTGGCACGTGCCTATAATCCCAGCTACTCAGGAGGCTGAGGCAAGAGAATCGCTTAAACCCAGGAAGCAGAGGTTGCAATGAGCCGAAATCACACCACTGCACTCCAGCCTGGGTGACAGAGCAAGACTCTGTCTCAAAAAAAAAAAAAAAAAAAAAAAAAAAAGTTTTAACTTTTCGTTAAGTCCAATTCTATTTGTTCTTTAATGGATCGTACTTTTGGCCGGGCGCGGTGGCTCACGCCTGTAATCCCAGCACTTTGGGAGGCCGAGGCGGGCGGATCACAAGGTCAGGAGATCGAGACCACGGTGAAACCCCGTCTCTACTAAAAATACAAAAAATTAGCCGGGCGCGGTGGCGGGCGCCTGTAGTCCCAGCTACTCAGGAGGCTGAGGCAGGAGAATGGCGTAAACCCAGGAGGCGGAGCTTGCAGTGAGCCGAGATCGCGCCACTGCACTCCAGCCTGGGCGACAGAGCGAGACTCCGTCTCAAAAAACAAAAACAAACAAACAAAAAAAAATGGATCGTACTTTTGCTACTGTATCTAAGGAACCTTTGCCTAACTCAAGGTTATAAAGTTTTTTCCTATGTTTTCTTCCGGAAGTTTTGTGCTTTTAAGTCTTATATTTAGGTCTACTTTGAATTAATATTTGTATATGGTACAGGGTGTGAATCAAGGCTCATTTTTTCACATATGGATATTCAGTTGTTCTAGCACATTTGTTGAAATGACCGTACTTTTCCCACTCAATTGCCTTTGTTTTTTGTTTGTTGTCTGTTTTTGAGACAGAGTTTTGCTCTGTCGCCCAGGCTGGAGTGCAATGGCGCAATCTCGGCTCTACCACCTCTGCCTCTTGGTTTTGAGCGATTCTCCTGCCTCAGCCACCCAAGTAGCTGGAATTACAGGCACCCGAGTAGCTGGGATTACAGGCATGCCTGGCTGATTTTTGTATTTTCCGTAGAGACGGGGTTTCTCCATGTTGGCCAGGGTGGTCTCAAACTCCTGACCTCAAGTCACCTGCCCACCTCAGCCTCCCAAAGTTCTAGAATTACAGGTGTGAGCCACTGCGCCCGGCCTCACTGAATTGCCTTTGAACCTTTGTTGAAAATCTGTTTTTTTTTTTTTTTAATGTGGGTCTATTTCCGGGTTCTCTATTCTGTTCCGTTGATCTATTTGTCTTTACATCAGTACTGCCTTGATTATCATAGCTATATAATAAGACCGGAAATCAGATGGTATAAGCCCTCCTACTTTGTTGTTTACTGAAGTTGTTTTGGCAATTCTATGTCCTGTGCATTTCCATTCGAATTTTGAAATCAATTTTGTCCATTTCTTTTTTTTTTTTTTGAGACAGAGTCTGGCTTTGTCACCTAGGCTGGAGTACAGTAGCACGGTCTCAACTCACTGCAACATCTGCCTCCCAGGTTCAAGTGATTCTCCTGCCTCAGCCTCCCAACTAGCTGGGATTACAGGCATGCGCCACCATGCCTGGCTAATTTTTGTATTTTTAGTAGAGATGGGATTTCACCATATTGGCCAGGCTGGTCTCAAACTTTCGACCTCAGGTGATCCGCCCGCCTCAGCTTCCCAAAATGCTGGGATTCCAGGAGTGAGCCACCACGCCCGGCTCAATTTTGTTCATTTCTACAGAAAAAAATCTTGCTGAAATTGGGGTTACATATCTATAGATCAACTTGGAGTGAAATTTTGGAGAGAATTAATATCCTAACGGTATATTTTTGTTTTTGTTTTTTATGATTTTTTTTTTGTTTTTTTGGTTTTTTTTTGAGATGGAGTCTCGCTCTGTCACCCAGGCTGGAGTGCAATGGCACGATCTTGGCTCACTGCAACCTCCACCTCCCAGGTTCAAGCGATTCTCTTGGCTCAGCCTCCTGAGTGACTGGGACCACAGGCATGCGCCACCAGCCTGGCTAATTTTTTGTATTTTTAGTAGAGATGGGGTTTTGCCATGTTGGCCAGGCTGGTCTCAAATTCCTGACCTCAGGTGATCCACCAGCCTCGGCCTCCCAAAATGCTGGGATTACAGGCGTGAGCCACGGTATATTTTTAAGTCAAGATATAATTTATATACCATAAAATTCACCACTTTAAAATGTACAATTTAGGCTGGGCATGGTGGCTCATGCCTCCCAAAGTGCTGGGATCACAGGCGGGAGCCACCATAGCCGGCCCGATATCAGCTTTTAAAGCACGTGTATTTGTCGTTCTTCCTCACAGTACACCGCATATTGCCTGGGAGTGTGGCTGGCTGGAGTTTAGACAGTCGCTGAACTCTAGAACTGACAGGAAACTTAGAAATGGTACAGTGCAGAGGTTGCAAACCGGCTGCCCAGAGGCCAACTTGGCAATCAGATGTGTTTGTGTGGCCTATACAGGATGTCCTGAAGGCGTGAGCCAACGTTTCAGAATTTGGTAGCTTTCACAAACATTTTTTTAAAAATCAGCCATCTGGCAGCCCGGGTCCACATCCCTCCTGGCGATGGTGGGCTGTGCAGGGTGGAGGAGCCTCTCCCGCAGGTCCCCTTGGTGCCTGCCACCCACACAGAGCCCCAACGCCCTAATGTCTGCCCTGTCCCCTGCCTCCACCACCCCAAAAAATATGCCTTTCAGAGATAAACCCTGGAGAGGTTCCCTAATTTTCCTGGGACAAACCGTGCACGCTGACCCTGAAGCCTGTGCTTCTTCCCGCTCTGTGGACGTCCCCTCCCTCCACAGTGACCAACTCAGTCTGGTTTACTTAGTCGCTGGGTTTGTGTACAGAAAGTCCTGTAGCCCTGGAACCCTCCCAGTCCCAGGCAAAGCGGGATGTTTGGCCACAAGACCGCTCACTTCCTACCCTTCTCCCCCACCAAAAAATAAAATAAGATAAAACAAATTGTAATTTAGGCAGGGTGCGGTGGCTCACACCTGTAATCCCAGCACTTTGGGAGGCCGAGGTAGGCAGATCACTTGAAGCCAAGTGTTCAAGACCAGCTTGACCAATATGGCGAAACCCCGTTTCTACTAAAACTACAAAAGTTACCCAGGCATGGTGCGCCCCTGTAATCCCAGCTACTCAGGAGGCACAAGAATCACTTGAATGCAGAAGGCACAGGCTGTAGCGAGCCGAGATTGGGCAGCTGTACTCCAGTCTGGACAACAGAGCAAGACTCTGTCAAAAAACAAAAAAGTAATTTAATTAAAAAGCAGAGTTTTGTTGAACTAAGATTTCATCTCCTCTCTGGCCTGCTTGCTAGGCTAGACACGGAAGCTGCCAACGCCACCATCTCTGATTTCTTCATGGTGGAAGAGGTGAGTTGTGCCGTCCTTCACCGCAGTGACCTCCTGGGGCCCAGCGCCCGACTCTGTGCCTCGCATAGGATGGGCCCCAAGTCCCAGCCGACAGCAGCGCACGGACGCCTCCTGCCAGATGGCAGCGCGAGCCTCTGTTTATGATTAGGTGGCAGACTACACTCGGAACCCAGCAAGCCGATGATGAAAGCTGTTAAAAGAACATTGTTATATGACTTTTCATAGTTTCCCAAGTAAATATTACACTCACTGCTGCTTGAATTACTAATGCTTTGGAAGTGGAGGCTGAAATCCGTTCCCAAACAGACTCCCTTTTTTTCCCTGTCACCTAGGCGCTCGGCATTGTTGTCGAATTGTTTTCCCGGGCTCGCCCGTCCTCACAGCTCAGTACATTCCCTCCGAGTGATCTCTTGGCACCTCCGAAGCCCGAGTTTGCACAGCCACCTCATTTCCCAGCTCCTCCACGCCAGCTCCCTCCGCAGCAGGCAGCTTGCCGCAGGCAGGTGACCCTAAGGTCCTCCGCTGGAACGGCAGAAAAGGGAGCGAATGAAAGGCAGCCACGGCTCTGCCGAGCCTCTCCAAAGAGACCGGCTTTGCACAGGCAACTTCAGGTGGAAGGAAAGGACCCTGCTGGAAGTGTCACCTCTAGGCCCGCACTGCGGCACTTAACCTCTTCCTCAGGCTGCCCGGAGAGACAGCCGGAGAAAGTACCTTGGACCCAAACAGCTCTCGGGTCCTCACTGTTTTTATTACTGCTTATAAAAGCTAGTAAACAGATGGTTTGGGTTAGAGAAAATATGCAGTCAGGGTTATTAAAAAGAAAAAAAGCAAGCAAGCAGAAGAATGAGGAGAGGAAAGGAAAAAGCAAGAAGGCTTGTATAACAGCAAGGACGCTGACAGCTCGCCAATCCAAACGCCCCTGGTCCTGTGTGTGTGTCTCTCTGTGTGGTGGTCTGTCCCAAAAGAAGCCCCCAAGAAGTCCAATCTCACATGGAAAACGCACTCCCTCCTCTCACCAGCCCACTTCCTATATTCTGTCCCACACATACTTGTGACATGCTGGTAAGATGAGTTTGGTGGTACCTGGAGCCAGAGGAAGGGAATGAAGGTTGACCCCAGAAGAGGCTGTGGATGGCCACAGAGGTAGACAGGGAGGGAGGACAGGAAGCTTACAGGTCTCTCTGGAGGAAGAGGCACCCCGGCTATGAATTTCCTGCAAGAATAGAGAGGGCAGCCAGGGCGCTGGGGGCTCGGTTATGCACCTGGCAGCGACCTTGGCTGAATGAGGCTGCTGGCTCACACCAGTCCTAAGAGACTACAGGACGGATGGGCCTGGGATTGAACCACAGGACTAAGATGCTTGAGCAAGGAGGGGGCAAAGATGCTTCTTCCACCCTCCAGAGACAGCCGCTTCCCTCGCCCCTAGCAGCCCCCAAGGAGAGAAACTGGGTACAAGATTCTGTGCAAGACATGGGGGGAAGAGAGGATCGGCAGGGACATGGTCCTCGTCAACCTGTATTGTGGTCCTATCCAGCTACTGAGGGAACTTGTCCCACATCAGAGAGCAAGAAGCCACAAGAGGCCAAAAGAAGCCACGTGTGACCCCTGAGCATCTAGAAGAAACTTAAGACAGCAAGGCCTGGGTGCTTGGGGCCTTGGGGCCAGGACTCCACAAGAGGTGGGCAGAGATTTCTGTCTCTTTCACTTCAGCTAAAGCAACAAAGACAGAATCAGAATGAAGATGGGGACACCAAGGAGCCGGGAAGGAGCCCGCAGGGCAGATGGAACTGCAGTCCTTCCAGGTCAGCCATGGGCAGAGGGCTGGTCCAAGGCAGTGGCCTCCAAGTGTGGCCCCCAGAACTGCTCCTGGTCGGCTGATGGTTTGCTGCTAGTCTGCCACAGTGTAAGTATAGAAATCAAGAGTTAGTTGGCCGGGTGCGATGGTTCACACCTGTAATCCCAGCACTTTGGGAGGCCAAGGCGGGTGGATCACCTGAGGTCAGGAGTTCTAGACCAGCCTGGCCAACATGGCGAAACCCCATCTCTACTAAAAATACACAAAAAATTAGCCAGGCATGATGGCAGGTGCCTGTAATCCCAGCTAGGCGGCTGGGAGGCTGAGGCAGAAGAATCACTTGAACTTGGGAGGCGGAGGTTGTAGTGAGCAGAGATCATGCTACTGCACTCCAGCCTGGGCGACAAAGTGAGACTCCATCTCAAAAAAAGAAAAAAAAAAAAAGAAATCAAGAGTAAGCGCTTAGAAACGTTTAGATACCTTTTCCCCCTCGTCATGTTTGTTCTGCTTATATTTTTTGAAATGTCATATGCAGGATGGGTGCAGTGGTTCACATGTGTAATCCTAGCACTTTGGGAGGCCAAGGCAAGAGAATCAGTTGAGCCCAGGAGTTCAAGACCAGCCTGGGCAACATACCAAGACCCCGTCTCTACAAAAAAATCAAAATATTAGCGGGTGTGGTGACACACACCTGTAATCGCAGCTACTCGGGAGGCTGGCACAGGGGAGGATCAGTTAAGCCCAGGAGGTTGAAGCTGTGGTGAGCTGTGATTGTGCCACTGCACTCCAGCCTAGGCGACAGAGTGAGAGCCTACCTCAAAAAAGAAATAAAGGCCAGGCATGGTGGCTCACGCCTGTAATCCCAACACTTTGGGAAGCCAAGGTGGGCGGATCATTTGAGGTCAAGAGTTCGAGGCCAGCCTGGCCAACGTGGTGAAACCCCGTCTGTACTAAAAATATAAAAATTAGCCAGGAGTGGTGGTGCATGCCTTTAGGCCCAGCTACTCGGGAGGGTGAGACAGGATAATCGCTTGAACCTGGGAGACTGAGATTGCAGTAAACTGAGGTTGTGCCACTGCACTCTAGCCTAGGCAATAGAGAGAGACTCCGTCTCAAAACATAAAGAAATAAAAAATAGGGGCTGGGCATGGTGACTCACACCTGTAATCCCAGCACTTTGGGAGGCCGAGGAGGGTGGATCACTTGAGGTCAGGAGTTTGAGACCAGCCTGACCAACATGGTGAAACCCCGTCTCTACTAAAAAATATATAAAATTAGCCAGGCATGGTGGCGCACACCTGTAATCCCAGCTACTTGGCAGGCTGAGGCAGGAGAATTGCCTGAACCTGAGAGGCAGAGGTTGCAGTGAGCTGAGATTGCACCATTGCACTCCAGCCTGGGCAATAAGAGCGAAACTCCATCTCAAAAAAAATGAAAGAAAGAAAAGGAAGGAAGGAAGGAAGGAAGGAAGGCCGGCCGGCCAGGTGCAGTGGCTCACACCTGTAATACCAACACTTTGGGAGGCCAAAGCCGGCAAATCGTCTGAGCTCAGGAGTTTGAGACCAGCCTGGGCAACATGGTGAAACCCCGTCTTTACTAAAAATACAAAAATTATCTGGGCCTGGTGGTGCATGCCTGTAATCCCAGCTACTCGGGGGGCTGAGGCAGGCGAATCCCTTGAAACTGGGAGGCAGAGGTTGCAGCAAGCCAAGATCGTGCCACTGCACTCCAACCTGGGCAACAAAGTGAGATTCTGTCTCGAAAAAAAAAAAAAAAAAAAAGGAGTGACTGGAGCCCGCCCTGCAGTGGAGGGATGCCCTGACTGCAAAGACTATGGAGCTGCCCCCAGCATCCTGCCAGGAGAAATGAGGACTTTGGGGGCCAGGGTTCCAGAGACCCCTCAACCTGCCTCAGGCTTGTTAGTGATACGGTACTACTCTCTGTCCCCCAAACTGACACCAGGCGGATACAAACCCCAGTTACAAGGTACAAGGGAAAATGATGCTGGGCCTTTTAAAATAGTCAAGACCATGGCCTGTGGGCACAGGGAAAGTGCCTTCAGGCTGCGCACAGTGGCTTGCGCCTATAATCCCAGCACTTAGGGAGACTGAGGCAGGCAGACCACCTGAGGTCAGGAGTTTGAGACCAGCCTGGTCAACACAGTGAAACCCCATCTCTACTAAAAATACAAAAATTAGCTGGCTGTGGAGGCTGTCACCTGTAATCCCAGTTACTTGGGAGGCTGAGGCAGGAGAATCACTTGAACCCAGGAGGCAAAAGTTGCTGTGAGCGGAGATCGTGCCACTGCACTCCAGCCTGGGCAACTGAGCAAGACTCCAGCTCAAATAAATAAATAAATAAGAAAGTGCTTTCTATTTCCTTTATTCTCTCCTCGCCGGTGCTGGAGGTGAGGAGACCAACTCAAGCCTAAAAATCCCACTGGCTTCAACCCAAAAGAGAACAGAGTGTATGATTCCATTTATAGAAAGCACAAAAACAAGCAAAAGTAGCCAATGAGGAGACGGCATGATCTGTGCAGCAAACCAACACAGCACCCACTCACCTACGTAACAAACCTACACATCCCGCACATGTATCCCAGAACTTCAAGTTAAAAAAGAAACAGAAAACAAACTGACCAGCAACCAGCGCCGTGAGAAGTTAGAATGGCACTCACTTTGGGGGTGGAGTGACAAGGACTGGGGAGTAAGGAGGACTCCTGGGGGCTGGCTGTGTGCCTACCCTTGATCTGGGCGTGTTCCGTTTGCAAAAATTGCACAGTTGGTGAAAGGTGTATGCTTATGGTTTGTACACTTTGTACATGGATATCAAACTTCAATAAGAAGTTTTTAAAACCTGTAGGCTCTAACTACACGCAAAAATAAAATATTAGCACCGAGGTCTTGTGAGACTCCTGCTGTGTTAAAAGCACGCCATTGTAGGGACCCCAAAAAAAGAGCAATGACCCTGCAAGAGAAGCCGGGATTCGATTTTTGGGTCACTGTTTTCCCAGGTGGTTGCGGGGCAGGGGGTGGTTGACTCATTTTCCCTACTCCCCTCGCCCTGCCCTCGTCCCCACCATGTGGGGCTGGATGGGGGCCAAGGGCCGGGAGATTTGGGCCGTTGCCTTGGTGATGCTTAAATATTGGCTTCAAGTTGTGATGGTAAAATAAATAAGCAAGAGGCTTGGGGAGCTCCAACCGGCCCTGCCCGCTGTTCCCAGGTCGCCATTCAAAACCACAAAGGTGCCTCAAGTACTGTGAAGCCTGGAACTCTCACTTGGGTGGACGGGGGACAGGTTAGGAGCAGGATGTGTCCTGGATGCTCAGGGATCCACGCTGGCTGCAGATGTCCACTCTGAATAGACTCTCCTAAAATCCTAGCTCGGTTTTCTGGCAGCATAGCAGCCAGGAATGCAAATCCTGAGCATGGGGAAGTTTGCTCAACCTGCGAAGGCTGGATGGGCACTGAGGGATGTTCGAGAGCTACAATTCTGCTGTCAGGAGACGTGCTTGCCTTCAGAAGGTAAGGGCAAAGAAAACAGAGCTGTGTCTAGAGGCCAGGAGCCAGGCCACGTCCAGCCCCTAACTTGCCCCCTGTCCCCTGTGCTCCCCAGGTGAGAGTTCCAGGCTTCACAATACTTAAGTCACCTTTGTGGGCTTTGAATGGGAATCTGGGAACAGCTGGCAGGACCGGTTGGAGCTCCCCAAGGCTCTTGCTTATTTATTTTACCATCGCAACTTGAAGCCAACATGCAAACATCACCAAGGCTTACATGATGCCCCAGGCCCATCCTGGAACCAGGAAGCAGAGGAGCTGAGATTCCCAACAGAGCCCGAGAAGACGAGGACGCCGGTCCGGAAGTAGAGCAGAGCTTTGCCCAAGATAAACTCTCAGTTGTGGTCCTGCCTCTCTTGCCAAGATGCTATTTGACTTGGAGGTGTATAGCAAGTTCTTAGCTCCTCCGGGCCTCAGTTTCCCCATCTGCAAACCATTATTTTTATAGAGGAAGGCAGGAGAGAATGGGACTCCAGCCCTGGGAACACACCCTCCCAGGCGTATCCCAGCGCTCCCTGGCCAGGCAGCTGTGGCAGATGTGCAGAACATCTTCCAGGGTTTACAACTCGGCTGCCCTCAGGGAAGTGGAAACTGTTGGCCTCACCCATTCCCAAAGCATCCAAATCATAAACCGCCACTAAAGCCTTGGCTCGGAAGGTCTGATTGTCCTGCTGTGTGTGCAGGGGAGGGGAGAACACACAACGCTGGGCAGGGGTGGGGTGGGGACAGCTCCCTCCGGGCCAAGTTGAAGCACTGGGCAGAGCTGGGAGGGGCCGTGAGTGTTTGACAACTAGCATGAGGTCACAGCCGTCCTCCTCCTGGGGTGGGATGTATCAGCAGGCAGCGATTGGCCTGTAGGCCATGAATCACAGCTGCCAGCATCCCTATCGAAGGCCTCAGCCCTCGGCCCTGCAGCTGCCCTTCACAGCAGACTCCTTGCTTTCCCTCCACCTCTGTCCTTCAAGGGCTCCAACCTCAGCCGCCAGCCAGCAGGGCAGGGTGACACCCAGCAGCAGCAGGAGCTGGGGGCCCCTGGATACCCCGGGATGGTCCCCTCCAGGGCCACAGGCTGCTGCTCTGAAAGGTGACAGAGCTATCCTGACAGTCCCTCTTCCTGTGTCCACACCTCCTACCTCCCACCCGTGCAGAAGGCAGCACAGGGATCCTAGTGGTTGTTTATTGAGCACCTACTATGTGCTGTGTGTCAAAGGCTTTAGGTGATAACTCCTTTGAGAGGGTGTGTTCATTTCCTGGGGCTGCCATTTCAAGTCGTCATAAACTGGGTGACTGAAAAGAGCAGAAATGAGTTCTTTTGCAGTTCAGGAGTCCAGAAGTCCAAAATCAAGATATCGGCAGGCCACAATCTCTCTGAAGCCTTTAAGATAGAATCCTTCCTGGCCTCTTCCAGCTTCCAGGAGCTCCAGGCGTTCCCTGGCTGGTGGCTGTATCACCCCACTGTCTGTCTCTGTCTTCCCACAGCCGTCTCCCCTCTGTGAATGCCTCCACATCTCCTCTTTTTATAAGCACACCAGCCACTGGATACAGGGCCCACCCTACATCCAGGATGACGTCATATCAGGATCCTTAATTACCTCTGCAAAGGCCCTATTTCCAAATAAGGTCACATTCTAAGGGTCTGGGTGCACATGAATCATGGGGGCCTGCCCACTTCGTACAGATGAGAAAACTGGGGATCAGTGGTGTGAAGTGCTTTGCACGGCGTCCCTCAGCTGGGAAGTGGTAGAGTCAGGATTTGAACCCAGGCCACCTGGCCCAGGACCCACCAGCCGTACTGTCTTTGCCAGAAGCCAACCTCTTCGAGAATTCCTGTCCTGCAACATCCAAGCAGCGGGGAAACACGTGGGAAATCCTCGGCCTTCAAGAGCAAAACCCGGTCCTGGCCAGGAGCGATGGCTCACACCTGTAATCCCAGCACTTTGGGAGGCCGAGGTGGGAGGATCACTTGAGTCCAGGAGTTCAAGACCAGCCTGGGCAACATAGCAAGATCCCCATCTCTACAAAAAATCAAAAATTAGGCAGGTGTGGTGCTGCACACCTGTGGCCCCAGCTACTCAGGAAGCTGAGGCAAGAGAATCACTTGAGCCCAGGAGGTCAAGGCTGCAGTGAGCCGTGATCGTGCCACCTCACTCAGCTTAGTTGACAGAGTGAGACCTTGTCTAAAAAACAAACAAACAGGCCGGGCGCAGTGGCTCACACCTGTAATCCCAGCACTTTGGGAGGCCGAGGCAGGTGGATCACAAGGTCAGGAGATCGAGACCATCCTGGCTAACTCGGTGAAACCCCATCTCTACTAAAAATACAAAAAATTAGCCAGGCGTGGTGGCAGGTGCCTGTAGTCCCAGCTACTCAGGAGGCTGAGGCAGGAGAATGGGGTGAACCCGGGAGGTGGAGCTTGCAGTGAGCCGAGATCGTGCCACTGCACTCCAGCCTGGGCGACAGAGTGAGACTCCATCTAAAAAAAAAAAAAAAAATGTGGTTCCATACTCCAGTTATCCTCTAACTTCAATTTGTGGGAAAATCCCTGAAAGGAGCTTGCAGAATCAACTTGAGATTCTGACCCATGCAGCGGGTGGAAGTGGGTACAGGCGGACTAGACCCCCAGGCCGGAGCTTAGCCTGTCTCCAGCTCAAAGAAGGAGCAGAGACTGGGCTCGGTGGCTCGCGTCTGTAATCCCAGCACTTGGCAAGGCCAAGACGAGTGGATCACCTGAGGTCAGGAGTTCAAGACCAGCCTGACCAACATGGAGAAACCCCATCTCTACTAAAAATACAAAAATTAGCTGGGTGTGGTGGCGCACACCTATAATCCTAGCTACTGGGGAGGCTGAGGCAGGAGAACTGCTTGAACACAGGAGGCAGAGGTTGCAGTGAGCTGAGATTGTGCCACTGCACTCCCCTGGGTGACAGAGTGAGACTCTGCCAAAAAAAAAAAAAAAAAATCAAAGAGGAGCAGAGAGCACAATTCAGCCCAAGAGACGGGTCCCCATGTCCACGCCAGACAAGCGCAGTGCCAGCCTGCTGGGGACCAGAAGTCATCATCCCACCACCGCCAGCTTGCGCTGAGCAACCCAAGGAAGAGGGTTTGGATGGAAACTCCGGTTCCTGAAGGAGCCAACGCAGGCTCGCTCTGGGAGAGCCCCGAGGCAGCTCTGGGCTCTGCCCAAACCCCAGCATGGAGGATTTGCTCAGAAAGTGAGCCAAAACCCTCTTTCCTCTTTACAATTCCAGTGTGCATGGCTCCTCCCCAAGCCCAGCCCTTTCTCATGGTGGCGTCACCAAGCATACCCCACGCCAAGCGATGACGGAAATTCGGTGCTCCAAGTCTTCCCGGCCCGCTGGAGCTGCAGCTTGGACCCTAAGTTGTGACAGCACCCTCTCCTCCACCCACAGCCCAGAGGAACACAGGTGCAGCTGGCTAAAGGTCTGCCAGGAAAACCCGGTCACCAGCTCTCCTCTGAACAAGATGTCCCTGGCACCTCACTGGAGCTTGCTCGACCAGATCTCATGAAAATACAGGAACTGGCCTCTGGAGAAGCCACAGCGGCATGCCCACGGTCCCAGCAGTGGACTACGGCCCTGCCAGCCACCATGCCCGGAATTACCCTGTAGTAGCCTCTGGCTTAAAATCCACTGTGGGTCCCAAACCCTCTGAAGTTTAAAAAGGGAGAAAACAGGCAGAAAAGGAAGGAAAGGAGTCACCTCGTCTAGCAGCCCCTATGGAGGTGGGGAGTGTCCCAGGACATCTGGGGATGAGGGACAGGGACAACTGTCATTTTAAAATTTTTTTACTGAGATGAGATTTGCATTACATAAAAATCACCATTTTATTTATTTTTATTTTATTATTATTTTTTTTTGAGGTGGAGTCTTGCTTTGTCGCCCAGGCTGGAGTTCAGTGGCGCAATCTCGGCTCACTGCAGCCTCTGCCTCCCAGGTTCAAGCAATTCTTCTAACTCAGCCTCCTGAGTAGCTGGGACCACAGGTGCCTGCCATCACGCCCAGGTAATTTTTGTATATTTAACAGAGAAGGGGTTTCACCATGTTGGCCAGGCTGGTCTGAAACTCCTGACCTCAAGGGATCCACCCACCTCAGCCTCCCAAAGTTCTGGAATTACAGGCATGAGCTGCCGTGCCAGGCCAAAATTCACCATTTTTAAAGTGACCAGTTTGCCAGGCATGGTGCCTCATACTTGTAATTCCAGCACTTTGGGAGGCCAAGGCAGGAGGTGACTTGTGCCCAGGAATTCAAGACTAGCTTGCACAACATAGTGAGACCCCACCTCTAAAAAAAAAAAAAAAAAAAATTTTTTTTTAATTAGCTGGGCATGATGGCATGCACCTGTAGTCCCAGCTACTCAGGAGCCCAAGGCGGGAGGATTGCTTGAGCCTAGAACCTAGGTTGAGGCTGCATTGAGCTGTGATCACACCACTGCACTCCAGCTTGGGCAACAGAGTGAGATCCTGTCTCAAATAAATAAATAAATAAAATTAAAGTGAACAATTTGGTGGCATTTAGTACAATCACAGTGTCATGCAACCTAGTTCCAAAACATTTTTATCCCCCCAAAAGGAAACTCCCTACCCATGAAGCAGTCACTCCTCCTCCTCACGCCCCATCACTCCCATCACCCACTAGTCAGCATTCTGACTCTATGATTTATGCATTCTGGGCATTTCATACAAATGGAGTCAGACATCTGCACAGCTCCCTTCTCTCCTTGTCCTGACCTCCCTTCAGTCCCCGTGGCTGCCTCACCCCCTGCTTTCAGAGGCAGGCGCATGGCCCAAGGTGTGCAAATCAGAGTCATCATGATTCGTTTCTGAGGGGAGCTTGTGACTCAATCCCAGCCCATGAGAACACTCTCAGGACATCTGCTGAATCTGCAGGACAGGAGGCTGGAGTCGCTGGCAGTCACCTTTGCTGCCACACAGGGCACACCCACCTGAGAATCAGACATACATGGAGGAAAGCAGAGACAAAGGGGAGGCCCATTCCTGTCAATATCACCTAAGCTCCTGGATCCAGCTCTGCCTGAAGGCAGAACTAGCCTTAGAGGCCGTTTACTTTTGAAAACCATTAATACCTTCTGTACTTAAGTTAGTTGGAACTAGTCTGTAATTTGCAACTAAAAGAGACCTGATTAATATTTGTGGCAAGCAGGACTCCACTTTCACTCTTCTGCCCTGGCACCTTCCCATTCCTTGTGGAATAAAATGCAACCTCCCTCTTAAGGGGTCCTTCCTCTCCTTTGAGGCTTTGTACCCCTGCCTCTCAGTTAACACACCAGCCCCACAATTTTTCTCACACACACACATGCATGACACACCCCCACACACACACACATATGCACCCACAGACACACACACATATACACACACATATGCACCCACACACATATACACATGCATACACACACATGCTTCACACATATGCACACACATGCACATACACGTATACACACATATATACACACATATATACACACATGCATACACATATGCTACACATACATATGCACACACATGCACCCACACACACGTATACACACATATACACACCCGCATATACACATGCATACACACATGCTACACACACATACACACATACATGCACCCACAAACACACGCATATACACATGCATACACACATGCTACACACACATATGCACACACATGCACCCACAAACACACGCATATACACATGCATACACACATGCTACACACACATATGCACACACATGCACCCACAAACACACGCATATACACATGCATACACACATGCTACACACACATATGCACACACATGCACCCACAAACACACGCATATACACATGCATACACACATGCTACACACACATATGCACACACATGCACCCACAGACATATGCATATACACATGCATACACACATGCTACACACACATATGCACACACATGCACCCACAGACATACGCATATACACATGCATACACACATGCTACACACACATATGCACACACATGCACCCACAGACACACGCATATACACATGCATTTACTCACAAGCATACCCACACGCTAGACACACACACACAGGCACCCACACGCATACACATGTATACTCATGCACATACACACATTCATACACACACGCTACACACACACATATGCACCTACAGACATACACACACATATACACATGCATATACACGCATGCATACCTGCACATAACACTTCCTCCTGCCATAGGGTCCTTGCTCTTGTCTCCTCTGCCTGGACACTCTCATTGCCCCTCCCAGCCCCTAAACGCTTACTCATCCTTTCACACTCGATTCAGGCGTGACCCCATCCAAAAACACTTCCCTGACTCAGCACCCTGCTCTCCTCCATCTGGAAGGCAGCCTCCTGGGTCTCCCACAACCCCACGTGTGGTTCCTCGCAGCACTGGCCCTCACGTTCCTGTCAGTTATCTGTCTGTGTCTCCCGTCTGCCCCCAGCACAGCCACACTGCGATTTTTCAGGGCAAGGTATGTATCTGGCCATGGCTGCCCAGTACCATGCTTGGGCCATATTAAGACCTCAGTTCACCTTTGTCGAATGAAGGAATGAACACAATGTGCTGGAACACTGTTTTAAAAGAGAGGTTATTGGCCAGGCGCAGTGGCTTACGCTGTAATCCTAGCACTTTGGGAGGCCGAAGTGGGTGGATCACCTGAGGTCAGGAGTTCAAGACCAGCCTGACCAACATGGTGAAACCCCATCTCTACTAAAAATACAAAAAACTAGCCAGACATGGTGGCATGCACCCGTAATCCCAGCTACTCAAGAGGTTGAGGCAGGAGAATCGCTTGAACAAGGAGGCAGAGGTTGCAGTGAGACAAGATTGCGCCATTGCACTCCAGCCTGGGAGACAAGAGCAAAAACTCCATCAAAAAAAAAAAAAAAGAGGTTATTTTCCAAGTTTTCTCCAAAGATACAGAGTTTAAATTTATGCCAGCAGCCTTTATCCAAGCAAGTGGCCAGCTCCCATTCTGTCCCATATTTAAGGATGCAATTTCTAATACTGCAGCCATCAGCTGTTGCTTCTGCTGAGGTCAACCGCTGGAGCCCCCCTGCTCCCTTGCCTGCAGTGGCTCACAGGGAGACCTCTGACACCAACAGCTGGAGGAGGGGTGGAGGTCGCCCCCCAGCCCCAGTGATCTGACTAGGCCTTTCAACACCACCCAAAGTCTGTCTGATGCTCTCATAGTGACTGCATTCATGGGTTTTTGTTGTTGTTGTGTTTTTTTTTTGAGACGGAGTCTTGCTCTGTCGCCCAGGCTGGAGTGCAGTGGCTCAATGTCAGCTCACTGCAGCGTCTGCCTCTCTGGTTCAAGGGATTCTCCTGCCTCAGCCTCCTAAGTAGCTAGGACTATAGGTGCATGCCACCACGTCTGGCTAATTTTTGTATTTTTAATAGAGGTGGGGTTTCATCATGTTGGCCAGGCTGGTCTCGAACTTCTGACCTCAAGTGATCCTCCCACCTCGGCCTCCCAAAGTGCTGGGATTACAGGCTTGAGCCACCCCACCCGGCCGCATTCTCGTTTTTCAATGTGAGAGCCCAGAGACTGTTAGACAGGGTCATGCACTGTCCCCCACTTCCTCACTTGATTCTAACTTGGAGACCAGCAAAGATAGTGATGTCAGGCCTTTCGCCTGACCATCGCCTCTGGATGCCAGCTAAGGTGTGGACAGATGGGTGGGGCTAAGCTGGGTGACCCAGGACTGCTTGGAAACTGGCTACCAAGAGAGGACCTGAGCCAAAGGACCGAGATGCATAGTTCCTTCGAACTGCAGGCAAGACCAGTTATGATTCCTTGGGGTGGACTCGCTCCCCTGCTGGTGCCACCGTGGACTTGTCAGGGAGCAAAGGTTGTTTTTCCATGCCCCTTGGAGCTGCTGGGCTTTGGCGCCAACTGTCATATTTACCTCCCCTGGACCAGCTCCACACCCAGCCCCTAGAATTCTTTTCTTTTCTTTTTTTTTTTTTTTTTTTTTGAAGTGGAGTCTCCCTCTGTTACCCAGGCTGGAGTGCAGTGGTGCAATCTCGGCTCACTGCAACCTCTGCGTCCTGGGTTCATGTAATTCTCCTGCCTCAGCCTCCCAAGTAGCTGGGATTACAGACAGCCGCCACCACGCCCGGCTAATTTTGTACATTTAGTAGAGGCGGGGTTTCACCATGTTGGCCAGGTTGGTCTTGAACTCCTGACCTCAGGTGATCCTCCTGCCTTGGCCTCCCAAAGTGCTGGGATTACAGGTATGAGCCACCACACTCGGCTCCAGCCCCTAAAATTGTAATAACTTAGTCTCTCCTAAGACTTAGCCTAAAAGAACAAACAAGCCCCCCTTTCCACACTGTCCCGGGGGAACCCAGCACTGGCTGAGTGCCAGCAGGTGTGGCTTCTCTCCTGTACTCAGCCCGGCAGGTGCTGGCTGGCCCAAAGCTTCGTCCTCTGGAAGCCTCCTTCACCCTCCTGTCGTACAAGCACCTACTCTTCCCTCCCTGCCACGCGCTCACTTTGGGCTCACTTAGCGAACCTCCAAGTTCCCAGCCAGACCCAGCATCCGTGATGGATGACCCTGGAAACATGGACTCAGCTTTGAGATTCCTCTGGAAATTACAGTCAAAGCTTCCTTCACAGGGACTCATTTTTCCAGGAACATTTTCTACCAATTTGGGGAAGGTGGGAGTGTCTTATTCATTCATTCATTTACCCAGCACCTACACTGAGCCAGGTGCTCTGCCAGGTAATGGACGGGGCACAGATATTTCAGGCAGTGCCCACCCTGGACCCTACAACAGAACAACCAGGTGCTAGAAGAACACAGTCATAAAGTGCTCTGGGAACAGAGAGAAGGAGAGAGCTAGGGTACCTCTGAGGACTACCCTCTGTTCGTTTATGTCACAAAAACACATAGAACATTCTGTGCCACCATTGTTTTGCAGTGTGCAAATCTGTGCAAACCTACCCCCAAAGTCCAAGGGAGCTGAGAGGTAGAACAAAGAGGCTGATAAATTCTTTCTGAGAAAGGAACTTTTTTTCTCTGTCTTTGAGACAGAGTCTCGCTCTGTCACCCATGCTGGAGTGCAGTGGGTCCAGATCTCGACTCACTGCAACTTCTCCCTCCCGAGTTCAAGTGATTCTCTTGCCTCAGCCTCTCAAGTAGCTGGGATTACAGGCACCTGCCACTGCACCTGGCTAATTTTTGTATTTTTAGTAGAGACGGGGTCTCACCATGTTGGCCAAGCTGGTCTCAAACTCCCGACCTCAAATGGTCCACCTGCCTCGGCCTCCCGACATGCTGGAATCACAGGCATGAACTACCGCACCCAGCCTCAGAAAGGAACATTTAATAGGTACTTAGGTACAGAAGCTATCATTTCAGGCGGCCGCAGGGTAAGATGATGGATCCCTACGCCATTCACTCCCAGACCCAGGGCTTATACAGCAATAGGGAAGCAATGTATAAGACAATTGTAGAGAAAGGTAAGCATGCCAAATGAATCTGTCTAAGGGCAGGGCTTATGGTCCAGGTTGTTCTGGGACTGAGTATGGTGGCTCTTACCCGTAATCCCAGCACTTTGGGAGGCTGAGGTGGGAAGATCTTTGGAGGCTGGGAGTTCAAGACCAGCCTGGGCAATATAGTGAGACCCTGTCTCTATTTATATTCTTTAATATATTTTTTGAAAGGTGATTTTGACCTAAAGGCAGAATTTGCTATAAGTACGTATTCTTACACAAGAGCAGTAGACAAAATAAAAATCTTAGAGGCATTCCTGGAACTGGTGTTAATCAGACGTCAACACAGCGGGTTAGTGTCCTAGACAGAGCTGCTTTGGCCTGCACACAGGCATTGTTCTAAGTATGTTACAAATGCTAAGTTGCTTAATTCTCATAAAGACTTTACGAGGCAGGCACTATTATTACCACATTTTATAGATGCAAGGGCACAGAGAGGTTAAGCAGCCTGCCCGGGGTCACCCCATTGCTAAGTGGCAGAGTGACATTTGTATCCCAGCACTCTGGCTCCAGGCCCCTGCTGTTAGCCACTGACAAGGCTGCCTCTGCTGATGGAGGGGCTCTCCAGCTGAGCAAGGGTGCCAAGCCTGAGCCAGCTGCCGGGCCACTCAGGGAGCGACACAGGCATATCTTGACACGAAGGAGCACAGAGGGAGCACTCTGGGAGCACCCTGCTCAGCCAAGCAACCTTGAGGTCAGAGGCCTGCCGAGCCAAGAGGCTCCAAGGGGAACTATGAACTCCCGGGCTGGACCGCTCCATCTTTGTTCACAGCCTTCAAGGGAGAGCTCCAAGGACCGTGTGAGTCTCCGCAGGGGAGCCATGGGAGGTGGCCTCCCCTCCCCAGACGACAAGGTTTGGTGCCTGCCCTTGAGTGAACGGTTTGTCCCTGAAGGAAAAACAAAACAATCAAATGCAGCTCAGGGTAAAGGATGTTCCCGCTGCTACTCCACCAGGGAGAGGGAGTGCACTCATGAGAAGGACTCGCTTTTGTAGAAGCAGGTATGTGTTTTTCCTGGCCTGGAGCCCATGACAACCGTGTCATAAACGGCGTGCCAGAGAGCGTGCTCTGCGTGCTCTGCGCTGGCCCCATGAGGCCCACATCACCTCTCCCAGAGGGCTGGAGAGCGAGCAGCAACACAGGAGGTTCCGGCAGGTCCTGGCCTTAAGGGTCACCGCCTCCTTGTGACAGCCGACTCCACTCCTGGAAAGAGGAAAAGGAGAAATCCTAGAACCAGGAGCCGATCCCATCCAAGTGGTCTCTGCCCTCAGAAACAGGCAATGCTGGAGACAGGCATCCCCCTCCAGGATGGAAACCACACGGGCCCCAATTTCTGTCTGTCCTGTTTGCCACTGGGTCCCTAAAATACCACTGGGTGTCTAAAATACCATTTTTTCTCTAAAGGATTCGATGTGAGAAGCTTAGGCTTTGCAGTTCACCAGTCTCGGTGCAAATCCTCCACTTGGGGCAAATCCTCCACTCCGCCATTGGAGAGCACACACGGCCTACAGCTTCTGAACAGATGAAGCCTTGTCCCAATCAAACGTTATATATGGACACTGAAATGGGATTTTCTTTTCTTTTTTTTTTTTTTTTTTTTTGAGAAGGAGTCTCACTCTGTCATTCAGGCTGGAGTGCAGTGGCATGATCTCAGCTCACTGCAACCTCCGCCTCCCAAATTCAAGCAATTTTCCTGCCTCAGCCCCCTGAGTAGCTGGGGTTACAGGCACCCACCACCATGTCCAGCTAATTTTTGTATTTTTAGTAGAGATGAGTTTTCACCATGTTGGCCAGGCTGGCCTCGAACTCCTGACCACAAGTGATCCGCCCACCTTGGCCTCCCAAAATGCTGGGATTACAGGTGTAAGCTACCACTCCCAGCCTGAAATTTGATTTTCATATCATTGTCAGAGGTCATGAACTACTACCCTTTTTTTTTTTTTTTTTTTTTTTTTTTTGAGATGGAGTCTTGCTCTGTTGCTCAAGCTGCAGTGGTATGGTCTCGCCTCATTGCAACCTCCACCTCCCAGGTTCAAGTGATTCTTCTGCCTCAGCCTCCAGAGTAGCTGGGATTACAGGCATGCGCCACCACACCCAGCTAACTTTTGTATTTCTAGTAGAGATGGGGTTTTGTCCAGCCTGGTATCAAACTCCTGACCTCAGGTGATCCATCTGCCATGGTGTCCCAAAGTGCTGGGATTACAGGCAGGAGGCAATGCGCCCAGCCATGAACTATTGTTCTTCTTTTGATTTATATTCCCAACCATTAAGAAAAGCACAAACTTGGCCTAGCGCAGTGGCTCACACCTGTAATCCCAGCCCTTTGGGAGGCTGAGGCTAGAGGGTTGCTTGAGCTCAAGAGTTCAAGACCAGCCTGGCCAACATGGCAAAACCTCATCTCTACTAAAAACACAAAAATTTAGCCCAGCATGGTGGTGTGCACCTGTAGTCGCAGCTACTTGGGAGGCTGAAGCAGGAGGATCACTTGAGCCCAGGAAGCAGAAGTTGCATGAACCAAGATCATACCACTGCACTCCAGTCTGGCAACAGAGTGAGAACCTGTCTCAAAAAAAAAAAAAAGTAAAAACCGTCCTTTGCTTGCAAGTTGTACAAAAACAGGCGGCAGGTGGGGTTTGGCCTGCAGGCTATAGTTTGCTGACCCCTGACACCTGATTTTGTGGCCACAGCCCCATGGAATTAAACCCAAATAGAAGGCTCCCAGTGCTCTGCCAATGAGGGATCCCCTGCCCCTCTGCATGGACCCCCATCTAACGACTGCAGTTCTCAGTTCTCAGTTCGCACCTCTCCTGTGGGCTCTCGGGATCATGCTTGCCCCTCCCTTTCCAGCACTCACTTGTTTTTTGAGACTCAGTTCCAGTGTCTCAGGCTCTGGGAGCCCTCTCTGGATACCCTGTAGGGTTCTGATGCACCTCTCTTTACTGCCAAGCCCCAGCAACTAGCCCCTCAATGCACTTGTTGCCAAGTCTGATGGTGGCGGTTTGTTACTTGGCCTCCTCCGACGGCCCGGAAGCTACTGGAGGGCCAGGCATGGGTCTTCCAGCTCCCTCTCCCAGTGCTTGGAACGTGGTACATGCTCTGTAAGTGCTCATTGGGATCCTCTGTCCAGCCCACTCCCTTCTCCTCCTCCTCTTCCTCCTTCCCCGAGTCTCTCAGCCTCTAAGATTGGCTGGCGCAGAACTCAAGACTGGAGTCTTGTTTTCTCCACCCACCTTCACGTCGTAAGTGAGCTCTCCCCAACTCAGGGCTCTAACGTCATCTACGTGGTGACAACTCCCAAACATATATCTCCAGCCCCAACTTTTCCCATGAACCCCAGATCTGGAATGTGTTTAGCCACTCTTAAGGTTGGCTTCAACTACTAACAATGAATAGATAAAGGAGGCAATTGACCTGAAATTGGTAAACATGAGGGCGAGTCAGAAGCGTTGAGGCATCGTGACCCCATGGGACAGAGGATTACAGAAGTCAAAGAAACTGTCCCAAGAGAAACCAGTCAAATGGGGCCGGGCATGGTGGCTCACGCCTGTAATCCCAGCATACTGGGAGGCCGAGGTTGGTGGATCACCTAAGGTCAGGAGTTCAAAACCAGCCTGGCCAACATGGTGAAACCCCGTCTCTACCAAAAGTACAAAAATTAGCTGGGCATTGGTGGCGGGTGCCTGTAATCCCAGCTACTCAGGAGGCTGAGGCAGGAGAATCGCTTGAACCCAGGAGGCGGAGGTTGCAATGAGTTGAGATCGTACCACTGTACTCCAGCCTGGGTGACAGAGTGAGACTCCATCTCAAAAAAAAAAGAGAGAGAAAGAGAGAAAGAAAAGAAACCGGTCAAACGTTTGCTCAGCTCAGACCAGAGACCAGAAGCCCACTGACTGTTTACCCCTAATATTCCAAGAGCGTCCCAATTCATCTGTTTGCTCCTTCATCCTTCGCCCCCTGGCGGGATGAAGATGATCTCTGGCTCTTCCACCCATCTGCTATTTGAGACTCTCCTAGAAGGAGCAGAAAGCAGGCGTGCTGGTCCTCTTTGCTGAACTCTCCTCCCAGCCTGTGTTCCAGGGCCAGAGCCCTGTCCACAGCCCAGAAGATCGAGGCTGCAAACCCACACAAACGTGTGAAAGAGGCAGAGAGCCTGGAGATGAAACGCCCAAGTTGGGGAGGAGATGGTCACTCCCGACAGAATAGATCCTGAGACTTGATCTTGTAAAACGTTGACTGTATCAAGCAATGGAGTGTTTCCAGGGCCCTTGGGAGACCATTATTCTCCTCAACGGGTTTTTGGCCCAGAAATCGTCTTGAACCTCAGCCTATCACTTCCTTTTCATAATAGCACTTCATTCCTCCTCCTCACATCCTCCCAGACTCTCCCCAACTTCTCCTTCCATCTGGACCCTTAGCATCAGTCAGCATGAGGCCGCGTCTCCCCCAGGTCTGTGCCACAGCCAAGCTGTCATTTCATCTCCCCTCATAATTAGGCCCGACAGCCTCTCCATCACTTTTATTGCCTTTTCTCCTCAAAATTCCCTCCAAAGTCATCACTGAATTCCATATGGGAAGACTCAAAAGAAAGGGAAGGCCCCTGATAAGAAGCATCCTCTTATTTCCAGGGGTGCTTTTTGGTGTGAGTACTTCTCATCAGCCTGATTACAGACGCGGCTGCAGCCAGATGGAGAATGTTTGCAATACTCACGGGTTTCTGTTCTGTCTGAGCCTGAATCCAGCCTGGGTTTTCTCCCCTCTTTCTGGCCCGCGTTTCTGCCCTCTCCGGATCCTCTTTGTCAAGCCGTAAGAGGAGACTGCTCCCTGTTATGTCTCTGTTTCTCCCCGCAGAACATTCCATCCGAGAGCAGAGCCAGGAGCCCAGTGGGGAATCTTGGAGCCCCGAGTCCATTCCCACCAGCTCCTCCTGTCACTCCAGCATCCTAGGCCTCCTGTAAATGTCAGTGGAGGCCAGACACGGTGGCTCATGCCTGTAATCCCAGCGCTTTGGGAGGCTGAGACAGGAGGATCGCCCGAGGTCAGGAGTTCAAGACCAGCCTGGCCAACATAGTGAAACCCCATCTCTACAAAAAATACAAAAACTGACCAGGTGTGGTGGTGTACACCTGTAGTCCCAGCTACTCTGGAGGCTGAGGCAGGAGAATTGCTTGAACCCTGGAGGCAGAAGTTGCAGTGAACCGAGATAGCATCACTGCACTCCAGCCTGGGTGACAGAGTGAGGCTCTGTCTCAAAAAAAAAAAAAAAAAAAAAAAGTCAGTGGAGCATCTCCCATGTGCCCAGCCTTGCCGGGGAGCTTTGCCACATTGTCTCATTCCATCAAACAAACAAACAAACAAAATCCAGGTTTATTTTTTCCTTTTATTTTTCCTTTTTGTTCCTTTCTTTTGAGACAGGGTCTCACTCTGTTACCCAGGCAGGAGTGCAGTGGTGCAACTGTAGCTCACTGCAGCCTCCACCTCCTGGGCTCAAGTGATTCTCCCACCTCGGCCCCCCTGGGCAGCTGGGAACACAGGTGCATGCCACCACACAGTCCCAGCTACTCAGGAGGCTGAGGCAGGAGAATTGCTTGAACCTGGGAGGCAGAGATTGCAGTGAGCTAAGATCGTGCCACTGCACTCCAGCCTGGAGGACAGAGCGAGACTCCATCTCAAAATTTTTTTTTTATTTTTTGTAGAGACAGGGTTTCACCATGTGGCCCAGGCTGGACTTGAATTCCTGGGCTCAAGTGATCCTCCAGCTTCGGCCTCCCAAAGTGCTGGGATTACAGGCGTGGGCCACCACACCCAGCCACCTTAACCCTTTTTTTTTTTTTTTTTTTTTTTGAGATGGAGTCTCACTCTGTTGCCCAGGCTGGAGTGCAGTGGTGCAATCTTGGCTCACTACAACCTCCGCTTCCCGGGTTCAAGTGATTCTCCTGCCTCAGCCTCCCGAGTAGCTAGAACTACAGGCACGCACCACTGCCCCCAGCTATTACTTTTTGTATTTTTTTTAGAGACAGGGTTTCACCATGTTGACTAGGCTGGTCTCGAACTCCTGACCTCGTGATCTGCCTGCCTTGGCCTCCCAAAGTGTTGGGATTACAGGCATGAGACACTGCACCCAGCCCTACCATTTTTAAGTGACACCAATATTGCTGGCCTGAGCAAAATGAAGGATGGGGCTGCTAGGAACAAGGATAGGGAAGTCTGGGAGAAGCAAGTTTCCACCAGGCAAACGGAAGTGGCTTTGCAGAAGTTAAGTATGAGCTTCTCAGCGAGCCTCCCGTGGAGAGGCTGAGGAGGCAGCTCGGCATGGAGTCTGCAGTAAGGGGACACTTGGGGCTGGACTGATGGCTGGGCGTTACTTACAGCCTGAGACCTGCTGAGAGCACCTGGGGGTGAGCTGACCAGCAGAGAAGCAATCTAAGGACATGTAAGCGTCAGCAAGCTGGCAGCAGACTGAGAAGGGGCAGTCAGGGAGGCAGGAGGAGGATCCAGAGTGCTGTGGTCCCAAAAGCCAGGAAGGACATGCAGAAGAAGAGGAAGGCCAGGTGCAGAGGCTCACACCTGTAATCCCAGCACTTTGGGAGGCCGAGGCTGGCAGATCACGAGGTCGGGAGTTCGAGACCAGCCTGGCCAACATGGTGAAACCCCATCTCTACTAAAAAATACGAAAATTAGTTGGGTGTGGTAACTCGTGCCTGTCATCCCAGCTACTCGGGAGGCTGAGGCAGGAGAATCGCTTGAGCCTAGGAGGTGGAGGTTGCAGTGAGCCCAGATTGCACCACTGCACTCCAGCCTGGGCAACAAGAGCAAAATCCCATCTCAATAAAAGAAGGAGGAGGAAGAGGAAGAGGAGAAGCAAGAGGAGGAGGAGGAGGAGGAGGAGGAGGAGGAGGAGGAGGAGGAGGAGGAGGAGGAGGAGAAGGAGAAGGAGAAGGAGGAAAAGGAGAAGGAATTTGTTTGCTAGTTGAGTAAGACCAGGGCTGAGACAAGGTCACCGGCGAGCTTGACAAGGCTGATTTCAGGGGAGCAGTGAGGGCAAGTGGCTACCCAGAGAAGGTTTCAAGGCCTGCCCCTCACCATGGTTCTAGAAGGAATCCTTAGACATCCTGCCCACCTCGCTGGCCAAAAGGCAGCTCCTGCATTTCAGTCTATTTTTTTAAACCCTCACCATTTTTACCATTCTAAAGTGTATAACTCACTGGTTTTTAGCATATTCACAATGCGGTGTCATCATCGCCACTGTCTAATTGCAAGACACTTTCATCACACTGAAAAAAGACTCCATACAACAGTCATTCCCCAGCCCCACCTCCCCAGCCCCAGGCAACCACTAATCTATTTTCTGTCTTTACCAATTCGCCTGTTCAGAATATTTCATAACAATGGAATCATACGCTCTGTGGCCTTTGTGTCTGGCTTAGCATCATGTTTTCAAGGTTCATCTATGTACCAGTACTTCATTTCTTTTTATAGCTGAATAGTTTTTCTTTTTTTTTTTTTTTTAGACAGAGTCTCGCTGTGTCGCCCAGGCTGGAGTGCCGTGATGTGCAGTCTCGGCTCACTGCAATCTCTGCCTCTCGAGTTCAAGCAATTATCCTGCCTCAGCTTCCTGAGTAGCTGGGACTACAGGTGCATGCCACCATGCCTGGCTAATTTTTATTTTTAGTAGGGACAGAGTTTCGCCATTTTGGCCAGGCCGGTCTCGAACTCCTGACCTCAAATAATCCACCCGCCTTAGCTTCCCAAAGTGCTGGGATTACAGACGTGAGCCACCGCGCCTGGCCTGAACAGTATTTCATTGTGTGTGTTTTTAAAAATCTACACATTCTAGACCAGGCATGTTGGCTCACGTCTGTAATCCCAGCACTTTGGGAGGCCAAGATGGGCAGATCACCTGAGATCAGGAGTTCAAGACCAGCCTGACTAACAAGGTGAAACCCCGTCTCTACTAAAATACAAAAATTAGTCAGGCCTGGTGGTGTGCACCTATAATCCCAGCTATTCAAGAGGCTGTGGCAAGAGAATCACTTGAAACCGGGAGACAGTGAGCTGAAATCACACCATTGCCCTTCATCCTGGGCAACAAGATCAAAACTCCATCTCCAAAAAAAAAAAAAAGAAAAGAAATCTACGCATTTCGTTTATTTGTTGATGGACATTTGAATTGTTTCTGCTTGGGGGCTATTATGAATAGTGCTGCTAGCGGCAAGTTTTTGTGCTGACATATGTTCTCAATTCTCTTGGGTATATACATAGAAGTGGAATTTCTGGGTCATATGGTAACTCCATGTCCAGCTTTCTGAGGAACTGCCAATCTATGGGCCATTGCAATCGATTTTCCAGTCCCCATAGAAATGTCTGGGGGTGGGGGGTTGGACCCTTGTGAACTGTAATGTCTCATCTCCCTGGTCTGATTCCCTGGGCGTACACATGGGCAGCACACATATGTACATTGTGGGATGTGAACCCGTGCTGTAGACCCCAACTCATCAGAGTCTGCTTTCCAAGGAGCCAGTTTCATCAAGCAGTCTAGAGGCTGTCGTAGTAATCTGCAACTTCCGTGTTCTGGACCAAGCTCGCCCAGGGAAAGGGCAGGAGGCCCAGGGGCCCCCATCATACTCTCAGCTCCAGCATGGGAGGGAACGAAGCCTGCTCACGGCTGGGCACGGTGGGTCATGCCTGTAACCACAGCATTTTGGGAGGTGAGACAGGAAGATCACTTGAGGCCAGGAGTTCAAGGCTGCAGTGAGCTATGATCGTGCCACTGCACTCTAGCCTGGTCAACAAAGACCCCATCTCAAAAAATCAAATAAGGCCAGGTGTGGTGGCTCACGCCTATAATCACAGAACTCTGGGAGGCCCAAAAGTTGGCCTTCGCCTTCGCCTCATGCACATCTCAGGTTTGTGTGTAAAGTTTCCCCCAGCAAGGCGTTTGCAATCTCGGCAGATCTCAGAGCGGGTCACCCAGGTTCAGCCCTTGCCCAGCCTCTCTGTCCTGGGCAGGTTAGCTTGGTCTCGGGCTCCCCCTGGCGGACACTGAGCCATAGAAAGCCGCATCTGGAGGCAGGTGGTGGCTGGAGCAAGTGTGACTTGTCCAGCACTTTCTCCCAGCCCACTGCGTGCCTGTCATAAGGTAGGTCCCTTCACACCCAGATAAGGTGAGTCCCAGCCCCTGCAAAACCTCTTTTCCAGTTGTTAAGAACATTATATTATGGAGAGTTTCAAACATTAAAAAACAGAATAATCTCATGAACAATTAACACTCGGCCGGGCACAGTGGCTCACGCCTGTAATCCCAGTACTTTGGGAGGCCGAGGCAGGTGGATCGCTTGAGGTCAGGAGTTCGAGACCAGCCTGGCCAACATGGCAAAACCCCATCTCTACTAAAAGTACAAAAAATTATCAGGGTGTAGTGACGAGCGCCTATAATCCCAGCTACTCGGGACACTGAGGTAGGAGAATCTCTTCAATCCCGGAGGCGGAGATTTCAGTGAGCCAAGATCACACCACTGCACTCCAGCCTGGGCAACAGAATGAGACTCCGTCTCAAAAAAAAAAAAAAAAAAAAAAAGCACTTGACCAATCGCGTTCTCATTTCATATTCACCTGTATCCACTACCCCCAACGGTACTATGTTAAAGCAAATCCCAGATAACATGTTATTCCATCTGCAAATATTTGCACATGCATAAAAGATACGGACTCTTTAACATCAACACAATGTTATTACACACACCTAAAACAATTGATTCAACATCACTCACTTATCAGTGTCATATTATCAACAGTCTTATCAATGACAGAAATGTTCTTTTAAAAAAATTTTTGTAGGGCCTCACTATGTTGCCCAGTCTAGTTTTGAACTCCTGGCCTCAAGAGATCCTCTTGCCTCGGCCTCCCAATATTGAAGTTTAATGTCATTGATGTCCCCCTGGAAATCGGGGTGCCACCAGGAAACTGGCTCTGTGGCCGGTGATCAGGGCTGGAGGATGGCTGACTTTTTTTGGCAGGAGTGGAGAGCAGTCAAGGGCTCCTAGTCCAGACTGTGGCCGAGCTATGGAGCAGGTGCGGGGAGAGGCCAAGCAGTGGCCTCCGCTGCTGAGTCCAAACCTGGTCTCAGGTGCTTGGAGTTCCTTGTATATTTCACACCACAGGATCATTCACAGGCTGACTCATTCTTCTCAAGAGGCTCAGAAATCTCAGAAGGACTTAGACAAATGCTGGTCATTTGAAAGAGTGTAGGGGTCAATTGTACAGTATTTTTCCTTTTTTCCCTGCCAGTGCCTCAGGTACATTTTCTGTTTAAAAAATAGCTTTTCTGTAAAAATGCGATAGAACCACAGAGAGTTGGAGAAACTAGGACAGAAAGACGAATAAAGCCCCTATAGCTCCGACCACAGAATTCGCTGACTCAGTTCATTAACACATGACCCTGTTCATTAACACAACTGCAATCCCAGGCCACGTGCAAATCTAAATTATATGTTAAAATAGAAAACTCAGTTTTTTTCAACAAGTGATTTGCAAGTTAAAAACAAAAAGGTAAACAGAGAACCTAAAGATAAAAAGATTTAAATGGAAGAACAACCAATCTCAGTGGATCTTAATTCAAACTGATTTTAAAAAAAGAACAGCTGGGTGCAGTGGCTCACACCTGTAATCCCAGCACTTTGGGAGGCCAAGGAGGGCAGATCAGGAAGTCAGGAGTTCGAGACCTGGCCAACATGGTGAAACCCTGTCTCCACTAAAAATACAAAAATTAGCCAGGCTTGGTGGCGCACACCTGTAATTCCAGCTACTTTGGAGACTGAGGCAGAAGAATCACTTGAACCTGGGAGGCAGAGGTTGCAGTGAGCCAAGATCGTGCCATTGCACTCCGGCCTGGGCAACAAGAGCAAAACTCCATCTCAAAAAAAAAAAATTCAATATTGTATATTGTGACCAACTCAGATGTCACTTTGGGCCAACACAGCCCTTTGAAATTTAGACAAACATGGCTCGATGCCCTGATTTCACAGCCTGTGCAGGTCCACACTAAAATCACAAACACATTTGGGAAGCCGAGGCAGGCGGATCACTTGAGGTCTGGAGTTTGAGACTAGCCTGGCCAACACAGTGAAATCCCATCTCTACTAAAAATACAAAATTTAGCCAGGCATGGTAGCAGGCACCTGTAATCCCAGCAACTCGGGAGGCTGAGGCAGGAGAATTGCTTAAACCCAGGAGGCGGAAGTTGCAGTGAGCTGAGATCACACCACTGCATTCCAGCCTGGGCGATAGAGCAAACTCTATCTCAAAAAAAAATAAAAATAAAAATAAAAATCACAAACACAGACACAGTCACACAATTTCTTCCAGTTCTCAGTTCACTCCCATCATGCTTCCCAGTCTGCTCTTCCGGCTGTGGCTGTGCCACCACCCAGCTGTGGGACAGCTCACCTGCGCCTGTTGGCCAGTGGCCTCCAGAATCCAGCCACATTCAGGATGTCCTGGGACTCACACCTTACTAACAAGGAAGACCTGGGGGAAGGGGGGACTTCAGGGCTCCCTCAAAGGAGGACACAGGGGTGGCTATTAGCTGGCCAGGGGCCCATTTACATGAAAGATGTCATCAGCCATCAGAGGACAATAACAGAAAATAATACAAAAAGATGTTATTGGGCAGGTGTGGTGGCTCACAGATGTAATCCCAGCACTTTGGGAGGCTGAGGCGGGCAGATCGCTTGAGGTCAGGAGTTCAAGACCAGCCTGACCAACATGGTGAAAGCCCGTCTGTACGAAAAATACAAAAATTAGCTGGAAATCGCTTGAACCCGGGAGGCAGAAGTTGCAGTGAGCCAAGATCGTGCCACTGCACAGAGCAAGACTTCATCCAAAAAAAAAGATGTTATCAATAAATACTTTATCCTCGACCAGGCAAGGTTGCTCACACCTGTAATCCCAGCACTTTGGGAGGCTGAGACGGGCGGATCACGAGGTCAGGAGATCGAGACTAACCTGGCAAACACGGTGAAACCCGTCTCTATTAAAAATACAAAAAATTAGCTGGGTGTGGTGGCGGGTGCCTGTAGTCCCAGCTACTTGGGAGGCTGCGGCAGGAGAATGGCGTGAACCCGGGAGGCGGAGCTTGCAGTGAGCCGAGATCGCCCCACTGCACTCTAGCCTGGGCGACAGAGCGAGACTCCATCTCAAAAAAAAAAAAAAAATATATATATACACACACACACACACACACACACACACACACACACAAAAATTTTATTTGGAGTTGCTGGGAGAGAAGGAGGGGCAGGTAAAGCCCTGACACCCTCTCCTTTTAGCATCACCTTTGCGTGTCTTAACACTCAGCCTCCCTCAAAAACCAGGTGGCAGAGCCCTTCCTGGACTTCTCGCTCATAGTGGAAGGGTCCTGGGAGGGGGCCTCTCTGCATTCCCCACCCTGGCAGCTCTGGCTTAGTGAGTGGATGGGCTACCCTGGGCTGGTGTGGGCATTCCGTGGGGAAGGAGTTTTGCCTCTCTCCGCCTCTTGGGGTGTGTCCTGGGAGAGCCCGAGGGGCAGAGCGGGGAGGGGAGGGGCTTGGTCTTCGTCCTGGGTAAGGTTGGTAGTGGCTGGGTAAAGGGCTTTAGGGTACCATCTTCCAGAGGGGCCGCCAAGGGTCCACCAATCTGGTTCTGAAGATGGCGGCTCAGGACCCTCGAGAAAGCAGGCGGGGAGAAGACTCAGCGTGGCTACCGTCGGGGACCTTGATTAGTAGGTCATACCGCAGTGCCCACCGCAAGGGTGGCCGCTGGGGAGGCGAGTGCGGTCCCGCCCCAAGTAGCGCCCCAGAGCGGCCGCTCCTCGTGCAGCCACCAGGGGGCGCAGCGGCGCCAGCAGGAAGCACGGGAAAGGGGCCGCGATGGCCTGCGAGAAGAATGCGCCCGCCGCCGGCCGCGCTGCGTCATGCTCTGCTACCCCTCGGTCCTCACCAGCACTGCGGGCATGGGGTGGTAACTACCCTAGCTGGAAGGTGAGGGCGCCGGGATGTAAGCCCAGGGGAAGGCTCTCAACTGCCCCCGCCCTTGCTTCTCAATCGCCCTGCACACAGCCTCCCCCGAAACCAAAACCCCCCCAGGAGAGTGTGGTACCTCCCTTACAATCGATATGTCATTGTCACTAAAGTCAGAGCTGACACTGGGGCTCACTCCTGGTAGTTTTCATCCTACGGGCTTTGACAAATGTAAAATGTGTTATAGCGTGCATCCACTATTGTAGCGGCATAAGAATAGTTGTACTGCCCGAAAAATCCTCTGTTCTTTGCCTGTTCACCGCTTCCTGCCTCCCCCAACTCCTGGCCACCACTGAACTATTTACTGTCTCCACAGTTTTGTCTTTTGCAGAATGTCACATAGCTGGAATCATGCAGCATGCAGGCTTTTCAGACTGGCCTCTTTCACTAGTGATATGCACTCAAGCCTCCTTCTGTCTTGTCTTTACTTGGTAGCTCATTTCTTTTCAGCACTAAGTAATATTCCACTGTCTGAAGTTCCACCGTTTTGGGGGTTTTTGGTTTTCTGTTTTGTTTGTTTGTGAGACAGAGTCTCACTCCGTCACCCAGCCTGGAGTGCAGTGGCACAATCATGGCTTACTGCAGCCTGGAACTCCTGGGCTCAAGCAATCCTCCTGCCTCAGCCACCCAAGTAGCTGGGACCACAGGCACACACCATCATGCCTGGCTAATCAAAAAAAAAAAAAAAAAATTATAGAGATGATGTCAACCCGGGCATGGTGGCTCATGCCTGTAATCCCAGCACTTTGGGAGGCCAAGGCAGGTGAATCACTTGAGGTCAGGAGTTCAAGACCAGCCTGACCAACATAGTGAAACCCTGTCTCTACTAAATACAAAAAATTAGCTGGGTGTGGTGGCACATGCCTGTAATCCCAGCTACTCGAGAGGCTGAAGCAGGAGAATTGCTTGAACCTGGGAGGCGGAAGTTGCAGTGAGCCGAGATTGCACCATTGCACTCCAGCCTAGGCAATAAGAGCAAAAACTCCATCTCAAAAAAAAAAAAAAAAAAGAGATGATGTCTCACTATGTTGCCCAGGCTGGTCTCAAACTCTGGAACTCAAGCGATCCTCCTGCCTCAGCCTCCTGAAGTGCTAGAAGTGCTAGGATTACAGGAGTGAGCCACTGCATCCAGCCCTAGCATATCTGTGGAAGGGAAAGGTGATCAAGATGATTGTGAAGTAAACTGTGACATAGGGCTGGAGAGCTGACATAGAGCTGGAGAGCCAAGACCGTCAAGGGGCATTGCTGGTCTGATCAGCTGGAAGCAAACTGCTTCTGGTGGGCCTTATGGACAGGTATAAAGAGAAAGGCATTCATCAGATCAACAGCTGCATGCAGTACCAGGGACCAGAGATGTGTGAACTTTGGAGTCACCACTTGGTTAAGTTTACAATAATCCACTATCAGTTTCCAAAGTCCATCTGTCTTCTGCACCAGCCAAATCGGAGAGCTGAATGCGGATGTGGTGGGGACCGCCACCCCTGCATCCTCCAAGTCCTTGATGGTGGCGTTAATCTCTGCAGCACCACCCCAGGGACGCAATGTTGCTTTTGATGTACTATTTTCCTAAGCAGAGGCAACGCTAATGGTTTCCATTTGGCCTTTCCCACCATAATAGCCCTCACTGCACAAGTAGGGAACCAGTGTGGGGATTCTGCTAGGTGCTAAGTATGTCAATTACGAATCTGGAACCAGGAAATAACCACAGGATGGGTTCAGGGATCCATGCGAGCCACCAGGAGTCAGACCTAAGCTAAAACTCCGTTGATCACCTGACCTCCATAAGATGTCCCTATGTTGCCCAGGCTGGTCTCAAACTTCTGGGCCCAATGATCCTTCTGCCTCGGCTTCCCAAAGTGCTGGAACTACAGGTGTGACCCACCACACCCAGCCCACAGTTTATTTATCTGTTCACCCACTGGAGGACATCTCGGTTACTTCCGAGTTTGGGTAATTATGAGTAAAGCTGCTACAAACATCCACGTGCAGCTTTTTGTGTGGACATAAGTTTTCAATTCATTGGCTGGATCGTATAGTAAGAGTATGTTTAGTTTTGTAAAAAACTGCCAAACTGTCTTCCAAGGTGGCTGTGCCATTTTACATTCCCACCAGCAGTGAATGAGGGTTCCTGTTGCTGCACATCCCCGCTGGCATTTGGTGTTGGTGTTGTCAGTGTTGTGGACTTTAGCTATTCTGTTTGTTTGTTTGTTTGTTTTTTTGAGATGGAATCTCGCTCTGTCGCCTAAGCTGGAGTTCAGTGGCACAATCTCAGCTCCCTGCAACCTCCGCCTCCCAGGTTCAAGCAATTATCCTGCCTCAGACTCCCGAGTAGTTGGGATTACAGGCGTGTGCCACCTCGCCTGGCTAACTTTTGTATTTTTAGTAGAGACGGGGTTTCGCCATGTTAGCCAGGCTGTTCTGATCCACATGCCTCAGCCTCCCAAAGTGCTAGGATTACAGGCGTGAGCCACCGTGCCGGCAACGTTGGCCATTCTAATAGGTATGCACTGTTTTCATTTTTGATTTACTTTGCAGTTCTCTGATGACATATGATATTGAACATCTTCTCATATCCTATTAGCTATCTACATATCTTCTTTGGTGAGGGGTTGGTCAGGTATTCGCCCCATTTTAAAATCAGGTTGCTCATTTTCTTATTGTAGAGTTATTTGTATATTTTGGTTTTTTGTTTGTTTGTTATTGTCATTGTTTTGAGACAGAGTCTTGCTCTGTCACCCAGGCTGGAGTGCAGCGGCACAATCTCAGCTCACTGCAACTTCTACCTCCCAGGTTCAAACAATTCTTGAGTCTCAACTTCCCAAGAAGCTGGAATTACAGGCATGTGCCATCACACCTAGCTAAATTTTGTATTTTTAGTAGAGACAGGGTTTCACCATGTTGGCCAGGCTGTTCTCAAACTCTTGGCCTCGAGTGATCCGTCCCCCTTGGCTTCCCAAAGTGCTAGAATTACAGGCGTGAACCACTGTGCCGGCTTATTTGTATATTTTGAATAACAATCATGTGTCTGTGTGTTGGATTTTGTTTTGTTTTGTTTTTTGAGACAGGGTCTCATTCTGTTGCTCAGGCTGGAGTGCAGTGGTACAATCACAGCTCTCTGCAGTCTCAACCTCCCTGGCTCAAGCAATCCTCCCACCTCAGCCTCCCAAGTAGCTGAGACTACAGGTGTGCCACCACATCCAGCTAATTTTAACATTTTTTGTAGACAGGGTCTCCCTATGTTGCCCAGGCTGGTCTCGAACTCCTGGACTCAAGCGATCCTCCTGCCTTGTTCTCCCAAAGTGCAGAGATTACAGGCATGAGCCTCCACTCCCAGCCCAAACTTTTATCAGATATGTCTTTTGCAAATATTCTCTCCTGGGTTGTGGCTTGTCTCTGCATTCTCTTGACAGTGACTTTCGCAGAGTATAAGTTTTTAATTTTAATGGAACTAGCCTATCAGTTCTTTTTTTTTATGGATCATGCCTTTGGTATTGTGTCTGAAAAGCCCTCACCATACACAAGGTCATCTAGATTATCTCCTATGTTATCTTCTAGGAGTTTTATTGTCTTATGTTTTATGTTTAGGTCTATGACCCATTTTGATTTTACTTTTAGTGAAGGCTATAAGATCTGTATCTAGATTTTTGTTGTTGTTGTTCTGTTTTGCATGTGGAAGTCCAGTTGTTCCAGCACCATTTCTATTTTTTTTTTCCAGCACCATTTCTTGAAAAGACTATCTTGCCCGGGTGCAGTGGGTCATGCCTGTAATTCCAGCACTTCAGGAGGTCGAGGTGGGTGGATCACCTGAGGTCCGGAGTTTGAGACCAGCCTGACCAAAATGGAGAAACCCCGTCTCTACTAAAAATACAAAAAATTAGCCTGGTGTGGTGGCACACACCTGTAATCCCAGCTACTCGGGAGTCTAAGGCAGGAGAATCGCTTGAACCCAGGAGGTGAAAGTTGCAGTGAGCCCAAATCACGCCATTGCACTCCAGCCTGGGCAATAAGAGCGAAACTCCATCTCAAAAAAAAAAAAAAGAAAAGAAAAGAAAAGACTATCTTTGCTCTATTGTATTACTTTTGCTTTTTTGTCAAAGATCAGTTGACTGTACTTATGTGGGTTGATTTATGGGCTCTCTATTCTGTTCCATTTATCTATTGATCTATTTGTCTGTTCTCTCACCAGTACTACACTGTATTGATTACTGTAGCTTTAGAGTAAGTTTTGTTTGTTTGTTTGTTTGTTTGTTTTTCTGAGACAGAGTTTTGTTCTGCTGCCCAGGCTGCAGTGCAGTGGTGCTATCTCAGCTCACTGTAACTTCTCCCTCCTGAGTTCAAGCAATTCTCCTGCCTCAGCCTCCCAAGTAGCTAGGATTATAGGCATGCACCACCATGCCTGGCTAGTTTTTGTAATTTTAGTGGAGATGGGGTTTCACCATGTTGGCCAGCTGGTCTCAAACTCCTGACCTCAAGTCATCTGTCTACCTCGGCCTCCCAAAGTGCTGGGATTACAGGCGTGAGCCACCATGCCTGGCCAAGAGTAGCTCTTGAAGTAGTGTCAGTCTTTCAACTTTGTTCTCCTTCACTGAGTTAGCTATTCTGGGTGTTTTGCTTCTCCAAAAAACTTTAGAATTGGTTTGTTGATATCCACAAAATTAAATGCTGAGAATCTATATATAAAGTTGGGAAGAACTGACTGGGCTCAGTTCACAATATTGAGTCTCCTATCCATGAACATGGATTATTTCTCTATTTATTTAGTTCTTTGATTTCTTTCATCAGAGTTTTACCATTTTCCTCTGATCTTGTACATATTTTGTGAGATTTATACCTAGGCATTTCTTTTTTTGAGACAGATTATCTCCCTGTTACCCAGGCTGTAGTGCCGTGGCTTGAACTAGGCTCACCAGAACCTCTGCCTCCTGGGTTCAAGTGATTCTCGTGCCTTACCCTCCCGAGTAGCTAGGACTACAGATACACACACCATATATGGCTAACTTTTGTATTTTTAGTAGAAACAGTGTTTCACCATGTTGGCCAGGCTGGTCTCAAACTCCTGACCTCAAGTGATCCACCTGCCTCAGTTTCCCACATTCTGGGATTACAGGTGTGAGCCACTGTGCCCGGCCTTATTTTTGAGGGATGCTAATGTAAATAGTGATATGTTTTTAATTTAAAATTCCACTTAATTGCTGGCATTAGGAAAGTAATTGACTTTTGTATATTAACCGTTATCCTGGAAACTTTCGTCACTAGCCTTCTCCCGGGACTGGCATCTCACCCTTTAGATTAGAACCCCATGACAGCAGGCAGTGGCACTGGGACATTTGAAGGCCTGGACAAGGCTGCCCTGTAAGGGTGGGCAGGGTGTGCACACTGCACACTGAAGAGAGAGGCATTCACATCACCTACATACTGGATATTGTAGATTTGTACGTTTTTGGTGTCAATTTCCTAGCAGTCAAGCGTCTTGAGGAAGAGATACTGTTTTCTAATTCTCACAGAGGAGGCTCTGATCCCGCGATGGCCCTGGTCAAGGCTGGAGTAAGCCGGCTGCCTCCTGTGCTGGGCGATACCGAGGACATGGCTGAATGAAGACAAGGGAAAGGGCTGGGAGGGAGAGCGTGGGTTCAGATGCAACTGCGGGCCTGCCGTTCTCTCTGTTCTGTACTTTCTCCTCCTGGTGTTGCCCACTGGGCCAAATGCAACCAGCTACTGATTAACAGAGGCCTCCGGGCAGCTGTGTGTGGCTTTTTCCAATGAACCAAGTGTGTAAACTTTTTCAAAGTCGAATGTGGGTCAAGAGGCATTAGGCAGAGAGGTTAAGAATAAGGCTCGTGGGGCCAGGTACAGTGGCTCACGCCTGTAATCCCAGCACTTTGGGAGGCTGAGGCGGGCGGATCATGAGGTCAGGAGATCGAGATCATCCTGGCTAACATGGTGAAACCCCATCTCTACTAAAAAGAATACAAAAAATTAGCCAGGCATGGTGGCGGGCGCCTATAGTCCCAGCTAGTCGGGAGGCTGAGGCAGGAGAATGGCGTGAACCCAGGAGGCGGAGCTTCCAGTGAGCTGAAGAGCCTGGGCTGCAGAGCGAGACTCCAACTCAAAAAAACAAACAAACAAAAAAGAATAAGGCTCGTGGAGTGTGACGAGTCATGGGTCTAGTCCCAGCTGTCCATGACCTTGGACAACTTATCTGATGTCTCAGCGTCTTTGTCTGTGGGTACAGTAGGTAGCAAGGGTACCTACCCTACAGCCTGTTGTGAGGAAGAGATATGAGTTTGCATGTAAATCACTTCACATGGTAAACCTTGATAGCAGAAACAAAGAATAAAACAGCGGAGGGAGGGTGACACCAGCACCCCCAGGACTGACTCAGCATTTGGGCCCAGGGGCTCTGCTACATTTAGGACCCTGAGAAAATGTTTTAACTCCTTTATAAAATCAGGAGGAAATGACCAGGCTTGGTAGCTCACTCCTGTAATCCCAGCTTTTTGGGAGGCTAAGATGGGCAGATCACTTGAGGTCAGCAGTCTGAGACCAGCCTGGCCAACACAGCAAAATCCCCTCGCTCCTAAAAATACAAATACAAAAGCTCCAGCTCCTAAAATTAGCTGGACGTGGTGGTGCACACCTGTAATCCCAGCTACTTGGGAGGCTGAGGCAGGAGAATCACTTGGAGCCAGGAAGTGGAGGTTGCAGTGAGCCGAAATGGCACCACTGCACTCCAGCCTGGGTGACAGAGGGAGACACCCTCTCAAAAAAATAAAAATAAATAAATAAATCAGGAGGAAAATGTGAATATAATAATAAATATATATCATAATGACTCCAGCTTGGATTTTGTCTTTATACCAATGTAGCTATAATTTTTAAAAAATTTTCACAAAGGAAGGTACTCACGAAAGAAGAAGTACCCAGGGCCTGTGAAAAGCACAGCACAGCCCTAAGTCCTATAAAATATGTTTTTGAAGCCTTGTCTCCAAGGACTTCAGTCTACTTTGTAAATAAAAATGAAACTCTCGGCTGGGCGCAGTGGCTCATGCCTGTAATCCCAGCACTATGGGAGACCGAGGTGGGAGGATCGTTTGAGCTCAGGAGTTCAAGACCAGCCTGGGCAACGTGAGGAGACCCCCATCCCTACAAAAAAAAAAAAAAAAATTAGCCAGGCATGGTGGCACATGCCTGTAGTCCCAGCTACCTGGGGGCTGAGGCAAGTGGGTCGCTTTACCCTGGGAGGTGGACATTGCAGTGAGCTATGATCGTGCCACTGAACTCCAGCCTGGGTGACAAAGTGAGACCCTGTCTCCAAAAAAAAAAAAAAGAAGAAGAAGAAAAGGAAAGAAAGAAGGAAGGAAGGGAAGGGAAGGAAGAAGGAAAGGGAGTTCGATATGTCTGTCTCTGAGAAAGGACACCATCGGGGCAAATTCTAGGGAGAAGCTCTTGGGAGCACCTCCCCCTCCAGCCCATAGCTCCACCGTTTCCTTCCCACAGCCAAGATATTTGTCCAGAGGAAAGGTGGAAGGAAAACCTCACCTTTGAGCTTTTGAGGGCTTGAGTGTGTCTGGTGAGCAAGTATTGATCCAGTGATTTGATTCTGGGATTCTGTCCGTGTTCAGATGCAGATTCTTATTGGAGAAAAAGAAAGAAAAAGCTTGGCACCGGTGACCCAAACAAGCCAGTCTGATCCAGGCACATTGGAGGCAGCCAGGGCTTATAAATAACCACGCCGGCCAGACCTGGAGGAGCCTGGGCCACACAGCCTGTCCCCACGAGGGGCCGGCGGCTCCTGGGCCCGAGTTTCACACTATGGCATCCGCTGAGCTGTTATTTCACTCCGAGGAGAGGAGGGAACACAGGGAGGTGGCTCAGGTGACTTTCCCGGGTGCCTGTTGTTCACTTGTTCTGGCCGGACAGCCGGACGAGCTCCCCAGCTGGCATTGGAAAGGTCACAGGGCTAAAGGTCACTTGCCTTGAATGAGCGTTCCTCAGAGCCCTGCACCTCAGGACCCACACCTGTTTATTATTCATTTTTTTATTTTATTTTTTGTTTCTTTTATTATTTTATTTATTTATTTATTTATTTATTTATTTATTTATTTATTTATTTTTGAGATGGAGTTCCACTGTTGTTGCCCAGGCTGGAGTGCAATGGCACAATCTCGGCTCACCATAACCTCCGCCTCCCGGATTCAAGCAATTATCCTGCCTGAGCCTTCCAAGTAGCTGGGGTTACAGGCATGTGCCACCACACCTGGCTAATTTTATATTTTTGGTAGAGACAGGGTTTCTCCATGGTGGTCAGGCTGGTCTCCAACTCCCGATCTCAGGTGATCCGCCTGCCTCGGCCTCCCAAAGTGCTGGGATTACTGGTGTAAGCCACCACACCCAGCCTATTTTTTTATTTTTTATTCATTGTTTTATTTTTTTGAGACGGAGTCTTGCTCTGTTGCCCAGGCTGGAGCGCAATGGTGCAATCTCAGCTCACTGCAAGCTCCGCCTCCTGGGTTCACGCCATTCTCCTGCCTCAGCCTCCCGAGTAGCTGGGACCGCAGACGCCTGCCACCACGCCCAGCTAATTTCCTGTATTTTTAGTAGAGACGGGGTTTCACCGTGTTAGCCAGGATGGTCTGGATTTCCTGACATCGTAATCCACCCGCCTTGGCCTCCCAAAGTGCTGGGATTACAGACATGAGCCACTGCGCCCAGCCATATTTTTTTTATTTTTAAGACAAAGTCTCACTCTGTCCCCCAGGCTGGAGTGCAGTGGTGCAATCTCCACTCCATGCAGCTGGTTCACTGCAACCTCCATCTCCTGGATTCAAGCAATTCTCCTGACTTAGCCTCCCGGGTTCAAGTGAAGAGAACTTGGGTTCCAAACTCCCGCAGGTGCTTCACGCGGGGGCAGACGCAGCTTAAGCTGCAGGGACTCCAGCAATGGGCCTCTGCCAGTCAAATGTTTTTGCCAGACTTGCAAAGGGGAAGTGGTTAAATATGACCCCTTTCCATTTTGACCTCCCACTATGCACTACCCCTCCTGTCAGGGATCATTACAATGGATGCAGGTGTTTGGGATCTGATGAGAAGGTGGGTTAAGTTTGGTGGTGAATATCTATGCAGTTTGTGGTCAAGTCTGTGTATGTAAAATTCTTATAGGAAAGGCTTCTGTAGCCAGGCATGGTAGTGCAGGCCTGTAGTCTTAGCTGCTCAACAGGCTGAGGCAAGAGGATTGCTTGAGGCCAGAGTTCAAGGCTACAGTGATCTATGATCACACCACTGCACTCCAGCCTGGGCAACAGAGCAAGACCGTGTCTTTGAAAAAGAAAAAAACGTCTGGGCATGGTGGCTCGTGCCTGTAATCTCAGCACTTTGGGAGGCCAAGGCGAGAGGATCACTTAAGTCCAGGAGTTCGAGACCAACCTGGGCAACATAATGAGACTACATCTTTACAAAGACATTTCAAAAATTAGCCAGGCATGGTGGCATGAACCCCTAGTCCCAGCTACTCAAGAGGCTGAAATGGAAGACTCACTTAAGCCCAGAAGGTCACGGTTGCAGTGAGCCATGTTCACACCACTGTACTCCAGCCTGGGTGACAGAGCAAGACTGTCTCACAAAAAAAAAAAAAAAAAAATAGGCCAGGCGCGGTGGCTCAAGCCTGTAATCCCAGCACTTTGGGAGGCCGAGGCGGGTGGATCACGAGGTCAGGAGATCGAGACTATCCTGGCTAACACGGTGAAACCCCGTCTCTACTAAAAATACAAAAAACTAGCCGGGCGTGGTGGCAGGCGCCTGTAGTCTCAGCTACTCGGGAGGCTGAGGCGGGAGAATGGCGAGAACCCAGGAGGCGGAGCTTGCAGTGAGCCGAGATCACGCCACTGCACTCCAGCCTGGGAGACACAGCGAGACTCCGTCTCAAAAAAAAAAAAAAATAGAAGAAAAGACTTCTAGAAACACTTTCACCATCCACTACAGCTCACCCTGAACAATGACAGGTCAGTGCGTCAGTGCGGGGTCAGAAAATGTGCTGCCAAGTGTAGGGGAAAGAATGCTGGGAATGCCAGGCTGCTGATTGAATTTTAAAGATTTTTTAAAGATCTTTTTTCCTGGATTAAATGTTTGTTTATACTGTTCCTTACTCCAGTCTTCTGGTCTCATGGAGGGCAACACGAGAACAAGGTTGGTTTGAGTTCTGCTGTGTCGCAGGCACCGATTTTCCATCCTAGCGGGACATTCCACGGAGGCCAGGTGGAGCTGATGCTCAAAAGGAAAGTCAGGGAGGAGTCAACACGGCAGCCCCCAGCACACAGGTGCTTATCAAATCCCGGAAACGGAACGAGTCACCAGACAGACAAGGCAGAGTGGGAAGTGATACAGGAGTTAAGAAAAAATTGCTTAGGCAGATAGCGAAGGTACAGAAATCTTCAGTAGGGTTTTCCTTTTCATGAAAAGCAGCCCAAAATTGTTTTCCCTTCTGACAAAGAGCAGCCCGTAAAATCGAGCTGCAGACATAAATGCCGGCAGGTGTGCCAATCGTGTTCAAGGTGGCGGCTCCATCTTCCCTTCTCTTGTCTGCTCGCACATGTATAGTAAGGAGCAGACAAGACGACCCGGCCAAGGGGAAGGTCATTTGCATAATAAGATTAGGGTGGGGCAGCCAGCCTTCTGGGCACACTATGTAACTATGATGCTTGATCAAACCAGTCTGTGAGCCCTATGTAAATCAGAAACCGCCTCCTCAAATGTGACTGTAAAATCCCTCCCATTGCCACGTGGTGGCTCACACCTGTAATCCCGCCACTTTGGGCGGCCAAGGTGGGTAGATCGCCTTAGGCCAGGAGTTCAAGACCAACCTGGGCAACATGGCGAAACCCCGTCTCCACTAAAAATACAAAAATTAGCCGGGCATGGTGGTGGGTGCCCGTAGTCGCAGCTACTCGGGAGGCTGAGGATCGCTCGAACCCAGGAGGCAGACGTTGCAGTGAACCAGAGGTTGCAGTGAGCTGGGATCGTGCAATCACACTCTAGTCTGGGCGACAAAGTGAGACTCCGTCTCAAAACAAAAACAAAATCCGGCGCCTCCACCACTGGCTGGCCTTTTCCTCTCAGAAGTCCCCTCTCTCTCACTAGAAAAAGAGTTGTGTCCTCTTTCTTTCTCTTTCTCTTGCCTGTTGAACCTCCACTCCTAAATGCCTCATGTGTGTCCGTGTCCTAAGTTTTTCTGGGGCAAGACGACGAACCCCAGGGTATTTGCCCCAGACAACACAGCTGCTTCAGAAGGGTGGGCCTGGGACCCAGCACAGCGGACAGAAGATAAGGAGCCACAGAGGAGGCCACGCCAGGCAAGCAGGGAGGGCGAAGGGAAAGCGGCAGAGGCAACGCGGGGAAAAGACAGCTTTCATCACCTGGAAGCCATGGCATTCCATGATCGGTTCTTTCTGCCCCGCTGAAACTGCCATTACAAAATTTGAAAGACAGCTGACCTGACCAACTCCATCTTGCTTCTAACCTCCAAGTTGTCCTGGTTCATTCCTGGGTGTAGGCTGAACTAACTTTGGGAAGAACTTAGTTTAGAGTTTATTTTTATTTTTATTTATTTATTATTTGGATACAGGCTCTTGCTGTGTTACCCAGGCTGGAATGCAGTGAGCCAAGATTGTGCCATGATGGAACCTCCACCCTCCAGGTGTAAAAAGTAAAATAGAAGTTCCTCTTCAAAGATGTTCTTGCGCATCTAATTAGGAATAAATAGTAACATCTTTTAGAAGCAAAATTTATTGAAAGACCTGTGCTAATATTCTTAAATATCCGCTAGCCATAATAAAGAAATTGATGTGGCCGGGCGCGGTGGCTCAAGCCTGTAATCCCAGCACTTTGGGAGGCTGAGACGGGCAGATCACGAGGTCAGGAGATCGAGACCATCCTAGCTAACACGGTGAAACCCCGTCTCTACTAAAAAATACAAAAAAACTAGCTGGACGAGGTGGCAGGCGCCTGTAGTCCCAGCTACTCGGGAGGCTGAGGCAGGAGAATGGTGTGAACCCGGGAGGCAGAGCTTGTAGTGAGCCAAGATCCGGCCACTGCACTCCAGCCTGGGTGACAGAGCAAGAATCCGTCTCAAAAAAAAAAAATCAATGTACTTTATGTTCTTAGCTCCCACAATTTAGCCTAAATGTTTGTCCTGGCATGCTTACACTGGTCCAAGCAAGCATTAGGTCATAGCCTGTTCCTCTTCCTTATTTGAAGGTGTTTTTAGCTTTCTCAGCATTCCACGAGTTACTTCCTCCTTCCTTTGTTCTCCTCTGTCTTTGCTTCTTTTAAAAGTTCTAAGTTGCGGCCAGGTGCGGTGGCTCACGCCTGTAATCATAGCACTTTGGGAGGCCGAGGTGGGCGGATCATGAGGTCAGGAGTTTGAGACCAGCCTGACCAACATGGTGAAACCCCGTCTCTACTAAAAATACAAGTTAGCTGGGCATGATGGCACATACCTGTAGTCCCAGCTACTCAGGAGGATGAGGCAGAAGAATCGCTTGAACCCGGGAGCTGGAGGTTGCAGTGAGCTGAGATTGTGCCACTGCACTCCAGCCTGGGTGACAGAGCAAGATTCCGTCTCAAAAAAAAAAAAAAAGTTCTAAGTTGCTAAGCTGCTAGCCAATCAGGACAAATGCAGAATATGAGGTCCTGTTCCAGCCAATGGAAACCAGACACAGCAGTAGGGTGGATGCATCAAGTTATAAATGACCCTGTCTCCTTTGTTTGGTGTACTCTTGTGGCAAAACTGCTGGCGAGGGTACCCTTTCTGTAGAAAGTAAAAAATTGCCTTGCTAAGGAAATTAAATTTATGTTCAAGTGCTATTTCTTTACGGCACCAGGGAACAAGCATTCCTAACATGGGTTCAAGTGATTCTTGTGCCTCAGCCTCCTGAGTAGCTGGGATTACAGGTGTGTGCCACCACGGCCAAGCTAATTTTTTGTATTTTTAGTAGAGACAGAGTTTTGCTTTGTTAGCCAGGCTAGTCTCAAGTGATCTGCCTGCCTTGGCCTCCCAAAGTGCTGAGATTACAGGGGTGAGCCGCTGCACCCTTTTTTTTTTATAGTTTAAAACAGACAATAACAGCCCTTTCCCCAAACAAACGTTCCTCTTGCCTAGGAACTCGACTGCCTTTGCAGGACTAACAGATTAACCAAAAGATTAGGAATAATGGTTTAGGAGTCATGCAGCTGCAGACTACAAGATTCTGACCCTCTCCAAACTGCTCCTGGGGATAACATCCCTGTTGTGAAACCTAAAACCAATGCTTGAGATATTTTGCAGACCCTGCACTTGATGGATCAGCTGGCATCACCCAGATCAGTAAACTGGCTCATCTGATCTTGTGGCCCCCACCAAGGAACTGATTCAGCGTAAAATGACAGCTTCGAATCCCTGTGATTTCATCTCTGACCTGACCAATCAGCACTGGACTCACCGTCCCCACCCCCACCAAGTTATTCTTAAAAACTCTGATCTCCAGCAGGGTGCAGTGGTTCATGCCTGTAATCTCAGCATTTTGGAAGGCCGAGCCAGGTGGATCACGAGGTCAGGAGTTAGAGACCAGCCTGGCCAACATGGTGAAACCCCATCTCTACTAAAGATCCAAAAATTAGCTGGGTGTGGTGGCACGCGCCTGTAATCCCAGCTACTCAGAAGGCTGAGGCAAGAGAATCTCTTGAACCTGGGAGGCGGAGGTTGCAGTGAGCCAAGATTGCGCCATTGCACTCTAGCCTGGGTGACAGAGCAAGACTCCGTCTCAAACAAACAAAATAAATAAATAAACATTGAAAATGAGTGAAGACTTTAAGACCAAAGACAAACGGTGCCACTCATAAGTACTGTCCTCTAGTTGCTAAAGTTGTTTCTCATGGAATGAACTTGACAATTCAGAGCCACTACACACCACTTATATTAGGATTAAACAACAAATAAATAGATGGTGGATGGCGGGGGCCAGGTTTCTCACTGTTGGAGAGGAGAGGTAGAGATGGGTAAGGGAAAAGGTTAGAATGAACCATGTGATGCTGGATTAGAGTTGGAGACATCAGTGTTAATTCCTTTTAGCTTAACATAAACACAGATGGATAAATATGGAAAGTATAGATATGTGTATATACACAGGTTATTTTTGTCTATATATTTCCAGTTTTGTCCACTGAGAGAGTGGAGAACACCACCACCCAAGTAGCAATGAGCAGTGAGGTCTTGATTTCTTTTTTTTTTTTTCTTTTTTTGAGATGGAGTCTTGCTCTATCACCCAGGCTGGAGTGCAGTGGTGCGATCTTGGCTCACTGCAAGCTCTGCCTCCTGAGTTCACGCCCTTCTCCTGTCTCAGCCTCCCGAGTAGCTGGGACTATAGACGCCCGCCACCACGCCCGGCTAATTTTTTTTTTTTTTTTTTTTTTTTTTTTTTTTGGTATTTTTAGTAGAGAGGGGGTTTCACCATGTTAGCCAGGATGGTCTCGATCTTCTGATCTCATGATCCGCCCGCCTCAGCCTCCCAAAGTGCTGGGATTACAGGCGTGAACTACCGCGCCCGGCCAAGGTCTTGTTTTCTAATGCATTCTCCCCAGTAAAAGAAACCAGGGCTCTTTGGAGAAATGACTGATTCCAGAACTGGAGTGGGGTCTTTTTTTTTTTTTCCGAGACAGAGTCTTGCTCTGTCCCCCAGGCTGGAGTGCAGTGGCTCAATCTCTACAACCTCCACCTTCCCGGTTCACGCCATTCTCCTGCCTCAGCCTCCCGAGTAGCTAGGACTACAGACGCATGCCACCACGCCTGGTTAATTTTTGTATTTTTAGTAGAGACGGGGTTTCATCATGTTGGCCAGGCTGGTCTCGAACTCCTGACCTCATGATACGCACCCCCCCCCCCCAGTCTCCCAAAGTGCAGAGATTACAGGCATGAGCCACCACACCTGGCTGGGATAGGGTCTTTGTAAGATAAGCTTGAAGCATCTTGTAAAGTCAGAAAGTAAGGAAGAGCTTAAAAAACAAATGATGGGGTGATGACAAAGGAACAAAGAGCCAGCTGAAACAGCTGAGTGCCAAAAGAAATAATATTGCATTGAATAACAACTCAAAGGATAAACTAAATACCCAGGAGCCCACGTTGATACAAATAAATAAGTAAATAACTGGGGGAGACAAATCTCCAGTACAGAATAATTCTAAATAACTTTTTTTGCCAGGCGCAGTGCAGTGGCTCACATCCCTAATCCCAAAACTTCGGGAGGCCGAGGCAGGTGGATCACCTGAGGTCAGGAGTTCTAGACCAGCTTGGCCAACATGGTGAAACCTCATCTCTGCTAAAAAGAAAAAAAATACAGGCCAGGCACAGTGGCTCACTCTTGTAATCCCAGCACTTTGGGAGGCCAAGGGGGACGAATCACTTGAGGTCAGGAGTTCGAGATCAGCCTGGCCAGCATGGTGAAACCCAGTCTCCACCAAAAATACAAAAATTAGCCAGGCGCAGTGGCTCACGCCTGTAATCCCAGCACTTTGGGAGGCCGAGACGGGCGGATCACGAGGTCAGGAGATCGAGACCATCCTGGCTAACACAGTGAACCCCGTCTCTACTAAAAATACAAAAAATCAGCCGGGCATGGTGGCAGGTGCCTGTAGTCCCAGCTACTCAGGAGGCTGAGGCAGGAGAATGGCGTGAACCTGGGAGGCGGAGCTTGTGGTAAGCCGAGATCGCACCACTGTACTCCAGCCTGGGTGACAGAGCGAGACTCCGTCTCAAACAAAAAAAAATACAAAAATACAAAAATTAGCCAGGCATGGTGGTAAGCACCTGTAATCTAGGCTACTCGGGAGGCTGAGGCAGGAGAATTGCTTGAACCTGGGAGGCGGAGGTTGCAGTAAGCTGAGACTGCACCATTGCACTCCAGCCTGAGCAACAAGAGCGAAACTCCATCTCAAAAAAACAAAACAAAACAAAAATTATCCGGGTGTGGTGGCACCTGCCTATAGTCCCAGCTTCTTGGGATGCTGAGGTAGGAGGATAGCTTGAACCCAGGAGGCAGAGGTTGCAGTGAGACAAGGTCGTGCCACTGCACTCCAGCCTGTGCAACAGAGTCTCTGTCGAAAGAAAGAGAGAGAGAGAAAGAAAGAAAGGAAGGAAAGAAGGAAGGAAAGAAGGAAGGAAGGAAGGAAGAAAGAAAGGAAGGAAGGAAGGAAGGAAGGAAGGAAGGAAGGAAGGAAGGAAAGAAAAAGTAAAGAAAGGATAAATGATAAGTCTGGGCACAGTGGCTCACGCCTGTATTCCCAGCACTATGGGAGGCCAAGGCGGGTGGATCATGAGGTCAGGAGTTCAAAACCCCCTTGGCCAACATAGTGAAACCATGTCTCTACAAAAAATACAAAAATTAGCCGGGCGTGGTGGTGCGCACCTGTAATCTCAGCTACTCAGGGGGCTGAGGCAGGAGAATCACTTGAACCCGGGATGCGGAGGTTGCAGTGAACCGAGACCGTGCCATTGCCCTCCAGCCTGGGTGACAGAGTGAGACTCCATTTCAAAAAAGAAAAGGAGAGAGAAAGAGGGAGAGAGAGAGAAGGAAAGAAAGAAAAAGAAAGAAGGAAGGAAGGAAGGAAATATTCTAACCCAAGCCTCAGTGAACGCTTTGTTAAGGGCTGAATAGTAACTATTTTCAGCTTTGCAGCCACACAATCTCTGACCTGGGTGTGGCTAGGTCCCAATAAAACTTTATTTATAAGCAGGAAAATGTGAATTTCTATGCTTTTCACATGTTGCACAATATTCTTTTTTCGTTTATTTTTTTCTCCCCAAGCATCTAAAAATGTAAAAATCATTCTTACCCAGACCTGGAGATACAAAAACAGGCCTACCCATGGACTGTAGTCTCATGAGCCTTCTGCTAATTTAAAAATCCAGATGTATAATAAATGTATGTCCTGACATATGACCCTGGGACAGATTACTCAGTTTTTCTTTGTTTCAATCCCTGTGGATGGATCTGATTCCTGATGTCAAATCTGAGCTATAAAATATATAAAAGTTGGCCAGGTGTGGTGGCTCATGCCTGTAATCCCAACACTTTGGGAAGTGGGTAAATTGCCTAAGCTTAGGAGTCCGAGACCAGCCCAGGAAACATAGGGAGATCCAGTCTCTATTAAAAAAACAAAAATTACTCGGGCATGGTGCCATGCACCTGTAGGCCCAGCTACTTGGGAGGCCAAGCTAGAAGGATCGCTTGTGCACGAATGAGCCGTGATTGCGCCACTGCACTCCAGCCTGGGTGACAGAGCAAGACCCTGTCTCAAAAACAAAAAAAGAAAAAAAGAAAAAAAATCTATATATAGTTAAGTGAGGGTTATTTCCACAGATAGATGTCCCTACATCCACCCCCTCCTAGGGACTTGATATTTGAATGAAAACACGTGCTCATGATCACCTTCCCAGCTGCTCCTCATTCAGGACTTGTGACTTAATCTGCCATCCAGGAACAAGATGCTTCTAAAGTTCTGGGGCTGGAAATGTGATCCATGATCATCAGGGGTGCCTGTGAAGGTGCAGAGGAGGGGGCCAAGTCCCCACCATGTCCTCATTGTATGACCAGGGTGGAAGAGCCAGCCCAGCTTCTGGGCCAGAAGATTGGCTTGTCTGCTTGCCTAAGAAGTGCTGGCAACTCCAAGCTTCTCCTGGAGGATTAGATGATCCCCACCCCCACCACACCCCACCTCCCTCAGAGGGAAAGCCCTTGGCGTGAGAGGGAACAGCTGTAGGAAGAAAACATCACCAGCCCTCTCCTAGGACACCAAGTTCCCAGGGACTGCAGGCATCCTGCCAGGACAGGCCAGTCTCCCATGGACTCAGAAATAGGGAAGGGAAGGCAGCTCCAAGTCAGCCCCACGTGCCTCAAACTAAGAGGTGCATTTAAAACCCCACTGATTATGTGATGACTTGCAGTTTGATTTTTAAAAAACTAAAACAAACAAAATATACTGGTGCCCACACCTTGAAGGGAGACTCCATCTAAAATCCACAGATGATTTTTTAAAAAATGAAATGTTGGCCGGGCGCGGTGGCTCAAGCCTGTAATCCCAGCACTTTGGGAGGCCGAGACGGGCGGATCACAAGGTCAGGAGATCGAGACCATCCTGGCTAACACGGCGAAACCCCGTCTCTACTAAAAACACAAAAAATTAGCCAGGCGAGGTGGCGGCGCCTGTGGTCCCAGCTACTCGGGAGGCTGAGGCAGGAGAATGGCGGGAACCCGGGAGGCGGAGCTTGCAGTGAGCTGAGATCTGGCCACTGCACTCCAGCCTGGGTGACAGAGCGAGACTCCGTCTCAAAAAAAAAAAAAAAAAAAAAAAAAAAAAAAAAAAAAAAAAAATGAAATGCCAGGCACAATGGCTCACACCTGTAATCCCAGTACTTTGGGAGGCCGAGGCGGGCGGATCACTTGAGGTCAGGAGTTCGAGACCAGCCTGGCTAACACGGTGAAACCCCATCTCTACTAAAAATACCAAAAATTAGCCAAGCGTGGTGGCACATGCCTATAATCCCAGCTACTTGGGAGGCTGAGGCAGGAGAATGGCTTGAACCCAGGAGACAGAGGTTGCAGGGAGCCAAGATCGCGCCATTGCACTCCAGCTTGGGCAACAAGAGCAAAACTCCATCTCAAAAATAAATAAATAAATAAGAAAAAGAAATGAAATGTTACGATGTTCATGGACAGCGGTTCTTGAAATCAAGTTCTACCTCTCTTTTGCAGTAAGACTCTCCCTTGATGAAGGGATAAGAGGGAGGTTGGGGAGGGCACACCTTCCACAATCCCGTTAGCTGTTCGTGTTACACAGGCGATGCAATAAAAACCAGAGCAGGAGAGACACACAGAAACAAATGTGTCTCCATGGGGACATCGCTGGGGCGCTGAGGGCGCAGGCAGAGGTGTGGTTAGCGAGGGCTGGGGAGGGAGAGCAGCCAGGGCTCCACATGGAGGTGGCATTGGAGGTGACTCTACCAGCAGGAAAGGGCAGGCAGGGGCACAACATGTGCAAAGGCTCAGAGGCATGGCAGATATCACATGGTGAAAGGATCTGCAATTACGTACATATATAATTTTTGAGGCGGAGTCTCTGTTGTGCAGGCTGGAGTTCAGTGGCATGATCTCGGCTCGCTGCAACCTCTACTTCCCGGGTTCAAGCGATTCTCCTGCCTCATCCTCCCGAGTAGCTGGGGTTACAGGCATGCACCACCACGCCTGGCTAATTTTTGTATTTTTGGTAGACATAGGGTTTCACCATGTTGGTCAGGCTGGTCTCGAACTCCCGACCTTAGCAGATCTGCCCGCCTCAGCCTCCCAGAGTGCTGGGATTACAGGCGTGGGCCACTGTCCCCGGCCGGATCTGGAAACGTATATCGGGGAGTTATTTGAAATGGTGAATTTGGGTTCACATTCTGCTGGGCTCCTCAGACAGAAACCCCGTGTTGCTATTGCTGAGTATACGAGACTTCTGCGAGACTCCCCCCAAGCACTGTCACCTGGGACTGTTTCACTGAACAAGGCAGACTCGTCAGGGACCCACCTGTGTCCCCTCAGCCAGCCCCAAGTCACCCTGCAGGCTCCTGTGGCTTCCCCATCCTCCATGAGGACACACCTCTGCCGTGGGGGCACACAGGCTGAGGAGTCAGGAGCAACCCTGAACTAATGAGGATTGAGACTCAGTGGGAAATGTCCTGCCTCCTCGCCTCCCAGAGGGACCTTCTGAGCTGCGTCCGCACAGTCTCCCGCGGGCCCTGCAGGATTGAGCACCAGATCCCAACAGCAATGACAGCGGTCCGTTTGCTCACCCTCACCTCCTTCCTCTCTCCCCTCCTTCCCCTCCCTGTGCTTCCTGGGACCACATCCCAGACGTGTACTCACTCCCAAATCCCTGTGCACCACCCAAAAGGTGGTGCTTTTGAGAAAACCAAAGGCAAATGTAACTTTCCAATGTGGTGCTCTATGCATCACAAAAGCAGTATAAATTGCAGCCCTAGACACACTGAGGCAGGCCAGTCTGGAGGGCAGTGGTGCGATCGATCTCTGTTCACTGTAACCTCGGCCTCCCAGGTTAAAGCGATTCTTCTGCCTCAGCCTCCCAAGTAGCTGGGACTACAGGCATGCCACCATGCCCCGGCTAATTTTTGTATTTTTAGTAGAGACGGGGTTTCTCCATATTGGTCAGGCTGGTCTCGAACTCCTGGCCTCAGGTGATCCACCCACCTCAGCCTCCCAAAGTCCTGGGATTACAGGCATGAGCCACTGCACCCGGCCTAGGCACACATTTTCAAAGGAGCTTTTTACCCTTCCCCCTTGATGCAGATGGACAGGCTGACTTCCTCACCTACCTTTGCTGGCAGGTATGGGAAAGTTCATGCCTCATAGAGGCTGCAGCCCCTGGAGGGCCCCTTACCTGCATCCCTACTTCCTCAGCCATCTGAATGTGCACAGCGAGGCTACAAAGTTCAGCAAACAACTCAAGGGAGGGAGTTCTGACCCCTGGAGATTTCTCATGGTTTTATGAAAAAATAGTATGGTCAGTTCCTTAAAGAATTAAACATAGAATGACCAGGTGATCCCGAAATTCCACATCTGGGCATGTACCCAAAAGAACTGAAAGCAGGGACTCAGATAGATATTTGTACATTCACATCAGCATTATTCACAATGACCAAAAGGTGGAAGCCACCCAAATGTTCATCCATGGATGAAGCAATAAACAAAATGCGGTCTATCCATACAATGGAACATCATTCAGCCTTCAAAATGGAGGAAATTCAGGCCGGGCGTGGTGAATCACGCGGGTAATCCCAGCACTTTGGGAGGCCGACGTGGGTGGATCACCTGAGGTCAGGAATTCGAGACCAGCCTGGCCAACATGGCAAAACCCCGTCTCTACTAAAAATGCAAAAGTTAGGCATGGTGGTGAGCACCTGTAATCCCAACTACTCGGGAGGCTGAGGCAGGAGAATCGCTTGAACCCAGGAGATGGAGGTTGCAGTGACCCAAGATTGCCCTGCTGCACTACAGCCTGGGCGACAGAGCAAGACTCTGTCTCAAAAGACCAAAAAAAAAAAAAAAAAAAAAAAAGGAAGGAAATTCTGACGCATGCTGCATCATGGGAGACCCTTGAGGACGTTGTGCTCAGTGAAGTAAGCCAGACCCAAAATGACAAATACTGTGTGATTCCACTTGTATGAGGTACTAGAAATGCAAAGTCATAGAAACAGAAAGTAGAAAAAAAAAAGAAAGAGAAAGTAGAATGGTGGATGCCAGGGCCTGGGGGAGCAGGGAATGGGAGTGGTGAATGGGGACAGAGCTTCAGTTTAGGAAGATAAAGTTCTGGGGGTGGATGGTGGTGGCAGTGACACTGTACTTAATGCCACCAAACTGTACACTTAAAAGTGGTTAATATGGGCCTGGTGCACTCACGCCTGTAATCCCAGCACTTTGGAAGGCCAAGGCGGGCAGATCATGAAATCAGGAGTTCAAACCAACATGGTGAAACCTTCCATCTCTACTAAAAATACAAAAATTAGCTGGGCATGGTGGTGCATGCCTGTAATCCCAGCTACTGGGGAGGCTGAGGTAGGAGAATGGCTTGAACCCAGGAGGCAGAGGTTGCAGTGAGCCGAGATTGTGCCACTCCAGCCTGGGTGATAGCAAGACTCCCTCTCGGCCGGGCATGGTGGCTCACGCCTGTAATCCCAACACTTTAGGAGGCTGAGATGGGCAGATCACGAGGTCAGGAGATTGAAACCATCCTGGCTAACATGGTGAAACCCCATCTCTACTAAAAATACAAAAAAGGCCAGGCGAGGCGGCTCACACCTGTAATCCCAGCACTTTGGAAGGCCCAGGCAGGCGGGTCACGAGGTCAGGAGATCAAGACCATCCTGGCTAACACGGTGAAACCCCATCTCTACTAAAAATAGAAAAAATTAGCCGGGTATGGTGGTGGGCGCCTGTAGTCCCAGCTACTTGGGAGGCTGAGGCAGGAGAAACTCTTGAACCGGGGAGTCGGAGGTTGCAGTGAGCCAAGATCATGCCACTGCACTGCAGTCTGGGCAACAGAGTGAGACTCCGTCTCAAAAAACAAACAAACAAACAAACAAACAAAATTAGCTGGGCGTGGTGGCGGGCGCCTGTGGTCCCAGCTACTCAGGAGGCTGAAGCAGGAGAATGAGGAGAATGGCGTGAACCCAGGAGGCGGAGCTTGTCGTGAGCCGAGATTGCGCCACTGCACTCCAGCCTGGGTGACAGAGCAAGACTCCATCTTAAAAAAGAAAAAAAAAAAAAGACTCCCTCTCAAGAAAAAAGAAAAAAAAAAGGTTAATTTGGTAAATTTATGTTATATATATTTTATTACAATTATAAATAAAGAAGAAAACTGCTTTGTATTTTAAAGGAATTTATTGTCTGTAATCCCAGCACTTCGGGAGGCTGAGGTGGGAGGATCATTTGAAGCCAGGAGTTTGAGACCAGCCTGGGCAGCAAAGCAAGATCCCATCTCTAGAAAAAATTACAAAAAATCAGCCAGGTGTAGTCTGGGCAAAACCTGTCTCTACAAAAAATACAAAAATTAGCCGGATGTGGCAGCACGCACCTATAATCCCAACTACTTGGGAGGTTGAGGTGGGAGGATGGCTCAAACATGGGAAAGGAAGGTTGCGGTGAGCCGAGGTCGCCCCACTGCACTCCAGCCTGGGTGACAAAGCAATCCCCTGCCTGAAAAAAAAAAATTAGCCAGGTGTGGTGCCACCACCTGTAGTTCCAGCTACTATGGAGGCTGAGGTGGAAGGATGGTTTGAGCCTGAGAGTTCAAGGCTGCAGCAAGCTATGATTGCACCACCGCACTCCAACCTGGGTGACAGAGCGAGACTCTATCTCTTTTATTTATTTATTTTTTTGATGGAGTCTCACTCTGTCACCCAGGCTGGCATGCAGTGGTGTAATCTCAGTTTACTGTAATCTCGGCCTCCTGGGTTCAAGCAATTCTCTTACCTCAGCCTCCCAAATTGCTGGGACTACAGGCACCCGCCACCACGCCCGGCTAATTTTTGTACTTTTAGTAGAGACGGGGTTTCACCATGTTGGCCAGGATGGTCTCGATCTCCTGACATTGTGATCTGCCTGCCTTGGCCTCCCAAAATGCTGGGATTACAGGTGTGAGCCACTGCACCTGGCCTATTTATTGTTTCATCTTGGATCTGTAGGAGTTTTGTAGTAAGGGGGGCTTTTTAGGATCTCAGATGTGTCATATTTCTAGAAGCAGAGGCACTGGGACTATATTGGTCAGGGTTCTCCAGAGAAACAAGACCAATTATAAATAATTGGATAGATATGGATATATAGAAAGAGATCTAAGATCGGGCACCGTGGCTCATGCCTGTAATCCCAGCTACTAGGGAGGCTGAGGCAGGAGAATTGCTTGAACCCAAGAGGTGGAGGTTGCAGTGAGCTGAAATTACGCCATTGCACTCCAGCCTGGACAACAAAAGCAAAACTCCATCTCAACAAAACAAAAAAGAGAGATCTATTATGAGGGATTAGCTCACAGGATAATGGAAGCTGAGAAGTTCCATAATCTGCCATCTGCTAGCTGGAGGCCCAGGAAAGCCAGTGGTGCTATTCTAGTCAAAACCCAAAGCCCTAAGAACCAGGGAAGACAATGGTATAAGTCCTGGTCCAAGTCTGAAGACCCAACAACGAGTAGCTCCAATGTCCAAGGGCAGGAGAAGACAGATGTCTCAGCTCTAGCAGAGAGTGAATTCACCTTCCTCTGCCTTTTTGCTCTATTCAGGATTGGCCAATGCCCACTCACATACATGAGGGTAGATCTTTTTTACTCGATCTCCCAATTCAAATGCTGATCTCTTCTGGAAGCATACACATATATCAGGAGAACCCGCTCCCGAAGGTTACGTGAGTTCTTCTCTATTTCCTAAGTGTCTCAGCTGGTTTTGAGAAATAAAGGGAAAGAGCACAAGAGAGAGAAATTTAAAGCTGGGTGTCTGGGGAACACATCACATGTTGGCAGGATCCGTGATGTTCTCCGAGCCATAAAACCAGCAAATTTTTATTAGCAATTTTCAAAAGGGGAGGGAGTGCACGAATAGGGTGTGGGTCGCAGAGATCACATGCTTCAGAAGGTAATAAAATATCACAAAGCAAGTGGAGGCAGGGCGAGATCACAGGACCACCGGATGGGGTGAAATTAAAATTGCTAATGAAGTTTTGGCACACATTATCATTGTTAACATCTTATCAGGAAACAGGGTTTGAGAGCAGACAATCTGACCAAAATTTATTAGGTGGGAATTTTCCTCATCCTAATAAGCCTGGGAGCACTACAGGAGACCGGGGCTTGTTTCATCCCTTCAGCTTTGACCATAAAAGACGGCAGGCTTCCAAGGGGGCTGTTTAGAGGTCTGCCCTCAGGGGCGCATTCTCTTTCTCAGGGATGTTCCTTGCTGAGAAAAAGAAATCAGCGATATTTCTCCTATTTGCTTTTGAAAGAGGAGAAATATGGCTCTGTTCTGTCCGGCTCACCAGTGGCCAGTTCAAAGTTACCTCTCTTGTTCCCTGAACATCGCTGTTATCCTGTTCTTTTTTCAAGATGCCTAGATTTCATATTGTTCAAACACACATGCTCTACAAACAATGTGTGCAGTTGACACAATCATCACAGGGTCCTGAGATGACATTCATCCTCCTCAGTTTATGAAGAAAATGACGGGATTAAGAGATTAAAGTAAAGACAGGCATAGGAAATCACAAGGGTATTGATTGAGGAAGTGAGAAGTGTCCATGAAATCTTCACAATTTATGTTCAGAGACTGCAGTAAAGACAGGCATAAGAAATTATAAAAGTATTAATTTGGGGAACTAATAAATGTCCATGAAATCTTCACAATTTATGTTCTTCTGCTGTGGCTTCAGCCAGTCCTTCCGTTCGGGGTACCTGACTTCCCACAACACACATACACACACATACACACACACACACACACACACACACACACACAATGTTTTACCAGCTATCTGAGTACTCTTAGCCCAGTCCAGTTGACACATGAAATTAACCATCACAGGGGCCGAGAACAGTGGCTCATGCCTGTAATTTCAGCACTTTGGGAGGCTGAGGTGTAGCAGGACAAGCCTCAGACAAAACCCCTTAGACACCGAGTTAAAGAAGGAAGGGCTTTATTTGGCCGGGAGCTTCGGCAAGACTCATGCCTCCAACAACCGAGCTCCGTGAGTGAGCAACTCCTGTCCCTTTTAAGGGCTCACAACTCTAAGGGGTCCACGTGAGAGGGTCATGATTGATTGAGCAAGTAGGGGGTAGGTGACTAGGGGCTGCATACACCTGTAGTTAGAAAAATAACAGAACAGGACAGGGATCTTCACAGTGCTTTTTTTAATGCAAGTAACTGATTAGGTCAGGGGTCGATCTTTAACTACCAGGCCCAGGGTGCAGCGCCGGGCTGTCTGCTTGAGGATTTCATATCTGTCTTTTAGTTTTTACTTCTTCTTTCTTTGGAGGCAGAAATTGGGCATAAGACAATATGAGGGGTGGTCTCCCCCCTTAGAGGCAGGCAGATCACTTGAGGTCAGGAGTTCAAGACCAGTCTGGCCAATATGGTGAAACCCCATCTCTACTAAAAATACAAAAAAATTAACCGGGTATGGTGGCGCACACTTGTAATCCCAGCTACTCGGGAGGTTGAGGCAGGAGAATTGCTTGAACCTGGGAGACAGAGGTTGCAGTGAGCCTGTCTGGGCTATAAAGCAAGACCCTGGCTCAAAAAGAAAGAAAGAGAGAGAGAGAAGGAAGGAAGGAAGGAAGGAAGGAAGGAAGGAAGGAAGGAAGGAAGGAAGGAAGGAAGGGAGGGAGGGAGGGAGGGAGGGAGGGAGGGAGGGAGGAGAGAGAAGAGAGACAGAAAGAAAGAAAAAGAAAGAAAGAGAGAGAGAGAGAGAGAGGGAGGGAGGGAAAGGAAGGAAAGAAAGGAAAGAAAGAAAGGAAGAGAGAGAGAAAGAAAGGAAGAGAGAGAGAGAGAAGGAGAAAGAAGGAAGGAGGGAAGGAAGGAAGGAAGGAAGGAAGGAAGGAAGGAAGGAAGGAAGGGAGGGAGGGAGGGAGGGAGGGAGGAGAGAGAAGAGAGACAGAAAGAAAGAAAAAGAAAGAAAGAAAGAGAGAGAGAGAGAGAGGGAGGGAGGGAAAGGAAGGAAAGAAAGGAAAGAAAGGAAGGAAGAGAGAGAGAGAAGGAGAAAGAAGGAAGGAAGGAAGGAAGGAAGGAAGGAAGGAAGGAAGGAAGGAAGGAAGGAAGGAAGGAAGGAAGGAAGGAAGGGAAGGAAGGAAGGAGGGAGGGAAGGAGGGAGAGAGGGAGGGAGGGAGGGATTAACAATCACAGGGACCAAAGGATGAATCTGGGCCTTGTCAGTCACTCAGAATCCCCATCAGCTCCAGGGTGCAGGCTCTGGAGCTGAGTCTCTTCTGCAATCCTGTCCACACTGTTGGCTTTGCAAGCCAGTTTGTTCTCCCCAGATGTGTGGTTCAGCCACGTCTCAAAGTCATGAGGCTTGAATGAAGTTTCAGCGTATGAAGCAGGATGTGTGGAGACAGTCCCTGGATAAGAGGGTAAAACCACCTTGTCCAGGTAAAAGTCCATGTCTACACCCACACAACCTGCCTGGCCTGGCACCAACCCTGCCTGCTTCTCCATCCCCCCACATCTCTCACCCCTGGCTACCCAGGCGTCAGCCACACGGACCTCCTTTCAGTTCCTCACACAATCTAAGCTCGTTCTGTGGAAGGAAACTATCTTGGGCCCCCAAAATCACTAAGCTAAAGGGAAAAGTCAAGCTGGGAACTGTTTAGGGCAAACCTGCCTCCTAGTCTATTCAGTCATTCCTCTGCTCACTGAGATAAATGCATATTTGATTCCCTCCTTTGGAAAGGCTAATCAGAAACTCAAAAGAATGCAAACTTTGTCTCTCACCTACGTGTGACCTGGAAGCCCCCTCCCCACTTTGAGTTGTCCCGCCTTTCTAGACCAATGTTTTTTGTTTTTTGTTTGTTTGTTTGTTTGTTTTTGAGACAAAGTTTCACTCTTGTTGCCTGGGCTGGAGTGCAATGGCACCATCTGGGCTCACCGCAACCTCCACCTCCCGGGTTCAAGCGATTCTCCTGCCTCAGGCTCTTGAGTAGCTAGGATTACAAGCGCCCACCATCATACTCGGCTACTTTTTGTATTTTTAGTAGAGACGGGGTTTCACCATGTTGGCTAGGCTGGTCTCGAACTCCTGACCTCAGGTGATCCACCCACCTTGGTCACCAAACTGCTGGGATTACAGGCGTGAGCCACCACGCCGGAACTGAATGTCCCTCCTTTTGAAGGCTGAATGATGTTCCGTTGTATAAAAAAAGAAAAAAGGAAAGAAAAAAAGATGTTCCATTGTATGTAGAGACCACATTTTGCTTACTCATTCATCCCAAAGTGCTGGGATTACAGGCGTGAGCCACCGCACCTCGCCTGGACAAAACTAATGTTTTCTTTTTTGTGAAATGGTTCACTCTTATTGCCCAGGCTGGAGGGCAGTGGTGCCATCTCGGCTCACCACAACCTCTGCCCTCTGGGTTCAAGCGATTCTCCTGCCTCAATCTCTTGAGTAGCTGGGATCACAGGCATGCATCACCATGACTGGCTAATTTTGTATTTTTAGTAGAGACAGGGTTTCTCCATGTTGGTCAGGCTGGTCTCAAACTCCTGACCTCAGGTGATCCGCCTGCCTCAGCCTCCCAAAGTGCTCCCAAAGTGGATTACAGGTGTGAACCACCGTGCCTGGCCACCAATGTTCATCTTACACGTGTTGATTGATGTCTCATGTCACCCTAAAGTGTATACAACCAAGCTGTGCTCTGACCACTTTGGACACATGTCCTCAGGACCTCCTGAGACTATGTTACCAGCACACGTCCTCAACCGTGGCAAAATAAACTTTCCAAATTAACTGAGACCTGGCCGGGTGTGGTGGCTCACACCTGTAATCCCAGCACTTTGGGAGGCCAGGGCAGGTGGATCACGAGGTCAGGAGTTCAAGACCAGTCTGGCCAACATGATGAAACCACCTCTCTACTAAAAATACAAACTAAAAATTAGCCGGGCATGGTGGCAGGTGTGGTGGCTGGCTGTGCCAGCAGCCGATTAGATGGTGCTCACCCACGCTAAAGGTGGGTCTTCCTGAGGGTGGGTCTTCCTCTCCCAGTCCACTGACTCAAACGTTAATCTCTTCTGACAACACCCAGATATGTTGTAGGAAAATCCCAACACTTTGGGAGGCCAAGGCAGGTGGATCACCTGAGGTCGGGAGTTCAAGACCAGCCTGACCAACTTGGAGAAATCCCATCTCTACTAAAAATACAAAATTAGCCGGGCTTGGTGGCGCATGCCTGTAATCCCAGCTACTCGGGAGGCTGAGGCAGGAGAGTCGCTTAAACCAGGGAGGTGGAGGTTTCGGTGAGCCGCGATCAAGACACTGCTCTCCAGCCTGGGCAACAAGAACGAAATTCCGTCTCAGAGAAAAAAAAAAAAGAAAATTCAGGTTCTTGTCACACGACCAGGAAAGACTAGGCTCGCAGACACTTTAAAGGGTGAGAAAAATGAAATTTACTGGGCAAAAAAGGAACAAGGGGAAACAGGAACTCTCAGCAAAGGGAGGGTCCTGCTCGCAGGTTTCCCACCTCACAGATAGAATCCCAGGTTACCACCCAGGAACGGGAGAGTCCAGATTCCTCCCCACCACTGCAAAGGGCCCAAACTTCCCAAGGCTCCATCCCAGTGCGCACTCCTCCCTGTATGCAGGCCGGTTAAACGATCTCCAGGGAGCCCTTTTTCCTTGGCTGTCTCAGATACATCCAGAAACAATACTTTGCATCCTTCAATCCAATCAAGTTTACATTTAATATTAACCATCAGTGGGCCAGATGCAGTGGCTCATGCCTGTAATCCCAGCACTTTGGGAGGCCGAGGCAGGTGGATCACGAGGTCAGGAGTTTGAGACCAGCCTGGCCAATATGGTGAAACCCTGTCTCCACTGAAAATACAAAAATTAGCCAGGTGTGGTCGCGCACACCTGTAGTCCCAGTCACATTCCTGTAAGTGGCAGAGCATGCCTTGAAGTGCTCAGTGTTCATGAGTTCTGATGGTGAGCATCTCACAGGCCCTAATGAAACCATGGCTGGGGCAGCCAGAGCCCTCTGGTAATAAGAACCCGGTGCATCTCCTTCCACACCTGTCTTTCCTTCCTTTCCCCTCACTGGCAACAGATTTACAAATAAACACAAAGAGAACTGCACACGGCAGCTCATGCCTGTAATCCCAGTACTTTGGGACGCCAAGGCAGGTGGATCACCCGAGATCAGGAGTTCAAGACCAGCCTGGCTACCATGGGGAAACCCTGTCTCTACTAAAAATACAAAAATTAATCAGGCATGGTGGCAGGCATCTGTAATCCCAGCTACTTGGGAGGCTGAGGCAGGAGAATCGCTTGAACCCGGAAGGCGGAGGTTTCAGTGAGCCAAGATCATGCCACTGCACTCCAGCCTGGGCGACAGAGTGAGACTCTGTCTAAAAATAAATAATTTTTTTAAAAAAATCAGCACAAAGAGGTTGGTCAAGGGGAAAGTTGGCTTACAGGTCGGCTTAATTTATGTCAGAGGAAGGAAAGCTGGGAATGCTTCCTGCCTAGTCTCTAATCCATCCTGGGAGTGGGTAGAGCACAGACTGGAGCTGAAATGCACTGGTTCGAATCCTCTGTGCTTCAGTCACCTCATTTGTAAAATGGGGACAGCAATAAAATAGTCCCCACTTGACAGTGTTGCAGGAACAATTGAGTCAATATGACGAAAGCGCAGAGCCGGCACTCTCTGGAAGTTCGCTAGGGTCTGGATCCCTTCTGCAGGCCTGCACCTCTGTTTTGCTGGGCCTAGAGCGGCAGTGTCCCAGCTCTGCCCTACTTAGACTGTGGTGATGCCAGGTCTGCAACCTGAGCCAGCTCCCCTGGGAGGGCAGTGAACAAAGAATAATTTCTTGGTGGTGATGAAATCTTCAAAGCCCCAGGGCTTACTGGCCCTCTAGAGAGTGTCCTGATTCTGCCTCCCAGGCAGTTGGGTCTCAGAAAAAAAAAAAAAGCCCATTGAAAAATGAAAGTGACTTCTCAGAGCCTGAAGCTGCTCCGCCTCTCAGCAGTTCCCTGATGCATGCAGAAGTCACCGCTGGTGCCGCCAGCAGGAGCCTACGCCTACCTGCATTGTCTGCCCTGAGCCTCTGGGACTCCCAGCTTTGTTTTTATGTCTTATGCCTTTTGTCTACCAGTTACCCTGTTGGCCAGGCATGGTGGCTCACGCCTGTAATCCCAACACTTTGGGGGCCGATGTGGGAGGATTGCTTGAGCCCAGGAGTTCCAGACCAGACTGGGCAACAGGTCAGCCCTGTGCTCTCTCTTGCTTTGCCCCACCTCACTCATTGCTTGGAAGCTGCTGTGGGTCCAGACGCTGTGGCTTCTCCCTAGGAGATGGCCACATCCATGGTGATGCCCCTGGCACAGCACCCCTTGGTATTCAGAGTAGCTGGCACTGGGTATCAGGCTGAGGAGAGCAACACTCTGGAGACAAGAACATAGAACCCACTTCGTATGCTGAGGGTCCTCCAAGTCTCTCGCCCAGTAGCTTTTCCAACTGGGCAGCTGCCCGCCCACAATCAATGTGGCTTAAACTCACACACACACACACACACACACACACACACACACACACACACATATATATTTTGTTTTTTTTTTGAGATGGAGTTTCACTGCGTTGCCCAAGGTGGAGTGCAATGGCGCGATCTCAGCTCACTGCAACCTCTGCCTCCCGGGTTCAAGCGATTCTCCTGCCTCAGCCTCCCAAGTAGCTGGGATTACAGGCATCTGATACCACGCCCAGCTAATTTTTGTATTTTTAGTAGAGACAGGGTTTCGCCATGTTGGCCAGACTGGTCTTGAACTCCTGACCTCAAATGATCCACACGCCTCGGCCTCCCAAAGTGCTGGCATTACAGGCGTGATCCACGGTGCTTGGCCGGTTGAAACTCATGTTGCGGGCTGGGGACCGAAAACATGACAATCATGGGGCTTCTGCTTACTGGGCACTTTCTCTGGCTGAGGCACAGTTAACGTCTGTAATCCTCACCACAACCCTGTGAGCCAGGTCCTGTTGAGGCAGTTCCATCTGCCCTCAACAGTTTGGGAAACATTATCAGAAAGGTTATGTGAAGTGCCCAGGGTGCTGGGATTTGAACCTACGTGGCCTGACCTAAGGGAGCGTGTACTGACCTCTGCCCCAGCTCTGAGTTAAGCACTGCCATTCTGCAGGCAGGGGTAGCTGGGTTCACATCATAACTCCGCACAAGTTATTAACCTCTCCCAAGCTCAGTTTGCTCATCTATAGATTGGGAATAAGAGGCGCCTGGCCGCCATGGCTCACACCTTTAATCCCAGTACTTTGGGAGGCCGAGGCGGGCGGATCACCTGAGGTCAGGAGTTCGAGACCAGCCTGGCCAATACGGTGAAACTCCATCTCTACTAAAAATATAAAAATTAGGCTGGGCACGGTGACTCATGCCTGTAATCCCAGCACTTTGGGAGGACGAAGCAGGCAGGTCACCTGAGCTCGTGAGTTCGAGATCAGCCTGACCAACATGGAGAAACCCTGTCTCTACTAAAAATACAAAAAATTAGCTGGGCATAGTGGCGCATGCCTGTAATCCCAGCTACTTGGGAGGCTGAGGCAGGAGAATTTCTTGAACCTGGCAGGTGGAGGTTGCGGTGAGCAGAGATCACTCCATTGCACGCCATCACACTCCAGCCTGGGCAACAAGAGCAAAACTGTGTATCAAAAAAAAAAAAAAAAAAAAAAAAGCTGGGCATGGTGGTGGGCACCTATAATCCCAGCTACATGGGAAACTGAGGTAGGAGAATCACTGGAACCCAGGAGGCAGGAGTTGCAGTGAGCTGAGATCATGCCACTTCATTCCAGCCTGGGAGACAGAGCGAGACTCCATCTCAAAAAAAAAAAAAAAAGAAAAGAAAGAAAAGAAAAAAGAAAAAGGACATGGCTTGTTGGGGGCCTAAATGAGTTCAGGTATGTGAAGTGCTGGCGGGTGGTCAGTGCTCAAGGAATGTGCTCCTGCAAGTGTGGTCAGCACGGGCTCTGTGACCTCGGGCAAGCACTCAGCTCGGCCAGCCTTGAGAATACTCACTTGCAGGGTTGTCGGGTGGATGAAATGAAACAGAGATCCACAGTCCTTCACCCACAATTCTGAAACCCAAAAGCCCAGGGAGCTGGAGGTTAATTCCCTTGACAGCAGAGCCCAACATGACTCCATTTAGAGGCAAACTGACGCAGTTTCAGGGTGTTTTTATTTTATTTATTTTATGTTTGGGTTAGGTATTTATTTATGTTTTTGAGACAGCATCTAGCTCTCTTGCCCAGGCTGGGGTGCAATGGTACAAATTTGGCTCACTGCCACCTCCATCTCCTGGGCTCAAGTCATCCTCCTACGTCAGCCTCCCAGATAGCTGGGAGGCACCTGTACCTGCCACCATGCCTGGCTAATTTTTGTATTTTTTGTAGAGATGGGGTTTCACCATGTTGGCCAGGCTGGTCTCAAATTCCTGAGCTCAAGCAATCCACCTACCTCGGATTCCCAAACTGTGCTGGGATTACAGGCATCAGCCACTGCTCCCAGCCTCCGGGTGTGTGTGTGTGTGTGTGTGTGTGTGTGTATTAATCTTCACTCCAAACTATGTACCATAACTAGCCTCATTGTACAAGTGAGGAAACTGAGGCATGGAGAGATTATATAACTTGGCAGTTTGGCAACAGAACCCTATGCTCTACTTAGCCTCTCAGAAGTAGAGACAGAGGGAAGAGTGGGAGGGAGGGAGGGAGGAGGTAGGGAAAAGGGCATTGTCTACCCTGGCAGTAGCTGCCCAGCCAGTCATTCCCATGACAGTGTCATGTCATCAATTCATTTTGAGCAGCTGCCGAATTCCAAGCATGATTCAAAACACATCAGAGGCCAGGCGTGGTGGCTCACGCCTGTAATCCCAGCACTTTGGGAGGCTGAGGCGGGTGGATCACCTGAGATCAGGAGTTCGAGACCAGCCTGGACAACATGGCGAAACCCTGTCTCTACTAAAACTACAAAAATTAGCTAGGTGTGGTGGCGTGCACCTGTAATCCCAGCCACTTGGGAGGCTGAGGCACAAGAATCGCTTGAACCTGGGAGGCGGAGATTGCAGTCAGCCGAGATCACGCCACTGCACTCTCGCCTGGGCAAAAGAGCAAAACTCCATTTCAAAAAAAAAAGTTAAAGCACACACACATTAGAAACACAAGTCTGGGCCTCTTGGACTTGAGATAGTGCACCATAGGTGCCTCCTTATAAGAAACAATCATGAACGTTTGCAGTCAGGGACAAAGAGCTCACAGAAAGTTGGGAAAACACGTTCCAGCCTTGTAGGCACAGGGCAGGACTCTCAACAGGCAGTGGCTTTTCCTTGTCAGAGCTGGAACAACACAGGCCTTTCATTAACGAGGCCTGACTTGCAGTCTCATTAGGCCCATAGCTGGAAATCTGGCTCAGGCTGGATGGGTTGAGGAGAAATGAGACCAGGGACCTGCTGGGTATTTGTCCTTTGCCCCCAAATTGCACTACCTGCTTCTGCTGCCCCTGGGCAGAAACAGGCCTCACAGCTTCCTCTCAATCTAAGTGAGGCCTCCAGAGAGGTCCAGCCCCAGCCTTTGGCTCTCTGCTAAACTGAAATGCTCCTTACAACCCCCTGCAAAGAAATGAAACCCCAAACTTTTGGGAGGGGATGGAGGTTTTTCCAATAGCCAGCAGTTTTTGCAGAAAAACAAGGATTAAAGAAGCAATTAGTGGTTTGCCAACAAGCAATCAGAGGACAGAGCAAAAGAAATCCACAAGTCAGCAGGAAGCCTCAGGCCCTTCAAATTTGGAATGGTTACAAGAAGTCCAAACAAGCTTCTCCTCTTCCACCCCACCAAGTCAGAGACCCAGGGACACCTAAATGAATCTCTGAGTATAACTGTCTGTGAACTTCCTCCCTTCTACATCTGGCATGTCATACGTATCTACATATATTTATGTCTATAATCCACTTTGCTTTTTTACTTTATAAGTCCTTCCTTCCTTCCTTCCTTCCTTCCTTCCTTCCTTCCTTCCTTCCTTCCTTCCTTCCTTCCTTCCTTCCTTCCTTCCTTCCTTCCTTCCTTTTCTTGACAAAACTCTTGCTCTATTGCCCAGGCTGGATGGAGTGCAGTGGCACTATCTCAGCTCACTGCAACCTCCACCTCCCGGGTTCAAGCAAACCTCCACCTCCTGGGTTCAAGCAATTCTCCTGCCTCAGCCTCCCAAGTAGCAGGGATTACAGGCGCCTGCCACCCTGCCCGGGTAATTTTTGTAGTTTTAGTAGAGACAGGGTTTTGCCATGTTGGCCAGGCTGGTCTCAAACTCCTGGCCTCAAGTGATCCACCCACCTTCAGCCTCCCAAAGTGCTGGGATTAGAGGCGTGAGCCAACTCACCTGGCCTACTTTATGGTCAACTTTTCTAAAATACGTTATAATTAACGTACAATAAAATGTACCCATTTTAAGTATAACTTTTAACGAGTTTAATTCTCAATGTATGGGCTGGGCGCAGGGGCTCACGCCTGCAATCCCAGCACTTTGGGAAACTGAGGCAGGTGGATCACCTGAGTTCAGGAGCTCAAGACCAGCCTGGCCAAAATGATAAAACCCCATCTCTACCAAAAGGGCATGGTAGCGGGTGCCTGTAATCCCAGTTACTCAGGAGGCTGAGGCAGGAGAATTGCTTGAATATGGGAGGCGGATGTTGCAGTGAGCTGAGATGGCGCCATTGCACTCGAGCCTGGGCAATAAGAGCAAAACTCCGTCTCAAAAAAAAAAAAAAGAAAGAAAGATTTTCATTGTATGTATACACCCTGATCAAGGTATGAAACATTTTTGTCACCCCTAAGAAGTTTTTTCCAGCCTCTTTGCAGTCAGTCCCCTCCTAACCCCGGCCCCGGGCATCCATTCACTCATCTGTTCTCAGTCACTAAAGATCAGTTTTACCTTTTTTAGAATTTCATATAAATGAAATCATATACTTTTTATGTCTGGTTTCTTTCTTTGTTTTTACTATTATTTTTTAATTATTTTTTTTTTTTTTTTTTTTTTTGAGAGAGGCTGGAGTCAGTGGCGCGGATCTGTCACTGCAAGCTCCCCTCCGGGGTTTACGCCATTCTCCTGCAGTGAGTAGCTGGGACAATCATGCCCGCTAGTACAACAGAGACGGGGTTTCCTCCAGGATGGTCCGATCTCCTGAGGCCACCCGTCAAGCCTCCCAAAGTGCTGGGATTACAGGCTTGAGCCACCGCCCCGGCCTTTTTTTTAATTATTTTTTTGAGATGGAGTCACGCTCTGTCTCCCAGGCTGGGGTGCAGTGGTGCAATCATGGCTTACAACAGCCTCAACCTCCCAGGCTCAAGAGATTCTCCCACCTCAGCAGCTTATTTTAAAAGCTTATTTTAAAAATTTTTTATAGAGTGAGGGTCCGTCTGTGTTGCCAGACTGGTCTTGAAATCCCAGGCTCAAGCAATCTTCAGCTTCTCAAAGTGTTAGAATTACAGGTGTGAGCCACCACGCCCAGCCTCAGGCTTAAACCATCCTTCTGCCTCAGCCTCTCAAGTAGCCAGGACCACAGGTGTGTGCCATCACATCTGGCTGTAAAAATAATTTTACACTTGATCTTAGGCAAAAGGATGAGAAGGGATGTAAAAATACTTTTTAAAAAAAAATTTAATATTAAAATAGAGATGGGGGCCAGGTGTGGGTCCTCACGTCTGTAATCTCAACACTTTGGGAGGCTGAGGCAGGCAGATCACTAGAGGTCAGGTGTTCAAGACCAGCCTGGCCAACATGGTGAAACTCTGACTCTACTAAAAATACAAAAAAATTAGCCGGGCGTGGTGGCACATGCCTGTAATCCAGTTACTTAGGAGGCTGAGGTAGGAGAATCGCTTCAACCCGGGAGGCAGAGGTTGCAGTGAGCCGAGATGATGCCACTGCACTCCAGCCTGGGTGACAGAGTGAGACTTCGTCTAAAAAAATAAATAAAAATAAAAAAAATAAAATAGAGACGGGGTCTTGCTATGTTGCCCAGGTTAGTGTTAAACTCCTGAGCTGAAATGATCCTCCCACCGTGGCCTCCCAAAGTGATGAGATGACAGAGGTGAGCCACCGCACCCAGCCTGTAAAAATCATTTTTTTTTTTTGACATGGAGTTTCACTCTTGTCACCCAGGCTGGAGTGCAATGGCGCGTTCTCAGCTCATCGCAACCCCCACCTCTCAGGTTCAAGCGATTCTCCTGCCTCAGTCTCCCAAATAGCTGGGATTATAGCCGTCCACCACCATGCCGAAGTTAATTTTTGTATTTTTAGTAGATCCCTGTGGGCCAGGCTGGTCTCGAACTCCTGACCTCAGGTGATCTGCCCGCCTCGGCCTCTCCAAGTGCTGGGATTACAGGCCTGAGCCACTGCGCCTGGCCTAAAAATAATTTTAAAAAATTTTATATTAAAATTGTTTGCAGCTGGGCACAGTGGCTCAAGCCTGTAATCTCAGCACTTTGGGAGGCCGAGACGGGCAGATTACAAGGTCAGGAGATCGAGACCATCCTGGCTAACACGGTGAAACCCCGTCTCTACTAAAAAATACAAAAAAAACTAGCCGGGCGAGGTGGCAGGTGCCTGTAGTCCCAGCTACTCGGGAGGCTGAGGCAGGAGAATGGCGTAAACTTGGGAGGCGGAGCTTACAGTGAGCTGAGATTGCGCCACTGCACTCCAGCCTGGGCGACAGAGCAAGACTCCAACTCAAAAAAAAAATTGTTTGCAGCTAGCAAAAACTTTTTTTTTTTGTATATTGACCTTATTTCCTGTGATCTTGCTAAATTCACTAATTAGTTCTAGTAGTTGTTATATAGATTACTTAGAATTCTCTAGTAAACAGTTATATCATCTGTGACTGAAGACAGTTTCACTTCTTTCTGATCTTTACACATTTTTTTTTCTTTTTCTTGCCTTACTGCACCAACTAGGGCCTCTAGTACAACATTGAGTAAGTAGTAACAGCAAATATCTTTGCTTATTGCCAATCTTAGGGGCAGTTGGTCAGTTATTTAATGTTGTGTGTGATGTTAGCTGTAGGTTTGGGGTAGACACTTTGTATCAGATAGCAGAATTCCCTCCTGTTCCTAGTTTGCTGAGAGCTTTTTTTCATGAATAGGTGTTCAGTTTTGCCAAATGCTTTTTTTGCATCAATTTACATGGTCATCAGGTTTTTTTCCATTATTCTCTCTTTCTCTTTCACTGTTTTTTTTTGTTTGTTTGTTAGTTTGTTTGTTTGTTTGTTTTGCTGTTGACACAGCCCCAGGAGGTCCTGGGAACATGTGTCCCTGTTATTCTTTTAATATGCTGAATTACATGGATTGATTTTTGAATGTTAAACCAACCTCTAATTCCTGAGCATCTCTCATTTCGTCCTGATGTATTATCCTTTTTCTATATTGCTGGATTTGATTGCCAATGTTTCACTAAAGGTTTTTATCTATTGGAATCTCTGTTGTATACCCAGTACATGGCCATGGCCAATGCCTGAGTTGGTGTCAGAGAGCTCTAGAAGTCTGGCTGGCAGACGAAGGGGGCCATCCTAGTCAGGGAAAACAGCAGGTTCAAGCCAGGCACAGTGGCTCATGCCTGTAATTCCCAGCACTTTGGGAGGCCAAGGCAGGCGGATCACCTGAGGTCAGGAGTTCGAGCCCAGCCTGGCCAACATGGTGAAACCCTGTCTCTACTAAAAATACAAAAATTAACCGGGCACGGTGGCAGGCGCTTGTAATCCCAGCTACTTGGGAGGCTGAGGCAGGAGAATCGCTTGAACCCGAGAGGCAGGAGTTGCAGCGAGCCAAGAACGCACCATTGCACTCCAGCCTGGGTGACAAGAGCGAAACTCCATGTCAAAAAAAAAAAAAAAAATTAGCCAAGCATGGTGACACACTTCTGTAATCCCAGCTACTCAGGAGGCTGAGGCAGGAGAATCGCTTGAATCTGGGAGGTGGAGGTTGCAGTGAGCCAAGATGGTGCCACTGCACTTCACCCTGGGTGACAGAGTGAGGCCACCTCTTAAAACAATAGGCCAGGTGCCGTGGCTCACACCTGTAACCCCAGCACTTTGGGAGGCTGAGGTGGGCGGATCATGAGGTCAGGAGTTTGAGACCAGCCTGACCAACATGGTGAAACCCTGTCTCTACTAAAAATGCAAAAATTAGCCCAGTGTGGTGGCGCGTGCCTGTAATCCCAGCTACTCAGGAGACTGAGGCAGGAGAATTGCTTGAACCCAGGAGGCAGAGGTTGCAGTGAGCCGAGATTGCGCCACTGCACTCCAGCCTGGGAGACAGAGCAAGACTCCGTCTCAAAACAACAACAATAACAACAGGCTGGGCATGGTGGCTCATGCCCAGCACTTTGGGAGGCTGAGGCGGGTGGACCACCTGAGGTCGGGAGTTCGAGACCAGCCTGACAACATGGAGAAACCCCATCTCTACTAAAAATACAAAATTAATCAGGCATGGTGGCACATGCCTGTAATCCCAGTTAGTTGGGTGGTTGAGGCAGGAGAATCACTTGAACCCGGGAGACGGACGCTGCAGTGAGCTGAGATCGCACCATTGCACTCCAGCCTGGGCAACAAGAGTGACACTTGGTCTCAAAAAAACAAAACAAAACAAAACAAGAAAACCAAAACAACAACAACAACAAAACAGCAGATTCAAAGGCTGGTGCGTGAAAGATCATTGCACCAGCTGCTAAGTAGCTGTGTGACCTTGGGCAAATCTATCCTGCTTATCCCTAAAAAGGCAAGGAAAGCAAATGGGCTACCAAACATTGTGAGTATTCAATGGCACCTTGGGAAAGGTCTTGAAAAAACAAAACATCTTAGGAAAATTCTAATAGGAAGGCAGCCTTGCTATTGACAAGGAGGTGGGGAGGCCTGTCTGTCTGTGTAGCAGAGCACTGTACTGACAATACTTGGGAAAAGAAGGCAGGAGACCAGGTGCTACCTTGGAGTTAAGAGCCTGGGTCCCAGCCTCAAACATCTCTGTGAGCAAGGAGCCATGATGAAGGGCTGTGCTCTAAGGATAGCACTTCCTAGAGCTTCAAATCCTGCCCAGAGGCCCGGTGCGGTGGCTCACGCCTGTAAGCCCATCACTTTGGGAAGCCTAGGCAGGCAGATCACTGAGGTCAGCAGTTTGAGACCAGCCCAGCCAACATGATGAAACCCCATCACTACTAAAAATAAAAAAAAAGTAGCCAGGTACAGGGGCAGGCGCCTATAATACCAGCTACCCAGGAGGCTGAGACAGGAGAATTGCTTGAGCCCAGGAGGCGGAGGTTGCAGTAAGCTGAGATCATGCTGCTGCGCTCCAGCCTGGGCGACAAAGCAAGACCATTTAAACAACAAAATATAGATAGATTAGATAGATAGATAGGTAGGTAGGTAGATAGATAGATAGATAGACAGACAGACAGACAGATAGAGCAGGCAAGATGGCTGGGCGCAGTGGCTCACACCTGTAATCCCAGCACTTTGGCAGGCCAAGGTGGGCGTATCACCTGAGGTCAGGAGTTCAAGACCCGCCTGACCAACATAGTGAAACCCCATCTCTACCAAACATACAAAATGAGCCAGGTGTGGTGGCACATGCCTGTAATCCAAGCTACTTGGGAGGCTGAGGAAGAGAATTGCTTGAACCCAAGACGTGGAGGCTACAATGAACTGAGATCGTGCCATTGCACTCCAGCCTAGGCAACATGAGTGAAACTCCATCTCGAAAAAACCAACCAACAAACAAACAAACAAAACGGGCCAGGTGCGGTGGCTCACACCTGTAATGCCAGCACTTTGGGAGGCTGAAGCAGGCGGATCACAAGGTCAGGAGTTTGAGACCAGCCTGGCCAACATGGTGAAACGCTGTCTCTGCTAAAAATACAAAAATTAGCCGGGTGGCATGTGCCTGTAATCCCAGCTACTCAGGAGGTTGAGGCAGGAGAATCGCTTGAATCCAGGAGGCAGAGGTTGCGGTGAGCCGAGATCACACCACTGCATTCCAGCCTGGATGACAGAGCAAGACTCCATCTCAAAATAAATAAATAACTAAATAACTAACTAAATAAATAAAAATTTAAAAAATAAAAATAAAAAATTATTTATTTTTACTTTTTTTTTTTCTTTTATAGAGACAGGGTTTTGCCCCGTTACCTGGGCTGGACTCAAGTGATCCGCTCTTCTCAGCCTCCCAAAGTGCTGGGATGACAGGCATGAACCGCTGTGCCGGGTTTTCTTTACTTCTTTTTGTCAGATATCTCATGTCCTGGTATGGTTTCCCCTTCTCCTAGGCCTGGGAGCAATTGGTTTAATGGTAATCACTGTATTTGCATTTTTGGAGGACTGCGCCTAAGAGCTGTTTTTATTTAAAGAGTCCCAGCAATCAAATACAGATTGGATTGCTAGCTCGCCTGTTTCCACACAATTCCCTCCTACTTAAACTCTCTCTGTTTACACACAGGACTTCTAACTGCTAGTTCTGGTCAAGGTACAGCTTTCTGGAGCTCTGAGAGACGGAAGAGAAAGGGTTGGTACGCTCTACAGGTGAATGGTGGGCTGTTGAGAGAGAAACAGACATAGTCCAAGGTAACAGGAAAGCTTCTGGCACTGGTGCCTGTACAGTCAGTGGTGTCACTGCCAGGACAGGAAATAGGAGAGGCAGAGCAGGTTTGGGGGAGGGGAAGAATGATAAGTTCAGTTTGGGAGCTTTATTCATTAGCTCCTTGGGCATTACTAGGTGGCAGGTACCATGTCAGGAACAACCGTGAACAAAAGAAAGAAGATCCCTGCTCTCCTGAAGCTTACATTCCTGTATGGGAAGGACAACTTAAATAAATCAACAAACTGCAGAAGCCCGGTTCTATAGTCATGTGACAGACTGCTCTGCAAAGGCGGCCAGGGAAGACTCCATCTTGGGGAGACCTGGAGATTAGACGATGTCAGGCTGAGTATGACAATGACCCAGGGACATAGCCTGAGAGAAGCTGTTTGGATATCTAGGTCTGGGCTGGAGATGATCAGAAAAGAAGCAAAAAGCCTACTGCAAAATATGCGCAGCATATAATACTACTTACAAGGAGATGAAAAATACACATAATGATAATGATTATTAATTATTTGAGACAGAATCACGCTCTGTCGTCCAGGCTGGAGTTCAGTGGCACGATCTGGGCTCACCGCAGCCTCCGCTTCCCGGGCTCAAACGATTATCCAGCCTCAGCTACCCAAGTAGCTGAGATGACAGGGGTGCGCCGCCTCGCCTCGTCCAGCTAACTTTTGTATTTTTAGTAGAGACACGGTTTCGCTATCTTGGCCAGGTTGGTCTGTAACTCCTGGCCTCGGGCGATCCGCCCGCCCGCCTTGGCCTCCCAAAGTGTTGGGATTGCAGGCGTGAGCCACAGAGCAGGGCCTCACTGATTATTTGGGGCTGTTTAGGTTACGGTTTTTTAGATTCTGGGTTTTTTTTCCCTAAACGGGGTGGTGAGTACAGAGGTGTGAGATGTAACACGTAATTTGTACACCTTTTGCACACGTAAATATCACAAAGTAAACTTTTAAAATAAGGCAAGGCCTAGGGCCTCGCGAGGTTTCTCTGAGGAGCGAGGACCAGGCAGTCACAGCTAGTTTCCACTGCCTCCACGCTCCGGCCTAGGCCAGCCCCTCTCCCCAGTCATCCGCTCGGGGCTGGCTCCGCCCCAGAACTGCGCAAACTCCCCGCCCACATCTGCTTCCTAACCAATGGGCGCTCGAGATTTGGGCCCACACCCCCGTCACGCCCCGCCCCAGACTCGCGCGCCGCGTGTCGTCACGGCCCGGCCCCCGCCACGTGACGGCCGCGCGCCGGGCTCTCGCTCCCCGCCGGGCTCGCGCCTCAGAGGCCGGTGAGGCGCCGGCGGCCACGCCGCGGAGGGCGCGGGCCGAGCAGAGCCGGGCGTTGAGGCCCGCGCGCGCATGGAGGCGTTGCCGGCAGGCCCCTGAGGGCAGCGGGGAGACACGACCCGGCGACCTCGCGCATCCCTCGAGCCGCCACGCGCTCTCGCCACCGGGCGGCGACGGGCCGCGGAGCCGGAGCGGCCATGGCGACGGGCGGCCAGCAGAAGGAGAACACGCTGCTTCACCTCTTCGCCGGCGGGTGAGTTTCCGGGCCCAGCCGCGCGCCCCGCCGCCTGCGGTCCCCTCGGCCTTCGTCCCGGGCGCGGTCCCAGCCTCCCGCGGCGGTTACCGGCCCTCCCCGGGCTACGGCGCCGGCGCCCGGGAGGAGGAAGTCCCGGCGTCGGGGGCTGGTGGGCAGGGCCAAGGGAGGGGGTCGGGCCTTCCTCACCCCCTATCCTGACCGCAGCCCCCAGGGCGGCTGTGCCCCGCCGCCCGTCCTCCCCGCGGCGTCCCCAGCTTTTTCCCATTCTGAACAGTCAGTGGTCGGTGAGTGTTGCTCGGCGGCGGTCCTGCCTGGACGCTGTGGCGCGGTCCCCCTCCCCCGCCCCCTTCTCCCGGGGCCTTTCCCGAAGCGCAGCGCCTCAGAGCCCGGGGCAGGATCGCTGATGCTCGGGTGTGCCCGAGGTTCCTCAGGGCAGTGCGGGAGGTCATCCGGACGGGCAAAACGGTTTGCGGACGTTGGACGCCAGCAAGGCCTGGATGGTGCTGGGGAACGGTGATGCTGGCGGCCACACGCGGGATGGCTAAGCCTGGGACCCGGACTAATATGAGGTCTGGAAGGTGTGTTGAGACACTTCTCGCCGGCTGGTGGACGCTTCCAACGCCGGAGACCGCAGAATTGTAAGGTGTTCGTTGTTTTGAAAGCTGCATTAGGTCTATGATCAGGCACCTTTTTTCCAGCGGAGACAACGCATTTTTAGGAGGTTGAGTTCTGCGGTTAGGAAGGGAGATGATTTTTACCTCCCTGCCCCTCACCACCTCCCCCCTTCCTCCTCCTCCCCCCTGCGAGAAGGTAAAATATTTTTGAGTATTAGTAATTTTCTTTTTTCCTTTATCACAGCCGGTGGCTTGGGGTCCTTTCGGAGTCTTCCAGATGTTTGGGGTCTTAATTTGAGGACCTCATGGGCCTGGCACAGCAATTTTTGAGTGTAGGATATTTTGCATAAAATAGTTTAACCTGGATGATCATCTTGGCTTGAGTAGTTTAGTTGCAGCCTGGATTCCTACCTGGATATGTTCCTTACAACAATGGTTGAGAAACTTACCTTCGAAGATGATTGATGAAAGCGTCCCTGACCTTTTTTGTGCTTGTATTGTGGGCAGTCACCAGGTTACTTTAACCAAAAACTTTGGTGGGTCTTCATAGATAGGAAGAGTTTCTTATTCATCTCTTCCCTGTCATTCCCTTGCAACTCTTCCCTCCATGACTCCATTGAGACTTCCTTTGTGTCTTTTTTTGTTGCTGCTGTTGTTGTTGTTTTGAGATGGAGTTTCGCTCTTGTTGCCCAGACTGGAGCGCAATGGTGTGGTCTTGGCTCATTGCAACCTCCGCCTCCCAGGTTCAAGCAATTCTCCTGCCTCAGCCTCCCGAGTAGCTGGGATTATAGGCATGCACCACCACGCCCGGCTAATTTTGTATTTTTAGTAGAGACGGGGTTTCTTCATGTTGAGGCTGGTCTCGAACTCCTGAGCTCAGGTGATCCGCCTGCCTCGGCCTCCCAAAGTGTTGGGATTACAGGCGAGAGCCACCGCGCACGGCCCTTTGTTTTGTTTTGTTTGAAAGGGAGTCTTCTTTTGTCGCACAGGCTGGAGTGCAGTGGTGCGATCTCTGGGCTCGCTGCAACCTCCGCCTCCTGGGTTCAAGGGATTCTCCAGCCTCAGCGTCCCGAGTAGCTGGGATTACAGGCCCCCGCCACCACGTGCGACTAATTTTTTTTTTTTTTTTTGAGACAGTCTCACTCTATCTCCCAGGCTGGAATGCAGTGGCGCCATCTCGGCTCACTGCAAGCTCCGCCTCCCGGGTTCACACCATTCTCCTGCCTCAGTCCTCCAGAGTAGCTGGGACTACAGGCGCCCGTTAACCTTTTGTATTTTTAGTAGAGACAGGGTTTCACCGTGTTAGCCAGGATGGTCTCGATCTCCTGACCTCGTGATCCGCCCGCCTCGGCCTCCCAAAGTGCTGGGATTACAGGCGTGAGCCACCACGCCAGACTGAGACTTCCTTTCAGAGTAACACAAGGGGGAAGCTTTCTTAAATTAAGCCACTCTATATAAATTTGTCTTTCTTGGGAATTTTAAACAAGTTGGCCATTTTTTTTTTTTTTGTCTCACACGTTTTTTAAGCCAAGAAGGAGCATTAAAAAAAAAAAAAAAAAAAAAAAAGAATTTCTGCTCAGTGATTTTGACTTACTGTTTTTAATGAGGTGGTTTTTGTTTTGTTGTGTGTGTTTTTTTTTGGGGGGGGGGTTTGGTTTTTTTTTTTTTGAGACAGAGTCTCTGTCACTCAGGCTGGAGTGCAGTGGTGCAATCTCGGCTCACTGCAAGCTCCGCCTCCCGGGTTCATGTCATTCTCCTGCCTCAGCCTCCCGAGTAGCTGGTACTACAGGCGCCCGTCACCACGCCTGGCTAGTTTTTTGTATTTTTAGTAGAGACGGGGTTTCACAGTGTTAGCCAGGATGGTCTCGATCTTCTGACCTCGTGATCCGCCTGCCTTGGCCTCCCAAAGTGCTGGGATTACAGGCGTGAGCCCCCGCGCCCGGCCAGTGAGGTGGTCTTTTAAATTTTTTCTTTGTATTCCAAGCCAGGAGAGTTGCTTGTGGAGAAACCTCTGTTGAGGCGCACTGTGAAATGGATGGCCCTGTCTTGTTGAATCTCCCTCTGTACCCTTCACTGTGCCCTCTGGCTGCCAGATTCTCCTGCTAGGGCACTAGCCTTTTACCTTGTGATGGAGTAAATCTGCAGTGGCCAGCAGAGTTCTCCTGCTTGATTAAGATGTAGGTAGTTTATTAGGATATCGCCTGAAGCCATTGTATTTAACAAGTTTCCCTTCCTGTATTGGCAGCAGTTTGAGATTCAAGAAAGAAACGACAGCTTCCAAAAGGATGTTTTCAGAGTAACTAATTGGATTTTGATCCACTCTCACTAGCCTAAAATATTTTACTTCACTTTCTGTTAGGGAAGAACATGAAAGGAGCTGAGTGTAAAATGGCTGTATTGTATGGTTAAAATGAATTCACCCAGAGGTCCCACCTACTTCGGTGGAATATGTGCTGCTTTGCTCCAAGTAACTAGTTGCCACGCCACTGTTGTTAAGCTGGCGTGTTTCCAAAAAACGAGGTGCACTTCCTTTGTAAAGAAGTCAGAGCCCCTACTTTAAAAATCTGTCACATTTCTCTTGTTTATTGAATAGCCATTGGAAACTATAACAGCAAATAAGTTTAATACTGTTGCAAATTAATGATACTGAACAAGCGTTTCTTTTTTTTTTTTTTTTTTGAGACGGAGCCTCACTCTGTCGCCCAGGCTGGAGCGCAGTGGTGCAATCTCTGCTGACTGCAGCCTCCGCCTCCTGGTTTGAAGCGATTTGATTAGCATGCCTCAGCCTCCCAGGTAGCTGGGGTGTGTGCCACTACGCCCAGCTAATTTTTGTATTTTTAGTAGAGATGGGGTTTTGCCATGTTGGCTAGGCTGGTCTCGATCTCCTGACCTCAGGTGATCCACCCACCTTGGCCTCCCAAAGTGCTGGGATTATACAGGTGTGAGCCACCACGCCCTGCCTGAAAAAGTGTTTTATTTTATTTTTATTTATTTATTTTTGATACAGAGTTTCACTCTTGTTGCCCAGGCTGGAGTGCAGTGGTGTGATCTCAGATCACTGCAACCTCTGCCTCCCAGGTTCAAGCGATTCTCCTGCCTCAGCCTCCTGAATAGCTGGGATTACAGGTGTGCGCCACCATGCCTGGCTAATTTTTTAATTTTTTTAGTAGAGACGGAGTTTCACCATGTTACCCAGGCTGGTCTCCTACTCCTGACCTCAGATTATCTGCCTACCTGGGCCTTACTTCCCTAAGTGCTGGGATTACAGGCATGAGCCACCACACCTGGTCGATTAAGTAATTTCTTTCTAATCTCCTATCATTGCTAATTTTTTTGCCATTATAAATACCTAGACATCCTGATGTCTACATGTGTGCTTTATTTCCTTTAAATAAACCAGTACAAGTACAATTGCTGAGTCAAAGGTTTTTAAGGTTTTTGGTACCTACACAGCACATTCATAAACTGTCTTTCAGGGTGAGTGAGTTCTGCATGAGCTTACCTTATTTATTTGATGTTTACTGCCTTTAGGGTTTCTGCTGTCTTCTGCTTTCTTCCCTCTTACCCTCATATCTGGGTGATATTGTTAAAAAAAAAAAAAAAAAAAAAAAAAGAAAGAAAGAAAGAAAGAAAGAAAGAAAGAAAGAAAGAAAGAACTCAAGCACATTTTATTGTACAAAACCTGTCTTTTTTTTTTTTTTTTTTTTTTTTTTAGATGGATTCTCTCTCTGTCGCCCAGGCTGGAGTGCAGTGGCACATTCTTGGCTCACTGCAGCCTCCACCTTCCGGGTTCAAGCAATTATCCTGCCTCAGCCTCCCTAGTAGCTGGGATTAAAGGCACATGCCACCATGCCTGGCTAGTTTTTGTATTTTTAGTAGAGACGGGTTTTACCATGTTGGCCAGGCTGGTCTCAAACTCCTGTCCTCAGGTGATCTGCCCACCTTAGCCTCCCAAAGTGTTGGGATTACAGGTGCGAGCCACTGGACCCAGCCCTGTCATTCCTTTTCTGTTGTTTAAACCACCTCGTCAAGAAGAACTCAGAAGTGCTCTGAGGTGGCCCTTCTGTGTGTAGGCTTGATTTGCTGAAGACGAAAATCGTATAAATTTTCCCCATCAAATAGCATGGGGGTTCTGGTTCTGTTAGTGTTAGTGATGTCCTTCATATGCTGGGCAGGCACTTCACATAGCACAGTGCCCATTTAGATCTACCCAGTACCTGAAATAGCTGTCCTTAGATTTAGAGGTTGATCCTGGATTAGTTGCTTTGGGTCTTATTTTTATGGCATGCTTTTTTGTTTCGTCATCCTAGCCTTTAAAATGTATTTTGATGGGAATATGGTATCTCTTTAAGATCTTAAACTAGGACAGGCGCGGTGGCTCACGCCTGTAATCCCAGCACTGTTGGAGGCCGAGGCAGGTGGATCACCTGAGGTCAGGAGTTCAAGACCAGCCTGGCCAACATGGCAAAACCCCATCTCTACTGAAAATACGAAAATTAGCTGGGCTTGGTGGCGTGCGCCTGTAATCCCAGCTACTTCGGAGGCTGAGGTAGGAGAATCGCTTGAACCTGGAAGGCGGAGGTTGCAGTGACCCGAGATCGCTCCACTGCACTCCAGCCTGGGGGACAGAAAGAGAGAGACTCCATCTCAGAAGAAAAAAAAAAAACAAAACAAAAAAATTAAACTATAATAAAATGCAGATATTTTCAAAATTCAGTTTTCCCACCTAGTATGGGCAGCTGTTGCCAGGTGTACTCAGGTACTTTTCCCTACAAATTAAATCTTTATGGGGTGATGGTTACTTTTTTCTTCTTCTTCTTTTTTTTGAAGAAGCATCTCTCTCTGTGACCCAGGCTGGAGTGCAGTGCCATCTCGGTGCCATCACTGCAACCTCCACCTCCCGGGTTCAAGCAATTCTCGTGCCTCAGCCTCCCAAATAGCTGGAATTGCAGGCACGCACCACCACGCCCTGCTATTTTTTGTATTTTTAGTAGAGACTGGGTTTCACCATGTTGGCCAGGCTGGTCTCGAACTCCTGACCTCAGGTGACCTGCCCACCTCAGCCTCCCAAAGTGCTGGAATTACAGGCGTAAGCCACCGAGCCCAGCCAATGCCAGGTTTCAAGTAAAACTTTACAAAAATTTACAGTGTATACAGAAAAGCACCTAGTGTTTTTCAAATAGCACGATAGAGGTAGCAGGTGAAATGGCGGTTACTAAACCTCCAAAGATTAGGATTGCAGGATGTCTGGCAGTATCATTTGTTGGCAGAATGTGGATAAGCTGTGAGCCTGGCAAGCAGTTTACCATCAGCGGGGTAGTGATTATTATCAGAAAAAGCATACAGACCTTGGTTTTAGTGCCTGATATGCATGTATGCATAGGGAACAGAGGCTCTTGTTGAAGACAGTTGGTTTTTACAAATTTTCCTTGATAGTTTAAACTCAGAGTTAAAAAGCACAATTCTGTGTGCATAATTTAAAATTTTATGACTTCTGATCACATAAAGATACTTCTTAAAAATCCCAGTATATATTATAGTAGTAATGTTGTAGTTTTACTCTGCTGTCAACTGGAGGTGAGGTGCCTAAGCCACAAGGGGAAAAATTAAACTAGGGCGGCATGGGTGTAAAAGGATTAGAAGGTTAACTATATCTTCATGTAATAAATATAAGACTTCAATTTTGGAAAGGAATAATGAGAGAAGATAGAGGAATGGGGAGGGGAGTGGGGTTTTTTTTGTTTTTTTTTTTTTTTTGAGACGGAGTTTTGCTCTTGTTGCCCAGGCTGGAGTGCAGTGGTGTGATCTCGGCTCACAACAACCTCCGCCTTCCGGGTTCAAGCGATTCAAGGGGAGCCTATTTTTATCTTTTAAGAAAAGGAATACATAGACCAGGTGTGGTGGCTCATACCTGTGATCCCAGCACTTTATTTTTATTTATTTATTTTTTTTTTGAGATGGAGTCTCACTCTGTTGCTCAGGCTGGAGTACAGTGGTGAGATCTTGGCTCACTGCAACCTCCGCCCTCTGAGTTCAAGCGATTCTCCTGCCTCAGCCTCCTGAGTAGCTGGGATTATAGGCGCCTGCCACTATGCCTGGCTAATTTTTTTTTTTTTTTTTGTATTTTTGGTAGAGACGGGGTTTCACCATCTTGACCAGGCTGGTCTTGAACTCCTGATCTCGTGATCTACCCCTCTCGGCCTCCCAAAGTGCTGGAATTACAGGCGTGAGCCACCTCGCCTGGCCAATTCTAGCACTTTAAAAGGAGGCCGAGGCAGGTGGATCTCTTGAGGTCAGGAGTTCAAGACCAGCCTGGCAACATGGTGAAATCCCATCTCTGCTAAAAATACAAAAAAATTTTAGCTGGGCATGGTGGCGCAGGCCTGTAACCCCAGCTACTTGGAAGGCTGAGGCAGGAGAATCGCTTGAACCTGGGAGGTGGAGGTTGCAGTGAGCCAAGATCACGTCACTGCACTCCAGCCTGGGTGACAGAGTAAGACTCCGTCTAAGGAAAAGAAAAGGAATACGTAGTTAAAAACGTAAAAGGTGCAGAAAAACTTCAATTCGTAGTTTCTTTTTAGAAAATTAGTCAAATAGACTTCAAAGAGTATCCCTTGTGACTACTTTTAGACATGTAGTTTAACCACTGTTACTAGCCTTCCTGCCACTGGATTCAAATCCTTCAGATGTTTGCTATGAATGGAATATCCCACAAAGAAATTTCTTTTACTTTTTTTTGAGACGGAGTCTCGCTCTGTCACCCAGGCTGGAGTGCAGTGGCGCAATCTCAGCTCACTGCAAGGTCCGCCTCCTGGGTTCATGCCATTCTCCTGCCTCAGCCTCCCGAGTAGCTAGGACTACAGGCGCACACCACCATGCCTGGCTAATTTTTTGTGTTTTTAGTAGAGACAGGGTTTCACCGTGTTAGCCAGAATGGTCTCGATCTCCTAACCTCGTGATCCGCCTGCCTCGGCCTCCCAAAGTGCTGGGATTACAGGCATGAGCCACCGCGCCCGGCCCCACAGAGAATTTTCTCTACACTTTGGCATCAGTGACTGACTAGAACACTGTTACCTTAGGAGCAAAATTAAATTAACGTCCAGGATGTTTACTCAGAACTGTTAAGACAAGCATAAGTCCCAACTGGCCTTTGGAAGATTATTTATATTAGTAAAACTCTTTTTTTTTTTTTGAGACGGGGTCTGGCTCTGTCGCCCAGGCTGTAGTGCAGTGGCAGGATCTCAGCTCACTGCAAGCTCCGCCTCCCGGTTTTACGCCATTCTCCTGCCTCAGCCTCCCGAGTAGCTGGGACTACAGGCGCCCGCCACCTCGCCCGGCTAGTTTTTTGTATTTTTTGTAGAGACGGGGTTTCACCGTGTTAGCCAGGATGGTCTCGATCTCCTGACCTCATGATCCGCCCGTTTTGGCCTCCCAAAGTGCTGGGATTACAGGTTGAGCCACCGCGCCCGGCCAAAACTCTTTAACTGCTTTCTTGAAAAGTTTAGGTATACATTTTTTGTTTTTTGACTAGGCTCGTTTAGGGGGCATTCAGTTGCAAGTAATAGAAGATTCAACTTCAAACTGGCTTGATTATGGGTACAAAAACCTGAACTCTAGAAGGAGCGCAGGCTTAAGGTGAGGGCTTAGCTGAGCAGTTCGTCAGTGTCACCAGGAGGGGCCCACCCATGCCCGCTTGGCCTCCAGTAACTTGCTTCATTGTAAGGCTGGCCCTGCTAGCCACAGAAGGGCTTCCAGTAGCAGCTCCTTGTATTTCTCCCACCATTGAGCAAGTCTTCAGGGTAATTCTAGACGCACTAAGACATGTACCCCTTGCTCTAAACCAGTCATTACTCCCAGGGAAATTATGCTGAGTACTTGGGCTGAAATGATATGCTCATCCCTAAACAGATTACAAGGCAAAGTGGATGTTATGATATGGACGGGCTTCAGTGAGTCAGGCCAAAACTAGACATGAGTTCAATCCTGTCCACACTGTGTGGCTTAAGAAATTGGGGATCTTGGCCAGGTGCAGTGGCTCATGCCTATAATCCTAGCACTTTGGGAGGCCAAGGTGGGCAGATCACCTGAGTCAGGAGTTTTGAGACTGGCCTGGCCAACATGGTGAAACCCCGTCTCTATTAAAAATACAAAAATTGGGCCGGGCGCGGTAGCTCACGCCTGTAATACCAGCACTTTGGGAGGCCGAGGCCGAGGTCAGGAAATCGAGACCATCCTGGCTAACACAGTGAAACCCCGTCTGTACTAAAAATACAAAAACTTAGCCAGGCGTGGTGGCGGGCACCTGTAGTCCCAGCTACTCGGGAGGCTGAGGCAGGAGAATGGCGGGAACCCGGGAGGTGGAGCTTGCAGTGAGCCGAGATTGCGCCACTGCACTCCAGTCTGGGCGACAGAGCGAGACTCTGTCTCAAAAAAAAAAAAAAAATACAAAAATTAGCCAGGCATTGTGGTGCATATCTGTAATCCCAGCTACTCAGGAGGCTGAGGCAGGAGAATTGCTTGAACCCAGGAGGCAGAGGTTGCAGTGAGCTGAGATTGCGCCACCCTGGGCAACAAGAGCGAAACTCCGTCTCAAAAAAAAAAAAAAAAAGAAATGAGGGATCTTGCTAAGACAGAGGAAGAGGGGGATGGATGCTGGGGAGGCAACCAGCAGTGCCACCAATCCATTATATGGTCTTCAAATAGTACCCATTTTTTTGGTCTAGAGCAGGGTTTCTCAACTTTGGTTGGATGATTGATTGTGAGGGATGGGCTGTCTTGTGTATTGTAGGATGTTTAGCAGCATCCCAGGCCTCTACCCACTAGATACGAATAACACCCTCTCTCCCATTTCAAAACCCAAAATGTCTTCAGACATTTTGTTACTGGGGTGGGGACAAAATTGCCCCAATTGAGAACTACTGGTTTAGAATAGTGGCCTTCAAAGTTTTATTTTATTTTTTTAAGTTTTTGTGGGTTTCTTGTTTGTTTTGGGTTTGTTTGTTTGTTTGTTTCTCCCTTTCTGTCACTCAGGCTGGAGTGCAGGCTCACTGGATCATTGCTCACTGCAGCCTTGGTCACTGCAGCCTTGACCTGCCAGGCTCAAGCGATCCTCCCACCTCAGCCTCCGGAGTAGCTAGGTAGCTGAGACTAGAGTAGCTGGGACTACAGGTACATGCCACCATGCCTGGCTAATTTCTGTAGTTTTTATAGAGATGGGTTTTCACCATGTTGCCCAAGCTGGTCTCAGAATTCCTGAGCTCAAGCAGTCTGCCTGCCTTGACCTCCCAAAGTGCTGGGATTACAGGTGTGAGTCACTGTGCCCAGCCATGGCCTTCAAACTTTAATCATACACTGCTATGATTAAAATGTTTGTGCATATCTTATGTATAATTATATTACCCTATTACTTTGATACATATTATAAGACCTATACACAAAATAGAAATTAAATGGGCTGGGCGCGGTGGCTTATGCCTATAAACCCAGTACTTTGGGAGGCCCAGGCGGGTGCATCACCTGAGGTCAGGAGTTCAAGACCAGCCTGGCCAACATGGTGAAACCCTGTCTCTACTAAAAATACAAAAATTATCCAGGTATGGTTGGCACACACTTATAATTCCAGATATTCATGAGGCTGAGGCATGAGAATCGCTTGAACCTGGGAGGCAGAGGTTGCAGTGAGCCAAGATCACGCCACTGTACTCCAGCCTGGGTGACAGAGTGAGACTCTGTCTCAAAAACAAAAAACAAACAAAATAGAAATTAAATGGTGGAGATTATAAACAAAATGTTATTTCTTTCTGTATGCCAGTAGGTCATGGTACACATCTCTTAAGAGTATGTAACCCAGTTTGGCGATTCCTTGTCTAAAATACTGCTTCCCAGTCAGATTAGTTAATTTTCCAACTATGTGAGGCTAATGCTGTGTCAGCATGTAACTGGCAGTTGAATATGAGCACTGGCTACTGGAGCCCTCAGATGAACCAAGAGGATCCTAGTCTAAGACTTAGGTGGAAGAACCTGCCCTGCTGCCATTGACCAGACTGTTTATGAGAGAAGAACGGTTGTGGGTGTCAACACTGGGGCCTGTGGGCAGAGAGGATTTTCCTATTATTGTCCCCAACTCTATCCCCAGCCCTTAGTAGGTCTGGGCTACAGACTGAGAGAGCTTGTAAGACAGGGAGACTGGTAGCTTACTCTGTGGCCAGATGCCTCCTACAAGTGAGAGGCTGGTGCATCAGCCCAAGCCAACAGGATGAGAAGGAACTGGGTGGTGTGCTTGGGAAGGACACTCAGTGACTCCCACTTTGAGCCAATCTTGTTAACTCCTAGAGGTCCCATTGCCTTGATGTCAAGGAGCATGGGGACCAAAGGAAGGGAAGACACCTAGTTCTGCCCACAGGCTCCCCAGGGCAAGTAAGGCAGAAAAGAGATGGGTGGATGAACTGCTGGTGGGATCATTGAGAATTCCCAGTGTTGAGACTCATAGTAGGTTGAACGCCATCTACAATGAAATAACATTCACCAAGGCCTCCAGTACATCACAAACCTTTTTTTTTTTTTTTTTTTTTTTTTTTTTTGATACGGAGTCTTGCTCTGGAGTGCAGTTGTGCAATCTCAGCTCACTGCAACCTCTGCCTCCCAGGTTCAAGCGATTCTCCTGCCTCAGCCTCCTGAGTACCTGGGATTACAGGAACCTGCCACCATGCCCAGCTAATTTTTGTATTTTTAGTAGACACAAGGTTTCACCATGTTGGTCAGGCTGGTCTCTCAAACTCCTTACCTCAAGTAATCTGCCTACCTTGGCCTTCCGGAGTGCTGGGATTACAGGTGTGAGCCACCATGCCCGACTTACTTATATATATACTTTTTTTTTTTTTTTTTTTTTTTTTTTTTCTGAGATGTGGTCTCACCCAGGCTGGAGTGCAGTAGTATCATCTCAGCTCACTGCAGCCTTGACCTCCCTGGGTTCAGGTGATTCTCCTAAGTAGCTGGGACTACGGGTGCACACCACCACACCTGACTAATTTGTTTTTATTTTTGTAGAGATGGACTCCAGCCTGGGTAACAGAGCAAGACCCTCTCTCTTTAAAAAAAAAAAAAAAAAAAAAAAAGTGAATGTGGCCGGCCACCTTGAAAGAGGTCACTGATTCACTGTTACTAGGGCATTTGCTGTTTTGGACAAACATACCATCCTTTGATTAGCGGCATAGACTTGGATGACAGTTGGCCAAAGTAATGAGTGCAGTTTCCTTAGGGACAAAGCAAAGGGGGTTGACCTGTATGGTATTTGAACTTACTGGCTTTCTATGAAAAGATTTACCCAGAAGCTCTTTTTTTCAATGATTTGGAGTTACGTTATTGAACACAAATAGATTTCAGGTATTTCTTTATTTTACTATGTTGCTGGTAAGTTTTTCAGGATCTTTAAATGTTATACTTTTTAGGCATGTGGTTATTATGACAGGTAAGAATATTTTGTATGAATAGACATGGGTTAGAAAGTTTTTACGTCTAACATTTTTATTTTTATTATTTATTTATTTATTTGTTGAGACTGAGTCTTGGCTTTGTCACCCAGGCTAGAGTGCAGTGGTACAATCTCAGCTCACTGCAACCTCTGCCTCCTGGTTTTTTTGTGTTTTTTTGTGTGTTTTTTTTTTTTTTTTTTTTTTGAGACGGAGTCTCGCTCTGTCGCCCAGGCTGGAGTGCAGTGGCTGGATCTCAGCTCACTGCAAGCTCCGCTTCCCGGGTTTACGCCATTCTCCTGCCTCAGCCTCCCGAGTAGCTGGGACTACAGGCGCCCGCCACCTCGCCTGGCTAGTTTTTTGTATTTTTAGTAGAGACGGGGTTTCACCATGTTAGCCAGGATGGTCTCGATCTCCTGACCTTGTGATCCGCCCATCTCGGCCTCCCAAAGTGCTGGGATTACAGGCTTGAGCCACCGCGCCCGGCCACCTCCTGGTCTTAAGCCATCCTCCCACCTCAGCCTCCCGAGTAGCTGGGGCTACAGGTGCACATCACCAAACCCAGCTAATTTTTAAATGCGTGTTCTTGGTAGAGACAGGGTTTCGACCTGTTGTCCAGGCTTGGTCTCCAACTCCTGAGCTCAAGTGCTCCACACTCCTCGGCCTCCTAAAGTGCTAGGATTACAGGCATGAGCTGCCATACCCGGCCACTTCTATCTTTTTTTAAATATTTCTTATTATAGCCTATTTTCTTTAGATATATTCTAGTGCTTAGAGCAAATTACACAGACCACTATTAAGCTAGGCCCACAACTTGATTAAAAATAAAAATAGGCCAGGCGTGTGGCTCACGCCTGTAATCCCAGCACTTTGGGAGGCCAAGGCGGGTAGATCACTTGAAGTCAGGAGTTGAAGACCAGCCTGGCCAACATGGTGAAACTCCGTCTCTACTAAAAAATACAGCTGAGACCTGTAGTCCCAACTACTCAGGAGGCCGAGGCACGACAATTGCTTGAACCCAGGAGGCGGAGGTTGCAGTGAGTTGAGATCGCACCACTGCACTCCCAGCCTGGGTGACAGAGTGAAACTGTCCCCCCAAAATAAATAGGTAAATAAATAAAATAATCCCTCATGGGGATTTTACTTCATTCATTACTTTCAGAGTCTGTGTTAGGTACTAGGTTTGCTTCTAGATTTCCAACATTTGCCTCTCGTGGAATAGGGAAACTGCATAAACATTCTATATGTCCAGGCCTGTTTTTCCTTCCTGTTGTTACTTTTCCCAGGCGGAGATGCTGGTGCTCTATCATTTTTATTGACCCACCTATTTTATGCCAGGTGCCTGGTATACTCTAGTTGCAAGAATGTATGAACTGCTTTTCTCCAAGGAGCTCCCAGTCTAGTGAGAAATACTTTTTTTCAAATACTTAGAAATCTTGGAAGACATTTTCCTTGAAATCTCAGTTGAATAATTCATTTGCTTAGTAAATACTGTTTAGGAACTTGTTGAGCCCTGATGCCAGGGATGGAAAGATAAGTAAGGCCCTAGGTGTGGATCTTGAGGAAATCATCAGATTATAGAAGGATGTTTTCCAGAGTGAGGCGTAGGCATGGGTGAGGATGCGTCTATGGCCCTTGACATTGTTAATTATAACTAGCCCATCAAACATGTTATTTCACTGGTAGTATTGTTTAAGAGATGATGGATGTTAAGTATTTTAGGATAAATAAGTGAGTTGTCTTGAAGAAAAATATTTAATAGTAATTCAGGTAATATCTCGATATGAATATGTTATAAGGGTAATACTCAAATGATTGGCTTAGGGGAACCCTGATCCAGAGAGACAGTGTGCGAGGTGAAAACACAGGATTAACTGATTAGTTGTGAATGAGGGAAACACAAGGACTTCATTGTTGAAAGTGATTAATCAGATTTTTTTTTTTTTTTTTTTTTAAAGACAGTCTTGCTCTGTCACCCAGGCTGGAGTGCAGTGACACAATCTTGGCTCACTGCAACCTCCGCCTCCCACATTCAAGCTATTCTCCTGCCTCAGCCTCCTCAGTAGCTGGAATTACAGGCATTATAGGCAGGCGCCACCAGACCCGGCTAATTTTTGTATTTTTTTTAGTGGAGATTGGGTTTCACCGTGTTGGCCAGGCTGGTCTCGAACTCCTGGCCTCAGGTATCCACCTGCCTCAGCCTCCCAGGGTGGTAGTATTACAGATGTGAGCCACAGTGCTTGGCCGAAAGTAATTAATCAAATTCTAAGAAGGGTCTGTATTGGGGTAAATATTGATTTTCAAAATAGTATATTCACCTGAATGAACTATTTTGTTTGAATGTGCAAAAATACTTTTCTAGAGTATTCATTGCAGCATGGTAGTGAAATTGGAAATGACATGAATGTCCAACAGTAGGAAATTGTTTAAAATCTTATCAATCGATAAGGTAGAGATAGTATGAAGCCATTGCAAATGATGAAGCAGGTACATAATTTGCCATAAAAGGGCACTCAGAATACCTAGATACTGGGAAGGGATTAGGTGAAAATGGCAAGAATGGAAAGCCCCAAAGAATGTGCTAACGTGGGAATAGTAGTTATCACTTTAGCTCTGGGATTTCAACTTTTTTTTTTTTTTTTTTTGAGATGGAGTCTTGCTCTGTTGCCCAGGCTGAAGTGCAATGGAGAGATCTCCACTCACTGCAACCGCTGCCTCAGCCTCCTGACTCCTGAGTAGCTGGGATTACAGGCAGACACCACCATGCCCGGCTAATTTTTATATTTTTAGTAGACATGGGGTTTCGCCATGTTGGCCTGGCTGGTCTCGAACTCCTGACCTCAGGTGATCCACCCGCCTCAGCCTCCCAAAGTGCTGGGATTACAGGTGTGAACCACTGCAGCCGGCCAATTTCAACTAATTTTATTAATCTCTGTTGTGTTCTAGCTTCCTTTTTTTTTTTTTTTTTTTGAGACGGAGTTTCACTCTGTCACCCAGGCTGGAGCGCAGTGGAGCGATCTTGGCTCACTGCAAGCTTCGCTTCCTGGGTTCACGCCATTCTCCTGCCTCAGCCTCCTGAGTAGCTGGGACTACAGGCGCCTGCCACCGCGCCTGGCTAATTTTTTTTTTTTTTTTTTTTTTTGTATTTTTAGTAGAGATGGGGTTTCACTGTGTTAGCCAGGATGATCTCCATCCCCTGACCTCGTGATCCGCCCACCTTGGCCTCCCAAGTGCTGGGATTACAGGTGTGAGCCACTGTGCCCAGCGTGTTCTAGTTTTAAAGAGAGAAAAGCTAAACTTCGCATTCCATTGTGTAGAGAATAGTATAGCTTCTCTGATCTGCTTTGATCCCTTCTTACAGGTGTGGAGGCACAGTTGGTGCTATTTTCACTTGTCCACTAGAAGTCATTAAGACGCGGTTGCAGTCTTCGAGATTAGCTCTCCGGACAGTCTACTATCCTCAGGTTCATCTGGGGACCATTAGTGGAGCTGGAATGGTGAGACCAACATCTGTGACACCTGGACTCTTTCAGGTTCTGAAGTAAGTTCAGTCTCTATTCAGTCTTCTTTGCTCCTGCCACCTGCACACCCTGTACCACCACTGTCAACCCAGAATGTTCATCAGGCTTATCAAATGTGACGTTCTGTTTGCATAGCCTTGGTCCTAACTTAAGAATTAGGTTACTTTACCAATACCTTTGAGCTGTGACCTTGCTCCCCTGGCAGCGGGGGTCCCAGTGTACATGTGACCATCATCCAGGGTAGTTAGAGTAAACCTAGCAAAGCAAACCAAAAATCCACGTGTAAATTGTTGCATCACATTGTCGCTCTTGCTCAAAGCTCTTGAGGGAAATGAAGAGGTGGTAGAGTAAAATTTTAAATTGCACAACAGAAGAGTTGTGAATATTTTATTTTATTTATTTTGTTTATTTATTTATTTTTTTTGAGATAGAAGAATCTCGCTCTGTTTCCCAAGCTGGAATGCAATGGTGCGATCTCGGCTCACTGCAGGTGATCCGCCCACCTCGGCCTCCCAAAATGCTGGGATTACAGGTGTGAGCCACCGTGCCCAGCCACAAATATTTTTAAAAGAAACAAAAATTTTTTTTTTTAAGACGGAGTTTCGCTCTTGTTGCCCAGACTGGAGTACAATGTCGCCATCTCGGCTTACCACAACCTCCGCCTCCTGGGTTCAAGCGATTCTTCCACATCAGCCTCTCGAGTAACTGGGATTACAGACATGCGCCACCATGCCTGGCTAATTTTGTATTTTTTGTAGAGATGGGGTTTCTCCATGTTGGTCAGGCTGGTCTCAAACTTCCAACTTCAGGTGATCCGCCCACCTCAGCCTCCCAAAGTGCTGGGTTTACAGGCATGAGCCACCATGCCCAGCCGTGAATATTTTTAAAATAAACAAAAATTTTTTTTTCTTTTTTTTGAGATGGAGTTTCGCTCTTGTTGCCCAGACTGGAGTGCAATGGCACGATCTCGGCTTACCACAACCTCCGCCTCCTGGGTTCAAGCGATTCTCCCGCCTCAGCCTCCCGAGTAGCTGGCTGGGACTACAGGCACCCGCCACTAAGCCCGGCTATTTATTTTGTATTTTTAGTAGAGATAGGGTTTCACTGTGTTTGCCAGGATGGTCTGGATCTCCTGACCTCGTGATCTGCCTGCCTCAGCCTCCCAATTTTTTTGCTTTTTATTGGGAAATATTTTTAAATGTATAGGAAAGTTGTATTTAATAAAATGGGTTTTAAAGTTTGTTTTATACCTGAGCTACCTGCCCATTTTATTATTTTTACTGTTAAAAATAATTCATTTGCTTATAAAGTAGCTAAATATGCTTAAGTCAAATTTGGCGTATCAGTCTATGCTTAAGGTAAAATCAAATTCAGAAGAGAACTGATTATCTGATTTTTAGCTCAGGACCTTGTACTTTGAGATGCTCTATAAATAATAGTTGAGTTTAGCTGAGCATGATATTCAAATGTTTGAAACTGATTCTTGGGCAAGAGTATTCAAGAAAGACATTCATCAAGAAAGCTATCAGTGTAGAGATTTATTTGGGAAATGTTAGAAAAAGAAGTAATAAAATGGAGATGCTCTGTTTTAAAAACCACACATTTAACACTCTTTTTTTTTTCTGAGACGGAGTCTCGCTCTGTCACCCAGGCTGGAGTGCAGTGGCGCGATCTCCACTCACTCACTGCAAGCTCTGCCTCCTGGGTTCACACCATTCTCCTGCCTCAGCCTCCTGAGTAGCTGGGACTACAGGCGCCCGCCACCACGCCCAGCTAATTTTTTTGTATTTTTAGTAGAGATGGGGTTTTACCATGTTAGCCAGGATGGTCTTGATCTCCTGACCTTGTGATCTGCCTGCCTTGGCCTCCCAAAATGTTGGGATTACAGGCATGAGCCACCACAACCAGCCACATTTAGCACTTTTAGGCACAATTTAGATGAGGCAGGATGAGTTGGAAAGTGCTTAATTTATGTTTAGGTACGTTTTGTTTGTTTTTTTTGTTTTTTGAGACGGAGTCTCGCTCTGTCTCCCGGGCTGGAGTGCAGTGGCCGGATCTCAGCTCACTGCAAGCTCCGCCTCCCGGGTTCACGCCATTCTCCTGCCTCAGCCTCCCGAGTAGCTGGGACTACAGGCGCCGCCACCTCGCCCGGCTAGTTTTTTTTTTGTATTTTTTAGTAGAGACGGGGTTTCACCATGTTCGCCAGGATGGTCTCGATCTCCTGACCTCGTGATCCACCCGTCTCGGCCTCCCAAAGTGCTGGGATTACAGGCTTGAGCCACCGCGCCCGGCCAGGTACGTTTTGTTTGTAAAACCTAACTATGAATCACTCGGGCATTCATGCCAAATGTGTGCAAAGGTACATCTAAGCTTACTGAGCAAAACTGAATAGCAAGACTAGATGTCAAGGACAAGTGAGTGCATCAGAAGCCCAGCAAGGGAACAGGAGAGATTGGTGTCCAAAACTCCAGGAGAATTGGGGTTTTTGTTTGTTTGGTTTCTTTTTTGAGACAGATTGTCACTTTGTCACCCAAGCTGGACTGCAGTGGTATGATCTTGGCTCACTGACACCTCTGCCTCTTGGGTTCAAGCGATTCTCCTGCCTCAGCTTCCCGAGTAGCTGGGATCACAAGTGTGCACCACGATACCTGGCTAATTTTTGTATTTTTGGTAGAGACAGGGTTTTACCATGTTAGCCAGGCTGGCCTTGATCTCCTGACCTCAGGACATCTGCCTGCCTTGGCTTCCCAAAGTACTGGGATTACGGGCATGAGCCCCTGCGCCTGGGTGAGAATCAGGTTTTTAAATTAAATGCTAAGAAGAGGAGTGGAGACACTGAGTGAGCAGGAAGGTTGGGGGTGGGTACAGGAGGGACAGAAGCACAGAGATGTGGAGGGACACTTTGCTCTCAGGACAGATCTGAGTCCATGGCCCCCAACAAGACAGGACGGTGAGAACCCTCCTGCTTTGCCTTTTCACATGCTTAGGCAGTGCCAGTATCCTGGTGACACCTTTCTTCTAAGGAACATGCAGTGCTTTGGACATAAGGAAACTGAGACAGGTAATGTTACTTCAGTAACATTCAGAATGAACTTCCTCTTGCCAAATAACTCATGACTAGTGAATTTGGATTTACTGTAACTGGGGAACTGTTACCCAAAAGTGTGGGTGTCAACAGGGCCAAGCATGGAAGGTAAATGGGAATGTTTCTCCATTTTAGGTTTTACAGGATATGTGGGTTGAGTGTCACTTATCCGAAATGCTTGGGACCAGAAGCAATGTGGATTTCGGAGTTTGGAATATTTGCATTTCTTTCACCATCATGTTGTCACTCAAAAAGTTTCTGATTTTAGAACATTTTGGATTCTTACGGCTTTCTAATCTCCAGTAAATCCACCCCCCCGTAAGAGATACTCTGTGTGTGTGTGTGTGTGTGTGTGTGTCTGTGTATGTGTGTCTGTGTGTATCTGTTCCCTCCCGTCAATTAGGGAAATTGTTTAGTAAAATTTAAATCAAAGAAAAAAAAGCCACTCCGTGTTTTAATACAGGAACAACTTCCACACCACACAAAAGACAAACTATTTTCGTTACAGGCCCACCGGCTTCATTGGTTAACACAGCCACAGCTACACAATAATGAGCCATCACTTACATATGAATACTTTAATTTTTTTTTTTTTTTTTTTTTTTTTTTTTTTATGAGACAGAGTTTCACTCTTGTTGCCTAGGCTGGAGTGCAATGGCGCAATCTCGGCACAACCTCTGCCTCCCAGGTTCAAGCGATTCTCCTTCCTCAGCCTCCCAAGTAGCTGGGATTACAGGCATGTGCTACCACGCCTGGCTAATTTTGTATTTTTATTAGAGACAGGGTTTCTCCATGTTGGTCGGGCTGGTCTCAAACTCCCAACCTCAGGTGATCTGCCCGCCTTGTAGCTGGGATTACAGGCATGTGCTACCATACCCGGCTAATTTTGTATTTTTATTAGAGATGGGGTTTCTCCATGTTGGTCAGGCTGGGCTCGAACTCCTGACCTTAGCTGATCCGCCCGCCTCGGCCTCCCAAAGTGCTGGGATTACAGGCATGAACCACCGCACCCAGCATGAATACTTTTAAAATCAGTTTATTTTATTGATATCAAAATACAAACAATGGCGTTATTAAGTAAAATTTTAGTTATAATGTTTTGTTAGGAAGGTGTTTGTAAAGTGGCATTTTTCACCCAAGAGCTATTGTATTTAAGCTTTATTTCCTCAACTTTATTACATATTTTAAAAATTCGGGGCTGGGCACGTTGGCTCATGCCTGTATTTCTAGCACTTTGAGGGGCCAATGCAAACGGATTGGTTGAGCCAGGAGTTTTGAGACCAGCCTGGGCAATGTGGCGAAATCCCATCTCTACAAAAAATGCAAAAAATTAGCTGGGCATGTTGGCATGCACCTATAATCCCAGCTACTCAGGAGGCTGTGCTTAGGAGTTGAGTATAACTGAGCATGATACTCAGATCTCTGAAACTGATTCTTGGGCAAGAGTGTGTTCAAGAAAGACATTTATCAAGAAAACTACTTATCAGTGTAGAAATGTATTTGGGAGCCGGGCATGGTGGCTCACACCTGTAATCCCAGCACTTTGGGAGGCTGAGGCGGGCGGATCACGAGGTCAGGAGATCGAGACCATCCTGGCTAACACAGTGAAACCCCGTCTGTACTAAAAATACAAAAAATTAGCCGGGCGTGGTGGCAGGCGCCTGTAGTCCCAGCTACTTGGAGGCTGAGGCAGGAGAATGGCGTAAACCTGGGAGGCGGAGCTTGCAGTGAGCCGAGATGGTGCCACTGCACTCCAGCCTGGGCGACAGAGCAAGACTCTGTCTCAAAAAAAGAAAAAAAAAGAAATGTATTTGGGAAATGTTAGAAAAAGACGTAATAAAATGCAGGTGCTCTGTTGCAAAAACCACACATTTAGCACTTTTAGGCACAATTTACATAAGACAGGATGTCCTTGAGCCCAGGAGACCAAGGCTGCAGTGAGCTGTGATTGTGCCACTGTACTCCAGCCTGGGCAATAGAATAAGACTGTGTGTCAAAAAAAAAAAAAAAAGAAAGATTCTCTCACACAAGTATTTAATAACTTTCAAGTAAAGGACTACTTTAGAAAAATTGTGGGTACATAGTAGGTGCATACATTTATGAAGAAAACTCCTTTTAGGTAGTAGTATTTCATTGATTTTTCACAACCTTAACAGATTAGTACTCAGGTGTGATATTACCTCTATTTTAGAGAAGAGAATATGCAGGTTAAGAGTTAAGTGACATGCCCAAAGTCATGTTCAAAGTATATCCATCTTGTTTCTAAGAAAGACTTGAAGCCGCTAAAGTAAAGTAAGAAACGAACAAGCCCCAGACACAAGGCTGAGCCTCTGCTGCTTCTCTGCGAAGGCAGCAGCAGTTCCCAGCTCAGAGACTCCTAGGACTACACCCTCCTGCCTCCGTGGCTATTGCTTCTGTTTCCTTTGCTGTCTTGCAGCCTTACAACCTCTGGCTGTTGGAAGGTCCAGGGCCTAGACCCTGGCCTTCTCTAGCTACTGCCACTCCCTCTGTGGGCGCACTTAGTTTCATGGCTGTAAATACCATCTGTAAACTGGCAGCGTTTCTGCTCTGAGCCTCACACGCTCCATCCGGCTGCCTGTTTGACAGCTTGGATGTTTATTAGCCATCCAAGAGTAACATGAGCAAAACAGAACTCCATAAAACCTGCTGTTCCCAGAGTCTTCGCTGTCTCTGTTAGAGGCAGCTTCATCTTTCCAGCTACACAGATCTCAAGCCTCATAGTCATCCTTGGATCTTATTTCTCAACCTTGCAGCAAAATCCTATCAAGTCTATCTTTAAAATAAATACAGAATCTGACCCCTTTTCACTACTTCCTCCACCACTGTCCTGATGGAAGCCACTGTATCTCACCTATATTGGTGCATTCGCTTCCTGACTGCTCTGTTTTGAAAGCTTGCTGTCCTCTACCCTCAGTCTGTTCTCAGCAGAGCACCCAAAGAACCCTCTGCTCAGATCCTCTGTTCAGAGTTGCTGTCTCCCTCTGGGTAAGAGCTACAGCTATCCCTGCGGCCTACTAGGCTCTACACGATTGTCACCCTTCCCATTACTTGACTTTTTATTTCCTATTTTCCCCTTTGCCCCTCCAGCCTCCTTTTTGTTCCTTTAAAAGGCCAGGAACATTTCCCACCACAGGGTGTTTGCAGTAGACATTGTCTGCATGGCTGACTTCCACTGTTATCGCCTTGCAGGAAGACCCTAAAGTGAACATGCTATTTAAAATCAAACTCTCCCCAACACCCCAGCCTACCTTCCTGCTGTATTTTTATCTGTCACACTTACATCCATCAACATACAGTGTAGTTTACTTATTTATATTCTTTTCTCCTTCTTCACCACCCCCTCCAATGGGACTTCTTTGGAGGTAGTGACTTTGGTTTGTTTTGATTACTGAAATCATCCCCAGGCATCGAGAATGTTGCCTGGCACATAGCAAGCATTCCATACAAATTGAACGCATGAGTTTTGGTATGTCAGGAAGATACTGCATATAAAGGGCTTAACACCCTCCCTCCATGTAAATAATAAAAGCTTCTGTCATTATAATAGCTACTGTCTGCTTTTAAACACAAGGTTGTTTTTGTTTTTTTTAACCTTAAAGTCTTTTATCTCTTAATAGAGGCCAAAAAAGGGGAATATCATATTGCGTAATTCTCATATGAAGAAAGCGTACTTACTCTTCAGGGGAAATGTGTATCTTTTCCTGTTAATAAGTTCTAAAAGCAGAGTCTGTAACTTAGGACTTACATAAAAACAATATACCAATGTAGGAAGCTTTAGAGTGGCTTAAGAGAGGGTGGCTCCTTTACAGGCTGCTACCATGTGGGTTGAAGCCACCATGCTCTCTCACCTGGGTTATTGTACAGCTTTCTGGTTCTTCATTAACCATCCCTAAGCTAACAGCACGGTGGTTTACAGAGAGGGTCTTTATCTAGTAAGTGATCAAACAAGAACAAGGGTACAGGCTTTGGTCTTATCTACAAAGCCCATGTTAGTTTCCTGTTGACATTTTTGGAAGACTGTGTGTTTATCAAAAACCCATACAAGGCTGGGCGCAGTGGCTCATTCTTGTAATCCCAGCAGTTTGGAAGGCCAAGGCAGGTGGATCACCTGAGGTCAGGAGTTAGAGACCAACCTGGCCAACATGGTGAAACCTCATCTCTACTAAAAACACAAAAATACATGGCAGCACATGCCTGTAATCCCAGCTACTCGGGACGCTGAGGCAGGAGAATCACTTGAACCTGGGAGGTGGAGGTTGCAGTGAGCCAAGATTACGCCACTGCACCCCAGCCTGGGCAACAGAGCGAGACTCCATCTCAAAAAAAAAAAAAGAAAAGAAAAAAAACCCATGCAAATAACATGGTCATTCGTTTAAAAGTTGTCTGCTTATGGCCGAGCGCAGTGGCTTATGCCTGTAATCCCAGCACTTTGGGAGGCTGAGGCGGGTGGATCACGAGGTCAGGAGATGGAGACTATCCTGGCTAACACGGTGAAACCCCGTCTCTACTAAAAACACAAAAAATTAGCCAGGCATGGTGGCGGGCGCCTGTAATCCCAGCTACTTGGGAGGCTGAGGCAGGAGAATGGCATGAACCCAGGAGGCGGAGCTTGCAGTGAGCCGATATCGCACCACTGCACTCCAGCCTGGGTGACAGAGCAAGACTCCGTCTCAAAAAAAAAAAAAAAAGTTGTCTGCTTATTAATGGTCTTACTCATTTGGGGAATACTACTTTAAAAGACTTGTCAGAGAACGGAATTTATTTATAGGAAGTTTATTTTTCAAAATTCAAAGAAAAAATGTTCTCTATTCTGTTAAAGAAAAAATATTCTCTATTGAAGAACCTATCTTTTTTTTTTAATAGTTACTTAAAAAGCAAAAAGGCAATATGTTAACAGATTCAGGCATCTGCTATTAAATTTGCCAGAGTAATAAATAGTATATGTATTTCAGGTATCTGCTTTTTAAAAAAATAAAAATCTTCTGGCTTAATATTTTCCAGCAGAGTTCTTACTGTTTAAACTGCTGAGATACATTCTTTTTGTTTTTTCTTTCTTTTCTTTTTTTTTTTTTGAGACGGAATCTTGCTCTGTCGCCCAGGCTGGAGTGCAGTGGCCCGATCTCAGCTCACTCACTGCAAGGTCCACCTGCCGGGTTCAAGCGATTCTCCTGCCTCAGCCTCCCGAGTAGCTGGGACTACAGGCGCCCCCCCCCACGACACCCGGCTAATTTGCTTTTGTATTTTTAGTAGAGACGGGGTTTCATCATATTAGCCAGGATGGCCTCAATCTCCTGGCCTCGTGATCCGCCCGCCTCGGCCTCCCAAAGTGCTGGGGTTACAGGCGTGAGCGCCGTGCTTGGCCCTCTTTGTTTTTTCAAGTGCCTTTGTCATCTGAAAAGTAATGTGTTAGTGATCTCCTATCTATCTTTTAGGAACTGCAGTGTTCAGATGAGACATTTCTCTTGGATTAGTCTGTGGTATTCATATTATGATATAAAACTAGAGAAGAGAATAAAATGCTCCAAACAAGACCCTGATTTTTTTTTGTTTTTGTTTTGTTTTCATCTTTTTCCTAAATGAAAGTTTGTGACTGTGGGAAAATGAGTCTGGATCCTTCTGGGCTTGGTTTTGCAGCTGAAATGTACCATTTATAGTAGGATCTTAATTGTTCCAGAAAAGTTTTGTAAACATCCAGCTAGGTTAGAAGTTTGGATTATGTAACAGATTTGGCTTTTTGCCAACTGTTAATATGTGTAACTATGGAGACCGCCTTTCTTAAGTTCTTAACAGGCCTGAGTCACTTCGGGACACAAGTTCCCTACTGCATTATGGATGAGCCGCTTCAAGCTTCCTGGAGCCAGAGATTCCCTTAATTGTGTTTAAATGACTCCTGAAGCTAAACAGGGTACATTAATCTGGACCACAGAGAGGATCTAAACTGAACACAATTTCTCGATACTCTTAGCATTTGAAAATCTTGATTATGTGCTATATTATAAAGTATAGGCCGCTTCAACATGTTACTTGAGAGAGGTTTTAGTTCAGAGAGCTCAGTCTTTTAAAAGAGCAATACTGCTTGAACCTAGGAGGCGGAGGCTGCAGTGAGCCGAGGTCGTGCCAATGCACTCGTCTGGCAACAGAGTGAGACTCCGTCTCGGGAAGAAAAAAAAAAAAAAAAAGCAATACTCGTGATGGCTCATGCCTGTAATCCTAGCACTTTGAGAGGCCGAGGTGGGCGGATCACCTGAGGTCAGGAGTTCAAGACCAGCCTGGCCAACATGGTAAAACCCCATCTCTACTCAAAATACAAAAATTAGCCAGGTGTGCTGGCACACGCCTGTAATCCCAGCTATCCGGGAGGCTGAAGCAGGAGAATCGCTTGAGCCTGGGAGGCGGAGGCTGCAGTGAGCCGAGATGGAGCCACTGCACTCCAGCCTGGCCGACAGAGCAAGAACTCAGCCATCTCAAAAAAAAAAAATTAGTAGGGCGTGGTGGCTGGCACCTATAATCCCATCTACTCAGGAGGCTGAGGTAGGAGAATTGCTTGAACTCAGGAGGCAGAGGTTGTATGGGATCACTTACAAGGGCCTGGTCTTACACTTGTCAGTAAAGAAAATGATTTGATTAGAAAATAAGACTACTGTCTCTCCATAATATTTTTATGTAATTTAATTATATAAATGGGCCAGGTGCAGTGGCTCACTCTTGTAATCCCAGCACTTTGGGAGGCCAAGGCGGGCATATCACCTGAAGTAGGGAGTTTGAGACCAACCTGACCAACATGGAGAAACCCCATCTCGGCCGGGCGTGGTGGCTCAAGCCTGTAATCCCAGCACTTTGGGAGGCCGAGACGGGCGGATCACGAGGTCAGGAGATCGAAACCATCCTGGCTAACACGGTGAAACCCCGTCTCTACTAAAAAAAAAAATATGAAAAACTAGCCGGGCAAGGTGGCGGGTGCCTGTAGTCCCAGCTACTCGGGAGGCTGAGGCAGGAGAATGGCGGGAACCCGGGAGGCGGAGCTTGCAGTGAGCCGAGATCACGCCACTGCACTCCAGCCTGGGCGACAGAGCAAGATTCTGTCTCAAAAAAAAAAAAAAAAAAAAAAAAAAAGAGAAACCCCATCTCTACTACAAATACAAAATTAGCTGGGCGTAGTGGCGGGTGCCTGTAATCCCAGCTATTTGGAGGCTGAGGCAGGAGAATCACTTGAACCCGGGAGGCAGAGGTTGTGGTGTGCCAAGATCACGCTATTGGACTCCAGCCTGGGCAACAAGAGCAAAAACTCTGTTTAAAAAATATATATATATACACACACACATATATATGTACGTATATATGTGTATATATATGCATATACATACGTATATATATATACACACATACACATGGGAATAAGGTCTGGCTTACTACTTTTTAAAATAATAGCTTTTTTTTTTTTTTTTGAGGAGTCTCTCTGTCCCCCAGGCTGGAGTGCAGTGACATGATCTCGGCTCATTCCAGCTTCTGCCTCCCAGGTTCAAGCAATTCTCCTGTCTCAGCCTCCTGAGTAGCTGGGACTACAGGTGCATGCCACCACGCCTGACTGATTTTTATATTTTTAGTAGAGACAGGGTTTCGCCATGTTAGCCAGACAGGTCTCAAACCCCTGACCTTAAGTGATCTGCCCACCTTGGCCTCCGAAAGTGCTGGGATTACAGGTGTGAGCTACCACGCCCAGCCAATAATAGCTTCATAGAGATAATTGTTTTAGTAGATTCTTTAGTTTTTTTTGTTGTTGTTTGTTTGTTTGTTTGTTTTGAGACAGAGTCTCGCTCTGTCACCCAGGCTGGAGTGCAGTGGCACAATCTCAGCTCACTGCAAGGTCCACCTCCCGGGTTCACATCATTCTCCTGCCTCAGCCTCCCGTGTAGCTGGGACTACAGGCACCCGCCACCACACCTGGCTAATTTTTTTTTTTTTTTTTTGTATTTTTAGTAGAGACAGGGTTTCACCGTGTTAGCCAGGATGGTCTCGATCTCCTGACCTCGTGATCCGCCCACCTCGGCCTCCCAGAGTGCTGGGATTACAGGTGTGAGCCACCACGCCCTGCCAATTCTTTAGTATTTCAACAAAAGGTCATGTTGTCTGTGAATAGACATAGTTTTACTTTTTTCTTTCCACTCTTTTTCATCTAATTGCTAGCCTACTTTTTAGGAAAGCTCTTTTTGAAGGTACAGATATTCTTTATTTTAAACATCCAAAAATTAGGAGAAGAAAAGCTAAGATTCAAAATTTTATTTATACATTCAGAGAATCTAGAACATGAAAAGTTGCATAGTAATCTGAGGAAGGAGAGCTGGAAATAGATGAAACCTTAACATTATCCAGTATGCCATGGACCAGAATGTCAGCTGTACCTCTTTTGCACCAAAAACCAGCTTAATTTGGGAAACTTTCCCTGTGGAGAAAGTGGAAGTCGTAGAAGTAGAACTGACAGGATTTACTTTACTATTAGCTTTACAGGAACATCTTTTCCGTAAAGTGAAAGATCTTTTCATCATACTTTCTGTGTGTTATAATGAAGGTAAAACATTCTATGAACTTTTTTTTTCCTTTCTGAGACAGAGTCCTGCTCTGTTGCCCAGGCTGGAGTAAGGTGGCATGATCTCGGCTCACTGCAGCCTTGCCTGCCGTGATCAAGTGATTTCTGGCTAATTTTTGTATTGTAGAGACGGGGTTTCACCTTGTTGGCCAGGCTGGTCTCGAACTCCTGATCTCAAGCGATCCACCCGCTTCAGCCTCCCAATGTGCTGGGATTACAGATGTGAGCCACTGCTCCCAGCCATTCTATTAACTTTTGACTAGCATATGATTATTTGTGAGCTATATCAACCTTGAGTGCTATCAAATGGACGGTACTAGTAGTAAAGAAAAATCCTCAGTAAGAAAAGGAGATTAAATTAGAGAAGACCCTAATATAACAATGTAAATTCTATTGGATACCATGGAAATTGAACCATTGAAAAGAGTAAATTTAACCAACTTGAATACCTGTGCTGCAGCAGAAAAATGCCTCTAAGAGTGTTCCATACAATCCTTTTAGGATTTTCTGAGTCGCTTTTAATCGGAAACAATATTTAACTTTTTTTTTGTGAAAAGCACATTGGCGAAGTTATAGAGAAATCGGAACTCCTTTTACGTTGCAGGCGGGAATGTAAGGTGGTATAACCACTATAGAAGACAGCCTAGCGGTTTCTCAAAAAATTAGGCATAGAATTACCATGTGATCCAGCAATTCCACTTGGATTCCACAAAAGAATCCAAAGCAAGGACTCAAACAGATATTTGTACACCCATGTTTATAGCAGCACTATTTATAACAGCCAAACATGGAAGCAACCCCAAGTGTCCATCGATGGATGAATGGATAATAAAATGTGGTGTATACAGCAGTGGAATCATATTCAGCTTTTAAAAAAAGGGAAATTCTGGGTGGGCACAGTAGTTGTAATCCCAGCATTTAGTAAGGCCAAGGTGGGTGGATCACTTGAGGCCAGAAGTTCAAGACCAGCCTGGCCAATGTGGTGACACCCTGTCTCTATTTAAAAAAATATATATATATATGTATATATATGTGTATATATATGTATATACATATACACACACACACACAAATTAGCTGGGCGTGGTGGCACTCACCTGTAATCCCAGCTACTGGGGAGGCTGAGGCACAAAAATTGCTTGAACTTAAGAGGTGGAGGTTGCAGTAAGCCGAGATCACCCCATTGCACTCCAGCCTGGATGATGGAGTGAGACCCTATCTCAAATAAGTAATAAAATAAAAAGAAGGAAATTGTGACACATGCTACAACATGGATGAACCTCAAAGACCAGGTGAAATAAACCAGTCACAAAAAAAGATGTGATGCCACTGATAAGAGATACCTAGAGTTGTCAGATTTATAGAGACAGTAGAATGGTGGCTGCCAGGGCCTGACAGGAGGGAGGGCTAGGGAGCTGGTGCTTAATGAGTGCAGAGGTTCCGTCTGAAAAGATGAAAAGGTTCTGGAGGTAGATGGTGGTATGGTGATGGTTGCACAACAGTGTGGACGTACTTAATGCCACTCAACTGTACACTTAAAAATGGTTACAATGTGGCTCACGCCTGTAATCCCAGCACTTTGGGAGGCCAAGGCGGGTGGATCACGAGGTCAGGAGATGGAGACCATCCTGGCTATAACACAGTGAAACCCTGTCTCTACTGAAAATACAAAAAATTAGCTGTGCATGGTGGTAGATGCCTGTAGTCCTAGCTACTTGGGAAGCTGAGGCAAGAGAATGGCATGAACCCGCGAGGCGGAGCTGGCAGTGAGCCAAGATTGCGCCACTGCACTGCAGCCTGGGCAACAGAGCGAGACTCTGTCTCAAAAAAAAAAAAGTTACAATGATAGATTTTTCTATTATGTGTATGTCACCACAAAAAAAAAAAGTTTAAAAGAAAAAGCAATTGGCTGGGCCCAGTGGCTCACGCCTGTAATCCCAGCACTTTGGGAGGCCAAGGCTGGTGTATCACCAGGTCAGGAGATTGAGACCATCCTGGCTAACGCTGTGAAACCCCATCTTTACTAAAAATACAAAAAATTAGCCGGCCGTGGTAGCGGGCGCCTGTAGTCCCAACTGCTCAGGAGGCTGAGGCAGGAGAATGGCATGAACCTGGGAGGCGGAGCTTGCAGTGAGCCGAGATTGTGCCACTGCATTCCAGCCTGGGTGACAGAGTGAGACTCCATCTCAAAAAAAAAAAAAGCCATCATGGTATAATCTTTGGACTTGAGATACTTACTAGACTTTGGTTTTAAATAACCATCATCCTGTCCATGAAAATTATTAGAGTTTTCTATTCCTTAAATTCCACCTTCCCCCCTCCCACCAACATTTTTTTTTCGTTTTTAATTTTTGAGACAAGGTGTCTCTCTGTCGCTAAAGCTGGAGTGCAGTGGCGTGATGATGGCTCACTGCAGCCTTGACCTCCCAGGCTAAGCTATCTTCTCACCTCAGCCTCCTGAGTAGCTGGGAGCACAGGCACACACCACCACATCTGGCTATTTTTTTTTCATTTTTTGTAGAGATGGGGTTTATACTGTGTTGCTCAGGCTGATTGGGAACTCCTGTTCAAGTGCCTGGACCTCCCAAAGTCCTGGGATTACAGGTATAAGCACTGAGCTGGCCCTATTCCTTATATCCCTGTGTAAGTTTCTACTATATTAGGTAAAGATCTAGAAGATAGGATTGTTAGAAGCAGTAAATCCAAAAGAAATCTTTGAACCTATTTCTCAGTTAATCTTATTATGATGAGGAAATTGCTCCCTGTGTGGAACCCTCTGCCAGATATTCATCCTACTTTCACAGGATTTCATTGTCTAGTACAGACAATGCACAGCTTCCTCCTGTGTTAGGCCGGTCGTGGTGGCTCATGCCTGTAATCCCAGCACTTTGTGAGGCCGAGGCGGGCAGATCGCCTGAGGTGAGGAGTTCAAGACCAGCCTGACCAGCTTGGAGAAACCCCATCTCTACTAAAAATACAAAGTTACCTGGGCCTGGTGGCGCATGCCTTTAATCCCAGTTACTCGGGAGGCTGAGGCGGGAGAATCGCTTCAGCCTGGGGAGCGGAGGTTGCAGTGAGCCGAGATCAAGCCATTGCACTCCAGCCTGGGCAACAAGAGTGAAACTCAGTCTAAATAATAAATAAATAAATAAATAAAAATACAAAACTGGGTGTGGTGGTGAGCGCCTGTAATCCTAGCTACTTGGGAGGCTGAGGCAGGAGAATTGCTTGAACCCGGGAGGCAGAGGTTCCAGTGAGCTGAGATCATACCACTGCACTCCAGCCTGTGCAACAGAGGAAGATTCTGTTTCCAAAAAAAAAAAGAAAGGCAGAAAAATAAAATATGTCTAACTGATGCTTTTTGAAGCATGTTTTTTTCACTGTGTTAATGATAGCAGTATTCTACAGACATTACAATACATTCTGGCCGGGCGCGGTGGCTCAAGCCTGTAATCCCAGCACTTTGGGAGGCCGAGACGGGCGGATCACAAGGTCAGGAGATCGAGACCATCCTGGCTAACCCGGTGAAACCCCGTCTCTACTAAAAAATATAAAAAAAACTAGCCGGGCGAGGTGGCGGGCGCCTGTAGTTCCCAGCTACTCGGGAGGCTGAGGCAGGAGAATGGCCTAACCCGGGAGGCGGAGCTTGCAGTGAGCTGAGATCCGGCCACTGCACTCCAGCCTGGGCGGCAGAGCGAGACTCTGTCTCAAAAAAAAAAAAAAAAAAAAAAAAAAAAAAAAAAAAAAAAAACAATACATTCTGTATTGTAACCAAATCAGATGAGAGTCGAGCTTGAGATCTCTCAAACATTTTATTGTCTCAAGGAACTAATGAGAAGGTTGACTCCTTATCATTTTTAATAGACCTTGCCTGAGGGGTTTTAAAGGTTTGTCTTTTCTTATTATTCAGGTCGATCTTGGAGAAAGAGGGACCAAAGTCACTTTTTAGAGGCTTGGGTCCAAATTTGGTTGGAGTTGCACCATCAAGGTAAGCATTAAACTTTCCAGCTAGCCCGTGCTAAGCAGTGTGGAATTCTGGGTCCTTTCTTACCAAAGGGTGATGCTGCTGAATGACCAGTGTCTTTTTTCTGTGTTGGATTTGCCTAAATGTAGCAGACATAGCAAATAGTTATTGAGAATTGTAGGTGTGTCTTCAGTGTGTGAAAGAGATTCTACTTACCGTATTCTTCATATTCTTAAGTGTGAAAATTAATCTGCTATCATTACTGTAATGTACTCTAAGTGTTTGCTCCTCTAAGTATGGCATGCGGCCAGCAGCATTAGTACTGTCTGAGAGCTTGTTATAAATACACAATCCCAGGGCACATCCCAGACCTACGTCAGAATCTGCATTTTAACAGAACCCCCGGGTGACTCCAACGCACTTAGAAACACTGATCCAGAGGTCCTGTAAAGGCTTTTAACTTCACTTTCTATCAAATGACATCCTCGTATTTTTGCAGGGCTTCTCCTGAAAGCCTGTTTGAAATATACAGAACTGTACTGTCACAGTATATAACGATAGTCACTGGCCACAAGGAGCTGTTTAAATGTAAATTAATCAGAATTAAAGGTTCAGTTGCTCAGCTCCCTGGCCATATTTCAAGCATTCAATCTCCACATGCAGCTCATGGCTACTGTATTGAAGAGCAGAGATACACGGCATCCCATCTTGGCAGAAAGTTCTCTTGGATAGATAGGATAGAGAGGATAACAATGTATGATTGATTGTGAAAGTAACAGAGACAGAGAGAGAATAGCATATCTGGAAAGCAGATTAAAAACTGCCTCCAGGCTGGGCATGGTGGCTCACTCGTGTAATCCCTACACTTTGGGAGGCCGAGGCAGGTGGATCACCAGAGGTCAAGAGTTGGAGACCAGCCTGGCCAACTTGGGAAAACCCTGTCTCTATTAAAAATACAAAAATTAGCCAGGCATGGTGGCGGGCACCCGTAATCCCAGCTACTCTGGGGGCAGAGGTTGCAGTGAGCCAAGATCATGCCACTTCACTCCAGCCTGGGTGAAAGAGCAAAACTCATCTCAAAAAGAAAAAACAAAACAAAAAAACTTCTTCCAGAAAGGACCTCCTGAGAAGGGAACTGGGTGGCAGGGGCAGGACACTTAACTTGTCATACTCCAAGAGACTTGAAAGAAAATGAAGTCTTTCAACAAAAATGAGAATGTTGTCTTATATAGGGTGAAGACCAAAAGCTTATAGAATTCCTCCAGATCAGTGCTCCAATTTAAACATAAATTGGCTGGGTGCAGTAGCTCACACCTGTAATCTCTGCACTTTGGGAGGCCGAGGCAGGCGGATTACTTGAGGTCAGGAGTTTGAGACCAGCCTGGCCAACGTGGTGAAACCACATCTCTACAAAAATACAAAAATTAGCTGAGCGTGGTGGCATGTACCTGTAATCCCAGCTGCTTGGGAAGTTGAGGCAGGAGAATGGCTTGAACCCAGGAGATGGAGGTTGCAGTGAGGTCAGGTCACGCCACTGCACTCCAGCCTGGGTGACAGAGCAAGAACGCCATCTCAAAACAAACAAACCAAAAACATCACCTGGGGATGTTGTAAAAAGGCAGACTTTTTTACTGCTTTTGTTCCTTTAGAATTTTGTAGCAAGTATGTATGATGTATTTAAAAACAGAAAGTACTAGTCTGTGAGATGATCTGGGGTGTGCATTATTCATAGATGGGAAACTACTGCCCATCTGTAGTAAACAAAGTGAGAAGAGCCCTTGCTGCTCACAGGCAGTGCTCCTACAGTGTAACCCTGGTAACCTGATGCAGATTCCTGGCTGCCTCACCCATTTAGAACAATTGGGGTTTAGGGGAAAAGGAAGACTTTTATAACACAATAATGATAAGTAGTTAAGATCCTGAACTGAAAAATATATTCTATGATTAAGATTCATTGGCCAGCAGAAGACAGAAACATTTTCCCTGCATTGCTGGTGAAAGAGCAGGAAAAGTGCCAAGTAGCTCCTATTTCCCAGCCCCAAAAGCGGGAAGATAGCAGGGGGAAAAGTGAAGAGAAAACAAAGGTGATGGGACTACTCTGTGGTAGTCAAGGCAGGGGGTGGTGGAAGGACTCTATGAAAACACAGGTATGATATGATGGCTGCTCCTGTGTGATCCTGAGTCATGCAAAAACAGTTCAAATTATGTTCGACATTCTCATTTTGGCACAAGGTGAAAAAGTGTGGTCTATTCTAGAAACATAAACAAAAATTTAAAACTTCCAATGTGTTGATGCTTAAAGGATTAGCATTTATCCAGAACGAAGAATGTAAAAGGACTTTATAGATGTCTTCCCCAAATCTCACTTTCCTCAATTATTTTTGAACACCTCTGTCATCGCTAAATCATTTCTGGAGGGACACACAAGAGCTTCCTGAACGTGCCTGTGGCAGGTTTTGGTTTTAGCACAGGCGAGGACAAGATTTTTGGGTGCGTGGCAGTGTCTTTCCCATTTTATTTTCTGAAAATTTCTCAGGTATTCTGGAGGGACATATAAAGTTGCACTATGATGATTTCTTTATAATGTTCTCTTTGTTCTAACAGGGCTGTATACTTTGCATGTTACTCCAAAGCCAAAGAGCAATTTAATGGCATTTTCGTGCCTAACAGCAATATTGTGCATATTTTCTCAGCTGGCTCTGCAGGTATGTCACCCTAGTGAGCGAAGAGAGGGTTTCTCTTGCTTTTCTAAAGCATGCATTCTGCCAAACAGTTTTTCCAGGAATTAGAAATTAGCTCCTTTCTTCCTTTGCACCTAAAATTGTTTTTCTAAAGCTTTATATTACAACTGATAGGAGAGTGACAGCGGTTTGTAGCTTGATTTTATTTTCCTTGCCCACTAAAGCTCTTTATTTGCCCTCAAAATTTACATGTTCTATGCATGCTATTGGTATTTTGTTCTTCTAAAGGAATATTCATAGGTTTTTCATGTCTTCCTGTTTGCCCATCAAATTATATATATATATAGATTTATTTATTTTAATTTTTTTTTTGAGACAGTCTCACTTTGTCACCCAGGCTGGACTGGAGGGCAGTGGTGCAATCTCGGCTCACTGCACCCTCCTTCTCCCAAGTTAAAGTGATTCTTGTGCCTTAGCCTCCTGAGTAGCTGAGATTACAAGTATTTGCCACCACGCCTGGCTAATTTTTTTTTTTTTTTTTTTTTTTTTTGTTGAGACGGAGTCTCGCTCTGTCGCCTGGGCTGGAGTGCAGTGGCCGGATCTCAGCTCACTGCAAGCTCTGCCTCCCGGGTTTACGCCATTCTCCTGCCTCAGCCTCCCGTGTAGCTGGGACTACAGGCGCCCGCCACCTCGCCCGGCTAATTTTTTGTATTTTTAGTAGAGACGGGGTTTCACCGTGTTAGCCAGGATGGTCTTGATCTCCTGACCTCGTGATCCGCCCGTCTCGGCCTCCCAAAGTGCTAGGATTACAGGCTTGAGCCACCGCGCCCGGCCGGTCCCTGGCTAATTTTTGCATTTTTAGTAGAGACGGGGTTTCACCATGTTGCCCAGGCTGATCTCAAACTCCTGACCTCAAGTGATCCACCTCCTTGGCCTCCCAGAGTGCTGGGATTATAGGCATGAGCCACTGTGCCTGGCCCCGCCCCATCAGATGATTTTCTAAAATTAGAGTTTCTTTCTTCAGATTCCCCACGGGGTCCTACACACCCTGTGTACAATTGGCACTCCTGTCCCCAACTATGGGTTATGCAGTGAGGGTGTCGGGCTTGCAGTGGAGTTTTTCAGGAGGGTCAGTGGAGTTTTTCAGGAGGGTCACAGCTCACAGGGCATCTGTTCTCTTTTGAGGGAACCATTCCACTTCCTAATGAAAAGCCATAGCAGGACTTCTTCCCCAGGATGTACTTGTAAAACATGAACGCGTAGCTATCTGAGAGAAGGGAAGGCTCTTTTTTTTTTTTTTTTTTTTGAGACAGAGTCTCACTCTGTCGCCCAGGCTGGAGTGCAACAGCAAGATCTCGGCTCACTGCAACCTCCTCCTCCCGGGCTCAAGGGATTCTCCTGTCTCAGCCTCCCAAGTAGCTGGGACTACAGGCACGGGCCACCACACCCAGCTAATTTTTTGCATTTTTAGTAGAGGCGAGGTTTCACCGTGTTAGCCAAGATGGTCTCGATCCGCCTGCCGTGGCCTCCCAAAGTGTTGGGATTACAGGCGTGAGCCACCGCGCCTGGCCAAGAAGGCTATGTCTAGAAGGCTGTATAGAGTTCTATGTCCATTTAAACAGAAGGGGTTTTTTTGTTTTTTTTTGTTTTTTTTAATTGGTTTTGTTTTGTTTTTTGTTTTGTTTTGTTTTGATACAGGGTCTGGTTCTGTCGCCTAGGCTGGAGTGCAATGGCATGATCTCAGCTCCCTGCAATCCCCACCTCCTGGGCTCAAGCCATCCTCCTGCCTCTAGCCTCCTGAGTAGCTGAAAGTACAGCCGCACACCAGCATGCCCAGCTAATGTTTTTGTATTTTTTGTAGAAATGGGGTTTAACCATGTTGCCCAAGCTGGCCTCGAATTCCTGAGCTCAAGTGACCCACCTACCTCAGCCTCCTAGAGTGCTGGAATTGCAGGCATGAGCCACCATGCCAGGCCTAGAAAGATATTTTAGAGAACTTAAATTGGCATTTTACAAAAAATTTGCATCTCCTACTAGTCTGTAAGATGTACACACCATTTTTGTTTGCCATTTGTTACTCCAGATACAAGTGTGACCAACCTGTCTGAATATTTATAGCTAATTATTTCTAGACCCCGAATAGAAAATGTTAAAGTTGCTTTATACAAGGAAGCCGTTTCTATGTAATACAGAGCTCTGAGGAGGAAAGGCAGAGTTCCAAAACAGGTTGCTCTTTGCTTAAAGATAGGCCAGTAGTGAGTTACCATAAGCTAACAACTATTAATCCGTTTTGTAACTTTTGCAAAGTTAACTTAGAACCCTTGATAAATAAAGCAGACCTGAAGGAAGTTCTTAAAAACAGTGTCGGCCGGGCGCGGTGGCTCATGCCTGTAATCCCAGCTCTTTGGGAGGCCAGTTAAATTATTTCTGGATCTGAGGCTTATAAATTGAGTTTTAGGACAGTTATAATTTTTGGTAGGAATCACATTAACACAGATATCAACAGTACCATCTAGAGGTTGAAAAGACTAGAAGGGATTCCAGAAAATCAAGAGAAATTTATTTTAGATCTAGCAATACCAATAGATGTTACAATTGACGGGGAAACTGAAGCTTCTATTTGCAGGATAGAAATGTAACTGCTTCCGGCTGGGCACAGTGGCTCACGCCTGTAATCCCAGAATTTTGGGAGGCCAAGGCGGGTGGATCACGAGGTCAGGAGATTGAGACCATCCTGGCTAACAGGGTGAAACCCCATCTCTACTAAAAATACAAAAAATTAGCTGGGTGTGGTGGCAGGCGCCTGTGGTCCCAGCTACTCGGGAGGCTGAGGCAGGAGAATGGCGTGAACCTGGGAGGCAGAGCTTGCAGTGAGCTGAGATCGCTGGAGTGATCACTGGAGTGCCCATTGCACTCCAGCCTGGGCAACAGAACAAGAATCTGTCTCCAAAAAAAAGAAAAAGAAATATAACTGCTTCCTACTGTCTTTTTATTAGGCCATTGAAATCCTGATTTCAAAGTTTATTGTATGATAATAGACATCTTTAATAAGTATTGACTATGTACAGTGTTGACCTTTACTGTTTTTTTTTTCCAGCTTTTATCACAAATTCCTTAATGAATCCTATATGGATGGTTAAAACCCGAATGCAGCTAGAACAGAAGTAAGTTATTATTTGTTCCTTCCTTAATGAAAGGATTTTTGGGATTTTTTTTTTCTTGCCCGAATTCCCCCACATCTCTAAGGAATGAGATATACAGATTCCTTAGCTATCCCCCTCCTCGTTTTCTTAATTTAAGTGCATGCAGGATTTCTTTTGCATTGAGGTTTGTGTTGTGAGCATCATTGGAAGATGAGGGCGACAGAGATGACAAACGGGAAGGAGGGGATTTCTCTGGTTGCGTTCCCTGATCCGCAGTCCCGCCTGTTGTCTCAGAGAGTCAGTGACTGTCTCTCCTTTGCAGACCCCATCCCAGTTGAAGTGCTGTGGGTTCTCCTCCAGATGGTCTCCCTCTCAAAAGGGAAGACAGTAAAGGCAGAACTTTGAGTGTCCTCGGACCTCAAAGGGCTAATTTTAGTCTCCAAAGGCCCTAAACTGTAATAGGCTTCTGCCCTCCAACTCCAGCCAGGGGTTTGTAACATTTTGTAGGGCTGTGGATTCCTTTGGTAGTCTGGTGACACCTGCAGTCCCTTTTTAGAATAATGTTGTTTTTTGGGTGTTTTTTTTTTTGTTTTGTTTTGTTTTTGAGATAGGGTCTCACTTGCTGCCCAGGCTGAAGTGCAGTGCAATCTCAGCCCACTGCAATCTATGCCTCCCAGGTAGAATAATGTATTTTTTTTCCCTTTTCTTTTCTTTTTTTTTTTTGAGACAGGGTCTCATCTATCACCCAGCCTCAACCTCCCAGGCTCAAGCAATCCTCCTGCCTCAGCCTCACCTCCTCAGTAGTTTGAGATCACAAGTGCATGCCACCACACCCAGCTAATTTTGTTTTTCTTATAGAGATGGATCTTGCCATGTTGCCCAGGCTGGTCTCAACTCCTGGGCTCAAGCAATCCTCCTGTTTCGGCTTCCCAAAGTGCTGGGATTACAGGCGTGAACCACCACACCAGGCCTTACAATAAGGTTTTTAAAAATATACTTATCAGTGATATAGTAGTATGCCTCTTTAACACATTAAATTAACAAGATAGTAGTCCAGTAACTGCCATAATTTCTAAGAAATGATAAACCGTGTCCTGTGATGTTTTCAACAAATATAATGTGACATGAAAATATTTCTATGTGTGTCAAATCACAGGTACTACTACTAGTACTACTGTGGCCTGTTTATTTACATTTGTAATAAATACGATTAATCCAAGCTAATGGAACCTGGCGTAAAGAGTGTTTTAAACTTATAATCAATAAAGCTAAGTTTCATCTAAGTTGTAAAAAACCCTAGCTGAAATGAAATAAAGTACGAAGGTAGCTTTAATACTTCTGAAGACACAATAGCTAAGACCCAAACTGGGATTAGATACCCCACTATGCTTAGCCCTAAACTCCAATAGTTAACAATTTAACTTTTGGATTTCGGTTAGGGATTAGGGTTAAAGATGCCATTTTCTCCCCAGTCCAAGTGAACGAACTACCAGCATTCTATTAAGAACCCCTGTATTACTGTGTTGCCTGGAAATGTGTACACTGGAAACTTCTAGCCAGTCCACTCTGATTTTCAGCTGCCTCTAAAGAAAGGAGGCAGGCTGGACGTGGTGGCTCATGCCTGTAATCCCAGCACTTTGGGAGGCCGAGGAGGGCAGATCACAAAGTCAGGAGTTCGAGACCAGCCTGGCCAACATGGTGAAACCACGTCTCTACAAAAAACACAAAAATTAGCCGGGCATGGTGGCATGCACCTGTAATCCCAGGGAGGCTGAAGCAGGAGATCGCTTGAACCCAGAAGTTGGAGGTTGTAGCTGAGATCGCACCACTGCACTCCAGCCTGGGGGATAGAGTGAGTAAGACTCTGTCTCAAAAAAAAAAAAAAAAAAAAAAAAAAAAAAATGGTTACTTCTAGGGAGCTGTAAGGCAGAAAGTGTGGTTGGCGTGTAGTATGTGCATCTGCTCCGAGGAGAAGGGAGTTATGGAAGAGTAAGGCTGGAAGAGCAGAGGAACCCAATCCTTCCCAGGCCTGAAAGGGAATTTGGAGTTGGACTTTGAGGGCAGTCTTGGGAAATGGAGGATGGAAGTAGGGGGTTTTCCAGGGGACATTCAGCAGCTAAGTTTGGAGACATTTGAAGTTGCCACAACTTAGGTGGGTGTTTTTGGTGTCTAGTGTGAATAGAGGCTGCAATGCTGCTAAACATCCTACAAGGCACATGACAGCCTGCTTCTCCCCAAACTGAATGATCTAGCCCCAAATGTGAATAGTGCCAAGGGTGAGAAACTCTGGATGTTTTGTTTTGAGATGGAGTCTTGCCCTGTAGCCCAGGCTGGAGTGCAGCGGCGCATCTCAGCTCACTGCAAGCTCCGCCTCCCAGGTTCATGCCATTCTCCTGCCTCAGCCTCCCGAACAGCTGGGAATACAGGTGCCCGCCACCACGCCCAGCTAATTTTTTGTATTTTTTAGTAGAGACAGGGTTTCACCATGTTAGCCAGGTTGGTCTCGATCTCCTGACCCTGTGATCTGCCCGCCTCGGCCTCCCAAAGTGCTGGGATTACAGGCACCCAGCCTCTGGATGGGAGTTGCGTGGTTGGATTTGTGTTAGAAAGGTCACTGCGACTAAGGAGCGGGAACAGTCTATGCGGAGATAATAAAGGGAGAGAGGCCAGTTGAGACTGAGTGAAGCCCAAGGGCCCCAGGTCTGCACCTGCTTGGAGGGGTCTGTGACGTGTGACCGGTGCACAGCTGACTACGCTCATCCAGTGGCTCACTCCTGCCTTGCAGCCAGGCAGTTCATAAATGCTTTACGTCCTGGGGTAGGAGCCTCTAAACCTGAGGCTTTTCATTTGCTGTTTTATTTTGATGTTTTATGATTTTATAAATTTAGCAATAATTAGAATCTATTTGGAGATGAGTGCAATCAGAAATCTAATAAGTAGCCTCACCAACAGGTTGGAATGTTCCTGTTTTTCTTTTTTTTTTTTTTTTTTTGAGACGGAGTCTCGCTGTGTCGCCCAGGCTGGAGTGCAGTGGCCGGATCTCAGCTCACTGCAAGCTCTGCCTCCCGGGTTTTTACGCCATTCTCCTGCCTCAGCCTCCCGAGTAGCCGGGACTACAGGCGCCCGCCACCTCACCCGGCTAGTTTTTTGTATTTTTTAGTAGAGACGGGGTTTCACCGTGTTAGCCAGGATGGTCTCGAACTCCTGACCTCGTGATCCGCCCGTCTCGGCCTCCCAAAGTGCTGGGATTACAGGCTTGAGCCACCGCGCCCTGTTCCTGTTTTTCTTTCTTATTATTTATTTTTTTGTAGAGATGGGGCCTCACTACATTGGCCAGGCTGGTCTTGAACTCCTGGCCTCAAGCAGTCCTTCCGCCTCAGCCTCCCGAAGTGCTGGGATTACAGGTGTGAGCCACTGCGCCTAGCCCTTGTGATCGTCCTTTACCTTTAACTTAGTCCTGTTTTCCACTGAAAGCATTCCCTGTGTCTCACGGCCTTGTGACTTAATCTAGCAGGTGTACCATGGTCAGCTATCTGGATTGTTCTGATTGTTTTGCAGTTGTAGTTCCTCTGTGATGAGCCTTACTGCTGCCTGCAGCTCTTTCTAAAATTAGGTCAAATGTTAATGTTTTTATGAACATGTTTCTATGACTCTTGATACAGATGTAGTGAGTATTCTGTGGGCCTGTCAGATGTGCCAGCTAATTGGTCTGGCCTCAGTGGGCTGGGGGTCATCTGACAACAGTACAAAGATACGTGGGAAAAACTCTTCCTCAAACCATGTTTTTCCTCCACTGTCACATCACAACAGTCATTGACACAGAAGATGACTTCTGTGACCAAATGTGCAGGGGGGTTTTCCCACACACTGAGCAGTGGACACCAGCTGGGTGTCCTCTCGTTCAGTTCCGACACTGTCTACCAGGCGACAGCCCCATAGATTGGGGGCTTAGCCCCCAGGACTGCCCACCCCCCACCCACCCACACACCAGTTGCATGTCTGGGCCTCCAGAGCTTCTGAACGACCAGCTTCAAGTTGGGGTTCCCATGCTCCTCTCTTTGGATTCTATTAATTTGCTGGAGTGGCTCACAGAACTCAGGGAAACACTTAATATTTACTGGTTTGTTATAAAGGACATCGCAAGGATACAGAAGAAGAAATAGGTAGGGCCAGGTACAGAGTAAGGGACGTGGAGCTTTCATACCCTCCCCAGGGGCCACCCTCCAGGAGCCTGCATGCGATCAGCTCTGAAAGCTCCCTGAACCCTGTCCTCTTGGGTTTTTCTGGAAGCTTCATGCCAGCAGCATTCCTTCCCCCAAGGGATAGAAGGGGACTCTCATGGAGTAAGATCAACAGGGTAGGGACATTAGAGGATGGCCTTGGGGCAGGCGAAAGGAGATTGAGGGACTATCAGAGGCTGCCCCTGTGGCCTCACACACCCCACACTGTAACAAAAGACAAGGGCTATGAGAGTTAGGAGCCAGGAATGAGGATGAAAACAGGTATCCTAACACCACAAGGAAGACCCATTCTCCTACTGTGTGATAGCTCTGTGTTCCGCCATGATGTGTCTCTTTAACAGCCTGTGCTGGTCTCTTTTATGCAGAGTGAGGGGCTCTAAGCAGATGAATACACTCCAGTGTGCTCGTTACGTTTACCAGACTGAAGGCATTCGTGGCTTCTATAGAGGATTAACTGCCTCTTATGCTGGAATTTCCGAAACTATAATCTGCTTTGCTATTTATGAAAGTTTAAAGAAGTATCTGAAAGAAGCTCCATTAGCCTCTTCTGCAAATGGGACTGAGAAAAATCCCACAAGTTTTTTTGGACTTATGGCAGCTGCTGCTCTTTCTAAGGGCTGTGCCTCCTGCATTGCTTATCCACACGGTATGTTTTGCTTTTGTTCTTCCAGAGCAGTAAAACAGCTGTCAGGTTTGTCATTTGTGGGTATATCTAGACTTCTGTGGCACATGCTAAGGCACAGGATCCCTGCAGGTAAGGTCAGTGAGTACGAGGGAAACGGCTCTAACCGCATGGACGGAGGTCACGTGAGGGGTGGGAACTCGACCTTACTCAGCTCCAGCTGATTATAGCCAAAACTTGCTGTGCAGAAACGCAGGCCCTGGGTTGCTAAACTTCTGCTGTTTTCAAGGAAGCTAAAAATCTGGATTGTATTTAATATTCCTTGAATCAAAATAATAATATGGGAGCCAAACTTAAAAATCACTCAGCCTCGGCCGGGCATGGTGGCTCACGCCTATAATCCCAGCACTTTGGGGAGGCTGAGGCAGGTGGATCATGAGGTCAAGAGATTGAGACCAGCCTGGCCAACACAGTGAAACTCCATCCTTAAGAAAAATACAAAAATTAGCTGGGCATGGTAGCACACACCTGTAGTCCCAGCTACTTGGGAGGCTGAGGCAGGAGAATTGCTTGAACCCGGGAGGTGGAGGTTGCCGTGAGCCGAGATCAAGCCACTGCACTCCACTCTGGTGACAGAGCAAGACTCTGTCTCAAAAAAAAAATAAAAATAAAAATCAGCCTTCATTTCTAATGGAGCCTTAAGTAAGGCTACTTTGGGTAAGTTTATTTTTTTAAGTTATGGAATTGTTGACCTACTGGCCTACTTGTTTTTAAAAATGCTTAGTTTATTGTGCCATGAAAAACAGGGTTTATTTTCATAAGCCTACTTACTGTCAGCTATGACAAATGAATACAGTCAACTCAGTAACAGGTGCTGAGTCCCCCTTGTGTCCTGGGACACTAAGCTGACCCCAAAGGACATGTGAGGAAAGAGGTCAGTGATGCCTCCCAGGGTCTGAGGTCTGTGTGAGGGCAGAAATGATGAATGTCCAACTGTAGGTGTCTGGGAAGGAGGCCCAGGTGGGCAAAAGCTAGCAAAAGGAGAGGGTGGCTTTTGAGCCGGGCGGAGTAGAAAATGTTTCCAGGAGGAAAAGAAAACTGAAAAGTATAAGAAAAGAATTCATTGAAGATATTGCCATACTTCATACAAATTACACCTTCAGTGAAATTAGCATTTGCTTAATTGGGAGTAGAAAACCGTGAATTATTTTAACATTAAGTCCCATTCAAACTAAGCTTTTCTTTTAACACCCTCCCCCCACTTTTTTTGTTTTTTGAGACTGAGTCTTGCTCTGTGTCCCAGGCAGGAGTGCAGTGGCGCGATCTCGGCTCACTGCAAGCTCCGCGGTTCACGCCATCCTCCTGCCTCAGCCTCCTGAGTAGCTGGGACTACAGGTGCCCACCACCACGCCCGGCTAGTTTTTTGTATTTTTTTAGTAGAGACGGGGTTTCACAGTGTTAGCCAGGATGGTCTCGATCTCCTGACCTCGTGATCTGCCCACCTCAGCCTCCCAAAGTGCTGGGATTACAGGCTTGAGCCACCACGCCCGGACTTTTTAACCCCTTAAAAGTTATTTTGCTGTAATCCCAGCACTTTGGGAGGCCAAGACGAGAACATCACCTGAGAAAAGGAGTTTGAAACCAGGCTGGCCAACATGGCGAAACCCCGTCTCTACTAAAAATACAAAAATTAGCCAGGCATGGTGGCGGGTGCTTGTAATCCCAGCTACTCAGGAGGCTGAGGCAGGAGAATCACTTGAACCAGGGAGGCAGAGGTTGCAGTGAGCCAAGATCGTACCCACTGCACTCCAGCCTGAATGACAGAGTGAGACTCTGCCTCAAAAAAAAAAAAAGTTATTTTGTACTTTTGTGTATATGTAAGCGTCAATAGTTGACCAAATCCTAGAGTTGGAAATGGTTCTAAAAAGAACTTAATTTTTCATTATCTCTCTAGGTATATGACTTTCCTGTCCAAATACAGCTGAGGTGGGAAACAGACATAGTTGTAACCTTGACAATTTTATTTTATTTATTTCTTTTTTGAGACAGAGTCTTGCTTGCTCTGTGGCCCAGGCTGGAGTGCAGTGGCACGATCCCGACTGCAACCTTCACCTCCCGGGTTCAAGCGATCTTTATTCCTCAGCCACTCTAATAGTAGGCGTGCACCACCATGCCTGGCTAATTTTTGTATTTTCAGTAGAGACGGAGTTTCACCATGTTGGCCAGGCTGGTCTTCAACTCCTGGCCTCAAGTGATCCGCCCACCGCTGCCTCCCAAAGTTCTGGGATTACAGTGTGAGACACCGCAACCGGCCTAACTTGACAGTTTTAAAGTTGCGTGCTGTGGATTCTTTCCCCATTTAATATGTGGAGTAAAGTAGGTCTTTCTCTCTCTGCAGAAGTCATAAGGACAAGGCTCCGGGAAGAGGGCACCAAGTACAAGTCTTTTGTCCAGACGGCGCGCCTGGTATTCCGGGAAGAAGGCTATCTCGCCTTTTATAGAGGACTCTTTGCCCAGCTTATCCGGCAGATCCCAAATACTGCCATTGTGTTGTCTACTTACGAGTTAATTGTGTACCTGTTAGAAGACCGTACTCAGTAACATGCCAGAAAATTGTGCTCTAGAAGAATAAAACTGAAAAACTCTAGAGAATTTTTCCCCCATTGATGTTTAGAACGTTTGAGACTGAAACAGGAAAGGCCATAAAGTATCTGGCTAATATCACCTGTTGGACATTTCCTTTTGGATTCATGCTTTCTGGAAGGTTTAAATTCATTAACGTTAATAGTTAATTATAACATTTTTTTTAACTTAAGAGGATTCAGGGTTAAGCACCAACTAAATTAAATCATGCTATTTAATTTAAGTATACATTTGGCTTGTGTCCTCTTTTATGCTCACTGTAATATGAAGGACTTAAGTAGTTCAGATAAACATGCCCTAGAAATGCATAGAAAAATGATAAAGTCAGAATACAACTTGTTTTGTAATCTGACTTTAAGATCTTGCACTGCTAGATAAGGAAGAAATGTCACATTTTGGCTGGGTGCAGTGGCTCACGTCTGTAATCCCAGCACTTTGGGAGGCTGAGGCAGATGGATCACCTGAAGTCAGGAGTTCCAGACCAGCCTGGCCAACATGGCGAAACCCTGTCTCTACTAAAAATATAAAAATTAGCCAGGCGTGCGCCTGTAATCCCAGCTACTTGGGAGGCTGAGGCAGGAGAATCACTTGAAACCCCCAGGGGGCGGAAGTTGCAGCCAGCCAAGATCGTGCCACTTTACTCCAGTGTGGTTGACAGAGCGAGACTCTATCTCAAAAGAAAAAAAAGCGTCACATTTTGATGGTGGTGTGTGGACCAGGACAAACTTCCCAGCAATTTTTCTCCTTCATACATTTCTGATTACATGCAGATTGATCATCTAAGCTTTCAGACTACTGAGATGAATATATATAACTTTCTGACACTAAATATTTTAAGCTATAAAAAATTTCCTGAAGTTATCCTCTTCTCCCTACTTTGAACCAAAGGCAAGAATTTTTAAAGAACTGTTTATCAGTGGCCTGGCTCCTGGATATAGTTTCGGAAGTTAAGACCAGTTACCTTGTTAAGTGTGTGACAGCACAGCTGACCTGTTTGGCTGTGAATCCAGAATGTGATGAAGAACAGTCATTCCCACTGAGGTCTTTAGCCCTATTCTTGGACCTCTGCTTTTGCAGAAAAGGAGCACAACATAGGACTATGGCTCACCCGTCAGAGAGCTCACCTTTATTCTGATAGAAAGCACTGGGATTATTTATCCTAGTTCAATGTTAAAAAAAAAAAAAAATTTAACCCCAGCACTTTGGGAGGCCGAGGCGGGCGGATCAGGAGGTCAGGAGATCGAGACCAGCCTGGCTAACACGGTGAAACCCCGTCTCTACTAAAAAAAAAATACAAAAAAATTAGCCGGATGTGGTGGCGGGCGCCTGTAGTCCCAGCTACTCGGGAGGCTGAGGCAGGAGAATGGCGTGAACCCGGGAGGCAGAGCTGGCAGTGAGCCAAGATCACGCCACTGCACTCCAGCCTGGATGATAGAGTGAGACTCCATCTCAAAAAAAAAAAAAAAAAAGGGTGTTACCCCCTTGGTTTTAAAGCAAATTTAATGAGGGAAGAAAAAGATGATACTAAGAAGGCAAGTAAAGCCTGTAGTCTTCCCATTAGCTGTCACTGGAATTTCAGTATATTGTACATGAAGGTGGGTTTTCAATCGAATGTCTAGAAAGATACTCATTTCTAATACCTATGCACTGTAGTTTCAGGTTTACTTGCAGACATTCTGTTAGGGTTAAGAGGAGGATATTTCCAAGTTATATTTAAATCGAGTTTACTTTTATTCACCTTTATATAGTCATAAAGGAAGTTAACTGGATTCTTGACTCTCTAGTATAATTGCTCCAACAACTATATAGAAGTCAAAATGAGTGACTTTAGTGAAGCTTCTGTACTTTACAATACATGATAGGAATGCTATTCCAGAAGTTTTGTTTTTGAGATGGAGTCTCGCTCCGTCTCTCCCAGGCTGGAGTGCAGTGGCACGATCTCAGCTCACTGCAGCCTCTGCCTCCCGCTTTCAAGCAATTCTCCTGTCTTAGCCTCCTGGGTAGCTGGGACTACAGGCATGCACCACCACACCTGGCTAATCTTGTACTTTTAGTAGAGATGGGGTTTTACCATGTTGGCCAGGCTGGTCTCAAACTCCTGACCTCAGGTGATCTACCTGCCTCGGCCTCCCAAAGTATTGGGATTACAGGAGTGAGCCACCATACCTGGCCCGCCCTACACCCCATGCCCTTTTTGTTGTTACTGTTTTCAGACAAGGTACCACTGAGTCACTGAAGCTGGATACAGTGGCAAGGTCATAGCTCACTGTAACCTCAAACTCCTGGGCACAAGGGATCCTCCCACCTCAGCCTCCCAAAGTAGCTTGGACCACAGGAAAGTACCACCATGCCCAGCTAATGTTTTTTCATTCTTTGTGCAGACAAGGTTTTGCTGTATTGCCCAGGCTGGTCTTAGACTACTGGCCAGAAGCGATCTTACCTCCTCAGCCTCCCAAAGGACTGGGATTACAGAGTAACATCTTATTTTAATATTCACATTCCTATTTTAGTATTCATATTCGATGATGGCACTTAGCAACATCCTCCTATATCCATATTAAAACCCGTTTTCCAAGATTGTATCTAATATGAAGGTGTAAAATTGCTTTGTTTTCACTCATTCTTGAATGAATAAATTAGATAGTAACTAATTATAATTTTAGTTTTCTGCTTCTCCTGCCCCAGAGCATGGAAATGCAAGCTGCTTAGGCACCCAAAGTAGGAAAGAAGTGATGTTTCCTCTATAAGCTTTACAGTTTAAAGCTCATTAGCTTTAAACATGGGAAATATCTGTGGTTTTTCTCTTAATTTTTGTGAGTATATAGGAGGTGTATATATTTATGGGGTACATGAGATGTTTTGATGCAGGCATGCAACGTGAAATAAGCACATCATGGAGAATGGGGTCTCCATTTCCTTCAAGCATTTGTCCATTGAGTTGCAAACAATCCAGTTACACTCTTATTTTGAAAGGTACAGTTAATGTTGGGGCTGGGTGGTTCACGCTTGTAACCCCAGCACTTTGGGAGGGTGAGGCAGGCGGAGGATCGCTTGTACTCAGGAGTTCGAGATCAACCTGGCAACATGGTGAAACCCTGTCTTTATCTAAAAAAAAAAAAAAAAAAAAAGCTGGGTGTGGTGGTGGTGTGCACTTGTGGTGTCAGCTGCTCCAGAAAATGAGGCAGGAGAATGAATGACTTGAGCCCAGGAGGCGGAGTTTGCAGTGAGCTGAGATGGCACCATTGCATTACAGCTTGGGTGACAGGAGTGACCCTGTCTCAAAAGTACGGTTAAATTATTATTGACTGTAGTCACCCGGTTATGCTTTTTTCTTTCTCTTTTTTTCATATAAAGATTTTTTTTCTTTTTTGAAACGGAGTCTCGCTCTGTCGCCCAGGCTGGAGTGCAGTGGTGCAATCTCGGCTTACTGCAACCTCCGCCTTCTGGGTTCACGCCATTCTCCTGCCTCAGCCTCCCGAGTAGCTAGGACTATAGGCACTCGCCACTACACCTGGCTAATTTTTTGTATTCTTCAGTAGAGACGAGGTTTCACTGTGTTAGCCAGGATGGTCTCGATCTCCTGACCTCGTAATCCGCCCACCTCAGCCTCCCAAAATGCTGGGATTACAGGCGTGAGCCACCGTGCCTGGCCAAGATTTTTTAAATAAAAACAATTTTTTTTTTTTTGAGATGGAGTCTGGCTCTGTGGCCCAGGCTGGAGTGCAATGGCATGATCTCGGCTCACTGCAACCTCTGCCTCCCGGGTTCAAGCAATTCTCTTGCCTCAGCCTACCAAGTATCTGGAATTACAGGTGCCCGCCAGCACACCTGGCTAATTTTTGTATTTTTGTATTTTTAGTCACCATGTTGGCTAGGCTGGTCTCAAACGCCTGATCTCAAGTGGTCTGCCTGCTTTGGCCTCCCAGAGTGCTGAGATTACAGGTGTAAGCCACCTCACGGTAGCTCACACCTGTAATCCCAGCACTTTGGGAGGCTGAGGAAGGAGAATTGCTTGAGGCCAGGAGTTCAAGGCCAGCCTGGGCAACATAGGGAGACCCTGTCTTTACAAAAAGTTAGTTGAGCATGCACCTGTAGTCCCAGCTACTTGGGAGGCTGAGGTGGGAGGATCCCTTGAGCCCAGGAGGTTGAGGCTGCAGTGAGCCATGGGATCATGCCACTGTACCCCAATCTGGATGACAGAGCAAGAGGGGCATCTGAGCCTGTAGAATGGTCTGACTCCAAAGTCAAGACCTGACAAACCATTTCATTCCATTTACTTAAGAATTACAGATCCATGGATGATACCACTGATAATGCACATAACAGAATTGGCCACATAAAGATTCCTTTGGGTGGGACATGCAAACAATCTTCCTTGGGAAGCAAATGGTACTTAAACACAATTGCTGTTTTGAGGGAAGATAAACCTTAGATGATTATTTTGTTTGCTCATGGCTGGTGAAAGCATCAAGACTGCATGGAAAGGCTTTTGCTGGGATACTCACAAGAAAGGAGGTCCAGACCCAAGTGAACCTCCAGGTTTCCTGTCTGCTTCACTCTCCAGTCCTCTTTCCCACCTAGTGAATGTGCGTGATTCGGGTGTGGACAGAGGAACTGGCTGCAGGAGCAAAAAAATATTTGCCCTTAACCTGTCACTACCCACAAAGAGTTTACAATGTTAACCTCCGGAAAAAAAAAAAAAGCAAACTTGTCAGAACAGTGGAACATAGTGTGTAATTAGATACAAATATTTTCTGTTTACTTTTTAAAAACTAGTAATTTAGCTGAAATCAATAATGAAACACAGTGACTCTTCCTCTCAAATCTCCCACCACCAGGTAGTCAGTTTGCAGTTAAGCGTTAACTATCCTTCACTTCCTACAAGCACATAAGGCTTTATTTAAGCTTTGAATATTATTTAAAAATCAATCTGCATGTTGCTTTTTTCTTTTTAATTTTTTTTCTTTTTTTTTTTTTTTTTTTTTTTGAGATGGAGTCTCTCTGTTGCCAGGCTGGAGTGCAGTGGCACAACCTCAGCTCGCTGCAACCTCCACCTCCTGGGTTCAAGCGATTCTCCTGCCTTAGCCTCCCGTGTAGCTGCGACTATAGGCGCGCACCACCACACCCAGCTAATTTTTGTATTTTTAGTGGAGACCAGGTTTCACCATGTTGGTCAGGATGGTCTCGAACTCCTGACCTTGTGATCCGCCCCTCGGCCTCCCAAAATGCTGGGATTACAGGCATGAGCCGCCATGTGCACGGCCTGCATGTTGCTTTTTTGTTGTCGTTTTTGTTTTTTCGAGAAGGAGTCTCCCTCTGTCACCCAGGCTGGAGTGCAGTGGCGCAATCTTGACTCATTGCAATATCCGCCTCCCGGGTTCAAGCAATGCTTGTGCCTCAGCTTCCTGAGTAGCTGGGATTACAGGCGTGCACCACCACGGCCGGCTAATTTTTGTATTTTCATTAGAGACTGGCTTTCACCATGTTGCCCAGCCTGGTCTTGAACTTTTGACCTCAGGTGATCTGCCTGCCTTGGCCTCCCAAAGTGCTGGAATTACAGGTGTAAACCACCGCGCCCCGCCTGCTTGTTGCTTCTTAGAAACAATGTATCATCCATCTATGCCAATAACTCCAGATCTGGCTGGCTGGCTTTCTTTCTTTTTCCTTCCTTCCTTCCTTCCTTCCTTCCTTCCTTCCTTCCTTCCTTCCTTCCTTCCTTCCTTCCTTCCTTCCTTCCCTCCCTCCCTCCCTCCCTCCCTCTCCCTCCCTCCCCCTCCCTCCCTCCTTCCTTCCTTCCTTCCTTTCTTTTCTTTCTTTCTTTCTTCTTTCTTTTTCTTTTTTGAGAAGGAGTCTGGCTTTGTAGCCCAGGCTGGAGTGGAGTGCAGTGGCGCCATCTCGGCTCACTGAAAGCTCCGCCTCTCGGGTTCCCGCCATTCTCCTGCCTCAGCCTCCCGAGAAGCTGGGACTACAGGCGCCCGCCACCACGCCTGGCTAATTTTTTAGTAGAGACGGAGTTAGTATTTTTAGTAGAGATGGGGTTTCACCGTGTTAGGATGGTCTCGATCACCTTGTGATCCGCCCGCCTCGGCCTCGGGAAGTGCTGGGAGTGCGGCCACCGCGCCCTGCCTGGATCTGGCATTCTTTCTAATGGTTGCGTTATGTTGCGAACTATGGCTGTCCTATGATTTATTTAACCATGTCCCTATCCGTGGATGATCGTGTTTCTAAAAAACTAGTTTTTCAACCATTGGAGCGGCTTAAGGAGCTGCTAAACAGCACTGGGCGCAGAGGCTGGGTTTGACTAGACAGGATTAGGGAGGGGGAAAAAGACTAATTACAAGCAGTTGCGTACTCTTGTACGCAAGGAGATGCTCCCCTTCGCAGAAGCTCGGTGTACTGTCTGCAGCCAGACCTCCCCGCCTGGCGGCGGGCGCGGGAGGCAGAGGGCGGGGCTTTCCCACCGGGCTCCGTGCCCCGCCCTCCCCGCACCGCCTTCCACCTCCCGCCGCGTGGGGGCGCTCCCGGGCCGGCGCTGTCGCTTCCGCCGCCGCCCCGCCCACCCGGGCTCGCCCCGCGTCCCGATTGGCTGCGCGACGGGAGCGCGCCGAGTCAGGGGGCGGGCCCGCGCCCGCTACAAAGCGGCGAAGGTCACGGCGCGAGGTGGCGCGCGCCGCCTCCCCGCGTCCCGCCTGCGGCCCGCGGCCCCGGCGTTGCCGCCTCCTGCCCGCCTGCCAGCCTGCCGGCCTGCCGTCCCTCCACGCGGAGAGCCATGGAGGGAGTGAGCGCGCTGCTCGCCCGCTGCCCCACGGCCGGCCTGGCCGGCGGCCTGGGGGTCACGGCGTGCGCCGCGGCCGGCGTGCTGCTCTACCGGATCGCACGGAGGTGAGTGCACGGCTTGGCCCCACGCGGCCCTCGGCGCCGCCCGCCGGGCCCGCCCCCGCGCCGCCCCGGCCCGCTGCCCGCCTCCGCGCCGCCTTGGCCCGCTGCCCTCTTTGGCCCGGACCTGGCCTGCCCGCGGGCGTGTGGAGACCCCCCAGCGCGCGCCGCCGCCCCCCGAAACCGGGTTGGGACTGCAGTCGGGAAGCGGCTGCGGAGTCGGGGGGGCGGCGGGGACTCCGGGAACGTGGGGTGCGGGCGGGAGCGCGGCGCGGGGCCCACAAACTTCCTCCGGGAGCCGCGCGGGGCTGGAGCCGGTGCGCGCGGGCCGCCCCTGCCCTCAGCCCGGTGCTGGGCCCCGGTGTACAGCGATGCTGGCGATCGCGGCTGGCGCTTGCCACTCGGCATGTGACGTCCCAGGTGTTTTTCTACACGCCTCACATCCGCGCGTTTCAGAGCCACAGCCCCTGCTTCCACTAGAGCAGCTGAGGGACAGGGAGGCTGAGTAAATTGCTGTTAACGAGAGGAATCATGGTTTGAGCCCATGGAGCCTGTAGGGCAGATCCCTAGAATGGGCTGCCTCCCAGAGGTGGGCAAGGCCTGAGATGCCTCAAAACAGTTCATGACGGGCCGGGCCACCCTCATCCCTGCCCCACTCACGGGCCATGTGGGCTCCCGTGTTCAGATCCGGCCTCTTTCATCGGCCTCCATCGCCAGGCATAAAAGCTTAGTGGCCTCTTGCTTCAGCAGAGCCTCGCAGGTAGCTTACTGTTTCTCCACCTGATCCACCTTTCCAGAGAGCAGGGGGGAAATTGGGGTTGTGAGAACATCCTAGAAAGAGTGGATGGGTTTGCAGCATTCAGCAAGGGATGCAGGGAGCTCACACCCTTAAGTAAAAGGGGAGAAGGGACTTGCCCACTCAGCGGCAGAGCTGGGGTTTGAACCCTGACCGTCTGGCTGGTCTGTGTGTTCTTCCTTAACCCATACCGGTGCTGCTTCTCTCCTCCAGGGGGAAGACAGGGAAAAAGAAGTACAGGCGATTGAGTCGCAGAGGCTTCCCAGAGGAGGAAGGGATGGGAGGGACATCAGCTGTGTCTGGAGGATCAGCCAGATGTGACTAAGGAGGGTAGCTGGGGACTGAGTGACCCCAGCCCAGGGGTCCCTGACAACCCAAGTCTCTCCGTGTCAGTTTCTGCTGGATTCTGGAAGCCGGGCATCTGCAGGACCAGCTTGTCCAAGCCGGTGGTTTTATACCCAGGACACTGAGGTCCAGAGACCTCAGGTGATTTGCTTAGATTCCCAGAGCATGTTGCCAGCTGAGCTGGTCCAGCACCCGGTGTTCTTCCTGGACAAGGCTGCCTCTCAGCTAAGCCAGGATGAGGGGTGTTGCCCCAAGGATCAGAGCCTGGGCAAGGGGATAGTCTCCCAGCCACACAGCGCCTCTGTTGTAATTATGGAGGCTGGGCTTGGACTGGGTGGCTCACTGTGCCGCACACTGCGGCTGTCCTCAGGGGTCCTGTCTCCCCTGCCTGCCCTGCTGGCCACAGCGCTCCATCTCCTGAAACAAGAGTCTGGGGCCTTGAAGAGGTATTGGGCTAGCTGGTGCCAGGGGAACTAGGAGGGTGCCTGGAAGTCCTTTCACGCCCCTGACAACACCAGTGGTGTGGCATTGGGACCCTTGCTGTTGATTGGGCCGAGAAGGGCCAGCCTTTCCCAGGATGCTTTCAGATGTCCTCACAGAGCACTGGGTTTCACCTGGAGGTCATAAATTGGCCATTGTCACGATTCAGAAGCCAGACCAACCTAGCAAGAAGTTGAGCCTTCCTCCGAGAAGGAGAGTGCTGTGACAGCGAGGAACCAAACATTGACTCTGGCTGCAGTGTGGGTTTTGAATGACCCTCGGGAGGGCATGTAAGGAGAGCTGTTTTTGGAAGGCGACTTGGCTGGGTGGGTGTTTGCAGGCTCAGCATAGAGATGGCAGAGAGGAAGATGTAGAGGGAGCGGGCAGGTCAGCCCCACCTTGTGCTTTAGGACTGGCTGAGGCATCTGGGAAGGAGGCTGCTTCTCTGAAGGACTGAGTCCTCCCACAGCCTCAGTCAGGGCCTGTCCTGGCTTCCCCACGCATGGAGTCCTCTTGCTCCCATGATTGTTACTGATGGGAGCAGCTGATGGCTGGAAGCACAGCACACTGTCTCCTCATGAAACCGCCAGGGCGGGCCGTACTGTTCTCCCATTTTACAGATGAGGAAACCAGAGCTTGGGGAAGTTGGGCTACCTGCCCCACATTACCCGGCTGTTAAATGGCAGGCCCCTGCCTCGCACCAGAACTTCAGCTGTCAGCCCAGCTTCAACCTCCAGGTGCTCACGGAGCCCCTTGGCTGCTTCTCTGCACCCATGGGAAGACACCATGGTCAGCGCAGATGCCCCAATTTCACTTCCCTGTGTCCAGGCCATTGGGAAGGCTGTGACTTTTAGGCCTCCCTGTGCCCTGGACGCTGCTGCTCGGGCGCCTGTCCTCAGCCCTCTTCAAACGATGCCCAGGATCCATGCTCTGCCAGCACATCCCTGCACACACCACCGTCCCGCCTCCGGGGCTTTGTTGATGTTTACTGGGATTGTCTCCTTTCTAGTGTTTGGGGACAAAGAGGATGCAGCCTCCCAGAGGAACGCAGCAGAGCCTCATTCTGGAAGTCAGAGTCCACTGTACCCCTCCCGTTTCCAGGCTTACCCCTCCCACTCACTGTCCTGCTGCTGCGCGCTCTCCCTGAGCGACCGCCGCACCCTGGGCACACATTGGGTGGTCCCCTCCCTCTGCCATCTGCCCTGCTGGTGAGCACAGCTGTGTTTCAGGGCGACCGCAGATGCCCCGCTTATTGGCCTCTGTCCTGTGGCATCTGTCACCAGCTGCCCTGGGAGGTCGTCGTTCTTGTCTTGCTCATGTTTGCATCTCCGCCAGCCTAGCGTGGTTCTTGCTTAACTGATGGGATGTTCTGCTCACAGCAGGCTGGGGTCTGACCCTAGAATGGTGGATTGGGGTGTTTTCCATCCTGGTGGTGGAGTTACTGCTGTGGATTCAAGTCTGTTTTGCTTGGAGATGGGCAGTGCTAAGTTCTGAGTTGCATTTTGATGCTGCTGTCGCAGAAGCCCAGGAGGCCTCTTCTCTGGTCCTTCTGGTTCAGTGACACACAGTGTTGCCCACCTAAGCAGGAAGTGCAGGCGAGGAGCTGCTTGGGAGGCTGGCCTCTGGCTCCCTGGGCCCCTGAGGGAACCTGACTCTTACAGTCTTTCCAACCCCCCGCTGGGGCCAGCACGTAGCGTCCAAGGTCCCGAGCAATGTACTAGGCCCCTGTCTGAGGAGGTGGTGATTTCCCAGGGCTGGGCAGAGACTCCGGGAGATGGCCAGCCTGCTACAGCCACTGAGCTCCCCAGGGCAGGGACCAGGCCCCATCCAGTGCCCCCTCTAGCAGGTGCCCCCTCCCTGGCACATTCCTAGGCTGAGGACCCAGTGCTGGGCTCACACCTAGAACAGAGCCCCTCCCACCTGCAGGGAATAGTGAGGCGTCCCGCAGGAGCTTTGTTTTAGTACATGTCCGTGCTCAGGGCACTGGAGTGGTGTCATCATTAAGGACACGTGCCCGTCTTGTTTTCCCTCAGGGTGTATGTTGGGCTTGTGGACGGGGCAGGTACAGAGCGTGCAGCTGCCCTAGCTTTTTCTGAGGGACCCATCTCCCTCCAGGCTTCCTCAGGCTTCCCAGGGGCTCAGCATCAAGCTAGCAGGAGCTGGGTGAGTGGCCTCCAGGCCCTCGTGTCCACCCATCCAATGGGAGCTATAGGGCCAGCTGCTGTCCCCCCAGAGCTGGGACCGTTATGGGCAGGGGCAGCCCCTCCAGGCCCGAGCTCCCCTCTTGCTTGTGTTGCAGGGACATTCTGTCATGTCACCTCAAACCTTGTACACCAACTGTGGTTTGTCCCAGAGTCAAGGATGGAGGTTGTTAGCTTACAGAAGAGAAGTGAGCTGAGGGGTTTATCAGGGAAACTTGGGGGCGTCTCCCAGAGCAAAAACAGGGTCCAGTCTAGGCTGGCTCAGAAGAGATCGGCCCAGATGCTGCCTCAACAGGCTGGGCAGAGGCACGCATAGGCCAGGAGCCAGGACTGCCCCCACCTGTGTGGGGACCTTCTCCGAGCTGTGGACAGTGTTTCGCATGAGGTCATGTGTCTGACGCCGCCACGCTGGCGCCTGGGGGACCTGCAGTTCATGCCCAGCTCCCCATCACCCCCTGGCCTACCTGCCCCTCGGGACTTTTCAGGGCTTGCCCCCAAAGGCACTGTGGGAAAGGACCCCCTAGCAGGTAGGGCCCGCCTGGCCAAAGTGGGTGGCAGCTGCCCTGGCCATGAGAGAGCCCACCCTCAACTCTGGCAGGGATTACCCAGGGCTGAGAGTGACCGGAGTTAGAGCTGCTGGCCCCAGGGACAAGGGCTAATCCCTTGCCTCCCCCGTCCCCTTCCAGGCCGGCTCATTCTAGATCAGTGGAGCCATTTCCCTAGCAACAGAGCTGGAGATTCAGAATGGAAACATGACTTCCTGGGGTGGGCGGGGCTTCATGGCAGGCGCCCTGGACACAAGCCACAGCCCCTGCTCAGCTGTCATTGGTCCCCCAGGCAGGCTCAAGGGTTGACCTTCCTTTTCAAACAGGGTAAGAGAGCCGAGGGGCCCTCCATGGGGACAGGAAGCCCATCACCCAAAGGCAGTTGGGTGCAGTGCCTTGTCCCGGCACCGGGCTCTGGGGTATGGGGTCACACAAGCAGGTCATCACCCATCAGGATACGCCCCTGTGCACAGTTACAAAGAAGCCTGTAAAACAGGTAGTAATTAGCACAGAGAAAGCCATGTGCTTAGTTGCCCGGGAGTGCTAGATGCGGGCACCGCAGCAGAGCAGGTCTCCACACGCCCCAGAGCGAGTCTCCTGCCCTGGCTGTTTGTGTAGTTGGCGCCCGGTGGCGCTGTCCTAATGTCGAGCACTGAGCGCCTCTCTGCATTCTCCTTGAGGATCCTCACAGTGGCCTCTCCTGAGGCAGGGATGCTCAGCAGCCCCCTTTGACAGGTGAGGGATGAGACGGCGGCCCTAGAAGGCAGAGCTGCTCTCCGAGGCTGTGCCTGTTGCCGTGCTGCCTGCCTAGCTGGCTGGCTCCGTTTTGTCGCTGGTCCGCAGGCCTTGCCCACTGTCTCCGTGCTGTTGACAAGATGTAGCGGTCCTTGTCCTCTGTGAGGGCTCGGGCCTGTGCTGGGGCAGGGGGTGTGGGGTGAGAAGGGTGTGGGCCGAGGCTGCTGATGGAGATCCCAGCTGCCCTTGTGGGCCCCGGGCCTTCCCCGCAGGGCCTGGTCCCATCTCCCCTTCTCTCCCAAGCCTCCCCACCCTCAGTGTAACTTGGCTTTTTTGGGTACGTACTCTAGGCCAGGCACTGTTAAGTGCATCCCACGAGTAGTCCCTTGTGGGGGAGGTGCTTTTGTCCCCAACTGACAGGTGATCAGACATCTCCCTTCATCTGCCCCTGGTCAGAAGCGGGTGGAGGGGAGGGCCGGGCAGCAGCAGTGGTGTCAGAAGCGGGAGCCCTGCTTCCCAGGGCCCAGCCTCCGGCCTCTGGCCAGCCCGATGGGTTAGGGGCAGAGCTGGCACTTTGCTGAGCACAACACCTTTCTGTCTTGTGTCACTGCATCCTTGCAGCATGCAGAAGCCAGGGTCATGTGGACACTGAGGCTGAGAGCACAGGAACTTCCCGGGGCTCCGTCGTCCTTTCTCTGAGCAGTACCTCAGGATGAAAGGCCAGAGGGCCATGCTCTCTGGTCCTGTGGACAAGGGGGGCCATCTGTGCAGGAAGTGGCTGCCCACTTTGGCAGGGGCCTAAGCGGTGTCCTTGAGCTGGAGGTGGCCCATGGGGGAGAGGTGGGGAGTCGGAGCAGCAAAGCTGGGGCCCCAGGGCTCCCACAGCTGCTGCCTGTCACCCACATTGTTTCTGGATTCCTGGAACTGGGGGGGTTTGTTGGGCAGTGGCGGTCTCTCTCCCTACCCCTCCCCAGGCCCCCAGTGTCCCACAGCCAATGAGGAGGGTAGAGGGGGGCCCAGAGCATAGATCCCACAGTGTCTGGGCTGGGATTATCCCGAGGCCCCACCTGTCACCACACGTGTAGCCAGCAAGGGCCACTGTCCCCTCCACCAGAGAGGGTTGGCCCCATACTGGGCAGCTGTCACTTGCTCCCTCCCCTCAGCCTCCTTGGCTCCCACATCCTGGGACTTTCTCTCTCTGGAGCACAGGAGGCCCCTTTCAATCTGGAATATCCCTGGGGCGCACCCTTTCTGCAGCCCAGCATCGAGGACCTCGTATGGGAGGGGTGGTCCTAGAACCTGGTCCCAGTCAGCCCTGTGGTTTGGCCAGCCCTGACTCCTGTTGCCCTCCATGTGAGCCCCAGGTCACCAGGAGCTGGTGGCCCAGGGTCCCCATGTGGCTGCACTGGAGCCTAGGGATCTGGTGAGGCCCCAGCTGGCCTCCCCTTGAAGACTGAGAAGCCCAGGTTGGCCGTGGCCTCCCTGTCCGGTCCTCCTGGGTGGACGCAGCTGCACCCAGTCTGTGTTTCTCTCCTTCAGAGCCCTTGTTCCTCCTGTCAGCCTGGGGCGAGCACGTCCAGCTTTGCGTCCCCAGATCCCACTCCCAGCACCTTTTCCCTGGTGGCCCTGGGGCAGGGCATGGAGATCCCTCTCCAGCAGGTGCTGGGGTCTTCCAGGCCGACCCGCTCTTTCCTTGGTCCACAGGATGAAGCCAACGCACACGATGGTCAACTGCTGGTTCTGCAACCAGGATACGCTGGTGCCCTATGGGAACCGCAACTGCTGGGACTGTCCCCACTGCGAGCAGTACAACGGCTTCCAGGAGGTGTGGGTCACAGGCAGGCGGGTGGGTGGGCTCGTGGGGGTGGGGATCCTGAGATTGCACCTTGAGACCACCTGGTGTCCCTGCCCTGCCCCGGGGCTAGTGGGCCCCACACCCTGTCCTCTCCAAGCCCTGAGTGTAGTGTGTCATGTACATTGTCTCACTCAATTCTCACCACTGCCCTGGTGCTGTCCCCTCACTTGAGGAACCCGGCGCAGGGAGCCATGGCAATTTGTCCAAGGTTATCCCACTAAAAGTGGCAGATTTCGGGTTCACGCCCAGGTCTTTCTGGCTCTGCGTCTCATTCTCTGTACTATATCAGGGCTAGCAAACCTTTTCTGCAAAGGGCCAGATAGTATTTTCAGCTCTGGAAGCCATTTGGTCTCTGTCACAACTGCTAACCCTGCTGAGCCACTGTGGATAATACAAGAGTGACTTAGGCGGCCGGTGTTCCAGCGAAACTGAACTGCAGAAATAGGCAGCCCTCCACAGGCCACAGTGTGCGTCCCCTGGACTGGACCGGGCTTTGCAGACTGAGCTCCGAGAGGGCGGGGCTCTGAGGACAGATGCTGGCTAGAGGTGTGTGGGTGGGTGGGCGGCGGGCTGCAGGCCCTGCTCTGTGCTCGGGCTAGGTGGCCTTTGGGTTCCATGGAGATGTCTTGAGAAGAAAAGCAGCTGCTGTTGTGTGCAAAAAAATAAAAAAGAATGGAGATGTTTGAGATCTACTGTCACTTGCCTGGAGCAGGCCCCCAGGGATATCACCAAGCCTGAGCAGGCTGGGAAGGCCTGCCCACCCATTGGTAAGGGGCTCCCCACCGACCTCAAGTCCCACCTCTATCCCGCAGAATGGTGACTACAACAAGCCGATCCCCGCCCAGTACATGGAGCACCTGAACCACGTGGTGAGCAGCACGCCCAGCCTGCGCGACCCCTCGCAGCCGCAGCAGTGGGTGAGCAGCCAAGTCCTGCTGTGCAAGAGGTGCAACCACCACCAGACCACCAAGATCAAGCAGCTGGCCGCCTTCGCTCCCCGCGAGGAGGTGAGGCCGGGTTGGGACGGGAGGGGCCCTGGCTGGGGCTGGGGGTGCTTAGAGCAGCGGGGGGAGAGGCACGTGCAGGGTGCTGGCTCTGGGCCTCTGGCCCCTGCTCTGCTAGACAGCGGCTTTTCTGTCCAGAGTGCCCAAAGGGGCCCCTCATCCTGGCCGCTGCCAGCACATTCCAGGATGTGTTAGTTCTTCCATCCCCCATTGGAGCTGAGCTGCTTCTCCCCGTGTCTTACAGTCACTGCTCTCTGGGTTCCAGGCCTAGGAACACCGTGGAAACCTCAGCACCTGCCAGTCCAGAGGAATTTGTCCCTGGGCAGAGGGAGGAAGGGACCTTGGGCTCCAGGTGGGGCTCTTTTGAACCCACTCTGTCCTGTTTCTCTGAATCAGCCGTGCCTGCTGGTGGCCCTGACAGTCTGCTGTGGGGTTGGTGGAGGATGCCACTGGCTTCTGGGAGGTGGAGGAAGCTAGACATTGCTGAGAGGCTTGGCATTAGGAGCTGGGCTGAGCCGGGAGCCTTGCCTCGCCTGTGCCCTCCATGAAGTCCAGGAGCCTTGCTTACCGGCTGCTCCTTCCTGCCCTCGGCCAGCCCAGGGGGTCCTGTCACCTCAAGAGGCAGGTCCCAGCTGGGGCCCAGAGACACGGGCTTTCCTGGGGTCCAGTCTGGGAGGGAGGGAGAACAGAGGTGAACTCAGGCCAAGGCAGGGATGGGGAACCTGCGGGAAGGGGAAGGCAGGGGTGACTTGGCAGCCAGGCAGCTTTTTCGGCATGCTTGGTCCCAGCAAGGGATCACACTCCTCACCCTCCCGGCCCTGCAGGCCAGAACATTTGCTCCCTCAGAAACAGGGAGGGAGAGTCGCAGTGCTGCACATCTGAGGGGTGGGAGGAGGGGACTTGTCTTCTGGGCTATTCCAGAAGCCGAAAGAAACCTTCAGCTGCCACAAAGAGACAGGCCTGGCCAGGGATTCTCTAGCATTTAAGGGGAAGGGCAGGCACCACAGTCTGGGTTGTCCATCTGCCCCAGTCCAGGCAGTGTCAGCCCGCAGCCACCTTCCCCCATGTTCACCCACCTTCTTGGAGCTCTGCATCTGGGGAGCAGACCCTGAGCTCCTGGCCTGCAGGTGCATCCCTGGAGCAACAGAACCTTGTTAGTGTCCCCATCACTTGTGGGCCCTGCCCTGGATTGGCTCTCACTCCCGGTAGCCCACATGGCTATACACAGTGGGCATTTGTCCTGTTGGGCAGAGGGGAAGCAGGTTCAGAGTGGGGTCGACTTGCCCCGATCATCCCCTACTAAGTGGCAGGTCAGGATCTGATTCCACGTCTGACCTGTAAGACGGAGGCAGCTCAGCCACCCCTGCAGATGCCGAGCCTATTCCCCCCACCCCGCAGGGCAGGTATGACGAGGAGGTCGAGGTGTACCGGCATCACCTGGAGCAGATGTACAAGCTGTGCCGGCCATGCCAAGCAGCCGTGGAGTACTACATCAAGCACCAGAACCGCCAGCTGCGCGCCCTGCTGCTCAGCCACCAGTTCAAGCGCCGGGAGGCCGACCAGACCCACGCACAGGTGAGAGGCAGCATCCACAGGGCGCGGGTGGGGGCATTGAGTTTGTTCAGGAAACCCTCCCAGGAGACTGGGCCCCAGTGACCAGAGGGTAGCTCTTCAGAGCTGAGCCGCTTTATTTTTACTTATTTTTATTTTATTTTATTTTATTTTATTTTATTTTTGAGATGAAGTTTTGCTGGGATCACAGGCACACGCCACCACGTCTGGCTAATTTTGTATTTTTAGTAGAAACGGGGTTTCTCCATGTTGGTCAGGCTGGTCTCAAACTCCCAACCTCTGATGATCCACCTGCGTTGGCCTCCCAAGGTGCTGGGATTACAGGTGTGAGCCACTGCACCTGGCCTTTTTTTTTTTTTTCTTTCCCAAACAGAGTCTCGTTCTATCACCCGGACTGGAGTGCAGTGGCACAATCTCGGCTCACTACAACCTTGCCTCCCGGGTTCAAGCGATTCTCCCATCTCAGCCTCCCAAGTAGCTGGGATTACAGGCAACTGCTGTCATGCCCAGCTAATTTTTGTGTTTTTGTAGAGATGGGGTTTCACCATGTTGGCCAGACTGGTCTTGAACTCCTGACCTCAGGTGATCCTCCTACCTCGGCCTCCTGAAGTGCTGGGATTACAGGCCTGAGCCACCACACCCAGCCTTTTATTTATTTTTAATTTTTTTTTTTTTTTTTGAGACAGTTTTGCACTGGTATCCAGGCTGGAGTGCAGTGGCGTGATCTCGGCTCACTGCAACCTCCTCCTCCTGGGTTCAAGCGATTCTCCTGCCTCAGCCTCCTGAGTAGCTAGGATTATAGGCACGTATTACCACAGCTGACTAATACTTGTATTTTAGTAGAGATGGGGTTTCACCATATTGCTCAGGCTGGTCTTGAACTCCCGACATCAAATGATCCACCAGCCTTGGCCTCCCAAAGTACTGGGATTACAGGCGTGAGCCACCACACTCAGCCTCCAAATAACTGTTTCCATCCTTTTGTCAAGTTCTCACCAAAAATTCCTATTGTGATTTTCTTTATTTTTATTTTTTTATGTTTTTTGAGACGGAGTTTCGCTCTGTCCCCCAGGCTGGAGTGCAGTGATGCGATGTCGGCTCGCTGCAAGCTCTGCCTCCTGGGTTCACACCATTCTCCTTCCTCAGCCTCCCAAGTAGCTGGGACTACAGGCGCCTGCCACCACATCCAGCTAATTTTTTTTTGTATTTTTAGTAGAGATGGGGTTTCACCGTGTTAACCAGGATGGTCTCGATCTGACCTCGTGATCCGCCCGTCTCAGCCTCCCAAAGTGCTGGGCACACCCGGCCCCATTGTGATTTTAATTGGAACTGACATAAATGGACAGATAACTGTGGCAAAAGTTAACCTTAAAAGTACAGTAGTAAGTTATTCAGACCAGGAACAAGGTAGTCAGAATGAGAACCAAAAGCTCCAGGACAGGGTCCACCTGGTGTGCTGCTGTGCAGACATGTGGCAGGGCAGAGGTGGCATGGCTGTGTCCCAGCTACAGACTGGAAACCATATACCAATCAGACCCAGGTCACATCTAGGGACACAAAGGGGTGGATAGGAGTTTCTTTGTGGGGGTAGATTTTACTACTTAACCTCCATATCTGATTTTTTAAACAACCAGAATATTCTATCAACTGAGTACTATGATAAAAATTAGTTTTAGCCGGATGGTCCTGGGCTTAAATCCTGGAGCCACTGCATACCAAGTATGGGCTTTATACGTGGCCCTGTGCAGTTTCTCGGCCTCCCTGAGTGTGGTTTCCACAGCTGTAAACGGGTCCAGGACTTTGGAGTGCACCACCAAGGCTGCGAGGAAGACGAATGCAAATGCCAGGAAAGTGCTGAGAAACAGCGGGGCCACCCCAAAACCCATGCTCAGATACGTACATAACAGACACATGGTGATACCAGTCACTGTCCCGGGACACCCACCCTGGCTAACGACATGCAGGGGACTGGGGAGCGGGGTAGGGAGGTGGCCCGATGGGCATGTTGCTTCCCCAAAGTAAAGGGGCTCAACTTGTCCGGGTGTGGTGGCTCATGCCTGTAATCCCACCACTTTGGGAGGCCAAGGCTGGTGGATCACCTGTGGTCAGGAGTTCAAGACCAGCCTAGCCAACATGGTAAAACCCCGTCTCTACAAAACAAAATACAAAAATTAGCTGGGTGTGGTGGTGGGCACCTGTAATCCCATCTACTGGGGAGACTGGGGCAGGAGAATCGCTTGAACCTGGGAGGAAGAGGTTGCAGTGAGCCAAAATAAGGTCTCTACAATATGGAAAGATTTCTTTAAACGGAGAGTGTGGTAGAGCAGCGCTCCTCCCCACCCAGAAGGGAGGCGGGCCAGTGGAACTCAGTGGTGAGTTTTTGAACCAAGCGCAGGATGTGTGGGAATGTGGGTCTGGCCGGAACCCCTCAAAGAGTGACACCAGTGATGGCTGGGGGTGGCTCCCTGGCCATCTCACTAACCTGCCTCTCTTCCTCCTCTGCAGAGCTTCTGCTCCTCCACCGTGAAGTCCCCAGTCCAGGTCATCCTGCTCCGTGCCCTCGCCTTCCTGGCCTGCGCCTTCCTACTGACCACCACACTGTATGGGGCCAGCGACCCCTTCGCCCCAGGCACCACTGTGCCCCTGGCCCTGCCACCTGGTGGCAATGGCTCGGCCACACCTGACAATGGCACTGCCCCTGGGGCCGAGGGCTGGCGGCAGCTGCTGGGCCTGCTCCCCGAGCACATGGCGGAGAAGCTGTGGGAGGCCTGGGCCTTCGGACAGAGCCACCAGACAGGCGTCGTGGCACTGGGCCTGCTCACCTGCTTGCTGGCAATGCTGCTGGCTGGCCGCATCAGGTGTGCATGGGGCTGGGAATTGACAGGTGGGGGACTGTGTGCTGGATTACTGTCTAGGGTGGGGGCCAAGAGACCCCATTGGGTGCACAGCCCTAGGCTGAACTCCACTATGTCGCTGGTACAAGCCCAGGGACTGGGAGTCATAGGTGAGGTGAGGCGGCACAGCAGACGCCCGCTGAGCCAGCCCTCTGCACACCCGCTGTGAGCTGGGCCCAGTCGCCTCGTCTCTCCTCCTCGGGCTCTGTTAAGTCAGGATAATGATAACCACCTGCCTCCTGGGTTGTGGGGCTTAAGTGGGAGGCTCTGGAGTTCCCTGAGTGGAAGCGTGTCCTGTGAGTGCCGTGTCCCCGTTGCCCCTCCTCACCGACTTGGAGGAATTTTCGTTAGCCCTGTTACAGGCTGGAACCTAGAGGCCAAGGAGAAACACTGAGCCACCTGCTCGGAGCCGGGCAGCGTGTGCGTGTGAGGGGTTCTGAGCCCGCGCTCTCTCCTGGCTCTGGACTCTCTGAGCAGGGCCAGGGATAGACAGAGGAGGCAGAGGAGGCAGGAAGGAAGGCGTGGACCCAGGAGGTCTTGTCCTCCCCTGGGGTGACCCCACTGCTTTCCCTTTCAGGCTCCGGAGGATCGACGCCTTCTGCACCTGCCTGTGGGCCCTGCTGCTGGGGCTGCACCTGGCTGAGCAGCACCTACAGGCCGCCCCGCCCAGCTGGCTGGACACGCTCAAGTTCAGCACCACATCTTTGTGCTGCCTGGTTGGCTTCACAGCGGCTGTGGCCACAAGGAAGGCGACGGGCCCGCGGAGGTTCCGGCCCCGAAGGTCAGAGAAGCAGCCGTGACTGTGGGGGGAGGACACGCGATGCTCAGGCCCAGGCTTTGCCCGGTCCGAAGCGGGCCCCTCTCTGTCCTGCCCTTTTTCACCTGCTCACGCCCTCCCACCCCCACCCTGCAGCCCCAGGTCCTGGCCCAGTCCCTCCACTGCCTCGAAGAGTCAGTCTGCCCCGCCTTTTCCTTTCCGGCACCACCAGCCATCCCCGAGTGCCCTGTAGCCACTCACCACTGCTGCCACCTCTCTGGCCAATGGCCCTTTCACTGGCCTGGTGACTGGAACGTGGGCATCACCCACACAGGCTCTGACCCGTGGCTTCCTGCTGGTAGCTCCAGGCACCCCCATCTCACAATGCCATTTCCTGGCTCTGACACTGTTGAGTGAGGAGCCTGGTCCTGTCTGGTGGTGACAGGGGCTGCAGGCTGGGCCCCTGGCATGCCCTAACCATGCAACAGAGTGAGGCTGGGGCAGCACAGAGCCCCCACCTGGCCCCTGAGGAGCACCTGCGGTCTGTCCCCTTGGTCCTGCTTGTGGCTGGACCGGCCCTGCAGGAGATGGTGGAGCCGTCAAGGAGGCAGGGCTGCTGCTCTGTGTCTGCTGCTTGGCCTCTTGCTCCGAGACCCTCCCGAGTCCCTGGGAATGGAGAGTGCAGTTCTCGGGCCCAGCCTGGCCTTCGCTAGGAGTTTGGGGAGTGAGACCCTGCCTGAGATGGGCAGTAGGAGCCTGTGTTGACCTTGGGGAATCTGAGCTTTTCCAAGGGTAAGGGACCCAGGGTATGCAGGCCTTCAGTGACATCAGGTTGTTGTCATCCTCTCCCTCCCTGGCCTGTCACGAGCTTCCCCAGGCCCTGGCAGTGGCTCTTGGATGCTGCCGAGGCACCTGCTCGCCATGACCCAGCCTCACTCTGCCCTCCAACTTAGGTGAGGGGGCAGCCCACAGACCTGCTGCTCAGTAGCAGGGCCTGGCCAGGTCCCTGCTGTTCCCAGCCTCAGTTTACCATCTATGAAATGAGAGGGACCCCTCTCCAGAGCCCTTGGGTGCCAGCCTTAGTGGGTGTGGGGATCACATGAGGTGGCTCATGAGGACACGCTCTGGAAGTCGAGGGGCTGCCACGTGCAGAGGAAGTTCCCGGCCTGGGGGCTTCATCCAGGGGTCCCAGTCAAGAGTGGCCCGAGGCCATCCTCCGCCAGGCATGTTCCCTCTGGCTGCCCACTCCCTCGGGGCCCGCATGTCCTGCCACTCGCCACTCTGAGCACGAGCTCACCTTCCAGATGTGGCCAGGGTGTGCCAGCTCCTCTCTCCTGTGTGTTGGAACCCGGGGAGGCAAGAGCAGATCACAGGTGCATGAGGGTTACACCCGCCAGCTGGTCTGCTGGGATGGGAGTGGGGGGCGGGTGCCAGGCCTCACTGCTGTGAATCCGCCACGCCGGGGGTCCTGGAGGTTGCCCTACCTCAGTGATTGGGTAGCAACTCACACCTCACCCAACTTCACGAGTAAGGAGCCCAGGTGCGTCGGGAGACCCTCAGGGGCTTCTGTGGCCTCTGTGCCCGATGACCTGTGGGGCTTCAGACAAGGCCTCAGCATTACTGGGCTCAGCTTGTTCTGTGTGGAGTGAGGTGAGGAAACCCCTCTGAAAAGATGTCGATGGGGCCACACTTCCCACTGGTTCTGCAGTGAGGAGTGGGGCCGGGTGAGCCGAAGCGGCCCCCAGTGGTGTCTGCCTGAGGGGCAGGGAACCACCTGCCTGTCCACTCACGCCGCCCCCACCCCACAAAGAGCCCGTCTGAGAGAAGGACGTGGCGGAGCCAGGACGAGACAGCGTCCTGTCGGCTGGCCATGCTGTTGCTTGCGTCTCGAATCTTCAGTTCTCGAGGAAGTGTTGACAGTGTGATGCTAATTTCTGCTTTTCTTGGCATTGGGTAGAAGCAGGACATCTGTGTGTATGTGTGTATTTAAATTAGATTATTTATAATAACCAGAGCCAGCCCTCGCACTGGCCAGGATCCTCCTGCCGACTGATGTCGCTCCTGCCCTCTGCCGGGGTCCGGAACGCCATCTCAGGAGGTAGCTCTCAGCAGAGTGAGGATTCCTGCTTTTTTTAGAGTTTTGTGTGACTTTCTAAATTATCCATCTATCCCTTAAAGTTTCACTATGTGGAGAAAATTCCAGCACTTTTGAGTGTTGTGGCAACAACCGAGGGAGTGCAGGCATCACTGTGTTGTGGCTTGTTGACTGGGAATGTCACCCCTGCCAGGGAACTCCTCCTCACAGGGGACGTGGGACGGCCATCAGACCTTCCAGGGTCCAGGTGGGGTCATCCCGGTAACGGGTGACCGTCTCTGAGACATAAGCGAGGTAGATTCGGCCATCCTCACTCTCAGACTTGGGGTCCCCACCCAGGCCAAGCAGACTCCCTGTACCCCTTGCCTGGGAGCAAACCACCAGGACGCAGTCTCCACGCCGCACCTGCCGCGCCCCGCCCTGCCCTGCCCAGGAAGGAACCTGTGACCTTTCTGTCTGTGACTGTTGCCGAGTCTCTGTCTCGTGTCGTAGGATTGTGGATAATTGTCTAGTGACCCTTTCATCACTGTAACCATTGCGCCTGGCCTAGATGTCGTGTTTTGGATGCTGTGTTTTCAATAAATGCCTCTGGGGCCCTGCTTTTACCCGCTGGCGTCAGGTGCCGCGTCTTTCTTCTTTTCTTTCTTTCAGAAGGGCTCTGTGCCAGGGCTGGGGTGGGCAGCTGCGTTTGGGGTACAGACACGTCCACAGGAGTCAGGTTTGGGAGTCAGTGACAATGACACCAGCTGGCTTAGGGGGCCCGGCTCACCTCGCTCGCCTTTGCTCGATCGTATTTTTTCCATCTCAATAAACTGCTGCTTAAAACGTGGTCTCTCTCCTTCCACTCCTGACGTGGGCTGGGATTGGGTCGGAGAAGACCAGACATCTCCCCTTGTTATCAGATGAGTGTATCCGTGCCGGCACTCCCCAGCCAGCATCCAGGCCTGATCCTGGCCTCTTAATCCCTCTCTCAGACATGGTTTGACGGCACAGGGCAGTCGGGGGGCCTCTCACCAAAGGAAATGTCAGCACCTTTGGAGTTCTCCAGGGTCCAACAGATTGGGCTCCTTTAGCTGGGGGAGGCTCGCTGCGGCCCCCGTACAGAGCCCAGCCCCTCATGCCCAGCCCTGCGAGCGATTTACGAAGTCTTGCTCGTTGAGTGATGTTCCCACATACCACAGTGAGGGGGTCAAACTGCCAAGGAACTCCCCACAGCACCCTCTTCAGTGGCACCAAACCGGGAACAACAGCAGCTGTGCCAGGTAGCCAGGAGATTCAGCTTCTTAGGACTGAGGCAGCCCCGGGTGGTGTGAGCAGGAGCTGGGAAGACTGGGGACGTACTGGCAAGACCCAGCCGCTCCTGCTGGAGGTGACCCCTCGGGGCCAGGAGCTGCGGGGCCCAGCCGACCACCTCATACTCACAACACACTAGGACCCTTCTTTCATGCGTCCTCCGACGGTACTCGCAGGTCACTGGGAGACCCGGTCACCCTTGGCTGACTCTTGGCTATATCTGTGCTGCCGGCCAGGGTAGGCACAGGAAACCCAGCGTGGAGCCCTGCTGCCATCTGCTGGGGGCGCTGCTCGAGGCCACAAGCTCCCTCCCATGGAGGGTCATGCCCTAAGGTCCCAGTCACACCTTCACTGCCCCTGCCTGAGGGTGCCCTCAGGGTCATTCCCTGAAGTCGCTGCGCGGTCCTGCCAAATGGAATCACAGTTCTAACATGACAACACAAAATCTCATCTTCTGTGTAGAGGTGGAGCCTTCCCTGGAGTCTTGAGGGCAAAGCAGCGGGCATTGGGCCTGGGAAGCACAGGTCAGTGGGCAGAGCAAGGGTGTGTCCAGTCCTGCTGTCCAGGCCCTTCCCCAGGGTCCCGAGCTCAGCTGCCTTGATGCCCAATTCCCCAAACATGGCCTCGCCTTTGGTTCCGAAGTCCCGGTGACCTCCTGGTACCTTGGAAGGCATTAGAAAGGTTACATGATTCTCTGGGAAATCAACAGGTGGCCTCACACTTTCCTTATAAAACTTTATTTTAGAGGGAAAGTAGCTGGGAGGTTGGTGGCGTGCGGCTTGGCTAGCAATCCCCGAGCATTCAGTCGTGATGGGCACAGGTCCCTTAGCCAGCTCCCGGCTCCTGCAGGGCCTGGGCCAGCTTGCCCGCTCACCAGCACGTTGTCCGCTGGGCTCCTTTGTCCCTTGGCACCGAGGTAAGGCTGGACCCCCGGAGCTCCGTCCAGACGGTGGACTAATGTATTAACTGCCTCTGTCCCTCTCTTCCCTCTGTAATTGGGTGCCTTAATCAGAAGCATGGTTGATGTTCTGGCGTGGGGCCATCGGGTCCTGCTGTGTGATTTGTACCATCTCGAGTTAAAGAGACACTGTCACCTTCCGTCTTTCAGGCAGCCTTGCGGTCGTTGACGGGTCTCTTGTAAGTTCGGTTTTGGCGTTTTCCCGTGAGAGCCCTTCCGGGGGATTCCAAGGCCTGGCTGCCCCCCAGTTCTGCTCTACCAGGAGCTTCAGAGGAGTTTCCAGAGTGCAAGGCCAGAGCGCAGGAGGCAGCCTCCTAAGGGCAGAGCTGTGGGAGAACTTCCAGGAATCATGCCTGGAAACAGAGGGTGCCCAGAGCCGTGCTGGGGCCTGACTTCCTGTGATCCAGGCCCGTCTGGGAGATGAGCCAGGGTGTCCCTGAGCCCGGCCGCTCTGTGGGGAGGCTCGGCACAGAACAAGAAGTGGCAAGGAGTCCAAGTCCATTAACCTTCATTGAGTGCCTGGCACAGGGCTGGGCATTTTTGCTTCAAGGCGAAAGGGTTGGCATGAGGTTGGCAAGGGCGACAGTGTCACTTTAATACCGAGACTCGTAGTGGAGATAGTTTGCTGTGAGTCGAGGGGTAGGAGGGGGCATGCGGGGAGGGCCGGGTCTTGCTGGCACCTCCCAGCCACCCGCTCCTAATGGCGTGAATGCGGTCGGATTGCTTTTCTGCTTTCACTAACGCACGCCTTCTCTGGGACCCCAACTGAGGCCCCCACCTTGCACCGTGGGAGAGGGGTGGGACCCACAGAAAGGCGGCCTCCAGGACCTCCCGCTGACCCTCTTCTTGTCCCGTGCCTGACGGGCCCTTGCAGGTTCCTCCCAGGAGACTCTGCCAGCCTCTTCCCTACCAGCCCCAGCCTGGCCATCCCTCACCCGAGTGTCGGAGGCTCTCCAGCGTCTCTGTTCATCCCCAGCCCGCCCAGCTTCCTGCCCCTTGCCAACCAGCAGCTCTTCCAGTCTCCTCGACGGGCCTCACCCTCCTCATTGCCCGGCCGCCTCAGCCGGGCTCTCTCTCTGGGAACCATACCCTCTCTGACTCGAGCAGGTAAGGGCTGCCCAGGCATTGGCAGACAGGGCTGGGGGCAGCTGGGACGGAACTGTGGGTGGGCACATAGTGTAGGGAGGGCCGGTTAGTGTTCCTGCTACAGAGACAGGCAGAATGGAGCTTTGAGCCTCAGTTTCCCCTCAGAGAAATGGGGCTAGCTAGGAATAGGTAGGTGGCTCATGCCTTTAATCCCAGCACTTTGGGAGGCCAAGGTGGGAGGATGGCTTGAGGCTGGGAGTTCAAGACCAGCCTGGGCAACATAGGGAGACGCTGTCTCTACAAAAAAGGTGTTTTAATTAACTGGGCATGATGTCGTGCGCCTGTAGTGCCAGCTATTTAGGCTGAGGTGGAAGGATCACTTGAACCCAGGAGTTGGTAGCCGCAGTGAGCTATGATCACACCACTGCTCTCCACCATGGGCAGCAAAGCAAGACCCTGTCAAAAAAATAAAAATAAAGTGCCCAGAATTGCCACATCATCTGGGAACCCCAACATGGCCCCTTAGTCCCAGCTCTGGTGACATGACCTTGGGTAAATGTGTGCGCCGTGCTGTGCCCTAATCTTTTCCTCTAAAATTGCAACATGCCCCTCAGCAAATGGGGCCACTGCAGTTATTCTAGGGGAGGAGATGCTGATAACAGCCAAGGCCCTCTCCTGTCATGCAGTTAAAGGGCAGGCCATTTTGCGCACACGCCGAGGTTTATATTAGGATGATTTTGCTTTTCCCCTAAGCAGAGATACCCCCGTTTTCAGGGCACCCCAGCCTGGTGGCACTTGAATGGAACTTGGGGTGGGAGGTGCCAGGAGCAGCCCTGCCCTGGGCCTGAGCACTCCGAGTAAACTGTGCACACTGGCCGAGGCGGTGGAGCTCAGGGACTGCTGTGTCAAGCCCCTTGGGAGGGGAGCGTGGCAATCCCAGGGCCAGTTCCGGCCTCTGAGGCAGGGCCTCCCGCGGATAGAGAAGAACAGGCAATCTGCCTGTTGAGGCTGAAGGCAGGGACACAGTAGCGGCCTGTCTGAGGTGGCAGCAGAGGTCTGTGGGGCGCAAGCTTGTCTTGGAGTGTCCGGTGACAGATGGGACCCCAGTCTCCATTGCCAGGGTGGTTGGGGGGAGGAACCTGGTCTCCATCGCCAGAGGGTGGGTCGGCGGAAGGAGTTCCTGCAGGGCTTTGGCTCACGTCTTCAGAGACCCGCTGGAGCGCGCTCAGGTGCTGTGGCCAGAATCCAGCTTGCTGTCTCCCTGTCTGTCCTCAGTCTGCTCCTCTGCCGCACGCCTCATCCCTGTGTCCTGCAGCGCATGCCCCGCAGGAAAACGGCCTCTCCCAGCATCCATAGAATGGGTTCCAGAAGGACCCTGGGTGGCGTGCTGGGCTCTTGTGACCACCCTTATCCAGCCTATGCCCTGGCCTGGTGAGGGGAGGGTTATCTGCGTGCTGCAACAGACCCTTCAGAGCCTGCAGGTGGCAACAGGACACGAGGCAGGCAGTCGCCTCGTCCCACATTCAGCTCTCAGCCAGCCACTTGGAATTGGGGCCCCTGCCCTTGGGGCGCATGCGCCTGATTTAGGAAAAGGCAGCGTGGTCGGTGCTACCTGGGTTCGAGAGCGCAGGCAGTCAGAGCCTGCGATTAGTGGAGAAAGTGGGACTAGATGGCTGGAAAAGCTGGCCCTTGTGTGGGAAGAAGAGCATGGATTGAGGAGTGGACAATATGCCTGGTGCTGACTCTTCTCACCACCTGCCATGAGCCATGAGCCTCGGTTTGTGTGTGTGTGTGTGTGTGTGTGTGTGATACGGAGTCTCGCTCTGTCGCCCAGGCTGGAGTGCAGTAGCGCCATCTCGGCTCACTGCAACCTCCACCTCCTGGGTTCAAGTGATTCTCCTGCCTCAGCCTCCTGGGTAGCTGGGATTACAGGCACCCCGCCACCACACCCGGCTAATTTTTTTGTATTTTCAGTAGAGATGGGGTTTCACCATATTAGCCAGGATGGTCTCGATCTCCTGACCTCGTGATCTGCCCACCTCAGCCTCCCAAAGTGCTAGGATTACAGGCATGAGCCATCATGCCCAGCCAGAGCCTCGGTTTCTTTATCTGCAAGAAGGGAATGTGCCCAGCACCCCTCAGATGGCAGTCCAAGGGATCCGGGAGCACCTGTGTTTTCATGAAAGCACATTTGTAAAGAGCAAAGGCTGGATTGGGATTTCACCAGAGCCTTTGTGGGGGCCTCTGCCCGTAGCCCACAGGCCTGATGTGTTGTCTGCTTCTCTCTGTCTCCAGACTCCGGCTATCTGTTCAGCGGTAGCCGCCCACCGTCTCAGATGTCTCGATCTGGGGAGTTTCCCGTTTCAGGTGAGGAGGACGGAGAGCTAAGGGGGGACGGGGCAGCGTGAGGCCCAGGCGTTCCAGAGCACAGTGGTTTGTGTGAGCTTTGGGGTCAGACAGGCCTCAGGTGTGTGTTCACATCTCAGCCCTGGGCAAGTGACCCTGTGCCTCAGTTTCCACCTGCGTGACATGGGAATGGCAGTCGCTAGGATCAGATGGTACCATGCTGCTCTGCCATCCTCAGCAGCGGTCATGGCTGGAGCTGGTGCACCAGGTGCCAGCTGGCAGCAGGGCCTTGGGTGAGCTGGCCTTGTGGCTCCAGGGTTTGCTGCTCTCTGGCCTTGCTCTCAGCGGATGGTGCCCGGGGCTTTGGATGGGAATCAAGGGCAGGAGGTCGTGGCTGAGGCTCCAGGATCTCTCCCCTCCCTCAGGTGCCTGGTAGCGGGCAGCCCCCTCCTCCCTCAGCTGTGCAGCAGGACCTCCCCCTGCCCCCAGTCTCTGCACCTTTCCTTTCTTCCTGGGTTAATAGAAGAAAGCCCCCAGAAATGAAATAGTGCATCGTAGCGTTGCGGTGACAAGAGCCCACGTTCATATCATCTTCCTCCCTCCCTCCAGATTACTTTTCTCTGCTGTCGGGGAGCTGCCCCTCCTCCCCACTCCCTTCCCCAGCGCCCTCCGTGGCTGGCTCGGTGGCCTCCAGCTCCGGCTCTCTGCGCCACCGCAGGCCCCTCATCAGCCCTGCCCGGCTCAACCTGAAGGGACAGAAGCTGCTGCTGTTCCCATCACCCCCTGGAGAGGCCCCCACCACGCCTAGCAGCTCAGATGAGCACTCGCCTCACAACGGCAGCCTCTTCACCATGGAGCCGCCCAAGGTTCCCCGGAAGCCGCCCCTGCAGGACATGAAGCACGCCCTGGGTACGGCCTTCTGAGCGCCCCAAGGTGCCGCGGGAGGGCCTCTGCTGCCAAGAGGCCTGGCTGTGCAGCGGTGGGGGGGCTCATCCTTGCTCTGACTCCAGTGTGTGCCTTCCTGCCCTGGAGCTCTAGGCACCCCATTGTGGCTCTCATGACTCAAACCCTCTGGGACGTTGCCCTCTACTGGCTGATTTCAGTTTCTCCTTTTGCAATTGACCTTCAGGGTCTTCTGTTCCTTGGAACTGATCGAAAATACATCACGCATTGCCAGGTGCGTGTGGTCACAGATAGTTTCACTCAAATGGTGCTGTACTGCAAAGCATTTAAAATTTTTAAAGTTAGCCCCCAACCTTCAAAACCTACAACTTTCACATGAATTTGTAGATTTCCTTTTTTTTTTTTTTTTTTGAGATGGAGTCTCACTCTGTCACCCAGGCTGGAGTGCAGTGGCGTGATCTTGGCTCACTGCAACCTCCTCCTCCAGGGTTCAAGAGATTCTCCTACCTCAGCCTCCCAAGTAGCTGGGACTACAGGTGCACACCACCATGCCCAGCTCATTTTTGTATTTTTAGTAGAGATGGGATTTCACCATGTTTCCCAGGCTGGTCTTGAACTCCTGGCCTCAAGTGACCCACCTACTTTGGCTTCCCAAAGTGCTGGGATCACAGGCGTGGGCCACTGCACCCAGCCTCGAATGTTTAGATTTCCTGTGTCTCTTACAATGTCAGAGATCTGGTCACCTTGGCCCTGAATACTGGCAGACAGAGGTGGCACGACAGTGGGGCAAGGACCTGGCCCCCCACTGTCCAGGGTGGATGAGTGGCTTGGGACAGGCTGGCTCACCACTTCTGACAACTGTCCTTAGAGTGGAAGTGCAGCTGCCCCACGTCTGTCCCTGGGGGGAGCCGTGAGCGCCACTGAGATGCACACCCTTCTCTTTGCAGACCTGAGATCCAAGCTGGAAAGAGGCAGTGCCTGCAGCAACCACTCCATCAAGAAAGAGGACGACTCTTCCCAGTCATCCACCTGTGTGGTAGACACCACCACCAGGGGCTGCTCGGAGGAGGCTGCCACTTGGAGAGGTCTGCACCCTGAGGTGTGGGAGGGGAGGGGGGCAGGCACGCATCCAAAGCCACCATCTCCCCCTGGTGGGTCCAGAGTGCTGACAGAATCTTCCAGGACATTGCAGTCCCTGAGTGGCCAACGAGTAACCCACCCGGCGCCTCTGAATCCAGGATCGGGGACTCAGTAGACGGCACTCCCACCGTCGGGGTTTGGGCCCAGATCTGCACTATTCCAGTGGCTTCTGGCCCCGGGCAGCTGTTTAAATTAACTGAATTGAAATTAAATCAAGTTTGAAATATTGTTCCTGAGCTGCACTAGCCATATTTCAAGTGCTCAGTAGGCACCTGTGGCCCGTGGCTGCCATCCTGGCTGGAAGTGCCCGGAGAGCCTGGGCACGCCGGGACCACATCACGCTGGGGCTGCAGCCCGCACCAGGTGCCGAGCTGCCTGGCTCAGATCCCAGGTTCTCTGCTCACTGACCCCGGGCTCAGGGGCAAGAGACCAGGTCATCGATCCACGTCGTCACTCCCCGGGTGGGGAGGGGGTGTGTATTCAGGGAGACGGATGGATCAGCAAGCAGGGCTTTTCCTGGGCAGATCATTTTGCACTGACTCCCGAAGCCAGTGCTGCCCCAGACTGCAGGGTGGCCTGGCAGCTTGGGGGCTTGGTGAGGACGCAGGCTGCGGCAGGCGGACCTGAGTTGGCTGCTTATTCCCTCGGAGGCCTGGACGGGTGCTCCTGTCCCCAGCCCCCCATGTCCTCGTCTGTAAAGTGGCCGTTGTGGTCACTGCCTCATCGCCCAGGCCCCAGCTCATGACAGCCCAGCCCACGGCCTTCCTGGTGGCTCAGGGTTATGAAAAGCTGTGCCTTCACGGAAGCAGGGATGGGGGATCTTTCCTGCTAGGGAAGCCTTTGGCCAAGAGAATTGGGGGTGAGCCTCACCAGCCTCGGGGAGCACCCTGGGCAGAGCCTTGAGCTCCCCACAAACTGCATGCTCTGGGGGGCTGTTCAGCTGCACAGCGACCTCACCCACACACACGTTTTGACGGGGTCTCTCTGCTTTGCAGGTCGTTTCGGCCCCTCCCTGGTCCGGGGCCTGCTGGCCGTGAGCTTGGCCGCCAATGCCCTCTTCACCTCGGCGTTTCTGTACCAGAGCCTGCGCTGACCCACTATTGGAGCCCCTCGGAGGGGAGCAACCCGGTGCCTGTTGCTTCACCACTGCCAGCCTCAGGACCCTCCCTGGAGGGGCTGCCGCCTCTGCCCTCGTCTCCAGGGCCTTGACCTCACTGGACTGTGACTGTCCTCAGGACACCTGCCCCTCCTCACCTAACGGACTGCAGGGCTGAGTGTGTGTCTGGGATCACACTCTCTGCCGCCCACCTCCTTGGCTGACATCGGCTGTGTTTGGTGCTGACACTCTGATCCCGAAGCCAGGGAGCCCCAAGGGGCTGCATGACCCTGGGGTGCCCCACACCGTTCAGCCCTGCCTGGCAGGGACGCCAGTACTACTGTAACTGCAGCAGGAGCTGCCTGGCCTGCCTTCCGGCCCCACGCCCACAGGCGTGGTCACATCTTTGTACTGTATTCCCCTGTCCCACCTGGGGCGACCTCAGAGCCCCACTAAGCTGAAGGCCCCCTGGGGGAGAGGGAAGCATGGTCCTTGTCATCTGCCCTGTCTTGCCCCTTCCTGTGGAGTGGGCAGAAGGGTGCCCGGGATCCTCAGAGCTCCCAGGTCTGAGCAGCCAAACGCCCAGCGCAAGCCCCTGCTCCACCCTCCCCTGCCAGATGCCCCCCGCTTTGTGACCTCTGTTGACCTTCCAGGAAGCAGTCCCATTACCCTGAGAACGCAGAGAGCCCTGGCCCGCTTCGCCCTGTGTTTCCTTCAGCTGCGCATGGAACTGCAGGGCAGGCTGACGGGGGCCTTCAGATCTCAGATGAGACTGCACCCCTTCGCTCACCCTCCTGGGCACCTGCCTCCCTTCAGCCCCGGAGAGTCCCATCTTCCCCTGGTTCTCCTGCCCACTCCCCTGCTGGGGCTCCTTCCTGGCGCTGAGGAGGGACCCTCCCGATGCTGTGAGGCAGAGAGGAGGGACTGTGCGCCCGTGGCTCTCAGAGCCCCCCCGCCGTCCTGCCCTGGGCCTCGGACACGGGCCTGGGGCAGCGCGTGTCTGCTGGTCGTGTGCTTTTGCCAGTTGGAGAAGAATCAGCTGCCTCAGTGGATTCTGAGACTCACTGTGGGGCGGGAGGAAGGGTCTTCACTCTGCCATTCAGGGATAAAGTTTAATTTTATTTTTCTACACATTTTGCCAGGTCAGGCATTTTGCTAGTAAGCAGGATGCCCCCAACTCTCCCTGCCATGGAGGATTCATTTTTTTAAGCTTTGGGTGCTTTTTTAATACTTTTTTTTAACGTGGGGAAGGAGCTTGCTCTGACGTCACCCTCCTCTCCCCTGACTCCTATCCTGAGAGCTGTGGATGCTGCCTCCTGCCCTGCCTACCCCTGAAACATGAGGGACGGGGGCCCCAGGACAGCGTCAGGACCTTTGAGTCCAGCTGCCCGCAATGGTTCCAACTCGGAGGCAGCGCTTCACGGTCCCCATTTTTGTATAGTGGGCGTGTGTGTCAAGGTTTTTTATTTTTTGCTTAACCAAACTCCATTCCCAAATGCCCTTCCTCTCTGGCTCTGAGGGCGCGCCCTCCTCTCAGCCAGGCAGCCTGGCCTCTCCTGCCCAGACCTGTGGTCCCAGCATCCCCCAGAGCCAGGGTACAGGCCCGGCGGGAGGGGGTGTTATGTTTTAGTTCAAACAGAAAACACAACCTTATTTTTCTTTACAAAAGCAAAAAAGGAAACCAAAAACGATACAGCCTTTGAATGATGCTTGCTGGCTGTTTGTATTCGTTTGCCTGGGCAGCTTGGGCCCTCCAGGTAGGGCAGGGTCCTGCTAAGGGGGCTCTCATCCACTTTCTCTTTCCTCTTCAGTGGGGGACTCGGGTTGGGGTAGCCACAGTGTGACCGGACAGTGTCCCTGGAGGGGCTTAGGAATTTGGACAGGAGAGTCGCTGCCTGGCGGAGCCTGGGCCAGAAGGACACCCCAGAGTTCACTGCACAGAGAAGGGTGTTCGGGCAGGAAGCACTTGGCTCAACTCCAGAAAACCTGAGTCCACCAGCCATCCCTGACAGTCCTTGCTCCTGGCTGCGGGGACCAGGGTCAGCATGTAAAAAAGACCTTGTCTCCCTCAGAGAGGGCTTGGAGCTGCTGCACGGCTCCAGGCTGAGGCGGCGGGGATGGGGAATGGCCAGGGTGTCACAGCCCAAGCTCTGGGGTCACCTTCCTGGTGACAGATCTGCATTTCTGTTGGCTTCAGTTTGACACGGAAGTAACAGGATGGCCATCCAGGGCTGATGTGAGGACCTTAAGCCACAGCACAGTGCACAGGGAGCCCTACCACGGTGGCCTGTCATTCTGGCTCAGTGCCCAGCGGGCAGGAGGACTACAGCCGGCGAGTGGCAGGGGACTGGCTCCCAGGGGCTGGCAGGACCAACCTGAACCAGACCCTGAGGGCAGATGAGGGTGCAGGGCTGGGCCGGCTCCCCACCAGGAGCTGCCTGCAGTGGGAGCCACAGACGCCTCTGAGCTCACTAACCTCAGGTCCTCAAGATGTTGGGAACATCATGTTTCAACCTGAGGTCCAGCAGCCGCTTCAGGTCCTACCCGGGCCTGGCATGGAGAGGCCAAGTGAGGGCAGCAGAGAGCCGAGCGCCGTCAGCTGGGAGGGTTCTCCCCGCCCTGGGAGCACCAGTAGTAACGCCATCTATGGTTTTCTTATCAGAAGGTAAAACATTTATGTAGAAAACCTAGAAATAGAAGTGAGCAAAAAAAAGCCTCATAATCCTGGCATTTAAGATATTGGCGTCTCTTTGTGGTGGTTTTGAGACGGTCTGGCTGTCGTCCAGGCTGGAGTGCAGTGATGCAATCATAGCTCACTGCAGCCTCAACCTCAGGGGCTCAAACATTCCTCCCGCCTCAGCCCTCTCAGTAGCTGGAACTGCAGGTGCACACCACCACATGCAGCTAATTTTTGTTGTACTTTTTATAGAAAAGGGGTTTCACCATGTTGCCCAGGCTGGTTTCATATTCCTGAGCTCAAGCAATACACCCACCTCAGCCTCCCAAAGTCCTGTGATTACAGGTATGAGCCACCGTGCCTGGCCAGAATCTTCAGTAGAATGATTTACCTCTCAAGAATTATCCCAAGGGTCCAGCATAAACTCATGCCTGTAATCCCAGCACTTTGAGAGTCCAAGGCAGGAGGATCTCTTGAGCCCAGGAGTTCAACAGCAGCCTGGGCAAGAAAGTGTAAACTCATCTCTACAAAAGCATTAAGAAAATTAGCTGGGGCCGGGCGCGGTGGCTCACGCCTGTAATCCCAGCAGTTTGAGAGGCTGAGGCGGGTGTATCAGGTCAGGAGATCGAGACCATCCTGGTTAACACGGTGAAACCCCGTCTCTACTAGAAATACAAAAAGTTAGCCGGACATGGTGCTGCACTCCAGTCTGGGCGACAGAGCGAGACTCCATCTCAAAAAAAAAAAGCTGGATGTGGTGGCACATGCCTGTTGTCCCAGCTACTGGGGAAGCGGAGGCAAGAGGATTGCTTGAGTCCCTGGGAGGTCATGGCGGCAGTGAGCTGTGATTGCACCACTGCCCCGCCTGAGTGACAAGAGCAAGACCCTGTCTCAAAAAGATGCTAAAGGCCGGGCGCGGTGGCTCAAGCCTGTAATCCCAGCACTTTGGGAGGCCGAGACGGGCGGATCACGAGGTCAGGAGATCGAGACCATCCTGGCTAACACGGTGAAACCCCGTCTCTACTAAAAAATACAAAACACTAGCCGGGCGAGGTGGCTGGCGCCTGTAGTCCCAGCTACTCGGGAGGCTGAGGCAGGAGAATGGCGTAAACCCGGGAGGCGGAGCTTGCAGTGAGCCGAGATCCGGCCACTGCACTCCAGCCTGGGCGACAGAGCGAGACTCCGTCTCAAAAAAAAAAAAAAGATGCTAAAGCTTTTTTTTGTGTGTTGCATTACAGAAAGGTACAGAAAAATTAGTTTTGCTTTAGAAACCTGTCCCTGGTTCCCAGGCATCTGCCATAGTGCAGTTGAAAGCTCATCAGAAGATCAGGAAGGAACTTGGAGAGGGGAAGAGAGGCAGGCAGGGTGCCCGGCACCAACCCTCTCTAGCAGAGAAGCTCAGTTTTCTTAGGCAGGGTTTCAACTGAGATGAATTTACAGGTTGAGGTAAAGAAATCATTTTGGGCCGGGTGCAGTGGCTCAGGCCTGTAATCCTAGCACTTTGGGAGGCCGAGGTGGGTGGATCACCAGAGGTCGGGAGTTCAAGACCAGCCTGACCAACATGGAGAAACCCTGTCTCTACTAAAAAATATGGCCGGGCGCGGTGGCTCAAGCCTGTAATCCCAGCACTTTGGGAGGCCGAGGCGGGTGGATCACGAGGTCAGGAGATCGAGACCATCCCTGGCTAACATGGTGAAACCCCGTCTCTACTAAAAATACAAAAAACTAGCCGGGCGTGGTGGCAGGCGCCTGTAGTCCCAGCTACTCGGGAGGCTGAGGCAGGAGAATGGCGTGAACCCAGGAGGCGGAGCTTGCAGTGAGCCGAGATCGCGCCACTGCACCCCAGCCTGGGTGACACAGCAAGACTCCGTCTCAAAAAAAAATATATATATATATATATATACACAAAATTAGGCATGGTGGAGCATGCCTGTAATCCCAGCTACTCAGGAGGCTGAGGCAGGAGAATCGCTTGCACCCGGGAGGCAGAGGTTGCAGTGAGTGAGCCAAGTTCACACCATTGCACTCCAGCCTAGGCTATAAGAGCGAAACTCAGCCTCTAAATAAATAAATAAGCCATCTTGGTTTTGGTGGGTTTTAGCTTCTTTACTGCAAACCGTTTTCTCAGTAAGGTCTTTATGACCTGTGTCTGTGCTAACCCACTTTTTTCTGTTTTACATCAGAAAAATCTACTGATTTTTCTTTTTAAGTTCAAAAACGGTAGCATTACCACCCACCATGCCAACCAACTAGCCGTGTGGCACTGGACCCCTCTGTGCAACAAGAAAGGGCCTAGGTGACCCCTGTTTCTTCTGAGGGACGATCAGAGGCAGGAACTCTCCCCCCACCCCCACCATAGGTGTCTTCTGTGGGGCCCAAAGTGGCTCTACCACTGCAAAATGCTTTCTGTGATAGCCACTGAGGGAGGGTATCTTGCTACAAAGGCAGAGGGAAGTGGGGAAAGCTGTTTTCAGTCCTTAAAGGGCCGAAGTGCAGCCCCCTCAGCTTGGTGCCGACTCGGAGTTCTCCACACACCCTCTCACCAGCCCCCAAGTGTGCGTGTCCAGCCCCGTTCACCGGGTGGGACTGAGCTGGACCACAGTGAAGGAGAAGAGGAATCCGGGATTTCCACAGCAGGTTCTTCCCTTAATTCATCCGTCCTCGACCACTGTGCAGCCATCAATGTGGTGCCACTAGCACGTGCCAGGCTGTGCTGGGCCCAGGAGATACAATGGTGAGCAACACTGAGCTGTCCCTGTCCCAGAGAGCTTACCTCGAGTAGGGGGTCAGACTTAGGCAGGCACACAAATACTTATATAATTACCCACTTAAAAGTGCAGCAGAGGGCCAGGCATGGTGCTCACGCCTGTAATCCCAGCACTTTGGGAGGCCAAGGTGGGCGGATCACGAGGTCAGTAGTTTGAGACAAGCCTGACCAACATGGTGAAACCCCGTCTCTACTAAAAATACAAAAATTAGCCGGGCGTGGTGGTGCATGCCTGTAATCCCAGCTACTCAGGAGGCTGAGGCAGGAGAATCGCTTGAACCTGGGAGACAGAGGTTGCAGTGAGCCGAGATCACACCACTGCAGTCCAGCCTGGCAACAGAGTGAGACTCCATCTCAAAAAAAAAAAAAAAAAAAAAAAAAAAATTTGCAGCAGAAGCTGGGCGCAGTGGCTCACACCCAAAATCCTAACACTTTGGGAGGCCAAAGTGGGCAGATTGAGCTCGGGAGTTTCAGACCACTTTGGGCAACACGGTGAAACTCTGTCTCTACTAAAATATGAAAAATTAGCCAGGTATGGTGACACCGGGGGAAAAAAAAAGTGCAGCAGAGCAGTGGGAATAGTTGGGAGGTGGAGCTGAAGCTGAAGGCAAGCTCGCCTCTAGCTGGGAGGAGACACTGGTGCAAAGGCCCTGGGGCCAGCTTTCCAGGAACTGAAAGGCTAGCGTGGCAAGAACCACACTAGGAGGAAGAGCGTAGGAGCCACCCAGGAAAGGCCCTCAAAGGCCACGTTAGGGATTTTAGGTCTCATCCTAAGAACAAAAGGGAAGCCAGAGACAGGAGCAAATTTTGCATTTGCAAAAGAACACGGAGACTGGGCTGGAAGAACCCATCAATCAAAGAGCCAGCAGGTGCTGCCAGGTGGCTCAGAGAGCAGAGAGATGATGACCCACCAGTCCCTGGGGGGAGGAGAAGGAGGGGACACAAGGTGGCCTCTGGGTTTTGGACTTACACGGTGGCCTCGGTGGAGGGGCCCCTTCATGGCCAAGGGAAATGCCAGCAGGGGCATCGCATAGGTTGTGAATTTAGTTTTTCAGGGTCTTGCTTTTTGTTTTTGTTTTTGTTTTTCTGGAGACAGGGTCTCGCTCTGTCACGCAGGCTGAAGTGCAGTGGCACGAACTTGACTCACTGCAACCTCCATCCCCTGGGTCCAAGGGATTCTCAGGCCTCAGCCTTCCGAGTAGCTGGGACTACAGGCACGTGCACCACTCCCAGCTAAATAAAAACAACTGGGGGCCGGGTGCAGTGGCTCATGCCTGTAATCCTTGCACTTTGGGAGACCAAGGTGGGCAAATCACCTGACGTCAGGAGTTTGAGACCAGCCCGGCCAACCATGGCCAACATGGTGAAACCCCATCTCTACTAGAAATACAAAAATTAGCCAAGCAAGATGGTGCACGCCTGTAATCCCAGCTACTCAGGAGGCTGAGTCAGAATTGCTTGAACCCAGGAGGCAGAGGCTGCAGTGAGCCAAGATTACACCACTTCACTCCAGCCTGGGCAACAAAGCAAGATTCCGTCTCAAAAAAAAAAAAAAAAAAGAAATTTTATATTTTTGTAGTACAGACGGTGTTTCACCATGTAGCCCAGGCTGTCAGCTTAGTTTTGAACATTTGCACTGGACGCTTCAGAGATGCCCACCGGAGTTCTCTGCCTTCTGTTCCCTGCCTGGAGCCTGCACAGTCACACAGCACGCACCTCTCATCCTTCAGTTCTCGTCCTGAACGGCCACCCACCGCCTGTGAGAGGCCTTTTCCCTCTATGCTCTCAATATCCGCAAATCACTTCCACTAAATCTGGGCTGTGAATGCCTCGTGACCGCTGGACCACGTGCTTCCCCCATGAGAATGTCATTTCCACAAGAGCAGAGCCCTTGGGTCGTAGTTAGGGCTCATTAAACATTGAATGAAAGCTTGAATGAAATGCCCCTTAGCTCCATGCAGGCATCCGCAGGTCTCAGCTCTGAGGAGAGGTGGCAAGAGGCACACACATCTGGGGCTCCTGAAGCCAGGGTGAGAACGGTGAGCTGCGGCTGAGGTTCAGAGTTCCTGGCTTTAGGGCACCCGTTCCGGAGCTGGAGGGAAGAAGGGAAGTGGAGAGAAGATGGGCGCTGAGCCCAGAGGATTGGAGGTGAGCTGGTGGCTCATCTGTTCCAGAGCTGAGAGCAGATCACGAGGGAGGCTGAGGCTTGGGAAGGGCGGTCCTGCACGCTCCATCTCCAGAGTTCCAAAATTCACTTGGGGCTTGGTATGGTGGCTCCCATCTGTAATCCCAAGCATGGGAGGCTGAGGCAGGAGGATTGCTAGAGACCAGGAATTTGAGACCAGCCTGGGCAACATAGTGAGACCCCATCTCTACAAAAAACTTTTAAAAAATTAGCCAGGCAGGCCAGGCGCAGTGGCTCACACCTGTAATCCCAACACCTTGGGAGGCTGAGGCGGCCAGATCACCTGAGGTCGGGAGTTCGAGACCATTCTGGTCAACATGGTGAAACCCCATCTCGGGCTGGGCGCAGTGGCTCACGAGTGTAATCCCAGCACTTTGGGAGGCCGAGGCGGGCAGATCACAAGGTCAGGAGATCAAGACCATCCTGGCTAACACAGTGAAACCCCGTCTTTACTAAAAATACAAAAAATTAGCCTGGCATGGTGGCAGGCACCTGTAGTCCCAGCTACTCTGGAGACTGAGGCAGGAGAATGGCATGAACCTGGGAGGCGGAGGTTGCAGTGAGCCAAGATCGCGCCACTGCACTCCAGCCTGGGTGACAGAGCAAGATTCTGTCTCACAAAGAAAAGAAAAGCCCCATCTCTACTAAAAATACAAAAGTTAGGTGGACATGGTGGTACACGCCTGTAGTCCCAGCTACTCGGGAGGCTGAGGCAGGAGAATTGCTTAAACCTGGGAGGCGGAGGTTGCAGTGAGCTGAGATCATCCCCCCCCTGCACTCCAGCCTGATGACAGAGTGAGACTCTGTCTCCAAAAAAAAACAGTGACCTCTGGTTGTCCTCACTCCTATACTCCCACCAGCGCCATGACAGTTTACAGATGCCATGGCAACATCAGGAAGTTACCCCCTGTGGTTCTAAGAAGGGGAGGGATGAATAATCCACCCTTTGTTTAGCATATCATCAAGAAATAGCCATAAAAATAACCAGAGCAGCCCATGGGGCTGAAATAATGGACTAGCCATTCTTTCACCACTTAATAAATTTGCTTTTGCTTTGCACTGTGGATTTGCCCTAAATTATTTCTTGTGTGAGATCGAAGAACCCTCTCTTGGGGTCTGGATCAGGACCTCTTTCCAGTAACACAAGAGTGCAGGAACTGTAACCCCTCTACCTGGAACATCAGACGGGAGTGCAGATGTATTGGTGCCGAATGAATTTTTTTTTTTTTTTTTTTGAGATGGAGTCTTGCACTGGTCGTCCGGGCTGGAGCGTGATGGTGCGATCTTGGCTCACTGCGACTTCCGCCTCCCGGGTTCAAGCAATTCTCCTGCCTCAGCCTCCCCAGTAGCTGGGATTACAGGTATGTGCCACCACACCCGGCTAATTTTTGTATTTTTAACAGAAACTGGGTTTCACCATATTGGCCAGGCTGGTCTCAAACTCCTCACCTCAGGCGATACACCCACCTTGGCCTCCCAAAGCGCTGGGATTACAGGTGTGAGTCACCGCACCTGGCCAGATCTCTTTCACTGTCATAATTTTCTCACTATTATAATTTTTGCAAAGGCGGCTTCATTCAGCCTGGGAACCTTCTAGCATCCTGCCTCAGCTCACTAGAGGGTCAGAGCTTGTGTCACCCCAGACCTCTTGTCACCTATGGTCATTCTTGTCACCATCTTGGTTTTGGTGGCTTTTAGCCGGCTTCTTTATTGCAACCTGTTTTCTCAGCAAGGTCTTTATGAACCGTGTCTTGTGCTGACCCCGTCTTATCCTGTGACTTAGAATGCCATAACCATCTGGGAATTCAGCCCGGTAGGTCTCAGCTTCTTCACCCAGCTCCTATTCAAGATGGAGTTGCTCTGGTTCAAATACCTCTGATACTTGAGCTAACGTTGTGGATGGGAGGGGAAGACAGGATTAAAGGAACAGTCACAAATAATGAATTACAGAAGAGACAGCAGAGGACTGAGTGTGGTGGCTCATGCCTTATAATCCCAGCATGTTGGCAGGCCGAGGTGGGCGAATCATTGGAGGTCAGGAGTTTGAGACCAGCCTGGCCAACATGGTGAAACCCCGTCTCTACTAAAAATACAAAAATTAGCCGGGCGTGGTGGCAGGTGCGTGCCTGTAATCCCGGCAACTGGGGAGGCTGAGGCAGGAGAATCACTTGCACCTGGGAGATGGAGGTTGCAGTGAGCTGAGATCGCGCCACTGCACTCCAGCCTGGGTGACAGAGCAAGACTTTGTTTCGGAAAAAAAAAAAAGAGAGCGAGAGAGAGATCTGACCTAAGCTAAGCAACTCCCTCTTGCCTTTAACCTCCAAACTGCCCTTGACTATTCCAGGGGTGTGGGCCAAGCTAATTTTGGGAGGAATTTAGTTTATGGTTTAACCTTAAAGCAAGGATGATAGTAATAACCCTTCCCAAAACTAAACCGGATTGGTAAGACTAATGAAAAGCTACAAGGTCAGGATTGTGAGAGGGGCCTGAATTCTGTAAAATGTAAGTGTAGTTATAAATGATTACCAGCCATTGTTCCGGGGCTCCTAAGATTTGCAATTTCTCCAGTTGTTCCTGTAAGTAACATCACTATTGTATGATTTAAGATAGGCCTTTTGTGATATCTTTTCAGACTTTTGTATTTCTGAAGACCAGATGACTCCACCCGGCCAGAGACTCAGGACTCAGCTGGTCCTGTGGCCCCTACCCAGAAGTGGACTCAGCAGAGAAGGACCAGGTTCCATACCCCTATGACTGCATCCCCAACCAATCAGCAGCACCCACCCTCTAGCCACCTGCCAAACTATCTTTTAAAAACCCTAGTCTCTGAATTTTCCAGGAGGGTAAATTGAGTAATAGCAAAACTCTGGTCTCCTGTTTAACCAACTCTGTGTGAATTAGTCTTTCTTTTGCCATTTCTACCCCCAGCATTTTGTTTGTTTTGTTTTGTTTTGAGACAGTCTTGCTCTGTCACCCAGGCTGGAGTAGAGTAGCACGATCTCAGCTGACTGCAACCTCCGTCTCCTGGGTTCAAGTGATTCTCCTGTTTCAGCCTCCCAAGTAGCTGGGATTACAGGCACCCACCACCGTGCCCAGCTAATTTTCCATGTCTTGATAAATCGGCTCTATCTGGGCAGTTACATGAGGGCCACTGGGGGTGTCCCAGGTGGCAGGCAGCTCCTCACCAGTCTCATGCTGGAAGACACTGGGGAAACTGGATCCACTGATCACTTTGCTTCCCTGGCACTGTTATGGGGAAGGTGCCTGTGCCACCCATACTCCATACTCAGAGAGTCTGTGCGGTTTAAGACTCAGATAGGGGTCAGGGTATAGATCCTTCCCACTCCCTCAGTCTGGTGGTGCAGGGATGGGAATGGACATTTTCATCTTCATACCACAATTTGTTGTTGTTGTTGTTGTTGTTGTTGTTGAGATGGAGTCTCGCTCTGTCGCCCGCGCTGGAGTGCAGTGGTGTCACCTCGGCTCACTGCAAGCTCTGCCTCCCGGGTTCACCTCATTCTCCTGCCTCAGCCTCCCGAGTAGCTGGGACTACAGGCGCCCGCCACCACGCCCAGCTAATTTTTTGTATTTTTAGTAGAGACGGGGTTTCACCGTGTTAGCCAGGATGGTCTCAATCTCCTGACCTCGTGATCCACCTGCCTCAGCCTCCCAAAGTGCTGGGATTACAGGTGTGAGCCACCGCGCCCAGCCTATATCATAATTTTTTTTAAGCAATGATGGGGTTGTGCCTCCACCCCTTCTGGCAAAATGAAAAGAATAAATAAGAGCCTGTCTGGACAGTGTTAACTTCCAGTCCCTTCTAGATTGGACTCTGGATGCATGTTCATCTTCTCTGATAGATAAAAATTCCCAGGGAGAGTTTTTATGACAATTAGCTTCCTTCTGGACAATCTACCTTTAATCAGATAAGAGAAATCCAGGAAAAGCCCCTTTGTGCATTTGCTGTTTTCCAAATGCCTTCAGTTTGAAGTCATCATCATAGCAATGCGGCATATTTTGGGATGTTATTTCCTGGATTCCTTCAGCAGCCACCTGCTGTTGGGTATTTAGGCTTAATTAAAGTTGGCAAGGCATGCTCAGCTAGAGGCTCAGCTGCATGGGAGATGAGTTATAGGAAGTCCTATGTACGTAAGGGAAGCTCAGAACACTTTCATTGCACATTTTAAATAAATGCCTCTGGGCCAGGTGCAGTGGCTCACGCCTGTAATCCCAGCACTTTGGGAGGCCAAGGCGGGCCGACCACCTGAGGTCAGGAATTCGAGACCAGCCTGGCCAGCATGGCGAAACCCCATCTCTACTAAAAACACAAAACATTAGCCGGGCTTGGTGGTGGCGGGCGCCTATAATCCCAGCTACTCGGGAGGCTGAGACACAAGAATGGCTTGAAGCCGAGACGGGGCGGTTGCAGTGAGCCAAGATCGCACCACTGCACTACAGCCTGGGCAACAGAGCAAGACTCTGTCTCAAAGATAAATGCATACATACATACGTCTGACCTGTGCCTTGGGATAGGGTCTTACCCCCTATAGAAATGGCCTGGGTGTGAGAGAGCAGCAAGTCCTGATACAAGGATCCCTCTGGGTTCTTAGAATTTTTCTTTGAGACGAAGTCTAGTTCTGTCACCCAGGCTGGAGTGCAGTGCCATGATCTCAGCTCCCTGCAACTTCTGCCTCCTGGGTTCCAACGATTCTTCTGCCTCAGCCTCCCGAGTAGCTGGGATTACAGGTGCCCGCCACCATGCCTGGCTAATTTTTGTATTTTTAGTAGAGACTGGGTTTCATCATGTTGGCCAGGTTGGTCTCGAACTCCTGACCTCGTGATCCACCCGCCTCGGTCTCTCGAAGTGCTGGGATTACAAGCGTGAGCCACCGCGCCCAACTGGGTTCTTAGAATTTTGACTTGTGAAAGAAAATAAAATTTGGAGACCTTCTAAATTTACTAAGGCAGAAGGGAATTAAGCCCTGGAGACTGATTCACATAGCATGTTTGTAACTCCTGCCCTCCTTTTTTTTTTTTTTTGAGACGGAGTCTTGCTCTGTCGCCCAGGCTGGAGTGCAGTGGTCAGATCTCGGCTCACTGCAAGCTCCGCCTCCCGGGTTTAGGCCATTCTCCTGCCTCAGCCTCCCAAGTAGCTGGGACTACAGGCGCCCGCCACCTCACCCGGCTAGTTTTTTTGTATTTTTTTAGTAGAGACGGGGTTTCACCGTGTTAGCCAGGATGGTCTTGATCTCCTGACCTCGTGATCCGCCCATCTCGGCCTCCCAAAGTGCTGGGATTACAGGTTTGAGCAACCGCGCCCGGCCACTCCTGCCCTTCTTAGATTGCAGATTAACTTTCTTCCTCATTGTTCTTGTTCTATAAATGACTAGGAGAGACCAGAGACCAGACCTCCTTCCCCTCCAATCACTGATTTTTGTTATAAATTAACTGCCTCCTCTATTGTCCTGTGCCTAACTCAGACCAGATGGCGCAAAGGTCTGTTACATCTTCAGTGTTAAGGTTAAAATATACCTTTCCTGAAAGAAAAAGACCACCTCAACTAATCGGATTGCATTAAGCCTTATAGAGAAATATGTTGAAATTCTGTTAAGTGGCCCTAAACTTTATCTTTGTAAATAATCCCGAATTTCTACACTTCAGATCAAAACTGCCTTTGCAGAGATTACGACCGTGAGAGGAATCTATCATGGCTGACTCCATCTTGCTTCTAGCTTCCCAGGCTGGCTGTCCTCACTCAGTCCTGGGCGTGGGCCAAGCTAGCCTTGGGAGGAATTCAGTTTATAGTTTAACTTTGAAGCAAGGATGATAATAGTCCCTCCCTACAACTGAGCCGTCCTTGTTTTGGGGCTGAAACCGCCTTTGTAAGACTAATGAAAGGTCACAAGATTAAGATTACGGGAGGAGCCTGAATTTTGTTAAAATGTAGGCATAGTTGGCTGGGCGCAGTGGCTCACGCCTGTAATCCCAGCACTTTGGGAGGCCAAGGCAGGTGGATCATGAGGTCAGGAGTTCAACACCAGCCTGGCCAACATGGTGAAAACCTGTCTCTACTAAAAAAAAAAAAAAAAAAAAAAAACTAGCCCGGTGTAGGCCGGGCACAGTGGCTCACTCCTGTAATCCCAGCACTTTGGGAGGTGGATGCAGGCGGATCACGAGGTCAGGAGTTCAAGACCAGCCTGGCCAACACCATGAAACCCCGTCTGTACTAAAAATACAAAAAAAAAAGACCAGGCGCGGTGGCTCATGCCTGTAATCCCAGCACTTTGGGAGGCCGAGGCGGGCGGATCACGAGGTCAGGAGATCAAGACCATCCTGGCTAACCCGGTGAAACCCTATCTCTACTAAAAAATACAGAAAACTAGCCGGGCGAGATGGCGGGCACCTGTAGTCCCAGGTACTCAGGAGGCTGAGGCAGGAGAATGGCGTAAACCTGGGAGGCAGAGCTTGCAGTGAGCTGAGATCCGGCCACTGCACTCCAGCCTGGGAGACAGAGCGAGACTCATCTTAAAAAAAAAAGAAAAAGAAAAAAATACAAAAAAAAAAAAAAATTAGTTGGGCATGGTGGCAGGCACCTGTAATCCCAGCTACTTGGGGGACTGAGGCAGGAGAATTGCTTGAACCTGGGAGGCGGAGGTTGCAGTGAGCCGAGATCGTGTCACTGCACTCCAGCTCTGGGCAACAGAGCAAGACTGTCTCTAAAAAAAATTTCAGTGAACAAAAATTCATGCTGGGCGCAGTGGCTCACACCTGTAATTCCAGCACTTTGGGAGGCTGAGGTGAGCAGATCACAAGGTCAGGAGTTTGACCAGGCTGACCAGAGTTCGACCAGCCTGACCAACATCGTGAAACCCTGTTCCTACTGAAAATACAAAAAATTAGCCAGGTGTGGTGGCAGGCACCTGTAATCCCAGCTACTCGGGAAGCTGAGGCAGGAGAATCGCTTGAACCCGGGAGGCGGAGGTTGCAGTGAGCCGAGATCACACCACTGCACTCCAGCCTGGGCAACAGAGTGAGACTCCGTCTCCAAAATGGAGGCATGGTTTCTGTAATTCCTTACTGCTCAGGAGTCATATGGCCAGAGGTCACAAGATCTGTGGCTTCCCCAGTTGCTCCTATAGATAACATCACTATTGTAGAACCTAGGATTGGTCTTTCGAGATGTTTTTCAGACTGATCCCCTCCAGACTCATGACTAATGACTCAACCAGTCCTGTAACCCCAGCCAGAGATAGATGGCCATTTTCTACACCCTGTGGTTTTATCCCGAACCAATCAGCAGCATCCATCCCCGAGCCCCTGCCCACCAAACTGTCCTTGAAAACCCCCCTAACCTCGGAGCTTTGGGGAGACTGATTTCAATAGTAACTCCATCTTCCATGTAGCTGGCCTCGAATTATTAATAATTAAACTCTTTTTTTTTTTTGAGATGGAGTCTCACTGTTGCCCAGGTTGGAGTGCAGTGGCACGATCCCGGCTCACTGCAGGCTCTGCCTCCCGGGTTCAAGCGATTCTCCTGCCTCAGCCTCTGGAGTAGCTAGGGCTACAGGCACCCGCCACCACGCCCGGCTAATTTTGTATATTTAGTAGAGACGGGGTTTCACCACACTAGCCAGGCTGATCTCGAACTCCCGACCTCAGGTAATCTGCCCGCCTCCGTCTCCCAAAGTGCTGAGATTACAGGCATGAGCCACAGCGCCCGGTCCTAAACTCTTTTTTTTTTTTTTTTTTTTTTTTGAGACGGAGTCTCCCTCTGTCACCCAGGCTGGAGTGCAGTGGCCGGATCTCAGCTCACTGCAAGCTCCGCCTCCCGGGTTCACGCCATTCTCCTGCCTCAGCCTCCCGAGTAGCTGGGACTACAGGCGCCTGCCACCTCGCCCGGCTAAGTTTTTGTATTTTTAGTAGAGACGGGGTTTCACTGTGTTACCCAGGATGGTCTCGATCTCCTGACCTCGTGATCCGCCCGTCTCGGCCTCCCAAAGTGCTGGGATTACAGGCTTGAGCCACCGCGCCCGGTCCTAAACTCTTTCTTTGCTGCAATACCATGGTTAATAAATTTGTATGCCTTTTTTCCTTTTTTTTTTTTTTTTTTTTGATACAGGGTCTCACTTATGTTGCCCGCGCTAGAGTGCAGTGGTTTTTCTTTTTTTTTTTTTTTTTTTTTTGAGACGGAGTCTCGCTTTGTCGCCCAGGCTGGAGTGCAGTGGCCGGATCTCAGCTCACTGCAAGCTCCGCCTCCCGGGTTTACGCCATTCTCCTGCCTCAGCCTCCCGAGTAGCTGGGACTACAGGCGCCGCCACCTCGCCCGGCTAGTTTTTTGTATTTTTAGTAGAGACGGGGTTTCACCATATTAGCCAGGATGGTCTCGATCTCCTGACCTCGTGATCCGCCCGTCTCGGCCTCCCAAAGTGCTGGGATTACAGGCTTGAGCCACCGCGCCCGGCCGAGTGCAGTGGTTTTTCACAGGCATGACCACAGCACACTACAGCCTTAAACTCCCGGGCTCAGGTGACCCTGCTGCCTCGTCCTACCAAGTAGCCCTTTTCTCCTCTTTTTTTTTTTTTTTTTTTTTGAGACGGAGTCTGGCTCTGTCTCCCAGGCTGGAGTGCGGTGGCGCGATCTCCACTCACTGCAAGCTCCGCCTCCCGGGTTCACGCCATTCTCCTGCCTCAGCCTCCCGTGTGGCTGGGACTACAGGCGCCGCCACCACGCCGGCTAATTTTTGTATTTTTAGTAGAGACGGGGTTTCACCGTGTTAGTCAGGATGGTCTCGATCTCCTGACCTCGTGATCCGCCCATCTCGGCCTCCCAAAGTGCTCGGCCTCCCAAAGTGCTCCCAAAGGCGTGAGCCACCGCGCCCGGCCCCTTTTCTCCTCTTAATCTGTTTTTTGTCACTTGATTTTCATCAAACCTTCAGAGATGGAAGGAGAAGTTTGCCCTGGGCCCCTATAGTTTTGGCACAGTAAGCAGGATTCCAAAACCACTCTGCTCTTCTGGAAGCTGTAGTCAAGGGAACCCAGGGCCCGAGAAGCCAGCAGAAGGGTGAGAAATTCTTCCCAGCCAGGCTACTGGCCTCTCTCTCTGTAGAGTATGGTTGAGCAGATGGTAAAAATTACTGTTTATCTCTTTTTCCTCTCCAAAATCTTGATTAATGAGAGAAAAAGATTTGTATGATTTAGTCTTGGGTATAGCAACTCTGGTGTACTTTTTTTTTTCTTTTAAACGGAGTCTCGCTCTGTCACCCAGGCTGGAGTGCAATGGTGCGATCTTGGATCACTGCAACCTCCACCTCCCAGGTATAAGCAATTCCCCTGCCTCAGCCTCCTGAATAGCTGGGATTATGGGCACCCGCCGCCAAGCTTGGCTAATTTTTGTATTTTTAGTAAAGACAGGTTTCGCCATGTTGGCCAGGCTGATCTAGAACTCCTGACCTCAGGTGATCCACCTCGGCCTCCCAAAGTGCTGGGATTACAGGCATGAGCCACCACGCCTGGCTTGGTGTGCTTTTTGGTATGAATATTCATATTGTCTGATCCTTTTCCCCCCAGAAATAGTATTTTCCTCAGTCTTTGTCTTTCTGTCTTGTTCTGTCATAGACAAGGGCACCATAGGGTGGAACACAGACCTAAAACTCCTAGAAGTCCATTGTTCGAGCTGGCCCTGCATACTGGTCAGTTTCACTGTTCTGACCAGGTCAGCTTCTATTTAGACAAATCTTGCTCGGGGTCCCCAAAATAAAAACCGGATAAGGTTGTGTTAGGCAGTCCTTTACTTATTTATTTATTTATTTATTTATTTATTTATTTATTTATTTTTGAGACGGAGTTTTGCTCTTGTCGCCCAGGCTGGAGAGCAGTAGTGCAATCTCGGCTCACTGCAACCTTTGCCTTCTGTTTTCAAGCAATTCTCCTGCCTCAGCCTCCCGAGTAGCTGGGATTACAGGCGCATGCCAGCACGCCCAGCTAATTTTTGTATTTTTAGTAGAGACTGGGTTTCACCATGTTGGCCAGGCTGGTCTAGAACTCCTGACCTCAGGTAATCCACCCACCTCGGCCTCCCAAAGTGCTGGGATTAGAGGCGTGAGCCACCACGCCTGGCCCGCGCAGTTCTTGCATTACTATAAAGAAATACCTGAGACTGGGTAATTTATAAAGAAAAGAGGATTAATTGGCTCACGGTTCTGCAGGCTATACAGGAAGCATGGTGCTGACGTCCACCTGGCTTCTGGGAAGCCTCAGGGAGCCTTTACTCATGTAGAAGGCGAGGTGGGAGCAGGCACAGCACATGACAAGAGCAGACACGGGTGGGAGAAGGTGCCACACCCTTTCAACCAACCAGATCTCGTGAGATATCACTCACTATCACAAGGACAGCACCAAGGAGATGACACTAAACCATTTATGAGAAAGCCACTCCATGATCCAATCACCTCCCATCAGGCGCCACCTCCAGCATTGGCAATTACAATCCAGCAGGAGACTTGGGGGGACAAATAGCCAAACCATATCAGGTTCCCTCTTGTCTTGTTTTATGTCCTCGAGAGCTTGCTCGTGACAAGGGGGAGCACTCTCTCTTAGTCTTCATCATCCGGGGGGCATGATTTTGGGGTGACATCCAGTGTCCAATCTGAAAAGATTGGGACCCCCAAGACACACGAAATTTTAGGCAGGATACTCTCTGCTGTGAATCTGCCAAGCTCTCAGGGGAGTTTGAGGAAGTCCTGTCTAAGCGGACTTTATCATCTCAACGCATGCTGCATGGTTAGTCCCAAGAAAATCCAACCCCAAGAGGACCTACCCAGTATCACAGATTAATGCGCCTGTGACTGGCAGCACCCCAACATGTGTATAGAAGTACCTTATACACAAACACCATCCTTAACTGGCTGTGGCAGCAAGAGTCTTTTGCCACCTAGGCACAGTGGCTCACACCTGTAATCTCAGCACTTTGGGAGTCCAAGGCAGGTAGATCACGTGAGGTCAGGAGTTCAAGACCAGCCTGACCGACATGGTGAAACCCCGTCTCTACTAAAACTACAAAAAAATTAGCCGGGGCCGGACGCGGTGGCTCACGCCTGTAATCCCAGCACTTTGGGAGGCCGAGGCGGGCGGATCACAAGGTCAGGAGATCGAGACCACGGTGAAACCCCGTCTCTACTAAAAATACAAAAAAAAAATTAGCCGGGCGCGGTTGTGGGCACCTGTAGTCCCAGCTACTCAGGAGGCTGAGGCAGGAGAATGGTGTGAACCCGGGAGGCGGAGCTTGCAGTGAGCCGAGATCGCGCCACTGCACTCCAGCCTGGGCGACAGAGCGAGACTCCGTCTCAAAAAAAAAAAAAAAAAAAAAAAAATTAGCCGGGCGTGGTGGTGCACACCTGTAATCCCAGCTACTCGGGAGGCTGAGGCAGGAGGATCACTTGAACCCAGGAGGTGGAGGTTGCAGTGAGCCAAGATCATGCCATTACACTCCAGCCTGGGTGACAGAGTGAAAATGCATCTCAAAAAAAAAAGAGTCTTTTGCCATCTGAGCCTATTCCTGGGAGTGATCATTGAGACTGCCTCTCCTATGCCCATTCCAGAAAACACCCCTTGATTCTATGATAAAAACTTACTAATCCCAGCACTTTGGGAGGCTGAGGCAGGCAGATCACTTGAGGTCAGGAGTTCACGACCAGCCTGACCAACGTGGAGAAACCCCGTCTCTACTAAAAATACAAAATTAGCTGGGCATGGTGGCGCATGCTTGTAATCCCAGCTACTCGGGAGGCTGAAGCAGGAGAGTCGCTTGAACCCGGGAGGCGGGGGTTGCACTGAGCTGAGATCGCACCATTGCACTCCAGCCTGGGCAACAAAAGCAAAACTCCATCTCAAAAAAAAAAACTTATTGTTAACCTGGAAAATTACGTCCTGGGCTTTCCATGAAGAGGTGGATTGGACTGAGTCACTATTAGAATAAATATATCATTGAAATTTTAATTATCCGTGGCTAAAAATGGATATTTTAAATTAGAAAGACTTCTATATTTGAAAAATATTTTAGACCTCTCTCGTTCCAAACAATTGCCTATTTGAATTTATGGGTGGCTGAAACTTTTTTTTTTTTTTTTTTTTTTGAGACAGGGTCTCCCTCTGTCTCCCGGGATGGAGTGCAGTGGCACAATCACAGCTCACTGCAGCCTTGAACTGCTGGGCTCAGGCCATCCTCCTACCTCAGCCTCCTGTGTAGCTGGGACTACAGGGCCATCCCACCACCCTCGACTTTTAAATTTTTTTTAGAAATGGGGGGTCTCACTTTGTTGCCCAGGCTGATCTTGAACTTCTGGGCTCAAGCAATCCTCCTGCCTTGGCCTCTCAAAGTGCTGGGATTACAGGTGTGAGCCACCATGCCCAGCCCAAACTTTTTAGAAAACACACATAATAGCTGGGTGGTAACAGAGCCTGGCAGGGGTGGAAAGGAGGGAGTCCTGTCAGTGAGTCGGAGTGGAGTGAGAAAGGCAATTTGTGGGGTGTGGGAGCCCAAGTGGGGTGAGGGGGCACCTGGGACCTGGCACTGGTGACCAAGGGCCCTACCCCATTTTACTCTTCTCCATGGCGCTTACACTGCGCGAGGTGTTAGGAATGTACTTGTCTGTTTATGTATCATCAGCCCCACCCATCCACCCACTAGAAGATCCTCCAGGGCGGGGACTTGGTCACTGCTGTATTCTCAGGGATACTGGTGGCATTTGGTAAAGTGCAGAATGAATGGGTGTAACCTGTAGCCCCGTCCCTTGACCATCTCAGACAGCGAGACTTGGCAACACCTGCATGAGGCGGCGGGCAAGAGAGAGAAGTGAACCCTGTTGGGGGTTTCTGCTCTGACCACAGGAGAGAGGGGGACAGCTTTCACTGAAGCAGAAAGGAAGAGTGAGCCAGGGGTGGGTGGGGAGTCGGGTTGGGGCAGATTCCATTTGCGGGGACCTGCAAGTGCCTGGATGGGGATGCCCCCTAGGCTGCCGGAGAGAGGGTCCGGGGCACAGGGCCGCAGAGCTGGGCAGGGAGGAGGGAAGGGTCAGCACCAGGCTGAGCTGCCAGTACCAAGGCTGCGGCAGGCGGCTCTAGAACAATCTGCCACTTGCAATGCAGGAATTAAGAAAGGAGGCCGGGCACGGTGGCGCATAGCTGTAATCTCAGCACTTTGGTAGGCCAAGGCGGGGGCGGATCACCTGGGGTCAGAAGTTCAAGACCAGCCTGGCCAACATGGTGAAACCCCCATCTCTACTAAAAATACATTTAGCTAGGTGTGGTGATGCACGCCTGTAATCCCAGCTACTCGGGAGGCTGAGGATCGCTTGAACCCAGGAGGTGGAGGTTGCAGTGAGCCGAGATCGCACCATTGCACTCCAGCTTGGGCTACAGAGCAAGACTCCGTCTCAAAAACAAAACAAAACAAAAAAAAGGAATGGGAGGTTTGGAGGGACACAAAACACAGTTTCAACAAAATGAGCTTTGCTGACTCAGTACCTGCCAGGGTTTACGCTCATTTCCCCATGCCTGGAGGAAGCGGGCAGGAGAGAAAGTGAATTCCGCGTTCCCAGTCCCGAGAATGCGGCGGAAACCACGCGGCGCCGCCGAGCGGGCAGCAGGGGGAGCCGCTGAGCCAGGGGCTGAGGGTTGCCGGCGGCCGTGGCCTTGGCCAGGCATCGCCACCAGGTGGCGCCGCGCGCTTTCCGTGCGCCCAACCCGGAGGCCGCGAGGTCGGGGAGTGGATGCCCCGGGGAGAAGCGCGGCTGGGCGGCCTAAGGCTCCCGGCAGCCGAGCTCCGTCGCGGCCTCCTTGCCTCCTGCAGGGGTGGCGGCGGCACAGAGGTGTGCACCTCCACAGCCGGCCCCACACCCGCGGAGACTGAAAGCCGTGCACGAGGCTACGAGCAGGAGCATCCAACAGGCTAGGGTTTGAATCCCTGGGCAGCTGCCTGCACGAAGGCGCGCGGCCTCGCCTCTCTCCACCTCAGACTTCGCGCCTGTGCAGTGGGAGCATGACACTGATCTCACAGGGCGGCTGTAAGGATTAAATTAGGTGACAGTAGTGGTGATGATGATGATAACATGTGTACAGAGTTCTCGTCCAGGTCTGGCGAGGTTCAGGGCACTTCACAGATATTAACTCATGATTCTAGTTCCCTGTGATGCTGGGATGGCTGAGGACCGGGGGCTGAGTCTCCTGCACAAAGGGAAGGGCGGCCAGGCCTTTCTTATCGTGGCCACCTTCCCCGCTGGCCCTGGGTGCTGTTGGTGCTGAGGGATGACTGCTGTCCAAAGGCAGTAGAGAGAGGAGGGGCCTTCGATGCTGAAGGCCGGAGGGCCTCTTGTTTCTTGTCAGCCTACGGTGACAGGGAGCAGAGGCTGTGGGTGGCAGAGCCCCACTGTTGATCTGAGAACAGTGGAGGAACCACGGAGGCAGACAGCACCTCCCGCAGGAGCCAGGGGGCTGGGGCTGCAGTGAGCTGAGATCGTGCCACTGCAATCCAGCCTGGGCAACAGAGAGAGACGCCTGTAATCCCAGCACTTTGGGAGGTTGAGGCCAGTGGATCACCTGAGGTCACGAGTTTGAGATCAGCCTGGCCAACATGGTGAAACCCTGTCTCTACAAAAAAATACAAAAATTAGCCGTGTGTGGTGGCGCATTCCTGTAACTCCAGCTACTCGGGAGGCTGAGGCAGGAGAATCGCTTGAACCCGGGAGGTGGAGGTTGCAGTGAGCCAAGATCGCGCTACTGCGCTCCAGCCTGGGTGACAGAGTGAGACTCAGTCTCAAAAAGAAAGAAAGAAAAATATTCTTCTTTTAGAGCAGAAACATCCAGTCTCACAAAGCCCAAAGATGCTGTTCTAAAATATACTAGAAGGATAGCTCAAACACTCACATTTTCTGGGGTTCACTGTGTCAGGCTCAGTTATAAGCAGTTTTACATATATGAATTATTTATTTCCAACAACAATTCTAAAAGTTGAGCACTGGCCTCTGCTGTGGTCTAAGCAGCCCCAGAGCCTTCTGGGAAAGGCACCCCTGCCGTGGACGGAGGATGGGTGTGTGGTGGGTGAGTGGAGGCCACAGCTCAGCTCTGAGGTTTCAGCCTCAGTGACCAGGCAGAGTGCCTTCCTTGCCTTCCTCACACGGAGGTGGCCCAGAGTTGGTGGCCCCGGTGAGATTGGTTGGAGGTGTGTTGAGTTTGAGGGCTCCGTGGAATGTTGGGGGGATTTCCAGAGGCAGCTGGAGGGGAAGAGGTAGGTGGTGGCCAGGGTGGACGAGTGGGTGGTGAAGGAGAGATGAGCTGCGGTCAAGACCAGGGTGACACTGAGCAGTAAGGGTGATCCCGAGGACTCAGCTCCCCCAGGGCTGTTGGAAGCAAAAGGTTGGGCGGTGGGAATTCCATGGGAGGGTCCCCAGAAGCCCCTGTTTACCGTCTGTGGTCTGTCCTGGGGTGGGGCAGGCAGGGCGAGGGGGCTTCATGACCCAAGTGAGGGGTGGGCCTGGGTGGGGAGTATTTTCAGCGGGTTCTCTCCCCACTGTCACCCCAGTGAGGCCACCTGAGGTCACCTCTTCCCCGGGGGGTCTCGGGCCACTGGCGCCTCTAAGGCCTGGGGCTGCTGTGAGTTTCGGCCCCAGGAGGAAGGGGTGAGTCTGAACTCACTTGAAGTTCTGAGTCCTGGGGCTTCAGGGCCACACCTACCTGAGTTTGTGCTGGGGGTTGGTGCCCTCCCTCTTCGGCTGTCAGCAGGGTGCCTTCTCCCCAGGCTCCTTCTCCTCTTCTCCAAGAAAGAGGCCGGGGCACCTGTCCTCCCAGCTCACACATTCTACGAACCCCCAGGGGAGGACGGTCCTCAGCAGCTGACCCTCTCCCGTTTCTTACCACCAGCCGAGAATGAGGATGTGCTGAGAAGCCAGAAACAGCAGTCCCTGCCCCCCATCCCCACCCACCGCGCTCAGAGGCCTAGAACAAAAACATCCCACAAATAGAAATCAAAGCCTGAGAAAGAATCGAGGAGCCGTGACCCCGCCGTGGGAAAGGCTGTGTGACCTTGGCCAAGTCACTTCACTTCTCTGAGTGCACCTGCCTGTCTGTAAAATGGGGTAATGGTCTCAACCTTGGGGAGCTGCTGGGAGAAGGTGAGCTAAGATGTCAGAGGCCGGGTGCAGGTGTGAAGTTCAGTCTAAAAACAAAGCCCCTCGCAGCAGGGTCCTCGCCGGACTCCCCGCTTGCCCTGGGCTCCCCCGCCCCCGCAGTCAGACCGGGACTGCCCCTGACCACTTTCCCGTAAGGCTGCGGTGGACGGGCTGCCACACTTGTCTGGGGAGCGCTTCTGCAGTCTTGCTCTCCACTTCCTGTTTTTCTCCCCAACGGATTTTGCGCCATTACTCTTTCATGGGGTGAGGGGCGAGTGGGGGTGGAGGCGGAGGCCTGCCTGGGAAGGAAGCCCTGGGGTCGGAGGCGCCCCGGACGCCACGAGGTTGTGAGAGGAGTGTGCTTTGCACTCTGCAGGCTCCAGCTCAGAGTAGCTGAGGATGCTAAGGAGGCTGGGGGCTGGCCCACGGGGGGAGCAGAGGAGTCCTCAGTGCGGTCCTCACTCTGGAAACAGCATTTTTCCCTAGGCTTGAGAATGACTCCAGGGATGGACTGATCCAGGCTGGACCCACATCTGTCCGGTGATACCAGGGGCAGAGGGACCACTCTGACAGGTGAGTCCAGCCTCCCTACTCCCCGGAGGCCGTCAGGCCTTGGAACATGGACTGCAGGGTCTCTCGGCGTCAGGCCTCTCCTTGAAGGGTGTGAAGGGGCTGTTCCTGCACTGGCTGGGATGTGGACACTTGTCCTTTCTCTTCCTCGGCTACAGCCCCCTGGCCCCTGGGCAAAGCATCACCTTGCCCCTTCATGACCACATCACTCTTGTATTCCTTCATGACTGGCGACACCCTCTGGGTGCCAAACACAGGGAGGCAGCCCAGGAGCCAGTCCAGATCCACGCAGCGTGCCTGCTCCCAGGAGCAGCTGAGTGAATAGGCAATCACGGTTGAGTAGGCGGAGTGCTGGGAGGGGGATGATACAGCCTGGAGTATGAGGAAGGGTTCCTCGAGGCAAGGGGGCCAAGGCAGGTAACATCTGTGCAGGGCCCGAATTCTACTGAGTAGTTAGCAGAGAAAGTGCGTGCGTGTGCGTGTGTGTGTGTGTGTACGTGTGTGTGTGCGTGCGCGCGCACAGGACAGGGCAGAAGGAAGTGTGGGGAAGGGCACTCCAGGTAAAGGGAACAGCATGTGCAAAGGCCCAGAGTCAGACAGCCAGCCTGGGATGTTCTGGAGCTACAAGTCCCGGTTCTTGGCCCAGCAGGGAGGGCAGAGAGGGGAAGTGATGAGAGGTGACCCTGGGAGGCTGGCTGGGTTGGCTCCATTCAGATGATTGGGCACCCAATTGTTCGAAAGCTATAGCCTCACCCTGTACCCCGGGACAGAATTCATGCCCCAGCCTAAGCTCAGAAACCAGCTCCCTTTTGCTCAAGCAGGAAAGGGGACTAATTTTACAACAGAGATGCAGGGTGCTCTTATCAGACCCAGAGCTGGAGATAGCCCGGGGACACTTCTCAGCACCACTCACCTGTCTGCCCCCATCTGCCCATCTGTATCACACCTGCCAAGCTGCTACATCCTGGACCCCTTCACCCAAAGAGAACTATGTATGGTCTCAAGCCCACCTCCCTGGAAAGGACTTGATCAGCCTGTGTTGGATCCAGGCCTCCCTTCCAGTCCGTTCAGCTAGCTGGTGGTCAAGTGTGAACACTAAGCATCTGTCCTCATGGGTACATGACAAAGGGTTACCAAAAGGGGGTCAGACCGTCTGGGCACAGTGGCTCATGCCTGTAATCTCAGCACTTCGGGAGGCCAAGACAGGCAGATCACTTGAGGCCAGGAGTTCAAGACTAGCCTGGACAAATGGTGAAACCCCATCTCTACTAAAAATGCAAAAAATTAGCTGGGCATGGTGGCAGATGCCTGTAATCCCAGCTGCTCAGTAGGCTGAGGCAGGATAATTGCTTGAACCCTGGAGATGGTGGTTGCAGTGAGCTGAGATCGCGCCACGGCACTCCAGCCTGGGTGACAGTGTGGGTGACAGAGCAAGACTGCAACTCAGAAAAAAAGAAAGGGATGGGGGCAAGTTGGCCTAATAGTCTAAAGGCCAGTGGTGTCCATTCTAGTTCATTCCATTCTGGTCCTGCCCAGCACACAGGCCCTTGCCCAGCTCCTTTGACTTTTCCCGGATATCCCCATTCCAGTTTTCTTTGCTTTACCTGGTCCTGCCACACCTCAAAGTCAACCTCAAATACCTCTCCCCTGTCAAATGAGGTGATCCAAGCCATGTCACCATGTCAAACTGTTGCATTCAGGGCTCTATTCTCAGAGCTGCCATCTTCATCTGATATCCTCCCTCCCTCCCTCCCTCCCTTCCTTCCTTTCTTCCCTCCCACCCTCCTTCCTTCCTTCCTTCCTTTTTCTTTCTTTTTTTAATTTTTATTTATTTGTTTTTTTGAGACGGAGTTTTGCTCTTGTTGCCCAGGCTGGAGTGCAATCTCAGCTCTCCGCAACCTCTGCCTCCCAGGTTCAAGCAATTCTCCTGCCTCAGCCTCCCGAGTAGCTGGGATTACAGGCATGCGCCACTATGCCCAGCTAATTTTGTCTTTTTAGTAGAGATGGGGTTTCTCCATGTTGGTCAGGCTGGTCTCAAACTCCCAACCTCAGGTGATCTACCTGCCTCTGCTTCCCAAAGTGCTGTGATTACAGGCGTCAGCCACTGCACCCAGCTTCTTTCTTTTTTGTAAAGAGACAGGGTCTCAGCTGTGTTGCCAGGTTGGCGTGCAGTGGCTATCCACAAGTGCAAGGATAGTGCACTACAGCCTCAGACTCCTGGGCTCAAGCAATCCTCCCGCCTCAGCCTCCCAAGTAACTGGGACTGCAGCCATGTGCCGTTATGCCCAGCTGCCCTCTGTTTCTGCTGAGTCTCCTCTCTGGTTGCTCTCCAGGATGCTGTCAACAGAGGAACAGATCAATTTAACCTCTGCTACCATACTTGATCTATAGAGCAAAAATGTGGATAGATACAAAGCACATGCCACAGCATTCCAGATGGGTCGGGTAAATTGAACATTTGAACAAGGTATCACAAGGGATTTGCTCTGTGGCTACCTTCCTTGGCCCCTTTGTTGACAGATGTGACTACCCCAAGTTCTGCCCGTGGAGAAGGAATCTCTAGATCCCTTCTAGTCTAGAGTCTCTCAGACCTACCCTTGAGAGTTTCTTGGGAAGGCAGCTTCTAGGAGGTGATACAATCATCTTAGCAACCTGATTCTTGTTGGTGCTGGTACTTTGGCTTAGGAATTCTCCAGGTGGATGAGATATCACAAACCCCAATTTGTCTGGCTTGGTTTCCTGATTTTCAACTCTCATAAAACGCTAGTTGGTTGCCTGTGATTTTTATTTGGGTTCATGCCATTTACCAATAATCAATGTCACTCTTGTTGCCCAGGCTGGAGTGCAATGGCGTGATCTTGGCTCACTGCAACCTCCACTTCCCGGGTTCAAGCGATTCTCCTGCCTCAGCCTCCCTAGTAGCTGGGATTACAGGTGCTCACCACCAGGCCCAGCTAATTTTTTGTATTTTTAGTAGAAACGGGGTTTCACTATTTTGGCCAGGCTGGTCTTGAACTCCTGACCTCAGGCGATCCTCCTGCCTCAGCCTCCCAGAGTGCTGGGATTACAGGCGTGAGCCATCACGCCCACATAATGTCGTGACATCTTATGCAGTTGAACATTCAGCCTTAGACTAGGTCATGTCCCCAAGGTTCAGATTTCTTAGCAGCAAATATGAGGGCTAATTTCTTTTTTCAGCATAAGAGTGAAAAGAGGGGCCGGGCGCGGTGGCTCAAGCCTGTAATCCCAGCACTTTGGGAGGCCGAGGCGGGCGGATCACAAGGTCAGGAGATCGAGACCACAGTGAAACCCCGTCTCTACTAAAAATACAAAAAATTAGCCGGGCGCGGTGGCGGGCGCCTGTAGTCCCAGCTACTCAGGAGGCTGAGGCAGGAGAATGGCGGGAACCCGGGAGGCGGAGCTTGCAGTGAGCCGAGATCGCACCACTGCACTCCAGCCTGGGCAACAGCGTGAGACCCCGTCTCAAAAAAAAAAAAAAAGAGTGAAAAGAGGAAATAATCATCTGGCTTGAGATAGAAAGATTTTTTTTCTCTAATTTCTCTTGGAATGCTATCCCTGCCTGCCCTTCTACCACTGGACAATAGGAGATACCATCATGTTTGTCTGGGAAGAGGAAGTACTTAAGACGAACCAGAGACCAGAGGTTAAGGGTTGTGTGCTCCTCTGGCTCTTTCCAGATATTCTCATTCCAGTTGCTAGGCTCACATTCTTTTTTTTCTTTTTTTTAGACCGGGTCTTACTCTGTTGCCCAGGCTAGAGTGCAGTGGTGTGATCTCGGCTCACTGCAACTTCTACTCTGGGGCTCAGGTGATCCTCCCTTCTCAGCCTCCTGAGTAGCTGGGACTGCAAGTGTGTGCCACCACACCTGGTTAATTTTTGCTTTATTTTTTTTTTATTTATTTTTTTGAGACGCAGTCTCACTCTGTCACTTAGGCTGGAGTGCAGTGACATGATCTTAGCTCACTATAGCCTCTGCCTTCCAGGTTCAAGCGATTCTCCTGCCTCAGCCTCCTGAGTAGCTGGGATTACAGGCGTGCATCACCAGGCCTGGCTAATTTTTGCATTTTTTTTTTTTTTTTTTTTTTTTTTTTTTTGAGATGGAGTCTCACTCTGCCGCCTAGGCTGGAGTACAGTGGCCCGATCTCAGCTCACTGCAAGCTCCGCCTCCTGGGTTTAAGCCATTCTCCTGCCTCAGCCTCCCGAGTAGCTGGGACTACAGGCACCCGCCACGTCACCCGGCTAGTTTTTTGTATTTTTTAGTAGAGACGGGGTTTCACCGTGTTAGCCAGGATCTTCTTGATCTCCTGACCTCGTGATCCGCCCGTCTTGGCCTCCCAAAGTGCTGGGATTATAGGCTTGAGCCACCGCACCCGGCCTAATTTTTGCATTTTTAGTAAAGACAGGGTTTCACCATGTTGGCCAGGCTGGTCTCGAACTCCTTACCTCATGTGATCCACCAGCCTCACCCTCCCAAAGTGCTGGGATTACAGGCGTGAGCTACCACGCCCGGCCCTAATTTTTGTATTTTTTGTAGAGATGCGGCCTCACCATGTTGCCCAGGCTGGTCTCAGACTCCGGAGTTCAAGTTATCTGCCCTCCTTGGCCTCCCAAATCGCTGGGATTACAGGCATGAGCCACTGCGTCCAGCCTCCAAGTTTCTTAAAGCTTCAGCCTTTGACTCCTATGAGGTCACTGAAAATAGTTTAACTGATCTATTAACACAAAACAAGAACTGCCAGTGTCCCATCCAAAAATAGGAAAACTTCATTACCCCTCACTCTGGCTCGAGTCAGCTAGTTTCATACTTTCTTTGAAAAATTGTTTCTTGACACCCCACTTCTGACACCAATATCTGTATTATTTGAGATTTTGTTTTGTTTTGTTTTGAATAATAATATCCAACTCAAGAGATTTTATACTGACTATTGTCTTCCCAAAATGTGTGCTTACCCAGAACCTCAGAATGTGATCTTAATTGGAAATAAGGTCTTTGCAGATGTAATTAGTTGAGATGAGGTTACACTGAACTTGGGTGTCCTTGTAGGAAGAAGGAAATTTACACCAGGCGCGGTGGCTCACGCCTGTAATCCCAGCACTTTGGGAGGCCGAGACGGGTGGGTCACCTGACGTCAGGAGTTCGAGACCAGCCTGGCCAGCATAGTGAAACCCCCTCTCTTAGCCAAACGTGGTGGTGCACTCCTGTAATCCCAGTTACTCAGGAGGCCGAGGCAGGAGAATCGCTTGAACCTGGGAGGTGGAGGTTGCAGTGAGTCAAGATTGCACCACCGTACTCCAGCCTGGGTGACAGAGCAAGACTGTCTTGAAAAAATAAGCTACAGTAACCAGGAGCTGGAAAGATGAGAATTTTGTTTCTCATCTGTGTCTCTCTCTTCCTCTCTATGCATCTGCTACATGATTCTCCCCCAATCTCTCTTCCTCTGCATATCCGCTCCTCTGATTTCTTTAGTCCTTTTGAGGGCGTAAGAGGCCCTGCAGCTCCCTGGCTTCCATGTTAGACCACCCACGCTCCAGGTGTCTAAAGAACACTAACTCTGTTCCCTTGATTCCAATTCCATATTCCCAGGGAAATCGCTAACTGGCTCGCCTTGGGTCAGGTGACCACCCCTGGTCTAATCAACTTGGATAGGGTCAACGGCATGCTGGGCAGTCACACCTGACTGGAGACTGCTGGTGTAGCCATGTGGATGCGTGAGGGATCTCCTAGAGCCGGAGCTGGGCATCCATTGCCATAGCACTGTGTTCTTGCAATTGCCTGGATTACAGCTCCCATTGGTTGAGGCTCTGCTGTCCACTGACAGACTTCTCCCATGCCAAGTGCATTCCCAAAGGAGTCCTTCTGGTGGGTTCCCATCCCGATACGGGGCTGCCCCTGTTACTGATGGTGCAGGCAGACATGTGAGCATCTGGCTGCACCAAATAGGGCCTGGAGCCCAGACAGATGAAACACTTGCCCATCCAAAATCCTGATATGAGCAGCAAGAGGGGTTCGCTCTGACTTGGGAAAGGAAGTAAATAAATAAATGCCCAGTTTTTTGTCTTACATTTATGTATTTTTATTACACCGTTAGCAAAATGTGAGCAGACAGACAAAAATTGAAAGAAAACATTTGAAACCCCACCTCTCTCCCAGCTTCCACTGTTCTAAGTCCCCTCCCACTGTTCTAAGTCCCCTCCCACTGTGCCCATGTGTGTATGTCACACACAGTTGTGACCCAGGTACAAACAATTCTGCATTTTTTGGGGGTAGGGGGCAGGGTCTCGCTCTGTGGCTCAGGCTGGTGTGCAGTGGTGCAATCTTGGCTCACTTCAGCCTCCACCTCCTGGGTTTAAGCAATTCTCATGCTTCAGCCTCCCCAGTAGCTGGGATTACAGGTGCCCGCTACCATACCTGGCTAATTTTTGTATTTTTAGTAGAGACAGGGTTTCACCGTGTTGGCCTGGCTGGTCTTGAACTCCTGGCCTCAAATGATCCTCCTACCTGGGCCTCCCAAAGTGCTGGGATTACAGGCATGAGCCACCTCACTGGGCTTTGCATTGAGTTTTTTCACCAGAAGACACCATCATTTCCCATGATGCTGTGGGTCTTCAGAATTGTCATTTTCAGTGGCTGCTTACTCTTCTTTTGAGTGGATGTGCCACGCCTTTCTCTGGACGGTTCCAGCCATAGGGAGAAGGCAGAGGCTGGCCCTCTGGGTGGTGATGTGACACATTTTCTTCCTCCCATTTTTGGTTCATGGGCCAACTTAATGTTATCTCTTGTCCAATAAGCCCTATGCCCCTCCTTCTACCTGGCTTCAGGGTTATAGAAAGGCCACCAGGGACGGCGAAGCTCACAGCTCAGGGCTTAGGTGGATAGAGTTCATAAACCTCCACCTATCAAGTTGGTGACCTTGGCAAGTTACCTATGGCATGGTTTCTTTCTTTTCTTTTCTTTCTTTTTTTTTTTTTTTTGAGACAGTCTTGCTCTGTTGCCCAGGCTGGAGTGCAGTGACACAATCTCAGCTCACTGCAAACTCTGCCTCCCAGGTTCAGGTGATTCTTGTGCCTCAGCCTCACCCACTGAGGGATTACAGGTGCCTGCCACCATGTCTGGCTAATTTTTGTATTTTTAGTAGAGACAAAGTGTCTCCATGTTGGCCAGGCTGGTCTCAAGCTCCTGGTCTCAAGTGATCCAGCTGCCTTGGCCTCCCAAAGTGCTGGGATTACAAGTGTCAGCCACCACGCCCAGCTATGGCACCGCCTCAGTTTCTTAACTAGTAAAATGGAGACTGTAACAGCAGTGATCACAGGGCGTTACTAGAGAACGCGGCAGGATGATGCATGAAAGGCCATGGCTGATTGCCCAGCAGTGTATCTGCCTTTTCTCATTTGATTGTGAGGCCCAAACCCTTTCCACGAGGCCACATCTTTTTTTATTTTTTTATTATTTTGAGATGGAGTCTTACTCTGTTGCCCGGGCTGGAGTGCAGTGGCATGATCTCAGCTCACTGCAACCTCTGCCTTCTGGGTTCAAGCAATTCTCCTGCCTCGGCCTCCTGAGTAGCTGGGATTACAGGCGCCTGCCACCACACCCAGCTAATTTTTGTATTTTTAGTAGAGACGGGGTTTCACCATGTTGGCCAGGCTGATCTCAAACTCCTGACCTCATGATCTGCCCGCCTTGGCCTCCCAAAGTGCTAGGATTACAGATATGAGCCACTGCACCCGACCTGAGGCCACATCTTTATACTTCTCATTTTATTGGCTGCATAATAATCCATAGAAGAGGCCAGGCATGGTGGTTCACACCTGTGATCCCAGTACTATGGGAGGCCAAGGTGGTAGGATTGCTTGAGCCCAGGAGTTTGAGACTAGCCCAGGAAGCATAGTGAAACTCCATCTCTACAAAATTACAAAAATTAGCTAGGCATGGTGGTGTGCGCCTACAGTCCCAGCTATGCCACAGGATCACTTAAGCCCAGGAGAACGAGGTTGTACTGAGCCATGATCACACCACTGCACTCCAGCCTGGGTGACAGAGCAAGAACCTATCTTAATAAATAAGTAAATAAACAGCCAGTTTATTCTCTTCCAGTTCAGGTAGTCAGAAGTCCAAAGTCACAGTGGAGGCAGGGCCATGCTCTCTCTAGAGGCCATACGGGAGGATCCTTACTAGCCTCTTCCAGCTTCTGGCAGCTCCTGGCACTCCTTGGCTTGTGGCCACATCGCTCTGTGGCAGACTAAAATCTGCCACCCCAAATGTATTTCTTTGCGTATTTTGAGATGGCTCTTTAGATAAACTGCAGACACAGGAATACCTCTGAAAAGTTGTTCTTTTGTAAAAACCATACACCTGTCAAGGAGTTCTAGGCCGGGCACCATGGCTCACGCCTGTAATCCTAGCACTTTGGGAGGCCAAGGCAGGCGGATCACTTGAGGTCAGGACTTTGAGACCAGCCTGGCCAACATGGTGAAATCCCGTCTCTAGTAAAAATGCAAAAATAATTAGCCAGGCGTGGTAGCAGGCACCTGTATTCCCAGCTACTCGGGAGGCTGAGGCAGAAGAATTGCTTGAACCCTGGAGGCAGAGGTTGCAGTGAGTTGAGATCTTGCCATTGTACTCCAGCCTGGAAAACAGAGCGAGACTCTGTCTCAAAATAAATAAATAAATAAATGAAAAAATAAAGGAGCTCTACGTGACTAAGTACTGAATGCAAGCAGAGGCTTACTCTGAGGCTCCTTATCAGCCTAAAGATGGGTCTAGGAAAGATCCTATCAGAGGAAAAGAGACTTACAGGCAACTGCACAGATAGATTGCTACAGACCATCCATCACCTGTTCTGCTGAGGGCAGTTTCGAAGCTACCTGAGAGCCGTTATCTGCACCTTTTCACTCACTGTGCACTCACGCCTCCCTCACCTCCCTATAGCTTGTCACCCCTCCCTGCAGAACCTCCAAACCCCGCTTCCGATGTTGTCAAAACTTCAATCATCTGACCCTTTTGCAATTTTTTTTTTTTTTTTGAGACAGCGTCTTGCTCTGTCGCCCAGGCTGGAGTGCAGTGGTGCGATCTTGGCCCACTGCAACCTCTGCTTTCTGGGCTCAAGTGATCCTCCCACCTCAGCCTCAGGAGGAACTGGGACCACAGGTGCCCACCACCATGACCTGCTAGCTTTTGTGGAGATGAGATTTTGCCAGGTTGCCCAGGCCGGTCTCAAACTCCTGGGCTCAAGCCATCTGCCCACCTCATCCTGCCAAAGTGTTGGGATTACAAGAGTGAGCCATCACCTCCGGCCTGGGATTAGGATCCAGACGTATCTTTTTGGAGGCCACCATTCAACTCCTTACATGTGGAAAATGGTTTCTTCTAATTCTAAGCCTTTTCCCTCTCCTGGATATACACTTTTTCATCCTGTCTTTCTGTCCTGGGAAAAAGTAACCATTTCTATTCCTTCTCATGGAGGATTTTGGGGTTTCACCTGGGGTTGCTTCACACACTAGGTGCTTTTCAAGATAGAGGGCTAACTACCGAGAGTGGGTATTCATCTAGAGAAATAGAGGCTTTTGGAGCAGGAGCACCCTGCATAGTGGCGGATGGGGCAGGGCCCAGCTCCATCCTGCTGAGCACCCCCAAGAGGGTAACCTATTTGCAAAGCTTTTACTTGTCTCTCAACCACTTTCGCTAAAACCTCTATTTTTAGCCTCACAACTTCTCTGAAGTTGGAGTAACAAACCTCATTTTTACAGAAGAAACAGACTGAAGGGTTGGGGGCAGGGCTGCATTTCAGGGCCCCCAGAAGGGGAGGCTGAGGCACCTCCACCCCTAAGGACAGACTCTCCAGGGCAGGGCTGGGAGAACAGGGCCTCACTTTCTGGAGTTTTCTGCCTCCCTCTTCTGGGGCTCTGCCTCTGCCTGCCCCTCAGTCTCAACCGTTGTCTTCAGGGTTTTTTGTTTGTTTTTTGTTTTGTTTTGTTTTGTTTTGAGACGGAGTCTCGCTCTGTCGCCCGGGCTGGAGTGCAGTGGCCGGATCTCAGCTCACTGCAAGCTCCGCCTCCCGGGTTCACGCCATTCTCCTGCCTCAGCCTCCCAAGTAGCTGGGACTACAGGCGCCGCCACCTCCCCCAGCTAGTTTTTTTTTGTATTTTTTAGTAGAGACGGGGTTTCACCGTGTTAGCCAGGATGGTCTCGATCTCCTGACCTCGTGATCCGCCCGTCTCGGCCTCCCAAAGTGCTGGGATTACAGGCTTGAGCCACCGCGCCCGACCGTTTGTTTGTTTTTTGGTTTTTTTTTGAGACACAGTCTCCCGCTGTTGGCCAGGCTGGAGTGCAATGGCATAATCTCAGCTCCCTGCAACCTCTGCCTCCTGGGCTCAAGCGATTCTCCTACCTCAGCCTCCCGAGTAGCTGGGATTACAGGCAGGTGCCACCATGTCTGGCTAATTTTTTCATTTTTAGTAGAGATAGGGTTTCACCATGTTGGCCAGGCTGGTCTTGAACTCCTAGCCTCAAGAGATCCGCCCACCTCGGCCTCCCAAAGTGTTGGGATTATAGGCATGAGTCATCGTGCCTGGCCTACTTTCGTTTTTTTGTTTGTTTGTTTTGAGCCAAGGTCTCTGCTCTGTCACCCAGGCTCAAGTGTAGTGGCTCAATCATAGCTCAGTGCCATCTTGACCTCCTGGGCTCAAGCAATCCTCCCACCTTGACTTCCTGAGTAGCTGGGAGTACAGGAGTGTGCCACGACGCCCAGCTAATTTTTTTTTCCCCCAAGACGGAGTCTAGCTCTGTCACCCAGACTGGAGTGCAGTGGCACGATCTCGGCTCACTGCAACCTCTGCCTCCCAGGTTCAAGTGATTCTCCTGCCTCAGCCTTCCAAGTAGCTGGGATTACAGGCGCCTGCCATCACGCCTGGCTAGTTTTTGTATTTTTAGTAGAGTTGGGGTTTCACCATGTTGGCCAGGCTGGTCTCAAACTCCTGACCTCATGATCCGCCTGCCTCAGCCTCCCAAAGTGCTGGGATTACAGGCGTGAGCCACGGTGCCCGGCCATAATTTTTAATTTTTTTGTAGAGACAAGGTCTCACGATGTTGCGCAGGCTGGTCTTGAACTCCTGGGCTCAAGCAATCTGCCTGCCTCGGCCTCCCACAGTGCTGGGATTACAGACATAAACCACCATGCCTGGCCCAGATTACCTTAGTTTTTACCTGACCTTTTTGTGTCCCACAATCCCATCCAAGACCCCCACATAACACTTAGTTGTCTCAGCTCCTCCTGACTGTGACAGTTTCTCAGACTTCCCTGGTTTTTTCATCTTGACAGTTTTGAGGCATACTGGTCAGGCATTTTAGAGAAGGTCCCTCAATTTGGGCTTCTTTTGTGATTACACTGGGGTTATAGGTTCTTGGGAGGAAAAGTACAGAGGGAAAGTACCATTATCATCTCATCATATCAGCGGGACATGCTTTCAACATGACTTAGCGCTGCCAACGTTGGCCTTGGTCACCTGGCTGAGGTCACGTTTGCTGAGAATCTCCACTTAGGTGAAGTTACTCTTTGTCCCCCTTCCCCCTTCCATAGTTTACTTCTTGGAAGGAAGTCACCAGGTGCAGCCCGCAGGTATGGGATGGAGAATTGGACTCCACCTCCTTGAGGGTGACATAAATTCTTTGGAATTCTGCACAGGAGACTTGACTATTCTCTCCCATATATTTCTGTATTCAGCCATTTAGCTGTATTAGTGTAGATGCATGGATATCAATTTTATACCATGGGTTATAATCCAAGGTTACTTCATTCATTCATTCATGCATTTATTTATTTATTTATTTATTTATTTATTTATTTATTTGAGATGGAGTCTCGCTCTGTCGCCCAGGCTGGAGTGCAGTGGCACAATCTCGGCTCACTGCAACCTCCGCCTCCCGGGTTCAAGTGATTCTTGAGCCTCAGCCTCCAGAGTAGCTGGTATTACAGGCACCCACCACTATGCCTGGCTAATTTTTTTTGAATTTGTTTTTATTTTTAGTGGAGACGAGGGCTTGCTATGTTGCCTAGGCCAGTCTTGAACTCCTCAGTTTAGATAGTCCTCTTGCCTCACCCTCCCAAAGTGCTAGGATTACAGGTGGGAGCCACCGTGCCTGACCTCCTTTCTTTCTTTTGTTGCTCAAGTTGTTCTAGCTTTGGCCACTGGAAGCTTTTTCAGTTCATTGCTGTGACCTCCCAGATATGCATCCATCATTGTGGTGTTTTGTTTGGAAGCACTTCTTTTCTTTCTGGAACTTTAAGATGTTCCAGTTTCATCTGTCCTTTTCTTGCCCTCATCCTAGAATTGCCAGTTTCCCCAGGAAGCCCAAGATCCAGGCCAGGCGCAGTGGCTCACACCTGCAATCCCAGCACTTTGGGAGGCCGAGGCAGTTGGATCACCTGAGGTCAGGAGTTCAAGACCAGCCTGACCAACATGGTAAAACCCCATCTCTACTAAAAATACAAAAATTAGCCGGGCATGGTGGCAGGCAACTGTAATCCCAGCTACTTGGGAGGCCGAGGCAGGAGAATCACTTGAACCTGGGAGGCGGAGGTTGCAGTGAGCCGAGACTGTGCCATTGCACTCCAGCCTGTGCAACAAGAGCAAAACTCCGTCTCAAAAAAAAGAAAAAAAAAAAACAAAAACGAAAATCAAGATGCTGGCGTGCTGGTGCGTCCTCCTTGCTCCTGGGGTGTTGTTGCTTCTAGCTCTTTCCATTTGAGCAAGGAAATGTGTGTGTGTGTGTTACAGGCTTTTTCACATGTGAATCACAGTCCCGCCACTCCTTGGCTCAGCCTGGAACCTTCCCTCTGCTTCTCAGTGCTCTTTCGGTCAAACCCCAAATCCTCAGCTGTCCCCTCCCTGATCCTCCTTGCTATCTGCACCCAACCTGGGCCTCCCTGCCTCCAGCATGCCACCATTGCCCAGGGCCTTTGCACCATTTCTTGCCAAAGCCTGCGATGCTCTGGCCTTCGAGACCCACGCGGCTTCTCCTCCGTCAGCTCATCCAGATCCGTGCTCAGCTCCGGTGTCCTGACCTCAGGGAGGCCTTCTTGGCTCTGTAGTCCCCCTTCCCCTGTCTCTTTCCTCCTATCTTACATTTCTTTGCAGCACAACACTGTATCTTATTTTTATTCTTCTTAGTTTCTCTTCCTTACTGAGTATAAACTCCAGGGGTTGTGGGGGCGGCAGGCCTGGGGCTTGTGCAGTGCTGCGTCTCCAGAGCCCGACACACAGGCACAGCTTGCTGCAAGATACACACTTGCTGAATGAATCAGTGTTGCAAAGCCCAGGTCACCTCCGGTGTATGGAGGGCATGAAGTTGAATCCAGGTGCCTGACCCCAAACTCTGCTGCTCCCCCACTTCCTCCACGACCTCTTGAACTTTGTATCAGAAGCGGGACTACGGACTCATGGAACCCTCCCCCAGCCCTGGGTCAGAAGGTGCATTATTGTTCCCTTGTGCCAGATGGGGAAACTGAGGCAGAAGTGACTCCTTTGAGGTCACACAGCCAACAGATGGTGGGGCAGGGATGTGAACCCTAGGTAGCCTGGGTTTTGAGTATGTGTGTTTTACAGAAAGAATTTCTGTGGAGCCCCCATCCAGCTGGACCTAGAAACACAATCTTCACCAGCTCATTCCTGCCCTGGAGTCCTGGAGCACTGGGCCACCTCTGCGCTGTCTGCTCTGGCCCGGAATCAAGTACGCGGGGCACCATCCCCTCCACCTGCAAACCCCACGACCCCTGACCCTCTAAGTCATTCTGCAGCCCACCAGTCACAACCTAGCGATGGAGGGTGCAAGGCCAGAGACTCCCAGCTCCTTTTCCCCAGGTATTCCTGCCTGGCCACCTCTCAGCACTCCTTGGAGCCCGAGTTCTTGCAAGTCAGACTTTCTAGGAGTGGAACCTGACCTTGGCCTTCTTCTCTAACCATCTGCTCCGCCTTTTCTTTGCCATCACCCTCATGTGATCCAGGGCAGCAGCTTTCTCGTTGTATTGACTGGAACCTACAGTAAGAAATGCATCTGACATCTTGACTTCACACACACTCACACCTAGGAATGGAACCAAAGCCTGGGGGAGGAACACCCGCCCTTACTACAGGGAGTGCAGCCTGACACCGTCTTTCTGTTCTATTTTAAAATTTAATTTAATTAATGTATTTATTTTGAACCAGAGCCTCACTCTGTTGCTCAGGCTGGAGTGCAATGGTGCGATCTTGGCTCACTGCAACCTCCACATCCCGGGTTCAAGCAATTCTCCTGCCTCAGCCTCCTGAGTAGCTGGGATTACAGGCGTGCACCACCATGCCCAGATAATTTTTGTATTTTTAGTGGAGACAGGATTTCACCATGTTGCCCAGGCTGGTCTCGAACTCCTGACTTCAGGTGATCCCCTTGCCTCGGCCTCCCAAAGTGCTGGGATTATAGGCGTGAGCCACCATGCCCAGCCTCTGTTCTATTTTTTTTTTTTTTTTTGAGACGGAGTCTCACTCTGTCGCCCAGGCTGTAGTGCAGTGGTGCGATCTCTGCTCACTGCAAGCTCCGCCTCCCAGATTCACACCATTCTCCTGCCTCAGCCTCCCGAGTAGCTGGGACTACAGGTGCCCGCCACCATGCCCGGCTAATTTTTCATATTTTTAATAGAGACGGGGTTTCACCATGTCAGCCAGGATGGTCTCGATCTCCTGACCTCATGATCCACTGCCTCGGCCTCCCAAAGTGCTGGGATTACAGGTGTGAGCCACCGCGCCCAGCCCCGTTCTATTTTTTTTAAAACTTGGCCGGGTGCAGTGGCTCACGCCTGTAATCCCTGCACTTTGGGAGGCCGAGGCAGGTGGATCATGAGGTCAGGAGATCGAGACCATCCTGGCTAACACGGTGAAACCCCATCTCTACTAAAAATACAAAAAATTAGCCAGGCGCGGTGGCGGGCATCTATAGGCCCAGCTACTTGGGAGGCTGAGGCAGAAAAATGGCGTGAACCCGGGAGGCGGAGCTTGCAGTGAGCTGAGATAGCGCCACTGCATTCCAGCCTGGGTGACAAAGCGAGACTCTGTTTCAAAAAAAAAAAAAAAATCTTGACTCACTGAATAGTTCTCCAGCACACTAGCATGTCACAACCTGCTGTTGTTGCTATTGAAAAATGCTCTTGGCCAGGCATGGTGGCTTATGCCTGTCATCCCAGCACATTGGGAGGCCAAGGAAGGTGGGTCACTTGAGCCCAGGAGTTCAAGACCAGCCTGGGCAACATAGCAAGACCTCATCTCCAAAGATTAAAAAAATTAGCCTGGTGTGGTGGCACACGCCTGTGGTCCCAGCTACTTGGGAGGCTCTGGTGGGAGGAGGATTGCTGGAGCCAACAGGTCGAGGCTGAGGTGAGCCATGATCATACCATTGCACTCCAGCCCGAGGAACAAAATCCTGTCTCAAAGAAAATAAAAGAAAGAAGAGAAAGGAAGAAAAGAAAGAGAAAGAAGGAAAGGCCGGGCATGGTGGCTCATGCCTGTAATCCCAGCACTTTGGGAGGCCAAGGCGGGCAGATCACCGGAGGTCAGGAGATCGAGACCATCCTGGCTAACATGGTGAAACCCCGTCTCTACTAAATACACAAAAAATTAGCTGGGATTACAGATGCGTGGCACCACACCCAGCTACGCAGGAGGCTGAGGCGGGAGAATTGCTTGAACCCGGGAGGTGGAGGTTGCAGTGAGCTGAGATCACACAACTGCTCTCCAGCCTGGGTGACAGAGCGAGACTCCATCTGAAGAAAGAAAGACAGAAAGAAAGTGAGAGAGAGAGGGGAAGGAAGGAAGGAAGGAAGGAAGGAAGGAAGGAAGGAAGGAAGGCAGGCAGGCAGGCAGGGAGGGAGGGAGGGAGGGAGGGAGGGAAGGAGGGAGGAAGGGGAAGGAAAGAAAAACTCTTCTAGAGCAGAAACATCCAATCCTGCAAAGCCCAAAGATGCCGTTGTAGAATATAACTAGGATAGCTCAAAAACTCACATTTTCTGAGGGTGCCCTCTGTGTCAGGCACAGTTATAAGCGTTTTACATATATTAATTCATTTAATCCCAACAACAGTTCTGAAAGTTGAGCACCATTATTAGTGTCCCCAGGCTACAGATGAGGAAGCAGACGCGCAGAGAGGTTAAGTCACCTAAGGTCACACAGCTCCACAGTGGCAGGGCCAGGCAGTCTGGTTCCAAAGAAGGTGCTCTTAACCCCCAAGCTTCACCACACTTTTCCTGGCCAAAGCAAAAGGGTAAAGACTTGAGCTGGGTAGTTTCTGCCTCGCCTGGAAGGAAAAGACCCACACCCAGCAAAGTGGGCTTCCTGCCAGGATGGGGCATGGAGGCAGGTGTCTGGAGTCCCTCGTGCAGAGGCTGAAGTGGCCCTTCTCAAACTTGCAGCCCCCACTACATGGGTGCTCAGAATGGCTGCCCTGCAATAACCCTTCTTGTGGGCATGCGTGGGTGGTGGTGGTGGTGAAGCCACTCCGGGTTGAGCAGAGCAAAAATGTTTGCAGTGTTTGTGAGAAGAAGCTGTGAGTTGCTTGGCTTTTGGAGGGGAAGTTCTGCAGGGACGTTCTGCAGGACAGGGTTACGGGAAAGAAGAAAGCCTGGGCTGGAGTGGTGGCTCACGCCTGGAATCCCAGCATTTTGGGAGGCTCACTCAGGAGGATCACCTGAGGTCAGGAGTTTGAGACCAGCCTGGCCAACATGGTGAAACCCTGTCTCTGCTAAAAATACAAACTTAGCTGGGTGTGGTGGCAGGCGCCTGTAGGTAGTTACAGCTACTTGGGAGGCTGAGGCAGGAGAATCGCTTGAACCAAGGAAGCGGAGGTTGCAGTGAGCCGAGATCTCACCACTGCATTCCAGCCTGGGTGATGAGGGAGACTCCATCTCAAATAAATAAATAAACAAATAAATAAAGTTAACCTTCAAGAACAGCCATCATCGTTCCTCAAGTTCCTGACAGAATCGCTCGCTGCCTTCCTGCATGCAGTTTCTGAGCTCTCTCGCTTTATTTTTAACTATTGTCATGTGTGCCTTGGAGGAAGCTACCTCAAGTTCCCTTTGAACTGTCAAAAAAATGAACTAGTTGCAGTGGAGAATGGACAGCAATCCTAGAAGAAAAATGGCCCCTTAGCTGCAGGAAAGTCAACCAACATGCATTGCTTACATCAGCTCTGTGGCCCTCCGCTCCTTTCTCAGGAAATTAATACTGATTGGGAAATACTTGGGACACGTTTGATGGAAGAGAAAAGAGGTGTTAGTCATTAAAGGGTGGGGCTGGTCAGTGGAGAACAGGCTTGGACGGGCAGAAGCACACTGCAGGCCCTTCCGCAGAGCTTACCCAGACCTCCAGCCCTATTTTTCTTTTTCTTTTCTTTTTTTTTTTTTTTTTGAGACGGAGTCTTATTCTGTCACCCAAGCTGGAGTGCAGTGGTGCAACCTTGGCTCACTGCCACCTCTGCCTCCTGGGTTCAAGTGATTCTCCTGCCTCAGCCTCCTGAGTAGTTGGGATTACAGGCACCCATCACCATGTCCGGCTAATTTTTGTATTTTTAGTAGAGATGGGGTTTCTCCATGTTGGCCAGTCTAGTCGCGAACTCCTGACCTCAGGTGATCCACCTGCCAAAGTGCTGGGATTACAGGCGTGAGCCACCACTTGCCCAGCTTGAATGTTAAATTTAGCTTAAGCTTCCTGGTGCCCCAAGCGAAAGAGAGGGTCATGATAAGTCCCTAGGGTCATGGTTTCAAAAAGGAAGTGTATCAGGTTTTCAGGAAAGTGAAACTTCTATTTTTTTTTTTTTGATGAACCTTCGCTCTTGTTGCCCAGGTTGGAGGGCAATGGCATGATCTCAGCTCACTGAGGCAATTCTCCTGCCTCAGCCTCCCAAGTAGCTGGGATTACAAGTGTCTGCCACCAGGAATGGCTTTTTTTTTCTTTTTTTTTTTTTCTTTTTTTTTTTGAGACGGAGTCTCGCTGTGTCACCCGGGCTGGAGTGCAGTGGCCGGATCTCAGCTCACTGCAAGCTCCGCCTCCGGGGTTTACACCATTCTCCTGCCTCATCCTCCCGAGTAGCTGGGACTACAGGCGCCCGCCACCTCGCCCGGCTAGTTTTTTGTATTTTTTAGTAGAGACGGGGTTTCACCGTGTTAGCCAGGATGGTCTCGATCTCCTGACCTCGTGATCCACCCGTCTCGGCCTCCCAAAGTGCTGGGATTACAGGTTTGAGCCACCGCGCCCGGCCTTTTTTTTCTTTTTTTTTTTTTTTTTTGAGACAGAGTTTCGCTCTTGTTGCCCAGGCTGGAGTGCAATGGCATGATCTTGGCTTACTGCACCTCTGCTTCCCAGGTTTAAGCAATTCTCCTGCCTCAGCCTCCTGAGTAGCTGAGATTACAGGTGCCCGCCACCACGCCCGGCTAATTTTTTGTATTTTTAGTAGAGATGGGGTTTCACCTGTTGGCCAGGCTGGTCGTGAACTCCTGGCCTCAGGTGATCCGCCCACCTCAGCCTCCCAAAGTGCTGGGATTATAGGCGGGAGCCAACGCACCCAGCCGAAAGTGAAACTTCTTAGGATGGAGGCCTAACGAGACCCATGGCATGGTGAAAGTAGCAAGGATCTGGAAGAAGTTGTCATAATAGGTATTTATAGACTGTGTGGCCCTGAAAAAGGACTCAACTTTCCTGAGCCTCAGTTTTCTCATCCGTAAATTGGGGATAAGATTTACCTTGCTGGGCAATTGTGGGTATCAGGGAGAAAATATAACTTCTCCTCAGTCCCTGTAAGTTCGTGGTTGGGTCAGCCCGTTGTAACAAAAGACAGATTCACATGAAAACCAAGCAAGTTGATTAACGCAGTGCACATCACGAGGCAGAAACTGCAATGAAAGGTGACCCGAAGCAGTGGCTCAGAACTCCGGCTTATCCAGAATCTTTGACAAAGAAGAATGAATTTTCAAGAAGTGACAAGACAAGGGAAAGCAGCTTTCGGCTTCCAGTGGTGGGAAACCGCAAGAAGGTAAATATATGGGAGAAAATGAATGGAGGAAGGTTTGTTTGTAGCCTCTTCTGGTGCCTCCGAGCTGATAATCATTGTCTCCAGTAAAGTAGAATTTATGTCCTGTATTTAGGCATGTAAGAAGTCAAGACTGAGCCAGGTGTGGTGGCTCACGCCTGTGGTTCCAGAACTTTGGGAGGCCGAGGTGGGCAGATCACCTGAGGTCAGGAGTTGGAGACCAGCCTGGCCAACATGCTGAAACCCTGTCTCTACTAAAAATACAAAAATTAGGGCCGGGCTTGGTGGCTCACGCCTATAATACCAGCACTTTGGGAGGCTGAGGTGAGTGGACCATGAGGTCAGGAGTTTGAGACCAGCTTGGCTAACATAGTGAAACGCTGTCTCTACTAAAAAGACAAAAAATTAGCCAGGCATGGTGGCGGGCGCCTGTAGTCCCAGCTACTCAGAAGCCTGAGGCAGGAGACTCGCTTGAACTCGGGAGGCGGAGGTTGCAGTGAGCCAAGAGCGTGCCACTGCACTCCAGCCTGGGTGACAGAATGAGACTCCATCTCAAAAAAAAAAAAAAAAAAAAAAAAAAATTAGCTGGGCGTGGTGGCGGGCGCCTGTAGTCCCAGGTACTCGGGAGGCTGAGGTAGGAGAATTTCTTGAACATGGGAGGTGAAGGTTGCAGTGAGCCGAGATTGTGTCATTGCACTCCAATCTTGGTTACAAAAGCGAGATTCCGTCTGGGGGAAAAAAAAAAAAAAGTCAAGAATGGCAGGGCATGATGGTTCACAGCTGTAATCCCAACACTTTGGGAGGCTGAGGCGGGCAGATTGCTTGAGTCCAGGAGTTTGAGAGCAGCCTGGGCGACATGACAAAACCCTGTCTCTACAAAATGTAGCCCATGCCTGTACTCCCAGCTACTTGGGAGGCTGAGATGGGAGGGTCGCTTGGGCCTAGGAGACAGAGGTTACAATGAGCTGAGACTGTACTACCGCACTCCAGCCTGGGTGACAGAGTGAGACCCTGTCTCAAAATAATAGTAAAACAATAATCATCTTTTAAAAGTCAAGATTACACAAATTTAGTTTACAGATCTTAGCTTTTATTCATGATTCTACTTCTTATTATTATTCTTATTTTTAGAGACATGGTCTCACTTTGTCACCCAGGCTGGATTGCAGAGGTGAGATCACAGCTCACTGCAACCTTGAATTTCTGGGCTCAAGTGATCCTCCTACCTCAGCCTCCCAAGTAGCTAAAACTACAGGCACATGCCACCATGCCTGGCTAATGTTTTATTTTTTGTAAAGATGAGGTCTCACTGTGTTGCTCAGGCTGGTCTTGATCCTCTAGCCTCAGCCTCCCAAAATGTTGGAATTTCAGGCATGAGTCACCCTGGCCCATTCATGAGTCTAAAATTGGGAGTCCCACAGAACCAGGACAGGTTCAAGGGGCTTCAGTCAGCAACATAGAGTGTTTGTGGATGGAAAACAGAAGTAAGCTATAGAGCTTAATTGGTTACAGTGTTTGCTTTGTTTGAATCAGTTGGCCACCTAAGATCTACTAAAGCTCAGCTGTTGTAACTGACAAAAACTCAGCTATTTGCTACATGTATATACTCTTAAGTTAATTAGTTTCATTTAGCATGAGTGACTCCATATTGGTTTGGTCTGCTGGACCCGGTACAGGGGTCTTGTCCCAATCAATGGCTTCCTGCAAATTTTATTTAACAGGCAGAAAGGGGGAGAGGAGGCCGGGCGCGGTGGCTCAAGCCTGTAATCCTAGCACTTTGGGAGGCCGAGACGGGCAGATCACAAAGTCAGGAGATCGAGACCATCCTGGCTAACCCGGTGAAACCCCGTCTCTACTAAAAAATACAAAAAACTAGCCGGGCGAGGTGGCGGGCTCCTGTAGTCCCAGCTACTGGGGAGGCTGAGGCAGGAGAATGGCGTGAACCCGGGAGGTGGAGCTTGCAGTGAGCTGAGATCCAGCCACTGCACTCCAGCCTGGGCGACAGAGCGAGACTCCGTCTCAAAAAAAAAAAAAAAAAAAAAAAAAAAAAAAAAGAAAGGGGGAGAGGATAGAAAGATCTCTTCATCTGCTTGCTGCTTCTTAATTGCCTTCAGCTCAAAAATATTTATGTCAAAGAGGTATATTTTGGGGGGACATATTCTGGTTTCCTTCACGGGGATCAAAGAGAACAATATGTAAGGCACATCTTAGTGCTTGGCAACTTGGCATGCCTCATTCTCCTGGCAGCGTCTTGCATAGTAAAAAGCACGATTTGAATTGCTGTCAGCAAATACATATTCAATGAAGAATTCCTTTGGAAGATGCAAAACCATTCCTCATTTGGCTCTTTCTTGCAACAAACTCTAAAGACCAGAGAGCAGCACTGAAAGTGCAGCCTAGCAAAAGCATGGTTAGGGCCAGGTGTTAGGAAGCCTCAGGACAGGCTGCTCGCTCGGTCGTTAGAGTTCCTTCTGAAATGTCCATTTCTCTTCTGGCTCTTGGCATCCTTGCAGCAGGCTAGAGACTGCTGCTAAGGCCCAGTGATCAGAGCCTGGGGTAGGCATGAGGCTGTGAGCCTACCCCAGGAAGGTTGTTAGTGTGCATTCCTGGGGACAGGTCCAACGTTCCTTCCAAAAGACACCCATGGTCCTTCCTGGCTCCTCTGCAAGTGTCCACTGGAGAATACAGAACCTGTAGCCTGCATCTTAGAAAACCTGGACCAGGCCAGGCACAGTGGCTTATACCTGTAATCCCAGCACTTTTGGAGGCTGAGGCGGGCAGATCACCTGAGGTCTGAATTTCAGACCAGCCTGGCCAACATGGTGAAACCCTGTCTCTACTAAAAAATACAAAAAATTAACCAGCCATGGTGGCACACACCTGCAGTCCCAGCTACTTGGGAGGCTGAGATATGAGAATCGCTTGAATCCAGGAGGCAAGGTTGCAGTGAGCCGAGATCATGCCACTGCACTCCAGCCTGGGTGACAGAGCAAGACCCTGTCTCAAAAAACAAAAAAACAAAAAACAAAAAACAAAAACCCGGGACAATTTAGAAAGCCACTCCATCTTACCCAAGCCCTCTCCCCTTTCCTGGCTGGAATAATGGCCTCTGGGCCTCTCTCTGTCTCTCTTTTTTTCTTTTTTTCAAGGCAGAATCTCACTCCGTCACCCAGGCTGGAGTGCAGTGGAACAGTTATGGCTCACTGCAGCCTCGACCTCCAGGGCTCAGGTGATCCTTCCACCTCAGCCTCCCGAGAAGCTGGAACTACAGGTGTACACCACTACACCGGCTAATTTTTTCTATTTTTTTTTTTTTTTTTTTTTTGTAGAGACTGGGTTTTGCCATGTTACCCAGGCTGGTCTCAAACTCCTGGCCTCAAGTGATCCTCCAGCCTCGTCCTCCCAAAGTACTGGGACTACAGGCACGAGCCATCATGCCTGACCTGGGCCTCTGCTTGTTGCAGCCTCTGGAGCCAGCAGGCACAGGGCCCAAGGTGGTCCTGAGAGGCCCAGGCATCTCTTGGGTAGAAAAAGTCCTTCTCGCCGGGTGTGGTGGCTCACGCCTGTAATCCCAGCACTTTGGGAGGCCGAAGCGGGCAGATCATGAGGTCAGGAGATCAAGACCATCCTGACTAACACAGTGACACCCCGTCTCTACTAAAAATACAAAATATTAACTGGGCGTGGTGGGGGGCGCCTGTAGTCCCAGCTACTTGGGAGGCTGAGGCAGGAGAATGGCGTGAACCCGGGAGGCAGAGGTTGCAATGAGCTGAGATCGCACCACTGCACTCCAGCCTGGGCGACAGAGCAAGACTCCATCTCAAAAGAAAAAAAGAAAAGAAAAGAAAAAGTCCTTATCTAAGCCTCAAATCCGTCATCCATCCAAGGGACCAATAACAGCTCCTTTACCTCCCAGGCTGGATTGAAGAGGGTGCTTTAAGCCGTTGTTTCACTAAGTAATTGACTGGCTCACCCTTCACCCTATCCTGGAAGGATATGAAGCCACTGTTGTAATCTCAGGGATGGGCTCACCCACCACCCCCATGCTCTTGGTCCACCAAAGCTGGGAGGTCGCTGCTGTCAACCCAGGGCTGAGCAAGGAGGGACTTAGGCCCTGGGCTGTCTCCCCCAGCCTCTCACTCATGCCTGCTGTAGGGGAGGAGGGAGTGGCCTCCTTCTACCCTCTAAATTCCTTGGCTGGGCTACACATTAAATTTACATAAGAGAGATTAACAAGAGAAAAAGCATGTGTAACTACGACCTATGCATGGGAATCCCACAAAATATGAGACTGGACAAAGGATCAGATGAGTAAAGCTCATATAACATCCTACAAGGGACAGGAAACATTCCTTCAGAAAGGAATAGGGGCTCCGGTCGGTGTGGTGGTTCACGCCTGCAATCCCAGCACATTGGGAGGCTGAGGTGGGCGGATCACGAGGTCAGGAGTTTGAGACCAGTCTGGCAAACATGGCAAAACCCCTGCCTCTACTGAAAATGACAAAAATTAGCCAGGGATGGTGGTGTGTGCCTGTAGTCCCAGCTAATTGGGAGGCTGACGCAGGAGAATTGCTTGAACCCAGGAGGCGGAGGATGTGGTGAGCCAATATGGCGCCACTGCACTCCAGCCTGGACAACAGAACAAGACTCCTTCTCAAAACAAACAAAACAAAACAAAACAAAAAACATAAAAACCCCACAAAAATCAGCTGGGTCTGGTGGCGTGTGCCTGTAATCCCAGCTACTTGGGAGGCCGAGGCAGGAGAATTGCTTGAACCTAGGATGCAGAGGTTGCAGTGAGCTGAGATGGCACCACTGCATTCCAGCCTGGACAACAGAGCAAGACTCTGTCTCAAAAAAAAAAAAAAAAAAATAGAGGCTTGGGATCCTGGGGACGTGGTACACAAGTTAAGCGAGAGTGAGGGGAGAAGAGGGTACGGTGAATGAAGTTTGTCTTCTTATGCAGATAAAATTTTTCAGGTAAGAAAAGTTAGCTCTGAGCAGCCCTCTGCCTGATACTAATACTTTACCAATGGAGATTTTCCTTTTCTGTTTTTGACACAGGGTCTCACTTTGCTTCCCAGGCTGGAGTGCAGTGGTGCAATCATGGATCACTGTAGCCTCCATCTCCCTGGCTCAAGCCATCCTCCCACCTCAGCCTCCTGAGTAGCTGGGACTACAGTGTGTGCACCACCACGACTGGCTAATTTTTAAATTTTTTGTAGAGACAGGGGTTTCCCTATGTTGCCCAGGCTGGCCCGAATTCCTGGGCTCAAGCGATCCTGCCACCTCGGCCTCCCAAACTGCTGGGATTGCAGGAGTGAGCCACAGTGCCAAGCCTGGAGATTTTCTTTATATATATAAATCATTTTACAAAAGGACAGCTTTTCAGAGCTACTCCTATGCCTTCAGTTTCTAAGAATAATCCCTTCAAAATATGCTGAAGAAGTATATTTTGGGGTGGCACATGCTGGTCTCCCACAGTCATATTTTGGGTGTGTGTCCTGAGCCCCAACACTGGTCACCTCGCAGTGGTGCTTGGGGTCCCTGGGTGCCTAGAGCTGGCAGGTTACCCCTTCTCTCTCTCCCGCTCTCAGCCTTTCTCCCGCTGCTGTTGAAATTCTTTCCTTCGTGAAGGCGGAGCGCTTAGGGGCGCTTAGGACCTTTATATGGTCGTTTTCCTTCGCATAAAAAGAAAACTTGTTTTGTAGAAGGGCAAGGTGCAGCTTCCAGAGGCACCTGGGATGATGCCCCTCTAGCAGTAGGCGAGCTTGGGGGTGTGGGCGGCGGGGGAAGGCGAGGCCCTGGGGGACCTGTTGTTTTTCCTGTTGTAAGTGAAAAGGAAACAAAGTGGGAAGTGGAGTGTGCGGGCTGGCGGCAGGCGGGGCGCCCCGCCGCGCCCCGCCTCCCTCCCTTGAGGCTCACTCGCGCCCAGCGCCGTCGCTCCGAGCGGCCGCGAGCCGAGCCGCCCAGCCCTGCCAGCTGCGCCAGGAAGGTAAGCGATCGCCGCTGGCTGCATCAGGAGAGGTGGGAAGAGGACCGCGGCCAGGGGCTTTGGGAGCCGCGGCTGCGCTCGGGGCCGCGGGGCTGGCTGGCGGGCGTCTCTCCGGCACACACAGCCCATGCGCCCTGGCCCTGGGCACCTCCCCGCGTCTAGCGAGCCGGGCCCTGGGAGCCCCGGGGGCCGGGCTGCTGGGACCTGAGCGGGGGCTGCCCTAGAGGCCCGGGGCCGTCCCCCGTGGGCCCGCCGAGAGGGGCGCGTGCAGCTCTCCGGCGCCTGCACTGCGCGCCTTGCCCGCCTGGCCGGGTGGCTGGGTTTCGGCTGAGCTCCCAGCGGAGGTGCGGCCTCCCGTGCGCCGGCCGAGGCAAGAGGAAACTGGAAGCGCTCAGCGCGTGCGCCCGCTCCGAGCGCTGGCGAGAGGACCAGGGACCTCCTCTGTACGGCGGCTGGGTCCACAGAGGGCGCGCTGGCGGTGTCCCCCGAGTGCCCTGGCGCGGAGAGAGGGCTGCGCACAGTTCGCCGGCGCCCGGGTCCTGTGCGCCCTTCCCAGCCCGGGCAAGTGGGGAGCGGAGCTGCAGAGGGACCAGGGTGGACGTTTCCGGGGCTTCCTCCCGACTTGTGGACCCGCGCCCCGCCTCCCCGTCCCAGGCCGCCCGCGCTGTTCGCCGCGTTTGCTGCAGCGGCGCAGGCAAGATCAGCTCCGGATCTGCGGCCGAGCCGGGGTTACGCCGGCAAAACCGCCCCCAGCTTTGCATTTCCGGACTTTTTTATAAAATACTCTTACCCGTAATTCAGCCTGAATGAGGCTTTTTTAAAAAAATCGAGTTTCCTGTTTTTATTTAGGCTTCCTCATCTGCACCTCTTCCTCTGAGATAGAGAAGAGGGGAACTGGCACGACCTTTCGTGGGCACCAGGATGGGGGCGTTGCGGGGCGGGAAGACGGGGGTCCAGAGAACCGGGGAAGGGCCGCTGGGAGGTCCCGAAAGTGCGCTCTGGGTGGGGCGAGAGTGAAGCAGGTAGGGGCGAGATTTCCGGGGTCGCGGGTGGGGGGCGCCCTGGAGCGGCCAAGATGCAGGTTCCTCGCGTGGCCCCCCTGGGATCTGCCCAGTTTGCGGATGGAGCGCGGAGCTGATGGGCCAGCTCTCACTTGGTGTAGGTGTTCCCTGGAAGGAGGGACCTGCGGATCTTGAACCCCACCAGACTCCATTAAGGGGGCCTTCCCTCTGCCTCCTGAGAAGTCCCACCTCTGAAATGCTGGGCACAGCCGCGCGTGGATGTGGGGCGGGTGTGCCGTGGGTTGGAGTGGGAAGGGGCTATTTTTCCTCACTCAGGGCTCTCGGAGGGGAAGGTTTACTGCTCCCTGGGGACTTTAAGACCAAGGGCTAACCCCCTGCTTTCTTCCAGGAGTGCTTGACGGTGCCTTGGTGTTCTTGTCAATTGAACGGTACCATAGGACATTACTCCCCAAAGAACTGGTCGTTCTTACCTAGGTGATTTCAGTTGGACAACCGTAGGAACTGAGTGGTGTTGTCTTCATTTTACAGTTAAGGCAATGAAGGCTCAGAAAAGTTAAATAACTCACCAACCCACACAGTGTACAAGTAGCTCCTCCAGAATCCCAGCTCTTTCCGACGCCAGCGCGTTTAATCATCTGGGGGTGCCGTTGCTGGCGGGGTAAGGAGAATATCCTAGTAATTATCTTGGGGGGATTTGGAGGGGACGACTTTTCAGAGGCATCCTCTAAGATACCCTTGAGACTCCTCTGTAACACCCGCTGCTGCCATTCACACCCCTCCCCAATTTGATTGATGTGTTGAGTGGGGCGGAAGGTTCTTTTGGTTGATGAGGCTGCGACCAAACGCAAGGAGATATAAATAGAGCTTTCTCTTTGGCTCTCTCTAGAGCAGAAATGCCAACCCCTTAGCATTTCCATGGCCTGCTGGAGTTTCATTTCTTGATATTAGGATTCCAGCCATCTTGGCTGGTGAGAGGCCTGCTGGCGGCTTCCTGGGCTTGGTCCTCTTTTGGTACTTGCACAGAATGATGGAAGACACTGGAGTGGGCTGGAGGAGTGCTCTTAAAACCCGGTTGTGGCTGATAGCGGTAGCTCATACCTGTCATCCCAGAGCTTTGGGAGGCCCAGACGGGAGGATCACTTGAAGCCAGGAGTTCAAGGTTGCAGTAAGCTATTACAGTGCCACTGCGCTCCTGCCTGGGTGACAGAGCAAGACCCCATCTCTGAAAAATATAACACAACAACCCAGTTGCCTGCTCGAGAGACACCTAAGCTAGCCTCCTTCTGAGCCCCACTTCCCACACCCCTCAGCCCATGTTCAGAAACAGACTACATTGGCCACACTGCTCACTTAGATGTTTCTGGAATTAGGGCACGTGCCCCAGAGGTACTCCCGACCACGCGGATGTCCCCTTCTAGCAGGAAAAGCGCGTTTCTGCGTTTCTGCAGCCTCAGTCCACGCCGCCGGGTCTTTGCACTAAGCTGTGGGCTCCGTTTCTCCTCCGCTACTATGTTTAGCAAGTATTTCCTGAGATCCCACGGGGGCTCAGGGGCTATGCTAAGAACAGAGCAGGCAGAGTGGGAGGGCATCGGCCCCTGGGGGGCTCACAGGACGGACAGTCCACCAATGGTTGGAAGCCAGCACCCAGAGCCAGTCCGCTGTCGCACAAGAGTGTCCGATGGAATTCATGGGGGTGGGAGTGGTGATGGTGAGAGTCGGTTCCTGCTTCACCTTGTTTTTCTTCAATTGCACAGTGAAAGGGAGAAGTGAATGTGCAACGGATGAAGCAATTCCCCTTTGGCCGGGTTATTTTCAAAACCATTTTTGTGTAGAGAGCAGTTCCCTCCCTCCCTGAGGCCAGCTGCTGGTGTGGGCCTGATGGTGGGGTTTGGGGCCCCAGCAAATGTTTCCTTAATGTGGGGCCTTCAGAAAGTTCTTTCAGGCCAGGCGAGGTGGTTCACGCCTGTAATCCCAGCACTTTGGGAGGCCGAGGTGGGCGGATCACTTGAGGTCAGGAGTTCAAAACCATCTTGGCCAATATGGTGAATCCCTGTCTCTACAAAACAATGCAAAAAAAATTATCTGGGTATGGTGATGAGCACCTGTAATCCCAGCTACTCGGGAGGTGGAGGCAGGAGAATCACTTCAACCCAGGAGGTGGAGGTTGCGGTGAGCTGAGATTGTGCTACTGCACTCCAGCCTGGGCAACAGAGTGAGACTCCATCTCAAAAAGAAAAAAAAAGAAAAAAAGCTCTTTCAGCCAGGAGGGTGGCTTCAGCTATTCCCCAGGGGACAAGCGTGTTTCCCAGCAAAGCTGTTAGAGAAGATGGTCCTAGAAGCAATGCCCCAGGATGGATGAGACAAGGAAGGGCCCTGTCCACGGGAGGATGGCAGAGCCTGGCTTGTTTGAGAGGGAGGAAAATATTATCATCTTGGTACTGGTGACAGTGTTTCATAATTAGTGAAGGTTGCAAAACGCCACCTTTCTCTCCCTACAGTTAACGCTAAGACTGAATTGTCTTTAATTTGGTTGGTGGAAATCCCCGGCAATCATATCAGAAATGCTGCCAGTTTCAAGATGGAAACAATAAAAAACCCAGGAACCCCTCGCCACCCTTTTTTTTTTTATTGCAGCTAAACACTGTGGCTTGCTGTGGGTCCTACCAAAATAATGGGCCACCCTCGCCTCCCTGAGGGCCAGCACAGTCCCTGGGGCCTGTGAATGTTCCCCTTCCAGCTGCACTGGCTGGATATGCATGAAACTCCCCTCCCTCCCCAGAAGTGACAACCGCACTACCTCGGATAAGGGTCAGGACTCCTGGAAATGGGTCCCTTTTCCTATTACTTTCTTTTTGCTTCTTTTTTTTTTTTTTTGGAGATGGAGTCTCACTTTGTTGCCCAGGCTGGAGTGCAGCGGTGTGATCTCAGCTCACTGCAACCTCTGCCTCCCAGGTTCAAGCGATTCTCCCACCTCAACCTCCCGAGTAGCTAGGATTACAGACATGCGCCACTATGGCCAGCTATTTTTAGTATTTTTAGCAGAGACGGTGTTTTGCCATGTTGGCCAGGCTGGTCTCAAACTCCTGACCTCAGGTGATCCGTCCACCTTGGCCTCCCAAAGTGCTAGGTTTAAAGGCGTGAGCCATCATGCCCAGCCTTCCTATTACATTCTGAGCACAGGGGGAGTGATCAGAGCGAAGGGTGCGGCATTTCTAAAGTGGTATTTCGGTTGGCTTCTGTTTCACTCGTATTGGGGGAAATTGCTTCCACTTAGAGAAAATGCTGGAAGAGTGGGAGGTGCCAGGAGTAGGGTGGGGGAGGAGGAGATGTAGAAAGGGATGGACCTTTTTGGGATTTTTCATCCTGGAGGGATGCTGTACAGGTTAAATATCCCTTATCCAAAAGGCTTGGGACCAGAAATGGGTTGGATTTTGGATTTTGGGATATTTGCATTATATGCTTACCACTGGGCATTCCAAATCCAAATGTCTGACATCTAAAATGCTCCAAAGAGCGGCCGGGTGTGGCGGCTCACGCCTGTAATCCCAGCACTTTGGGAGGCTGAGGTGGGCGGATCACCAGGTCAGGAGATCGAAACCATCCTGGCTAACATGGTGAAATCCCGTCTCTACTGAAAATACAAAAAATTAGCTGAGCGTGGCAGCGGGCGCCTGTAGTCCCAGCTACTCTGGAGGCTGAGGCAGGAGAATGGCGTGAACCCGGGAGGAGGAGCTTGCAGTGAGCCGAGATGGCTCCACTGTGCTCCAGCCTGGATGACAGAGCAAGACTCCGTCCCAAAAAAATAAATAAATAAAATAAAATAAAATAAAATAAAATGCTCCAAAGAGCTTTGTATTCGATCATGATGGCACTCAAAAATTTCAGATTTTGGAACGTTTTAGATTTCAGATTTGGGATGCTCAACTGTTGTTAACCTCCTGTGGTTGCTGTAACAAATGACCTCAAACTTTGTGGCTTAAAACAACAGAAATGTGCATGCTTATAGTTTCAGCTGCTTGGGAGGCTGAGGTGGGAGGATCATTTGTGCCCAGGAGTTTAAGGCTGCAGTGAGCCATGATGGAGCCTGTGAGTAGCCATGGCACTACAACCTGGGCAACATTGCGAGATCTGTCGCTAAAAGAAAATAACAGAAATGGGCCGGGTGTAGTGGCTCACGCCTGTAATCCCAGCACTTCGGGAGGCTGAGGTGGGCATATCACTTGAGGTCAGGAGTTCGAGACCAACCTGGCCAAAATGGTGAAGCCCCGTCTCTACTAAAAATACAAAAATTAGCCAGGCGTGGTGGCATGTGCCTGTAGTCCCAGCTATTTGGGAGGCTGAGACAGGAGAATCTCTTGAACCCAGGAGGCAGAGGTTGCAGTGAGCTAGACTGCGCCACTGCACTCTAGCCTGGGTGACAGAGCGAAACTCCATCTCAAAAAATAAATGTATTCTCTCACAGTTCTGGAGGCCAGAAGTTAAAAATTAAGGCGTCAGCAAGGCCTCACTCCCTCTGGGGGCTGTAGGGAGACAATCCTTCTTTGCTTTTCCTTCTGGAGGCTACAGCGTATCTTGGCCTGTGGCTGCATCACTCCAGTCTCTGCCTCCGTCTTCACAAGGGCGTCCCCTCCGTGTGTCTGGGTCTCTGTCTATCTCTTATAAGGACACTTGTCTTTGGATTTAGGGCTCCCTTGGATAATTCAGGTAGAAATCATTTCAGGATCCTTAACTTACTTACATCAGCAAAGACCCATTTTCCACATTATTCTTTTTCCAGATAATGTCCAGGTCCTGGGGGTTAAGACCTGGCTTTGTGGGGGCTACCATTCAGCCCACTGCAGATAAACAGGAATGTCTTTCTGTGTTTTCTGGGGACGCTGGGGAGTGCTGTCATCTTTGCAAGGAAGCTGCCCTGTTCTGCCACTGGGGTGACTTTAGGCAAAGATGTCAGAGTCCGTGGTGATCTCTGCTGGACCATTGACCCCAGCCTCCTTCCTGCTTGCCGTTCCCCAACTTGTATGAACTGGCAGCCCACCGCATCCCACCCCTAACCTCCTGGGCTAACTTCTGGAGCTCAGGAGGAGAAATGCTCTTACTTTCCCTCTCCAACAAACTCCTCCCTCTTTATCTTCAACAACAATCCCTGCCCTCCGCAGCCCGTTCCCAGCCCAGGACTGCTCGCTCGCTCTCTGAGATCACACAGCGCCTCACATTTTGAACTTTTGTCTGTTGGGCAGCTACTGGCAGAGGTCGGGGGAGGGCTCAGGTGGGCACACAGATGCTGCTGTCTTCCCACCTCTTACCCCAGGACATGGTATGGGGCTGGTGGCACTGGGAGGGGTTTGGGGAGCCCCGTTCGTCATTGAAGTTTGTAGGAGGGGTGGATGAGGACATGGGAGAATGACTGGGTGAGGTGCTCCGGGGCTCTCTGGAAGGGCTGGGCCCCCCTCTTGCGTCAGCCCCAGTGGGGGCATTGCTCTTGTCTATGTTGGTCATGAAATCTGGAAGAAATGCTTTCTTATCAATAGGGAAGCTAATCGGCCTTGTTTTTGAAACTTCGGAAAACCATTTATGGCTAGGCATGGTGGTTCATGCCTGTATTCCTAACACTTTGGGAGGCTAGGGAAGGAGGATCATTTGAGCCTAGGAGTTTGAGACCAGCCTGGGCAATACAGTGAGACCCCCATCTCTGCAAAAAATAAAAACAAATTAGCTGGGCATTGTGATGCACGCCTGTAGCCCCAGCTACGTGGGAGACTAAGGTGGGAGGATTACGTGAGTCCAGGAATTTAAGGCTGCAGTGAGCTATGGTTGCAACACTGCACTCCAGCCTGGGTGACAGAGCGAGACCTTGTCTCAGAAAAAAAAAAAAAAAAAAAAGATAGTCATTTATGTCCAGGTGAGGGTGGGGCTGGGTGAGGTGGTGGTTTGAGGGGGATTGCCACATGGAAGAGAATGTACTGTCTTTGGAGTCAGCTGAACTGGGTTTTTTCCCAGCCACTTTTTTTTTTTTTTTTTTTTTTTTTTGAGGCAGAGTCTCACTCTGTTGCCCAGGCTGGGATGGGATGGGATCTTGCAGTGATGGGATCTTGGCTCACTGCAACCTCCACCTCCCAGGTTCAAGCGATTCTCCTGCCTCAGCCTCCTGAGTAGCTGAAATTACAGGCACGTGCCACTCTACCTGGCTAATTTTTGTGTTTTTAGTAGAGACGGGGTTTTGCCATGTTGGCCAGACTGGTCTCAAACTCCTGACCTCAGGTGATCCACCCGCCTTGGCCTCCCAAAGTGCTGGGCCTGGCCACCCAGCCACTTTTTATCTGCTGGGTGACCTTGGGCAAGTCTCTTAACCCATCAGAACCTCAGAGTCCAGTTGTAACACTGAGATAGCAATACCTACCTGTTAGTCTTGAGGATTTTGTATATTATCCTGTGTAAAGTGCCAGGCACATAGCAATCCATGCGGTATCTGCAAAGGAGCTGGTGTGGAGTGGATTAGAAACAGAAGCCATTTATTATCATCCCTCTTGCCCAACACAGCGGTTGCCCATTGGGTGTCCTTTCCATTAACTTCTCTTGGGGCCGGGCACGGTGGCTCAAGCCTGTAATCCCAGCACTTTGGGAGGCCGAGGCGGGCGGATCACAAGGTCAGGAGATCGAGACCACAGTGAAACCCCGTCTCTACTAAAAATACAAAAAATTAGCCGGGCGCGGTGGCGGGCGCCTGTAGTCCTAGCTACTCAGGAGGCTGAGGCAGGAGAATGGCGTGAACCCAGGAGGCGGAGCTTGCAGTGAGCCGAGATCGCACCACTGCACTCCAGCCTGGGCAACAGCGTGAGCCTCCGTCTCAAAAAAAAAAAAAAAAAAAAAAAAAAAAACTTCTCTTGGACATGCATTTTAACTTAGTTGTAATTACGAGAATACATGGACACAGGGAGGGGAACAACACACACTGGGGCTTGTTGGTGAGGGGTGGGGGGTGGGAGAGATCAGGATAAATAGCTAATGCATGCAGGGCTTAATACGCAGGTGATGGGTTGACAGGTGCAGCAAATCACCATGGCACACGTTTACCTATGGAGCAAACCTGCATGTCCTGCACATGTATCCCAGAACTTAAGATAAAAAATAGGCCGGGCACAGTGGCTCACGCCTGTAATCCCAGCACTTTGGGAGGCTGAGGCAGGCGGATCACGAGGTCAGGAGATCGAGACCATCCTGGCTAACACGGTTAAACCCTGTGTCTACTAAAAAAATACAGAAAAATTAGCCGGGCGTGGTGGCCGGCACCTGTGGTCCCAGCTACTCGGGAGGCTGAGGCAGGAGAATGGCGTGAACCCAGGAGGCAGAGCTTGCAGTGAGCTGAGATAGCGCCACTGCACTCCAGCCTGGGCGACAGAGCAAGGTTCCATCTCAATAAATAAATAAATAATAAATAATAAATAATTTAGTTGTAATTAGTAGGCATATGATTTTATCTTAATTTTCATGTTTTAATTTTAAAATATACATAACATAAAATTTACCATTTTAAGCATTTTTAAGAGTGCAGTTCTGTGGGATTCAGTACATTCACACTATTGTGCAACCATCACCACCACCCACCCCCAGGCATTTTTTTCATTTTGCAAAATTGAAATTCTTTTCCCCTTAAACACTAACTCCCCTCTCCTCCCAGCCCTGGCAGCCATTCTGCTGTCTGTGCTTTTGACAACTGTAGGTACTGCACAGGAGTGGAATCCTACAGTATCTGTCTTTTTAAGGCTGGCTTCATTAATTTAGCATATGCTTTCTTGACGCTTAATCCCTGTGGGGGCAAGTTTCAGAATTTCTTTCATTTTTAAGGCTGGACATTCCACTGTGTGTAGATACTACATTCTTTTTTGAGACAGTGTCTTGCTCTGTCACCCAGGCTGGAGTGCAGTGACGTGATCTCAGCCTCATTGCAACCTCCGCCTCCCTGATTCAGGCAATTCTCCTGCCTCAGCCTCCTGAGTAGCTGGAATTACAGGTATGCACCACCACACCTGGCTAATTTTTGTTTTGTTTTGTTTTGTTTTTGAGACAGAGTCTCGCTCTGTCGCCCAGGCTGGAGTGCGGTGGCCGGATCTTGGCTCACTGCAAGCTCCACCTCCTGGGTTTACGCCATTCTCCTGCCTCAGCCTCCCGAGTAGCTGGGACTACAGGCGCCTGCCACCTCGCCGGCTAGTTTTTTTGTATTTTTTAGTAGAGACGGGGTTTCACCGTGTTAGCCAGGATGGTCTCGATCTACTGACCTCGTGATCCGCCCGCCTCGGCCTCCCAAAGTGCTGGGATTACAGGCTTGAGCCACCGCGCCCAGCCTGTATTTTTTTTGAGACAGATTTTCACTCTCGTCACCCAGGCTGGAGTGTAATGGTGCGATCTTGGCTCACCGCAGCCTCCGCCTCTCAGGTTTAAGTGATTCTCCTGCCTCAGCCTCTCGAGTAGCTGGGATTACAGGCATGTGCCACCACACCCGGCTAGTTTTGTATTTTTAGCAGAGATGGGGTTTCTCCATGTTGGTCAGGCTGGTCTCAAACTCCTGCCCTCAAACGATCTGCTCGCCTCAGCTTCCCAAAGTGCTGGGATTACAGGCATGAGCCACTGCCCCTGGCCAGGATCACGTTCTTTTGTTCATTCACCTGATGGACACTTGTGTTGCTCCCACTTTATGACTCTTGTGAATAATGCTGCGCTGTGAACATGGGTGGACAGATATCTGCTGAAATCCCTGCTTTCAGTTCTCTCAGGTATATACCCAAATTGCTGGATCATATGGTAATTCAATTTTTAATTTTTTTGAGCAGCTAGGCATGTGCTTTTGGAATTGGTTTTTTTCCACTTAACATTGGCTCATTAGCAGTTTTCCACGTTGCTTCATAACCTACACATCCTTTTTAGTGGCAGTGTAAGTGCCATTGAGCTGCTATTGGGAAGAAGGAAAAAATCACAGTCATTATACCAGTGTACTCATCCCTCAGCAGGAATTATAGTCATACCATCATCGTCCCCACCCTCCTTCCCCAGATCCACCAGGAAAACAGGACTAGCACATGGGGACACTCCTTAGTGCCTCCCAGGTTGAGTGTGGGCACATACTGGGGGAGGCAGGTGAGCCACCCCTTCCTGCCTTCATCTCTCCACTTCAGACAGCCAGCCTTTCAGCTGCCAGTTCTACTTTTTTCTTCTTTCCATTTTAGCAGATATAAGGAAAGTTTGTATATAAGATTACTTTATTCTTGCATCTGTTAATTATTTCTTTCTTGTATTTGCCTCTTTCATCTCCTACATGGTGAGATTTGGCTTTCCATTCAAGGATTTTTTTTTTCTTTCTTTCTTTCTTTTTTTTTTTTTTTTTTGAGACAGAGTCTTGCTCTGTTGCCCAGGTTGGAGTGCAATTGCATGATTTGGCTCACTGCAACCTCCACCTCCCGGGTTCCAGTGATTCTCCTGGATCTCTTCAACCTCCCGAGTAGCTGGGATTACAGGCATGCGCCACCACGCCCAGCTAATTTGTATGTTTTTAGTAGAGATGGGGTTTCATCATGTTGGACAGGCTGGTCTCGAACTCCTGACCTCAAGTGATCCACCCGCCTTGGTCTCCTAAAGTGCTGGGATTACAGGCCTTGAGCCACTGTGCGTGGCCACGCCCAGCTAATTTTTGTATTTTTAGTAGAGATGGGGTTTCATCATGTTGGCCAGGCTGGTCTCATATTCCTGACCTCAGGTGATCCACCCGCCTCGGCCTCCCAAAGTGCTGGGATTACAAGCATGAGCCATCATACCCAGCCAAGGATTTGTCTTTTCTTTTCTTTTTTTCTTTTGAGATAGGGTCTCATTCTGTTGCCCAGGATAGAGTGCAGTGGTGCAGTCATAGCTCACTGCAGCCTCGACTACCTGGGTTCAAGCGATTCTTCTGCCTCAGCCTCTGGAGTAGCTGGGACTGTAGGTGCATGCCACCACGCCCAGCTAATTAAATTTTTTTTTTTTTTTAGTAGAGGCCGAGTGTGGTGGCTCACACCTGTAATCCCAGCACTTTTTGAGGCCAAAGCAGATGGATTACTTAAGATCAGGGGTTTGAAACCAGCATGGCCAACACGGTGAAACCCTATCTCTACAAAAAAAATACAAAAATGGGCCAGGCGCGGTGGCTCACACCTGTAATCCCAGCACTTTGGGAGGCTGAGGCGGGCAGATCACGAGGTTAAGAGATCGAGACCATCCTGGCTAACACGGTGAAACTCCATGTCTAGTAAAAATACAAAAAGTTAGCTGGGCGTGGGTGGCGGGTGCCTGTGGTCCCAGCTACTTGGGAGGCTGAGGCAGGAGAATGATGTGAACCCGGGAGGCGGAGCTTGCAGTGAGCCTGAGATTGTGCCACTGCACTCCAGCCTGGGTGACAGAGTGAGACTGTCTCAAAAAAAAAAAAATTAGGCAAACATGGTGGTACATGCCTGTAGTGCTAGCTACTTGGGAGGCTGAGGCAGGAAAATCACTTGAACCCTTAACCTGGCAGGTGGAGATTGCAGTGAGCCGAGATTGTGCCACTGCACTCCAACCTGGGCGACAGAGCAAGACTCAATCTCAAAAAAAAAAATTTTTTTCTTTTTTTAGGAGAGACAAGGTCTTGCTGTGTTGCCCAGGCTGGTCTTGAACTCCTTAGCTCAAGAGATCCTTTTGTCTTGGCCTTCCAAAGTGCTGGGATTACAGGCGTGTGCTACCACACCTGGCCCATTCAAGGATCTTTTTGTGGTCATTGTCCAGTGTTAGCCTAATGGTAACAGCCTGGCTGGGATGAACGCTGGCGTGGACAGTTGTGCCATTAGACTTTTCCCCCTGCACGTGTTCAGTGTAGATGACATATTTCTTCCTTTAAACCTGGACCACTTTGCCATCTGCTGGCCTTTATAGTGTCCTCACACAACCTGAACTTAGGCTTTTGCCTCAGCTCTTTGGTAAGAGGGGAAGACATAATCTCTCTTTCTGCAAATGTGGGAAGATGCATAAAAATGCCTTTTGTGGTTCTTGCTGTGGTCCTAAGTCACAAAAGTATTGAACTTAATTTGGGCCACTCCGCCTTGGGTGATGGCCACAAAATGGGAGAGCGGTTCCATTTCTTTTTTCTTTTTCTTTTTCTTTTTTCTTTTTTCTTTTTTTTTTTTTTTTGAGACAGGGTCTCGCTCTTTTTCCCAGGCTGAAAAGTGAAGTGAAGTGGCAAGATCTCGGCTCACTGCAACCTTCACCTCCCGGGTTCTAGCAATTCTCCTGTCTCAGCCTCCCAAGTAGCTGGGATTACAGGTGCCCACCACCACGCCTGGCTAAGTTTTGTGTTTTTAGTAGAGACGGGGTTTCGCCATGTTGGCCAGGCTGATCTCGATCTCCTGACCTCAAGTGATCCACCCTCCTCGGCCTCCCAAAGTGCTGGGATTGCAGGCGTGAGCCGCCGCACCCGGCCATGGTTTCGTTTCTTTATCAAACTATTGCTCTGCGAAGGCTGTCTCTGTCCAGCCTGTAGCTGGACATTATGAGCTATACAGCATGTTCTGTGGTCTGAAGAAATGACAGCCATCCAAACACACGCGGTGTCTTCTGTTCTGGTTTGACTCTGGCACCCTGAGCATTTGCACTTTCCACTGGGGAAGCAAAGCCCACTCCAAGTCAGCATCTATTCAAGACCCAGTTGTAGCCCCCAGGGCTACCAGCCTCAGTCTCACTTGCCAGCTATGCTCAGAGCCTCCTACCAGGGAATCTACCCCACCGCCCTATGCAGTGTCTGTCTCTCTCACTGGCACACGGAACAGTTCTTCCTGGCATTATGCACCCGAGAGGGTGCGGAGGAGCATGCTAGATCCAGCCCATCTCTGCGCCGCTGCAGGGCCCGTATCCCCTCAATTCACGGACCCAGGTGGCCACCTCAAGGGAGCATGTGGGATATTTACCTGTTGATATCTACCTGTTGATTCCTGTCACCTTCCAAACCTAGAAGGCTCTTCTGATGGGCATTAACAGGTCCGACTTTAATGCACCCCTCGTTTTCTTTTTTTCTTTTTTTTTTTTTTTTTTTTGAGACGGAGTCTCACTCTGTCGCCCAGCCTGGAGTGCAGTGGCGTGATCTCAGCTCACTGCAACCTCCACCTCCCAGGTCCAAGCGATTCTCCTGCCTCAGCCTTCCAAGTAGCTGGGACTACAGGCAGGCATCACCCTGCTTGGCTAATTTTTGTATTTTTAGTAGAGACAGGGTTTCACTATGTTGCCCAGGCTGGTCTCGAACTCCTAATCTCAGGTGATCCATCTGCCTTGGCCTCCCAAAGTACTGGGATTACAGGCATGAACCACTGCACCCAGCCTACCCCTCATTTTCTATAGGGCTGTGTCCCAAAGAAATGTCTGTTTAATAGGTCAGGTTTCCATTGCCCTCCTGTCTAAATGTATGGCCAGGCTGTTGACCACCGCCCATAAGGGGAGGGTGAACTGGCACCCAAAGCCCTGCACAGATACAGGGGGTTTTACACTGTTCAGTTCTGCCATCACTGCTGGGAAAACAACATGCATTTCGGCCCTTAGAGCTGATTTGTTTTTACCATCTTTGATCAGATTGGCATCTTTCCAAACGAGGCATCGTTCACCTTGGAACTCTAGCCACCAACCCAGCAGCTCCTGTTTGGTCAGGCGAGAGCTGTTTGTTGGGTGCTACAGAATCTGGCTGCTCATCAGAGTTCCAGAGTCAGTCCTAGGGGAAAAGAGGCTCCCTGCTCATGTGAGTACCCCCTCCTTGCCTTCCCAGGTAATGCCATCCTGTATAAACGATTTCTGTCATATTAGGGAACTCTTGTGGACACTGTCATCCCTGTTAAGTGTTTCCTTGACATCACCCAAGATGTCCTGGGTATTTCAGTCTTCAAGATTATTTTCTGTCCTTCTAGCTGGGTGTGGTGGCTCACACCTGTAATCCTAGCACATTGGGAGGCCAAGATGGGAAGATCGCTAGAGCCCAGGAGTTCGAGACCAGCCTGGGCAACATAAGGGAGACCCTGTCCTACAAAAAATAAAAGCAATTAGCTGGGTGTGGTGGTGTGTGCCTGTGATCCCAGCTACTTGGGAGGCTGAGGCAGGAGGGTTGCCTGAGCCCTGGAGGTCAAGGCTTCAGTGAGCCGTGATTGCGCTACTGCATTTCAGCCTGGATAACAATGAGAGCCTGTCAAAACAAAAAAACAAAACAAAAAAAGCCTGAAAAAAATAATTTCCTGTTCTTCAGTCATATCAGTCATAGGGGTAGCTTTGGTTAATACCCCATGGCAAGGTAGTAAATGCCCCTCAAGTGGAAACGCACTTGTCCAAAGTCCCAGTAGTCACCTCATCTCTGGGAGGCGCTCGCAAGCTCTTGCCATAGCTCCAGTTTACATTCCGCACAGGGCTGTCGAACAGAATTCACTCATGCCAGCACACGCGAGCACTGCAGCTTCTATTCTACGCTGTGTGGGCTCAGTTTGGACATTGACGTGTCCAATTAATACTGCTTGAGGAGGGGATTTACGTGCTTTCTGTTTTCCAATAGTAGGCAGGGGAAATATTCCCCAGTCAGATACAATATCCATTCTCATAAAATATTTAGGTAAAGGAGATACAACTTCTTTCTGTTTAAACATTTCAGCTTTCATCATCCTATCAGCCCTTTCATTCTTTTTTTTTTCCCTCAAGACGGAGTCTTGCTCTGTCACCCAGGCTGGAGTACGGTGGTGCGATCACCGCTCACTGCAACCTCCGCCTCCTGGGTTCAAGCTATTCTTCTGCCTCAGCCTTCCAAGTAGCTTGGACTACAGCTGCCCGCCACCATGCCCAGCTAATTTTTGTCTTTTTTTTGAGACAAGAGTTTTGATCTGTCGCCCAGTCTGGAGTGCAGTGGCACAATCTCGGCTCACTGCAACTTCCTCCTGACTTCAAGTGATTCTCCTGCCTCAGCCTCCAGAGTAGCTGGGATTACAGGTGCCTGCCATCACGCCCAGCTAACTTTTTGTATTTTTGGTAGAGACAGCGTTTCACCATGTTGGGCAGGCTAGTCTCAAACTCCTGACCTTAGGTGATCCATCTGCCTCAGTCTCCCAAAGTGCTAGGATTACAGGCATGAGCCACTGCAGCCGGTCTTTTTTTTTTTTTTTTTTTTTGAGGCAGAGTCTCAGTCTGTCACCCAGGCTGGAGTACTGTGGTGTGATCTTGGCTCACTGCAACCTCTGCCTCCCGGGTTCAAGTGATTCTCCTGCCTCAACCTCCTATAGCTGGGACTACAGGCGCATGCCGTCATGCCTGGCTAATTTTTGTATTTTAGTAGAGACGGGGTTTCACCGTGTTGCCTGGGCTGGTCTCGAACTCCTGAGCTCAGGCAGTCTGCCTGCCTCAGCCTCCCAAAGTGCTAGGATTATAGGTGTGAGCCACTGCACCTGGCCTAATTTTTTATATTTAGTAGAGAGGGAGTTTCACCATGTTTCCCAAGCTGGTCTCGAACTCCTGAGCTCAGGCAATCTGCCTGCCTCTGCCTCCCAAAGTGCTAGGATTACAGGCATGAGCCACTGCGCCCAGCCAAAACTTGTTTTTAAAAATTAGCTGGGCACAGTGGCATGCACCTGTAATCCCAGCTCCTTGGGAGGCTGAGGCGAGAGGATCGCTTGAGCCCAGGAATTCAAGTTGCCAGGGGTGATGATCACACCACCGAACTCTAGCCTTGGTGACCAGTTGATCCCAGTGACATATAATAGTTTCATAACATCCTTGCCAGCATTGAATAACATTGAAAGAATTTTTTGTGTGTTTTGTTTTGTTTTGTTTTTGAGACAGTCTTGCTCTTTCGCCCAGGCTGGAGTGCAGTGGCACGATCTCGGCTCACTGCAAGCTCTGCCTCCCAGGTTCACGCCATTCTCCTGCCTCAGCCTCCCAAGTAGCTGGGATTACAGGCGCCTGCCATCACACCCAGCTAATTTTTTGTATTTTTTAGTAGAGACGGGGTTTCACTGTGTTAGCCAGGATGGTCTTGATCTCCTGACCTTGTGATCTGCCCACCTCAGCCTCCAAAAGTGCTAGGATTACAGGCGTGAGCCACCACGCCTGGCCGAAAGACTATTTTGCTAATAGGCTCAGAAGGTAATTATTTAAAATGTATCTTCCTTTTCTTTTTCTTTTATTTATTTATTTATTTTGAGATAGGGTCTCACTCTGTCCCCCACACTGGAGTGCCCTGGTACAATCACAGCTTATTGCAGCGCGACCTCCTGGGCTCAAGTGATCCTCCCACCTTAGCCTCCCAAATAGCTGGGACTACAGGTGCCACCACCATGCCTGGCTAATTTTTTTTATTTTATTTTTTTTAATTTTTATTTTATTTTTTGTAAAGACAGGGTTTCACTATGTTGCCCAGGATGGTCTGGAACTCCTGGGCTCAAGTGATCTTACCGCCTTGGCCCCGAAAAGTGCTGGAATTACAGGAGAAAGCCACCACGCCTGGTGTAAAACCTAGTTATTTTATTGCCAATGAGTTTAAATAGCTTTCTTTCTCTTTACTGCTGGATGTATAGCATGAGGGTTGCACTTCCTTAGTCGTCCAGTGAACCAACTCCCTGGGAGGCGGATTCATCTTTAAATTCAGTAATGCAGTAGTTAAACCCATGAACTCTAGTATTGGATGAATTCAGATTCAAACCATAGCTCTTCCACTTCCCAGCTGTGTGACTTTGAGGAGACTACTTAACCTCTCTGATCCTCTATTTCCCTGTCTGTAAAATGAACCTTAAAGGGACCTATTCCTAGGTTTGTCTGAAGGATTAAATAAGGTAAATTAGATAATGAACATCACCTGCCACATAGTCATACTCTGTCAATATTAGCTGTTCTTTTTTTTTTTTTTTTGGCAAATACTTTATTTTTATTTCAGTAGTTTTTGGGGTATAGGTGGTTTTTAGTTATACGAGTAAGTTCTTTAGTGGTGATTTCTGAGATTTTGGTGCACCTGTCACCCAAGCAGTGTACACTGTACCCAGTGTGTAGTGTTTTATCCCTTACCCCTCTCCCATCCTTCCCCCTTATTCTTATTATATATTAATGTAAATTAACAAGTCTCTATTCTCCCTCAAGATTCATTTTGTTTTAATCTATAGCAGATTGATTTTTCTGCCCTGGAGGTAGATGGTCCCAGAAGGGGAGCTGACAACCTCTTTCTCTCCAAATAGTCTGTGTCCTTGGCTGGCTGACTGGATCTGGGTGTGAGCCTCCCTGGGCAAGCCGGTGAGCCTATCCCAGGTGGTCTTAGCTCCCTGAGCAGATGAGTAGGGGCTGAAGGAGCTGCGTCTCCAGGACCCTGAGTCTGCTGTGGTCCTGCAGCCTCTGTAGCATGGAAATGGGGCTAAGGACTCCCTAATGGTTTTGTTCAAGTCCAAAATTTGTCTTGGTGACTGTTCTGCTGCTCACATTCAGATGACCCTATATGCTGTTTGGGAAACGGAGGCAGCTGGGTGGATTCCTTAGATATTTCAGGAGACAGAATCTGGGGCTTTGACTCCAGCCTGGGTTGCTGCCCATAATGCCTGCTCTTGAAACCTTTTAATTATTTGTATTTCTAATTAATTGTTTTTGGAGACAGGGTCTTGCTCTGTCACCCAGGCTGCAATGCAGTAGAGCGATCATAGCTCGTTGCAGCCTCAACCTCCTGGGTTCAAGTGATCCACACACCTAGTAGTTGGGACAATCGGCACATGCCACCACACCTGGGTAATTTGTGTAGCTTTTTGTAGAGATGGAGGTCTTTTGTTGCCCAGGCTTATTCTGAGTCAACATGAGTGACCATGGCCCAAGAAACAGCCTCAGGAGGTCCTGAGAAAGTGTGCCCAAGATGGTCAGGTTACAGTTTGGTTTTATGCATTTTGGGAAGACAGGAATCGTAGGTAAAATCATAAATTAGTACATGAAAAGTATACATTGGTTCAGGTCTCGAACTCCTGGGCTCAAGCGATCCTCCTGCCTCGGCCTCCCAAAGTACTGGGATTACGGGCATGAGCCTGTGCCAGGCCTCTTAAACCCTTTAGAGTGGCCTTGGCTTTCGTTTTGAGTGGGCCTCAGGGAGCCTTAAGGAAGGAGAGGAAAGTCACGCAAACAGGGTTTGCTTGATGCCTGCATTTTCCTCTTTACTGCTGACCTGCTGTTGAGGAGGAAGTTAGTAACACCAGGATCTTGGTCTCAAATGAACTACTTCATGAGAATTTTCTTCTAGGAGGAAAAACAAAAACCCCAACTTTCTCCTTACACATCCTTCTAAAAAATTCCATTGAAAATGTTTCTCACCAGGCGCGGTGGCTCACGCCTATAATCCCAACACTTGGGAGGCCGAAGCAGGTGGATCACCTGAGGTCAGGAGTTTGAGACCAGCCTGGCCAACATGGTGAAACCCTGTCTCTACTAAAAATACAAAAATTAGCCAGGTGTGGTGGTGGGTGCCTGTAATCCCAGCTACTTGGGAGGCTGAGACAGGAGAATCACTTGAACCCAGGAGGCGGAGGTTGCACTCCAGCCTGGGTGACAAGAGCGAAATTCCATCTCAAAAAAAAAAAAAAAAAAAAAAAAAAACCAGTTCCTCATATTGAAAGCCAAGGAAAGGATGTACTCTCCCAGACCACAACTTCTGTTTCTGATGGTTTCAGACATCCAGGAGCCATGACCAGGTCATGAATCTTTTTTTCCCTATTGTGTGGTGTGGTGAGTATTTTAATAAGACAGCCCGTCTGCTGTCATTTGGAAATCGGTGATGATGTGTGGTCTATTTTTAAATTGAGTGCAGCACATCTAATATGTGATAGTTTCCCAAGATGTGAATGGCTCTGTTTCTCCAGCAGGACCGTGTTTTGAGAATGGATAAAAAGTTAGCTTCAGATTAGCATCAAAAGCAAGAGTTTTAGAATTAGAGGCTTCCTATCTTGGCTTTGACACTTAACATGTAGGGGATCTTGACAAGTTATTTAAGTTTCTGGGTTCTCATCTGAGAATTAGGATGACAGTACCTCTTTGACTGGATTGTCGGAAAGATGTCGTAAAGGTTGGAAACAATGAAACACCTGGGCCAGGTTATGGGTGCCCAAAAAGTTGCAGTTTTTACCTATTGGATGAATGAATCTTTGAGGCCCACACTGTAGTAGGGAATGGATTTTAAAAAACAATTTGTTTATTTTTGAGATGGAGTCTTGCTCTGTCACCGAGGCTGGAGTGCAGTGGTGCGATCTTGGCTTACTGAAGCCTCTGCCTCCCTGGTTCAAGCTATTCTTATGCCTCAGCCTCCCGAGTAGCTGGGACCACAGGTACCCACCACCACACCCTGCTAATTTTTGTATTTTTGGTAGAGATGGGGTTTCACCATGTCGGCCAGGCTGGTCTCGAAGTTCTCACCTCAAGTGATCTGCCCATCTTAGGCTCTCAAAGTTCTGGGATTACAAGCATGAGCCACCGCGTCTGGCCTAAAAATTTATTTATTTAGAAACTGGGGTCTCACTCTACTGTCCAGACTGGTCTTTTTTTGAGATAAGATCTCACTCTGATGCTCAGGTTGGAGTGCAGTGGTGCAATCATGTCTCACTACATCCTTGATCTCCTGGGCTCAAGCGATCCTCCCACTGCAGCCTCCCAAGTAGCCAGCAGTACAGGTCCATGCTGCCACACCCCACTAATTTTGTATTTCAGTGGAAGACAGGGTTTCACCATGTTGCCCAGACTGGTCTCCAACTCCTGGGCCCAAGAGATCCACCCACCTTGGCCTTCCAAACTGCTGGGATTATAGGTGTGAGCCACCAGGCCTGGTCTTGAACTCCTGGGCACAACTGATCCTCCCACCTCAGCCTCTCAAGTTGCTGGGACTAAGGGTGAGCCCTGCTCAGCCTGGCTCAGAGTGGATTTTAATGACAGGTGTTCTTGTCATGAGTTCTTGTGTAGTAAGCTTTATTCATCCATTACCTTATTTGATCTTCCCATGAATGACTCAGATGGAATGCACAGAGCATGTGTCAATAAATATCCCATTTTGCTATGTTGCCCAGGCTGCTCTTGAATTCCTAGGCTCAAGAGATCCTCCTGCCTCGGCCCCCCTCCAAAGTGCTGGAATTACAGACATGAGCCACTACATCTGGCCTTGTCAGTGTTTTCTAGCCTTTCAAGGTAGGGAGGAGCTTGGGTATCTGAGGCAAATACTGCTGGAAGTGAGATCTAGAGCAGGTCATTTTCTTCCTCTCCCAGGATGGTGGCAAGAGCCACCCCTGGCCCCGCTCAAGGGGCCTGGACTGGAAGGTGTGGCATCTCCCAGTGAGGTCTGCCCTCCGGTGACCTTGGCCACAGCAGTGGATTCTGGTGTCACCTGTGAGGCTCACAAGGCAGCACCCCAGGAGCCCTTGTGCTGCGAGTTCCCAGGGGGAGTGGGTAGGAGATGGCTGGGCAGCTGGCAGTAACCTGGACCCTGATGGGGCATGTTTCTCCAACTTTCCCACCATCCCTCCAGCCTGAAGAGATGGGATGTCCAGCTCTAGCCTGCAGCTGCCCACCCCAACTGCGACCTCGCTTTGAAGCTTCAACTTCTATTTTTAATACTAATGTTAATTTTACATTCGATTCCATGATATATCCATGTTTATTTTACTATAAAGCATATTTTCCCCTAACTTGAGAGTCAAATGGGTGCTCTGGGAAGTTTATGTTTTTTCTATGGCTTCCGCTACTCCCAGCACAGCGACTCCAACCAGAGTTTTAAAAATGTGGATTAGGGCCAAAGAGGATAATGAACCATTAGATGCAATTAGGATGAGAAATGCCGAGATTATTTATTTATTTATTTATTTATTATTATTTTTTTTTTTTAATTTTTTTTTTTTTTTTGAGACGGAGTCTCACTCTGTCGCCCGGGCTGGAGTACAGTGGCCGGATCTCAGCTCACTGCAAGCTCCGCCTCCCGGGTTTACGTCATTCTCCTGCCTCAGCCTCCCGAGTAGCTGGGACTATAGGCGCCCGCCACCTCGCCCGGCTAGTTTTTTGTATTTTTTTTAGTAGAGACGGGGTTTCACTGTGTTAGCCAGGATGGTCTCGATCTCCTGGCCTCGTGATCCGCCCGTCTCGGCCTCCCAAAGTGCTGGGATTACAGGCTTGAGCCACCGCGCCCGGCCGAGATTATTTATTTATTTATTTTTAGAGACAGGGTCTCACTCTGTCTCCTGGGCTGGACTGCAGTGGTGCCATCATAGCTCAATGCAGCCTTGAACTCCTGAGCTCAAGTGATCCTCCTGCCTCAGCCTCCTGAGTAGCTCCCAAGTGCACACCACCATGCCCGGCTAGTTTTTTCATTTTCTGTAGACAAGGGTCTTGCTGTGTTGCCCAGGCTGGTCTCCAACTCCTGGGCTCAAGAAATCTTCCCACTTAGGCCTCCCAAAGTGTTGAGATTATAGGTGTGAGCCACTGTGCCTGGTGGAGAAACAAATAGTTTAATAGCCCTTTTATCCAATGTGATTTGTTGGTTGAGTAACTGACTTTGGTTTAGGTAGAGAATTATTAAAATGCATTACCTCAAATGTAAACATTTTCTTTTATTTTTTTCTGTGACGGGCCACACAGAGTCCTATATACCTCTCCAGCACCGCTCACCTGGAGAAGCTGCTATGGATGCCAGCTACTGTTTTTTCTCCCTTCCCAATAAATATTTCATCTTCACTTAAAACATGTCAGTGTACATTGGTTCCCTGATCTGCTCTTAGATGGCCAAGGGCTTGTGTTTGCATAGGCCATTGGTTCATCTTTCTGTATAAGGCGTACATGCAATGTATAATCCACTTTTTTTATCTTACTTTTTTTGGGGGGTGACAGGGTCTCGCTCTGTCACCTAGGCTGGAGGGCAGTGGTTTGATCACGGTTTTCTGCAGCCTTGACCACCTGGCCTTAACCCATCTTCCTGCCTCAGCCCCCTAAGTAGCAGGGATCACACACACCTGGTTACTTTTTTGTTTTTTTTAAAAATTTTTTGAAACAGAGCCTCGCTCTGTCACCCAAGCTGGAGTGCAATGGTGCGATCTCAGCTCACTGCAACCTCTGCCTCCAGTTCAAGCAAACCTCTTGCCTCAGCCTCCTGAGTAGCTAGGATTACAGACGTGCACAACATCACATCCAGCTAATTTTTGTGTTTTAGCAGAGACAGGGTTTCACTATGTTGTTCGGGCTGATCTCGAACTCCTCACTTCAAGTGATCCACCCATCTCGGCCTCCTAAAGTACTGGGATTACAGGCGTGAGCCACCATGCCTGGCCTCGGCTAGTTTTTTTTATTTTTAGTAGAGACGAAGTCTGACTATGTTGCCTAGGCTGGTCTTGAACTCCTGGGTTCAAGCATTCCTCCCACCTCAGCCTCCCAAAGTGCCGGAATTACAGATGTGAGCCACAGCGCCCGGCCTTCCTTCTACATTTTAATAATTCCTGCTTAGTTTTTACAGTTGTCTCGCCTGGTCTAATTCCATAATTCTACAGGAAGTTTGTTTTATTGGGTGACTTGTCTTTTACTAGGTTTCTGAAGCACTCAGCTTTGTTTTCTTCATGGAATCAGCTCTTTTCACACCGAGGGTGCACCCTCTTATGTAATAATTACATTATGTGATTACACAGGTAAACAACTGCCATCCGATTGGAGCAGGTGTGGCGACCTCTGTGGGCATGCAGAGACAGGAAGGAGGGCCCGACTCCATGGCATCCTGGGAGTGGTCAGCATGTAGAGACCATTGGCCAGGGTGTTTGGTGAGGGGATGGAGAGCGCTATTCAGCCCTGATTCTGCTCGGTAGGAGTCAGGGTAAGATGTAGGGGTCACAGAGCCTGGGCCAGAGGCAGGTTCAACCTAGAAATCTCTCCTAGACTAGGGGAACCCCTTGCTCTGAGAATGGGCACATGCTCTAGAAGGGAGGCATCGTAGAAAATTTCTTTTCCTGTGGGTCCTGTCAGTGGCATTTGTACTTAGGAGATTTGCCGTTTGCCAGCTGAAAGTTGCCATTTTCATTAACCTAGCTTCCCGTTTCTGTATCTAATAACAATAACAATAAACAGTTTTGTGGTACGTACCCTGTGCCAGGCAGTGTCCTGGGCACTTTGAAAATATGAAGCTTGGGCCGGGAACGGTGGCTTATGCCTGTAATCCCAGCACCTTGGGTGGCCGAGGTGGGTAGATCACCTGAGGTCAGGAGTTCAAGACCAGTCTGACCAATATGGTGAAACCCCGTCTCTACTAAAAATACAAAAATTAGCTGGATGTGGTGGTGGGTGCCTGTAATCCCAGCTACTCGGGAGGCTGAGAGAGGAGAATTACTTGAACCGGAAAGGCGGAGACTGCAGTGAGCTAAGATCGTGCCACTGCACTCCAGTCTGGGCGACAGAGCAAGGCTCCATCTCAAAAAAGAAAAGAAAATACTAAGCTAGCCGGACACTGTGGTTCATGCCTGTAATCCCAGATCACTTGAACTCAGGAGTTTGAGACTAGCCTGGGCAACATGGCAAAACCCCATCTCTATAAAAAAATACAAAATTTAGCCAGGCATGATGATGCGCATCTGTAGTCCCAGCTACTCCAGAGACTGAGGTGGAGGATCGCTTGAGCCTGGGAGGCAGAGGTTGCAGTGAGCCGGGATTGCACCACTGCACTCCCGCCTGGACGATGTAAAAAAAAAAAAAAAAAGAAAGAAAAAAAAAGAAATAAATAAATATGAAGCTAATTAGCCTTATGACAACCCTGTTTGGTAAGTACTACTGTGATTCCCACTTTACAAATGGGGAAACTGAGGCACAGAAAGGGGAAATAACTTACCTAAGTCTTACCCAGCCAGAAAGTGGCAGCGGCTGCTCCTAACCCTGCACCATGCTGCCTCCAAATATGGGCTTTTTCCCAGGAAGAAGTGCTTAGTTGGGGGAGGGGAGTCCGGATCCCAGGGAGGAGGACTCAGAAAGCCTCTGGGAGTCAGGCGGCCATGTGAGAGGGGCTTCCTGGCTCTTTTTCACTTGTCCCCCTACCCCCACCCCCCCGTCACCACCTTCCCAGGACTTATTTGGACTCCCAGGCAGAGTTCCTTGTTTGTTTTTGTTTTGTTTCTTCCTTTTCTTAGAGATAGGGTCTCGCTCTGTCACCCAGGCTAGAGTGCAGTGGTGAGATCATAGTTTATGGCAACCTCGACCTCCTGGGCTCAAGCGATCCTCCTGCCTCGGCCTCCTGAGCAGTTAGGACTAGGACTACCATGTGCACCACCACACCAATCTAATTTTTTTTTTTTTTTTTGAGACGAAGTCTCGCTCATGTCCCCCAGGCTAGAGTGCAGGCGCACGATCTGGGCTCACTGCAACCTCTGCCTCCCGGGTTCAAGTGATTCTCCTGCCTCAGCCTCCTGAGTAGCTGGGATTACAGGGGCCTGCCACCATGCCTGGCTAATTTTTGTATTTTTAGTATACACGGGGTTTCACCACGTTGGCCAGGCTGGTCCCGAACTCCTGACCTCATGATCCGCCCACCTTGGCCTTCCAAAGTGCTAGGATTATAGGTGTGAGCCACCGCACCCGGCCACACCAAGCTAATTTTTGATACTTTTGTAGATATGGGGTCTTGCTATGTTGCCCAGGCTGGTCTCAAACTCGTGGGTTCAAGTGATCCTCCCACTTCAGCCCCCCAAAGTGCATAAGCCACCATGCCCAGCCTAGTTCCTTGCTCTTGAAGGTCCTTGTGTCTGATGGAGTTGGTGTCTTGGACTCTGATCCTCTACAGTGAGAGTGGGCAGAGGGAAGCAGCTTCTAGTGCCTGGCCCTTCCCCAGTTGGCTAGGGTGGTGCCCCTTCTCCCCAGTGCCAGGGGCAAGCAAGGCCTGGCCTCTGCAGTCTCCATGGCCTCCTTGCCCAACCCCGGGGCCTCTTTTGGGAAGCTGACACCCTCTGGCTCCAGTGCACTGGCCTGGGAGAGACAGTGTGGTACGCTGGTTAAGAGCAGGCTCTAGAATAAACCCAACCCCACTTCCTTCCCCGTTACCTCCTTCAGTTCCGCTTTCCTCATTCATAAATCTGAATGCCTGCCTTCAGGGCTTGTCATGATGTTTAATGAGAAAATGGACATCAGGTGCCTAGTCATGGGGGCTGGCCGCTGTAGCCCTGAAGATGAGCCTGATGAAAGATGAAGAGGCTGTGCTATGGGACAGAGTCTGAACCGATCCCAGAGGCTCCCAGGGGCAGGAGTGGCCCAGAGACCTGCTCTGAGAATAGAAGCACTGTCACAGGCCCCCTGCCAAGGAGAGAGTGTGACCAGGACAATGACTGGTGGGATGAGGTGTCCAGAGCCCTCTATATCATCCCCAGGATTTCTTCCTCTTTGGCTCAGAGCTTATAGGGTTGTCTGCAGATCGCATGAGGATAGGTGGAGAAGGACCCCTAAGCCGACAGCCGGGTGGGGGAGGGCCTGAGTGCTGAGTGCCTCGGCAGGTAGCCAGCTGCAGATCTGACCCCAGGAGAATGGGGCGAACTGCCACATAGCTGACACTTGACAGGGGGACTGTCATGAGTGTGTGTGTGTTTTGGGAGGCGGGGTGTTTGTTTGTGATTAAGTTGAGGTCAGGACAGAAGAAGGGAAGTGGAATTTGTAGTTTTAAGAGATATTATGTGGCCATCTTAAGATTGCAGCAGCTGGCCAGGCGCGGTGGCTCATGCCTGTAATCCCAGCACTTTGGGAGGCTGAGGCGGGTGGATCACTTGAGGTCCGGAGTTCAAGACCTGCCTGGTCAACATGGTGAAACCTGTCTCTACTAAAATACAAAAATTAGCTGGGTGTGGTGGCGTGTGTCTGTAGCCCCAGCTACTTGAGGGGATGAGGCAGGAGGATTGCTTCGTGCCACTGCATTCCAGCCTGAGTGACAAAGTGAGATCCTGTCTAAACCAACAAAAATTACAGCAAAGCCTACATCTGGGAATTATAGGCCATGATCTTCCAGATTATGCATGTGGATGTTTTAAATATATATGCCGTACATTTTATGTGTTTATTCATGCATACTGTATGTTTTTTTTTTTTTTTTTTTTTTTTTTTTTTTGAGACGGAGTCTCGCTGTGTCGCCCAGGCTGGAGGTGCAGTGGCGCGATCTTGGCTCACTGCAAGCTCCGCCTCCCGGGTTCACGCCATTCTCCCGCCTCAGCCTCCGAGTAGCTGGGACTACAGGCGCCCGCCACCACGCCCGGCTAGTTTTTTGTATTTTTAGTAGAGACGGGGTTTCACCATGTTAGCCAGGATGGTCTCGATCTCCTGACCTCGTGATCCACCTGCCTCGGCCTCCCAAAGTGCTGGGATTACAGGCTTGAGCCACCGCGCCCGGCCCATACTGTATGTTTTTAATCATATGGAATCAATACAAGTTAGTTATTCAAAGTTTGTAAAATATAGATTTGCCAAAGTAAAAAAAAAAAAGAAGAATTTGGGCTGGGCATGGTGACTCATGCCTGTAATCCCAGCACTTTGAGAGATCCAAGGTGGGCAGATCACCTGAGGTCAGGAGTTCGAGACCAGCCCACCCCACATGGTGAAACCCCGTCTGTACTAAAAATATGAAATTAGCTGGGTGTGGTGTAATCCCAGGGGGCTTGGGAGGCCAAGGCAGGAGAATCACTTGTGGCTGGGAGGCAGAGGTTGCAGTGAGCCAAGATCGTGCCATTGTAGTCTAGCCTGTGCAACAAGAGCAAAACTTAATCTTGAAAAAAAAAACAAAAACAAAAAAACAAAAATCCGGCTGGGCACTGTGGCTGTTGCCTGTAATCCTAGTATTTTGGGAGGCCAAGGCAAGAGGATCACTTGAGACCAACCTGGGCAATATAGGGAAACCCTGTGTCTACAAAAAAACAACACAAAACTACCCAGGCATAGTGGCACATGCCTCTAGTCCCAGCTGCTCGAGAGGCTGAGGCGGGAGGATCGCTTGAGTCTAAGAGGCTGAGGCTGCAGTGAGCCTATGATGGCATTGGACTCCAGTTTGGGTGACAGAGCCAGACCCTGTCTCCAAAAAAGAAAGAAAGAAAAAAACTCCATCTTCTACCTACCCTAGAGCCACATCACTCAGTGGTTCCTAACCTGTTTCAGATTTTAAATCCCTTTGAAAACCTGCAGAAAAGCATGGACTGTCTCCAGAAAAAGGCTCTTTCATCCACAGACTCTGCTGGTGTGCAGGGAAGGACTGTTTAGGTCCAACCTCTAGCTTCTCTGTCGTATGAGATTCTGACTCTGAAACCAACCTCAAAGGGGCAAATCATTCTGACCCCGTGACACCTCTGTAAGAGACACTTGCCCCGCAACCGATTCAAAGTCTGTCTTGAACCTGTTTCTATTTTCTGTCTTGACCACCTCTTAAAGAAGATATTGTACAAGTTTGCCCTGCCATTTAAATCCTTTGTCCTAAATTTACTGCCTCTTTTGGAGCTTTCAGCAAGGATCGACTTTCCTGTGTCACTGGGTGACTCTCACTGTAGCATCTGCTCATTTCCGGAAGAGGACCATCCTTTGAGGCATGTGTAAGGCCCCTTTTGTGGAAAGGGCCGTGGCTTAGGCATGTGGGAAAGCAAGCCTGCGAGAACTGGGTGTGAATCTTCTTTCCAGGTGGTCAGGGGAAACTTTTTTATTTTTTCGAGATGGAGTCTCGCTCTGTCACCCAGGCTGGAGTGCAGTGGCACCGAGTGCATGGCTTCGGCCTCAGTTCCCTCATGAAGATGACTATCGTAACTATTTAGTGGGGTTGTTTTGAGGATTTTAGGAGATCTTCAGAGTTCTAGGGATCTCTTGCTGCAAAACAGCCTACTCCAAGCTTAGCGGTGTAAAGCAACACTGTGATGCTCACGGTCCCAGGGACCGGGAATTCAGACAGAGCTCAGCAGGATGGCCTGACTGCTCCATGATATCTGGAGTCAGCTGGGAAGACTCTCAAGGGGTTGGTAACAACTTGAACAGGTGGGGTCTGGAATCATCTGGAAGTTTCTTCACTCATGTCTGGTACCTGGGTGGGATGACTCGAAGGTTGGGCTCAGGTGGGACTGTCAACTTGAGTGCCTCCACGTGGTTTCTCTTTCTGGCTTGCCTGGGCTGTGTCACTGCGTGGCAGCGCCAGGGTAGTCAGACTTTTTTTTTTTTTTTTTTGAGACGGAGTCGCTCTGTCGCCCAGGCTGGAGTGCAGTGGCCGGATCTCAGCTCACTGCAAGCTCCGCCTCCCGGGTTTATGCCATTCTCCTGCCTCAGGCTCCCGTGTAGCTGGGACTACAGGTGCCAGCCACCTCGCCCGGCTAGTTTTTTGTAGTTTTTAGTAGAGACGAGGTTTCACTGTGTTAGCCAGGATGGTCTCGATCTCCTGACGTCGTGATCCGCCCGTCTCGGCCTCCCAAAGTGCTGGGATTACAGGCTTGAGCCACCACGCCCGGCCGGTAGTCAGACTTCTAACTTAATGCTTAGAATTCCAAGAGCCAGCATTCTACACCAAGGAGGAAGCCGCATGGCTTCTTACGGCCCCACCTCTCAAGTCACTTAGCATCTCTGCTGCCATACTCTCTTGGCAGCGACAAGCCCACTCAGATTTAAGAAGAGGGGACACAGAGGCCATCTCTCAATGGGAGGATTCCCCGCAACCACGAGCCACACATGCTTTTTGGCTGACACTTGAAAGAATGAGCAATGTGGGCCGGGCGCAGTGGCTCACGCCTGTAATCCCAGCACTTTGGGAGGCCAAGGAGGGTGGATCACTTGGGGTCAGAAGTTCGAGACCAGCCTGGCCAACATGATGAAACCCAGTCTGTACTGAAAATACAAAAATTAGCCAGGCATGGTGGCGGGCCCCTGTAATCCCAGCTACTTGGCAGGCTGAGAGAGGAGAATCGCTTGAAACCAAGAGGCTGAGGTTGCAGTGAGCTGAGATGGTGCCACTGCACTCCAGCCTGGGCAACAGAGACTCCGTCTCAAAAAAAAATAAAATAAAGAGCAATGCAGCCAGATGCGATGGCTCACATCTGTAATCCCAACACTTTGTGAGGCCGAGGCAGGCAGATCCCTTGAGCCTAGGAGTTTGAGACCAGCCTGGACAACACAGCAAGACCTCATCGCTACAAAAATTAAAAATTAGTTGGGCATGGTGGCACACACTCAGCTACTTGGGAGGCTGAGGTGGGAGGACCACCCAAGTCCCTGGGGTTGAGTACCTGTGATTGCGTCTCTGCACTCCAGCCTAGGCCACAGTGTGAGACGCTGTCTCAAAAAAAAAAAAAAAAAAAGAAAAAAAAGGAAAAGAAAAAAGAATGAGCAATGCAAACCTGCAAACCTAAGCTTTTTTTTTTTTTTTTTTTTTTTTTTCCCCTCTCTGCTTATATCCTCAACCCCTCAACTCCTGCCCCAGGTCACAAACTCAGGAAGCCTCAATTAAGACAGACTTTTAGTCTAAGGTCGGAGAATTGAGGAAGGAAAGAAGGAAGTGCCAGATGCTAATTAACTTTGCTTTTTAACTACAGATGAGCCACTTTTTGAGTTACCCGGGGGTGGGACTCTCAAAGATAAATGAAAATATGTAAGGATGGCAGGAGAGCAGGGGCCTCTTGTAATTAGGTCCCTCATTCTTGTGCTTTGAGAATAAAAATATCAAGGGTGGAATATGTGAGTAAATATGGAAACTCCCCTTTGAGGATTGTTTTTTGGAGCCCTCCTGTTTATTCTAATTGAATGAAAAACAAACATGTAACTGGTTTGTTTTTTTTTTTGTTTTTTTTTGGTGTTGTCTTTAGTTGTTTTTACTAAAAAATTTATACTTAATTTTTTTTGTTTGTTTTTCTGAGATGGAGTGTCAGTTGCCCAGGCTGGAGTGCAGTGGCTTGATCTGGGCTCACTGAAACCTCCGCCTCCCAGGTTCAAGCGATTCTCCTGCCTCAGCCTTCTGAGTAGCTGGGATCACAGGCATGCACCACCACACCTGGCTAATTCTTGTATTTTTAGTAGAGATGTGGTTTCACCATGTTGGCCAGGCCAGTCTCGAACTCCTGACTTCAGGTGATCCACCCTCCTCAGCCTCCCAAACTGCCGGGATTACAGGTGTGAGCCACTGCGCCCAGCGGTTATACTTAAAATTTTTTTAAAGAGATGAGTATCTCACTATGTTGTCCAGGCTAGAGTGCAGTGACTATTCACAGGTGCTATCAATAGCGCGCTGCAGCCTCAGACTCAAGCAATCCTCCTGCCTCAGCCTGTGAGTAGCTGTAGCTACATGTGCCGTCAGTGGTGCCTGGCTTTGCATCTTACTTTTTTCTGACTTTAGCTTTCCTGGTCTTGTCCCCATTCAGCAGTGGTGTCTTATCTGACCACACCTAGAAATGCTGAATGCCAATTTGAGTTAGAAAGAGAATAGCGGAGGCTGGGCGCGGTGGCTCATGCCTGTAATCCCAGCACTTTGGGAGGCCGAGGCAGGCGGATCACGAGGTCAGGAGATCGAGACCATCCTGGCTAACACGGTGAAACTCCATCTCTACTAAAAATACAAAAACAAAATTAGCTGGGTGTGCTGGCGGGTGCCTGTAGTCCCAGCTACTTGGAAGGCTGAGGCAGGAGAATGGCATGAACCTGGGAGGCGGAGCTTGCAGTGAGCAAACATAGCGCCATTGCACTCCAGCCTGGGCAACAGAGCAAGACTCTGTCTCAAAAAAAAAAAAAAAAAAAAAGAATAGCAGAATTCCAGCAAGGTTGGAGGCTGGGATATTGGTGAGCGTTTGGGAGAAGTTGAGATTTCATCACAGCAAAAGTGATGAAATCACACATCACAAAGTGTCAGGTCTTCTAGGGCTCCTTGAAGGGAACAAGGGCTCCAGTGAGTGGGAGCAGAGGCTCATTTGGTTTCCTGCCTTCTGTTTGGGGATTTAACAAGAGGATTGGCCCTTTTAGTAGCAAGTAGAAGGGCAGGAATCTAATTTCTCTATTCTGATTTTTTTTTTTTTTTTTTTTTTAAGACAAGGTCTTGCTCTGTCACCTAGGCTGGAGTGCAGTGGCTCCATCATAGCTCACTGCAGACTCCTGGGCCAAGCAATCCTTCTCCCTCAGCCTCCTAACTAGCTAGGACTACAGGCAAATGCCACCATGCCAGGCTAATTTTTTTTTTTTTTCCAGTAGAGACGAGGTCTCGCTGTTTTACCCAGGTTGTTCTTAAACTCCTGGCCTGAAATGATCCTCCCACCTCGGCCTCCCAAAGTGCTGAGATTACAGGAGTGAGCCACCATGCCCACCTTAATTTACTCTGATTTTTCTTTTCTTTTTAAAATAGAGATGGGGTCTCACTATGTGGCCCAGGCTGGTGTTGAACTCCTGGGCTCAAGTGATCCTCCTGCCCTGGTCTCCCAAAGTGCTGGGACTACAGGTGTAAGCCACTGTTCCAGGTCTACTCTAATATTTAACAGTGGTCAAATTCATTTATTTATCCACTAAATTATTTATACTCTCAATTTCAGAAAGGATTTAAGGTACCTGAGCTCTGAACAAAGAATCAGAGACTGGTTTTTCCTCCATCTCTGCCACTAACTAGTTGTGCGACCTGGGGCAAGTCACTTGGTCTCCTTGTGTCTGTTATCCATGTGTGACAGCCAATACTTAATATGAGCGCCAGGCACTGTTCTAGAGATTGTCCATGCATCTGTATTCACTCTTTTAATTCTTCTCCAAACAATTTATTATGGTCTCTATCTTTTTGGAATTTGTCAGGGCAGTTCCAGTTCATCATGGCAATACAGGAAAGTGACTTTTGGGGGCTTTTGCCATTTCAAAGACTCTTGGAATTTTCTCTGGGCTTCAGAGACACCCGTGCCTGACATTCCCAATTTGAACCCCCAGCGAATCATTGGGTTCCATTGCTGATGGGGACCTTGTGTTTGAGCTTGACTTTCACTCCACCCATGCTGAAGATAAAGGGAAGTTTTCACGCCAGGGGACGATTGCAGGACGGGGCCGCTGGGGAGGAGGGCTCCCACACGTGGCGAATAGGGGTGGAGGAACCTCTGAAGCGCGTTTGCCCTTTGGAAAATCTCTTTGGCGTCCTAGCCCCGGGATCATTGTACTTACCAGGTTTGGGGCTCTGCACCCAGAACTCCTCCCAGCCTCTGTCTGCCCATCCAAGGTCCGGCGTGACTTCCGGTGGCTGATGGCTCATCTTGGGGAAATCCCCCGCCCTGGGGGGTCCGGGGTGGCCTGCAAGGGGCCTGACTCACCCGCCAGTTGGGTCAGGGGTTCCCAGCTGCCCTCGGATGTCTGCTGCACCGCTCCCCTCCCGCAGGCGGAGGACAGGAGGAGGGAGGGAGAGGTGGGAGAGCGTGGGGGGCGGGGCCGGGGGCGGTCTCCAACCCCCGGCCCGGGCTCCGCCCTGTCCCGGGATCTGCGAAAGCACAGCAAGGGTGCGGGCAGGTGAGTGCCCGCCTGGTGCAGGGTGTGAAGAGCGAGAGCGCGTGTATGAGCACGAGCGTCAGTGGTCTCTGTGTGTCCGTTTACATGATTGCGCCTGTGTCTGTGTGTGAGCATCTGCATGCAAGCTTGTCTTTTTGAGTGAATGTCTGTGTGTGACTTCTAGGGACGGCCAGGGAAGAGGGGTGTCCCCTCCCACCCTGGCCCCCCCTCTTCTCTCTCCTCCTTGGGGTGCTCTGGGCATCCGGGACCCCTGGCAGGGCTGCCGGGTGCTGGGAGGACGCAGAGGCCGCCGAGGGCGGAGGGAAGCGTCAGGCCTGGGCTGCGCGCGCCCTGACTGGGGAGTTCCGGGTCCCAGCCGCCTGGTCCTTTCATTCCGGGCTTCTTCGAGATTCTCGGGGGGCTTCCGGCCGGCCGTGTTTTCTCCTTGCCGTCTTCGCAGGCACGAGGAAGACTCCTGGGGCTCATCTGCCTGGGATGGGCGGGCCCTGCCTTGACCTCACGTGCAGCAATTAGGACCACCAAGGAGTGTTGTTCAAACCACTTTCTCCCACTCCGCGGGACATGCCAGGGTTGATTCTGGTGCTCGCACTCCGCTTCCTCCTCTGCGTTCCCCATGGCAAAGGTTTAAGTCTTGGGCTGTGGACCCAAAAGAATATTCTAAGGGGAGATGGGCCCTTGCAGAGCAAGAAGGGTATAGGTTCAGCACCAAACCAAACTGGTGCCAGGGCTAGCTCGGCCCAAGAGGCTGTGCAGACACTGTCTGTGTGAGTGCATGAGGGTAAGAGTCCCTGCGCGCTGAGCTTCGGCTTCCCCACTCACAACCAAGGGAGAACAACATCTACCTTACAGTGTAGATGCCTGGATAAAAACTGGAGCACCTGGTCGAGCACTTTGGGAGGCTGACACGGTAGGATGGCTTGAGCCCAGGAGTTTGAGACCAGCGTAGGCAACATGGTTAGACCCCCACCTCTACAAAAAAAAATTTTTAAATTAGCTAGGTGAGGTGGTGCGCACTTGTGGCCCCAGCTACACGGGAGGCTGGGGTGGGAGGATCGATTGAGCCAGAGAGGTAGAGACTGTAGTGAGCTATGATCGCACCACTGCACCACAGCCAGGGCAACAGACCAAGACCCTGTCTCAAAAACAAAAACACTGGAGCGCCCAGAGGTTTTTTTTAAGTGCAGGGCAAGGATTGTCTCGGCGTTGTTACTGCACGCACACCGCCTGTTGTAATGGGTAGATGCATTAGTGAAAGTCCTGGGTACACTCATTTATTTTCTAAATCTCATATATAAGTGAACGCCCGATGGAAAGGCCCATCAGCTGGGGAACAGCCATCAGGCTGGATTTGAGCCCAGAGCCCGGGCTGGCCAATTAGTCGGGTGAGCCTGGCTCCGGTTCTGTGACCTGGGTCCAGTACCCCGCCCTTTCTGCGGATGCCTTGCAAAGCGGGGAGCGGAAAGCAGTTTGGTGGACGACCAGCCCTCCCTTGCTTTGCAGGTGGCGCTTTCTATTTATTGGTTGTAAGGCGAGACCTAGGCCAGAGCCAGGGTGCGCGCGCCGCCGTCGGGGTCCCGCGGCTGCTCTGGGGATCAGGGCGCGAACCCCAAGGGCCCCGCCTGGCAGCGTCGTGGGCCTCCGGGCGAGAACAGCGGGGGTCGGGGAGGATTTGTAGCGTCCACTCCGCTCTCCGCCTCCGGTGTGCGCTCCGGCGCTTCTCCCGGCTGGGGGTGTGAGAATTTGCCGACGGTGCCCGCGCCGCGGCCGGCCCCGGCCCCGCCCCAGCCCCGGGGATGCCCCGCCCCCAGCCGGCGTCCCGCCCCGCCTGCCCGTAGTCCCGGCCCCGCCCCGGGCCGCGCCCCTCCGCCGAGCCCCGCTCGCCTGCACCTCGCGCGGCGGGCCTGCCCTCCGGCCCCCGCCGGCCCTGCGCCGCTGCCCGGAGGCTGGCGTCCTCCCGTCACTCCGGGACCCGCCCGCTGTGTCCCCTGGGCAACTGTCTCCAGGGAGATCGGGCCCCGCCCCCGGCACCGACACCCGGTACGGAGCCCACCTGTGCGGGCGTCTGCGGGGTCCCCGTGCCCCGCCCCCAGCCACGCCGGGCGTCCCACCCCGCCCAGCCCCGGGCTTTGTCCGCCTGGGGCGGGGTGGGCAGGGTCGGTGGAGGTGATCAGGGGTCCGGGGCCGTGGGGGCTGGAGGGGCCGAGGCAGGGGGTTGCGCTCGCGGTGGGATTCTCAGCTGTGGGCCGCGCGACGCTCTCTTCTCCTAATCTGGTTGCTTCCTTTTGTGCCCCCCGGGGGTCGGGAATCCCAGGTTTCTCGGCTGCTGCCCTTGATGGGATCCGTGGGGCCTCCAGCGGGCTTCGCACGAGGACGCGCCTGTTCGGGGCAGGCTGTTTACTTGTCGGGGACCCAGCAGTGGCTGTGCGCGTCCTCCCCTCCCCCTGCCCCCGATTCGGGACCAAGCCTCCTGCGCTCTGTCCCTCCTGAGCTGTGCCCTTGAACCCGGGGTGGGGGCTAGAGGGTGGCAGACCCGGATCCTGAGGTCCTGCGGCTTCCTCCCCAGGGGAGCGCTTTCTCCCTGGCCGCCCTCTTGTGGATTTTGTCCTGGCTCCTTATTTCCTGACCCGAATTCCTGAGGACGAATTCTCTCCTTCTCTTCCTTCTCGGCTCCCTCTGCTTTGTCTTTCCTGTTTTGAAAGGGCTTTCCTTATGAACATGTCTCATTACCCTGTGCCGGAGCTGCTATAATTTGTCGTGGTAATGGGTATTAGCCAGTCTCTTAATTGGTCAGCAATGGAAGGGATTTCTTCCTTAGCCTTTGGTGCTGACCTCCTGTTTGGTGGCAGTGCCTTGCGAAGTGCTTGCCACTCTCTCCTGGATGTTGAGGGAAGGGAGCATCCGAGCCCACATGCCTGGGCTCCCGCAGCAGGGTCCCTGGAGTATCTTTACAGGGATGGAGGCCGCAGGGAGGACTCCAGCTTGGTCCTTGGGAAATGTGTTCCTGCAACTGCCTTTTCCAGCGGGTTCCTAGGGCTCTGCTGTTTGACTCTTGGAGATGCCGGTGGTTTTGGTTTTGTGCTAAACCTAAGCCTACCTAGTGGGCTCTGGGCTGAAGTCTCCCAGCTGTGGAGGTAGCTATGCCCAGGGCCTGGGGTTGGGAGAAGGGGTTGGGTCTTTAGACTGGGCTGGTGCTCTAGTGTCTTTTTTTCCCTCTTTGGGGTTCTATTATTTCCCGGAGCGGCTGAGGTGGGGGAAGAAGCACCACAGATGCAAGGAGTGGGCGGCCTCTCCCCTCACACTCTTCCTTTTTATCTCCAGCCCAATAGGGGATGGATTTTCCTTTAGACCTGGGCCTTGAAAACAGATCCACATGGGGAATAAAGATTTCAAGTTCACCAACCTGCTTTTTGCACCCATCGAATGGAACTCGAACCCAGGCTTGGCTCAGATCAATTACTTTGCTTTCAAAAAACAAACAAAACCAACAAACAGCTCTAAAAACGATCTGAGTCATCTGAGTGCACATTCCTGCTCCAGGCACTGGAAATGCTCCTGTGGTTGGTTTCAGTACCACCAAAGGGAGCTGGGGGTGGCATTGACGCAGATGGCAAGAAAGGCCGATCAAGTGGAATGTGATTGGTTTGCAAAAAGGAGAGACGGAGATGAGGCAGTTGATTTTGAGCTAACGTCTTATAAGAGAATGCACAGGTTTCTGAAATTCTCTCTTGTTAAAATAGTTTTCTTTCTTTCTTTTCTTTTTTTTCCAACAGATGAGGAGTCGGGCCAGGGCGGGATGACACTCATTGATTCTAAAGCATCTTTAATCTGCCAGGCGGAGGGGGCTTTGTTGGTCTTTCTTGGACTATTCCAGAGAGGTAGGTTGGGGGAATGGCCCAAGTGCGTGGGGGAAGGGAAAGGAGATGTTATTTTGTAGATAGGTTAAGAATGTGAACAAAACCCATCCTCCCCGACTCTCCAGCCAAAGGAAGACTTCTCCGTAGGACTAGCATGCCCAAAGGAAGGGAGTGACCCAGATTGGTGCTAGGAGCGAATGAACGGGGAAGTGAACTAGACCTCAGCCAGTCCCAGGAGAGAGATACTGCTGCCTGGGAAAAGAAGGAATGGCTTTGCTTTGAGGAGTCCTGGAGCCCGTTATTAAGCTGCAGCATTTGGTATTTGACTCACTCTGGCCATGGTAACGTTGGGCTGGCCAGACTGGGGAGAGAAATATTAAAAGTTTTCTGGAGGAAGTGGATTGGAGTTTTATAATTCTGTATTGCTTCTCAAGGAGTCCCTAGGTGGGACTATTCTGTGTCTCCAGAGAGCTGGCAGTCACTGTCTCAGTAAGAGGATGCTCTGGAGTTTCTGGGACATTAGCTTAGAAGATGAATGCAGTCCTTTCATGGTGCAAATGAGGACACTGAGGCCAGAGACCGACACTGGCCGGACGTTGGGTACATACAACCATCTGGGAGCCTGGGATAGCTGGGTCTGACTTGTGAGCTCCATGACTGCGAGACCTGCCGGTCCCCTTGCAAGCTCTTTCGGTGCATAATGTATTCTGTGTGTACCCAGAATTCCACCGGAGCCAATACTGTCATTTCAGGATGGAAAGGGGCGGGGGTTAGAGTGTGGTGTCGTCCTTAAAGGCTTTTTCCTGAACCTCAGCCTCATTTTCTCTAGATCTTCGTTGGTACTTTCCAAACTTGTTTGATGATTGTGGATCTCTTTTTAAAAATCACAACATAGGCCGGGTGCGGTGGCTCACACCTGTAATCCCAGCACTTTGGGAGGCCAAGATGGGCGAATCACGAGGTCAGGAGTTCGAGACCAGCCTGGCCAACATGGTGAAACCCCGTTTCTACTAAAAATACAAAAAATTAGCTAGGTGTAGTGTTGGGCGCCTGTAATCCCAGCTACTCGGGATGCTGAGGCAGGAGAATCACTTGTACCCAGGAGGCGGAGGTTGCAGTGAGCCGAGACTGCACCACTGCACTCCAGCCCGGGCGATAGAGTGAGACTCCATCTCAAAAAAAATAAAATAAAATAAAATAAAAATATAAAGCAGAATTTTAACCTGTAAACCAGATCAAAACAGAGAGCCACTATAAGAGAAACTAGCCCAGAACTCCTTCTGCTCAGCATCCTATCCCGCTCCCACCTACCTCTGAAGGCCTGCGGTGCTTCTTTGGAACCCCAGCGCTCCTCTGCACATAAGCAGAAGCCATAGATCATGTAGACCCCTGTTGGAGGATTAGAATTTCTTCCATACATCTATTTATAGTGACTTGATCTTTGTCTCAGAAAATGTCTTTTAATAATATTTTTAATCCTCATGCTTTTTTATTTATAAAAATATGAAATTAATGTCAAGTTTGGAAAACACCAAAAATTACAAGCATACTCATCTATAATCTTACCGCCACCCCACCCTGCACCAGAGAAAACCACTGTTTCCTTGTTGGAGTATCCTCCCCCAAACCCCTCAGAGAGAACTCTATCTGTATCTTTAATTTATTATTATTTTTTAATTTCATTTTTGTGAGATGGAGTCTTGCTCTGTCACCCAGGCTGGAGTGCAATGATGCAATCTCGGCTCACTGCCACCTGCGCCTCCCGGGTTCAAGCAATTCTTCTGCCTCAGCCTCCCAAGTAGCTGGGACTACAGGTGTGCGCCACCATGCCCAGCTAATTTTTTTTTTTTTTTAGTAGAGACATGGTTTTGCCATGTTGGCCAGGCTCGTCTCGAACTCCTGACCTCAAGGGATCCACCTGCCTCAGCCTCCCAAAGCGCTGGGATTACAGGCGTCAGTCACTGTGCCCCAACCTGTGTCTGCACCTTTTAAAACTTGATTTTTATTTATTAGTAAGTATTATTATAGACTTTGACATAAACGTAACAATTGAATGTATATGTATCTCTCTGCTCTGTTTCAAAATCCCACTAAAATGAAAGTAAAGGAATAAGAAAAAAAGTAAATTTTTTTTTTTTTTTTTGAGACGGAGTCTCGCTGTGTCGCCCAGGCTGGAGTGCAGTGGTGTGATCTCGGCTCGCTGCAAGCTCCGCCTCCCAGGTTTACGCCATTCTCCTGCCTCAGCCTCCCGAGTAGCTGGGACTACAGGTGCCCGCCACCTCGCCCGGCTAGTTTTTTGTATTTTTTAGTAGAGACGGGGTTTCACTGGGTTAGCCAGGATGGTCTCGATCTGCTGACCTCGTGATCCGCCCGTCTCGGCCTCCCAAAGTGCTGGGATTACAGGCTTGAGCCACCGCGCCCGGCTAGACGGGGTTTCACTGTGTTAGCCAGGATGGTCTTGATCGCCTGACCTCGTGATCTGGCCGCCTTGGCCTCCCAACGTGCTGGGATTACAGGTGTGAGCCACCGCACCCGGCCAAAAAAATGTAAATAAAAAAACAAACAGAAAAGTAAATGGTTGAGGACGGTGGTATGAACAAATATGAACAAAACCTTTGCAGGACAAGAAACCGATAGGCGAGTGGGAAACTGAGTGGAGAATGTCGAACGTCTTGGGCTATGGGGGAAGCAGGTGGAAAAGGCAAAGGAATGGGGGCTTTGGGGATGGAGTGCTTTGAAAGGTGGTTGGAAGCAGGAAGATTACTTGATAGAGCATGGTAGGGTGACAGACCACCCACCCAGGCCACATAGCCAGATGGTTCCCTTCCCCACCCCAGCAGGTGGCAGGTTTCTGGCAGGCAGTGTTTCAGAGAGGTCAGCCCAGCCCAGGACAGGAGAGGAGTTTGTGTCGAGCAGGGAGACCATCTCCTGGGTGGCTCCCCGAATACCACAGCTTCCATACAGCCTCTGGGCAGGCCCTTGGAGAACTTCTGTCTGAGCAAACTGATCTCACACAAAAAAATAACTGTTACATATTGACATTGAGGGGGACCTTGTTGAAAAGCCAGCTTGTTGCTAGGCACGGTGGCTCACACCTGTAATCCCAGTGCTTTGGGAGGCCGAGGGGGGAGGATCACTTGAGGCCGGAGTTTGAGACCAGCCTGGCCAACATGGGCGAAACCCCATCTCTACTAAAAATACAAAAATTACCTGGGCGTGGTGGTGCACGCCTGTAATCCCAGCTACTTAGGAGGCTGAGGCAGGAGAATAGCTTGAACCTGGGAGGTGGAGGTTGCAGTGAGCCAAGATCGTGCCACTGCACTCCAGCGTGGGCGACAGAGTAAGACTCTGTCTCAAAAAATAAAGAAAAGCCAGCTTACTGCTTTGTCACTTCACACTGAAGCCTACTGAGCAACTAGCCCTACCTGTGTACAAGCAGGGTTAGTGCCTTTCCCTTAGATTTGAATGGGCAGCCAAGGGCCATCCCACATAGAATGAGATTTACAGGCTAGACGTGGTAGCTCATGCCTGTAATCCCAGCACTTCGGGAGGCTGAGGCAGGAGGTTTGCTTAAGCCCAGAAGTTTGAGACCATCCTGGGCAAGGTAGAGAAATCCTCTCTCTACATAAAATAAAAAACTAGCCAGGCATGGTGACACATGCTTGTGGTCTCAGCTACTTGGGAGGCTGAGGTGGGAGGATTGCTTGAGCCTGAGAGGTTGAGGCTGCAGTGAGCCGTGATCATATCACTGCACTCCAACCTGGGTGACAGAGTGAGACCCTGTCTCAAAAAAAAAAAAAAAAAAAAAAGAGAGAGACAGAGAGAGACTTCTAGTGTGAAAGACAGAGACCCAAACAAACAAACAAACAAACAAAAATTTGAGAAGTCACAAACATGGTTTGGGAAAAAAAGGCACATTCATAAAATAATAAGCTCTTAGGTATTAAGATAGCAGAAGTAAAAATAGCAGAAGTGAAAATTTCAACAGAAGAGTTGGAAGAGTGAAAAACCAATTTCCAGAAAGTAGAACACAAAGACTTAAGAGATGGAAAATAGGAAAGAAAATATAGAAAAAATTGACTTCGGTCCAGGAGACCCAACATGCACCACATAGGAACTCAAGAAAAAAAGGCAAGAGAAACAGAGGAAGGAAAAGTATATAGGAAACCATTCTAGAACTGAAGGCATTTCTACTTTTTTTTATTTTTATTTTTTTATTGAGATGGAGTCTCGCTCTGTCGCCCAGGCTGGAGTGCAGTGGCCGGATCTCAGCTCACTGCAAGCTCCGCCTCCCGGGTTTACGCCATTCTCTTGCCTCAGCCTCCTGAGTAGCTGGGACTACAGGCGCCCGCCACATCGATCGGCGAGTTTTTTGTAATTTTTAGTAGAGACGGGGTTTCACCGGGTTATAGCCAGGATGGTCTCGATCTCCTGACCTCGTGATCCGCCCGTCTCGGCCTCCCAAAGTGCTGGGATTACAGGCGTGAGCCACCGCGCCCGGCCGGCATTTCTGCTTTTAAACAGTCTCGAAGTAGTACCCAATACCGTGAATAATAAAAGGCCCACACTATGGGACATCATCACGAACTTTCAAAACTCCAGAGATAAGAGAGAAGTTACTAAATGTCATCAGACAAAAAAAGGCCACATACAGATCAGAGAACAAGATGACTCAACTTTTTTTTTTTTTTTTTTTGAGATGGAGTCTCGCTCTGTCACACAGGCTGGAGTGCAGTGGCGCCATCTCGGCTCGCTGCAAGCTCCGCCTCCCAGGTTCCCGCCATTCTCCTGCCTCAGCCTCCCGAGTAGCTGGGACTACAGGCGCCCGCCACCTCGCCCGGCTAATTTTTTGTATTTTTAGTAGAGACGGGGGTTTCACCATGTTAGCCAGGATGGTCTCGATCTTCTGACCTTGTGATCCGCCCACATCAGCCGCCCAAAGTGCTGGGATTACAGGCGTGAGCCTCCGCGCCCCACCCAGCTTTGGACTTTTCAAAAGCAGCAGTAGAAACTATAAGACAGGCTGGGAAACCCTGTCCCTACTAAAAATGCAAAAATTAGCTGGGCGTGGTGGCATGTGCCTGTAATCCCAGCTACTTGGGAGGCTGAGGCAGGAGAATCACTTGAACCCAGGAGGTGGAGGCTGCAGTGAGCCAAGAGTGTGCCACTGCACTCTCCAGCTCGGTGACAGAGCGAGACTCAGTCTCAAAAAAAAAAAAAAAAAAGAAACTACAAGAAAATGGGTCAATGCTTTTAAATTTCTGAGAATTAATTAATTCTGAGGGAAATTGTCATTCAAATGAAAAGTACATTAAAGACTTCTTTTTTTTGAGATAAGGTCTTTCTTTGTTACCCAGACTGGAGTGCAGCGGTGCGATCACGACTCACTGCAGCCTCAACCTCCTAGGCTCAAGCAATCCTCCTGCCTCAGCCCCCGAGTAGCTGGGACTACGTGTGTATGCCACCATGCCCAGCTAATTTTTTATCTTTTTTTTTTTTTTTTTTTTGAGACGGAATCTGGCTCTGTTGCCCAGGCTGGAGTGCAGTGGCCGGATCTCAGCTCACTGCAAGCCCCGCCTCCCGGGTTCACGCCATTCTCCTGCCTCAGCCTCCCGAGTAGCTGGGAGTACAGGCGCCCGCCACCTCGCCCGGCTAATTTTTTTTGTATTTTAGTAGAGACGGGGTTTCACCGTGTTAGCCAGGATGGTCTCGATCTCCTGACCTCGTGATCCGCCCGTCTCGGCCTCCCAAAGTGCTGGGATTACAGGCTTGAGCCACCGTGCCCGGCCTATTTTTTATCTTTTTTGTAGAGATAGGGTTTTGCCATGTTGCCCAGACTGGTCTCAAATTTCTGGGCTCAAGAGATCCACCCACTGTGGCCTCCCAAAATGCTGGGATTACAGGCGTGAGCCACAGCGCCTGGCCCACAAACTCATTTTCTTTTTTTTTTTTTTTTGAGACGGAGTTTCGCTCTTTTTTGCCCAGGCTGGAGTGCAGTGGCGTGATCTCAGCTCACCGCAACCTCGGCCTCCCGGGTTCAAGCGATTCTCGTGCCTCAGCCTCCCGAGTAGCTGGGATTACAGGCATGTGCCACCATGCCTGGCTAATTTTGTATTTTTAGTAGACACGGGGTTTCTCCATGTTGGTCAGGCTGGTCTTGAACTGCCGACCTCAGGTGATCCACCCGCCTCGGCCTCCCAAAGTGCTGGGATTACAGGCGTGAGCCACCGCGCCCGGCCGCACAAACTAATTTTCTAAGGTAAGAAGTCAAAATTTGACGGTGGGGTGGCTCACGCCTGTAATCCCAACACTTTGGAACCCAAGGCAGGAAGATCACTTGAGCCCAGGAGTTCAAGACCAGACAGGGCAACATAGCAAGACCTTGTCTCTATTTTCGTAAATTTTTTTTTTAATTTTGCCTGAGGTATAAAAACAAAAATTTTAAATAAAAAATGGAAATATAGAGATAAATACTTAAAGAAGCAACTGAAATGTATTGGGTGTGGTATATATGTGGAAATGGAGGTCAGAGGACTGCTACTTTTTACTGTAAGAGTTTTAGTTTTAATTAATTTTAAAAATCACGTACTGTGGCCAGGCACGGTGGCTCACGCCTGTAATCCCAGGATTTTGGGAGGCCAGCGTGGGAAGATTGCTTGAGCCCAGGAGTTTGAGAACAGCCTGGGCAACATAGTGAGAACCCATCTCAAGACAACAAAAAGTGTATTTTATTATTATTTTTTTAACAACAAAAAAATTTAAATTAGCTGGGCATGGTGGTATGCACCTGTAGTCCCAGCTACTGGGGAGGCTGAGCTGAGAGGATCACTGAGCTCAGGAGTTGAAGGCTGCAGTGAGCCATGATCACACCACTGTACTGTAGCATAGACAACAAAGTGAGGCCCTGTCTCTAAAACAAAAAAAAGTGCTGAGCGCGGTGGCTCACACCTGTAATCCTAGCCCTTTGGGAGACTGAGGCGGGTGGAGCACTTGAGGTCAGGAGTTCGAGATCAGCCTGAGCAACATGGCGAAACTCTGTCTCTACAAAAAATGCAAAGGAATAGCTGGGTGTAGTGGCATGCACCTGTAGTCACAGCTATTTGGGGAGCTGTGATGAGAGGATGGCTTGAGCCTGGAAGGCAGAGTGAGCCGAGATTGCACCACTGCACTCCAGTCTGGGAAACAGAGCCAGACCTTGTCTCAAATAAGAAGAAAAAAGAAATAAAACCATGTATTTGCATAACCTTCCTATAAAATTAAAATAATAAAATTATTATGATATCCATATTCATTCATAACATTTCATTTTTTCTATGCTGCCTTTTTTTTTTTTTTTTTTTTGAGACGGAGTTTTGCTGTTATAGCCCAGGCTGGTGTGCAATGGCATGATCTCAGCTCACTGTAACCTCCGCCTCCCAGGTTCAAGCGATTCTCCTGCCTCACCCTCCCAAGTAGCTGGGATTACAGGCATGCGCCACCACGCCCGACTAATTTTGTGTTTTTAGTAGAGACAGGGTTTTGCTATGTTGGTCAGGCTGGTCTCGAACTCCCAACCTCAGGTGATCCACCTCCCTCGGCCTCCCAAAGTGCTGGGATTACAGGTGTGAGCCACCATGGCCGGCCTTTCTATGCTTTCTAAAATGCTTTATCAACAAGCATATGTCACAATGATAAATGTCTGTGCACTCAATGTGTGGAATATTTGCAGTGTTGTGTAGTCTGCCCAGGTGTCATTTTGATGACCGCGTTCAGTTTCATTGAGTTAATTCATTTATTTAGACATTTCCTTATCCCTTTCACAAATAATACCACAATGAATATCTTTGTGTATAGAGCTTTTTTGACTTTTGAATTGCTTCTTTAGGATAATCCCCGAATTCCCAAAGTTACCAGGTCTGAGACCGTGGATGTTTCTTTCTCTTGATTTTGATGTGTAGTATCTGAGGCCTCCACCTGGGTGCAGGCCTGTGGCTTCCCTGGTGGGCCGTGAACTAGGATGATGATGAGATGGTGGGAATAACATTTTTTTTTTCAGGGTAGTTGGCTTATTTTTTTCTGATGGCAGCAGTAGAGGTCAGAAATATTTGTTTTGGAGGCCAGGCTCATGCTCGTGATCCTAACACTTTCAGAGGCCGACGCAGGAGGATCACTAAAGCCCAGGAATTTGAGACCAGCCTGGGCAACATAGGGAGGCCCTGCCCCTACAAAATAAATAAATAAATAAAGCTCTGCACAGTGATTTGTGTCTGTATTCCCAGCTACTTGGGAGGCTGAGGCGGGAGGATCTCTTGAGCTTGGGGGAGGTCAAGGCTACAGTGAGCTATGATGGTAACACTGTACTCCAGCCAGGGTGATAGAACGAGACCCTCTCTGTGTCCCATGCCAAAAAAAGAGTAGGCTGCTGGGATGAGTTTGGGCATTTTGGGGCATGTGAGCCCAGCACGTCCCCTCATCAACCCAGCCCTGCCAGCTCTTGCCTGGGTCCTGCACACATCTCCTCATTGCTTTCCTGCTTCCATTCTGGCCTCGCTCCCTTCCATTTTCCCACAGCAGCCAAAGCCATCTTTGTAAAGCATAAAATCAGGCCGCCTCAGTCCTCTGCTTAAAACCCTCCAATGATTTCTCCTTGCACTGATAACCAAACCTGGACTCCTCACCATGGCTACAGGGCCCTGCAGGGTCAGACTCACTGTCTCTCCCAGTCACCCCACTTCAGGCCCTTGACTTCAGGCACCTGCCTCCTGCCTCAGGGCCTTTGTTGTACTTTTTTTTTTTTGAGACGGAGTCTCACTCTTGTTGCCCAGGCTGGAGTGCAATGGTGCAATCTTGGCTCACTGCAACCTCCGCCTCTGAGGCTCAAGGATTCTCCTGCCTCAGCCTCCCAAGTAGCTGGGATTACAGGTGTGTGCTACCATGCCTGGCTACTTTTTTGTGTTTTTTAATAGAGACAGGGTTTCACCTTATGGGCCAGGCTGGTCTTGAACTCCTGGCCTCAAGGGATTTGCCTGCCTCGGCCTCCCAAAGTGCTGGGATTATAGGCGTGAGCCACCACACCCAGCTCAGGCCTTTGGACTTTCTGTCCCCACTGCCCGGAACCCTATTTCGTGGCTTTTTGCTGGATCCTTCTCTCACTTGAGCCTCAACTTCAGAACGATCTCACCTGACCCGCCATCCAAAGGAAGCGCTCCCTGCAAGCCCCTTTTTATTATATTCCAGTGCTTTTACTACCTGAAACATCTTGTTTATCTATTTGTTTTCTTTTTAACTTATTTAATTTTAAAATATTTATTTATTTATTTTTGAGACAGAGTCTCACTCTGTTGCCCAGGCTGGAGTGCAGTGGCGTGATTTTGGCTCATTGCAACCTCCCCCTCCCCAGTTCAAGTGATTCTCGTGGCTCAGCCTCCCAAGTAGCTGAGGTCAGATCCCTCAGATGTTCACAGCTGGGAACCCGTTCTTCAACCTTGGGCTCCAGAAAGAGGACCAAGGGGAACATTTCAGGACAGATTGTCAGGGTGGCATGGTGTCCTGGAGAGAACCCCGCGTGCAGGAGGGCTCCGCTTTGCGCAGCTGTTTCTGTGGATCATGCTGGCCAGGAGGTGGGAAGGTGCAAGGAATTGTGTTCTTATCCTGTTTCCTTGGATATTTGATGAATGACTTAGATGTGGACACAGAAGTCATGCCTCAGGATTCTGGATGAGTCAAGAGGGATTGGTCACAGTCCATCACTGGATGATGCTACCGCAGCTTCCCTCTCTGTGTCTAGGCCATCTCACCTGCCCCCCGGCTCCACATCTGACCGTAGCCTGCTGACTCCACAGATCTGTCCCCAGCTCTCCGACTGGGGAGTTTGCCCCTGGCAGTCTTTATGTGGATGTTCATTAAGCAGCTGAGATTCATCTGGTCTAAAATGCGGCTCTGGCTTTCTTATCCCACCAGAAATCTCTTCCTTCCACGTCTCAGTAAATTCCCACCACCACTCCCATCTCCCAAGCCCAAACCTGGCTGTCGTCCTCACTTCCTCCTGCACCGTCCCCCAGGGGTCCCTCTGATCTAAGTATGTCTGGATTCTATTGCTCTCCAGTGGCGTCTCCTTCTGGGTCAAGCCACTGTCATTGGTGGCACCTGTTTCTTCCCCTGCCCCCCACTCCTCTTCGTCCCTGCTTCTCCGCAGTCCTTCCACACCGCAGCCAGCAGCATAGTTGTGGATGAAAATCACATCCCACACTCCCTCACCTAAAATCCTCCCGGGCTGCCGTAGGTGCCAGTCCTTGTTCTGAAGGCTCTGCAAAACCCAGCCCAGTTGAACTCTTCGACTTGCTCGTGCCACACCCTCCCCTCCACGCCCACCACCCCCTGCTCCAGCTGTAGTGGCCAGTTCTGGAAGACTTGAGTCCCTTTCCCACGAGATCCCCAGCACCTCGGGTAATTTCTGGCACTTTAATCAGGCTCTATAGATACTGGTGGGATAAATGAATCTACCTCAGACTGAGTGACAGAGACAAAACATCAAATCAAAGCTAACAAGAAAGCTCACGCCTGTAATCCTGGCACTTTGGGAGGTCAAGGCGGGCAGATCACCTGAGGTCAGGGGTTCAGGACCAGCCTGGCTAATGTGGCAAAAAACTGTCTCTACTAAAAATACAAAAACTTAGCCAGGCGTAGTGGCAGGCCCCTGTAATCCCAGCTACTCAGGAGGCTGAGGCAGGAGAATCGCTTGAACCTGGGAGGTGGGGGTTGCAGCCAGCAGAGATCGCGCCACTGCACTCCAGCCTGGGTGACAGAGCAAGACTCTGTCTTAAAAAAAAAACAAAAAAACAAAAAAAAATCCAATAAGATATGAGAGCCAATTATGTTCACAAGATGAAATTACCAAGGATAATTGTGAATTCCTTCATTTAGATCAGGAAATTCATGTTCCTGTACAGGCAGGGAGAACCTGACTTACTGTGAAAAATCCCTGGAGGGCTGGCAGCCAATGAGTTCAGTGATGTGGCCACCAAAAATCTGCCTTGGGGTGAGAGTGGGGGAGCTTGAAATACTTTTAGGCTAAGCAAATAGGAGCTCGGTGCCCAGAACATTCTTCTACAGCTCGACCTGCCAGGCCCTGTCTGTAGCATCTTGTTTTTGTTTTTTGGGGGTTTTTTTTTGGAGATGGAGTATCGCTCTGTTGCCCAGGCTGAAGTGCAGTGGTGTGATCTTAGCTCACTGCGACTTCTGCCTCCTGGGTTCAAGTGATTCTCCTGCCTCAGCCTCCCAAGTAGCTGGGATTACAGGCGAGAGCCACCACGCCTGGCTAATTTTTGTATTTTTAGTAGAGATGGGGTTTCACCATGTTGGCCAGGCTGGACTCGAACTCCTGACCTCAGGTGATCTACCCGCCTTGGCCTCCCAAAGTGCTGCCCTGGAACATCTTGTTAGCTTGGAGTATCACACTGTGGCAAAAGGGTCTAAAAACTGTATCACGGGGAGAACCGTGAGTGGTTTGGGGAATGCCTGGGTTGAAGAGACGCCTTAGGGCCTGATGGGGCCGCCATCCAGTGGTCCTGTGACTCCTCTGTGTGCCTCTAGGTGGCAGCACAGAGATCGATCCGAGTTTGACTCAGAGGCAGGTCCACTTCCAAGGAAAGAACTTTTCTTTCCTTCTTTTTTTTTTTTTTTTTTTTTGGAGACAGAGTTTCGCTCTTGCTGTCCAGGCTGGAGTGCAGTGGTGCCATCTCGTCCCACTGCAAAAACTCTGCCTCCCAGGTTCAAGCGAGGCCTCAGCCTCCCGAGTAGCTGGGATTACAGGCATATGCCACCACGCCCGGCTAATTTTTATATTTTTAGTACAGACAGGATTTCACCATGTTGATCAGGCTGGTCTCGAACTCCTGACTTCAAGTGATCCACCTGCCTCGGCCTCTCAAAGTGCTGGGATTACAGGCATGAGCCACCGTGCCCGGTCAGGGAAAGAACTTTTTGAACACTAGAAGTTTCTAAAAATGGAAGTGCAGCTGCAGTAATGAAAATAGATGTTTTTAGCTGTAAGCGGCCAAAAACTCAGCTCAAACTGCTGTAAGTTAAAAAAGAAAAAAGGCAGAGGGGGTTTATTGGCTGGTGAAACTAAAGAGTCCAGGGATAGACTCTAGCTTCAGGCATGGCTGGATCCAGGGAATCAAAGTTCGTCCTCAGGACCCAGGCTTGTACTGTCTGCTTTAGCCCCGCTTTCCTCTGTGTTGGTCTCTTCTCAGGTTCTGCCCCTAAAGACAGCAAACAGTTGCTAGCAGCTCTAGGTAGACAGTCCGTCATTTCTGCTACCCCAAGAAGTAGTCCCAGAGAAGCCTAGATGTCAAAACCCATTGGACTGACTTGATAGTCATATGGAACCCTATAGTCAGGGAGATAACATGCAGTGATTGGCTAGGCCTAAGTCTCATTCCCACCTCCAAGCCAATCCCCATGGCCCGGGCAAACTCAGGCTCCTGATTGGCTGTGTCTGAGTCTCAGGCTATCCAGGTAGCTAGGAGTGAAGTCAGCTTATCAGAACCACTTGGACTGAGTGTGTTGAGTTTTTGAAAAGTCCCCAGCTCCCAGATTTAAAAAAAACAAAAACATAAAGTTACCAGCACCCAGGAGCCTCCCATGCACCCTTCTAGTCACTCTCCCCCAAACCTGGGGTAACCCCTATTTCTTCTTTTGCCACCATAGATTTATTAATTCTGCCTCTGTTTGTTTCTTTGTACAGCTGGAATCATGAGCACCTATTTTTTTTTGGGCAGCTTCTTTTGCCCAGCTTTATGTGTGTGAGAGTCATTGGTACTGTTGTGTGGACTTGTAGACTGTTCATTCTCATTGCTATATAACATTCTGCTCAGAGAGAGTGCCACACATTATTTTGCCATTCCCCATTCTGTTGATGTGCATTTGGGAAGTTTCCACTTCGGAGCCATCATGAATAGTGATGCCATAGACACTCTTGCCTGTATCTTTTGATAAATATACATGTATTTGCATTTCTCTGCAGTGTATACTTAGGAGCGGAATTGCTGGGTCCTAGGGCATAGGCATGTTCAACTTTAGTAGATACTGCCGAACGGTTTTCCAAAGTGGTTGTTCTGGTTTGCATTCTTGGGACATTTCCGAAGTCCCTGTACTCACTGGCATCTCTGTCCCATATATACTGGAGAGCTATGGTTCTGGGCTTCATTCAGGGAAGAGTCAGGGCTGGTTGGCCACTGTGCTAGAGAGAGGTTCTTGGCCCAGACAGAGGGAAGGCACTTCTACTTTCTCCTGTCCTGTCTCAGTGGTGACAGGACCTGGCATTTGATGTCCTGTACAGACCAGTCTGAGACTTTCTCTATTAGGAATGAGGTTTTCTGTGAAAGTATTTCCCTATATCCCATTTAGGTAAGGTGTAGTTGAAGACTTCATTTCCAGAGTGCTAAGAGGCAGGAGAGTGAGGGGTGTATTTTCCTGGAACCCAGGCTGAGGGTTGGAGTCCCTGGGAGCTCATGCCTCATGTGTTCATCTTGGGCCTCACCAGACTGAGTGGCCAAAGCTGCCCCTGACTTTCCAAGCATGGTCAAAGCCCATTTCATATCGTAAGTGGATTCTCCAGGATTCCTGACTCTCTCCCAAGTCGTTTTTTTGTTTCGTTTTGTTTTTGAGACACGGGTTCACTCTTGCCCAGGCTGGAGTGCAGTGGCACGATCTCAGCTAACTGCAACCTCCACTTCCCTGGCTCAAGCAATCCTCCAGCCTCAGCCTCCCTAGTAGCTGGGACTACAGGCGTGAGCCACCATGCCCGGCTAATTTTTATATTTTGTGTAGAGACAGGGTTTTGCCATGTTTCACAGGCTGGTCACCAACGCCTGAGCTGAAAGTGATCCACCTGCCTCAGCCTCCCAAAGTGCTGGGATTACAGGTGTGAGCCACCACGCCCAGCCGATCCCCCAAGTTTTGAAACAAAGGAAGACTTTGGTCTGGCCATTCTCAGCAAGAGGAACCCAAAGTAGGATGTGGTTTTGCAATCAGAGGAAGTGGTGATCAGCAGTGGCAGCGCCTAGAGATGTGCAGCTCTCGCTCCTCAGGGCAGCTGGGGTCCAGCTGATGGTGAGGCCTGGGCCCAGTCAGTGCTGCCACCCAAAGAACACCTGCCTTAAACCAAATATTTCTTTTCAACTATTTTTACAAGTCTTTTAAATCCAAGAGAATGTGATCTTTAAGTAGAGAAGTCTTTTCTTAAATAATAAAAATCATAAATCATAAAGACAAAGATTGATAATTTGACTGCATCAACAATAAAAACTTCTACTCACCAGGCTGGGCGTGATGGCTCATGCTTGTAATGCCAGCACGTTGGGAGACTGAGGCCAGTGGATCACTTGAGTTTGGGACTAGTCCCTATTAAAAACATATATTTTTAAAAAGTCTCTGTTAAAAATACACACACACACACACAAAAAGGGGTGTAGTGGCACATGCCTGTAGTCCCAGCTACTTGGGAGCCTGAGGTTGGGAGGACCACCTGAGCCCGGGAGGTTGAGGCTGCAGTGAGCTATGATTGCGCCACTGCACTCCAGCCTGGATGACAGAGTGAGACTCTGTCTCCTAAAACAAAACAAAACAAAACAGCAACAACAAAAAACCTTCTGCTCACCAAAAACACACCATAAGCAAAGCAAAAAAGTGACTCATTAGAAAATATTTCCCACTCATTCAGTCAACAAAGGAATGGAATCTAGAATACATAAAGAAATCCTACAAACCATTAAAAAAAATAAGTAACCCCACAGGAAAATGGGCCAAGGTTATAGTAAGTAGGCTATTTGCAGAAAATAAAGGTTTTATGGAAAATCAGGGAAATGCAAATTAAAACAAGAGATAATTTCATTCGCATCAGATTGGCAAAAAGGAGTAAATTTGACAATACCAAGTATTGACGAAGATCTAGAGATTGATCACCATACCACGGTTCTGGGATTGCTGACAGGCACCACCGTCTTAGGGACAATGCGGTGATATTTAGTAAAGTTAATGATGTGGTTATACCTATCATAGGTGATGCCACATGTGACTCTTGAGACTTGAAATGTGGGTAGTGTGAGGAATGGAATTTTAAAACGTTTAATTTAATTTAAAATTGCTGTATGGTTCATTTATTAGATTTTTTTTTTTTTTCTATTTTTGGTAGAGAGAGTTTTGCCATGTTGCTCAGGCTGGTCTCAAACTCAAGCAATCCACCTGCTTTGGCCTCCCAAAGTGCTGGGATTACAGGCATGAACCACTACGCCCAGCCTTAAGTGTGTTTAGAACAAACTGGATCTGGCTAGGAGCTCACACCTGTAATGCCAGCACTTAAGACAGGCCGAGGTAGGAGGATCACTTGAGCCCAGGAGTTTGAGACCAACCTGGGCAACATAGCAAGACCCTGTATCAAAAAAAAAATTTAGCAGGGCATGGTGGCGCAAGCTTGTAGTCCCACCTACTCAGGAGGCTGAGGCTGGAGGATCGCTTGAGCCCAGGAGTTGGAGTGTTCAGTGAGCTACGATTGGGCCACTGTACTCCAGCCTGGGCAACAGAGTGAGACCCTGTCTCAACAGAAAAGGAAAAAAAAAAAGAAAACAACCCGGGTCTGTGAACCTGTAGATTGTATAAAATCTACACTCAGATCAAGTATTTCTGATGATAGATAATCTAGAAATGAAATTGCACTACACTCCAAATTTAAAACGCACACCAGATTTCAAAGACTCGATACCAAAATAAATGTCAAAATATCTCGTTAGTAATTTTCTCTATTGATTATGTGTTAAAATGACTATCTTTTGGATATATTGGGTTAAATAAAATACATAATGAAGCTTCATTTTATCTGTGCCTTTTCACTCTTTTTTTTTTTTAATTTCTTTTTCTTTTTCCTTTTTTTTTTTCTTTTTTTGAGACACGATCTTGCTGTGTTGCCAAGCTGGCGTGCAGTGAGCCATCATAGCATCTCAAACTCCCAGGCTCAAGTGAGCCTTCCACCTCAGCTTCCAAGTAGCTGGGACTACAGGCACACTCCACCATGCTTGGCTAATTTTTAATTTTTTTTTTTGTAGAGATGGACTCTCACTATGTTGCCCAGGCTAGTCTCTAACTCCTGGCCTTAAGTGATCCTCCTACCTTGGCCTCCCAAAGCACTGGGATGACAGGCATGAGCCACCTTGAGCCCAGCCTTTTCACTCTTTTTAAAATGGCTTCTGGTAAGCTGGACATTACATATGTGGTTCCCGTCGTCTTTTTCTTGGGCAACACTCAGCACTCTTAGATAAACACAGGGCGATGTATTCAAGAACATACACGGTAGCATCGTTAAAAGTAACCAAGAGTCGGCTGGGCGCGGTGGCTTAAGCCTGTAATCCCAGCACTTTGGGAGGCTGAGACGGGTGGATCACGAGGTCAGGAGATCGAGACCATCCTGGCTAACACGTGAAACCCCATCTCTACTAAAAAAAAAATACAAAAAAACTAGTTGGGGGAGGTGGCGGGCACCTGTAGTCCCAGCTACTCGGGAGGCTGAGGCAGGAGAATGGCGTGAACCCGGAAGGCGGAGCTTGCAGTGAGCTGAGATCCGGCCACTGCACTCCAGCCCGGGCGACAGAGCAAGACTCCATCTCAAAAAAAAAAGTAACCAAGAGAAGTAGAAACCAGCCTTCATCTTCATCAACAAGAAAGAGGGTAAATAAATTGTGGGTTTTGTTGTTGTTGTTGTTGTTTTTTCTTGAGTGTTACATTTTTCCTTTTTTTTCATGTAACTTTTAAGTTCAGGGGTACCTTGCAGGTTTGTTATATAGGTAAACTTGTGGCATGGGGATTTGTCATACAGATTATGTCATCACCCAGGTATTAAGCCTAGTACCTGTGAGTTATTCTTCCTGATCCTCTCCTGACTCCCACCCTCCACCCTCAGGCCCCAGTGTGTGCTGTTCCCCTCTGTGTGTCCATGTATTCTCATCATTTAGCTCCCACTTATAGGTGAGAACATATGGTGTTTGGTTTTCTGTTACTACATTAGTTGGCTGAGGATAATGGCCTCCAGCTCCATCCATGTTCTTGCAAAGGACATGATCTCTTCTAATTGTGGCTTCTTTACACAATGAAATATTGTGCAAGAGATAAAACAAATGAACTAAAGCCACGTGTGTCTGCCTGGGTAAATCTAAAGAACAGCACAGTGAGGGTCGGGTGTGGTGGCTCACACCTGTAATCCCAGAACTTTGGGAGGCCAAAGCAGGTGGATCATGAGGTCAGGAGATCGAGACCATCCTGGCTAACACAGTGAAACCCCATCTCTACTAAAAATATCAAAAAATTAGCTGGTGTGGTGGCAGGTGCCTGTAGTCCCAGCTACTCGAGAGACTGAGGCAGGAGAATGGTGTGAACCCTGGAGGCAGAGCTTGCAGTGAGCTGAGACCGTGCCACTGCACTCCAGCCTGGATGACAGAGCGAGACTTCATCTCCAAAAAAAAAAGGGCCGGGTGCAGTGGCTCACTCCTGTAATCCCAGCACTTTGGGAGGCTGAGGCAGGCAGATCACAAGGTCAGGATATTAGGACCATCCTGGCTAACACCATGCAACCCCTGTCTCTACTAAAAAATACAAAAATTAGCTGGTGTGGTGGCGGGCACCTGTAGTCCCAGCTACTCGGGAAGCTGAGGCAGGAGAATGGTGTGAACCTGGGAGGCAGGGCTTGCAGTGAGCCGAGAGCCCTCCACTGGACTCCAGCCTGGACAACAGAGCAAGACTCCATCTCAAAAAAAAAAAAAAACACACACACACACAGTTAGTGACCAAAGCAGGTCGCAGAAGACACTGTGTGTACATGCAGACTTTTGTTTGTTTGAGACAGAGTCTTACTCTGTCATCCAGGCTGGAGTGCAGTGGCACAATCTCTGCTCACTGCAACCTCTGCCTCCTGGGTGGGTTCAAGCGATTCTCATTCCTCAGCCTCCCGAGTAGCTGGGATTACAGGCATGGACCACCGCACCCAGCTAATTTTTGTATTTTTAGTAGAGACAGGATTTTGCCATGTTGGCCAGGCTGGTCTCAAACTCCTGGCCTCAAGTCATCTGCCCGTGTCAGCCTCCCAAAGTGCTGGAACTGCAGGTGTAAGCCACCATGCCTGACCGTATGCAGAGTTAAAGCACACAGTAGTACCGGGAATTGGATGTGGATACATGTTGGTATAATAAAAATATAAAAACATGCATGGAGGCCGGGCCCAATAGCTCATGCCTGTCATCCCAGCACTTTGGGAGCCCAAGGCAGGTGGATCACTTGATGTCAGGAGTTTGAGACCATCCTGGCCAACATGGTGAAACCCTGTCTCTACTAAAAATCCAAAATTAGGGCCGGGCGCGGTGGCTCACGCCTGTAATCCCAGCCCTTTGGGAGGCCAAGGCGGGCGGATCACGAGGTCAGGAGATTGAGACCATCCTGGCTAACACGGTGAAACCCCGTCTCTACTAAAAATACAAAACATTAGCCAGGCGTGGTGGTGGGCGCCTGTAGTCCCAGCTACTCGGAGGCTGAGGCAGGAGAATGGTGTGAACCTGGGAGGCGGAGCTTGCAGTGAGCCGAGATTGCACCACTGCACTCCAGCCTGGGCAACAGAGCGAGACTCTGTCTCAAAAAAAAAAAAAAAAAAATTAGTTGGACGTGGTGGCAGGTGCCTGTAATCCTAGCTACTTGGGAGGCTGAGGCAGGAGAATCACTTGAGCCCAAGAGCTGAGATTGCGCCACTGCACTCCAGTCTGGGCTACAGAGCAAGACTCTGTTTCAACAAAACAAAACGAAAAACATGTATGGAAATGATAATCAGACTCCAGGTACTGCTAACCTGCAGTGGAGTAGGCTAGAGGTGGGGAAGGGAGAAGGGGACCTGGAAGAGGGGGTTCACCAGGTCCTTTGTGTTTGTAACATTTTGTTACTGGGGGTGGGTATGACTGGAGGGTTTGGTATGAAATATATATATTTTTTGAAACGGAGTTTCACTCTTGTTGCCTAGGCTGGAGTGCAGTGGTATGATCTCGGCTCACTGCAACCTCCGACTCCTGGGTTCAAGCGATTCTCCTGTGTCAGCCTCCTGGGTAGCTAGGATTACAGGCATGCACCACCATGCCCGGCTAATTTTTATATTTTTAGTAGAGACAGGGTTTCATCATATTGGTCAGGCTGGTCTTGAACTCATGACCTTAGGTGATCTGCCTGCCTGGGCCTCCCAAAGTGCTGGGATTACAGGCATGAGCCACTGCACCCAGCCTGATTGGAATATTTTAACCAATTATTAGATGACCAAAGCCATTTTTAAGCCTTTTAGTTTCTGGTCAGAAAGTTTCAAAGAGGCTGGGTGTGGTGGCTTATGCCTGTAATCCCAGTACTTTGGAAGGTCAGAGTGAGAAGATCCCTTGAACCCAGGAGTTCAAGACCAGCCTGGGCAATATAGTGAGACTGTCTCTACAAAACATTTAAAAATTAGCCAGGTTTAGTGGTGCGCACCCGTAGGCCCAGCTACTTGGGAGGGTGAGATGGGAACATCGCTTGAACCTAGGAATTTCTGTTACAGTGAGCTATGATGGCACCACTGTACTCCAGTTGGCACAACAAATTGAGATCCTGTTTCAAAAAAAAAAATATTTCACAGCTGGGCATGGTGGCTCACGCCTGTGATCCCAGAACTTTGGGCGGCTGAGGTAGGCGGATCACTTGAAGTCAGGAGTTCAAGACCAGTCTGGCCGACATGGTGAAACCTTGTCTCTACGAAAGTATAAAAATTACCCAGATGTGGTAACATATGCCTGTAATTCCAGCTACTTGGGAGGCTGAGGCAGGAGAATCTCTGGAACCAGGAGGCAGAGATTGCAGTGAGCCCAGGTAGTGCCACTGCACTACAGCCTGGGTGACAGAGCAAGACTCCGGCTTAATCAATCAATCAATCAGTCAATAAAAATATATTTCTAAGAACTGCAGCCTTCGGCCTCTCAGGTCTCAGGGTCCCTGACCAGCTGTCCTGCCGTCTCCCTTCTGTGCCAGCTGGTGGCCATGACTGGGTTTCGTGGATGTGTATGTTCCTGAGGAAAGATGGTTTGCTGCGAGTGCTGCTGTGGGGAGGACATGCAGTGTCTGCCTGGGAGAAGAGGCAGCTGGGGCCATGGCCCGGAGTGGTAGGAGCCACAAGCCACCCTGGGCAGGACGAGGCCCTGAGAGAGGCGAGCTTTTTGTGCCCGCAGGTCGGGAACTCACTGCTGAGCTTCCTGCCGTCCAAGGACCCCACTGTTTTCCAGAGAGTCCCTTCCAAAGGCCTCACCCAGCCCAGCTGAGGTAGCTCACTTTGCCATTTCTTCATTTTTAGGACCACTGGCATCTGGGAAGTAACAACGCAGGATGCCCCCTGGGGTGGACTGCCCCATGGAATTCTGGACCAAGGAGGAGAATCAGAGCGTCGTGGTTGACTTCCTGCTGCCCACAGGGGTCTACCTGAACTTCCCTGTGTCCCGCAATGCCAACCTCAGCACCATCAAGCAGGTACAGCCTCCATCTGGTCCTCAGACCTTGGTGCTCAGAGAGAGAGAGAGAGAGACAGACGGACAGACAGATGGACAGATGCATTGCTTTTCAGACTTGGGATCCTCAGATGAGAATTTTAAAAGATAAATAATGGGGTTTGTGTGTGTGTGTGTGTGTGTTTTGAGACAGAGTTGCGCTCTTATTGCCCAAGCTGGTGTGCAATGGCGCAATCTCGGCTCACCGCAACCTCCAACTCCTGGGTTCAAGCGATTCTTCGACCTCAGCCTCCTGAGTAGCTGGGATTACAGGCGTGCGCCACCATGCCCGGCTAATTTTGTATTTTTAGTAGAAACGGGGTTTCTCCATGTTGGTCAGGCTGGTCTCAAACTCCCAACCTCAGGTGATCCTCCCGCCTGGGCCTCCCAAAGTGCTGAGATTACAGGCGTGAGCCACCGCGCCCGGCCAATAATGGTGTTTTTTGTTTTTGTTTTTGTTTTTGAGATGGTCTCGCTCTGTCACCCAGGCTGGAGTGCAGTGGCATGATCTCAGCTGACTGCAACCTCCGCCTCCCAGGCTCAAGCAATTCTCGTGCCTCAGCCTCCTGAGTAGCTGGGACTACAGGCACGTGCCATTACACCCAGCTAATTTTTTTTTTTTTTTTGTATTTTTTGTAGAGATGGGGTTTCACCATGTTGCCCAGGCTAGAATGTGCCATCATATTTGAAACCACACTCCATCCTAAGGCTGCCTAAGTGGTTTACAGGTCTTTTGTCTTTAAAGCTGTTGCCATAGTAAACAACATCTTTTTTTTTTTTTTTTTTAAGATGGAGTCTTGCTCTGTCGCCCAGGCTGGAGTGCAGTGGCGCGATCTCGGTTCACTGCAAGCTCCGCCTCCTGGGTTCACGCCATTCTCCTGCCTCAGCCTCCCGAGTAGCTGGGACTGTAGGCTAATTGTAAACAACATCTTTGGAAAGAGATTTTGGTTTGTTGAATACTCTTCAGGATGGACTACTGAGTCAAAGGATAAAATATGTGGATGATATTTGGTGGATATTGTCTTGTGACCAAAAGGGCTTGTGCCCTTACTGAGCATGGGACTTGAGAGATCAAGCGTTAGGCTGTGGGAGGGCAGGACCTTATCCCAGAATTTTATTTTATTTTTATTTTTTGAGACAGGGTTTCACTCTGTTGCCCAGGCTGGAGTGCGGTGGTGCGATCTCGGCTCACTGCAACCAACCTCTGCCTCCCGGGTTCAAGCGATTTTCCTGCTTCAGCCTCCCAAGTAGCTGGGACTACAGGCACGTGCCACCATGCCCAGCTGATTTTTGTATTTTTAGTAGAAACGGGATTTCACTATGTTGGCCAGGCTGGTCTCAAACTCCTGACGTCAAGTGATCTGCCCGCCTCGGCCTCCCGAAGTGCTGGGATTACAGCTGTGAGCCATTGCACCTGGCCCTTATCCCAGAATTTTAAAAGCTATAATTGGGAGCAGGGAAAACAAACGAAAGAAGTAATGGATCATCTTTGAGAGTTTTTTCTTCTTCTCTTCCTGGGAGATGTCTTTAAAAATTAAGTTTCTTTTTCCTTCCATTGGAAGAATAATATGGACACATTACAATTTAGGAAAAGGCTGGGCATAGTGGCTCATGCCTGTAATCCCAGAACTTTTGGAGGCTAAGGCAGGAGAATTGCTTGAGCCCAGGAGTTCAAGACCAGCCTGGGCAACATGGCAAAACCCTGCCTCTACAGAAAATAAAAAATAAAAAAATTAGCCAGGGCCAAGCATGGTGGCTCACGTCTCTTATCAGCACTTTGGGAGGTGGAGGCGGGTAGGTCACCTGAGGTCAGGAGTTTGAGACCATCCTGGCCAACATAGTGAATCCCCATCTCTACTAAAAATACAAAAAATTAGCCAGGCATGGTGGTGGATGCCTGTAATCCCAGCTATTCAGGAGGCTGAGGCAGGAGAATTGCTTGAACCTGGGAGGTGGAGGTTGCAGTGAACCGAGATCAGGCCATTGCATTCCAGCCTGGGCAACAAGAGCAAAACAATATCTCAAAAAAAAAAAAAAAATTAGCCTGTGTGGTGGCATGTGCCTGTAATCCTAGCTACTCAGGAGGCTGAGGCAGGAGGATCACTTGAGCCTGGGAGTTTGAGGCTGCAGTGAGCCATGATCCGCCACTGCACTCTAGCCTGAGTGACAGAGTGAAACCCCGTCTGTAAAATACATAAATAAATAAACAAAAATGAACACAAATAAAAAATAAAATGTAGGAAAAGAAAAAAAGTGGAAAAAGGAAAAAAATTACCTCTGATCCAGCCATATGAGACAACCACGGTGAATACTTTGGCTATTGCCTGTTTTCTCCTCTATGTACAGTGTTTTTTGTGATAGTTCTGATTATGACCTTTCGTATCTTTTTTTTCTGAGTTAACGATATAACATCTTATTCACGTTATTAACTTTATATAGATACCATTGTATTTTATTTTGCTTGAGAAGGATCTCACTTTGTTGCCCAGGCTGGAATGCAGTGGTGTAATCCTAGCTCCTCTGCAGCCTCGACCTCCTGGGCTCAAGCCATCTTCCCATCTTAGCCTGCTGAGTAGCTGAGACTACAGGCATACACCACCACGCCTGGCTAATTTTATTTAGTTATTTATTTTTGTAGCAGTAGGACCTTGCCATGTTGCCCAAGCTACAGATATCATTTTAGTTTTTTATTTTTATACTTTTTTTTTTTTTGAGACAGGGTCTTGCTCTGTCATCTGGGCTGTAGTGCAGTGGCATGATCACAGCTCAAGGCAGCCTCAACCTCCTGGGCTCAAATGATTGCCCCACCTCAGCCTCCTGAGTAGCTGGGACTGCAGGTGCATGCCACCATAACCAGCTAATTTTTTTATTTTTTGTAGAGATGGAGTCTTATTATGTTGCCCAGGCTGGCCGTGATCTCCTGTGCTCAAGTGATCCTCCCATCTCAGCCTCCCAAAGTGCTGGGATTACAGGAGTGAGCCACCGCACCTGACCTAGAGGTCATTTTAAATTAGTCTTATTTTTCCACTTACAGAGCTGTGCCTGTGGGTTATTAAAATGCAAACAGTGCAGAGGCATAGCATATACATCTCGATTTGGTCCCGATTCTTCGTATTTGTATTTATCCCCAGGGGCCAGATAGTAAATATTTTAGCTGGCTGGCTCTGTTATCTGTTGTGATGATTCAGTCCTGCCACCACAGGACAGGAGCAGCCCTGGGTGATATGTAAATGAAGGGGCGTGGCTTTGTGGGGTTAACCAGGTAGCAGGTGGATTTGACCAGGAAAAGGGTGGTTTGCTAACCCCTGGCCTATGTTAATCAGTATGTTTATTAGGGTTTTTGTGTGTTTTTTGGTTTGTTTTTTTTTTTGAGACGAGTCTCGCTCTGTCGCCCAGGCTAGAGTGCAGTGGCTGGATCTCAGCTCACTGGCTCACTACAAGCTCCGCCTCCCGGGTTTACGTCATTCTCCTGCCTCAGCCCCCCGAGTAGCTGGGACTACAGGCACCTGCCACCTCGCCCAGCTAGTTTTTTTGTATTTTTTAGTAGAGACGGGGTTTCACCGTGTTAGCCAGGATGGTCTCGATCTCCTGACTTTGTGATCCGCCCGTCTCGGCCTCCCAAAGTGCTGGGATTACAGGTGTGAGCCACCGCGCCCGTCCTGTTTTGTGTTTTAATGGAAATGGGCTTGACTCACACCTGCTGCTCTAGATCTTGGGGTTTTCCCCTCACTTAATGACACACCTTGGACCCCTCCAGGCCAGCACATAGAGCAGCACATAGACAGTCCCTAGACTGTCACAGCTTGGCGCCATCCCACTGCTTGACAGACCATAGTTAGCCGTTGCCCTTGGTAGGAACACTGGGAACTTCCCTCCTTTCTCATCTTTGTGACTCAGTGAACACCTTTCAACTGCTTGTTGCTTGGGAGAGCTGGAGGCCCGTCACCCCAGGGCACACACTCCATGGAGAATTCTCTTTGGGCCCCCTTGCTGTGTTAAATATTTTTGAGTTCGTTACCAACATTTAAAAATCAGGGTTGTCAGGCGCGGTGGCTCATACCCGTAATCCCAGCACTTTGGGAGGCCGAGGCGGGTGGATCACCTGACGTCAGGAGTTTGAGACCAGCCTGGCCAACACAGTGAAACCCCATCTCTACTAAAAAGAAATACAAAAAATTTAGCCAGGCATGGTGGTGCCTGCCTATAATCCCAGCTATTCGGGAGGCTGAGGCAAGAGAATCACTTGAACCTGGGAAGCAGAGGTTGCAGTGAGCCAAGATTGTGCCACTGCACTCCAGCCTGGGCGACAGAGTGGGACTCCATCTCAAAAATAAAATAAATAGGTGAAGAACCCCAGGATAGTTAGCTGGGCTGCGTGAAGGTCATGGCACCCATCTCTGGAGTGACCTAGGGTAGTCCTGCGCTCTGGGAGGGAAGCCTGTGGGACGTGGTGCCAGCCCCAGATCTCAGCACCTCCCAGCTGCCCCCACAGAAGGGCAGCAGTGGAGAAGCCTGTCCACCCATGATCAGCACCCGGGGGGCTGCAGAGAGCACAGATCTTGGGGTCTGCCTCTGCCCTCTGGGAGGTTTGGACCCCCCAGGCTGGAGGCCAGCTCTCCATCCACCCTCAGCCTCCCACCTCTCAGTGGCTGCCTTGGGTGGAGGGGCTTACCAGTGACTGTCCCCCCAGCTGCTGTGGCACCGCGCCCAGTATGAGCCACTCTTCCACATGCTCAGTGGCCCCGAGGCCTATGTGTTCACCTGCATCAACCAGACGGCGGAGCAGCAGGAGCTGGAGGATGAGCAACGGCGTCTGTGCGACGTGCAGCCCTTCCTGCCCGTCCTGCGCCTGGTGGCCCGCGAGGGCGACCGCGTGAAGAAGCTCATCAACTCGCAGATCAGCCTCCTCATCGGCAAAGGTAGCCCTGCCGGGTGGGCCGTGTGGCCGGGCTGGCCCTGCCTGCCCTGCCCGCTGACCCAGCCCTCCCCGCCCCACAGGCCTCCACGAGTTTGACTCCTTGTGTGACCCAGAAGTGAACGACTTTCGTGCCAAGATGTGCCAGTTCTGCGAGGAGGCGGCCGCCCGCCGGCAGCAGCTGGGCTGGGAGGCCTGGTTGCAGTACAGCTTCCCCCTGCAGCTGGAGCCCTCCGCTCGAACCTGGGGGCCTGGCACCCTGCGGCTCCCAAACCGGGCCCTCCTGGTCAACGTCAAGTTTGAGGGCAGCGAGGTGAGCCCGTTCGTAGCCTGCGGCATCCAGGCTGCTCTGTCCATGGGGAGCACTTCCTCCGTGAAACTCCTCAGTCATCCGCAGGCCCCCCTCCCCCAGTGGCATCAGATGGTGTTTGCCAGGTGTCTGTGCATGTGTGGGGCTCAGCTGAACGTCCCCCCAGGCAAGCTCGACGTGGCAGGATGACCCAGTGGTGTGGGGCTTTGGGCATCAGTTCATTCTTTGAACAAATATTTCCCAGTGTCGTCCGTGAACTCCCCAGACCCTGTCCTTGGGGGCAAATAGGCAACCCTGCCCTGTGCCCCAGAACCCCGGGGGCCTCGAGGGCAGCAGACTCACCTCCCTCCTCCCCACAGGAGAGCTTCACCTTCCAGGTGTCCACCAAGGACGTGCCGCTGGCGCTGATGGCCTGTGCCCTGCGGAAGAAGGCCACGGTGTTCCGGCAGCCGCTGGTGGAGCAGCCGGAAGACTACACGCTGCAGGTGAACGGCAGGCATGAGTACCTGTACGGCAGCTACCCGCTCTGCCAGTTCCAGGTGAGGCCGCTGAGGCCCGCTGCACTCTGGGCTCCCGCCGCCCTGGACGGGTCCTGGGTGGGAGTTGGGGAGCTGACATTTGGGCGCATCTTGAGCCTGCTGAGCCAGGCCTTTGGGTCACCACCAGAGCATCCCCTGGTAGCGCTGGCCCTCTCTGAGAGCACAAGGAGGGGCTCCGTCTTCGGGAGGTGGAGGTGGGGCAGGAAAGACCAGCAGGAAGTCCTCCCCTCCCCCAAGGCCTGGGACAGGCAGTGGGCAGCTTGGGGGGTCCTGGGAATCCTGGTGTCCAGGGAGTGGTTGGGGCCGCCCCACCGGCCGCTCACCCTGCGCCCCGTCTCAGTACATCTGCAGCTGCCTGCACAGTGGGCTGACCCCTCACCTGACCATGGTCCATTCCTCCTCCATCCTCGCCATGCGGGATGAGCAGAGCAACCCTGCCCCCCAGGTCCAGAAACCACGTGCCAAGCCGCCTCCCATTCCTGCAAAGAAGGTGAGATGGCGCCTTCCGCCTCCCCTCCGAGCCACCCCTTCTTCTCGCCTGGCGTTCAACTCCAGGTGCTACTGGCCATGAGTCCAGGGGCCCTTGGTATGGAGGGCTGGGGCTTTGAGCTGGGGAAGCCAACACAGCTGACCAGCGTCCTGGGCCGGGAGCCTGTGGGACCGCTGTGGGTGGGGGGCAGCCCCATGCCTGGCTCACCGGCTGCCCTTCTCTGCAGAGCTCAGGGGTGTTGGGCCCCCCTGGGAAGCCCGCATGGCAGGTTTTCTGGTAAAGGAGAGCATTGTGGACAGGCCCAAGCCTGGCCGCAAACCTGTGACCCTCTCACCCACCCCGAGTGGTCACGGGCCTCACCATCGACCAGGGAGACAAGCTGTTCTTTGAGCCGTGTTAACAGCCCTGCCTCCCCGACCCCCAGCCCTTCTCTGTGTCCCTGTGGTCCCTGGAGCAGCCGTTCTGCATCGAGCTCATCCAGGGCAGCAAAGTGAACGCTGACGAGCGGATGAAGGTGGGGCTCCTGGGATAGGTGGGGGAGACACTGTTTTTTTGCACCAACAAGGTGGCTGTATCCCGGAGGGGCAGCAGAGGAAGGAGGGGGATCACATGAAAGCCACCTGACCACATTACCCAGCATCCCTGCCTGGGGCGCTGTGAGCGGCTTGAAAACAGGAAGTGGGAAGGGGGGCGGGCCAGCCTGCCCTGGAGGCCGATTCGTAGAAACATGGGCCAAGCAGCGTTCTGGGTATTTGGCTTTGGTGGAGGTTGTGAGGCCAGGTTCAGCCCAGGGATCTGGGACTGCAGAGCTGGGGGAGGGGCCGGGCATGGAAGAGGGGCTGGGTCCAGCTGGGCTGGGGGCTGTGGCGCTCCCTGGAGACACCAGGACGGTGCCTGCAGCCTGTGAGGGCTGCACCTGCCTCAACCCCTGGGGGCCGAGCCCACCTCCCTGTTGTCTTCACACTTTCACACACTCCATCACAACAGCCTGCAGGCATGGGTTTTATTGTCCTGTTTGCAGGACGCGATACCTGAGTCCTCAGGTTGGCTCTCCTGCCTGGAGCGTGTTTCACTGGGGAAACTGTATGAGCAGGGCAGGTCTGGGTTCCTCTGGCAGGAATCGAGGGCGATTGGATCAGAGGGACTTCCAGGGTGGTGGTGTCAGATGGAATTGGAGGGGGCCAGACATCAGGTGGCAAGAAAAGTCCTTCCCCACCCACATGGGCTCCTAGGAATCTGAGAAGTCCGGGGAGCCCTAGGATGTTAGAGCAAGGGTCCCTGGAGTTGCAGATCCCTGATGGGGAAACTGAAGCCTGGAGTGGGGAATGGACATGCCCCGAGGTCCCCAGAGTTGGGGGAGCTGAGACAAGGGCACCCGTGCCTAGCCCATGGTATCCTCCCTCACCCCAGGGCCACGCGTGCCCCTCAGGCCTTCCCTGTGCTGCACCACCTTCCTTTGCATGGGAAGTAGAGTTCAGACCCACCTGAGGACATGCAACAGGGAGATTGACACCTCCTTAAGGGGAGGGGAGAGGGGCTGGACCCCCTCACCCCTCACCCCTCACCCCTCATCCTGGCACCTTCTGCAGCTGGTGGTGCAGGCAGGGCTTTTCCACGGCAACGAGATGCTGTGCAAGACGGTGTCCAGCTCGGAGGTGAGCGTGTGCTCGGAACCTGTGTGGAAGCAGCGGCTGGAGTTCGACATCCACATCTGCGACCTGCCCCGCATGGCCCGTCTCTGCTTTGCACTGTACGCCGTGATCGAGAAAGCCAAGAAGGCCCGCTCCACCAAGAAGAAGTCCAAGAAGGCGGTGGGTCCCGGGGCCGGCGGGGAGGGGTGCAGGCCCTGGGAAGCCAGCGCAGCCCCTTGCTGGGCCACTCACCACTCTCCTCCCGGCAAGCACACAGCCTGGGGATGGGAGTCCTGGGATTGCTTGTGGACCCCAGCCTCCTCGTCCACCCCAGTCTGGCCACCAGCCCTGCTCGAGGGACACTCTGGGCTCCTGGGCTCCTATGCATGCTGCCTCAGAATATCTGGCCTGGGCTGTGGTCCTGCAGGAACCTGCAGGTAGTGCCCTGGGATGGAAGGACAAGCACAGTGTCATCCCTGGAGCAGAAAAGCCTGACTCAGTGGCTGGCCTGGAGGCACAGTGGCTGGGTGCTGAGTCATGGTCCCAGTATGTGGCTCCCCTTGGGGCTGATTCACTCTGAGCTGAGCTGGGCTGGGCTGGCCTCCGGGCTGTGCCGTCTGTTTGGGGATTTCTTAAGAAGCCAGGAGGGCCGGGCGTGGTGGCTCATGCCTGTAATCCCAGCACTCTGGGAGGCCAAGGCGGGTGGCTCACAAGGTCAGGAGTTTGAGACCAGCCTGGCCAATATGATGAAACCCCGTCTCTACTAAATATACAAAAAAAATTAGCCAGGCGTGGTGGTGCATGCCTACTTGGGAGGCTGAGGCATGAGAATTGCTTGAACCCAGGAGGCAGAGGTTGCAGTGAGCCGAGATCGCGCCACTACACTCCAGCCTGGGCGACAGAGCAAGACTCCGTCTCAAAAAAAAAAAAAAAAAAAAGCCTGAGTAGGGGTGAGGGTGGGAACAGGAGGGGGCAGCAGATGTCGGCTGGCTTCACCTCTGGAGCCCTCAGAGGAAAGAGGAAAAAGCGGCTCCTCTCCTTCCCCAAGCAGGGTCTCCCAGGGGTCTGGTGGGGAGACCTTAGCTGGGCTCTGGGTCTTCTCGGGTGGGGTGCCGGGGGAGGGCAGCGAAGTTGGGTCTAGAGGCCCCTGAGTGGCTGTCCTCACCTGCCCTGTCCTCCTGCAGGACTGCCCCATTGCCTGGGCCAACCTCATGCTGTTTGACTACAAGGACCAGCTTAAGACTGGGGAACGCTGTCTCTACATGTGGCCCTCCGTCCCAGGTCGGCCCAGGCCCGGGAGGGAGAGGCGTTGGGAATGTGAGGGTCCCAGAAATGCTGGTCTCCCCTCTACAACTTCCTCTGCCCCTGTGTTCAGATGAGAAGGGCGAGCTGCTGAACCCCACAGGCACTGTGCGTAGTAACCCCAACACGGATAGCGCCGCCGCCCTGCTCATCTGCCTGCCTGAGGTGGCCCCGCACCCCGTGTACTATCCCGCCCTGGAGAAGGTCAGTGGGGGCCCCGCCACGTGAGGCTGAGGGGCTGACGGGGAGCTCTCCTGGCCCTGCTCCTGGAGCTCTTCAGAGAGTGCTCCCTGGCCACGTTGGGGCCGGGCTACCAGGCATATCTGGGGTCTTCCCAGGGGCCATTTTGCCTGCAGGGACGCTGCGCAATCTGATGACATTTTCGATTGTCACAGCTGCTGGGAGGGATGCTCTTGGCATCTCGTGGGTGGAGGCCAGAGCTGCCGTGGATATGCCTCCATGCACGGGACAGCGCCCCCTCAAGGATGATCGGGGTGGCGACCCCCTGCCTGGGGGTCCTGCCTGGGCTGGTCCAGGCCCTGGGGGACGCTGAGTGCAGCTGTTTGTTGCAGATCTTGGAGCTGGGGCGGCACAGTGAGTGTGTACATGTCACCGAGGAGGAGGTGAGTGAGGTGGGGGTGTGGGGTGGGGGCACGGAGCCGGCATGGAGCCAGAGCCCTCACCCCTGCCCATACCCCTCAGCAGCTGCAGCTGCGGGAAATCCTGGAGCGGCGGGGGTCTGGGGAGCTGTATGAGCATGAGAAGGACCTGGTGTGGAAGCTGCGGCACGAAGTCCAGGAGCACTTTCCGGAGGCGCTAGCCCGGCTGCTGCTGGTCACCAAGTGGAACAAGCACGAGGATGTGGCCCAGGTGGGTGGGGAGGGGCACCTGAGGGTGAAGCTGGGGGCAGACCACAGCATCTGGCTACCCACCACCCTGACCCTGGCCAACCCTCACCCTGACCCTGGCCGGCCATCATCCTGACCCCAGCCATCCCTCACCCTGACCCCGGCCAACCCTCACCCTGACCCCGGCCAACCCTCACCCTGACCCTAGCCGGCCATCATCCTGACCCCGACCACCCCGAAGCCTGACCTCGGCCTCTGCTCCCCACAGATGCTCTACCTGCTGTGCTCCTGGCCGGAGCTGCCTGTCCTGAGCGCCCTGGAGCTGCTGGACTTCAGCTTCCCTGATTGCCACGTAGGCTCCTTTGCCATCAAGTCGCTGCGGAAACTGACGTGAGTCCCAGCTGGGCATTCCCCACTTCTCCAGAGGGCAGCTGTGTCTTGGCTGCCAGGACCTGGGCTCTGGATGGGGCCTGAAACTTCCCGTGGGCTTGCTCCCTCCTGCCTGGCCTCCCTCTGGCTGCCGAGGGAGCTCCCTCCTGTCCTGAGTCAGGGAGCTCCGGGCCCCAGCGCCTTCCTTCCCTGCAGGGACGATGAGCTGTTCCAGTACTTGCTGCAGCTGGTGCAGGTGCTAAAGTATGAGTCCTACCTGGACTGCGAGCTGACCAAATTCCTGCTGGACCGGGCCCTGGCCAACCGCAAGATCGGCCACTTCCTTTTCTGGCACCTCCGGTAGCGGGACTCGCCCCAGCCGTTCTGTGGGAATCCCAGCCCCTGAGTCTCCCCGGAAGGCCATGGGGGATGTTTCCAGCAGGCCTGGGTGTCCTGGCCTCACTAGGTCCTGCTGGGTGGGAGGGGCTGCGTGGTCCTGCCTGGCGAGGCTCAGCCCTCCCTTCCCCTTCCAGCTCCGAGATGCACGTGCCGTCGGTGGCCCTGCGCTTCGGCCTCATCTTGGAGGCCTACTGCAGGGGCAGCACCCACCACATGAAGGTGCTGATGAAGCAGGTGAGGCTCAGGGCCCTGGGGGTGGGCAGGCGGCGGCCCTGAGCCTCTGAGAATCCCCAGGGCTGGGCCAAGGCTGGGACCTGCCCACTGCCACTCTCCCATCTGCCCACCAGGGGGAAGCACTGAGCAAACTGAAGGCACTGAACGACTTCGTCAAGCTGAGCTCTCAGAAGACCCCCAAGCCCCAGACGAAGGAGCTGATGCACTTGTGCATGCGGCAGGAGGCCTACCTAGAGGCCCTCTCCCACCTGCAGTCCCCACTCGACCCCAGCACCCTGCTGGCTGAAGTCTGGTGAGCCCAAGCCCCACCATGAGGGCTCCTCCCACCCCTGGGAGGCCGGCGGAGGAGCCCCCTGACTGCCCGCTCTCTGTCCCGGCAGTGTGGAGCAGTGCACCTTCATGGACTCCAAGATGAAGCCCCTGTGGATCATGTACAGCAACGAGGAGGCAGGCAGCGGCGGCAGCGTGGGCATCATCTTTAAGAACGGGGATGGTGAGGGCCTGGCCTCCCCACACCCCGCCTGTGCTGCCCTGGGGGGTCCTGGGGTGCTCCTAGAGTTGGGGTGGAGAAGACAGAATCCTGGGACTTAGGAGCTTGGGTGTGGCTGGAAGCAGAGAACCTACCAGAAACTCATACTTCTCCTCCCACTGGCCGGCGGCACAGACCTCCGGCAGGACATGCTGACCCTGCAGATGATCCAGCTCATGGACGTCCTGTGGAAGCAGGAGGGGCTGGACCTGAGGTGAGGGCCCCCACCCGCTGTCGTCCCTTGGTGTCTGTGCCTAGCCTGGGAGTCTGTGCCTCTGGAAGGGTCCTTGTCGAAGGTGGCATGACCATCTTAGCTGGGGAAAGGGCTGTCCTAGGAAGAGCTGGGAGCAGTTTAACTCTAGGCCAGGAGGTGGTGGGCAGCAGTATGCATGAAGGCCACTCCTGGGGCTTAGTGTGTACCCTGCTCTGTTGCTTTAGTTGCCCGGGTGCCCCTGGCTCCCTCAGCCCATCTTGGGAAACAGTGGCATCTTCTCCCAAGGCCCCTGGCTGGTTCTGTTCCAAGCAAACGTGAGCTCAGCCATGGTGCTTTCTGCACCTGAGGTGCTGGTGCTGGTGTCTCCAAGGAGCCAGCATCGCTCCCCTGCTTTTTAGCAATGTGGGCAACAGCATCTTCTGTGGCTTTTGGGGGCACCATGAGTTTCTGGGGCTCAAGTGGCCTCAGGGACGGCCCTTGACCATGCCATTTGCCCGTCCCTCTTCCCACTTGCCTAGGATGACCCCCTACGGCTGCCTCCCCACCGGGGACCGCACAGGCCTCATTGAGGTGGTACTCCGCTCAGACACCATTGCCAACATCCAACTCAACAAGAGCAACATGGCAGCCACAGCCGCCTTCAACAAGGATGCCCTGCTCAACTGGCTGAAGTCCAAGAACCCAGGGTGGGTTTCAGGCCCAGGGAGGAGACTCCACACCTTCTTTCCAAGAGGTTGTGGAGTGGGAGGCCTAACCTGTCAGAGCAAAGGAGCGGGGAGGGGCCTCAGACCATCTCTGTGGCTATTTGGCTCAGTTGAGGACCAGCCTGTGTCTGGGTTGGGGTGAGGCGGGTCTCTGTTCCCCAAGTATCAGTGTCTCTTGCTATGCAACACCATCCAAAGTGCAGGGCCTTAAAAAACAGCCATTTAAGATTGGCTCACAAATTTGCAGTCTAGGGCTGGGCTCAGCTGGGCGGCCCTTCTGCTGGTTCTGCATAATCACTCTGCAGCTGTTCTCATCTGGTGCCTTAACTGGGCCAGCAGGGTCTGAGATAACGCGTCTCATTCCTGGGGACTTGGCACCAGCTGTCTGTGATGCCTCTCTGCATGAGGCGTCCTCATTTAGCAGCCTCACCTTCTCTCCATGGCTCTGTATTGAGGGTGTGGGGTTCAAGATCTGCAGGTGTCTTCAGGCCTTGGCTCTGGAGTAGCGTCTGCAAGCGACATCCGGCGTTGTGTCCTCCATGTTCTGTTGGTCAAAGCAAGTCACAGGGCCAGATTCAAGGGGAGAGGGAGTAATAACCCACCTCTTGGTAGGAGGAGCTGCAAAATGGTGTGGCCATGGTTTTCAATCTTCCCCACCCAGGGAGGCCCTGGATCGAGCCATTGAGGAGTTCACCCTCTCCTGTGCTGGCTACTGTGTGGCCACATATGTGCTGGGCATCGGCGATCGGCACAGCGACAACATCATGATCCGAGAGAGTGGGCAGGTACAGGGGGTGGTGCTGGCAGCTGCCGCGGGGACCTGGCTTCTGGCCCCAGCCTGCTGGCCCTTCTGCCTGGCACACAGCTCTGTGGCAGGGGTCCCCCAGCCCTGCTGGCTTCCTGTCTCCCCTGGATTCTCTCCTCTCTGACACCTTCTCAATCCTCCCCCTCCTCTCCTCTCCCCTCAGCTGTTCCACATTGATTTTGGCCACTTTCTGGGGAATTTCAAGACCAAGTTTGGAATCAACCGTGAGCGTGTCCCATTCATCCTCACCTATGACTTTGTCCATGTGATTCAGCAGGGGAAGACTAATAACAGTGAGAAATTTGAAAGGTAAGAGTGCCTGAGCCCCACCAGATGCCCCTCAGTGTGGGGCCCCAGTGAACAGGGCAGAGGTTCCCAGGCAGGGTGCAGGATGGGGCTCAGCTCTCAGCCCCAAACTTGGCCCCTCACCCCAGCTGGTGATGGGTTTGAAACATGCCCCTGCTCTGCCCTGCAGTGCCCCTTTTGGGCAATGTGGGCAGGTTTGTGGGTCGTATAGCAGGAGGCTGGCTGGGGCACGGGGGTCAGTTAGAAGAACTGGGGGCCTTGTGTCCACCCATTTCCAGGGCAAGGGCAGGTGCCTTCAGGGAAGGGGCTGGTTGAATGCAGAGCGGCCCTCTGGCCTGTGGCTGGGAGGACCCAGAGCCTCTCACCTCCTGTGCCCCCCACCTGCAGGTTCCGGGGCTACTGTGAAAGGGCCTACACCATCCTGCGGCGCCACGGGCTTCTCTTCCTCCACCTCTTTGCCCTGATGCGGGCGGCAGGCCTGCCTGAGCTCAGCTGCTCCAAAGACATCCAGTACCTCAAGGTATGTGCCAGGCAGGGAGTCTTCTGTCGCCAATGGCCTTCCAAGGCCTGCCCCCGAGCAATTCGACCTAGGAGGGCCCTGAGTGCGGTAGGCCCCAAAGGGCACTGAGCTCTGTGTGCCTTACGCCGTCCCAGGACCCAGCAGTAGGGTTGGTGGGCGGTGGAGGGGGAAGTGGCTGGAGCAGAGTTGAGCCACCTGGGCATGGTTCCACCTAGTGGCAGATGTGTAGTGACCTCTTCGGGTTGGGCCACTGTGCTCGGGCTGCGGGGCTTTCAGGTATCCACAGGGCCACATGAGATCTGGCTCCCTCTGCCTTCTAAAAGATATTTTTCGGCCGGGCGCAGTGGCTCACGCCTGTAATCCCAGCACTTTGGGAGGCCGAGGTGGGTGGATCACCTGAGGTCGGGAGTTCGAGACCAGCCTGACCAACATGGAGAAACACCATCTCTACTAAAAATACAAAATTAGCCGAGCATGGTGGTGCACACCTGTAACCCCAGCACTTTGGGAGGCCAAGGCAGGTGGATCATGAGGTCAGGAATTCGAGATCAGCCTGACCAACATGGTGAAACCCTGTCTCTACTAAAAATAGAAAAGTTAGCCAGGTGTGGTAGCAGGCACCTCTAATCCCAGCTACTCAGGAGGCTGAGGCAGAAGAATCACTTGAACCTGGGAGGCAGAAGTTGCAGTGAGCCGAGATCATGCCACTGCACTCCAGCCTGGGGGACAGAGTAAGACTGTCTCCAAAAAAAAAAAAAAAAAAAAAAAAAATATATATATATATATAAAAACCTGCTTTCAGAGGTGGCTTAGATAATGGCAGAGTGGGCCGGGCACAGTGTCAACCTGAGAACTAGGGGCTCTGGGGCCAAGACGTCTTTGGTACCTTCATTTGAGGGCGGGATCGGAATAGAGAGCTTTTCCTGGGATGCCGGGGGCTCTCTGCTAACCCCTTCATGCAGTGACTCTGAAGTCCCCAGAGAGGGCCGCATCCCAGAGCAAGGTCTGGGTCCCCTTAACGCGGACACCGCTGTGATTTGTTCGCAGGACTCCCTGGCACTGGGGAAAACAGAGGAGGAGGCGCTGAAGCACTTCCGAGTGAAGTTTAATGAAGCCCTCCGTGAGAGCTGGAAAACCAAAGTGAACTGGCTGGCCCACAACGTGTCCAAGGACAACAGGCAGTAGCGGCATCTCCCAGCCCTGGGCCCGAGAGGAGGCAGCCGCGGGCCGTGGGGACCAGGCACGCTGGTTGTCCTAAAGGGGCTGAAGAGCCTGAACTGCAAAAAGAACTTACACAGCTGCCTTTTGTTTACACTGGTTATTTATTTATGACTTGAAATGTCTTAAGGAGCTAAACAGCCATAAACGGAAATGCCTCCTCTGTGCAGCGGCGGTGCTGGGCCCCTCGAGGCTGCACCTGGCTCTCGGCTGAGGACTGTCACCCCAAGTCTTCCAGCTGGTGGATCTGGGCCCAGCGAAGACTGTTCTCCTCCTGGGGTCACCACCTTCCCAGGCCTCCCGCCAGACTGCCTGGGTCCTGGCACCTGGCGGTCACCTGGTGCCTACTGTCCGACAGGACGCCCTGATCCTTGTGCAACCCGCCCTGTGTGTCCTCCCTAGACTGAGTTCTGGCAGCTCCCCAAGGTGCCTGGGGTACCCTCTAGATTCAGGGATGTTTGCTCTCCACTTTTCAAGTGGGTCTTGGGTACGAGAATTCCCTCACCTCTCTCTGCTGTAAAGTGATTTTGTTTGCAGGTAAGAAAACAATAGATGACTCACCACACCTCTACGACTGGGGAGATCAGGCCCAGCCCCATAAAGGAGAATCTGCGCTGGTCCTCAGGGCGTGTTAAAGAGATCTGGGCCTCGTGTAGCTCACCCTGGTCACACACGAAGGCGAAGGTGGGTCAGAGGCAAATACTCCGCCATTATCTCAATTTTTTTTTTTTTTTTTTTTTTTGAGATGGAGTCTCAGTTGCCCAGGCTGGAGCACAGTGGTGCAATCGTGGCTCACTGTAACCTCCACCTCCCGGGTTCTGAGCCTCCCGGGTACTCAGCCTCCTGAGTAGCTGGGGTTACAGGCGTCCACCACCATAGCCAGCTAATTTTTGTATTTTTAGTAGAGACAGGGTTTCACCATGTTGGCCAGGCTGGTCTCGAACTCCTGACCTCCAGGTGATCCACCCACCTCAGCCTCCCAAAGTGCTGGCATTACAGGCATGACACCGTGCCCAGCCCACTCTGCCATTATCTAAGCCACCTCTCAAAGCAGGTTTTAACAAAAGGATGAGGCCAGATCTCTTTTGGGAACCTGCTGTGAGAGTGCTCAGGTAGCAGAAGTGTGAGAGCGAGGACGCATGCTGGGATCTTTCTCTTTGACTGTACTTAGTTTGAAATGGTGCAGGCTTAGTCTTAAGCCTCCAAAGGCCTGGATTTGAACAGCTTTAGAAATGCAGGTTCCAGGGCTTCTCCCAGCCTTCAGAAGCCAACTCTGCAGATGGGGCTAGGACTATGGGCTTTTAGCAGCCCCCAGGTGACCCTAACGTATCAGCCGTGGACTCAGGACCTACCCGGTGATGCTGTTGATCTCTCAAAGGTCTTCCAAAACTCAACAGAGCCAGAAGTAGCCGCCTGCTCAGCGGCTCAGGTGCCAGCTCTGTTCTGATCCACCAGGGGTCCGTCAGCAGCCAGTGCTACCCGCGGGGCACCTCCCTGGCCACACGCCTGTTCCTAGCAAGTGCTGAAACTCACCAGACCGTCTGCCTTTTTGAAATGGGGAAAGCCGTGCGTGCGCGTGTTATTTATTTAAGTGCGCCTGTGTGCGCGGGCGTGGGAGCACACTTTGCACAGCCACAGCGTTTCTGGTTTGGGTGTACAGTCTTGTGTGCCTGGCGAGAAGAATATTTTCTATTTTTTTAAGTCATTTCATGTTTCTGTCTGGGGAAGGCGAGTTCAGTATCACTGATGTGGGTTGAGACCAGCACTCTGTGAAACCTTGAAATGAGAAGTAAAGGCAGATGAAAAGAAAGAAAAAGTATTTTTATGTTCTTACGTTCTCGGCTCAAAAAGAAACAAGGGAGTGCAGGTTTAAAACCAAAACAGGAGAGAAGACAAACCCCGCTCCGGCTGGAGTTAGAACCAGAACTTTATTGTAGCAGATACACTTTCTGACCTGTCAATCATCAATATACACATCTGCGAAGGGAAACCGCGCAGTGACAGCATGAGGACATCCCCTGGGCGTGAGCGTCTGTCCGCTGTCTAAACGGAGCAGCTACAGGGACAGGACATGGAGGATGGCCACACACAGCACAGCACAGCCACCAGTGTCCTCAGAACCAGCAGTCAGGGTCACAGAACAGTATTCAGAATGATTGCCCACCCGTTTTAGAAATCTAAAAGTTTACATGTAACTAAGAGCAAAGTGCTATGTGGGTTTTTAGACCATGACTGTTTTCTCTCCTTTTGCCCTACCACTGAACACAGCAGCAGGGCTCCTGGGGGGAGAGGGATTTCAACCCCCCTGATGGCAGGAGGCATCCCACGGGGGCGGGGGCTCTGGGGAGGAGAGAGGAGAGAACAGGCTGTTGTGGAAAATTCCAGCACTTTGCCTTCAGGCCATGGGTCTCTGCTGGACGTTCTGAGTACAGATCACTCAGGCCTCCTGCCTTCTCCGAAGGGAGTGGTCAGCCGGTCTGCAGGACACCTGTCAGTCTCTCCTTTTACCAGCAGGGAAATGCACATCTAAGCATAAACCACAAGGCTGCACACGGTGAGACCAGGCCACTGCACAGGGAGCTGCTGTCGGAGGAGTGTGGAAAAGGGGCCAGTGACCCCGCACCCCTGCACCCCACGCCAAATTAGGAACAGGTCAAATCCCAAAGGTGAGGCCCGGCTACTTGTAGCTGCCAAAGGGTGGCCCTGGTCTGGTCTCTTGAGCAGCACAGCTAAAGGCCTGTGACCCTGACTCCCGGCCACACTCAGACCTGAGCAGGGGCTGGGACGGGGCTGGGCCGGGGCTGGGCCTCTCCCTTCCACGTCGGGGGAGGGAGGGCCCGGTGGGAAGAGCCCGTGCTCAGAGCTCTGAACTTCACTTTACATTCCAGTCCCGGGTTACACTAGCACAAAGGACACAAGGAATCCGATTTATTTACAAAATATTAAAAAGTCAGTTAATCATCTACACAGTACCCCCCCATCCTGCCATTATTTATACATGCACTAGTTTGGAAAAAATAAAAACTTTTTTTAAAAAAGAAAAAAATGATTACCGGGTGGGAGTGAGCATGTTTTACCCTTTGTCAACGAGTCCAGCTGGCATGGCTTTTCTGGAGTGTGAGGGGCCAGCGTCCTCTCCCCGGGGCGGGGGAGACTCCAGACACAAATGCAGGGCCTGAGGCGCTGCGAGGCCCCTGTGCGAGCCGGATGGCGGCCAGAGAGGACGTGTCGGCTCCTCGTGGGACTGAAGAGAGCGACCAGGCAGAGGGCAGGCGGGAGCCTAGGGTCCTACACACCAAGCACGGCGACGATCGTGGCGGGGAGGGGTCTGCACACCTACTGGCTGAAATGACTTTGTACATCGTGGACCCTTGGGACTGGGAGAACAGATGGCAGCAGAGTCTTTGGAAGCAGAAACCAAGATGGCCGGGGGCGCGGGTCAGTAGCTGAGGGTGGAGTCATCCCACTCCAGCTGCTGCTGCCGGGTCGCGTTCTGGGGGTCGCCCTGCTCCCCCTCCTCCTCCTCGCTGCTCTCCGACTCTGCGCTGGTGATGTCATCTTCTTCCTCGCCGTCCTCGCTCTCCTCTTCCTCCTCCTCCTCCTCCTCCTCCTCCTCACTGCTATGCTGGTCCTCGTAGGTCTGGCAAGGAGAAGTGACAGCCACGTGAGTCCAGCCCTGCCCACAGCCCTGTCACCCGGCATTCTCCTCTCCACAGCCACAGAGGAAGGAGAACTTGCCCCAGCGTCTCCCTCCCCAGCGAGAGTAGCCAGAAGTGAAGGGAAGGCCGGGCACGGTGGCTCACGCCTGTAATCCCCACACTTTGGGAGGCCGAGGTGGGCGGATCACGAGGTCAGGAGATCGAGACCATCCTGGCTAACACGGTGAAACCCCATCTCTACTAAAAATACAAAAAAATTAGCCAGGCGTGGTTGTGGGCACCTGTAGTCCCAGCTACTTGGGAGGCTGAGGCCGGAGAATGGTGTGAATCTGGGAGGCGGAGCTTGCAATGAGCCGAGATGGCGCCACTGCACTCCAGCCTGGGCGACACAGGGAGACTCCATCTCAGCAACAACAACAAAAAAGAAGTGAAGGGAAAACAAAGCTCCAGTGAGTACCCATGGAGTCACCCACATACAAGGCAGCTGGGGACAGCACCTCGGCTACCCCACCAGAGAATTCTCTCAGGAGTCCCATGGCCAAGAGCGCCCAGCCCTGGCACGGCTCACCTCCACACTTAGTAGGCAGCACGGCCTTGAATAAGGCCTCTCTGAGCCTCGGTTTACCCATGAAGACACCTAAGCCCCAGGCTTGCTGAGCAGATGATGCGATGGAAAGCGTGTGAACCCGAAGGAGCCGCGCCATACTGGCTTCTCGGAGGCCCTGGCCCGCACTGCCTCTCAGTCTTGGAGGTCGCCTGCCCACTCCTACCTCCATGGGGTTGACAGTGATGGTCAAGGCGGAGTCGTCCCAGTCCATCTCGTTCTCCTTCCCGGTGTCCTGATCCCGCATGGTCCGCTGATGTGCGGCACGGATCCGAAACACCCCCAGGATGATCATGAACACCAGGAAGCTGACGCACACCACAATCACAACGGTCGCAGTGCTGGGGACGACTGTGGGAGAATGAGGGGGCGAGGCGTGAGTGAGATCACTCAGCCCAGAGGGCCACCGTGCCCTTGACCTCCTCGGCTGTGCCCGGTCAAAACGGTCTGGACGGCATGCTTCATCTGAACCCAGACGCCAGGAGGAAATACCAGGAAAAGCTCAGCATGGGCCTCGAATCTGGCTCAGCCACATCCTGCTCTATAGCTGCGGGTGACATCATCTGCCCTCTTTGAGGGCTTTCGTTTTCTTGTGTGTGACGGGCAATAATTGGGACAGGGACTGACCGGCAGTCATGCTGAGCAGGAGGCTGTGCCCACGGTGGGGTGGGGGCAGGGCGGACGGCATGGAGCATCTCTGCTCAGTCTCCCTCCCCTTGTCCTACCTGCAAATGGGTGGGGGTTGGCCAGGTTGTGGCCTGACAGGTCAACAAAGGAGCGGTGTTCCGGGTGCACGAACTGTGGCTGGGCAGCCATGTGGTTGGCGTGTTCCACGGGGTTGGCCGTGTGGATTACATTCACCTACAGCAGAGAAAGAGAAAGGAACGCTGGAGACATCCTGAGCCTATCCAAGAGGTGACAGTGGAGTCCCGCAGCTGGCATGACCAGTGCCACTCAGAGTGGCTCCAGGACTGCAGCTGGGGGCAAATGGAGCTACGGGAAAAAGACAGACCAAAAAAAAAAAAAATCAAGAGTAAGCACTTAAAAAACAGAAACAGAAAAATAAAAACCAACCAAACAAAAGAGAGTACTAAGCACTTAAAAACTGCTGTAACAATCTAGTATTATCAGACGTTCCAGAAATGTATCACTTTTCTAATTATTATTATTATTATTTGTTGAGACTGGGTCTTGCTGTGCTGCCCAGGCTGGAGCACAGGAGCTGTTCACAGACATGATCACGACTCACTGCAGCCTGGAACTTCTGTGCTCAAGTAATCCCCCCCCTTCAGCCTCTCAGGTAGCTGGGACTACAGACAAGCACCACGCACCTGGCCGCAATCCATTTTTCTTGCATTTTATAAAAGATTATGCTCAAAACAAGAGCAGAAAAACAAGCCGACGGCCCTCCCCCTGGGTCGTTTGGGAAGCACTGGCGCAGACCTTTCTTCCTCAAACCACAGTCGTGTGACAGCGCCAATCACTACCACTGATTTCCTTTCCAATCTGTTCCCCTTTGGCTCAAACAAAACAGGCGTCGGTTCTGCAGCACCGAATTTAGCATTCTGCTCTTGAGTTCGTGGTGAGATGTTCCATTGCTAAGAGTAACTTTGGGTCAATTTTCTCCAGGCCACAGAGGGCCTGAGCAATGAAGCAGCTGCTGGATAGGTCTGTAGACGACCTCAGAGCAGGATGAGCTGCCCTCTACTCAGTGTGGCCTGTGAGTCACCATCACCAGCCTCAGCAGTACTGGTCCTGCCCGTGCGGGTCCCTGCATGAGCCCCTCTCAACCTGGGCCGAAGACTCAACTTCATTCACAGAAGGGCCAGTGACCTGGCACAGATGCGAAGAACTTTTGGTTCCCTGGGAGCTGCTCTTTCTAAAACAGCGCCCTTGGCTGGCCACAGTGGCTCATGCCTGTAATCCTAGCACTTTGGGAGGCCAAGGCAGGTGGATTGCTTGAGCCCAGCGGGGCCAAGACCAGCCTGGGCAACATAGTGAGAACTCGTCTCAATCAATCAATCAATCAATAAAACAGCATCCTCCTGTTTCTCTCATGGGAAATCTCAAGAAGCCCCAAAGGCATTAACTGCCACTTGCTCTTTGTCACCTCCCTCCAAGGTTCCTTTGGCTACAATTCAGGCTGAGGCAGCAGGGGAAAGGGGAGCACCCCCCACCCCAAACATAACCTGTCGCTCCAACAAGCCCAGGTGTAACCTGCAGCAGGCCCCAGGCTGGAAAGGCAACCCCCTAGAATGAGCCTGCACAGCTGCCACCGTGAATGCTCTAAGGGCTGGCAGTTGTGAACATCAGGGCTGCGAATCAGAGCACTCACTCACTGCTGCTATTGGCCCTGCTCTGTGGGAGCCCCGTACTCACCTCCACCTTAAATTCGTTGCTGATGTAGCGGCCATTCAGCTCCGAGCAGATAAGCTTAAACTTCCGGTCAAGCAAGGACCTGGCGTGCCAGTTCCGATAGCGCAGGAGGTGCAAAACCTCCTCGTAGCTGGCCATGGTGTCCACACCTGCGGGGGTGGAAAGGGGGAAGACTGCTGGGTGGCTTCGGGCAGGAGCATGGGCAGGGCTGCAGCCGTCAGCACAGGCAGGCTCAATCAGACACCGGGTTAGCTAGGCCAAGGGGTCACACAAGTTGGCCTTCCAGCCATGGGAATAAATGCAGTGTGCACAAGGGCATTCTTCCCTCTGCGGGGGACATGCCATCCCACGCTTCAACCCTTCCCCTTTAAAGAGTAGTGGCTACCCATCCGATTCCTGTCCAGGAGACAGGAGTGTGCATGCAGCCAACAATGATCCCAGTGAACGTGCTCCTTCCCCATCTCCCTCTAAGATAACTCAACATTCTAGGCCGGGCGCGGTGGCTCAAGCCTGTAATCCCAGCACTTTGGGAGGCCGAGACGGGTGGCTCACAAAGTCAGGAGATCGAGACCATCCTGGCTAACCCGGTGAAACCCCGTCTCTACTAAAAAATACAAAAAACTAGCCGGGCGAGGTGGCGGGCGCCTGTAGTCCCAGCTACTCGGGAGGCTGAGGCAGGAGAATGGCATGAACCCGGGAGGCGGAGCTTGCAGTGAGCTGAGATCCGGCCACTGCACTCCAGCCTGGGTGACAGAGCGAGACCCCGTCTCAAAAAAAAAAAAAAAAAAAAAAAACATTCTCAGATGGCAGGCGGCAGCCAGCCAAGAGCTCTCAAGGTCCCCTGTTGCGGCCTGGCTCACCAGCATGGCTGCGACGCTCCCCTTACCTGTGAAGGTCATGCCCAGCTCAGAGCTGCTCACTTCGATGCCCTTCTGCTGCAGGCGGGCCATGTCCACTTCTAGGCTCTCCTGCTCGTGGTTCAGCTCCTCTCCCTCCACTGTGACCTCACACGTATCCAGGTCATGCACGATCTCCTCAGACACCAGTGATTCTTGAACTGCAAAAGAGGCCCAACCACAAATATAGCAGGGGCAGTGGGGCCCAGCGTGGTGGGGCACACTCGATGCCCTGCCGGCTCACCCCAAACCTACATGACAGAAGCGTGAGTTGCTTTCAAGAAATGGCCAGACGTGTAATCCCAGCACTTTGGGAGGCCGAGGCGGATCACCTGAGGTTAGGAGTTCGAGACCAGCATGGCCAACAGGGTGAAACCCCGTCTCTACTAAAAATACAAAAATTAACCGGGCGTCTTGGTGGGTCCCTGTAATCCCAGCTACTTGGGAGACTGAGGCAGGAGAATCACTTGAACCCAGGAGGTGGAGGTTGCAGTGAGCCAAGATCGCATCACTGCACTCCAGCCCGGGTGACAGAGCGAGCCTCCAACTCAAAAAAAGAAAAAAAACAAAAAAGAAAGAAAAAGAAATGGGGGAGTTTCATGTGTCCCGAGTAAAAATTGTGGGGACATTGTGCCCCCATGGGCTGACCAGCTTGGCAGGCACAAGCAGTGTCTCCCGCAAGTGCCCTCAACCCCCTCAACCTCAAGCCACATCTCAAAGCCTGAGAGCGACCAGGAAAAGATGCAAGACCCCTCCAGCTGGGATTCCAGAGATCACCCTGAGCTCTAGCTCACGAGTCAGATTCCAGAAGCAACCCGAGAGAACACCAACAAAACACTAAAACCTCCCCAGATCCCACAAAGACAAAGAGCCCTGCAAATACACCGCCACAGCAGGGCTTCTGGCCGAGGCAAGGCAGGCCGCGCCCCACAGAGCACGTTACCTGTGGGGTCCTCAGCCCCGTCCCCTTCAGGCTCCACTTCTCTCGTGATGGTGCTGATGATGCGAAGCTCGGGAAAAAGGAACACCCCTTCTGAGCTTTCAAATTCAGAAGCTGCTCGGGCAAAATGGTGGACGCCGCTCAGGCTGATCTTGGGCTCCTCGGGCTGTAAAACCATCACGTAGCCATCTACCGGGGGGACCGAAATGCAGGTGGCCTCGTTAAAACACCTGCCAGCAAGAAATGGGAAAGGGTCAGGGCTTTGGGAGCCGATCTTGGAGCCCACCTGTGCAAAGGCACATGGAGGTGGGATACACAGGCCCCTACTAACACCTGCCGGGGCCACTCCAGGAACACACTTGCAAACATGATGCATAAATGTCACTCAGATCTCTCCCCCGCACTTTCTGGTAACACACGACGGCTCACCTTTCCCTACAGAAGGGGTTAGGCTGTCTTAAAAACCTAAATATACAAGTGTCATTGGGCGAAACAGGCCTACTGTTGAAAATCAAGACGTACTTGATTGTGCTGGTGATTTTGAGTCTGCGAATTCCGGGCGTGGGGAACTGCCGGGAGTTCAGGTATGAGATGTGCTGCATGGCCTTATCCAATTCCCCGATGTCTTCTCCCTCCAAGGTCAATACCAACTGACTGGGGTGTGCTTGGATCTGAAATCACATCAGACACACAGAGAAGGGGAATAAGGCGGTAACTGCAGGAGCTGAAACCACGGATGCCTCTACGAAGGGGACTGGCCTGGGGTTGACTGGAATTGCTGACTTGAAAAAGAAAAGCTCGTTTAAGTCCAGCAAACACAACTCTTTAACCCAACAGTAAACGGATCAATCACAGATGACTCCCTCATCCCACCAGCCTCTGGGGCTGCAGCCTCCGGGGCCCATGGGTGGTGTGCAGTGGAGCGCTCCGTGTTACCTGCACGCCTCTGCCACTGTCTTCCGGGACCTGCAGGTCCAGCCCCTCCTTGCAGGTATACAGACAATCGATCACCTTCTTATCTGCGAGTTTCCCGGAACGGAGAGTTAAGCCAGCCAGATTGCCTCGGAAATACTGGGTCATGTGCAGGTCGCCACCTTCAGGTCGGGAGAAAAGGCGGAAGAGTCAGGCATGCAGCTCGGCATCACCCAACTCACTTCTCACTCAAGACGGTGTTACCGGTGCTAGCAGCTCGGTGGATGGACATGCGGGTTAGTTCATACCAAGTCCTGTTAGCCTTGCAATCTACATGGAAGTGCAATGAAGAAATTAAACCGTTTATGATCATGCACATGGCCTGGAGAAAGGGAGAGTTGGGGGCGCCTCACCTGAAGCGAAGAGGTTCCCTGAGGGTCCCCACACCTCTGGCCACTCCCCGGTAAGGTGGCCTACCCTGTTCTCATCACCAGGGTACGTGGTGACACTTCCTACGCCGCCAGCCTCTCCAGCCACTGCCTTCTCAGGTGGCTGGGTTCCACGTGGCTGTTTTCTCTACCTGGCACGCCCTGGGGAATGAACCCACACAAGCGAGGCAGGGAGGATAAAAGGGAGGCTTAAAATACTCCCTGTACAGAACGGCCTATTTCAAGGATGCTATGGTATTGAGTCCCATCCTTCCTGCCTCCTCCTGAGGACTGCTGAGAAGTGCAGATGTTACAAGGAAAACCAAAACCCAGAAAATGGCCCTTGATAGATGACAACAAAGAGCCAAAAACAGGTTACACTAAACCTTGTTCTTAAACTGAAGAAGGAAAAGGGACACATTTTCAGCAATGTGTCTCATTCTGGTAAGGAAATCAGGCACTGTAAATCATCACTAGGAATTGAGGCCATGCCTGTAATCCCAGCACTTTGGGAGGCTGAGGTGGGTGTATCACCTGAGGTCAGGAGTTCGAGACCAGCCTGGCGAAACCTCATCTCTACTAAAAATACAAAAATTAGCTGGGCATGGTGGTGCAAGCCTGTAGTCCCAGCTACTCGGGAGGCTGAGACAGGAGAATTGCTTGCACCCAGGAGGCAGAGGTTGCAGTGAGCCAAGATCGCGCCACTACACCCTGGACAACAGAGCAAGACTCCATCTCAAAAACAAACAAACAAACAAACAAAGAAAAGTCAATTTAAAATTTACTGCCAACCAGGACAGAATATCTACAAACAAGTCTTTTCCTGTCTCGTGGTTCAGCCGCATGACAGTCACGAGGCGGCCTCCCAAACCCTGCCTGTGAGACTGAAAAAGCAGGGAGCCTCATGCAGTGGGGTCAGGGTCAAACTGGATGGGGGGAAAAGTCCCATGCGTGCACTGCCTGAGATGTCATTTGTCCTCACTCCAGCTGGGGTCAGAATGGGCAGAAAAGGGAACTCCAAGAAGCAATGGGGAAGCGCAATGCAGGGAAGCGGCTCAGATGGTGTCCGGGACCAAAATGCAACTGGGGCATTTCATGCTACACGTGGAATGAATCAGTATCTCATCTTTAAATGAAACACAATAGTGAATGTAAGGAAAAAATCCAGCAACCTGCAGAGGCCACAGTCACAGGCTCAGTTTCATTGTCATTTTCAACTCCTGAAAACTCTGTGGAAAAGCAAGACAAAGACAATAGAAAAGGACCAAGAGGTTAGGGTCTTCAAACCAGACCTTGAAAACCAGGTTTGAGGCAACCAAGTAGAAACCAAGAAGAGAAAATTCCTTTGTGATCCCGCTCTGGGATGTACCCATCTGGATGCAAGCTTGTACTGGATCACCTTTTCCCAGAAGTGACATTTACCACCCCCAACCCCAGGCTTCTTTTGTTTTCTTCTTTTATTCCACCTTCCCACATCCTCCTTGCCAAAACATACGTTAGATTCAAAATAAGATGAATGAAAGTACACACACGGAATTCGTTCCCCTCCCCAATCCGTGCTATGAAGTAGGACACTCCACAGAGGGTGAGCCTGGGCTGCAGTGCTGTTCCCGATATAAATAACACCAAGTTCCGGATCCACAGCACCTCTTCTCCTAATAGGGAAGACACTGTGCAGGCAAAACGGCATAGCGCACACATGTCCAAAGCCTGGTACAAAGTAAACATGCGGAAGTCCGTATATTTTGGAAGCGCAAACAAGTGTACAGCTGTCTAGCGGTTAACCTTTGGGTGACAGAGGAAAGAAGACATTTTCAATCACTTTTTCTGAATGAGAGGGAGATGCAGAGGCTAAGGAACCCACCTAGGGAAGCATAGCCTACTGTGGACCTGGGGACCCTAACCACCTTCAGCTCCTCCAGCTCCTGGATCCAGTGTCCTGACTATAACGACCTACCAGAAAGGCCCACATGTGGCGGCTGAGCACAGAACCAGCACTCTCCAGGTCATGTTGTAGGAGAAAGGCCGCTCCTCAAGCCCTGCAGCCCTGTAGCCCTCCCCTCTATGGTGTGCTGGGGCCCCTTTTGGGCTGCGGCTGTGTGGGGACGTGTCGAGGGGCAAGGCTAGAGTTGTATCCAGGTGAAGCCCATGTGAGTCACAGGACTGTGCCACCTCCACACACACCAAGGTTCCCCTACAACAGGCTGGTGGAAGGGAATGAAGCTGCTGCCCACAGCCCAAGCTCTCCACGGCAAAGGTGCAGCAAAAGTGGCAGAATCCACCGACAAAAAAGAAGAGGAGATCCTCTCTCCTGTTAACTGAGTTTTAAAGAATCTGTGGGGCTTTTGTTTGTTTGTTTTGAGACAGAGTCTCATTCTGTTGCCCAGGCTGGAGTGCAGTGGTATGATCTTGACTCACAGAAACCTCCGCCTCCCAGGTTCAAGTGATTCTCCTGTCTCCCAAGTAACTGGGATTACAGGCGCACGCCACCACGCCTGGCTAATTTTTGTATTTTTACTAAGGACAGGGTTTTGCCGTGTTGGCCAGGCTGGTCTCGAACTCCTGATCTCGAGTGATCCGCCTGCCTCTGTCTCCCAAAGTGCTAGGATTACAGGTGTGAGCCACTGCGCCCAGCTATCTTCCATAAATTTCTAACCTTACTCGAGGTACAATGTTTCCACAGGGAGAGAAAAAAAAAAAAATCAAAAAGTAATTGATGATGATGACATCTTGAAATGACACAGCACAGAGTCCAGTGCAAGGGTCGAAGTGGCAATCACGAACCTCTGGGGTGGGTTCCATGAACTTGGATAGGAAAAACTACATGCTTATTTCCACTAACTTCTGAAATTCAGCATTTCCTTTGGTTATAAATGTAGGCTATACATCACAGCAGTGTTAGCAATGACTGCAACTTTGTCACCAACAGAAGGCACTGATATTTGCATATCAGGCCACAGCTGTTGCAGCTGCCACTGGGATCCTCACACAGCCCTCACAACTTGGAACTTACACCACTGTTGGACCTGCTGCTAAAGCTGGTTCTTCATTTGTTAACATAAAGTACCACCGGTGTTACTGTTTCACAAATGTGGTATTTCAGGATGTTAATAACGATGTTTCAGTTGAACTGATTGCCCTGAAATCCTAGACATTTATTTTGTAGATTAGTAAGAAGGGATCTATCTGCCTTGCCAGACCACCCAAGGGCTCCACGGCACAAAAAAGGGCTTAAAACCCCAGGTCTGAGATGGGCACGGTGGTTCACACCTGTAACCCCAGTACTTTAGGAGTCTGAGGTGGGAGGATCTCTTGAGCCTAGGAGTTTGAGATCAGCCTGGGCAACACAGTGAGACCCCATGTTTATAAAAAATTAAAATAATAACAATAATAAAAACACTGATCTGGTGGGTCTGAGCGTGGGACCGGAATACAGAGGTTTTTCTTTTTCTTTTGAGACAGGGTCTCACTCTGTTGCTCAGGCTGGAGTGTAATGGGGCATTCTTGGCTCATGCAGCCTCTGCCTCCCGGTTCAACTGATTCTCCTGCCTGAGCCTCCTGAGTAGCTGGGATCACAGGCACACGCCATCATGCCTGGCTAACTTTTGTATATTTAGTAGAGACAGGGTTTCACCATGTTGGCCAGGCTGGTCTCGAACTTCTGACCTCAAGGGATCAGCCTGCCTCGGTCTCCCAAAGTGCTGGCATTATAGGCGTGAGACACCACGCCTGACCCACAGGATTTTCAAAGTAAAAAAATTCAAAACCCTAGCTCCTGATTAATCAGCTGGGTGACGCTTGGCTTGTTGCATCTCTAGGCCTAAGTTTCTTCAGCTATAAAAAAGGGATTTTAAGGTTTAGGTGAGATGACGTGTATAAAGGAGTTGGCACACAGCCTGCCACTTGGTAAGTACAAGTAACAAGCACTGGTGCTCTGGTGGTTATCGTGTCCCCTCTCAGCAGACTTCGATGGAACCCTCCCCCATGCATGGCCCTTGCTGAGGGTGAACAGAGCCCTCGCAGCCCTCCTACCAGGTCACCAAGTGATAAACACTCTGGAAGAGTCCTCCAGGTCCAAGGCACGCTTCTACTTCTGTGTCCTTTATTTCTCTGCCTGACTCTTGCTGTTGTCTCTTTGTCCTTGTGAGCCTTTCAACAGATGGATTAATTTATAAAACAGTTCCCCCCACTACACTCTCCCTCTGTGCAACGCTCCCTCCTGGGTTTCCGGGAAAGGTGACAGTGTGGTCAGTCCTATCACCTTTATGGAGCACCCACAGATGGAGCTACACTAGCTAGAGTGGGGCATCGGCAATGTCCCCAAATAGGATGTACACAGGAAATGGAAGGAAGATATCCAGGACACGAAGGTAAGGCTGTAAGACGCTGACCACAGCCTGCTGCCACCAACCTAGTAAAGAGGTACAACTTAATTCTCGAGTCGAGGGCTAGGGGTAATGACAGTTACCTTGCCAGCAAGCCCCCACCACGAGCTGAGTTTCTATCTTGGATGGATGGAGCGGGTAATCCTCAGTCACAGAGAAGGGCTCGTGGGACGTGCCATCCACATAGAGAGTCACGCTCGGGAATTCCACATTGAGGACGTAGTGGTGCCATTCCTCATCACAGACCTAGAGACAAAGGGAAGCGGGGGTGGTGAGATGTCCACTTTCCTTCTCATCAATGCCCATGGAAACCAAGTCACCCAAAACAAGGGACTTCCTAGAAGGAAAAGGATGAAGAAAATCTAACCACAAAATACCTGCAAATACATCTCACCAAAAGAAGTCCAGCCTCTCTAGGTCATCTCTAAACTACGTGGCATGCATTGCTCACAACCACAGGACACAGCCCAAGCGGGGAGCTGCCCAGTTCTGCTCTGCCAATAGCATAGCACCAGGAAGTTCCTGTATGGGCAAGCTGGATACCCACCCTTTAAAGGGTTGAGTTAGTTTGCCACTGGCCATTCCTTTTCTGAATAAAAATAAAAAGTGCCTTTAGGCCAGGCGCAGTGGTTCACGCCTGTAATCCCAGCACTTTGGGAAGCCAAGGCGAGATCACTTGAGGTCAGGAGTTTGAGACCAGCCTGGCCAACATAGCGAAAACCCGTCTCTACCGAAATTACAAAAATTAGCCAGGTGTGGTGGTGCACGCCTGTAGACCCAGCTACTCAGGAGGCTGAGGCACAAGAATTGCTTGAACCTGGGAGACAAAGGTTACAGTGAGCTGAGATTGCGCCACTGCAATCCAGCCTGGTGACAGAGCAAGACTCTATCTCCCCCCCAAAAAAAAAAAAAAAAGTGCCTTTAATCTCAGAATAAGGCATACCACAGTACATGTATTTTATTTTCCAACTCAAAGTTGATGATCTCAATAAATATGAACATCAGCTCCAAGGGCACCCCAAATCAAACTGTGTTCCCAACCCGTGATGAATGAGCGTGTGAAACCGCATCAGCCAGCTGCAGTGGTGGGCCCCTTATCTGGGTCTAACTCAAACAAATTGTAAAAACAAAAACATTTATAAGGCTACTTGAAATCTGAACATTGACTATTTGATCATATTAGCAATTTTACTGGTTTTTTTTTTTTTTTTTTTTTTTTTTTTTTTGAGGCAGAGTCTCGCTCTGTAGCCCGGGCTGGAGTGCAGTGGCCAGATCTCAGCTCACTGCAAGCTCTGCCTCCCAGGTTTACGCCATTCTCCTGCCTCAGCCTCCCGAGTAGCTGGGACTACAGGCGCCCGCCACCTCGCCCGGCTAGTTTTTTGTATTTTTTAGTAGAGACGGGGTTTCACGGTGTTCGCCAGGATGGTCTCGATCACCTGACCTCGTGATCCACCCGTCTCGGCCTCCCAAAGTGCTGGGATTACAGGCTTGAGCCACCGCGCCCGGCCTGTTTTTTTTTTAATGTGAAAGAGTGCTGTGATTTTGCTAGTCTATCAGAGATACATAATGACATACAGGCATCTACAAGAATGAAATGCTCTATTTGGGATTTCTTGAAAATCATTAAGTAATATTTGAGGGCATAATAAAAATTTTCAGCAGCGAATAGGGGTAACAATGAAAGAAGATTGACCAAGAGTTGGCAATTGTTGAAGGTATAAAGGCAAACAGGGCTATTCTTTACACTAATCTGTCTGCTTTTATATAAGTCTGAAATTTTCCATAATACAGTTTTTAAACAGTATATACTTAGAAGATACTAAATATATACATACAGAATATGGCTACCATAACAGAACTGTATCTAAAATGTCTACCTATGTTGAAAAATATTTTTCCAGGACAAAGCCTTTCTTCAGTTTCTTCTCTTTTTTTTTGAGATGGAGTCTCGCTCTTTTGCCCAGGCTGGAGTGCAGTGGCACGATCTTGGCTCACTGCAAGCTCCACCTCCCGGGTTTACACCATTCTCCTGCCTCAGCCTCGCGAGTAGCTGGGACTACAGGCACCCGCCATCATGCCCGGCTAATTTTTTGTATTTTTAGTAAAGATGGGTTTCACCATGTTAGCCAGAATGGTCGCGATCTCCTGACCTCGTGATCCATCTGTCTCAGCCTCTCAAAGTGCTGTGATTCCAGGCTTGAGCCACTGTGCCTGGCCTCTTTAGTTTCTTGGAAATAATTATGATAATAGTTTCTGAGAAATAATCACTCACATAAATAAAAAAATACACCAATAAGAGATGAATGCTACCCAGCCTGACCAACACGGAGAAACCCCATCTCCACTAAAAATACAAAAATTAGCAGGGTATGGTGGCGCATGCCTGTAATCCCAGCTACTCAGGAGGCTGAGGCAGGAGAATCGCTTGAATCCAGGAGGCGGAGCTTGCAGTGAGCTGAGATGGCGCCGATGCACTCCAGCCTGGGCGACAAGAGTGAAACTCTGTCTCAAAAAAAAAAAAAAAAGAGATGAATGCTACCAACTGGACACCCACTTCATCTTTCCACTATCATATACTTTTTCCTTTCTCATGTATTCTCTTTTACTTTGATCTATCCTATGATTATTTTAGACAATATTATATTTTAGTAACTGCAGGCACATATAACATATGTCAGCTTTTGCCCACTAACTCCACAAGACAAATAAATGATGATAAGGCCAAAGGTTTCCTTCTCATCCCAACTCTACCTCAAAAGAAGAAATGATCTATTCTGATTTTAATGAGGTTTCTCATTTTACAGTGCTCTCTCGTTTCCTGTAACATGTGGGGTTTTTCACAGGATATTTGCTTTTTATCACAGCAACTGCTAGAAAATTAGCTTTGCGGCTGGGCACAGTGGCTCATGCCCAGCACTTTGGGAGGCTAAAGTGGGTGCATCACTTGAGGTCAGGAGTTCAAGACTAGCCTGGCCAATATGGTGAAACCTTGTCTCTACTAAAAATACAAAAATCAGCAGGGCATGGTGGTATGTGCCTGTAGTCCCAGCTACTCAGGAGGCTGGGCAGGAGAACTGCTTGAACCCAGGAAGCAAAGGTTGCAGTGAGCCAAGATCGTCCCACTGCACTCGACAGAATGAGACTCCATCTTAAAAAAAAGGAAAAAACAGGCCAGGCGCGGTGGCTCAAGCCTGTAATCCCAGCACTTTGGGAGGCCAAGACGGGCGGATCACGAGGTCAGGAGATCGAGACCATCCTGGCTAACAAGGTGAAACCCCGTCTCTACTAAAAAAATACAAAAAACTAGCCGGGCATGGTGGCGGGCGTCTGTAGTCCCAGCTACTCGGGAGGCTGAGGCAGGAGAATGACGTGAACCCGGGCGGTGGAGCTTGCAGAGAGGTGAGATCCGGCCGCTGCACTCCAGCCTGGGCGACAGAGCGAGACTCCGTCTCAAACAAAACAAAACAAAACAAAACAAAACAAACAAACAAACAAAAAAAACAAAAAAAAAAACCCCACCACCACCACCACCAAAAAGGAAAATTAGCTTTGCAAAGGCATGACATCATCAAAAGGAAAGTAACTTTACCTAAGGTCAAAACTGTCAACTAGTTCAAGAAGCAGTTTGTGTGGCACCTGAAAGGTGCCAAGATTGCTGGTTCCTTGAAAATTTAAGATATCCTGTGATGCCGAGAACTGCTGATTCACCTGGGGCTCCCTGGCACAGTTTAGGAGCCAAGGCTTTAAATGATGCATAAATAAACACAAGAATCTCAATCCCAATTGTATTTATTTATTTTATTTTTATTTTTTTAAGATAGAGTCTTGCTCTGTCGCCCAGGCTGGAATACAATGGCGCGATCTTGGCTCACTGCAACCTTCACCTCCCAGGTTCAAGCAATTCTGTCTCAGCCTCCCAAGTAGCTGGGATTACAGGCACACACCACCACACCCAGCTAATTTTTGTATTTTTAGTAGAGACGGGGTTTCACCATATTGGTCAGGCTGGTTTCGAACTCCTGACCCTCAGGTGATCCACTTGCCTCAGCCTCCCAAAGTGCTGGGATTACAGGCGTGAGCCACCATGCCCAGCTTCAATCCCAATTTTAAACAAACACTGCTTATTTCAATAACAGTATTTCGAATATAAAATACACAATTTTTATAGCAATACTGTATATATAAAATATATGGGAAAAAATGTAGGCTTTTAGTGGAAAGTTGTCAGATTTAATTTGCTACCCTATTACCCACAGACACAGAAATCATAAAATTATAAATATACACTGACTATACACAGCCAGTCACGTGCAAGGTTGCAGTACCTGCTTACTCTCTCTTAGAAGATCATAATTAGTGTTTTTCTTTTTCTTTTGAGACGGAGTCTCACTCTGTCATCCAGGCTGGAATGCAGTGGCACAATCGCAGCTCATTGCAGCCTTGACCTCCTGAGCTCCATCAATCCTCCCACCTCAGCTCCCCAAGTAGCCGGGACTACAGGCGTGTGCCACCATGCCCAGCTAATTTTCATGGTGTTTTTTTTGTTGTTTTTTCTGTAGAGACAGGATCTCAGTACGTTGCCCAGGCTGGTCTCGAACCCCTGGGCTCAAGCAATCCTCATGCCTCAGCCTCCCAAAGTGCTGGGATTATAGACGTGAGCAGCTTGCCCAGCCCTAATAGTGCATTTTCAATTCACTCACCTGATTCAACTTCCAGTGGAATTCTGCAGGTCTGTATTTCTTCTCCTCAGAAGGATCCTGACGGAGGAGGAAGATCAGCCGGCACCCATGGACGTAGAGCGAGTAGTGGTGCCGATTCATATCTGCAAAGGCAGTTTCTACGGGTAAATTGCCAACTAAAGACCCAAAGGAGAAGTAAAAGCTGTTTCTTGAATGGATTTTGAAGACACAATTTCATCTGCATAAATGAACTCTTCAGCTGAGCCAAGACGGAGCTTAGAAACAAATACACCCGGGCTTTCCTGAGGAGCGGAGCCCGTGATCACCGTGGACCCCACTGAGCAACAGCAGCAAATATCCAAACGCCCAGGCCGTGGCCCTCGGGGACGTGCCCCAGGCACACAGCACAGCACACGGCCTACGAGCACCAGGCCTGGCATCGGGCCCTGGGAAAGGAGAGGGAGTCCACTGCCGGCATCCACCCCACTGGACACTGGGGCCCGGCACTGCTTGCAGAGCTATTACCCTACCTGTTTTATCAGAACTGCAAAGAATCGTCTCCTTCTTCCTGCCAAAAGGCCCGTGTCTCATCCACACGGAGATGGTGAATGGCTCTTTGGGGTTGACCGACACGATGCCATCCGGGATCCTCACTGCCTGGGTGCCATTGAACTCAAACACCTGGTCGCTGTCGTGGCCATTGTCGGTGGGGAGGCCCACAGTCCAGTTCAGGGAGCCACTTGGAGATGGCAGCAGCTCGGCAGTGCCCGCGGCTGCACCTGAAGCCACAGTGCTCAGTGAAACTCACGTGAGGAGCCAGAGGTCCCGTGCACCTCAAGCCCCCAGGCACATGCTTGTCTTACACTTAGGCAATCTGCTGGTTCGAGTTTACTTTTTTTTTTTTTTCTTTCGAGACAGAGTCTTGCTCCGTCACCCAGGCTGCAGTACAGTGGCGCAATCTTGGTTCACTGCATCCTCCACCTCCAGGGTTCAAGCAATTCTCCTGCCTCAGCCTCCCAAGTAGCTGGGATTACAGGCACGCACCACTACGCCTGGCTAATTTTTGCATTTTCAGTAGAGCCGGAGTTTCACCATGTTGACCAGGCTGGTCTTGAACTCCTGACCCCGTGATCCGCCCACCTCGGCCTCCCGAAGTGCTGGGATTACAGGCATGAGCCACCACGCTTGGACCTTTCAGTTTACTTCTCTTCAAAAATCAGGGTTTTAAATTACAAAAATAAAAGTAACAACCATGGAAGGGAAAGGGCCAGGCGTGGTAGCTCACGCCTGTAATCCTAGCACTTTGGGAGGCCAAGGCAGGCGGATCACAAGGTCAGGAGATCAAGACCATCCTGGCTAACATGGTGAAACACCGTCTCTACTAAAAATACAAAAAATCAGCTGGGTGTGGTGGCGGGTGCCTGTAGTCCCATTTACTCGGGAGGCTGAGGCAGGAGAATGGCGTGAACCTGGGAGGTGGAGCTTGCAGTGAGCCGAGATCCTGCCCCTGCACTCCAGCCTGGGCAACAGAGTAAGAATCCACCTCAAAAAAAAAAAAAAAAAAAAAAAAAAAAGGAAAGGAAAGGAAGCATTTCTGGTAATCTGATCCAAATTATACCGTTTTAGTATAAACACCCAGTCCTCCTTTGATAAATATACCCAAAAATGATGTGTTTTCTTAGAAAAATGGGAGTCCTGGCCAGGTATGGTGGCTCACACCTGTAACCCCAGCACTTTGGGAGGCCAAGGCACACAGATTGCTTGAGCCCAGGAGTTGGAGATCAGCCTGGACAACATGGCGAAACCCCACACAAAAAAAACCAACACAAAAAACACAAAAATTAGCCAAGTGTGGTGGTGTATCCTTGTAGTCCCAGCTATTCGGGAGGCTGAGGTGGGAGGATCACTTGAGCCCAGGAGGTTGAGGCTGCAGTGAACTGTGATTGTGCCACCACACTCCAGCCTGGGTGAGTGCGACCCTGTCTCAAAATATACATAAACAAATAAAATAAAAGTGGAGTCCTGCTATGTATGTGCATAATATGTGTATATTCCTAGTAATATTCTTCTATCATGTAATTTAAAATATCTGAATAGCATTTCTTTTTTTTTTTTTTTTGAGACAGGGTCTCCTCTGTCGCTCAGGCTGCAGTGCAGTGGTGCAGTGTCGGTTTAAATGCAGCCTCGACCTCCCGAGCTCAAGCAATCCTCCCACCTTAGCCTCCAAAGTAGCTGGGACCACAGGCGCATGCCACCACGCCCAGCTAATTTTTGTGTTTTTTGTAGAGATGGGGTTTCGCCATGTTGCCCAGGCTAGTCTCCAACTACTGGGGTCAAGCAATCCACCCGCCTCAGACTCCCAAAGTGCTGGGATTATAGGTGTGAGCCACCACGCCTGGCCTGAATAGCATTTCATTGTACAGATACAGCATCACTTACTGACCGGCCTCCCAGCTGGGCACTGAGGCTGTCCCTAACCTTTTCCTATTAAACCTCACCTGCATGCACAGCTTTGTGTGTCTCCATGATTATTCCCTTAAAATAAATTCCTAGAAATGAAATTACGAAGTCAAAGAACACAAAAAATGTTTTCCAACTGTTCTTATGTATTGCCACATTCAAATAAAAAAAATTTTTTTTTTGTCCACAGGAAAAGATTTTGCAAGCTCCTTCTTGACTAAGCTATTACTCGGAGCAGCAGGCCTTGGCTGGACCAGCCTGGTCTTTTAGAGAGTAACAGAAGACCTTGGTCCAAATCTTAGCTCCTGAGGCTAGGCGTGGTGGCTTGCGCCTGTAATCCCAGAACTTTGGGAGGCTGAGGAGGGCAGATCGACCGAGGTCAAGAGTTCAAGACCAGCCTGGCCATCATGGGGAAACTCTGTCTCTACAAAACTACAAAAATTAGCCAGGCATGATGGCAGATGCCTGTAATTCCAGCTACTTGGGAGGCTGAGGTGGGAGAATCACTTTAACACGGGAAGTGGAGGTTGCAGTGAGCCAAGATAGCACCATTGCATTCCAGCCTGGGCGACAGCGAGACTCTGTCTAAAAAAAAAAGGAAACCACACACACACACACACACTAAAACCTCAGCTCCTGAATATGTGGCCCTGAGCAAGCTACTTAACCTGCTTTAGTCTCAATTGTTTAATTCCTCTATAACAAGGTCAATACCCACCTACTCTGTAGGCTTGCTGGAAAGACTACGCTAAAACACACACAGAAGTACCTGGCGTAAGGCCGGGCATGGTGGGTCACGCCTGTAATCCCAGCACTTTGGGAGGCCGAGGTGGGTGGATCACTTGAGGTCAGGAGTTGGAGACCAGCCTGGCCAACATGGTAAAACCCCATCTCTACTAAAAATGCAAAAAGTAGCCGGGCATGATGGTGGTTGCCTGTAATCCCAGCTACTTGGGAGGCTGACGCGGGAGAATCACTTGAACCCGGGAGGCAGAGGTTGCAGTGAGCCAAGATTGCACTATTGCACTCCAGCCTGGGCGACAGAGGGAGACTCTGTCTCAAAGAAAAAAGAAAAAAAGAAGAAAAAAAAAAAGTGCCTGGTATATAGTAAGCACTCAAATTCTTTCTATTCTTCCTAACTTTATTCTGCTGAAAAAAAATTTGCTTAATACCATGAAATGAGAAACAGAATAAATTTTATACACTATAATTACATGCATGGTTTAAAACAAAAAATGTGCCAGATCTCCTGACTTACATATATTGAGGTGACAATTACGAATAGTTGGATTTGGAGTTGCCACACCCCAGTATACTCATCATCGAGCTGCGGCAGCATAATGTCCAGTTTTCTCCTTTGGTTTATTTACCATATGATAATTTTTTTCTTTTCTTTTTTTTTTTTTTTTAAGACAAAGTCTAGCTTTGTCACCTAGGCTGGAGAGTAGTGGCACACTCTTGGCTCACTGCAACCTCCTGGGTTCAAGTGATTCTCCTGCCTCAGCCTCCCGAGTAGCTGGGATTACAGGCACCTGGCACCACGCCTGGCTAAGTTTTGTATTTTTAGTAGAGACGGGGTTTCATCATGTTGATCAGGCTGGTCTTGAACTCCTAACCTCAAGTGATCCGGATAATTTTCAATTATGTAAGAAAACCAGTAATCTAAATCTCATGGTTGTTATCAGGCTAGTGAAAAGATTGATCAGTTTAAGAAAATGCTCCCTGAAAAGCTGTTTCCAAGTAGCTCTTGAAACAAAAAAGACCCTTCCAGTTTATGAAAGCGGTGCTTCATTTAGTGGGATTTATCACCAGCCAACTACATGCTCTTCCCTCAGCATCTTCCATGACAGCCATCCATACCTCACTTCTTCTTCATTTAGATAAGCCATAAGCCAGAAAAATATCCATAGCCGACAGTAAAGAGAGAGACCTAGCCTTCTGGTGGGTCTCCCAGTAATTCTGTCTCTCAATTTCTCCACACAATATTGTGATATAGAAAGTCTATGAAGATTCTAAGTTAGATGTGGCTATCTTTAGTTTTGATTTTCTAGTTCATGTTTGTCAAAAGCTATCATATTACTTATATGTTTCCTTCCGTTCTTTTTGAGACAGGTTCTCACTCTGTCATCCAGGCTGGAATGCAGTGGTGTGATCTTGGCTCACTGCAACGTCCACCTCCTGGGCTCAAGCGATCCTCCTCCCTCAGCCTCCCAAGTAGTTGGGACTACAGGCGTGCACCACCACGCCTGGCTAGTTTTTGTATTTTTTTGCAGAGACAGGGTTTCGCCATATTGCCCAGGCTGGTCTCGAACTCCTGAGCTCAAGCAATCTATCTGCCTCAGCCTCCCGAAGTGCTAAGATTACAGGCATGAGCCCCCGCACCCTGGCCTTTTTCTTCAGGTGTAAGTAAACATCTCATTTCATGTAAAACTCATCCATGTATTCCTATAGAAACCCTTTTTGGATGATTCTCAATGTATGTTGGAGAAATACTTCCTTCAAATCAGTGGTTCTTTTTTTAAAACAGGGTCTCGCTCTATTGCACTCTATAGGCTGGAGTGCAATGGTGCCATCACGGCTCACTGCAGCCTCAACCTCCCGGGTTCAGGTGATCCTCCCACCTCAGCCTCCCGAGTAGCTTGAACTGCAGGTGCATGCCAACATCCCCAGTTAATTTTTCAATTTTTTTGTAGAGATGGCGTCTCGCTGTATTGCCCAGGCTGGTCTCAAACTCCTGGGCTCAAGTGACCTTCCCACCTCGGCCTCCTAAAGTGCTGGAATTACAGGCATAAGCCACCATACCTGGCCACCAGCGGTTCTTAAAATGCACACATACACAACATATTCAATAGATGTTTGAACATATTCAAAGCCCATCCAGTATTAAAACTAGCCAGCAAGGCAGCAAAGTTCATTTCAGAAATATAGCTTCTCTATCACAGTTTATAATTAGGAACACAACACACACACGTATTTCCAGTTGTAAAGGTCCCTCCCACCTCACCAAAGCCAGCCGGATGCAGGAACGCCTGGTCTCCTTACCACAGAGCCGGTGGAGGGACTTCTCCGAGTAGGTGTCTCGGTCGCAGCCTTTCCCTATGTGGCTGGTTTCTAGCTCCACTGTGGCCTGTACTGAGGCAACTGGCTCGTCACATGTCTCCAGGTGGATATTTGGAAAGACGGCCAACGCGCCTGTGCCCGGCTCATACTCAATCCTATTGTTCCATCCTGCATTGGTCCACAGATCAGCAGGGGAGGAGAGAAGGAAAACACACACTTTAGGTTGCTGCCGCGTATCAGTTTTAAGAACAGATGTGGCCGGGCGTGGCGGCTCACGCCTGTAATCCCATCACTTTGGGAGGCCGAGGGGGGCGGATCACAAGGTCAGGAGATCGAGACCATCCTGGCTAACACGGTGAAATCCCGTCTCTACTAAAAATACAAAAAATTAGCCGGGCGAGGTGGCAGGCGCCTGTAGTCCCAGCTACTCGGGAGGCTGAGGCAGGAGAAAGCTCCGGGAGGCGGAGCTTTCAGTGAGCCGAGATCACGCCACTGCACTCCAGCCTGGCGACAGAGCAAGACTCCGTCTCAAAAAAAAAAAAAAGAGAACAGACGTGAGCGCCGGGGAGAGAATGAGGCTCACCTTGCCACCCAGGGGCACAGGTGGGCTTAACGCTAATCTTCACCAAAACATCTTCTGTGGCTCTTTTCTTCCCACAGTCATAGGCAGTGACGGTCAGCTTATACTGATGTTCTTTCCCGTAGTTTAACTTCTCTGTGTTTTTTATATAACCTTACAGGGGGCAAAAACAACAGTGAGAAGCAAAACCCACGCTGGTTTTACTTTTGTTGTCCTAGGCGGAAAGATAAAATGCATACACTTTAAGCCCTGTAAGTACTCAGCCAAAAATAAACATATGCTTGTGATGCTTAACCCACAACCTGTCCTCCCTGAGCCCGAACACACACGAAATCCACCCTGAAGAGTTTCAACAGAAGAGACGGAGCCACACAACTCGGTCTCCACTTACACTCCCAGTGTTATGTTGGGCTTTCCACTAAGATTTAACTGTTTCCATACATTAAGAGAATTAAAAAGACAAAATAATTCAAGTACCTTAAGTATTAAATACAAGATCACTGATCAAACATTTACTTTATTAAAAGAAAGAGATTTCCTACCCCCACCCGCTTAGAACAGAAGCCTGCTTTTTGAACATGAGTACAGATCTCTGGAAAGTGTTTGCAATGTCCGTAATTCCATCAAAGATTCTGGACTGTGCATTAATTAACAATGCAAACGTCGTATTATTTTTTATTTTTGGAGCAGGGTCTCACTCTGTTGCCCAGGCTGGAGTGCAGTGGCCCAGTCTCGGCTCAGTGCAACCTCTGCCTCCCGGGTTCAAGTGATTCTTCCACCTCAGCCTCCCAAGTAGCTGGGACTACAGGTGTGTGCCTGTAGTCCCAGCTACTAGCGAGGCTGTGGCAGGAGGATCCCTTGAGCCCAGGAGGTCAAGGTTACAGTGAGCAATGATTGCACCACTACATTCCAGCCTGGGAGACAGAGCAAGACCTTCTTTCAAAAAAAAAAAAAAGAAAAAAGATATGGCAGGACATTCTAACTTAATGGAGAACATGGCCAGGCATGGTGGCTCACGCATGTAATCCCAGCACTTTGGAAGGCCAAGGTGGGCGGATCACCTGAGGTCAGGACTTCAAGACCAGCCTGGCCAACATGGTAAAACTCCGTCTCTACTAAAAATACAAAAAAAAAAAAAAAAGTTAGCTGGGTGTGGTGGCGGGCACCTGTAATCCCAGCTACTCGACAGGCTGAGGCAGGAGAATCACTTGAACCCAGGAGGCAGAGGTTGTAGTGAGCTGAGATTGTGCCACTGCACTCCAGCCTGGGGAACGCAGTGAGACTATGTCTCAAAAAAAAAACACAAAAACAAAAACAAAAAACTTAATGAAGAACAGAAAATGAGAAACTAAATGTAAAGGTCAGTCTCATACAGATGCATGTGGATTGAAAGTTAAGAAGATTAAAAAAATAAAGCCATGTCAGGTGGGAGGATTTTTATTTGATTTTGGTGGGAAAGCAAAAAAACAGGAGAACACAGGACTTTCAGGTTCCAGAGAAGAAGCTGTCAGGGGACAAAGTAGGAACTTAATGTTTTTACAATTAAAAGCGAAAGCACACCAGGTTAGGTCTCCCGTTTGTGAGTTTCGTGGAGTTCTGACAAAGCACAGAAGCTGGGGTGTAAAGTCAGTGGGGTTGGCAGGGACTGTCTACCCAGCTAAGGAAAGCGCACTCCTCCGTTCTTACCATCTTTGTCGACAGTAAAGGGCACGTCTGGAGTGATGATTTCGTAGCTGCAAATCTGGCTGAACTGAGGGGAGCAGTCGGCATCCATGGCCTCCACCCTCAAAATGCTGTCATACTGCTTCCCCTCGACGACCGTGGCTTTGTAGGACTTCTCCTTGAACACGGGCGCGTACTCATTCACGTCGTTCACCTGAATGTGGACAGTTGCTCTGGATGGAGGGAGGGAGAAAAATATGGTTGTTTTGCTTGTTTTCGGTGTCAGTGTGTATGTGTTTACCCAAAAGATACCAATTCTGCCTTACTTTAAAATTTCCTGTTTCTGATACCTTGTTTCATGAATTTCATATGATGAAGTCAAAAATTAAACCAAGCTATTCACTGCTTTTCATTCAGTGTGGAGATAACAGAAAGTTAAAAGAGGGATTTGGGTCGGTTCTTCCATATCCTAAGAATAAAGCAAAAAAGCAATCATCTAAAATAAAAGAGTCTTGGGTGTTTTTTTTTGACAACATGGGACAGGACAGACAGAAGGGAGATAAACAATACCAGACGTCTGTTTGCTCTCCAATTTTAAAGTTGAAACATATTTTGTTGCAAAATCCAGAAAAAAATAGAGCCAAGGGAAGAAGGGGTATGAAACAGAGAAAGCATAAAATGGTCTGATTCTGAGAGTTCAAACGAATTCTGTCCTACTTCTAGGGAATAGGCTACAGACCATGGCATCACCTGGTCCTGATTCAACAAATGGAAGAGCTCAGGAGGGGCGGGCCGTTGCCACCTGCCAATATCCCAGCTCAGTTATCAAGAAAATTAGGGTGCCGTCAGACTTGGCTACAAATAAAGAAAACTGTAGGTTTCAAGGGCTAATGGTCAGGGTATGCTTCTGAATCAGACAAAGACTTTGGTCAAAATATGACCTTTGCAAGTGAAACAATAACATTACGCGGTGGAAAAAGAGGAGTGACTCACTGGGGCGCTGCGCCCTCTGCTCACCACGAGCCTCCTCATCCCAATGCCAGCGGTCTGACCCTCACAACGGGTTATGTGACCCATCTCACCCACATACCCTTCTTTAGTAGATGTGCTAAGGAGACACTGAGACTCAAGGCCAGGCATGGTGGCTCACACCTATCCCAGCACTTTGGGAGGCCGAGGCGGGAGGGTCACCAGAGGTCAGAGTTCAAGACCAGCATGGCCACCATGGTGAAACCCCGTCTCTACCAAAAATACAACAATTAGCCGGGTGTGGTGGCATGTGCCTGTAATCCCAGCTACTTGGGAGGCTGAGGCACGAAAATCGCTTGAACCCTGGAGGTGGAGGTTGCAGTGAGCTGAGTGAGATTGTGCCACTGCACTCCGGCCTGGGTGACAGAGCAAGACTCTGCCTCAAAAAAAAAAAAAAAAAAAAGTAAAGAAAACAAAAGAAACAGACTCAACAAAATTAAATTTGCACAATGCCAAAGGGCTAGCAAGTGGTGGAGAAAAGACTAGAGCTTACAATCTAATTGTAGACACTTGACTTGAGAACACCAGCGGTCCCCAACCTTTTTGGCACCAAGGACTAGTTTCATGGAAGGCAATTTCTCCACAGATCGGGGTGGGAGGATGGTTTGGGGATGACACTGCCCCACCTCAGATTATCAGGCAGTCGATTCTTGTAAGAAGCATGCAACCTAGATCCCTCACATGCACAGTTCACAATCGGGTTCGCGCTCCTATGAGAACCTGATGCCGCTGCTGATCTGACGGGAGGTGGAGCTCGGGCACTAATGCTCACTCGCTCACATGCTGCTGACCTCCTGCTGTGTGGGCCAGTTCCTAACCAGCCACGGACCAGTACTGGCCCACGTCCGGGGGTATGACGACCCCTGTTCTATGTTGTCTTGTCCAAGGCCCTGTTACACCTGCAGTTCCTAACGGGCAGGAGGTGCAGCAACACACTCAACACTGTGGCAGCAAGTCAGCCTACTTCCACCAGCAGTGACTAATTTTTTTTTTTTTTTTTTTTTGAGATGGAGTTTCACTCTTTTTGCCCAGGCTGGAGTGCAATGGTGTGATCTCGGCTCACTGCAATCTCCACCTCCCAGGTTCAAGTGATTCTCCTGCCTCAGTCTCCAGAGAAGCATGGTCTACAGTCACGTGCCACCACACCCAGTTAATTTTGTATTTTTAGTAGAGACAGGGTTTCTCCATGTTGGCCAGGCTGGTCATGAACTCCTGACCTCAGGTGAAAATCACCTCAGGTGATCTGCCTGCCTCAGCCTCCCAAAGTGCTGGGATTACAGGCATGAGCCACCGTGCCTGGCCAATTTTTTGTTGTTGTTTTTTTAGGGACAGGGTCTCACTCTGACACTCAGGCTGGAGTGCAGTGGCACAATCATGGCTCACTGCATCCTCAACCTCCTGGGCTCAAGCAATCCTCCTGCCTTAGCCTCCCAAGTAGCTGAGACCACAGGCATGCGACACCATGCCTGGCTAACTGCTTATGTTTTGTAGAGACGGCTTCTTCTACATTGTCTAGGCTGGTCTCAAACTCCTGGTCTCAAGTGATCTCCCACCTCAGCCTCCCAAAGTGCTGGGATTATGGGTGTGAGCCACTGCGCCTGGCCAACAATGATTAAGTTTACGCCCTTAGGAATTATAGCAAAAGGTAAATATGACAACAAAACAAACTTCCTAAGGGAGACGCAGATTTTTTGTATTTTTAACGTAGCGCCTTTATTTCTTTAATAGAGTATTTGGTGTGATAAAATTATTTACTCATTCATTAAAAACCTAGGACAGGTGCGGTGGCTCATGCCTGTAATCCCAGCACTTTGGGAGGCCGAGGCAGGCAGATGATGAGGTCAGGAGTTTGAGACCAGCCTGGCCAACATGGTGAAACCCTTCTCTACTAAAAATACAAAAATTAGCCAGGCGTGGTGGCAGGCACCTGTAATCCCAGACTGAGGCATGAAAATTGCTTGAAACCAGAAGGCGGAGGTTGCAATGAGATGAGATCTTGCCACTAAACTCCAGCTGGGTGAAATGGCGAAACTCCATCTGAAAAACGAAAAATAAAAGGCCAGGCACGGCTCACGCCTATAATCCCAGCACTTTAGGAGGCCCAGGAGGGCAGATCACCTGAGGTCAGGAGTTCAAAACCAGCCTGACCAACATGGAGAAACCCCATCTCTCCTAAAAATACAAAATTAGCTGGGTGTGGTGGCATATGCCTGTAATCCCAGCTATGCAGGAGGCTGAGGCAGGAGAATCGCTTGAACCTGGGAGGCGGAGGTTGCGGCGAGCCAAGATCATGCCATTGCACTCCAGCCTAGGCAACAGGAGCAAAACTCCATCTCAAAAAACAAACAAACAAAAAAACCCCCCAAAACCTAATATGCCTAATGTGAGCGAGGCTCTTGCTAGAAGCTGTATACAAGGGTAGACAGACATGATTCCTGCCCTCCAAGAGTTTATAATCTAATTGTGGATACTTGAGAACTATCTCCTGCCTACTTCAAAAACACAGTCTTGGGGAGCGGGCAAGTAGTCACTACTATTTTCGTTCTGCACACACACTTCTCCTCGGTGGGTTACTTTCACTCTTTGTCCAGCTTGCTTACTTATGAGACTTCTTCACGTTGGTGCCATCAGGTCCCTTTCCACAATCATAGGCCTGGATGGTGAACGAGTAGTCTTTCTGTAGCTCACAGTCCAGTTTCTCTTTGGAGCGAATGACTCCCTCCCCAGTGGATTTATCCACTACCACTGCATCAAAGGGGACATTCTGCCCGTGAATTTTAAATCCACAAATCTCACCTAGAGAGTCAAAGCAGAACAGGTTAGAATTCCTACCACGTAGATCCTCTGCACCTTGCCCTCCTCCCCCCACTCTCCACCCCCAAAGAAAATAAATGACAACAATTCGGCAGCCAGGGGTTTGGAGGGTCCGTGGACAAAGCAGGGGCACTGTGCTTTAAACATGGGAAGTTCTGGGGCTTTAGTAAGATGAAGCAGATTCTGGCTTTCCAAGCAACTTGTTTACTTTGCATCCATTCATGCAGGAATACAAAAGAGAGAGAGAAGAAAATATAGACAGGCATTCCACAGGAGCACTTAGATAGCTCAAGGGTAAAAGGAGTCTCATTAGCACACAGCCAGGCCTGAGAACACCAGCGCTGCCCCAGCTCCTGGGAGGGCTGGCAGCCGGTTTGATTTGGACCAGAGAGAAGCTAAAACGCAGTTAATGTGTTGAGAGAGGAGGAAGCGTGAGATATAGGATCAGCACCATAATTACAGAAATTCTGTCAAAAAAAAAAAAAAAAAAATCAAAGGAAACAAGTCTTCCTGTGCAATGAGCCTGGCTAAAATTAGGGAATCAAAACAAACTACTCAATGAGAAAGGTAGAAATACCAACTCGTCAGGCATCCATTTCAACAGCTATTTTATCATCCACGATTCAGACACAGTTTCTATTATGGGAGGGACTGGCTAGACTTGCCTTTGTTTCGAACTTTATCCTATCAAACCTGAAAAAGACACCAGCCTGGGAACTTCTCTACATCTAAATTGGCTCACAAGCTTAATTAGGAGTTAAAAAGCTATGTTTCCATTCTTGTCCATGGGAGAACAGTATAAATGTTTTGATGTCTATGTAAAACTCCGCAAAACGTATTTCACAAGAAAATAAGACTGCACTCCTTCCACAATTCCAACTAATAGAAAATTGTTACGAAGCAAATCTCTGAAGTTCGATTAAACAAAAATGTACAGTATTATCCATACAGTTCAAATGGATGTCTGATTTCCAGATATTTCTAACCAAGGGTCTGGTTACATACAATTTCCATCAATATACTTTAAAATAGAAACAAAGTAGGAGAATAAATAAGGATAAAAGAGCATGACAGTTTCTTCTGTTTAAGGGCTGATTCCCAATTTTATAAACAAAGTTAGTGGGTTAATATTCATAAGAGGGGAAGAAAGAACCCTTTATCACCTTCTTTGGTGACTGTCACCTCAAAACTCTCTAAAGGGAGAAAAGATAAACCCATGTCAGTAATACAGGAAAGAATGAAGACGGAATAATAAGGAAAAAAGTCAAAGGTGCACAAATTACACAGAAAAGCTTGACACATTATTCAACAATAAGCTCATTGACTGGCTTCTGGGACTGCTACAGCGAAACCTAATCTTCAGGAACAAAATGTCACTTTGAATCCAACTTACCATGAACTACTGCATAATTCTGAAGTTATTAATTTAGGGATGAAATACTCCTAAATGAAGTGTCCTAACACCCTAGGTGTCATTAGGATTTTTCTTTTAATGAACACTCTAGTGACAAACCATGAATAAGTACATCTATTTGTTATTTTACAGTTTTCAGATGTTCATTTCCAACCTAAATTCTCTCAGCTAGATTCGGTAACATTCAACTCACCAGTAGATTTAATGAAACAAAAATTTGAGCAAAACGTTTTGTTTTTGTTTTTTGTTTTTTTTGAGATGGAGTCTTGCTCAGTCACCCAGGCTGGAGTGCAGTGGCACAATCTCGGATCACTGCAAGCTCCGCCTCCCGGGTTCACACCATTCTCCTGCCTCAGCCTCCTGAGTAGCTGGGACTACAGGCGACTGCCACCACACCCAGCTAAATTTTTTTTGTATTTTTAGTAGAGACGGGGTTTCACCATATTAGCCAGGATGGTCTCGATCTCCTGACCTCGTGATCCACCCGCCTTAGCCTCACAAAGTGCTGGGATTACAGGTGTGAGCCACCATGCCCGGCCGGAGCAAAAGGTTTTAACCCTTTGTTCTTGAACTGAAAAAAATAACAATGTTTTTCTAATCCAAAGTACCCAACCAAGGCAACAAATATAAACCCCTCTATTAATGGAACATCTGCTTAAATGTGAATGGAAACCAGATTCGAAACGAACGGTAGAGATGCTACAATGGTCATTGCTTTTATTACATGAAAGCTCTGTTCTAAGTCAATATACATGCTGCTTATAAACCCTTTACTATGGAGGAGTGGAAATGTGAACAGGTCAGGAATTCTGCTGCCCCTCAACACAGTGGGCCCTCACAGGTGGCACCTTCTCTCCCCCAAAGGTAACATGGCCTGAATTCCCTTGCTTTGGTAATAATTCTACCATTTATTTCCCCTGCAGTGTTGTTTCATTTTGCTTGGTTTTAAGGTTTTAAAAATGGTATCACATGGCATGTAGTTTTTCTGACTCGCTTTTCTTTTCTTTTTTTTTTTTTTTTTTGAGAGAGTCTCACTCTGTTGCCCAGGCTGGAGTACAGTGGTGGCATCTCGGCTCACTGCAACCTCAGATCCCCAGGTTCAAGTGATTCTCATGTCTCAGCCTCCCAAGCAGCTGGGATTACAGGCGCCTGCCACCAAGCCCAGCTAATTTTTGTATTTTTAGTAGAGATGGGATTTCACCATACTGGCCAGGCTGGTCTTGAACTCCTGACCTCACATGATCCACCCGCCTTGGCCTCCCAAAGTGCTAGGATTATAGGCGTGAGCCACCACGCCTGGCTGCGACTTGCTTTTTCATGCAACTTAGTGTATCTAAGATTCATTCATCCCTGCTGGTATAGGTAGCTATATAGTTTATTCATTTTCGCTACTACAGAACAGTGAGAATCCACGTGTCAAAACATGTAACGTGCTTAAAACATTGCGTGGCGGAAAGAGAGCACTTAACAAATGCTTGCTATTATTACAATCATTTTCCATTGTGTGAAAATGCCATCAGTTGCTTTTGCTGTTTAAAAACAATGGTGTCATGATTATTTCTGTCCCTGCTTGCTGCCCCACGTGTACAAGAGCCTCTGTACGCCTGTGCTTCACATCAAACGATGTGAAGAATCCAGTTCCTCAGTTACACTGGCTGGTTCTCAAGGGTCCAGTAGCCACATGTGGCTGGTGGCTGCTGCAAGGAGACAGTGGACGCAGAGCACTCCCCTTGGCACAGCAGGTCTGCTGGACAGAGCTGTTTTGAATTAGGGGTCTATAAACTGTCATTTCCAAAAAGTCCAACCTGTTCCTGATTTTGAACAGCTGACACGCTAAAAACAATTTTTACCTTTTAACACAGAACTTCATAACATGAGAAAATTACATGAATTTCAAATACAGTTTCTTTTCTTTTCTTTTTTTTTTTTTTGAGATGGAGTCTTGCTCTGTTGCCCAGGCTGGAGTGCAGTGGCACGATCTCGGCTCACTGCAAGCTCCACCTCCCGTGTTCATGCCATTCTCTCACCTCAGCCTCCTGAGTAGCTGGGATTACAGGTGCCCGCCACCATGCCTGGCTAATTTTTTTGTTTTTGTATTTTCAGTAGAGATAGGGTTTCACCATGTTAGCCAGGATGGTCTTGATCTCCTGACCTCGTGATCCGCCCACCTCTGCCTCCCAAAGTGCTGAGATTACAGGCGTGAGCCACCAGCCCGGCCTCAAATACAGTTTCTATAAATATATTTTACTGGAACACAGACATGCTCATTTGTTTAATGTATGGTCTCTGCTTTCACACTGCAAGGGCAGAGGTTGTTGCAGAGTTACATCATTGCGAAAGAGATCCGAGGGGCCCCAAAGCTTAAAATAGTCCTATCTAGTTCTTCACAGAAAAGATTTGCTCATCTCTGCTCTACAGAGACACCCATGAGTAACCTGCCCGGTACCAGACGTGTCCAAATGTTTTCCAGGATGTGCTAATTCACAATATTACACGTTTTGATGCATATTAACATTGCATAATACATTTTAAAGTAATTTAGGTTGCCCAGCTTTAATTCAGATAAAACTTCAGTTTCTGACTTGGAGTTGACTGTTCTGCAGAGAAAATAGTGAGGCAGTTCCACATCATCTGAATTGACATTAATGACGGTGATTGTGGTGTGCTTTCCTGACACAGGTCTCTCCATAGGTAAGTGCAGATTTCCTCCTTGTTGGTTGTTTTAGAGACAGGGTTTCCCTCTGTTGCCCAGGCTGGAATGCAATGGTACAAACCTAGCTCTCAGAATACTCAATATTCTGAGTATTAACATTAGCTACTTTAATGAGTTCCACCAACGGGATATGGTGCCTCAAATCCACCAGTACTTATTAAATTGCTAGTCAGCTGGGTCCTTAAACTACAAGGACTTAAGAAAACAACTCACCAGGTTGGTAGTTCGAGGCGGCAGGTGCAGTGTGGGCTCTGCAAAACTCAGGCAGACCTGGGTCTTCTGCACCAGCCTTGCAACCGAGCCCATCACTGCAGGGCCTGCTGAGCCATCTGCAGAGTCAGCCCTATGCCCACCTTAAGTGGCCATCTGTGCATTCAACCTAAAACTCTACTTTTAATAAGGATCGGACTGGAGCAAGGCAGGGGCGACTGAACAAGTTACAGCTACCATAGTACCTCTGATGAGATACAATGACAGCAGAACTAGGCGCTGTCCCAAGGAGACATTTAAGAGATTTTTAGAGGAATAGATAGGACCTCCACCTCCTGAATTCAAGCGATTCTCCCACCTCAGCCTCCCGAGTAGCTGGGACCACCAGTGCATGCCACCCATTCCCAGCTTTATTTTTATTTTATTTTTATTTATTTATTTATTTATTTTTGAGACAGAGTCTTGCTCTGTGGCCCAGGCTGGAGTGCAGTGATGCGATCTCGGCTCACTGCAAGCTCCACCCCCCCTGGGTTCACGCCATTCTCCTGCTTCAGCCTCCCAAGTAGCTGGGACTACAGGCGCCCGCCACCTCGCCCGGCTAATTTTCTTGTATTTTTAGTAGAGACGGGGTTTCACCGTGCTAGCCAGGATGGTCTCGATCTCCTGGCCTCGTGATCCACCCGCCTCAGCCTCCCAAAGTGCTGGAATTACAGACTTGAGCCACCGCGCCCGGCCTTATTTTTATTATTATTATTATTTTTTTTTGTAGAGGCGGGGTTTCACCATGTTGCCCAGGCTGGTCTTGAACTCCTGAGCTCAAGCGACTCACCTGTCTCAGCCTCCCTCAGTGCTGGGATTACAGGCATAAGCCACCACACCCGCCCCAGTTCACAGTAGTTAAATGCATGCTACGGCATCATCACATATGAAGGTGTAGCTCCACCCCTCGCTATCCTACACTCAGCCTCTCTCAACCTCAAACAACCTCATCCGTTGCAGGGAAGGACCTCTCAGAATCGCCTCTCACATCCCAGTTCCTTCCTGCCCTGCTCCCTCCCACTCAATTCAGCTGGCTCTGCTGGGCATATCTACCTAAAACCCTGCTTGTACCAAGCTGAAAACACCCAACCAGGTTTCCCAGACAACCTCTCTAGCTAGGATCGCCTAGGAATGGGCCAAATCCTTCCCAGGCTCTTTCCCCAAACCTTCATTCCCCTGAGATCATCTAAAATGGTCAAAAGGAACTTAAGATTGAGGCTGGGCACAGTGGCTCACGCCTGTAATCCCAACACTTTGGGAGGCCGAGGCGGGTGGATCACGAGGTCAGGTGATCGAGACCATCCTGGCTAATGTGGTGAAACCCCATCTCTACTAAAAAAAAAAAAAAAAAAAAAAAAAAAAAAAAGGCTGGGCGCAGTGGCTCATGCTTGTAATCTCAGCACTTTGGGAGGCCGAGACGGGAGGATCACGAGGTCAGGAGATCGAGACCATCCTGGCTAACACGGTGAAATTCCGTCTCTACCAAAAATACATTAAAAAAAAAAATTAGCCGGGCGTGGTGGCAGGCGCCTGTAGTCCCAGCTACATGGGAGGCTGAGGCAGGAGAATAGTGTGAACCCGGGAAGCGGAGCTTGCAGTGAGTGGAGATCGCGCCACTGCACTCCAGCCTGGGTGACAAAGCAAGACTCCGTCTCAAAAAAAAAAAAAAAAATTAGCTGGGTGTGGTGGTGAGCGCCTGTAGTCCCAGCTACTTGGGAAGCTGCGGCAGGAGAATGTCGTGAACCCAGGAGGCGGAGCCTGCAGTGGGCCAAGATCACACCACTGCACTCCAGCCTGGGCGACTGAGCAAGACTTTGTCTCAAAAAAAAAAAAAAAGAAAGAAATTTGTGGGGCAGGCCTGGTAGCTCATACCTGTAATCCCAGCACTTTGGGAAGCTGAGGCAGGTGGATCACCTGAGGGTCAGGAGTTCGAGACCAGCTTGACCAACAAGGTGAAATCCTGTCTCTACCAAAAATACAAAAATTAGCCGGGCGTGGTGGCATGTGCCTGTGGTCCCGCCTACCTGGGAGCCTAAGGTGGGAGAATCACCTGGGCCTGGGATGTCAAGGCTGTAGTGAGCCATGATCATGCCACTGGACTCCAGCCTCAGTACTCTGGGCAACAGAGCGAGACCATGTCTAAAAATTAAAAAATTTAAAAAAAACTGTTTTAAAGGAGTTTTTTTTAAAGCGAAACATAAAAATATGAAAAATGCATGAACACAACAAAGTCTATATTTGACTTCTGGATATCCAAAGTCACGTGCGGGGTTCTCAGCTGACAGCACTTTGCCCTTACGTTCCTCATCTGTGCCTTTGAGAAACCCCAGCTTCAGGCTGGCCCTGCTGTTCTTTCAAAGTCTTCTTCCTAACCTGAGGATGGCCTCTCCTACACGTCTCCCAGCTCTCAGGGGACCCTGCCCTTATATTGCAAGTGTTTCCTTCACTCCTTATGTATAACAGCTAAGGTTCTCTGATTGTAAGCAACAGAAATCCTTTCTAGGTAACTTAGCAAAAGGAAACTGATTAGAAAACTATCGGGAACTCATGGAACTGACTGTAGGCCAGAGAAAGGGACTTGGAAACGGTGGAAGCCAAGGCGGCTGGAGACCAGGAAATAGGAACCACAACAGTCCCACTGCAAAACAACCTGGACAGACAGACCCGAACCGTAACTATTCTTAGCATCACTGGCGCTCCACTCACCATTCAAACTTCGGAGAGGGGCATCTGTTCAGCCTAGTTCACACTGTCCACATACTTGGCTGGGGGAGGTGGGGTAACAGGTTGTGGACCCACTGATCTGTGCCCAATGGGAAAGGGATCAGGGGGCTGTAAAGAAGAGAAAATGGGCTGGGCGTGGTGGCTCACACCTGTAATTCCAGCACTTTGGGAGGCTGAGGTGGGTGGATCATCTGAGGTCAGGAGTTCGAGACCAGCCTGGCCAATATGGTAAGACCCCGTCCCTACTAAAAATACAAAAATTAGCTGGACATGGTGGCAGGTGCCTGTAATTCCAGCTACTCAGGAGGCTGAGGCACGAGAATCGCTTGAACCTGGGAGGCACAGGTTGCAGTGAGCTGAAATCATGCCACTGTACTCCAACCTGGGCGACAGTGAGATTTCATCTCAAAAAAAAAAAAAGAAAAAGAAAATGGACACTTGCTGAGTAGCAACTATCCACTTCTCTCTGCTCCACTTGGCCTTGGTGCCCACATTCAATGGCTGGGTGTCCAGCCTGTCCCTGATGTTTGGTGACCTCTGGCTTCCTTGCTTACCAGTCCAGGCTAATTTCTGGAACAAGCTCATACGTGTCTCTAATCAGCAGAGTTTTTCAGGGTACCCTTTTTTTTCTCCCGAGACACAGTCTCGCTCTGTCACCTAGGCTGCAGTGCAGTGGCACAACCTTGGCTCACTGCAACCTCCACCTCCTGCATTCAAGTGATTCTTGTGCCTCAGCCTCCCAAGTAGCTGGGACTACAGGCGTGCACCACCATGCCGGGCTAATTTTTGTATTTTTAGTAGAGACAGGGTTTTGCCATGTTGGCCAGGCTGGTCTCAAACTCCTGACCTCAAGTGATCCCCTCGCCTTGGCCTCTCAAAGTGCTGGGAATACAGGTGCGAACCACTGCGCCCAGCCTAGGGTACCTTAAATACACATAACAATAACCACACACAGACTCCAAGAGTTATGCTCTCGCAAGTTCCTCACGGACTACCATAGTGGCTCTCAAATTCTAGTGTGTCGAAAATGGTCTGGGAAGCTTGTTAAAAATGTGGTTTCCAAGCTCCATCCATAGAAATTCTGACTTGGTGGTTCTAGGGACAGAGCCCAGTGATCTGTATTTTGAGCAAGCACTGCCAGATGACTCCAACGCAGTCTATAGACTTGGGAAGGTGGCCCATCGGGGGTTTGCAAACCTAGCTGGCTGGTATGGATTTCTCAGGCGCCACTCCTGGAGGTACAGACTAGGCGACCGAGCATGGAGCTCAGGAACCTGCCCTCTACACCAGGGCCCCAGGTGATCCGGGCATAGCACTGGAAAACCCCATGCATCCATTCAGCCTAGCAATGGAAATCATGTGGACTCAAGTTGACTTCCAACACTGCGCTCCTCCACACCCCACGCCACACAAGCTGACCTGGTAACCTACCCTGGGAGGCCTCTCCAGTTCCCACCTCTGCTCCCACCTTTCCCCTCCCTTCACTGCCTGTGCAAACTCCACCCACCCTTTACAGGGCTCGAGCCCTGCCTAACGAACCACTTCTGGGCTGTCTGAGTCCATTCAGTGTTGCTGCAAAGGAAGACTTGAGGCTGGGTAAGTTATAAAGAAGAAAGGTTTCTTTGGCTCATACTTCTGATGGCTGGGAAGTTCAAGGTTGGACATCTGCATCCGGTGAGGGCCTCAGGCTACTTCTACTCACAGCGGAAGGCTGTGCAGAAATCACACGGTAAGGGAGAAAGAGAGAAAGAGAGAGAGAGAGGGATGGGGGAGGAGGAGGAGGAGCAACCACAGGCTCTTTTTAGCAACCAGCTCTTGCGGGAACTAAAAAAATGAGAATTCACCCACTGTCCCCCACCCCAACACCTCACCCCATAGCCAGGGACACCATTAATCTATTCATGAAGGATTCACCCGCTGTGACCCCAACACCTCCCATGAGGCCCATCTCTAACACTGGGATAAAGTTTCAAGTAGGGGCACCATGGCTCACACCTGTAATCCCAACACTTTGGGAGGCCGAGGCAGGTGGATCACTTGAGGTCAGGGGTTCAAGGCCAGCCTAGGTAACATGCTGAAACCCTGTCTCTACTAAAAATACAAAAATTAGCCAGGTGTGCTAGTGCAGGCCTGTAATCCAAGCTACTCGGAAGGCTGAGGTGGGAGAATCGCTTGATTTTCTGAGGCAGAGGTTGCAGTGAGCTGAGATCCCACCACTGCACTCCAGCCTAGGTGATGAAGTGAAGTTCCATCTTTAAAAAAAAAAAAAAAAAAAAGGCCAGGTGCGGTGGCTCACACCTGTAATCTCAGCACTTTGGGAGGCCGAGGCGGGCGGATCACGAGGTCAGGAGATCAAGACCTTCCTGGCTAACAAGGTGAAACCCCATCTCTACTAAAAATACAAAAATTAGCTGGGCATGGTGGCGGGCGACTGTAGTGCCAGCTACTTGGGAGGCTGAGGCAGGAGAATGGCATGAACCCGGGAGGCGGAGCTTGCAGAAAGCCGAGATTGTGCCACTGCACTCCAGCCTGGGTGACAGAGCAAGACACTGTCTCAAAAAAAAAAAAAAAAAATTGGCCTGGTGTGGTGGCTCAAGCCTGTAATCCTAGCACTTCAGGAGGCCGAGGCAGGGGGATCTTGAGGTCAAGAGTTTGAGACCAGCCTGGCCAACATGGTAAAACCCTGTCTCTACTAAAAATACAAAAATTAGCTGAAATCGCTTGAACCCGGGAGGCGGGGACTCCATCTCAAAAAAAGAAAAAAAAAAAGGAGGCCGCGTGCCGTTGCTCCACCTATAGTCCCAGCACTCTGGGAGAATGAGGCAGGCGGATCACCTGAGGTCAGTTGTTTACGACCAGCCTGGCCAACATGGCGAAACCCTTTCTCTACTAAAAATACAATAATTAGCCGGGCATGGTGGCGGGCGCCTGTAATCCCAGCTCCCAGCTACTTGGGAGGTTGAGGCAGGAGAATCACTTGAACCTGGGAGGCGGAGGTTGCAGTGAGCCGAGATCGCGCCACTGCACTCTAGCCTGGGTGACAGAGTGCGACTGTCTCAAAACAAAACAAAAAAAAGGCAATTTCATGCAGGTCAAACAACTCACTGCTGCAAACATAAGGTCAGCTCAGTTACACGTGCTAAAAAAGCAAACTGGGCAGTGAAACGCAGCAGTGAACCCCACTGGCCACGCTCAGGGCACGTGAATCGCATTCATAACGAAGAATACAGACAAGAGTTTCACAGGAGTCCTGGGTGGGCTCTGACTATCAATGAAAACAAAGTTCCCATTCTTGCCCTGAAACTTCTTTTGGATTCTATTTGTATCATTATGGTTCAACCAATCTTGTAAAACATCCATACCTAACCTGGGAAGGCAGGGAAGAGATTGCTAGAACACCACCACCTCCTAGAAGGAGGAGCTCTGAAGAGGAAGCAGGGAGAGGAGGCGCGGCGTCTGACAAGAACAGAACACATCATCTTCAAGGCCCCAACCCTATGGCCCACACACGAGGCTCAAGCTTGTAACTCTCCATGAAATATATAAAATTTTAAAAAAAAAGGCCAGGCACAGTGGGCTCACACCTGTAATCTCAGCACTTTAGGGAGGCCAAGGTGGAGGATCACTTGAGGCCTGGAGTTCGAGACCAGCCTGGCCAACATGGTGAAACCCCGTCTCTACTAAAAATACAAAAAATTAGCTGGCCTGTGGTGGTGCACGCCTGTAATCCCAGCTACTCGGGAGGCTGAGGAATGAGAATTGCTTGAACCTGGAAGGCAGAGGTTGCAGTGAGCCGAGATCATGCCACTGCACTCCAGCCTGGGCGACAGAGCCAGACCCTATCTCCAAATAAATAAATAAATAATAAAATGCAAAAACTGTTTTCTGACCTGTGACTACTCAGGCTTTCAGCAGATTAAGGAGAAGGAGGAGAACTAGAAACCGAATCATTTAAATTTCCTAAAACACTTGACAAATACCAAGACTCTGTACCTGAATTTCACCCCAAGGAAACAATCCAGGCGAGACTGGATCTTCATCGTGAATGTCTGATTAGTGATGACTTACAAGGAGCTTCAGCGACTAAGCTCCCAGCATTGCACATGCATTCATTTCAGAGCTCTGACAAGTGAACTCCTATGGCTACCCACACACACACACACGCCTTGTAGTGGGATCACACGATGAACCGGAATGTTCACACAGTGAGCTGGGCCCCGAGGTGGCTCTGTCATTTACGAGCTGTGTGATCCTGGGCAGACTCATCTCCTCCCTCTACAAATATCTATGGAGTGACTGTGCCCCAGGCACTGACGGAGGTTTTGGGGATAAAGTGGGGAACAAAGTAGCTTCTCCTGCTGTCACGCAGCTGGCAGACACGGTGAGCCTGGTTCCTCACCTGGAGGACAGGGGCAGTGGGCATGTCTACTGCATAAGACTGGGGAAGAGGCCAGGCGCAGCGGCTCATGCCTGTAATCCCAGCACTTTGGGAAGCCGAGGCGGGCGGATTGCTTGAGCTCAGGAGTTCGCGACCAGCCTGGGGAACACGGTGAAACCCTATCTCTACTAAAAAATACAAAAAGTTAGCCAGGCATGGTGGCGTGCACTTGTAGTCCCAGCTACTCCGGAGGCTGAGGCAGGAGAATTTCTTGAACCCAGGAGACAGAGGTTGTAGTGAGCCGAGATCGTGCCACTGCACTCCAGCCTGGGCAACAGAGCAAGACTCCATCTCAAAAACAAACTGCTGAAAAGAATCCAAGAAAGTAACCCACACCGGGCCCTCAGAGCAACCTCTGCCATCCTGCAGGCACTCAGTAAACATTAGATGCCGCCACCACCACCACCACCCTCCTCCTCAACATGGTGCGAAATTAAACTCTACGTCATCACCCAAATCAATCTATGATGAAAATAAGGCTCCAGGTCTAGCCTCTCTCTTATCCAAAAAATACTTAAGAAACTCTGTAAGAAAATGCAACACTATAACGACTTTTGTAGAAAGATGAGAAAATATTTCTCACAAAATGTTAAGTGAAAAAATATTTTTAAAAGATTCTATTATTAGTAATAACAGCAGCAGCAAACACTGTAGGTAGTAATTACTGTACCAGGCACGGTTTAAAGCTCTTCACATGCATGAATAAAGAAGCTAACATTCCCCCAACCAATGAGGTCTGTGACGTAATGAAGTCTGTGACACTGTATCCTTTTAGAAATGATAAAACACAGGCAAAGAAAGGGTAAGTAATTTGCCTAAGGCCACACAGCCAAGAAGTAGAAGAGCTACGATTCACTCACTGGTCCGTCAGCTCTAGGGTCTCTGCTCCTGACCTCCCTGCTCAGTCTCATAGCATCCTGTTCTGTGCTGGGTGGCACCATGGGGGCAGGATTCTGTGTTGGGTGGCACCAAAGCAACAGAAGAGGGAGGGAGGGAGGGAGGAAGAAACAAAGGGAGAAAGTAAAGGAGGGAGGGAAAGAGGGAGGGAGGGAAGGAGGAAGACAGGCAGGGAGGGAGGGAGGGAGGAAAAGGGGGAAGGAGGGAAGAAGGGAGTGAGGGAAGGGGGAACAGAAGGAGAGAGGGATGAAGGGAAGGAAGGAGGGAAGGAGGAAGAGAGGAAGGAAAGGACGGAAAGAGGGAGGGTGGGAAAAAGGGAGGGGGAGAGGCAGGGAGAGAGGAAGGAAAGGACAGATGGAGGGAGGGAGAGAGGGAAGGAGGGAAGGAGAGAGAGAGGAAGGAAAGGACAGAGGGAAGGAGGGAGGGAAGGAGGGAGGGAAGGAGGGAAGGAGGGAAGGAGGGAAGGAGGGAGGGAGGGAAGGAGGAAGGGAAGGAGGGAAGGAGGGAAGGAGGGAAGGAGGAAGGGAAGGAGGGAAGAAGGGAAGGAGGGAAGGAGGAAGGGAAGGAGGGAAGGAGGGAAGGAGGGATAAGGCAGCAGGTCAGGTGCTCCCTTCCCTCCCTGCAGCTGCCCACTCCTCCAGCAGAGGGACAGCACCCCACACTTCAGTCAAAGGGATCAGCTGCACTCCTGTGTGTATACTAAAGGACCGAAAACCTATGTCCACACAAAGACCTGTACAGGAATGTTCACAGCAGCATGACCCATAATAGCCAAAAAGTAGAAGCAAACCAAATGTCCATCAGTGGATGAACAGAGAAACAAAATGTAGTCTATTCATAGAATGGAATAATATCCAGCAATAAAAAAGTAACGAGAGGCTGCTAGGCACCTAACACAGGTAAACTGTGAAATCATCATGCTGGAAGTGAGACGCCCATCACAAAAAGCCACAGTGCATTTACATGATTATCCAGAATAGAGAAATCTGTAGCGGCTGCCAGGGCTGGGGAGTGGAGGAGACTGAGGGGTGACTGCTACTTGGTGCAAGGAACTGACTGTAGGCGTTCCTTTTTGGGGTGACGAAAATGTTCTGGAGTTAGTGGTTGGCAGGTGCATGGTTTTTGGCCAACATTCTAAAACTCAATGAGCTGTACACTTTAAAAGGGTGATTTTTGTGGCATATGAATTATCTCCAAAAAAGAAAAAAGAAAGAAAAAATATTATATAAGAGTAACTGTGCTTCCCCCATGAAAATACCCAAAAGGAAAATACTGACTTATCTATCCACTATAGCAAATACAACCAAGTTACCACTATAGCTTGGATTTAAATTGCTTTTCTATATAGTTAAAATATATACATATCACAACATACAATTTTTGTACATCAGCAAAAAACCTGAGAATCTCTAAAAAATAAACCTGTATAAGTGTTATTTCATCTAGAATATCTTAATCCCAGCACTTTGGGAGGCCGAGGCGGGCGGATCACAAGGTCAGGAGATCGAGACCACGGTGAAACCCCGTCTCTACTAAAAATACAAAAAATTAGCCGGGCGCGGTGGCAGGCGTCTGTAGTCCCAGCTACTCAGGAGGCTGAGGCAGGAGAATGGCGTGAACCCGGGAGGTGGAGCTTGCAGTGAGCCGAGATCGCGCCACTGCACTCCAGCCAGGGCGACAGAGCAAGACTCCGTCTCAAAAAATATATATATATATATACACACACAATAAAATTAAATACAAAAATACAATAAGAAAAAGAGGTATTTTGCCGGGCGCGGTGGCTCAAGCCTGTAATCCCAGCACTTTGGGAGGCCGAGACGGGCGGATCACGAGGTCAGGAGATCGAGACCATCCTGGCTAACACGGTGAAACCCCGTCTCTACTAAAAAATACAAAAAACTAGCCGGGCACAGTGGCGGGCGCCTGTAGTCCCAGCTACTCGGGAGGCTGAGGCAGGAGAATGGCGTAAACCCGGGAGGCGGAGCTTGCAGTGAGCTGAGATCCGGCCACTGCACTCCAGCCTGGGCGGCAGAGCGAGACTCCGTCTCAAAAATAAATAAATAAATAATAAAAAAAAAAAAAAAAAAAAAAGAGGTATTTCATTGATACGACTTTTTCCTTCAAAGTTAACACTCCATGTATATTTCATTTCCTATTTCCTTGTGAACTTCGTGCAGTTACATATGTAGCTACGTCCTCATAGCAGACAGCCTTCCTGCCTGGGCTGGAGCCCTGCCTCTGCACCACCGACCAGCTACACGCCCAGAGCAACAGCTTAACTATTCTGTGCCTCCGGTTCCTGCCTTTAATGCAGAAAAGTGTATTTATTATCTTATGGTTATTGGGGATTAAATACAAATTTATATTTGTACAGTACATAGAGTAGTGCCTGGGATATTGCTATGCATGCTTTATAAGTGCATGCATTATTGGCTGGGCATGGTGGCTCACACCTGTAATCCCAGCACTTTGGGAGGCCAAGGTAGGTGGATCACCTGAGGTCAGGAGTTCGAGACCAGCCTGGCCAACATGGTGAAACCCTGTCTCTACTAAAAATACAAAAATTAGCTGGGCATGGTGGCGGGCACCTGTAATCCCAACTAATGGGAGGCTGAGGCAGGAGAATTGCTTGAATCTAGGAGGCGGAGGTTGCAGTGAGCCAAGATTGCACCATTGCACTACAGCCTAGGCGACAAAGCAAGACGCCATCTCAAAAATAAAATAAATAAAATAAAATATAAAATAAAATAAAATAGTGTATCAATTATTAACAACATAGTAGGATCACGCTGCAGGAACAACAGGACCGCTGATACTTCACAAGGCAAAGGAGGACCTGAGGGGGCAAATACTGAAGCCTGAACTGCAGTCACTTCTTGAAATGCATAAAACGTCAGAAATGCATATAAAACTGCTCAAAACCATAAGCTAAGTAATTCTGTTAAAATGATCTATCCACCAGCACTTTTCAAGGCCAAGGCAGGTGGATCACCTGAGGCCAGGAGTTCGACACCAGCCTGAACAACATGTTGAAACCTCGTCTCTACTAAAAATACAAAAATTAGGATGGGCATGGTGGCTCACGCCTGTAATCCTGGCACTTTGGGAGGCCGATGCAGGCGGATCACAAGGTCAGGAGTTCGAGACCAGCCTGGCCAACATGGTGAAACCCTGTCTCTACTAAAAATACAAAAATTAGCTGGGCACGGTGGCGGGCACCTGTAATCCCAGCTACTCAGGAGGCTGAGGCAGGAGAACTGCTTGAACCCGGGAGGCGGAGGGTGCAGTGAGCCAAGATGGCGCCACTGCACTCCAGCCTAGGCAATAGAGCAAGACTCTGTTTCAGAAGAAGAAAAAAAAAATCTGGGGAAAAAACCAAAAATAATCACCCCGGCAACTGGACAAATGCTGTGTGTGTATTCGCAGCATGGGGTACTGCCTCTACTGTCCTTTTCATCAGATTTCTCTCTGAAAATCCATAAACACACAAAACAACTTGGGAGGCTGTATCTCTACAGAACAAGCTGGTTCACAGGTGAGGGTGCTGAAAATGTGATGCGGCTCTTAAACAGAATGAAGTACAAATTTATTTTTCAACCAGCTTTTCAGAAACAAACTCATGTTTATTTCCCTCAACTTACTACAGTAAAATTAACATACATTTCATACAAATTCATCCAATTTTTCTTATTTGTCCCTAGGCAAACAGAATAGTCTTTTTTTTTTTTTTTTTGAAACGGAGTCTTGCTCTGTCGCCCAGGCTGGAGTGCAGTGGCACAATCTCGGCTCACTGCAACCTCCACCTCCCAGGTTCACGCCATTCTCCTGCCTCAGCCTCCTGAGTAGGTGGGACTACAGGCACCCACCACCATACCTGGCTAATATTTTTTTATATATATTTTTAGTAGAGACAGGTTTTCACTGTGTTAGCCAGGATGGTCTCAATCTCCTGACCTGGTGATCTGCCCACCTCGGCCTCCCAGAGTGCTGGGATTACAGGTATAAGCCACTGTGCCCGGCCAGAACACTCTTTTTTTTTTTTTTGAGACAGAGTCTTGCTCTGTCGCCCAGGCTGGGGTGCAGTGGCCGGATCTCAGCTCACTGCAAGCTCCGCCTCCCAGGTTTAGACCATTCTCCTGCCTCAGCCTCCCGAGTAGCTGGGACTACAGGCGCCCGCCACCTCGCCCGGCTAGTTTTTTGTATTTTTTAGTAGAGACGGGGTTTCACCGTGTTAGCCAGGATGGTCTCGATCTCCTGACCTCGTGATCCGCCCGTCTCGGCCTCCCAAAGTGCTGGGATTACAGGCTTGAGCCACCGCGCCCGGCCTGGAACACTCTTTAATATGAGAAGTTTTTGTTTGTTTTGTTTTCTGAGATGGGGTCTTGCTCTGTTGCCCAGGCTGGAGCACAGTGGCACAATCACAGCTCACTGCAGCCTCCACCTGCTAGACTCAAGCAATCCCCCTGCCTCAGCCTCCCAAAGTGCTGAGATTACGGGCATGAGTCACTGTGCCCAGCCATGCAGGAGAAGATTTGATCCGGAAAAATATGCGAAAACAACTCTTCTTTTTTTTTTTTTTTTTTTTTGAGACAGAGTCTCACTCTGTCACCCAGGCTGGAGTGCAGTGGCCGGATCTCAGCTCACTGCAAGCTCTGCCTCCCGGGTTCCCGCCATTCTCCTGCCTCAGCCTCCCGAGTAGCTGGGACTACAGGCTCCCGCCACCTCGCCCGACCAGTTTTTTGTATTTTTAGTAGAGACGAGGTTTCACCGGGTTAGCCAGGATGGTCTCGATCTCCTGACCTCGTGATCCACCCGTCTCGGCCTCCCAAAGTGCTGGGATTACAGGTTTGAGCCACCGCGCCCGGCCGAAAACAACTCTTAAACATTAACTTTACAACATCAATTCCAACTCTGAGGCAGAAAAAAGGTGACACAGTCCATTCTCTTATCAGTTAAGGACCTAATGTGAAGCCAGAACAGCTCTGACTTGGAAAACGCTATTAAATGTTATTACAGTATGAAAATCTCCAAAGCAATGCTACAGGTTTGTCTCTATAAAGACGGAGGCTACAATCTTACGAAGTAATTCAAGTTAAAAATTCACTGAAGGTAAAATCTATGCCAAAAGCATTCCTCTATAAAGACTGCTCAACTCCTTCAAATAAGTCTTCTCAGGTCATGGAAATCTAGGTAATGCAAGGAACCCCTGGCGCTGTGATTCTCTGGCTCCACACCACTCGAGGACCAGCAGCACCAGCAGCACCTACGAGCAGGTAAGAAAGGCAGAATCTCAGGTCCTCCCAGACCCGCTGTCTCTACATTCCTCAGGTACTCCGTGCGCACACTAGAGCCAGGGATGCACCGGTCTAGGTGTTATCTGGCTACATTAAGACAAAGGAAAAAATGATGCAATGAAATTAAACAGTTTGCTTTTCAACTATAAGAACAGGTCTTTTTGTCAACTACCCCAACTATTAAAAGGGAAAAAAAAAAACATGGTACAAAGGAGCTACAAATAACCCTCAGCTATGGAGACATTTTCAGAAACGCTGAGCACTATCCAAATGGGATGTGCGGAACGCTTCCTGCAGGCCAGATTCCTCAAGAGTCAGTGAAAGCCCCGTTCCTACCTGCAAACCGCAGAGGCGCATCTTTGTCCAGAGCGATCAGTGGGGGGTCGAGGAGCACCGCGTTGTCGTTCTCTGTGACTATGCCATGGTAGGTGGGCTCCAGCCAGGGCTTGTGCTTGTTAACTGCGTTTAAAACAAAAGAAGAAAATAGACGAGGTGAGAAATAGTATTTTCAACTCCACTACTTCTGAAGACTTACACTTGCTATAAAATAATAAAACTCTCATTAGGCTTGAAGGCAGTGCTCACAGTTCCGTCGCAAAATTTGGTATCAAGACCCAAATGAGATGAAATTCTAAATTCCAGAATAAGTAATGTAGAAATTATCTGAATCCATGAAGCAACTAGAAATAAGAAATAAATTGCTCTAGAAATCAAGAAAAAAAAAAGACTGATGGCTACAGGAAGACTATCTCTGTTTTCAGTCTATCACTGAAAAGTTACAGAGAATGGTATTTTCATTTCTTTATGATTTTTTGAGACAGAGTCGTGCTCTGTCACCCAGGCTGGAGCACAGTGGTGTAATCATGGCTCACTGCAGCCTCAACCTCCCAGGCTCAGGTGATCCTTCCCCCTCAGCCTCCCAGGCAGCTGGGACTATGTGTGTGCACCACCACACTTGGCTACTTTTTTTTTAAACTCTCTGTACAGACAGGGTTTCACCATGTTGCCCAGGCTAGTCTTAAACTCCTGGGCTCAAGTGATCTGCCTGCCTTGGCCTCCCAAAGTGTTGGGATTACAGGCATGAGCCATGGCACCTGGCCCCAGTATTATTATTTTTTTCTTTTTTCTTTTTTTTTTTTTGAGACAGAGTCTCGCTCTGTCGCCCAGGCTGGAGCGCAGTGGCCGGATCTCAGCTTACTGCAAGCTCCGCCTCCCGGGTTTTCGCCATTCTCCTGACTTAGCCTCCCGAGTAGCTGGGACTACAGGCGCCCGCCACCTCGCCCGGCTAGTTTTTTGTATTTTTTTAGTAGAGACGGGGTTTCACCGTGTTAGCCAGGAGGGTGTTGATCTGTTGACCTCATGACCCGCCCATCTCGGCCTCCCAAAGTGCTGGGATTACAGGCTTGAGCCATCGCGCCCGGCCTATTTTTTTCTTTTTTCTCTGTCGCCCAGGCTGGAACATAGTGGTACGATCTCAGCTCACTCGCTAATTAAGCCACTGCGCCCAGCTGCCCAATATTAATTTTAAATTCGTATTACTAACAATAATGTAAAGCAAAGATGCAAAATGCAATAAAGTATTAAAATAAAACTAAATGCAGAATTTCAGAAAAACCCACCACTTGACTGAAAACAAGAGTATTTAAGAATAATCCATCTGGGCGTGGTGGCTCACGCCTATAATCCCAGCACTTTGGGAGGCTGACGAGGGTGGATCACCTGAGGTCAGGAGTTTGTGACCAGCCTGGCCAACATGTTGAAACCCTGTCTTTACTAAAAATACAAAAATTAGCCAGGCGTGGTGGCGCACACCTGTAATCCCAGCTACTTGGGAGGCTGAGGCAAAATCGCCTGAACCTGAGGTGGAGGTTGCAAGTGAGCCAAGATAGCGCCACTGCACTCCAGACTGTGTGACAGAGCGAGACTCTGCCTCAAAAAAAAAAAAAAAAAAAAAAAAAGAGAATAATCCACTTTAGAGTTAGGCTTGGGGTCCAATTCCAGTCTCCCTCTATTAAGAGCTGCGTGACCTTAAGCACATTAACTTATTACCGGAAAAGTGTCCCAATCCAGCCCCCAAGATGGTGTTACTGGACTTCACACAGTAAGAATTCGGGCCAAGTCCATAAAGTGAAGGCAACTATATTAAGAAAGTAAAGGAAGAAAGAATGGCCACTCCACAGGCAGAGCAGCCCTGAGGGCTGCTGGTCGGCTATTTTTATGGTTATTTCTTGATTATATGCTAAACAAAGGGTGGATTATTCATGAGTTTTCCTGGAAAGATGTGGGAAATTCCCAAAACTGAGGGCTCCTCCCTCTTTTAGACCACATAGAGTAACTTCCTGACGTTGCCATGGCATTTGTAAACCGTCATGGTGCTGGTGGGTCTCTTAGCATGCTAATGTATTATAATTAGCATATAATGAGCAGTGAGGACCACCAGAAGTCACTTTCGTCCCTATCTTGGTTTTGGTGGGTTTCGGCCAGCTTCTTTATGGCAACCTGTTTTATACGCAAGGTCTTTGTGACCTGTGTCTTGTGCTGACCTCCTATATCATCCTGTGACTTAGAATGCCTTAACCTCCTAGGAATGCAGCCCAATAGATCTCAGCCTTATTTCACCCAGCGCCTATCCAAGATGGAGTCACCCTGGTTCAAATGCCTCTGACAAACTGATCTCTTAACACACCCCCACCCTCCTCACGGTGATGGCCCAGATCACTGGAGAAGTGCTATCTTGTTCCTTCTTGACTGATACTCTACCAGAACTGCTACTTTTGCTTTTTTGGCCGCTGCAGACCTCACTCCCCTGAGAAGACTTTAGCCCCAGTCCACTTTGCTTAGCCTGGGGCTTGGCTCCTGGGAGTCAATGTCAGACATCCTCTTGGTGGCCATGAATCCCTCCCTGAGCCCGCAGTACCACCACACGCACACTGAGGGCGCTGTCCCACACCTCAAATCTTTCCATTTTCCTTGTTCATCTTAAGAGGGTTAACAGCTTCCGGCCGGGCTCGGTGGCTCACGCCTGTAATCCCAGCACTTTGGGAGGCCGAGGCGGGCGGATCACAAGGTCAGGAGATGGAGACCATCCTGGCTAACACAGTGAAACCCTGTCTCTACTAAAAATACAAAAATTTAGCTGGGCGTGGTGGTGGGCGCCTGTAGTCCCAGCAACTCGGGAGGCTGAGGCAGGAGAATGGCATGAACCCAGGAGGCGGAGCTTGCAGTGAGCTGAGATCACACCACTGCACTCCAGCCTGGGTGACAGAGCGAGACTCCGTCCCAAAAAAAAAAAAAAAAGAAAAAAAAAAAGAGGGTTAACAGCTTCCATTATAACCTCAGAGTATGAATGAACCAGGGGACTCCTCGATTAAGCTGATCTGAAAACATGGAAAGAAATGGTTTGAAAACTTTGTTTCCAAGTAGACGGGGCCTACTGATTGAACCACTCATGTTCTGTAAGTGTGAGTCAATTCAGAAGGATCTTTGTGCAGTATTCCAGGATGTGATGCTACCTCTGCTGTACCTGCACCTTCCCCAGAGTGGTACACGGGGAGCGGGCTCATGCTTACGTGTAAGACTCAGAGTAGGCGTGTGAAGGCTTGCATCTAGAAGGAAGACAGACCAGAACAAAGCTGCCTCCTCTCTTTTTTTTTTTTTTTTTTTTTTTTTTGAGACGGAGTCTCGCTCTGTCGCCCAGGCTGGAGTGCAGTGGCGCGATCTCGGCTCACTGCAAGCTCCGCCTCCCGGGTTCACGCCATTCTCCTGCCTCAGCCTCCCGAGTAGCTGGGACTACAGGCGCCCACAACCGCGCCCGGCTAATTTTTTGTATTTTTAGTAGAGACGGGGTTTCACTGTGGTCTCGATCTCCTGACCTTGTGATCCGCCCGCCTCGGCCTCCCAAAGTGCTGGGATTACAGGCGTGAGCCACCGCGCCCGGCCTTTTTTTTTTTTTTTTTGAGATGGAGCCTTGCTCTGTCACCCAGGCTGGAATTCAATGGCGCGATCTCGGCTCACTACAACCTCCGCCTCTCAGGTTCAAGCAATTCTCCTGCCTCAGCCTCCCGAGTAGCTGGGATTACAGGCGCGCACCACCACGCTTCAGTTTTTGTATTTTTAGTAGAGACGGGGTTTCACCATGTTGGCCAGGCTGGTCTACCAACTCCTGACCTCGTGATCTGCCTGCCTCGGCCTCCCAAAGTGCTGGGATTTCAGGCATGAGCCACCGCGCCAAGCCGCTGCCTCCTCTCTAATTAATGAAACATTTACCAGACATTTGTACACACCACGTCCAAGCCAAGAGCAAATCCTTCTGGCTTCACTTTCTAAATAAATTCAGACCCTGGGGAGTCGTCGTTTAATGGGTATAAACTTTCAGTTTTGTGAGATGAAAGGAGTTTGGAGACTGGCTGCACAATGATGGGAATGTACTTGACACCACTGAACTGCACGCTTCAAAATGGTAGAGACGGGAAAAGTTTGTTGTAGTTTACATTTTTTTAAAAAATCCACATACATACGAATACACTCAGACACAGCCACTTCTTATCCTCCTTCCTGCTCACCTGAAAGATCACAAAAGCCAAGTAACCAGCCTCCCTGTCCTTATCCCAGTTCTTACTCGGCAACCAGAGTGAAGCTTCTACAACAATGGGTCTTCAACTTTGGGGTCTCAGATCCCTGTACACCAAAAAGTTACTGAGGGCCCCAAACAGCTTTTGTTTAAATGGATTGGTCAGTCAGTTGATTATCCATCCATCCATCCATCCATCCATCAGCATTTACTACACTGAAAATTCAAACCAGCCCGGGGGTAGTGTCTCATGCCTGTAACTCCCAGTGCGTTGGGAGGTGGGTCAGATCACTTGAGGTCATGAGTTTGAGACCAGCCTGGCCAACATGGTGAAACCCTCCTGTCTTTACTAAAAATACAAAAATTAGCCGGGTGTGGTGACACGCACCTGTAGACCCAGCTACTCAGGAGGCTGAGGCAGGAGAATTGCTTGAACCCAGCAGGTGGAGGTTACAGTGAGCCAAGATCGCACCACTGCACTCCAGCCTGGATGACAGAGCAAGACTCTGTCTCACAAAAAAAAAAAAAAAAAAAAGAAAGAAAAGAAAAGCCTGGGCGAGGTGGCTCACGCCTGTAATCCTACCACTCTGGGAGGCCGAGGCAGGCAGATCACTTGAAGTCAGGAGTTCAAGGCCAGCCTGACCAATATGGTGAAACCCTCCTGTCTTTACTAAAAATACAAAAATTAGCTGGGCGTAGTGGCACATGCCTGTAGTCCCAGCTACTCAGGAGGCTGAGGCAGGAGAATCACTTGAACCCGGGAGGAGAAGGCTGCAGTGAGCTGAGATCTCACCACTGCACTCCAGCCTGGGCAACAGAGCGGGACTATGTCTCAAACAACAACAACAACAAAAAGACAACTTTAACACTTATTAACTCATTTAAAAACCAAACACATTATCTAATACATTCACATAAATAATATTTTTATGAAAAGAACTTTCTGAAAACAAAGCTTACTAAGAGGAGCGGCAACAGTTTTCCGTTTCCGCAAATCTTTGTTGTCTGCTTTCACAGAAGACACCTGGGTTCTCGTCTCTACCCCCGCACCCCCTGCACTCAGCATGCTGCCCTGTTCCCCTGCATACAGTCTCTAGAAAATGCCACAGTACAGCCTAAGAGGGTGAGAAAAATGGCAAATAACGTCTTAATATTGTTACAGTTCTGCCCTTTCGCATCCTGCCAGGGTTTCAGGGACTCATTATCTCACTCGGGCTCTCTGTTCAAAAGGTCCTTCCTGCTGCTGTCACCACCCTCACTCTGTCCCTCTGTTCCAACACCCGGGGAAAAGACGGCAGGGGAAGGCACTGGAGCCCGGGGCCCAACGGCCTGGGTGGGCCCCGCCTGGGCTCCCAAGGGCCTGCGACCTCAGGGCCTTCGCTTCCTCATCTATAAAACGAGGACAATAACAGTCCCCATCGCATAGGTCATTGTGTGACTAAACATGCAATCACAGGTAAAATGCTCAGAAGAGTGTCTGGCACCCACCAAGTATCAAAAGGTGGAGGTGTTATTTCTACACACACACACACACACACACACACACACACACACACACACAATAAGGAAGTGGCCTTTTCATTCTCTGCTAATTCCCAATACCTGGAACTATGCTCAGCACACGCGCAGGACCTATTTGGGAAATGAGTGAATATATAAGAAACCTTGAATGTACAAATCAGATCAGTTGCCCTGGTTTATGAATTCCATCATGGAGAAGATAGCTTTGGAGCTGGGAATTCAAAAGATACTACAAAGGTGTTTCTTAATTTTTGTTTGTTTCCCCAGGTGGATGTTCTGAGCAAGAGAGCTAGAAATCTAGAGGCAACGCATGAAACCAACAGGTCAAAGACATCAGTCTGGAAAAGGTTAAGCTACGGAAGGTTAGATTACAGGGGGACTTAACATGAAATCAAACCCAGACCATAAAGACCAAAAATAAAATTGTCTTTGAAATCCGTCTTCTCCCCCCAATTCATAGGCTGCTCTGAGACAAGAGATTGGCTAAGAAGAGAATAAGGGGCCAGGTGCAGGTGGCTCACGTCTGTAATCCCAGCACTCTGGGAAGCCAAGGTGGGTGGATCACCTGAGGTCAGGAGTTTGAGACCAGCCTGGCCAACATGGTGAAACCCCGTCTCTCCTAAAAAAAATACAAAAGTTAGCCAGGCATGGTGGCGGGTACCTGTAATCCCAGCTACTTGGGAAGCTGAGGCAGGAGAATCGCTTGAACCCGGGAGCTGGAGGTTGCAGTGAGCCAAGATCACGCCACTGCACTCCAGCCTGGGCGACAAGAGCAAAACTCCGTCTCAAAAAACAAATTTTCTTTTTTAGTTGAGATGAAGTCTCGCTCTGTTGCCCAGGCTGGTGTCAAACTCCTGAGCTCAAGCAATTCTTCCACTATGGCCTCCCAAAGTGCTGGGATTATAGGTGTGAGCCACAACACCCAGTTCAGGTATCTTAAAACAAACCACGCTACGATGTAGGCTGGAAGAAGCTTGGAGTTACAGATGTAAGACAGGCCATTTAAAGAAAGGACTCCAAAAAAAAACCTCCATTGTTTGTTACCAATCTTTCATTTTATTTTATTTATTTATTTTTTTGAGATGGAGTCTCACTGTGTTGTCCAGGCTGAAGTGCAATGAATGGTGCAATCTTGGCTCACTGCAACCTCTGCCTCCCAGGTTCAAGAGATTCTCCTGCCTCAGCCTCCTGAGTAGCTGGAATTACAGATGTGCATCACCACGCTTGGCTAATTTTTTTGTGTTTTAAGTAGAGACAGGGTTTCACCATGTTGGCCAGGCTGGTCTTGAACTCCCGACCTCAGGTAATCTGCCTGCCTTGGCCTCCCAAAGTGCTGGGATTACAGGCATGAGCCACAGCACCCAGCCTCCAATCTTCCATTTTAAAGCAAAAATTGCAAGTTCAATTTGCCATTAATAACAATATTTGATTCCAATTTGGCTTCATACTTTAAGGTTTTATTAATAAAATTACAAGCACTATAAATACTAAAGATTACTCTAATATTTGAGTCCATAAAACTCTTGAGACTTAAACTAAATGAATTTATGTCTTTATTTAACCCAACGGGGATGTAAAAATACCAGGCAGAGCACATGACAGAAAACCCCTAATGAGTAGTAACGTAAAATGTGTTGCTGCTGCCGGAATGGAAAGGCCTGCAGCTGAAATGGCTAAGGGTTCAGTGGAAAAATAACTGTGTCACCATGTTCCCAGTATTCCAGTTTTATAATTCAAATTTTCTAAATTGCTCTTAAGCTGGCAGTAGAATGAGATCTGGCCAGTTCCAAAGACTGAACTTTTAAATATTTAATGAGTGATATTTTTAATATTTCATCACATTCAATTTGCATTATAAAACATCTATAGAAACAAGTGACCGATGTTTCTGTCATCACAAAAAAATGGCAAAGACAAGAGACTACTGGCCGCAAGCCTAGGAACATTACCTATGTCGAAAAGTCTATACCTGATTCATTTCATCACATTCTAGGAGGTTTTAAACAACAAACTAAACTGCTTCTCCCGCCTCCCTCGGCCTCAGCCATGGTGAGTAGCCGCGGCAGCGAATCTGAATGCAGTGCGGGAGACCATGGACCGGATGCTGAATAAACTGTGTGTTGTGCACCTGCATTTTGACTTTGATCCATCACAGGAGGTGTGGAATTTTCCACTGTGGTGTCATGTCAGTGCTTAAAAAGCTTCGGATTTTGGAGCATTTCACATTTCAGATTTGGGGATTAGGAGTGTTCAACGTGTACTAATCACACGTTCTGCTTGAGATTTCAAGAATTTAGAATGCTGGCTTAGATATGGAAACTCCTATTTGTGTACGGCTTTATGAACAAGAAATTAACCCGGAAGCTTTATCATCGGTTATTAAGGAGCTTCGCAAGGCTACTGAAGCACTAAAGGCTGCTGAAAATATGACAAGCTGACTTTCTGGGGAAATTCTGACAAGATATGTCCAGCTCTGCAAGATGATTTGAAGACTGCACTGTAGTCAAGAATGTACAATGATACTGAATGCAGCAGTGTAGAAAAATTTTCCTTTTTAAAAGAACTATAAAACCGGCCGGGCGCGGTGGCTCAAGCCTGTAATCCCAGCACTTTGGGAGGCCGAGACAGGCGGATCACAAGGTCAGAAGATTAAGACCATCCTGGCTAACATGGTGAAACCCCATCTCTACTAAAAAAAAAAATACAAAAAACTAGCCAGGCGATGTGGCGGGCGCCTGTAGTCCCAGCTACTCGGGAGGCTGAGGCAGGAGAATGGTGAAAACCCGGGAGGCGGAGCTTGCAGTGAGCTGAGATCCGGCCACTGCACTCCAGCCTGGACGACAGAGCGAGACTCCGTCTCAAATAAAAAAAAAGAACTATAAAACCATAGTGTTATAAATCAGTGGAAAGTGGCTTACAGAAAGAACTATCAGATGTGTTTACATCACATCTTAATTTTTTTTCTTTTTTTTTTTGAGACGGAGTTTCGCTCCTGTTGCCCAGGCTGGAGTGCAGTGGCTTGATCTGGGCTCACAGCAATCTCCGCCTCCCAGGTTCAAGCGAGTCTCCTGCCTCAGTCTCCCAGGTAGCTGGGATTACAGGCGTGCGCCACCACGCCCAGATAATTTTGTATTTTTAGTAGAGATGGGGTTTCTCCATGTTGGTCAGGCTGGTCTTGAACTCCCAACCTCAGCCGATCCTCCCACCCCAGCCTCTCAAAGTGCTGGGATTACAGGTGTGAGTCACCGCGCCCGGCTTATTCACTTTTTTTAACGGCTCTAATGCTTTGACATTACCATGCTCATATTTATGTATTCCTTATTGATAACGAGGATTATGTATTCCTTATTGATGATGAGCTTTAATTTTCTAAGCTATCAGATGCGCACATCTGCTGTGCCTGAAGTATAGTGGAACCCATCAGTAGTGACGTGTAGTAGTTATGACTTGTTGATAGTAGTTATGACTTGTTGACATTTCCACTATAAACTTTTAATTTTGAATTGTTTATGCATTAAAACCATGGATTTATATTGTATCGGGCTGAAAGCTGACAGAATTTCAGTCACTATTTGTGAATTTAGATTTAGATTCATTATGTATGTTGGAATCTTGTTTTTTAAAATACGAGCATGGAAAACATTTCTTGTAATCTGATCTTTAACAAAGAACATTTAGTTTTTAAACAATTTGTTGGGCAGTTAATAGTGTGAACCAGGGTCATTTTTGTATTGAGTAAAAAATTAAACTTCTAGAAACTTAGATTTTAAAAGTAATGACAATGCTTAGGTTAGTATTATTTGTAATTCAAATCATTTATGTCTAATGAGAATGTTTTCCTATAAATGGTGGCCTAAAAAAATGTATAAAATGAAACATAGCAAACATGCCAAATTCCTGTTTACTTTTATTACTTAAAAGTAATTTGAGCCGGGCGCGGTGGCTCAAGCCTGTAATCCCAGCACTTTGGGAGGCTGAGACGGGTGGATCACGAGGTCAGGAGATCGAGACCATCCTGGCTAACACGGTGAAACCCCATCTCTACTAAAAAATACAAAAAACTAGCCGGGCGATGTGGCGGACGCCTGTAGTCCCAGCTACTCGGGAGGCTGAGGCAGGAGAATGGTGTGAACCCGGGAGGCGGAGCTTGCAGTGAGCTGAGATCCGGCCACTGCACTCCAGCCTGGGCGACAGAGCGAGACTCCGTCTCAAAAAAAAAAAAGTAATTTGAAGCTGGGTGCGGTGGCTCACGCCTGTAATCCCAGCACTTTGGAAGGCTGAGGCAGGCGAATCACAAGGTCAGGAGTTTGAGACCAGCCTGGACAACATGGTGAAACCTCGTCTCTACTAAAAATACAAAAAATTAGCTGGGCATAGTGGCGGGCGCCTGTAATCTCAGCTACTCAGAAGGCAGAGACCAGAGAATTGCTTGAACCTGGGATGAGAAGGTGGCAGTGAGCCAAGATCACTCCACTGCACTGCAGCCTGGGCAACAGAGCGAGACTCTGTCTCAAAAAAAAAAAACAAAAAAAGGTAATTTGAGTGCTTGCCTAATAAATCTTGAATGGTTATTTAATAAATTATTAGATAGGTGATGTGTTTCAAAAGAAAAACTAAACTTTCAATGGCATAGTATTAATTTAAAATAATGCAAAAGCAAAGCTGGCAATCAAACCTTCTGTAAGTGCAGGTTGTAGCTGGGCACACACCTATCATTTTAGGATATGACTCGTTTTTTAGGGTTATGGCAGAGTCTAGTCATTAGAAATTATTCGAATTTTTTTTTTTTTTTGAGACACAGTCTGACTCTGTCGTCCAGGCTGGAGTGCAGTGGCCAGATCTCAGCTCACTGCAAGCTCCGCCTCCCGGGTTTACGCCATTCTCCTGCCTCAGCCTCCCGAGTAGCTGGGACTACAGGTGCCCGCCACCTCGCCCAGCTAGTTTTTTGTATTTTTTAGTAGAGACGGGGTTTCACCGTGTTAGCCAGGATGGTCTCGATCTCCTGACCTCGTGATTCGCCTGTCTCGGCCTCCCAAAGTGCTGAGATTACAGGCTTGAGCCACCGCGCCCGGCCAAAATTATTCCATTTTTAAGTCAAGATGAAAAAAATATAATAATCAACTTTAGGATTAACATGAATATAAGCTATGCTGCCCCAGCACATCTCAACTCTGTGGGCTAAAGAGAGGCTGGGCCCGGGCCGGGCGCGGTGGCTCACACCTGTAATCCTAGCACTTTGGGAGGCCAAGGCGAGCAGATCACCTGAGGTCAGGAGTTTAAGACCAACCTGGCCAACATGGTGAAATCCCACCTCTATTGAAAATACAAAAATTAGCCAGGCATGGTGGCACATGCCTATAATCCCAGCTACCCAGGAGGCTGACGCAGAAGAATCGCTGGAACCCGGGAGGCAGAGGCTGCAGTGAGTCGAGATTACGCCATTGCACTCTAGCCTGGGTGACAGAGCGAGACTCCATCTCAAAAAAAAAAAAAAGAGAGAGAGAGGCTGGACCCATGCCTAAGTCTCACAAGTAACAGGGATTCCAGCAGGTTGGCTGCAGAGCCCACGCGCCAACCACAGGTCCCAGGGTGGCCCTGATATCAATCAACCCAGTACACGAACGGTTCCTTTCCAGTTTATTCACTTATGTGGATGGTTCTTCGCTTACAGTGGTTCAACTTAGGAGTTTTAGACTTTACAATGGGTTTATCAGAACATAACCTGATTGTAAGTAAAGTAGCCTTTGTAACTAGAAATCCACGGTTTCCGGTCAGGCGCAGTGGCTCACACCCATAATCCCAACACACTGGGAGGCCCAGGTAGGAGGACTGCTTGAGTCTAGAGGTTTGAGAGCAGCCTGGATGACAAGGTGTGATCCCGTCTCTAGAAAAAAATGTTTTAAAAAATTAGGCTGGGTGCAGTGGCTCACGCCTGTAATCCCAACACTTCGGAGGCCGAGGTGGGGGGATCACCTGAGGTCAGGAGTTCGAGACCAGCCTGACCAATGTGGTGAAACTCTGTTTCTACTAAAAATACAAAAAATTAGGCCAGGCACAGTGTCTCGCACCTGTAATCCCGCACTTTGGGAGGCTGAGGCGGGCGGATCACCTGAAGTCAGGAGTTCGAGACCAGCCATGGTGAAACCCCGTCTCCACTAAAAAAATATAAAAATTGGCCACGCAGTGTCTCCTGCCTGTAATACCAGCACTTTGGGAGGCCGAGGTGGGTAGATGGCCTGAGGTCAGGAGTTCGAGACCAGCCTGGAAAATGTGGTAAAACCCTGTCTCTACTAAAAACACAAAAATTAGCCAGGCGTGGAGGTGGGCGCCTGTAATCCCAGCTACTTGGGAGGCTGAGACTGGAGAATTGCTTGAACCTGGGAGGCAGAGGTTGTAGTGAGCCGAGACCACACTATTGCACTCCAGCCTGGGCAACAAGAGTGAAACTTCATCTCAAAAAAAACAAAAAAATTAGCTGGGCACGGTGGCAGGTGCCTATAATACCAGATACTCGGGAGGCTGAGGCAGGAGAATTGCTTGAACTAGGGAGGCGGAGGTTACAGTGAGCCAAGATTGCACCATTGCACTCCAGCCTGGGCGACAGGAGCAAAACTCCATCTCAAAAAAAAAAAAAAAAAAAACATTAACCGGCGTGGTGGCATGTGCCTGTAACCCCAGCTACTCGGAAGGTTGAGGCAGGGGAATCTCTTGAACCTGGGGGGCGGAGCTTGCAGTGAGCAGAGATTGCGTCACTGCACTCCAGCCTGGGTGACAAAGCGAGACTCCATCTTGGGGAAAAAAAAAAAAATTAGCTGGCATGGTGGCACATGCTGTAGTCCCAGCTACTCGGGAGGCTGAGACAGGAGGAATGTTTCAGCCCAGGAGTTAGAGGCTGCTGTGATCTCACTCTAACCAGTGATCTCACCACTGCAGTCCAGCCCCAGGGAGAGCAAGAATATCTCCAAGGAAAAAAGAAATCCACTGTTTCAAACAAGAGTGTGATGTGTGCCTCTTATCATGACACATAGGTTGATCACGTCTGCCCTTAAATAACAAGTTAAATATTTCAAGAGACTGTTGGTATCTCACCTACAAATCCTAGAAGATGTTACATGTTTTATTTGCAGATTCAACTGTTAAACCTTGGTCTATCATAAGAACCTGCAATTAAGGAACACTGCCAGCAGGTGGCGACAGGTGCCCTTGCACACTCCAAGTTCTCAGGCTTTGATTTTAAAATCCTGCTATTCCAAAGGCGAACTAGTAGACCCTTGTCAAAGATGGCCTGCCTAGAAAAGTGTCTTAAACTCTATGTTTAAAATCTCCAGCTGATTCTTTTTTTCCTCGAAATAGCATTTGGAACAGGTAAAATATTCACAGTTTTAAAATAAAAATATAGAAAGGCATTCTCTCTGGGTCTCTTAAGCACAGTTCCTAGTCATAAATTCCTTTTTTTTTTTTTTTTTTTTTTTGAGGGTCTTGCTCTGTCACCCAGGCTGAAGTGCAATAAAACTACAGTGTGTGCCACCACTCCTGGCTAATTTTTGTCATTTTTAGTAGAGAGGGGTTTGCACCATGTTGGCCAGGCTGGTCTTGAACTCCTGACCTCAGGTGATCCATCATGCCTGGCTGAATTTTGTATTTTTAGTGGAGACAGGGTTTCACCATATTGGCCAGTCTGGTCTCGGACTCCTGGCCTCACGTGATCCACCTGCCTCAGTCTCCCAACGTGCTGGGATTACAGGCGTGCCCTACTGCACCCAGCTGTAAAACAGATTTTTAAATTACTCTTATTTTTTTTCCCAAAGACTGAACACTTCCAAAGAATCTCTAGACAGATTCTGTATGCACAGGTTTAAGGGTTTCTTCATCAGAATCCCAAATAAACTGAATCTAAACTAAAGTGTTGATTGAAATACCAAATACATAGCTTAGACATTACTTAGAGATCAGGGTTTCTCCACAGCACGACAGACCTTCTGGGCCAGACGACGTTTAGCTGTGGGGCTGTCCCGTGCATTGCGGGATGTTCAGCAGCAGCCCAGCCTCAAAACCACTGGATGCCCGCAGCCTCCCGCAAAGATGTGCCAACCAGAAGTGTCTCCAGACATTCCCCAAGATCCCCTGGGGGCAATCCTCCTCCCTCCTCCCTTGAGAACCACTGACTCATATCCACCTCGTTAAGGAAAACCAACGACGTCCACATGAACATCACTTGTGCACTTTAAAAAGAGTCACTTTAATAAACTGTGCATCACACTGATGTGAATTTTTTTTTTTTCCAAGTCAGGGTCTCACTCTGTCTTACAGGCATGGGACACCCCACCCAGCTTGAAGTTAATTTTTAAAATAAAAACACATTAAGGCCAGGCACGGTAGGTCACGCCTGTCATCCCAGCAATTTGGGAGGCTGAGGTGGGTGGATCGCTTGAGTTTAGGAGTTCGAGACCAGCCTGGGCAAAATGATAAAACCCTGTCTCTACGAAAAATAGGAAAAAAATTAGCCGGGCATGGTGGTGCACTTGGGAGCTACTTGGGACCTCCCAGCTACTTGGGAGGCTGAGGCATGAGAATCGCTTGAGCCTGGGAGGTGGAGGCTGCAGTGAGCTGAGATCACACCACTGCACTCCAGACTGGGTGACAGAGCGAGACCCTTCTTCAAAACAAACAAACAAAAAACACACACATTAAGTGTCAAATAAATTCTTAAGCTAACAGAATAATTATCTTTTTAATAGTACAGTGAAACTTTCCCCGCATTTATTCACTTTTCACAAGCATCATACCACCACATACTGTTACATGCAATGTAGTTATCCTATGAAAGGTGAGGCCAGGCATGGTGGCTCACGACTGTAATTCCAGCACTTTGGGAGGCCGAGGCAGGTGGATCACCTGAAGTCAAGAGTTCAAGACCAGCCTGGCCAACATGGTGAAACCCCATTTCTACTGAAAATACTAAAAATTAGCCAGGTGTGGTGACGCATGCCTATAATCCCAGCTACTCGGGGGGCTGAGGCAGGAGAATTGCTTGAACCCGGGAGGCGGAGGCTGCAGTGAGCCGAGATTGCACCACTGCACTCCACTCCAGCTGGGAGTAGAATCAATCCATCCAGACTCTGTCTCAAAAAAAAAAGAAAGAAAAAAGGTGAGAGCAGTTTGCAAGCTCTGCACATCTGGATCCACTCTCTTGCTCACAGGCTGGGATACCTGCCTGTCTGCCACCAGGGGGTCTATGGCTGGGCGTGGGCTCACCACTAACCAGCTCACAGGGCCTGAGAGCTACACGGAGCTCCTTGTGTTGGGGAGCGCAAGGCATGCATGGGGGTTTCATGAGACAAGACCAGGGAATGAGCAGGGGCAGATCGAGGAGGAACCCCCTTTCCTTCTCCGTGGTGCACATCCCACCCTGAACGCTATAAAGGAAGCAAGGGGATCAGACCCCTGCACATAAGCCTCAGGGTGTGATGCCAGGAGAGCCCTGAGAACCAAGTCAGGGGGTGAAGAGGTGGCTGCAGGAGTGAGATTAGAAGGGGAAGGGGCTGGGCTGAGACTGCAGTTTAGAGTCTAGGTATCTCCTGCACATGGAGATAGGGCTGTCCCCAGCTAGAACTGAGAGCTAAGGAGGAATGACAGGACAGGAGAACCCAGGGGCAGGGGCTTCTGTTTCCCCCTTCTTCCATCCATCCATCCGTCTTTCTTGAGGCCCAGGTAGTCTTCTAGGTACCAAGAAAATAATGGTAAGACAGCCCCTGCCCTCTCAGAGCTTGTATCATGGTAGATTAAAATATTAATTTGAAACAGAATCTGCAAAGTAATTCACACTTCCTATAATTCCAACTTTTGAAAGCTTAAAGTGGGCCTTCTAATTTTTCCTCCAAATTCCAAACAAGTTTTTCTAATGTGGGAAATACACAGTACAAAAATTTACCATCTTAATCATTTTTAAGTGTACAGGCCCACAGCATTAAGTACATTCACACTGTTGTCCAACCATCACCACCACTATCCGTCTCTAGAACTTCTTTCATCTTGCACCCATTAAATTCTGTTTTCTGTCATTATGAATTCGACTATTTGACTAAGGGTCCGGCGCGGTGGCTCAAACCTGTAATCCCAGCACTTTAGGAGGCTGAGGCAGGTGGATCGCTTGAGCTCAGGAGTTCAAGATCAGCCTGGCCAACATGGTGAGACCCCGTCTCTACAAAAAATAGGAAAATTAGCCAGGCATGGTGGTGCCACACCTGTAGTCCCACTTGGGTGGCTGAGGTGGGAGGATGACCTGAGCCTGGGAGGTCGAGGCTGCATAACGCCAAAATGGTGCCACTGCACTCCAGCCTGCATGACAGAGTGAGATCCTGTCTCAAAAAAATAAAAATAAAGAATATGACCATTCTAGGTTGCGTGTGGTGGCTCACGCCTGTAATCCCAGCACTTTGGGAGGCCGAGGCAGGCAGATCAGATCTCCTCACGAGGTCAGGATATCGAGACCCTCCTGGCTTACACGGTGCAACCCCGTGTTTACTAAAAATACAAAAAAAAAAAAAAAATTAGCCAGGCGTGGTGGCGGGCACCTGTAGTCCCAGCTACTCAGGAGGCTGAGGCAGGAGAATGATGTGAACCCGGGAGATGGAGCTTGCGGTGAGCCACTGCACTCCAGCCTGGGCGACACAGCGAGACTCTGTCTCAATAAAATAAATAAAAAAAGATCCATGTAGAGCAAATCTTGTTTGATTTCACTCCCACTCCCAACACCGATTTCATTTATTTTGAAGCAAACGTCAGACATCATATAACTTCCCCTCTCAATACCGCATCATACATCTCTAAAAGATAACTCTTTTTAAAACTAATCATAACAAGTCCAATAGAGCTTAAAGGTAAAAAATAAAATAAGCTGGGAGAGGTGGCTCACACCTGTAATCCCAGCACTTTGGGAGGCTAAGGAAGGTGGATTGATTGAGTCCAAGAGTTTAAAACCAGCTAAGGCAACATGGGGAAATCCATCTCTATCCGGGCGCGGTGGCTCAAGCCTGTAATCCCAGCACTTTGGGAGGCGAGACGGGCGGATCAGTAAAAAAAAAAAAAAAATACAAAAAACAAAAGTCCCAGCTACCGGGAGGCTTAGCCAGGCGTGGTGATGCATGCCTGTAGTCCCAGCTACTTGGGAGGCTGAGGTGGGAGAATCACTTGAGCCTGGCTGGTAGAGGCTGCATTGAGTCATAACTGCACCACTGCACTCCGGCCTGGGCAACAGAGCAAGACCCTATCTAAAAAAATAAAGCAAAATAAATAAAATTAACCATAATGGCAATACTACCTAAAAATTCACAATTACTTAATATCATCAAATACCTAATCAGGGTTCCTGTTTATCTGCTTGTTTGGTGTATCAAATAATTTCACTCAAGACACATTTCTCTCTCTGTAGGGTAAGTTTGTGTTGATTCACTCCGAATTCCACTACGAAAGAAAAATGAAAGCACTGACAACCTTGAACAGTAATGCTGAGTGGTTTCCACAATGTTGCCAATTCTTTTTTCACCTTTAAGTATGTTTATTAAGTAGATTTTCGTAGATGTTATTTATCAAATTGAGAGAAATCCCCTCTATTCCTAACTTTGAGAGTTTTAATCATGAATGAATGAATAGCATCTTCTGAAATGGTATTTCGGCATTAATTGGTATGATGTGACTTTTTTAGCGTGTTGATTGGTGAATTATTGACTGTCTAATGTTGAAACAGCCTTATGTATGTGGACTAGATCCTATATGGTCATGGTGTATAATTCTTTTTATACATTGTTTGCCTTGATTTTATTTTGTTGAGGACTTTTTAAACGTTTTATTGAGATCGCCATTAAAATCTTTCGTCAATATATTTCAATTCACTTTTCTTTTGAAAATTCTGAAAATTCTACTGGCATGAATATATCCAGCTTTGTATACTCAGCATCGAATATTACGCATATTTCAGAGCACAGGTCAGGCACTGTGGGATCCCTTTTGCTGACCACTGGGGCTGATCTTCCAGCGGATTCAGCTACATGAAAGGCAAGAGGCAGCAACAGTCACAAGGCTATTTTTGAAAAATCAGGGTGTGATGATCACAAATGTGCTTTTAAAAATTAGGATTAAAAAAAAAAGATGAAATTAATGTTTCTGCTGTTAAACCTGGCTTAAATATAGCATCCCCAAAGCTGAAAGACAAAAGAATTGAAGGTTTGTAGTTACAGTGGCAGGACTTCCTAAAGCAAAATTCACAACTTCTTCAGATCACAGGCTTTTTGCTCTGTTGCCCACGCGGCAGCCTCCAACTCCTGGACTCCAGAAATCCTTCTGCCTCAGCCTCCTGAGTAGCTGGACAGCCACCATGTCCAGCTAGTTTTAAAATTTTTTTGTAGAGAAGGGGGTCTCACTGTGTTGCCCAGGCTGGTCTTGAACTCCTGGGCTCAAGCAATCCCCCTGCCTTGGCCTCCCAAAGACCTGGGATTACAGGAGCCACCATGCCTGGCCCAAATCCTTCTATTTTCTTTCTTTTTTTTTTTTTTTTTTTTGAGATGGAGTCTCGCTGTGTCACCCAGGCTGGAGTGCAGTGGCACAATCTCAGCTCACTGCAACCTCCGCCTCCTGGGTTCAAGCAATTCTTCTGCCTCAGCTTCCTGAATAGTTGGGATTACAGGTGCCTGCCACCAAGCCCACTATTCAGCATGTTGGCCAAGCTGGTCTTGAACTCCTGACCTTAAGTGATCTGCCTGCCTTGGCCTCCCAAAGTGCTGGGATTACAGGTGTGAGCTACCATGCCCGGCCGCAAATCCTTTTTAGTTTAATGTTAAGATTTCTAGCCGGGCCCAGTGGCTCATGCCTGTAATCACAACACTTTGGGAGGCCGAGGCGGGGTGATCACCTGAGGTCAGGAGTTCCAGACCAGCCTGGCCAACATGGAGAAATCATGTCTCTACTAAAAATACAAAAATTAGCTGGGCATGGTGGTGGGCGCCTGTAATCCCAGCTACTCAGGAGGCTGGGACAGGAGAATCATTTGAACCTGGGAGGTGGAGGTTGCAGTGAGCTAACATAGCACCACTGCACTCCAGCCTAGGTGACAGAGTGAGACTCCATTTCAGGAGAAAAAAAAAAAAAAAAGGCCAGGCACGAACGCAAAAAATAAGCAGCAAGTGTAAGAGCAATGCCGGCATTCCACACTGACTTCCATCCTGAGCTTCCTAAACGACTCTCACGTGCCATGGCTGGCAGTCTCTCTTGAACGTCACAGGTGTGACGTGGCAGCCTCTCCAGCAGACAGCCTCATGTCCACCTACAGCAGTGAGATTTCCAGCAGTAAAGGCTTCAGCACAATCCTTCCAGAAGTTCCAAAGCTGCAGGCGAGATGCACAGGAAGGGCCACTCTTTCACATTTAGGAAACAAGGGGTCTCCCTCATGATTGGGCTGTAACCTTGGGAGAGTCCGGGCGGAAGTGCTCCTGGGGTCACGGGATTCCACCCTACAGGAGGGCTGTAGGGTATTAATCACCAGGTACACAGACTCCAGCCACGGGTGTTGGGAACCATGCCCTTGGCTACCATATCCCTGGAAACAGAGCATGCACTTGGCCTGAATCCCAGAATACCCCAGAGAGGATGCATGAAGATAGGTCCCTGACACAAGAGCAGGTTTGCCGGTAAAAATCCCCAGGGAGCTTCAGGGCCTTGGACCACGGTGGCTGGGCGCAGGGGTGGGGTCCTGGGTTCTGCTGGTTTTCTCAAGCTCCGTAACCTCAGAAGCAGCTGTCCACATGTGAATGTTGAGTACTATTCCAGAGCTAAGTTCTGTGAAACGGAGTGAGAAGGGGGCAGAGGAAGAGACAGAGGTGGACAGCCTCTCTCTCTTTCCAACATTTCTCTCTAGAGTAAGCAAAGGTGGGAAACTGGAGAAATCTCGATTAAAACGCAGATTCCCCCCCCCTTTTTTTTTTTTCTTTTGAGACGGAGTCTTGCTCTGTCCGCCCAGGCTGGAGTGCAGTGATGTGATCTCGGCTAACGGCAACCTCCACCTTTCAGGTTCAAGCGATTCTCCTGCCTCAGTCTCCCTAGTAGCTGGGACTATAGCCACGTGCCACCACACCCAGCTAATTTTTGTATTTTTAGTAGAGACAGGGTTTCATCATGTTGGCCAGGCTGGTCTCAAACTCCTGACATAAGGTGATCCACCCGTCTCAGCCTCCTAAAGTGCTGGGATTACAGGCGCGAGCCACTGCGCCCAGCCTAAAACAAGGATCCTAACAGACGAGGGGAGATCAAACCTCAGAGAGTAAACAGCACGCCCCCAACCATCCACCGCAGCCATGGGCCGTAATGGGGCGCCAGGCAGGATCTTCTAGACAACCCCATTAAGCTGCACCCGCTGGGCCCCCGCTTCGAATCTGAGACAATCAGTCTGACCTGGGGCTGACAGGTCTGCTGTCGAACGCTTTGATGCACTCCCCAGCAGACAACAACGGCCTCATAGAAGGTTCATGAATGGAGCCCATTCGAAAGCTTTCTTGTAAGCAAAGCAGGGAGGCTATCAGCCTTCCTGGGCAATTTCCACTTTGACTCCGAGACGCTTTTTCCCTCTGTACGTCCCGCCTCAGGTGGGGTCTTCAGCTGTGCTCTTCTAAGAGATTTACTTGCAAGCGGCACCAGTTACAGCCACTGCTGCTAGCTTGTGTTTTAGCACCAGCCTCCCTGAAGCAAAATTGTCTCAAAACCTCTGAAATGTAATGTACGGAATTTCCCACAGGCAAAACAATGCAAAGTTGGGAATATCATCTTCAGTGGTACCCACTGCCTTTCTGTCCATGCTGCTACTAGCTTCCTAGAGCTTCCCCTGGTGGGTCAGGGTTTCCAACAGATAACTTTCCCCCATCAGTACTCACTTCATTCGCATCCGGTCAGAACCCTCCTGCTCCAACTTTCCGTTTCTTCACAGCCCCACTAACACTGGCCACTTAGTCCAAGAAACTACTTGGAGGTGGGTGCTAATGATCAGTAATGACTTAAGGCACTCACACTTTGTAAAGAACCTCGGCGATTTAACATAAAAACAGGGTAAGTAATGCAGGCACTTGGCAGGCTGGTGGAGGAACATGTTTTCGGAACAGAGCCCTGAGCTTTCCTCAGTTCATACCTTGTCCAGTCACCTTCATCAATAAGCCAGCCGGGCAAATTGTCTAGAGTATGTACACTCTGACGCAGTTTTCCACAGAATTAAATACACAGCACCAGGGGAACAAATCCACTGCCAAATCACTATCAGAACATTTCCACCTGCTGGTACTTTCACTTACCAATTAACTGTTGTTGTTTTTTTGAGATTGAGTCTCCCTCTGTCGCCCAGGCTGGAATGCAGAGATGCAATCTCAGCTCACTGCAACCTCCTCCTCCCAGGCTCAAGTGATTCTCATGCCTCAGACTCCCAAGTAGCTAAGATCACAGGCATGCATCACCACGCCCGGCTAGTTTTTGTATTTTTAGTAGAGACAGGGTTTCGCCATGTTGGCCAGGCTGGTCTCGAACTCCTGGCCTCAAGTGATCTACCTGCTTCAGCCTCCCAAAGTGCTGGGATTACAGGCGTGAGCCACCACATCTGGCCTTCAATTAACTCTTAACAATCCAAGCCAGGCAGGAATCTAGCTACACAACAAGGGACATGCCATGATTTCCTTCAATTTCCCACTTTGCAACATTATCAGAAAATACAGGCTAGGTCTGGCCTTTTCTTTTGTCTTTATCATGATCACATTTGTCTTGAATTAAAATAGGACAGGGCACTGTCCTGAATCAAAACATAACAGACAGGGGTAATTTCCAAGTTCTGTATACGTTTTTTGTCTCCTGACCTTCACATACAATGGAAAACTTTATCATATATAGTTCAAAACAGTCCACACAGTATTCAAGGCCTGATGGCATTCATTATCAATGCCGAGTTCTTAACAGCTATTACCCAAAATTCTGTCACCAACTGACTAGGATTGCCTAATAAATCCATGAAGGCTAATCAGAAAAAAAAAAAAAAAAAAAAATCAAGATTCTGTCTTTGCTCCCCTATTTTTTTTTTTTTTGCTCTTTTACTATTTACATTCCTAAATTACTAACAATAGGAAGAGTAATGCTTTTACATAGAATTCCTACATCATTTATAAAACAAAACAAATATTAACTTTTTTTTTTTTTGACGTAGAGTTTTGTTCTTGTTGCCCAGGCTGGAGTGCAGTGGCCCAACCTTGGCTCACAGCAAACTCCGCCTCCTGGGTTCAATAGATTCTCCAGACTCAGCCTCCTGAGTAGCTGGGATTACAGGTATGCGACACCACACTCGGCTAATTTTTGTGTTTTTAGTAGAGATGGGGTTTCTCCATGTTGGTCAGGCTGGTCTCAAACTCCTGAGCTCAGGTGATCTGCCCACCTCGGCCTCCCAAAGTGCTGGGATTATAGGCGTGAGCCACCGCGCCCAGCCAAATATTAACATTTTTAGAGCAACACAAAACAAAACCGCTCAACCTTATTCTGCCACTGAGTCACTCAAGAAGCATGTTTATTTTTATTAAAAACGGCAGAACCAATAGAAGGATAAGAGAACTACAGTCCAAGATTGGGGAAGACATGAAGGAAAAAGAAAAAAATGTACTTTCCTTATTTTATGGAAATAAAGGACACTGGCTGGGCGCGGGGGCTCACTGGGCGCGGGGGCTCACTGGGCGCGGGGCTCACTGGGCGCGGGGGCTCACTGGGCGCGGGGGCTCACTGCCTGCGGGGCTCACTGGGCGCGGGGGCTCACTGGGCGCGGGGACTCACTGGGTGCGGGGACTCACTGGGTGCGGGGGCTCACTGGGTGCGGGGCTCACTGGGCGCAGGGGTTCATTGGGCGTGGTGGTTCACTGGGTGTGGGGGGTCACTGGGCGCAGTGGCTCACGCCTGAAATCCCAGCACTCTGGGGAGGCCAACGCAGGAGGATCACTTGAGGCCAGGAGTTAGAGACCAGCCTGGGCAACATGGTGAGACCCTGTCTCTACAGAAAAATTTAAAATTAGCCAAGCATGGTGGTGCATGCCTATAGTCCTGGCTACTTGGGAGGCTGAGGCGGGAGAACTGCTTGAGCCCAGGAGATCGAGGCTGCAGCGAACGATGATGGCACTACTGAACTCCAGCCTGGGCAACAGAACAAGACCCTGTCCCACCCTGCCCCGCCCCCCAAAAAAATCTTAGGCCAGGTGTGGTGGCTGATGCCTGTAAGCACTTTGGGAGGCCAAAGCAGCCGGATCACTTGAGGTCAGGAGTTTGAGACCAGCCTGGCCAACATGGTGAAACTCCGTCTCTACTAAACACACAAAAATTAGCTGGGTGTGGTGGCAGGCGCCTGTAATACCAGCTACTTGCGGGGCTGAAGCAGGAGAACTGCTTGAACCTGGGAGGCAGAGGTTGCAGCGAGTCGAGATCATGCCACTGCCCTCCGGCCTGGGAGACAGGGCAAGACTGTCTCAAAAAAAAAAAAAAAAAAAAAAGGCATTTGACCAGGCATCTTCTAATTTCCTTGTGACTGAGGACAAGATGGTGAAACGGAAACTGGATGAAAATAAAGATGGGTGAATTTACAACAGGTTTAATGGCCACCCAAAAGGTCACTGAATAAGAAACGCACAGAAACCTGCAACGACCTCTGGTAACCTTTCAAAGGCGTCATACTTGGTTGGCTCTCTTCAACCATTACATCGAATTTGAAAATAACACGAAGCCAGAATGAACAGATGGAATGTGGAGTCAGGATTCAAAACTGCTTGACGGAGCAGAGTCGAGAGTCAAATACAGCAAGAGGGAATGCAGCAGAGATAAACGCAGACTCACTAGAACAAAACATCAAGCTTGAAGATGAGAAGCATGGTTAAACACTGGCACGTGGTAGGGGGACTCGGGGTTGGAGTTAAATAAAATTCCGTGTGACAAGGCTGCTGAGACACTTAGACAAGGGAACGCTAGCCCCACGCTACTCCAAGGCTGCCCTTGAGTCAGGAATTCTGTTAAAACGTTGGCCCCATCTGAAAGGCATCCAAAGAGAAAAAAATCAAGCTGGACTCAGGAGGCTCAGGCAGGAGGACCCTTGAACCCATCCAGGAGTCTGAGTCCTGACTGGGCAATATAGTGAGACCCTGTCAAAAAGAAAGAAAATGGGGAGAGAGGAAGAGGAGGGAGGGAGAAGGAGAGGAGAGAAAGAAAATCAATCAGGCTGGCCATGGTGGCTCATGCCTGTAACTCTATCCCTTTAGAGGCCAAGGTGGGGATGATCACTTAAGCCAGTAGTTCAAGACCAACCTGGTCAACATTAACGAGACCCCAATCTCTAAAAAATATATATATTTTTAAATTAGCCTGGCATGGTGGTGCATGTCTGTAGTCCCACCTACTTGGGAGGCTCAGGCAGGAGGATCATGTGAGCCCAGGTGCTGGAGGTTGCAGTGAGCTATGATTATGCTACTATACCCCTGCCTGGGTGACAAAGCAAGACCGTGTCCCCCCCAAAAAAGGGAAGGGAAGGAAACGGAAGAGAAGGCAAGACAAGGCAAGGCTGGCTGGTGGAGATTTTGGAAACAAAGTGACACAAAAAACAGCTGAAGGAACAGAGGAGGCTTGGCTAGGAAATGAAAGAAGCTGGTATGGAGAGAGAGAGGGGAAGACAAGGTAAATTCCCTTTCCTGGCAGGAATGTTAAAATATTTCAGCTACTGATTGGCCGTTCCTTAATCAATTAAAAATAGAATACTGTATGAGGCAGGCAGATCACTTATGACCAGGAGTTCGAGACCCGCCTGGCCAACATGGTAAAACCTCATCTTTACTAAAAATACAAAAATTAGCCAGGTGTGGGGGTACATGCCTATAATCCCAGCTACTCAGGAGGCTAAGGCAGGAGAAGTGCTTGAACCCAGGAGGTGGAGTTTGCAGTGAGCTGAGATGGCGCCACTGCACTCCAGCTTGGGCAACAGAGCGAGACTCCATCAAGAAAGAAAGACAGGGGAAGGGAAAGGTGGCGGGGGAGGGGAAGGGGGAGGGGAAGGGGAGGAAGAGGGGAAAGGGAGGGGAAGGGGAGGGGGGGGGGGGGGGAGGGGGGGGGAGGGGGAGGGGAAGGGGAGGGGAGGGGGAGGGGGGGAGGGGAGGGGAAGGGGAGGGGAAGGGGAGGGGGAGGGGGGGGAGGGGGGGGGGAGGGGAGGGGGAGGGGGAGGGGGAGGGGGGGGGAGGGGGAGGGGGAGGGGGAGGGGGGGGGAGGGGGGGGGAGGGGGGGAGGGGGAGGGGGAGGGGAGGGGGAGGGGGGGGGAGGGGGAGGGGGAGGGGGGAGGGGGAGGGGAGGGGGAGGGAGGAGAGGGGAGAGGGGGGGAGGGGGGAGGGGGAGGGGGAGGGGAGGGGGAGGGGGAGGGGGGGGGGGGGGAGGGGAGGGGAAGGGGAGGGAGAAGGGGGAGGGAGGGGAGGGGGAGGGGGAGGGGGAGGGAAAAAGAAAGAAAAGAAAAACTGTATGACCCAGATATTCCACTCCTAGGTATACATCCAGAAGAAAACAGGTACTCAAATACTTAGGAATGAATCATCACAGCAGCACTATTCACAACAGCCAACAGGCAAAACCATCCTAAAACCTGCATCAACAGATGAATGGACAAACAAAATGCAGTCTATCCAAACAAGGAACCATAAAAGGAATGAAGTACTGGTATGTACAACATGTGTGAGCCTCAAAAACATGATGAAACTCAGAAACATTCAGCTAAGTGAAAGAAGCCAGACATAAAAGGTCATGTATCATATGATTCCCCCACTTATATGAAATATCCAAAATAAGTAAATCCATAGAGACAGAAAGCCGATTAGTGGTTGCCAAGTGCTGGGGGCAGAAGGGAGTAGTGAATGCCTGTTTAATGGGTATGAGGTTTTCTTTTGGGATGACGAAAACATTTTGGAACTAGATAGAGGTGGTAGTTGCACAATGCTGAATGTACTAAATGCCACTGGATTGTACATTTTAAAATGTGATGCTGGGGCTTCCAGTTTCCAGTCCAGCATGTTACGAGATTAGAAGTTGCTACTCTGTCCTAATAACAAGTAAAAAAGCCAAACAAACTGAAAAATCAAGAACTATTCTTAGATCCCTAAGAAAAGTGAGATCACAAAGCAATTGCTGCCCCCAAAACTGGAGACACAGGCCGGGTGTTGTGGCTCGAACCTGTAATCCCAGCACACTTTGGGAGGGCAGGGCAGGAGGATCACTTGAGCCCAGGAGTTTGAGACCAGCCTGGCAACAAAGTGAGACCTCATCTCTACTAAATCAAAATAAATTAGCCGGGCATAGTGGCACGCACCCATGGTCCCAGCTACTCAGGAGGCAGAGATGGGAGGACCACCTGAGCCCAGGAGGTTGAGGATCCAGTGAGCCTTGATCATGCCACTGCACTCCAGCCTGGGTGACAGAGCAAGACCCTGTCTCAAAAAAGAAAAAAATAAATAAATTTTAAAAATTGGAGACACAGGCAAATACACAAGGAATCACAATTTACGGAGCAGAAACCTCCATGGAAACCAGTGCCAGGGCAGGAAAACCTAAGCTGTAATTGACAAACTGCTGGAGTTCAACGTGCAGAACTCTGAGAGTTAAAAATTCCAGGGAGCCGGGCGCGGTGGTTCACACCTGTAATCCCAGCACTTTGGGAGGCCGAGACGGGCGGATCACGAGGTCAGGAGATCGAGACCATCCTGGCTAACACGGTGAAACCCTGTCTCTACTAAAAATACAAAAAATTAGCCGGGCTTGGTGGCACACGTCTGTAGTCCCAGCTACTCGAGAGCCTGAGGTAGGAGGATGGCGTGAACCCAGGAGGCGGAGTTTGCAGTGAGCCGAGATCCTGCCACTGCACTCCAGCCTGGGCAACAGAGCGAGACTCCATCTCAAAAAAAAAAAAAAAAAATTCCAGGGAAACTCAGTCACTGTCCCTCCTATGCTTTTCTGAGTTTAACCTCCAGGAGCTCTACCAGGTTCTCATAATAAATATCAAAGAAAATCATCTCATACTTCTAGCAGGGTGAAGGGAAAAATAACCATTTGGAAATATGCCAGAGCCTTCTGTTCTTCTTAACACCTTAAACATTTAGAAGAATAGAAATTATGCAATGTCTGCAGCTCTTACACCACAATGGAATTAAACTAAAAATCAATAACAGAAAGATAGCTGGAAAATCCCAAAATACTTTGATATTAAACAACATATTTGTAGGTTGGGCACGGTAGGTCACACCTGTAATCCCAGCACTTTGAGAGACCCAGGCAGGCAGATTGCCTGAGCTCAGGAGTTCGAGAGGAGCCTGTGGAACACAGTGAAACTCTGTCTCTACTAAAATACAAACAATTAGCCGGGCATGGTGACGTGCGGCTGTAGTCCCAGCTACTCAAGAGGCTGAGGCAGGAGAATCACTTGAATCCAGGAGGCGGAGGTTGCAGTGAGCCGAGATTGCACCACTGCACTCCAGCCTGGGCAACAGAGCAAGACTCCATCTCTCAAATAAAAAAAAAAAGGCCAGGCCGGAGACTCACACCTACAATCCCATCATTTTGAGAGGCCAAGGCAGGTGGATCATGAGGTCAAGAGATCCAGACCAGCCTAGCCAACACGGTGAAACCCCGTCTCTACTAAAAATACAAAAATTAGCTGGGCGTGGTGGCAGGTGCCTGTAATCCCAGCTGCCTGGGAGGCTGACACAGAAGAATCACTTGAACCTGGGAGGCGGAGTTTGCAGTGAGCCAAGATCATGCCACTGCACTCCAGCCTGGGTGACAGAGCAAGACTCTGTCTCAAAAAAAAAAAAAACTATAAATAACACATGCATCAAAAAAGAAATCTTGAGAAATTTTTAAATGTTTTGAACTAAATTAAAAAGAAAATATAATTTATCAAAATGTGTGGGATGTAGTGAAAACACTGCTTAGTGGAAAATTTAAGCATTTAATACATATATTAGAAAAGAAGAACTAAAATCAATTATATAAGCTTCAACCTTCAGAAACTAGATAAAGATAAGCAGATTAAATACAAAGAGAACATAAGAAAATGAAATAAAAACTGAAACAAAAATCAATAAAACTGAAAAAGGAACTCAATAGAGAAAAGCAACAAAACCAAAAGCTGGTTTTCTGGAAAAAAAAAAAAATCAATAAAACTGATAAGCCTCTAGCCAGGCTAACTATGAAAAAGAGAGAAGACACAAATTCCTAATATCAGAAATGAAAGAGGGAACACCACTATAGACTCCACGGACATTAAAAAGATAAATAAAGGGGCCGGGCGCGGTGGTTCAAGCCTGTAATACCAGCACTTTGGGAGGCCGAGATGGGCGGATCACGAGGTCAGGAGATCGAGACCATCCTGGCTAACATGGTGAAACTCCGTCTCTACTAAAAACAAAAACAAAAACAAAAACAAAAACAAAAAAATTAGCTAGGCGTGGTGGCGGGCGCCTGTAGTCCCAGCTACTTTGGAGGTTGAGGCAGGACAATGGCGTGAACCCAGGAAGCGGAGCTTGCAGTGAGCCATGATCGTGTCACCGCACTCCAGCCTGGGCAACAGAGCAAGACTCCATCTCAAGAAAAAAATAAAATAAAATAAAATAAATAAATAAATAAGAAAAAAATACAAAAAAATTAGCCAGGAGTGTGGTAGCATGCACCTGTAATTGCAGCTATTCAGGAGGCTGAGGCAGGAGAATAGCTAGAACCTGGGAGGCAGAGGCTGCAGTGAGCCAAGATCACACCATTGCACTCCAGCCTGGGCAACAGAGTGAGACTCAGTCTCAAAAAAAATAGATAAATAAGAGGCTGCGTGTGGTGGCTCACACTTGTAATCCCAGCACTTTGGGAGGCTGAGGCAGGGGGATCACCTGAGATCAGGAGTTCGAGACCACCCTGACCAACATGGAGAAACCCCATCTCTACTATAATCTCAAAATAAATAAATAAATAAATAAACGAATAAATAAGAAATACTATGAACAACTCTATGCCTAAAAATTTGATAACCTATATGAAATTTATCAATTCCTTGGAAGATACAATCTGCCAAAACTCACCCAAGAAAAACCATACAATCTATATAGACCTGTATCTCTTAGAGAAACTAAATCAACAATTAATAACCTTCCAAAATGAAAAGTTCCAGACCCAGATGGGTTCACTGGTGAACTGTACCAAACATTTAAGGAAGAAATTCCACCAAATCTCTACATCTCTTCCAGAAAACAGAAGCAAAGGGAATACTTCCTCACTCATTCTATGAGGCCACCATTATTTTTTGTCTGTTTGTTTTTTTGTTTTTGAGACAGAGTTTCGCTCTTGTCGCCCAGGCTGGAGTGCAATGGCACGATCTCGGCTCACTGCAACCTCCGCCTCCCGGGTTCAAGTGATTCTCCTGCCTTAGCCTCCCAAGTAGCTGGGATTATAGGCATGTGCCACCACACCTGGCGAATTTTTTCTACTTTTATTAGAGACAGGGTTTCTCCATGTTGGTCAGGCTGATCTCGAACTTCTGACCTCAGGTGATCCGCCCACCTTGGCCTCCCACAGTGCTGGGATTACAGGCGTGAGACACCACATCTGGCCTCGGCCACCATTATTCTATCAAAACCAGACAAAGATGTTACAAGAAAACCACATACCAGTATCTCTCACGAACACAGATGCAAAAACCCTCAACAAAGCAAACAAAAAAAACGCAAACACACGTTTACTATAGTATTCTAAGTACTTTACAAAGTTGGTTCAATCCTCCCACCCACTCTGTGAGGGGGTATTATTATTTTCATCCCCATTTTACAGATGAAGAAACGGAGGCACAGAGAGATTAAGCAAGATGTCCAAGATCACACAGCTAACGAGCCGCAGACCTGCGGTCTGAACCTCAACAGTTTGGTTCAGAGTTCATGCTCATAACTGGTCCACTACGCTCTTGTAGTGCCAACATTTAGGCAGAACTGAGACCCTGGACTTTCTGACAAGGAATGCTTCCCTCCAAAATAGAAAGACGCTTTCTGATTAGAAGAATTCCAGCAGGGCCTGGCTAACTGATGTCAGGCCACGTTATGAAGAGGATCCTACATCAAAAGCTGCCCCAGCCAGACCATTTCTAAAGCTCTTGTCAACTCTGCAACTGTGAGTTTCACAGAGTGTGCAAATTTCTGAAATGTTCACATTAAAAACTGCTACAAATTTTCAAATAATGGGACTTTGTTAATAGGATGCACTATCCATCCAGACTTTTTAAACTCCACTCTAATTTTATAATCTACTTTCCTGACTCAACTGTGCATGAGAGGCACAGACTCACCCGAATGTATGCCTTCTGAATGTTCTCTACTATAGGGAAACAGGGTTAAAGACACCCAGACCAGATCCCTCTGTTCATTCCTACCTGCCCTACTCTGAACTACCAAAGTACCACACTGACCACAGTAACAACTTCACCTGTTTCCTCTTTGCTAAAATGGGCTGACTGGGCTAAATGATTTCTCAAGCCCCTTCCATTTCTAGAATTCTAGCCATATAATTCAGGAGTTGATTTTTTTTTTTTTTTTTTTTTTGACAGAGTCTTACTTTGTCGCCCAGGCTGGAGTGCAGTGGCACGATAAGGGCTCACTGCAACCTCAAGCTCCAGGGCTCAAATGATCCTCCCACCTCAGCATCTCAAGTAACTGGGGCCACAGGCACCCGCCACCACGCCTAGCTAATTTTTTATTTTTTGTAGAGACAAGGTCTCGCTATGTTGTCCAGGCTGGTCTCAAACTCCTGGGCTCAAGCGATCCTCCTGCCTCAGCCTCCCAAAGTGCTGGGATTACAGGCATGAGCCACCACGCCCGGCTAAAAGTACTTAACATTCTAATGCAAAAATAATATACGAGCAAACAGAGCTTATTTAAGTGGGAAGGCACGCTGCCAGATTTTAAAAGCAAAGGATTCTATCATAAAAGGGTGGAAGGGATTAGATAACCTCTCAGGGGGAAACTGGATTTATGGGATATAGTCTAGGCAAAAGCCAAATCATTGGTAATCAAGGACAACACCAAAATAAACCAACAAAGCGCCCAGAATAGCAGCTCTCAACCTCTCCCACCAAGGCCAGCAGCCTGGGTACATGCCCATGCACAGCTATTCCATGCGTAAAACCAGATTCTGAGAAAAGCCGAAAAGATTTTTCATAAAAACAAAGCAAACAGTAACACAAAGGTCTTCTGTCGTAGTAGTTATAAAAAGTGTTTCACGGCCGGGTGCGGTGGCTCACGCCTGCAATCCCAGCACTTTGGGAGGCCAATGTGCGTGGATCACTTGAAGTCAGGAGTTCAAGACGAACCTGGCCAACATGGTGAAATCCCGTCTCTACTAAAAAAACAAAAAAGCCTTAGCTGGGCGTGGTGGCATGTGCCTGTAATCCCAGCTACTCGGGAGGCTGAGGCCGTAAACCCGGGGGACGGAGCTTGCACACAGAGCCAGAATTGCTTGAACCCAGGAGAGGCACAAGAATTGCTTGAACCCAGGAGATGGAGGCTGCAGTGAGAAAGATCACGCCACTGCACTCCAGCCTGGGTGACAGAGCAAGACTCCATCTTAAAAAAAATTAATTTTTTTTTTACAAAGTGTTTTACAGGGCCGGGCGTGGTGGCTCAAGCCTGTAATCCCAGCACTTTGGGAGGCCGAGATGGGCGGATCACGAGGTCAGGAGATCAAAACCATCCTGGCTAACACGGTGAAACCCCGTCTCTACTAAAAATACAAGAAAATTAGCCGGGTGAGGTGGCGGGCGCCTGTAGTCCCAGCTACTCAGGAGGCTGAGGCAGGAGAATGGCGTGAACCCGGGGGGGCGGAGCTTGCAGTGAGCCGAGATCGCGCAACTGTACTCCAGCCTGGGCGACAGAGCAAGACTCCATCTCCAAAAAAAAAAAAAAAAAAAAAAAAAAAAAAAAAAAAACAAAGTGTTTTACAATGACATCACCCATTTAAAGATCTTACAAAGGCCATCTCATGAGAAAAAACAAAAGTTCTAATCTTTTTCAACTATTGAACTTTTTTGCTAAAGCCTTGACCTTTTTGTAGACCTCATGAAAATATTAATATGGTGAAAGGATACATTACCAAAGAATAAGCCCAAGTAAACCTGATTTTAATGTTTACTTATATTTTTGTACCTATTCTTGCCTTTCCCTTATTAAAAAATTGTATCCTATAATAAAATTAAAAAGGTGGCGAGGGTAATAATCCACAAGCACACAGATCCTGACTGCACATGGGAACGGGCACCATCTGTCCACCTGTGAGGGCCTCCCTGGGAGTAGCGGCAGGTGCTCTATGTTATGGGCAATTCCAGGCCTGGAGCCAGAACTCCACCCAGCTTCTCCACTCAAGAAAGCAGGGAGTGGCCGGGCACCATGGTTCACGCCAATAATCCCAGCACTTTGGGAGGCCAAGGCGGGAGGATCACTCGAGCCCAGGATTTTGAGACCAGCCTGGGCAACATAGTGAAACCCCATCTCTACAAAAAATACAAAAAATCAGGCAGGCATGTAGCCCCAGCTATTCAGGAGGCTGAAGTGAAAGGATTACCTGATTTCGGTAAGTCAAGGCTGCAGTGAGCCGAGTTTATGCCACTGCATTACAGCCTGGGCGATGGAGTGAAACCCTGTCTTTAAAAAAGAAAGGTCAGGTGCAGTGGCTCACGCCTGTAATTTCAGTACTTTGGGAGGCCGAGGCAGGGGATCACGAGGTCAAGAGTTCCAGACCAGCCTAGCTAACATAGTGAAACCCCGTCTCTACTAAAAATACAAAACTTAGCTGGGTGGGCATGGTAGTGCGCACCTGTAATCCCAGCCACTCGGGAGGCTGAGGCAGGAGAATCACTTGAACCCGGGAGGCGGAGGTTGCAGTGAGCCGAGACCGTGCCACTGTACTCCAGCCTAGGCGACAGAGTGAGACTCCATCTCAAAAAAAAAAAAAAAAAAGAAAAGAAAAGAAAGAAAAGCAAGCAAGCAAGCAAGAGGCAATGTAAACTATGAAGAGACATAATTCTAGGAAAAAGCTGAATTAACTCTCATTTCCTTTCTAAGTAAATCACTAGTAAGCTTTGCTTTGTTACTTCAACTATTATTTAGAAGCATAATTACTGGCGACATGTCCCCTCCTTGTATTTTGACATCAACGACTGCCCTAGAGCAGCAGTTACCAGAGCATGATCTAAGGACTCCTGAGAGGGGGCCCCCAAAGCTCTCCATTTCCCAACTATTATCTGTGTGAAGCCGAGTTTTCTTTATCCGCTTCAAACAGATAAGACAGTGCAGAATCTAGCTGTTTTATCTTAAGTAGGACATTAATGAGATCAGCAAAAACTTAAAATGCCAGTCTTCTTACTAAGTTGTTTCTGGTTTTTGGAAAACAGTTAATTTTCACTAAAAATATGTTATTTAGGTTGGGCACAATGGCTCACACCTGCAATCCCAGCACTTTGGGAGGCCGAGGCAAGTGGATCACCTGAGGTCAGGAGTTCAAGATCGGCCTGGCCAACACGGTGAAACCCCGTCTCTACTAAAAACATAAAAATTAAGCAGGTGTGGTGGCGCGTGCCTATAGTCCCAGCTACTCAGGAGGCTGAGACAGGAGAATTGCTTCAATCCAGGAGGCGGAGGTTGCAGTGAGCCAAGATTGTGCCACTGCACTCCAGCCTGGGTTACAGAGCAAGACTCTGTCTCAAAAAAAAAAAAAAAAAAAAAAAAAAGTTATTTAAGTCACCATGCAATGGGCTTATCATTGCTATTTTAAATAATTTAATAATTACATTAATAGGTTCTCACTTTTCATTTCTAATAAACATCCATAAATAAAACCCACATATGGCTGGGCGCAGTGGCTCAAGCCTGTAATCTTAACACTTTGGGAGGCCAAGGCAGGTGGATCACCTGAGGTCAGGAGTTCGAGACCAGCCTGGCCAACATGGCGAAATCCTCTCTCTACTAAAAATACAAAAATTAGCTGGGCATGGAGACGGGTGCCTATAATCCCAGCTACTCCAGAGGCTGAGGCAGGAGAATTGCTTGAACCCAGCAGGGAGGCAGTGCGGGGAGGTGCATGTTGCAGTGAGCCGAGATCACGCCACTTCACTCCAGCCTGATAAGAGCAAAACTCCCTCTCGAAAAAACAAACAAAAACACGTAACCACAAGCTCTTCAAAGTCCACGGTAATTTCTGAGCCCAGGGGTCCTGAGACCAAACAATCTGGGAACCCTAAAGGGTTAGGTTGGGTTCAATTCTACTACACACCATACCTGGTGCAGATGTCTGCTGAATGAATGTTATAAGAGAATGTTACAAAATACCCTGTAGAATATGATTGCATTTTGTTTAAAACTTTATGTAGATAAATTTTTACAAAGAAAGAAATCTATAAAAATAGACACAAAATGTTGATGCTAATGATAGAGAGGCAGTATTTTTTTTTTTTTTTTTTGAGACGGAGTCTCGCTCTGCCGCCCAGGCTGGAGTGCAGTGGCCGGATCTCAGCTCACTGCAAGCTCCGCCTCCCGGGTTCACGCCATTCTCCTGCCTCAGCCTCCCGAGTAGTTGGGACTACAGGCGCCCGCCACTGCGCCCGGCTAGTTTTTTGTATTTTTTAGTAGAGACGGGGTTTCACCGTGTTAGCCAGGATGGTCTCGATCTCCTGACCTCGTGATCCGCCCGTCTCGGCCTCCCAAAGTGCTGGGATTACAGGCTTGAGCCACCGCGCCCGGCCTAGAGAGGCAGTATTTTAAGTCATTTTACCTTACTTTCATTCTGTTTTGGACTGTGTTTTCTCGTTCTACAGTAAGGGCGGGGGGCGGGCCTGGAGCAGCACTGCCTAAAGTGTGTTCCCCGGGACACTGGTGCCACAGGTGTCACAGAAAGAGTCCCAGATCAAGTAGTTGGTTTTACCCCCGGCTCAGCAATTCCTCCAAGTACACTCAAGACTGTGAGAAGCCCTGCAGTAACAAAACCTGTTTAACAGCGCCTCCCAAGCTTACATGACCAAGACCCCACTGACCTAACCACACCTGTCCACGTCACACACCTAGGGAGACCCATCTCTCATCCTAGATGAGTTTCAAGGGGAAGCCTGCAATTGATCACTGCATTCTTACATTAGAAGTCACTACGTGGACTATGTCACCATTATTTACAAAGGACAACTTCTAGCAGAGATAATATTAAATGATACATGATACACCCCACTGGAATATCTGGGAGTTATATCAAATACATTTTTTACACTGACTTTAGTAAAATGTCTCTATACAAAGGAGTAAATTTACTTCATATAGATTTAGGAACTTGGTAAATTCAAGTAACGATTTTAAATAGCAACACTTCAGTTAAATTCTTTGATGAAAAACACTAAGTGTGTCTGGCCCTAAGTCATTCCTCTACACAGCGTACAGCAGTGAGCATCCCCTGAAAGGCGTGGCCACCCTGCGGAGGCAGTGCCTGCAGAGGCGGCTGCTTTGCAGAGAGCCCACTGCCCCCGCTTGCGCTTGCGGCTCTCCTGCCTCTCCTCCACCTCAACACCTTCCTGCCCTCAGAGGCGGCGCCTCCGCCTGGGCATGGGGGCCCCTCCTCCCTGGGCTTCCTGACGTCCTTCTGCAGATCCCAGTGGCAGGCTACTTTCTCGATCCTTTTCTTCTCACTGGCTCAGTCACCTAGGACTCCAGGAACAAGGCTTCTGCCTCCTTCACAACCCCGCTCTGGTACCTCAGTCCCCTGGCCCCTTCATCCAAGGTGGGAGTCACAGGGCCACTGATTGTGGCTGCCGCCCCCACAGAATCCTGCGGCGCTGCCACTCCCGTGCCTCCCATCACTCCATCTGAACCAGCACCTCACCGCTGGTTTACAGAATGACAGTGGCTTCTCTGTACCCGCCAGGGTAGTGGTTCCAGGACCCCAGTCTATACCCGAATCCACCAGGACCCCAGAGTCTATACCCGAATCCACCAGGACCCCAGAGTCTATACCCGAACCCACCAGGACCCCAGTCTATACCCGAACCCACCAGGACCCCAGAGTCTATACCCGAACCCACCAGGACCCCAGAGTCTATACCCGAGCCCACCAGAACCCCAGTCTATACCCGAACCCACCAGGACCCCAGAGTCTATACCCGAATCCACCAGGACCCCAGTCTATACCCGAATCCACCAGGACCCCAGAGTCTATACCCGAATCCACCAGGACCCCAGTCTATACCCGAACCCACCAGGACCCCAGAGTCTATACCCAAATCCACCAGGACCCCAGTCTATACCCGAGTCCACCAGGACTCCAGTCTATACCCGAATCCACCAGGACCCCAGTCTATACCTGAGTCCACCAGGACCCCAGTCTATACCCAAATTCACCAGGACCCCAGTCTATACCCAAGTCCACCAGGACCCCAGTCTATACCCGAACCCACATATACTGAAGTTGTTGGTCCTGCAGAACCCAAGTATTCAAAGAGCCAGCGCTTCCCATATGCAGGTTTCACAGCCCGCAAATACTGTATTTTCCATTCACGTTTGGTTAAAAAAATCCACTTTGAATCCTGCAGTTCAAAGCCCGGTTGTTCAAGGCTCAGCTGCACTGTACCGTGACAGTGGGTGAGCGTGTACGCACGTGCATGCATGCGCTGGATTTTTACTGCCAATTTGCCCAATTTCCACTTGTTATGGGTTAAGTATGTTTCTGACAGTCACTTTTGGGAGCTTTATAAGCACTATTTATAACAAGTTTCCATGGGGAAGATACAATTTGGGTTCCAACTTGAACTCCAAACAGACCAATATGAGTTACCTTTTCAAATCAGAAACGGCTTAGGTACCAGGAAACAATGTATCAAGACAAAGCTAGGTTGAGGCAGTTTGCCAGTGATTGCTAAAAGATCCCATGAGCGGAGGTGGTCAGGAATGTCAGCAAGGGGCGAGTTCAGTTTACCCAGGCCTGGGGATAGACTGAGTGGAGGAGTAACATGTGCCGAGCTCTCAGGAAAAAGACCTCAATCTGACCAGAACGAGGCATGGACTCACACTGGTTGGCCACTGCTGTGGGGCTCAGATGCCAGGGTTCCATCACTGCTCTCTGCACCCGCTTGCCCCAGCTTACCTGTCTGTACTTGGGTTTCCAAACGATAAGACAGTACAGCCAGGACTGCTCTACCCTGAGCCAAGGCTGCTGTCCCAAACCCTCATCTGGTCTCCTGCGCCACTGGGCTGAGTTTCCAGATATAACAGAAACTTCAGGAAACCCTTTTCCCTTCTCCCTCAGGCCTAAGCAACAACCAGATCCGGCCGAGGGGCCTATGTTTGTTCTCCCTTTGCCCCTGGCTTCACTCTGTCCACCACAGTGAAAACCTCACACCCAGAAAACACCCACAGCCCAAGCTGAGGGGAAACAACGGCCCTCCAGGCTCTGCCCTGATTATCTGCCAAGACTTAGACCTCCGGCCTTATGCTGTCACTGTCCGCTGGCCCCAGACGCCTCCCAGAGAGTCCTCCCTGAGAAGACACAGGATGTGAGTGACAGCCCATCAGACACACACCGCCCAGCCTCCAGGAGCCACTCTGAAGCGCCCACGCAGACCCGGATCTTCCTTACTCGCCTGATGGTCTGTCCCCTTCCTGGGTCAGCACCCAGCCCTGAATAATTCACTCCTTCGATCTCTGCAGTCAGGCTCCTGTGCAAACCACTCTGCACCACGCATTCCTGAAGATAACATGAACGGCCTCTTAATCACCAACCCACCTGCCTCTCCTTGGTTCTCATGCTTGCATTCACTTCTCTAACATCTAAACTGGGTCGGGCAGGGTGGCTCATGCCTGTAATTCCAGCGCTTTGGGAGGTCAAGGAGGCTGGATCACTTGAGGTCAGGAGTTTGAGACTAGCCTGGTCAACACGGTAAAACCCCGTCACTACTAAAAATACAAGCAGTGGCTCACGCTTGTAATCCTAGCATTTTCGGAGGTCTGGGCAGATGGATTATGAGGTCAGGAGTTCGAGACCAACCTGGCCAACATGGCAAAACCCCGTCTCTACTAAAAATACAAAAATCAGCCGGGCATGGTGGCGGGCGCCTATAATCCCAACTACTCAGGAGGGTGAGACAGGAGAACTGTTGGAACCTAGGGGACGGAGGTTGCAGTGAACTGAGATCACACCACTGCACGTCAGCCTGAGAGAAAGAACAAAACTCTATCTCAAAAAAACTACAAAAATACAAAAATTAGCCAGGCATGATGGTGCATGCCTGTGATCCCAGCTACTCGGGAGGCTGAGGCAGGAGAATAGCTTGAACCTGGGAGGCAGAGGCTGCAGTGAGCCGAGATCACGCCATTGCATTCCAGCCTGGCCAACAGAGTGAGACTGAGTGAGGAAGGAAGGAAGGAAAGAAGGAGGGAGGGAGGGAGGGCGGGCAGGCTGGGTACAGTGGCTCACGCCTGTAATCCCAGCACTTTGGGAGGCTGAGGCAGGTGGATCATCTAAGGTCAGGAGTTCGAGACCAGGCTGGCCAACATGGTGAAACCCCATCTCTACTAAAAATACAAAAATTAGTCAGGTGTGGGAGTGTATGCCTATAATTCCAGCTACTCGGGAGGCTGAGGCAGGAGAATTGCTTGAACTCGGGAGGCGGAAGTTGCAGTGAGCCGAGATCGTGCCACTGCACTCCAGGCTGAGCAACAGAATGATACTCCGTCTCAAAAATAAATAAGTAAATAAGCAAAGGCTGGGCACAGTGGCTCACGCCTGTAATCCCAGCACTTAGGGAGGCCAAGGCAGATAGATCACCTGAAGTCAGGAGTTCGAGACTAGGCTGGGCAACATGGTGAAACCCCAACTCTACTAAAAATACAAAAATCATCCAGGTGTGGCAGTGTACGTCTGTAATCCCAGCTACTCAGGAGGCTGAAGCAGGAGAATCTCTTGAACCTGGGAGGCGGAGATTGCAGTGAGCCGAGATTGCACCACTGCACTCCAGCCTGGGCGACAGAGTGAGACCCCATCTCAAAATTAATTAATTAAATTAAAAATAAATAAATAAATAAAAATAAAACCTAAATTGTTGTGACCACATCTATCTAGAATGCCTCATTCCACATACCTCTGGATCCTCTTTCCTCTCTGTTCTCTGATCAATTCTCTTGCTCTTGGGACCCTCACAACAATGTATGACATACTTTACATGCAACAAGAAAAATTCAATCAACACAATCTGCTCAGACCCACTGCCATATGCATTGCTTTAAGTAGCGGTAAAAAGCCCAAACCTTCTAAGAACACTCAGAGAAAGTCTAGAAAAAGACAAGATTAATAAACTTTACCAATTGAATCTGCAAATATGTATTAACCAGTGGCATTAATGACCTCTCTAAAACATTATTTCATCCAAACAAACATTAACGTCATAGTTGTTATTAAAGTCACCAGAAGGGAGGGAAAAGGCTGTGTTATGAAACTATCCCAGTGGTACGTGCTCCAATTTAGAAGAGGCTTTAACATGTCAGATTTCATATAAAAAAGCATTTAAGCCAGTATTTATTCTCTATTCAAGGCTCTGAATGTTTAGAAGACACGTATTCGCTGCTTCCTAGCTGAACAAGAGGCGGCTCTCATACACTTGGGCATGGACTTTTTAAACCCTTGCCAAATGAAAACGTTTTCTACAGGAATCATGAGCTGATATCAATGGATATTTACAGACAGCTCAGAAGCAAGCTCTGACCTTGCCAACTTAGGGCTTTATAATCAGTCAGGATTATCAAGGTCCCCTACCGACTAGTCACAAGGCACTAGTAACTGACGGGCTCGAAAACTCAAAACGACTGTACCCCACCTGTTACTCCCCACCCCCACTGTTCCTTTAATAATTTTAGCCCAGAGTGAGGGAGCCTAAGGAGAAAATGAAATTCAAGTCAGTTCATTTTACTATTTACTTACTAGTCTGATAAATGCTTGAAATGCATGGCAAGAAAAAAAAAAAAAAAAAGATTAGGGATTATCCAAGAATTTTAATTATTTGTTATCCTTGTTACTAATTCTATAGGTAATAAGAAACTAGCATGAGTTAGTTAAAGCATTTTAAAAGTAAACATAGGGCCGGGTGCGGTGGCTCACACCTGTAATCCCAGCACTTTGGGAGGCCAAGACAGGCGGATCACGAGGTCAGGAGACCATCCTGGCTAACACGGTGAAACCCCGTCTCTACTAAAAACACAAAAAATTAGCCGGGCATGGTGGTGGGCGCCTGCAGTCCCAGCTACTCAGGAGGCTGAGGCAGGAGAATGGTGTGAACCCGGGAGACGGAGCTTGCAGTGAGCTGAGATCCGGCCACTGTACTACAGCCTGGGTGACAAAGCGAGACTCTGTCTCAAAATAAATAAACAAATAAATTAAAAATAAAAGTAAACATAAGCCAGAGTGGTAGCTCATGCCTGTAATCCCAGCACTTTGGGAGGCCAAGGTGGACGGGTCACGAGGTCAGGAGATCGAGATCATCCTGGCTAACACGGTTAAACCCCATCTCTACTAAAAATACAAAAAATTAGCTGGGCGTGGTGGTGCGTGCATGTAATCCCAGCTACTCGGGAGGCTGAAGCAGGTGAATCGCTTGAACCGGGAGGCAGAGGTTGTAGTAAGCCGAAATCCCACCATTGCACTCCAGGCTGGGCGACAGAGCGAGACTCAGTCTCAAAAAAAAAAAAAAAAAAAAAAAAGTAAACATAATCTACTTAACACAAGGGCTTTAATCCCACAAATCAAAAGCGACCCTAGTTTTCCATGAGCCTCTGGCTACCATTGGTTCTCACTGTCTACTGAGAAAGGAGTAGAGCCGGTCCTTTGCTGGGTGCTGGGGATGGAAAGATCACGGGGAAGCCTGCACCCTGAGGCCACGGAGAATGAAAGGCAGGCGTCTTCTCCCAAGGGGAAGGAGGAGCATCAACCACAGGTGCAGCTGCGCAGGGACACAGACGACAAGCAGCTCTGGTGAAAATCTCAGGCCCGGCCGGGCGCAGTGGCTCAAGCCTGTAATCCCAGCACTTTGGGAGGCCGAGACGGGCGGATCATGAGGTCAGGAGATCGAGACCATCCTGGCTGACACGGTGAAACCCCGTCTCTACTAAAAAATACAAAAAACTAGCCGGGCGAGGTGGCGGGCGCCTGTAGTCCCAGATACTCGGGAGGCTGAGGCAGGAGAATGGCGTGAACCCGGGATGTGGAGCTTGCAGTGAGCCGAGATCTGGCCACTGCACTCCAGCCTGGGCGGCAGAGCGAGACTCCGTCTCAAAAAAAAAAAAAAGAAAATCTCAGGCCCTAGGCCCACAATTCGACTATTAATACTCTGTCATCTAAGTTTATCAATACTCAGGACCAGTTCCCTCCAGGTGCCAGGAGCCAGGCATAGAAGGGCCCCTAGGTTGGTTTAAAAACCTACTGCCAACCGGGCGCAGTGGGCTCATGCCTGTAATCCCATTACTTTAGGAGGCCGAGGCTAGCGGATCACCTGAGGTCGGGAGTCAAGACCAGCCTGACAAACATGGAGAAACCCCATCTCTACTAAAAATACTAAATTAGCCAGACCAGTGGTGATGCATGCCTGTAATTCCAGCTACTTGGGAGGCTGAGGCAGGAGAATCACTTGAACCTGGGAGCTGGAGGTTGCGGTGAGCCAAGATCATGCCATTGCATTGTAGCCTAGGCAACAAAAGTAAAACTCCACCTCAAAAAAAAAAAAAAAAAATCTATTGTCAACCAGGTGAGGTAGCTCAGCCTGTAATCCCAGTACTCTGGGAGGCTGAGGCGGGAGGATCACTTGAGGTCAGGAGTTCAGGACCAGCCTAGCGAACATGGTGAAACCCCCTCTCTACTAAAAATACAAAAATTAGCCGGCATGGTAGCGGGTGCCTAATAATCCCAGTTACTCAGGAGGCTGAGGCATGAGAATTGCTTGAACCCAGGAGGTGGAGGTTTCAGTAAGCCAAGAATGCGCCACTGCACTCCAGCCTGGGTGACAGGGTGAGACTCTGTCTAAAAAACAAAAGAAAAACCTGTTGCCATCTTGACATTTTTTATAATTTTTGGGCCAGATGCAGTGGCTCACGCCTGTAATCCTAACACTTTGGGAAGCTGAGGCAGGTGGAGTGCCTGAGCTCAGGAGTTCGAGACCGTCTTGGGCAACATGGTGAAACCCTGTCTCTACTAAAAGTACAAAAAATTAGCCGAGCTTGCTGGTGCATGTCTGTAATCTCAGCTACTTGGGAGGCTGAGGCACCAGAATTGCTTAAACCCAGGAGGACGAGGTTATAGTGAGCTGAGATCGCACCACTGTACTCCAGCCTGGGCAACACAGTGAGACTCTGTCTCAAAAAAAAAGAAAAAGTTTTAATAATTTTTGAACAAGGGGCCCCACACTTTATTTTGCATTGGCCCCTTGGATTATGTAGCTAGTTCTATCAATCTTCATCATTAACTACATCTGAAATATGCAAAAAAAAAAATCAGTGTGACTAGATTCTGCATTTCAGATGGAATTAATTATATTCTTTAAAAGCCACTTAATAGACAACCTTATACAAATCATTCTAAAGTTTTACATTTCTTCAGTTTAAATTTATAACATTCAGCTGTTTTGAAGTGGTCCTCAAAAGTACTATATAAGAAAAATTTTAGGCTGAGCAGGGTGGCTCATGCCTACAATCCTAGCACTCTGGGAGACTGAGGCAGGCAGATTGCTTGAGTCCAGGAGTTTGAGACCAATCTGAGCAATATGGTAAAACCCCATCTCTACAAAATAATAATAATAATAATAATAAATAAATAAATAAATTAGTCAAGCATGGTAGGGTGTGCCTGTAGTTCCAGCTACTCGGGGGGCTGAAGTGGGAAGATTGCTTGAACCTGGGAGGGCGGAGGTTGCAGTGAGCCGAGATCGTGCCACAGAACTCCAGCCTGAATAAAAATGTCTTTGCTATACTTCAAGTATGTAAACAAAGATGATATCCATTTTTACTGAGTTTTAAAATTCCCTTTGAATATAAAGACATATTTCTAAGTGTTTTCTATGTTTGAAGATTGGGTAAACGAGGAATAGTTAATTAAATAAAATCAAAGGACTAGAAAAAATAATTTACTTTTAAACAAAGCACATTTTTAGCCAGCTAGCATAACAAAAATGTAATGAATGAATGAAATGTCGGCTGGACGTGGGGGCTCACGCCTGTAATCCCAGCACTTTGAAGGGCCAAATAGGGCAGATTGCTTGAGCCCAAGAGTTCGAAACCAGCCTGGGCAACATGGCAAGACCCTGTCTCTAAAAAATTTTTAAATTAGCCAGGTGTGGTGGTGTGCACCTGTGGTCCCAGCTACTGGGGAGGCTGAGGCAGAAGAATGGCGTAAACCCGAGAGGTAGAGCTTGCAGTGAGTCGAGATTGTGCCAGCACTCCAGCCTGGGCGACAGAGTGAGACACCGTCTCAAAAAAATAAATTAATTAAAAAATAAAAAAGAAAAAAAGGAAAGAAAAGAAAAGAAAAAGAAAAAGAAAAGAAATGTCACTTTCTAAAGTAGTTGCAGTTTGAGAATTGTCCTGTTTTTTCCAGTCCCTTTCATTAAGTGAAGCCCTGCTCCTGGAGGCGGGATACTGACTGTGTGTGTGACTGGGTGGGTGTCCCCCAAACACTGCACGTGCAGCCCTGTGCTAGGCTCATTCCTGAGAAATCCACAGAAATCAAGGCCCAGGCCTCAATGCTCTCGGCCTCTCTTAATGTGTGAGGTGGTAAAAACAATGAACTGTAGGCCTGGATGCCTGCAAAAATACGAAGGCGTGATAAAATTCAGTCCTAAGGAAACCTAACCAAAGGCTCAATGTTTTTAAGAAAAGGGTTGCTCTGTGAGCTAGCAAGAGCCCTGTAGCAGTAGAGTTCAAACAGAGGCTGAATGATCAACACACAGGGACATATGAGGAAACGTCTGTTTTACAGGGAAGGCTATTTAAAGTATAGAGGAAAGAACTTTCAAAGTTCCTTTCAACTCAAAGTCTAAAGTCCGGGGTAAAAATTATATGAGAGACAATGGCAAAGGAAGGAATTGGTTAGATGAAATGCCAGTTTGCACCTAGACTAGGAAAAAATTCAACTTAAAATTCTAACAAACTAGAAAACTGTGAAATGTGTATTTGATTAGGAAAATGCTCCTGTGAGTGATGACGGAGGTCAAGTGGATACAGGATGGTGCAGCCACTTTGTACAACCAGCCGGTAGTTCCTCAAAATGTTAAACACAGGCCGGGCATAGTGCTCACGCCTGTAATCCCAGCACTTTGGGAGGCCGAGGCAGGTGGATCATTTGAGGTCAGGAGTTGGAGACCAGCCTGACCAACATGGAGAAACCCCGTCTCTACTAAAAATACACAATTAGCCGGACATGGTGGCACATGCCTGTAATCCCAGCTACTCAAGAGGCTGAGGCAGGAGAATTTCTTGAACCCGGGAGACGGAGGCTGCAGTGAGCAAAGATCACATCACTGCACTCCAGCCTGGGCAACAGAGTGAGACTCCATCTCAAAAAAAAAAAAATTTTTTTTAATTTAAAAAGTTAAATCTAAGACTTAACCTAAGACCCAACAATTCCACTTGGGTATATATCCAAGAGAAATGAAAACATACGTCCACACAAATTCCTGTACAAAAATGTACATAGTAGTATTTTCCAAATACAAAGTGGAAATAACCCAAATGTCCATCAATGAGTAAACGGATAAACAGAATGTGTTATATCCCTACAAGGATATATCATTTACCTGTGAAAAGAAACGAAGTCCTGATACATGCTACAACATGGATGAACCTTGAAGACATCATACTAAGCAAAAGAAGCTAGTCACAAAAGGCCACATATTATGATTCCCTTGATATGAAATGTCCAAAATAAGCAAATCCATAGACAGAAAGTAGACTCGGGGTTGCCAAGGGATGGAGGAGGAGGGATATGGAGAATGAGCGCTAACAGATATGGGGTTTCTTTTGGGGGTGATGAAAGTGTTCTGAAATTAGATAGTGGTGATGGCTGCACAACTTTGTGAATATACTAAAATCACTGAATTGTATGCCTTAAAATGTTGAATTTTATGGTATGCGAATTATATCTCAATAAAGCTGCTTTTAAAAAAAAAGGAGTGGATGCAGAAAAAGGTGGTTTTGTTTTGTTTTGAGACAAAGTCTGGCTCTGTCACCCAGGCTAGAGTGCAGTGGCATGATAAAGGTGGTCTTCCTTTTATTTTGAGATGGAGTTTTGCTCTTGTTGCCCAGGCTGGAGTGCAATGGTGCAATCTCGGTTCACTGCAACCTCTGCCTCCTGGGTTCAAGCAATTCTCCTGCCTCAGTCTCCCGAGTAGCTGGAATTACAGGCATGTGCCACCATGTCCAGCTAATTGTGTATCTTTAGTAGAGACGGGGTTTCTCCATGTTGGTCAGGCTGGTGTCGAACTCCCGACCTCAGGTGATCCGCCCACCTCAGCTTCCCAAAGTGCTGGGATTACAGGCGTGAGCCACCACGCCCAGCCGGTGGTCCTCCTTTGTCCTACACAATGACTCGGAGAAAGTACAGATCAAGGTAGGCTTGAAAAGTGGCAGACTCAACAGAAGTTCTTGTCAGGGGAGAATCAGACAGAACGAAAACAGACAGCTGAAAGACGATTCTTCGGCCGGGTGCGGTAGCTCACGCCTATAATCTCAGCTCTTTGGGAGGATGAGGTGGGAGGACTGTTAGAGCCCAGGAGTTCGAGACCAGCCTGAGCAACACAGTGAGACACCATTTCTATTAATTCTTTTTAAGATGATTATTCATGTCTGACCAAAAAAGTAAAAAAGCAAAAATATGACTCTTCTTCTGATATGCTACTACATACTTCTTACTGGGGTTCCGGAATGGGAAGGAAGTTAACTTTCAGATTTTTTTTTTTTTTTTCTGAGATGGAGTTTTGCTCTTGTTGCCCAGGCTGGAGTGCAATGGCGTGATCTCGGCTCACCACAACCTCCACCTCCCGGGTTCAAGCGATTCTCCTGCCTCAGCCTCCCGAGTAGCTGGGATTACAGGCATGCACCACCACACCCGGCTAATTTTATACTTTTTAGTAGAGATGGGGTTTCTCCATGTTGGTCAGGCTGGTCCCTAACTCCCGACCTAAGGTGATCCGCCCGCCTTGGCCTCCCAAAGTGCTGGGATTACAGATGTGAGCCACCGCACCTAGCCAACTTTCAGATGTTTTAAAGGTATTTAAGCTGCTTTAAACTCTGTTACTTTGAAGTACGTGAATCTCTGCCAAGAACCTTTAAAAATAAAAACTTTAGTAACAAATCTCGTGAAAATTTTTAATCTAATAATAATATCCTAAAACTAAATCAAAAAATAAGTAAAAATACACCTAAAACATAGGAGAGAAAGAACCTATTGCCGGGCGCGGTGGCTCAAGCCTGTAATCCCAGCACTTTGGGAGGCCGAGATGGGCGGATCACGAGGTCAGAAGATCGAGACCATCCTGGCTAACACGGTGAAACCCCGTCTCTACTAAAAAATACAAAAAACTAGCCGGGCGAGGTGGAGGGCACCTGTAGTCCCAGCTACTCCGGAGGCTGAGGCAGGAGAATGGCGTAAACCTGGGAGTCGGAGCTTGCAGTGAGCTGAGATTCGGCCACTGCACTCCAGCCCGGGCGACAGAGCAAGACTCCGTCTCAAAAATAAATAAATAAATAAAAATAAAAAGAACCTATCAAATCAGACAATCAGCATTCTAGTTCCCAGGCGGTGGCAGCTCTTAGGGAAAAGATGGGTATTGTATGTCAGGCTGACACAGTGGGGAGGCTGTCACCATTTGAGGGTTCCTATATATGGCCTTTGCATAGCCTCAAAACATCACTTTTCAGGGCTTGTTAGTTTGGCTTTTTTTTTTTTTTTTTAGAGACAGAGTCTTGCTCTGTCGCCCAGGCTGGAATGCAAGTGGTGTGACCTTGGCTCACTGCAGCCTCAACCTGCCAGGTTCAATCAGTTCTCCAGCCTCAGACTCCTGAGTAGCTGGGACTACAGGCATATGCCACCATGCCCAGCTAATTTTTTTTGTATTTTTAGTAGAGATGGGGTTTCACCATGTTGCACAGGCTGGTCTTGAACTCCCGGACTCAAGCAATCCACCCATCTTGGCCTCCCAAAGCACTGGGATTACAGGTGTGAGCTACCATGCCTGGCCATTTGGTTGGTTGTTTTTAGTTTGTTTGTTTGTTTTCTTTTTTTTTTTTTATTATACTTTAAGTTCTAGGGTACATGTGGATAACGTGCAGGTTTGTTACATATGTATACCTGTGCCATGTTGGCGTGCTGCACCCATCAACTCGTCATTTACATCAGGTATAACTCCCAATGCAATCCCTCCCCGCCCCCCGTTTGTTTGTTTTTTGAGACTGAGTCTCACTCTGTCACCAGGCAGGAGTGCAGTGGTGCAATTTCGGCTCTCTGCAACCTCCGCCTCCCAAGTTGAAGCGATTCTCTTGCTTCAGCCTCCCGAGTAGCTGGGACTACAGGTGCACGCCACCACGCCCGGCTAATTTTTGTATTTTTAGTAGAGACAGGGTTTAATCATGTTGGCCAGGATGGTCTCCATCTCTTGACCTCATGATCCACCCGCCTTGGCCTCCCAAAGTGCTGGGATTACAGGCGTGAGCCACTGTGCCAGGCCTTGGTTGTTTCTTAATGCAAAATCATAACATTGTGTAAATCATTTCCACCAATCTTGAATCTGTAGTCCTGAAACACTACTAAAATCTGTATTTTGCTGCAAATCAACATTGTAAATTTCACTTATAAAGACACATTTCTTCAAGCAACTCTTTTTTTTTTTTTTTTTTTTTGCGACAGAGTCTCACTCTGTCATCCAGGCTGGAGCGCAGTAGCACGATCTCAGCTCACTGCAAGCTCCGCCTACCAGGTTCACACCATTCTCCTGCCTCAGCCTCCGGAGTAGCTGGGACTACAGGCGCCCGCCATCAAGCCCGGCTAATCTTTTGTATTTTTTTTTAGTAGAGATGGGGCTTCACCGTGTTAGTCAGGATGGTCTGCATCTCCTGACCTCGTGATCCACCTACCTCGGCCTCCCAAAGTGCTGGGATTCCAGGCATGAGCCACCGCGCCCAGCCCCTTCAAGCAACTCTTCATACTAAATTAAGACCCACTGAAAACACAAGTTTTAATGATCTAAGCCCTCAACCAGAATACATAAGAAATAGACTCTTGGTGGTTTTTTAGGATAATCAGATCTCTATTTTGTTTCAACTCTTATAAATGAAAACTCTATCCAAAAAAAATATTAAAAAACATATTTTCCTGTCTCAAAGCAATAATAAAAATAACTCAGCACTTTTTTTCCTTTGTTCTAAAATTTTAACGTATCTCAGCTTCCTCATTTTAAACACTTAGACTTGGTTTAATAAGCTTCACTAAGTCTTGCAGCTAGTTCTATGAAATTATAGCATTTTCTAGTTTCAGTGTAATAATTATATTTTATATCCCACAAAAATTTCATTTATTGGTCATATTCTTCATAACTAAAACTGAAATATTAGTTGCTGTTTTTGGCTTAAATATCAAATACTGGCACATATAATGTATGGTATCACCTCCTAAACCTTCCTTTTGAAAAATAATTCCTATAAAACTGCTTGGTTTTATGCTTTTTCTCCCAAAAGAAATATCCAGCCAAAGGATGAATTCCAGCTAACTGAAGGTTCCAGTTAACCGAGTTAATGTTCTAAAATTGGAATATATTCAAAATTGTTCATATTTTATTATTTCTTCAGCAGTTATAGGTCTCCTTTGAGAAATAAATGTTATTTACTTTCATTCAGTATTAACAATGTTAGACTATGGGTAATACTGAGGTCTATATTCGAATGACTTTTTTCCACATCATTACTTATGAAAAACGAGGTAACAAATTAAGAAACCATCTTCCCAAAAAAGCTGAAAATTACAGTATTTTTTTAAAGGGACTGACAGGTGTAGCCACAGAGCTACAGCCTTCGAAGGCCAAGACAGAGTGTCATGATCTAATATCCCCAATACTGCAACCAACAGAATGGATCCTTGAACTTTTTTTTTTTTTTTTGGTATTTTTGTAGTGACAAGGTTTCACCATGTTGCCCAGGCTAGTTTCAAACTCCTGCACTCAAGTAATCTGCCTGCCTAGTCCTCCCAAAGTGCTGGAATTATAGGTATGAGCCACTGAGGCTGGCGCCATGATCCTTGAAAATTTACCCACTAATGAATTCCCACATCCACACTGCAGAAATTAAGTTTGGGCCAGGTGCAGTGGCTCACAACTGTAATCTCAGCACTGTGGGAGGCACAGGCAGGTGGCTCACTTCAGGTCAGGAGTTCAGACCAGCGTGGCCAACATGGTGAAACCCTGTCTCTACTAAAAATACAAAAATGAGCCCAGTGAGATGGCATATGCCTGTAGTCCCAGCTCCTGGGGCGGCTGAGGCAGGAGAATCTCTTGAACCTGGGAGGCAGAGGTTGCAGTGAGCCAAGATCTCCCCACTGCACTCCAGCCTGGGTGACAGAATGAGACTCTGTCTCAAAAAAAAAAAAGAATTTAAGTTTACTTTACACTATGTAATTTTTTTCACTATGTAGCATTTATCTGTGAAGTGAAAATTAGGATGCAAAGCTACTACGCTGTCTAAACTGAAATGCTGTTATCCATCTACCCATTCATTCATTCAATCACACAATACTGGCATGCCTCCGGTGTGCTGGTGACGGGAAACATATGCAAAGCAGACACCCTTCCATCTTGGGGCATATGTTCTACAGAGGGGAAACAGACGGTAAACAACTCAATAAGTAAGCAACAAGGCATGTTAGAATGGGCTAAGTGCTATGGAAAAAAGAAAAAGTGTTGCAGGGAAACAGGATTTAGGGGTTCAGGAAGAGAAATGATTTCAAATAGGATGGTGAGAAGAGGCCTCACTAAGTCTGTGTGCAAATGGAAAAATAACCGTGATTTTTATTATGTGGCTTCGAAATGCATTACACGGTTGCGTTTTTTTTTTTTTTTTTTTTTTTTTTTTTTTTTTTTTTTTTTTTTTTGAGACGGAGTCTTGCTCTGTCGCCCAAGCTGGAGTGCAGTGGCGCGATCCTGGCTCACTGCAAGCTCCGCCTCCTGGGTTCACGCCATTCTCCTGCCCCAGCCTCCCGAGTAGCTGGGACTACAGGCGCCCGCCACTGCGCCCGGCTCATTTTTGTATTTTTAGTAGAGACGGGGTTTCACCGTGGTCTCGATCTCCCCTGACCTTGTGATCCGCCCGCCTCGGCCTCCCAAAGTGCTGGGATTACAGGCGTGAGCCACCGCGCCCGCTACGGTTGCGTTTTTTAAATATTCATATAAGCTTTCTATTTTCTCTGCTTCACTGTTCTATTTCCTGATCTCCATGAAGAAGGCAGGTAGCCGACGGACATGACCGTCCAGGGCATGCCAAAGATATTTCTTCTAATATTTTGGCTTACTTACTTTGTTTTTAAGACTGGAGTCTTGCTTTGTCATCCAGGCTGGAGTGCAGTGGCGCAATCTCGGCTCACTGCAACCTCCGCCTCCTGGGTTCAAGCAATTCTCCTGCCTCAGCCTCCCAAGTAGCTGGGATTACAGGCACCCACCAGCACACCCAGCTAATTTTTATATTTTTAGTAGAGACGGGGTGTCACCATGTTGACCAGGCTGGTCTCGAACTCCGGGCCTCAGGTGATCTGCCAGCCTCAGCCTCCCAAAGTGCTGGGATTACAGGCACGAGCCACTGCGCCCAGCTCTACTCAACATTTCTTGAGAACTACAGCTATAATTAAAACAAAATTTGAGGGTCTCTACAAAACTAATAGTTCAAGATGCAATTTATATTAGAAAATTTATCATTTTCTCCAGCAGTCTCTACGTAATCTAACATTAACGATTACTAAAGGTAGCTACAGCATGAACAGGAGTTCATGTCGTACTGCCTTACGGCAGTAAAAACTTCAGATATGAGTTGAAATGATCTCTTAAAATGAGCCCACAGAGTGTCTCCAAACTGTAAATTTACATATGAAATTCACTTGTAATATTTCAAAATGAAATTGTTATTAGCATTTTGTGTAATAATTCCAAGACATTTTCTAACTCGCAACCTGAAAAAAAAAACAATGCGACCAAATAACTGATGTGTAAAATGTCTTTATTCTGAAGACTAAGAATCTTGAACTACTGTCTAACGGCACCAAGAAAACTTTAGAGAAAGCAAATCACAAATGACTCAACTAGTCAACACATCTTTCACACCACATTTCTGTAGGTCTCGGGTAATGAAGATATTCAAAGTTGAAATGTATGCTGTTTAAGTAACCAAGGCAATTAAATAATGACTAACAAATGTAGGTGCTATTTAAGAAAGCACCAATTTTAACAAGAAATGGTATCACTGACTAAACTAAATATACTTAAACTGTTCCCAAAATACCCAATCCAAGCACATATTTTTAAAATGTGTGGGTTTTCCCCAAGAGAAGCAAAACTTTGACATTTCTCTTGGATATATTAGTTTCAGACCTCCAACCCACATCTGGAAAGAACATTTCAAACTTAGTTTGATGTTACTTTTAAAAATCAAATGGCCAGCAATGAGATACTTAGTGACTAAGATCTGAATTTGACAGAGTCAACAGAATGTCAGAAATGAAATAAAAGAAGTATTCAAAGTTTATCATCCTCGATGTTTAGAAAGGAACATGGAACAAAAGATGCATTTGCCGCCTCTGCCCTTTAATTTTGTGAACACCATACTTCTCTCCTTATGTCACGCCAGGGAAGGGAAAATAAGAATTTTTTTAAAGCTGGCTAAATTAAAATATGACCATTTCATCTGGATTTCTATCAATCCTCCTCCCCAAAATTTCTTTTCATTAAAAAAAAAATCAGAACAACAGATTTAAGCCTACAGTAGATTCTACAGACTACACCTAGATTACTTTGCTCTAAGGCCAAGGAAAATGTTTACGATTTCAAGATCCACTCAGAAGCAAATACTGTATCTGCAATGCGTAAGCTTTTCGTTGGCAAGACCAGTCAATATCAGAGAACACGCAAGGTTTAAAAGGTTAAGTGGATGAAGGTTAAAAGCTAATAATAAATTAGCCAAGAAATATTACTTCCCACCGAGCCATAAAATAATTTCGGTCCTACAATCCTACAGAACCAGAGGGATTTCTCGTTTTTGTAGAGGGTATCTAAGCCTCCACGGTCTAAATGACCGTCAGAAAAACTGCACCAAGGCACCAGGGGTAGCAGAGACGGAGATTTCTAACACTGGGTGAGCCCGCGGTCGCAAATCTCATCGCGATTTCACCTTTGGGTGAAAAGGTGGGAGGGAAGTACGAAGTTTCAGCCTCGGCTCCACTGGAAACAGACAACGTCTGAAGGACCCCGGGAGGAGGCGGAAAGGGGCGAAGTCGTGGTGTCCGCGGTGCAGCAACAGAGAATCGGGATCTTGGAAACGGGATGCGGAGGAGTGGGCTCTTATGTAAGCACACACCAAAACTGTGCGTGCACCCCCCGCCTGATGCACCTCTGAGCACACGTACACACAGCATCTCACCCAGGGGTGCAGCCCCAGCCTGCGTGCGCCGCTGAGCAGGGCGGACTGACCCTTCGGCCCGTCTGCTCGTCCCCCCAAATCAGCGCAGCCACCACCCCGGGCTGCAGTGGGGGCGGCCCAGGCCCAGGTGCCCCGCCCGGGACCGAGCCTGGCTTCCCCGGGACGCCCGCAGCGCGCGCCCGCAGTCTCCTGCGCCCCGGCCCCGGCTCCGCGAGCCCGACCCCCAAGCCGAACCCCACGCCCCGACCCGGCTCCCTGCGCTCGGACCCGACTCCCCGCATCCCGGCTCGAATCCCGGCATCCGGCCCTACTCCCGCACCGTGACCCTAATCCCCGCACCGGGACCCTAATCCCCACACCGGGACCCGCACCAACCCAGCGGCCCGGCCCGGCCCTGGGGCTTACCTCGCGCGGCCCAGACCCCGCCGCCGCACAGCAGCCCGGCCAGCAACAGCCGGGCGGCCGGGGCCAGCGCGGGCGCGGGGCGGCGCAGCATCGCCAGCCCGGGGCGGGAGCGGCAGGGAGGCGCGCGGGACGCCGAGCGGAGCTCTCGGAGCTCTCGGGGCTCTAGGGCCCGGGGCCGGCTGCTCCGCCGCGCGGCGAGCTCCGGGGATCCAAGGAGGAGCCGCCGCCGCCGCCGCCGTGACGCTGGGCCGCGCGCTCAGGACGCGGCGCCCTCCCCGCCTCGGAGCAGCGCCTTGCTGGAGGCAGCGGCAGCAACTAAGATGGCGGCGACGCTCTCTCTCGGGTCCGGCGAGGGTACCCGGCCGGGGGCGGGGTGGCGGCGGGAGGGGCGGGGATGGGGAGCGACGCGAGGCGCGCGCGCGGCGGACCCGGGGAGCGCGCGGGCCCGGGAGGGAAGGGGCGGGGAGGTGAGGGAGCGCGCGCGGCGGACGCGGGAGAGGGCGCGCCTCCGAGCCCGTCGGCCCCGCCTGGAGCGCGCGCCCGCGGGGACGCGCCTGGGGTGGGTTCCAAGCGGCCGGGAGGGGCCCGGGGGACTGTATCCCTTTCCGCGGCCGCAGCTAGAGGGCCTCAACTCCGCGTCCCCACGCGCGCTCCCGGACTCCTAAGGCCGGGCGAGCGGTACCCGGGGACCCGCGCCTCCTTCTCCACCCCGAGGACTCATCCTTCCCACCCGCTCCGCCGAGGAGCGCAGACCCCGGCGGGGGAGTGCGGCCCAGGACCCTTGTCACTTAGGGCAGGTCGCGTCGCCTCCCAGAACCTCGGGGTCCTCGTCTCCCCGGTGGAGGTGATGAGAGGAGTCATGAAAGGGGGTCCAGGAGACTAGGTCAGCGAAACGCGCCTGGTAAACAGTCAAGGGCCGCACAGCACTACCCGCACCGGCTCCCGCCCCGGGACTTGCCCCCAGGGAGTCTGTCCTGAATTGACTGAAGGAATCTATTTGAGACTTTCTAAAGGCGGCTGGTGTGCGCGCTCTTTCTCAGTGACACAGTGCGATGCTGGTTCTTAGAAAAGCGGAGGTCCGAGTGGATAGAGAGGACAGAGGAGTCCTCCCCCTCTACCGTGGATCCCTACAGAGATCTTGGGGTCCTCCCACTTTCCCAGCGTCCTGCGGCCCCCTCCTCCTCTCCTCTGGACCCCTGGCACCCCCCACAGTGGAGGAAAGGCCTGGAACAGCTGTGGATGGGCGTGTGTGCAGGCACCGTACCCTATGAGACACTATTGGCTCCATTTTGCAGATAAGGAAACTAAGTCAGAAAGGTGAAATGATTCCCCCGTTGGGACAACTATTGTAAAAAGAATCAGCCCTCAAGGACAGGGTGTTCGCATTAGAGGGACACCAACAGCAAAAAGTTGAACACTAAAATGTTCATTTTTCGAGACTGCTAGAAGAGCTATCCATGAATGTCATTGCTCCAGGTGGGGGTGGAGGAGGCTGGGCAGCACTGGAGGTTGGGTGGAGACTGGTTTGTGGGGCGCAGAGGACTTATTTAGGAGAGTAGTGGGCAAAGAGCCCAAAAACATAGATTGAGGCCAGATTGGGGGAATGGACTTGATCCTACAGTCAACAGGAAGACCTGGAACGGCTGGGAACAGCGGTGTGATGTGACCTGGGGAAGGCTTCAAAAGCATTCTAGAATCCAGCTCCCTGCACCTTGTTCCCTGTAAGCGTCCTGCACCAAAGCCTAAAGATTCCATCTTGCTAATGTCTCTCCTTCCTTCCCTTGCTCCCCCTCCCCTAGGTTGAGGAAGACCAGACTCCCCTTGGTTGGACCCTTCCCAAAGCACCTGCCTGGCCCGGCAGCCTCCAAGCCACACCCACCACTCCTTCCAGCCAAGGCTTTGAGTCATCCTCTCCCCTGGTGACGGATGTTGCCATTGCTTCTGCCCCTTCTGGAGTTATAAACTCAGTGAGTGCCTCCCTGCTGCCACCTCATCAGGTCCAGACATCTCTGCTGGGCTTCCCATCCTCCACCCAGCTGACCTCAGGGCATGCTGTCTGCCACTGTCTCCTCTTATTCACTCCCCTCCCAGGGTCAGCATCACACTTCCTCCTCCACCCATACCCCGAGCCTTAGGTCCTTACAAGGAGCTTCTGGGCTGTCTCCTTCAGGAAGTCCTCATGCCAGCCCTCTCTCCCCAGCCCCCAGCTGCTCTAACCAAACAGTTCAGCTTTATAATCTGCTGCCTGTGCTGTCGACTGACTAATCCATCAGTGTCCTTTTCTCCTCCCCACTGTATTCTAGTGGGAAGGACCCAGATGGTCTAGTCAGACAGGACTGGACTTCGGTGCTGGCCTCTGCGACTGCAAACAACCTTGGACAGGTTATGGAACTTTCAGAATCTCTTTCCTCACCTGTGAAATGGAACAATCTCTACTTCTTAGAGTTGTGAGAATTAAATGAAATTATGCCACATAGATCTAGAAATACCAGGCTCTATGTGGCAAATAAATGAAAGTGCCACATAGATCCTGGTATTTCTAGATATAGGAGTTTCTTTTTCCCCTCAAGAAGAAGACTTCTGTGCTTCTAGTATACCAGCGAACACAGTAGGTACTCAATAAATAGTGATGAACTCAATGAATTGCTGAGTTAGGTTTTATTATTATGGAGATCACATTTCAGAGGGTGAAAAAAAAAATGTACCCTGTGGATTTCCAGGGACCTTCGAGATTTGCAAAACATAAAATTGGAAAGGTTTAATCTCAGCACTATGTTTGCAGTCCATAGGCTGATGATGCCAAGAGGGGAAATTTAATGTGTTCAGTTCTATTAAAAACACAAACAAAAGCTCTTCAGTGTCTGGAATCCTGATCCCTTTATCTTCTCACCCTTACTGTCCCTTAAAGAAACAAAGAGATAGATCAAAAAGATCCAGCGTCAGATGGGGCAGACAGACGGCTTGGTGAGCTCAGTGCAACCTGCACCTGCTGGGATTTCGCCCACATGAGAGTGAGTCCGGCCACAAGGCTCAGCTTGAAAGTCTCGGAAATGGGGGAACCAGTAAACTCGGTTTCTGCTCTGCCTGACAATAGCCTCAGCCACATTGGCACATTTCAAAGGTTTCCTGCATGATGGATTAGTTAATCCTCCAAATGGCCCTGAGATGGGGATCGATTCAGGCTTATGCTATGGTTAGCTGGGAGAGGGGCCTTGCCTGAGCTGAGCCAGCCACTGACAAAGCGGCAGCATCAGGGTCCCTGGAGCCATGGGGAATGAGGCATCACCCAGGCTGGTCCTGAGCTGGGAACATAGACTTGAGGATAAGGAGATGGCTTTGTTAGCTGGTGGAGGAAGATCTGTACTTTTGAATGTATAGTGAATCTATCTGAGACAGTAGATGAAGCGAACACAAGAAAATTTTCCAAGATGCTGCACCTTCTGAGATGACTGTTGCTGATACCATATCACGATAATAACATATCATCTGTGCTTCCAGCAATCCTTTACAGAGGTACTTTTGGCCAGGCACAGTGGCTCATGCCTATAATCCCAGCACTTTGGGAGGCTGAGGTGGGCAGACTATTTGAGGCCAGGAGTTTGAGACCAGCCTCGACAACATGGCAAAACTGTCTCTACTAAAAATACAAAAATCAGCCAGGCATTGTGGCGGGCACCTGTAATCCCAGCTACTTGGGAGGCTGAGGCAGGAGAATCACTTGAACCTGGGAGGCAGAAGTTGCAGTGAGCCAAGATGGTGCCACTGCACTGAAGCCTGGGTGACAGAGCAAGACTCCACTCAAAAAACAAAAAAAGATACTTGTATTGTTCCTATTTTACAGATGAGGAAAATATCAAATTTGCTCAAGAGTACATTGCTAGAAAGTTGGACCCCCGAGATTCAATTTCATGTCCATCTGAACCCAAAACGGAGCCTTAGCCTCAGTGTGAAATTACCCCCACAGATACCAAAATAACCCCTGCACAGGATCCCACAGCTTGGAGCCAGCCTGCTCCCCAACACTGAGAAGGTGGGGCTTCAAGCAAGCCCTGGCTTTGCCACCTCCAACTGTTGAGGCCGATCTCAAGCCTGAAGTTCCTCACGGAGGACATGAGTTCCCAGGCCCGGAGTTGCAGTGAGGATGAAATGAGATCACATGCGGGAAATCTCTTAACCAGCAATGTGGCCACGCGGAGCCGCAGAGTCATTCTCAGGCGGGCGTGTTATTACTGTTTTGCACAGTGTGGGCTTAGCGGGTGTTTGTGGAGCGGAGCCGGAGGCAGATAAGCAGTTACTATGGCTGCTTTCCTAATAATGTGCTCGGGAACAAACCCACTGAAGGCAGCAGCAGGAGAAGGTTATGAGAATCTTGATGAAAGCAACTGAGTAGAAACTCCTGGAAGTTCTTTTTTTTTTTTTTTTTTTTTTGAGACGGGGTCTTGCTCTGTCGCCCAGGCTGGAGTGCAGTGGTGTGATCTCCACTCACTGCAAGCTCCGCCTCCCAGGTTCACACCATTCTCCTGCCTCAGCCTCCCGAGTAGCTGGGACTACAGGCGTGTGCCACCACGCCCGGCTAATTTTTGTATTTTTTACTAGAGACGGGGTTTCACCGTGTTATCCAGGATGGTCTTAATATCCTGACCCCGTGATCCGGCCGCCTCGGCCTCCCGAAGTGCTGGGATTACAGGCGTGAGCCACCGCTCCCGGCCAACTCCTGAAAGTTCTTTACTGAAAGAATCACAGCACCCAGAACCACCACCAGGGTCCACCCAGAACCCCAGAAAGTACAAGGTGTGGCCCCATCTCTGTGTTCTCGTGTCCTGGCCAGGTCATTTCGTTGCTGTTAAAAGGGATAATTAACGAGAAGGAAAATGATGCTGTGCTTAGGAGCAAAGACTCTGGTTGGACAGAATGGTACAAACCCATTTCTGTCCACTTCCTTCCTTTTGGTAAAATTTCAATGTGATTTTGCTTTGTAGTATATTAAATATTGGGCTGGGCGCTGCGGCTCACACCTGTAATCCCAGCACTTTGGGGGGCCAAGGCAGGCAGATCATTTGAGGTCTGGAGTTTGAGACCAGCCTGGCCAACATTGCAAAACCTGGTTTCTACTAAAAATACAAAAAAAACAAAAAAAAGGCTGAAGCTGGCAGATCACTTGAGATCAGGAGTTTGAGACCAGGATAGCCAACTTGGCAAAACCCTAAGTTTAGTCTCTACTAAAAATACAAAAATTAGCCGGGCATGGTGGCGTGTACCTGTAGTCCCAACTACTACTCGGGATGCTGAGGCAGGAGAATCACTTGAACCCTGGGAGGCAGAGGTTGCAGTGAGCTGAGATCTCACCACTGCGTTCCATCCTGGGCGACACAGCGAGACTCTGTCTCAAAAAAAAAAAAAAAAAATTAGCCCAGCAGGTGCCTGTAATCCCAGCTACTAGGGAGACTAAGGCAGGAGAATCGCTGGAACCCGGGAGGCAGAGGCTGCAGTGAGCCAACTACACTCCAGCCTGGGTGACAGAGTTAGACTCTGTCTAAAAAAAAAAAAAAAAAATTTCCATGGCTCCAAAGTCATATCTAGAAAGCAGGGTGTTCAGAGAAGCCTAGATCTATTCCTGTTTCCTCCTCCCTATCTCCTCCTTCTTTTATAGGTTACCATTTCTTCTATTTTTAGTTTATCTTTCCATTGTGTGTTTTTTTTTCTTTAGAATAAGCAAATAGTTGTATATATGTCTTTCCCTTTTCTTAGCTACAAGGCAGCAAATCATACCTGCTACTCTGTATCTTGCCTTTTTTACTTCATAAAACACCCTGGAGATCACTCCATTAAAGTACGCAGTACATACAGTCTTCTTTTTTTTTTTTCTTTTCTTTTTTTTGAGATGGAGTCTTGCTCTGTCACCCAGGCTGGAGCACAGTGGCACAATCTCGGCTCACTGCAAGCTCTGCCTCCTGGGTTCATGCCATTATCCTACCTCAGCCTCTCGAGTAGCTGGGACTATAGGCATCCGCCACCACGCCCGGCTAATTTTTTTTTTTTTTTTTTTTTTTAGTAGAGATGGGGTTTCACTGTGTTAGCCAGGATGGTCTCAATATCCTGACCTAATGATCTGCCCATCTCCACCTCCCAAAGTGCTGGATTACAGGCGTGAGCCACCGCGCCCAGCCTTTTTTTTTTTTTTTGAGACGGAGTCTTGCTCTGTCGCCCATTCTGGAGTGCAGTGGCGCAATCTCAGCTCACTGCAAGCTCCGCCTCCTGGGTTCACGCCATTCTCCTGCCTCAGCCTCCCGAGTAGCTGGGACTACAGGCGCCCGCCACCACGCCCGGCTAATTTTTTTGTATTTTTAGTAGAGACGCGGTTTCACCGTGTTAGCCAGGATGGTCTCGATCTCATGACCTCGTGATCCAGCTGTCTCAGCCTCCCAAAGTGCTGGGATTACAGGCCTGAGCCACTGCGCCCAGCCCTTTTTTTTTTTTTTTTTTTTTTTTTTTTTTTTTTTTTTAGAAATAGGGCCTTGTTCCATCACCCAGGCTAGAGTACAATGGTGATCATTGATCATAGCTTGCTGCAGCCTCGAACTCCTGGGTTCAAGCAATCCTCCTACCTCAGCCTCCCAACTCACTGGGACTTCAGGTGTGCAACCCCCACACCCGGCTCAGCATTTGTTTTCCTAGCTTTGTAGTGCTGTCCCACGTGGATTCACCAGTTATTTAATCAGTCCCCCTTATTGAGGAATATTTTTCCCGTTGATGGGTCGTTTCTAATCTTTTGTTTTTACAGAATGCTGCAGTGAAGCCTTTTTGTACCTTTTGCCATCTGTGCCTCTTTCTGCCTGTGTGACCTTGGGCAAGGCCCTTCACCTCTGCAATCTTAGCATCTCCATCTGTAAAACAGAGACAAGCCCTCCCCATTGGGTGGTTACGAGGAAGAGATGAGGTGATGTGCACAAAGCAGAGCACAGGGCCGATTCCTAGAAGCGTTAACCACCATCTGCTATTACCAGTACCCATTATTGTTCATGGATAGGAGCCTTAAGCTACTCTGGCAGTGGCAGCAACCCTAACTTAAGAAGGGGCACTTCGGCCGGGCGCGGTGGCTCAAGCCTGTAATCCCAGCACTTTGGGAGGCCGAGACAGGCGGATCACAAGGTCAGGAGATTGAGACCATCCTGGCGAACACGGTGAAACCCCGTCTCTACTAAAAATACATAAAAAACTAGCCGGGCGAGGTGGCGGGCGCCTGTAGTCCCAGCTACTTGGGAGGCTGAGGCAGGAGAATGGAGTAAACCCGGGAGGCGGAGCTTGCAGTGAGCTGAGATCCGGCCACTGCACTCCAGCCTGGGCGACAGAGCAAGACTCCGTCTCAAAAAAAAAAAAAAAAAAAAAAAAAAAAAGGGGCACTTCAGGCCGGGCAAGGTGGCTCATGCCTGTAATCCCAGCACTTTGGGAGGCCAAGGCGGGTAGATCATGAGGTCAGGAGATCAAGACCTTCCTGGCCAACATGGTGAAACCCCATCTCTACTAAAAATACAAAAATTAGCTGGGTGTGGTGGCGCACGCCTGTAATCCCAGCTACTCAGGAGGCTGAGGCAGGAGAATCGCTCGAACCAGGGAGATGGAGGTTGCAGTGAGCCAAGACTGCACCACTGCACTCCAGCCTGGTGACAGAGCAAGACTCTGTCAAAAGAAGAAGAAGAAGAAGAGGAGGAGGAGGAGGAGGAGGAGGAGGAGGAGGAGGAGGAGGAGGAGGAGGAGGGAGGAGGGAGGAGGAGGGAGGAGGAGGAGAGGAGGAGGAGGAGGGAGGAGGAGGAGGGAGGAGGGAGGAGGAGGAGGAGGAGAGGAGGAAGAGGAGGCACTTCTGTGGTCTCCAGGAAGTCAGGATATACTTTTTTTTTTTTTTTTAAGACGGGGTTTTGCCCAGGCTGGAGTGCAGTGGTGTGATCTTGGCTAACTGCAACCTCCACCTCCTGGGCTCAAGTGATTCTCCTGCCTCAGCCTCCTGACTAGCTGGGATTACAGGCATGCACCATCACGCCCAGCTAATTTTTGTATTTTTAGTAGAGTTGGGGTTTCTCCATGTTGGTCATGCTGGTCTCGAACTCCCAACCTCAGGTGATCTGCCCACCTTGGCCTCCCAGAGTTCTGGGATTACAGGTATGAGCCACTGCACCAAGCCTATTTCAGACTCTTTCTAACGCTCTCTATGGCTCTCCATTTGCAAAGGAAGAACTAAGAGCATTCCCAAGCGTGAAGCATCAGCTATTGCTGGCTGGTGAATTTCCAGAGAAAGAAAGCCTCACTTTCCCCAGAGGCCAGGCGGCTCATGTCTGCACCCCCAAAGTGGGACGAGGATTGGGGTTTTGCGCTCATGCTCCCTCCCACTGCAAAACCAAAGGCAACACACAGCATGTTCCCCTTCCCTCTGTGGATGGGCAGCCGGGGGAGGTCCCTTGTGTGTGTGTGTGGTGGTGGGGAGGCGGCGGCTATTTTATTCTGCAGCACGAATTATACACCCCAACGCACTATGCAGCACACACAACATGTAGGCAAACGTGATCCCTACCCTCTGGGAATACACAAGCCAAACACGACGTGCCTGTCCACACATAGTACCCCAGTGCCAAGGGACTGGGCTGGGTTTGCAGGGAGGAGCAAGAGAGGAGGGAAACGGGGGCAGAAGGGTCATGGCTTCCCCTACATTGCAGAGGAAATGGCACAGAGGAAACAGCACCAAGCTTACAGTCAGGAGACCCGGGTTCTATCCATAGCTCTGTCATATATGTTGGAACTGGGGGAGGCTGTTGGGTATGGTGGTTTAAAAAAAAAAAAGGCCGGGTGCAGTGGCTCACACCTGTAATCCTAGCACTTTGGGAGGTCGAGGCGGGCAGATCACGAGGTCAGGAGATCGAGACCATCCTGACTAACACAGTGAAACCCCGTCTCTACTACAACAAACAAACAAACAAAAAATAGCCAGGCATGGTGGCAGGCTCCTGTAGTCCCAGCTACTCAGGCTAAGGCAGGAGAATGGCGTGAACCCGGGAGGTGGAGGTTGCAGTGAGCCAAGATCATGCCACTGTACTCCAGCCTGGGTGACAGAGTGAGACTCCATCTCAAAAAAATAAATAAGTAAAGAAAGAAAAAAAAAAGAAAGAAAAGTCTAGGCTGGGTGCAGTGGCTTACGCCTATAATCCAGCACTTTGGGAGGCCAAGGTGGACAGATCACCTGATGTTGGGAGATCGAGACCATCCTGAACAACATGGAGAAATCCCACCTCTACTAAAAATACAAAAATTAGCTGGGCGTGGTGACACATGCCTGTAATCCCAGCTACTCAGGAGGCTGAGGCAGGAGAATCGCTTGAATCTGGGAGGTGGAGGTTGCAGTGAGCTAAGATCATGCCACTACACTCCAGCCTGGGCAACAGAGCAAGACTCCATCTCCAGGGGGAAAAAAAAAGAAATCTAAGGAGAAGCTGGGCACGGTGGCCACGCCTGTAATCCCAGCACTTTGGGAGGCTGAGGCAGGTGGATCACCTGAGGTCAGGAGTTTGAGAGCAGCCTGGTGAACCATGGCCTATATGGTGAAACCCTATCTCTACTAAAAATACAAAAATTAGCCGGAGCAGTGGCAGGCACCTGTAATCCCACCTACTTGGGAGGCTGAGGCAGGAGAATGGTTTGAACCTAGGAGGCAGAGGTTGCAGTGAGCTGAGATCACGTCACTGCACTCCAGCCTGGGTGACAGTGGGAGACTCCGTCTCAGAAAAAAGAAAAAGAAAGAAAGAAAGAAAGAAAGAAAGAAAGAAAGAAAGAAAGAAAGAAAGAAAGAAAGAAAGAAAGAAAGAAAGAAAGAAAGAAAAGTCTGAGGAGATGATGACGCTATCATAACTACTTTCATGTAGGATGTCAGCATTTGCATTTTTAAGTATACTCCCTTTTTCAAAGAGCATCTATATGTATTTGGGTCTAATAGGAATCTCCTGGATAGAGGTTCTTATCATTCCCCTTTAACTGGTGGGAAGCAGGAGTTTAGAGGGGTTGAGTGGCTTGTCAAGACCATTCAACTGACCAGGCACAGTGGCTCATACCAGTAATCTCAACTCTTTGATGAGGCTGAGATGGGAGGATAGCTTGAAGCCAGAAGTTCGAGACCAGCCTGGGCAATATAGTGAAACCTCATTTGTACCAACAAACAAACAAACAAAAAAGTTAGTTGGGCATGGTAGCAGGTGCCTGAGTCCCAGCTGCTCAGGAGGCTGAGGCAGGAGGATCACTTGAGCCCAGGAGTTCGAGGCTGCAGTGAGCTATGATGGCACCACTGCACTCCAGCCTAGGTGACAAAGCAAGACCCTGTGTCTGAAAAAAGAGCTTCCAGCTTAGAAGTACCAGAGCCAGGCCTCAGATGAGGCTTTTCTGGCTTTTTGGTGCTTTTTCCTTGACCTTGAAACTCCCTAGGCCAGAAAACTTCAGTAAAAATCAGAGTCAGACTTCAGGACGTCTAGTCCTCTCCAGCCTCCCGCTCATGTAGTTGTTTGCGGACACAGCTCTTTTTCCTCCTTCCTCTTCTGGGTAACGGATTAACACCCATCCCACCCCCAGAGATCTAGAAATACAAATACAGCCCACACATTGTTCTGTGGGCTAACCCTCCAGGAAACAATCTACATTCATTTTCTGATTTCATGCTGGTGGCAATCCCATGCAATCAATACAATTATTATTATGTTTTGTTTTGTTTTGTTTTGTTTTGAGACGGAGTCTCGCTCTGTCGCCCAGGCTGGAGTGCAGTGGCCGGATCTCAGCTCACTGCAAGCTCCGCCTCCCAGGTTCACGCCATTCTCCTGCCTCAGCCTCCCGAGCAGCTGGGACTACAGGCGCCCACCACCTCGCCCAGCTAGTTTTTTTGTATTTTTTAGTAGAGACGGGGTTTCACCGGGTTAGCAAGGATGGTCTCGATCTCCTGACCTCGTGATCCGCCTGTCTCGGCCTCCCAAAGTGCTGGGATTACAGACTTGAGCCACCGCACCCTGCCAATTATTATTATTATTAATTATTTTTGAGATGGAGTCTCGCTCTTGTCACCCAGGCTGGAGTGCAGTGGCGTAATTTTGGCTCACTGCAACCTCTGCCTCCCAGGCTCAAGTGATTCTCCTGCTTCAGCCTCCCTAGTAGCTGGGATTACAGGCACCCTCCACCACACCCAGCTAATTTTTGTCTTTTTAGTAGAGATGGGGTTTCACCATGTTGGCCAAGCTAGTCTTGAACTCCTGGCCTCAAGTGATCCACCAGCCTCTGCCTCCCAAAGTGCTGGGATTACAGGTGTGAGCCACTGTGCCCGGTCTTATGAATACAATTAGTATCCTTATTTTACAGAAGAGGACACTGGGGCTCCGAGAGGTTATGCAATTTGCCCAAAATCACACAGCAAAGTGGTAAAGCCAGGATTCAAACCTAGATCCGTAGCCCTAAAGCCGACGCTCTTCTCCACATTACTGCTTTGATGGTGAACGTTTCTGCAAGGCCATGAGAAGAAAGAGGGGCACCAAGGTGGAAGAACTGCTTGGCTGCTGGTGTCCATCCTGTTTGATAGCCCCCTCCAGCTCTGAGAACTCATTATATGGTGGGTGTCAGAGTTGAGCCAAGACACGGGGATGGAGCAGTGGCGGGAGGGGGACCTGTGACCGTAGGCTGCCAGGAAGTCTTCTCTATGTAAGGACAAACCTGTCTTGATCATCTCAAGCCAGAGCATGCCTCACACTCGTGCAGACATGCCTCCTCACTTGCAAGCAGCTCTTTCAGGTGTCCACACGCTTCTCGAACCTTCTCTCATTTAACCCTGGCTCTGCAACTTCCTAGTTCTGTGGCTTCTCCTGTCTATTTTCTCATCTACAAAATAGGGACAGTAATGACACGGGCCTCATAGGGATGTTGTGTAGATTAAACATGATAAAGCATGGGCTGGGCACAGTGGCTCATGCCTGTAACCCCAGCACTTTGGGAGGCTGAGGTGGGCGGATCGCTTGATGTCAGGAGTTTGAGCCTGGCTAACATGGTGGAACCCCGTTTCTTTTTTTTTTTTTTTTTTTTGAGACGGAGTCTTGCTCTGTCGCCCAGGCTGGAGTGCAGTGGCCGGATCTCAGCTCACTGCAAGCTCTGCCTCCCGGGTTTACGCCATTCTCCTGCCTCGGCCTCCCGAGTAGCTGGGACTACAGGCGCCCGCCACCTCGCCCGGCTAGTTTTTTTGTATTTTTTAGTAGAGACGGGGTTTCACCATGTTCGCCAGGATGGTCTCGATCTCCTGACCTCGTGATCCGCCCGCCTCGGCCTCCCAAAGTGCTGGGATTACAGGCTTGAGCCACCGCACCCGGCCGGAACCCCGTTTCTACTAAAAATACAAAAATCGGCCAGGTGTAGTGGTGTGCGCCTGTAATCTCAGCTACTTGGGAGGCTGAGGCAGGAGAATTGCTTGACCCCAGCAGGTGGAGGTGCAGCGAGCTGAGATCGTACCACTGCACTCCAACCTGGACAATGGAGTGAGACTCCATTTCAAAAAAAAAAAAAAAAAACCACATGTATAAAAAACAGCAACAACATAACACATGAAATGCAGGTGTCTGAGGTGTCCGGCTCACTGTGAGTGCTCAGTGAATGGTGGCTCTCATTCTAGCTAGGACCATTACTGGGCATCCCGCAACCCCCAGGGCATGGACAGGGTAGGCGTGGCTGACCCTCCTCCTCTCCTCCTCCCTCTACCTGGCCAAATCCTTCTAATTTTTTGAGTTGCTGAGGACTAAGTCCCTGGGTCTCTGATGAGGGAGACCCAGCTAGGTGCCTTCCTCCCAGAGCCTACCCTCCCTGTGGAGCTGACCCACACCCCCAGGGATCTCCAGATGCCTGATCTGGGGGTCCAGAACATCCCAGCAAGCCTTGTGGACAGGAGCCTGCCGCTGCCCTATTCCCTGTCCAGCCTGTGGGAAAAGCCGGGAAGGGAACGCTTACCCGGGGAGGGACGTCTGTGCTTCTACTCCTGTGTGTACCCTGCTGCCAGGGATCCCCCAGGGCCTCTGCTCTCCAGTTCTCCTTGGGCCTGAAGGGGCAGCAGGAAGGGAGGGCAATTCCTGCCTCCTCTCCCTTCTCGCTCAGCCGGCCTCATTGAAGTTGCGGCACTGGGACTTTGATCATCAGAGGGCATTGATTTAGGGGATGCAAATGAGACGGCTGGTCTGAGGAAGACAGGCTTCTCCCCTGACAGCCAGTGGATGGGGCTCCGAGAATTCTCAATGAGCCTCCCTGCAGCTGGCTTAGCGGGAGCCAGGGAGGCAGCCCAGAGCAGCCTGGGAAAGGCGGGGAGGCAAACAGCAAGTGCGCTGGAGCAACATGGGCTCCTCGCCCTCTGCCCGGACCATGGGAAGTAGGGATGACCTAGTGGCCCGGAGAGGGGTGGTGCTGAGGAGTCTGTGAATCCCCTTCCTCCCCGATCCTTGGCAGCACAGGCCCAGCTTGGAGCTGTGCCGAGTGGGTGAAGAAAGACCACCTGAGCTGCGGACTGAAGCCTCATTCTGTCCCTGGTCTGCTGCAGCCAAGCCAGGGAGCTGAAGGAGGAGGCAGATGGGTAGGCCGAGGGCAAGGAGCCCCCACACATGGTGGAGGGCGGGGGAGGCTCTGCCTGGCGCCAGCGCTGGGCAGGAGGTGCTGCATGTTAAGATCACAGCTAGTGCCAACTTCCAGGCCTGAGCAGGACACCTTCCAGCTGCAGGAGGCAAGCACGGGCAGGACAGTCTCCAGTAGCCTGTCTCTGGAGCCACAGAGACACGGAACACTCAGGCCTGCTGCTGAGATGGGCACCAGGAAGAAGGGACACGAGCGTCATGCTGCAGCAGTTGCCCATCTGCCCCGGACCTGTCTGCCACTCTAGGGATGAGGAGCAATGGCAGCCCTGAGCGTTATGTCTCCAAAGTCAACCCAGACCTGCCCCAGGGCCCCAAATAGTCCTCACCTGTATGTGAGTCACACCATGCTGCAGAGAACAACCCCCGAGGCACCTGAGTCACTTCCTCCCTGAGCCAGGTGTCTGCCAAGGTGTCTGCTAAGGCCCCAGTCAGGCTGCCACAGTGTCGAGTCTGCAGCCTGAAGCTAAGAGGCCCTTGGACACCTTTATCTTACCTCTAGCCACAAAGGCCAGGTTTTGGTGCCTGGCTCTAGACAGGATCCAACCAGGGTGCCCCACTGTCCTGTCCGTCCCCACCTCTGAGCTTCCCCCAGAGATTTGCCCTGAGCAGGATGAAGGGGAGCTCCGGCTCTGCAGAGGGTGTGGTTTAGGTCCAATTCTGTGTGATTAGTGGATTTCTTCTTTGTTCTGTGGCATATTAATTGCAGATCTGGTATTGTGGCAATTAACACAATTATGGGGTCCTTTTCTCTTCCGGCAGGTTGTAAGCTACATGCTTTCGGCCAGGGAGTTTGAACCGGTGACGAGGGGGATACCCCCGGGGAGAATGTCCACTGTTACATGGGTTCAATTATGTCCCCTCCCCCCAAAATTTAGATGTTGAAGTCCTAACCCCCGCTACCACAGAATGTGACCTTATTTCGAGACAGGGTCTTTACAGAGGTTATCAAGTTAAAATTCAGTCATTAGGGTGATCCCTAATCTAATAAGACTGGTGTCCTTATAAAAAGAGGAGGTTAGGGTTGGGTGTGGTGGCTCATGCCTGTAATCCCAGCACTTTAGGAGGCCGAGGCAGGCGGATCATGAGGTCAGGTTATTGAGACCATCCTGGCTAACACGGTGAAACCCCATCTCTACTAAAAATACAAAAAATTAGCCAGGCATGGTGACGGGCGCCTGTAGTCCCAGCTACTTGGGAGGCTGAGGCAGGAGAATGGCGTGAACCCGGAGGCGGAGCTTGCAGTGAGCCGAGATTGCACCACTGTACTCCAGCCTGGGTGACAGAGCAAGACTCCGTCTCAAAAAAAGAAGGAGGAAAAAAAAAAAAAAGAGGAGGTTAGGAGGTTAGGACACACAGAGGGAAGACGACATGAAGAGACATACAAGGAAGATGGCCATCTGCACGCAAGCCAAGGAGAGAGGCCCGGGACACCTTCCCCACAGCCCTCAGAAGGAGCCAATTACTGCTTGGGAGTCTGAATGTAGAATGAAAGAGAGAGAGAGAGAGAGGAAAAAAATAAAGAGAGAGAGAGAGAGAAAGGAAGGAGAGAAGAAAGAGAAAAAAAGAGAAAGAAAGGAAAGAAGAAAAGAAAAGAAAAGAGGGAGGGAGAGAGGAAGGAAGGAAGGAGGGAGGGAAGGAGGGAGGGAAGGAAGGAAGGAGGGAGGGAAGGAAGGAAGAAAAGAAAATTTTAAGGCTGGGCGCAGTGGCTCATGCCTATAATCCCAGCACTTTGGGAGCCTGAGGCCGGCTGATTGTTTGAGCCCAGGAGTTTGAGACCAGCCTGGGCAAGATGAGGAAACCTCATCTCTACTAAAAATACAAAAATTAGCCGGGCACAGTGGCGGGCGCCCGTAGTCCTGGCTACTCGAGAGGCTGAGGCAGGAGAATTGCTTGAACCCGGGAGGTGGAGGTTGCAGTGAGCCGATATCACACCACTGCACTCCAGCATGGGTGACAGAGTGAGATCCTGTCTCCAGAAAATAAACAAATAAATAAATTTTAAAAAGAAAGAACGGGCCAGGCGCAATGGCTTATGCCTGTAATCCCAGCACTTTGGGAGGCCGAGGAAGGGCGGATCACGAGGTCAGGAGGTTGAGACCATCCTGGCTAACATGGTGAAACCCCATCTCTACTAAAAATACAAAAAAAATTAGTCAGGCGTGGTGGCAGGCGCCTGTAGTCCCAGCTACTTGGGAGGCTGAGGCAGGAGAATGGTGTGAACCCGGGGGGCAGAGATTGCAGTGAGCTGAGATGGCACCACTGCACTCCAGCCTGGGCGACAAAGCGAGACTCCATCTCAAAATAAATAAATAAATAAATAATAAAAAATAAAAAGAAATAACAAACCATGTTGACCTTTTGTTTTCGTTTTTGTTTTGAGACAGGGTCTCGCTCTGTCACCCTGGAGTACAGGGGTACAGTACCTCAGCCTCCCAAATAGCTGGGACTACAGGTGCACGCCACCATACCCGGCTAAGTTTTTAATGTTTTGTAGAGATAGGGTCTTGCACTCCTGGGCTCAAGCAATCTACCCGCCTTGGCCTCCCAAAATGTTAGGACTGCAGGTATGAGCCACCATGCCCGGTCCGTGCTGACATTTTAATTTCAGACCTCCAGTCTCTAGAATTGTTAGAAGATGAGTTTCTATTGCGTAAGCCACCCAGAGTGTGGTACTTTGTTACAACAGCCCTGGCAAACTAGTAGACCCACCTCTGTCCCAGGCAGTGTCTGCCAGGTGGGACATGGAAGCAGGTGTGGGGCCCCAGGTTGCTGTCTGTCTAGAAGTCGCGAGGAGAGATCAGCTGCCGTAGTAACTGCTCTTTGGCATCTCCCCAGGGTTTGCCCATCAATGTCACCTCTGTTCTCCCGGTCCCTACGTCTTTATTCTCCAGGGCATGGCTGCTGGAGTCCCTTCTCCCCTCTGCACCCTTCGCTAAGTAGTCACCTGGCCCTGCCAATCCCAGATTCATCACTTCCTTTCCCCTTTGTCTCCTAATCCTGATGGCAGAGGGTTACCTGTCCTGTAAACAGAGTATATGCTATTTTCCAAGTTAAACTAATTATAATAGGTATCTGTGCAGTGCTTTACAACCGATAGCATTCCTATCAAAGATCTCTTCTCGGTTGGCGTGGTGGCTCACACCTGTAATCCCAGCACTTTGGGAGGCCGAGGCGGGCAGATCACGAGGTCAGGAGATCGAGACCATCTTGGCTAACACGGTGAAACCCCACCTCTACTAAAAATACAAAAAATGAGCTGGACGTGGTAGCGGGCGCCTGTAGTCCCAGCTACTCGGGAGGCTGAGGCAGGAGAATGGCGTGAACCTGGAAGGCGGAGCTTGCAGTGAGCTGAGATCGTACCACTGTACTACAGCCTGGGTGACAGAGCGAGACTCCGTCTCAAAAAATAAATTAATTAATAAAAATAAAAGATTTCTTCTCATTCCATACTTAAAACAACTTATGGAAGTTGACTTTTCTTTTCTTGAGACAGGATCTTACTCTGTCACTTAGGCTGGAGCGTTATGGCATGTTCGCCGCCTCACTGCAGCCTTGACCTTCCCGGCTCAAGCAATCTTCCCACCTCAGCCTCCAGAGTAGCTAGGACTACAGGCGTGTGCTACCACGCCCAGCTAATTTGTGTATTTTTTTGTAGAGACAAGGTCTTGCCCTGTTGCCCAGGCTGGTCTTGAACTCCTTGGCTCAAGCACTCCACCCACCTCGGCCTCCCAAAGTGTTGGGATTACAGGCACGAGCCACCGCACCTGGCCAGAAGTTGGTATTAACACCCATTTTATAGATGAGGAAACTGAGGCTCAGAGAAGTCACATACCCATAAGCAGCAGAGCTCGGACTTGAACCAGGACCTCTGATTTTACATTTTCTTTCTTCGCACCAGCAGTTCTCACGAGGCATTCCACCAAATATTTAAAAAGGACCCTGTCAGCTGGGCGGGGTGGCTCACGCCTGTAATCCCAGCACTTTGGGAGGCCAAGGTGGGCGGATCACCTGCAGTCAGGAGTCAATCAGAGATAACCCTGGGATTGTTTTGTGTGCTGGGAGAACAGCCTCCTTTCTACTGAAGTTGCCAGGGTCATGTCTCCCCATAGAGGAGATGCCAGTCTGTCATAGGAGATAATGAGGCCAACAGGCAAAATCAAGCAGAAACAGAATAAATGCTCCTAAAGGGAAAGGGTATTTGGGAAGCAGTCCCTGAGGCCCTGGTCCCTGCACAATTGCCTTAATCCTATGAGCTACCTTGAGAGCCTTCCAGCAATGGGAGCCAGCTGGAGTTGGGTTTCTGTGGTCTATAATCCTAGTCAAACCAAAAAGTCTGCCCAGACAAGTCCTCAAGCCCCTTCAGCAGCCCAGAATTGATTTATCAGCCAAGACAGGCTCACAGGGGTGCCACATGGTGCCAGGGCCCAGCCCCACTGAAACATCCCCTAAGGGACATGAGCTTGTGAAGCCAAGAGGATGCGCTCCTCTCCAGATCCCAGATTTCCTTGTTGGCAGCACCACTTTGGTTCAGGAAATAGGATCAGGCTACCTGTGGGTCACAGAGGGTTCAGTAGAGAAGTCACTCAAAGGTCATGATTATTCAGTCATTTACCGAGCCCTTGTGAAAAGCCCACTAAATAGCAGGTGCCGAGGACATGGCAGTGAAGAAGCTAGACAAGATCCAACCATGCAGCTTGACTTCTGGCGGGAGGAGCGAAACATAAACAAGTAAACAAAGAAATTCACAAATAAAAAAATAAAACAGGGAAACAGGAGTGTGTTACACAGTGGAAAGCAAGGCCGGGCACGGTGGCTCACGCCTGTAATCCCAGCACTTTAGGAGTCCGAGGCAGATGGATCACTTGAGGTCAGGAGTTCAAGACCAGCCTGGCCAACATGGGGAAACCCCATCTCTACTAAAAATACAAAAATTAGCCGGGTACAGTGGCACATGCCTGTAGTCTCAGTTACTCGGGAGGCTGAGGCGGGAGAATCACTTGAACCCAGAAGGTGGGGGTTGCAGTGAGCCGAGATTGTGCCACTGCACTCCAGCCTGGATGACAGACAAAAAAAAAGAGTGGAAAGCAAAATAGGGTGGTCAGTGTGGACACTCTGAGGGGGTGACATTGGAGCTGACATCTGAACATGGAGAAGGATTCAGCCATGGAGGAAGAACATTCCAGGCAAAGGAACAGCAGGCACAAAAGCCCCAAGGTGGGAGACGCTCAGCATCTGAGGAACAAAAGGAGGCTGGCGGCTGGAGTGGGAAGAACAGGGGGATGACAGGAGATGAGGTTGGATTAACAGGAGCCCTATCACCATGGCCTTGGGCTGCGCATGCTGAGAAGGGCAGATTGAGTCCTAAGAGTAAAAGGCAGGGCTGCCTTGCAGGGTCCAGGATGGGGACCAGGACAGCCTTATTTGTGATGCCAAAGATGCCAGAAAAAGCAAGTGACTCTCAGTCATGACCTTTTGGGGAAACCCTTGGACTGGGAACAGAACAGCAAGAGCCGGCACCACGTGACCTCAAGGGCTCCAGAGATCACCGGTGCAACCTGAGTGGTCAGGAGACGTGGGTTCTGCTGCAGAAACAAGCAAGCCCAAGATGCCCAGGGCATGAAACAACACACTTCCTCTCTTGCTCGTGGCCAGGACTCAGGCTGATGGGGCAGCCACTTCTGGAACATTACAAAATGACTCTCACTTCTGCCCACATTTCATTGGACAAACAAGTTAGGGCCACACTCAAACTAAAGTGGGTGGGGAAATACAAGCCCATTAAGGGCCTGGAAGGCAGAGAGCTGGGAATTTCTGGGGAACAACATTAATGACTCTCACAGCCTCTGGAGGCTCAGACACACAGGATGGAGTTACCCAGGGTGAGTGGCAGAGTGGGCTGTAGACCCACCTGGGCTCCTGGACAAGCACTCTCTGCCATGCCACCCTCCCCTCCCCACGCTGCCCAGCCTCCTCCACTGCCTAATGACCACTAATAGCTTAATCTCCTAAGCCTCTCGGCCCCTTCTGCGCACCAGCATCTGCTCATCCTCCCAGCATCTCAGAGGAGGGATGGGGTGAATCCCTGGTTACCACCCAGGGAACTAGGACACCCCTTCTTGCCCTTCTTCTCCCTTAGGACCAATGTCTGGGCCTCGAATAGACCACACAGCCTGGGGAGGGGGTGGGAAGAGCAAGCCCCGCCCAGCCCTGGCAGCTGCATCAGCAGCTTAAGCAGGAGCCCCAGCAGGGCCTGGGCAGCTGCTAGGTTTGAGCCTAACCTCCCAGGCTTGTCCTGACAAATTGCCCTCCTAACATGTTCTGCTTCTGAAGCTGCTTCCCAGGGGACCTCCCTGGGAATGTGCCAGAAAAAGCAAGTGGCTCTCAGACACGACCTTTTTGGGGAACCCTTAGACTGGGAACAGAACAGCAGGAGCTGGCACCATGTGACCTCAGGGGCTCCAGAGATCACCGGTACAACCTGAGTGGTCAAGAGAGGCGGGCTCTGCTGCAGAAACAAGCAAGCCCAAGACAGAAATGAGCAAGCCTCCGCCCTCTCTGAGTCCAGCTGCCAGAGAAGAGTCAGGGACCAATGGTCCCCAGTAAACCCAGAGGCCTCTGTGGCCACCCTGCCCTGACCGTCCCATGAGCCACATCACAAGCCAAGGAGAAGTATGCCCCTCACCACCCTGGGCAGGTGCAGGAGCTCTGAGGGACCCTCCCAACCGCCTCAGCCCCCTACAGGTGAGCCTGGGACCACCAGCTCCAGCTCCCTGGCACGGATGTTCCCTTCCCGCAGGGCCCTGCCCCGTTGCTGCCTATTTGCACATCAGTCCGGTCCAACAGCCTCAGTCCCGCATCTCACTTCCCAGCCCAGCGCCCAGTAGGTCCTCAGCCAGCATTTCCGGATGGGCTCAATGCTCCGCAGGGGCCCAGCTGGCTCGGGCTAGGCTAGTTAACTCTCACAGTGCCTGGGGGAGTCCTGGGAGGCAGCCAGACAGCTCAGGGCTCACCTCCAAAGCCAGCCAGAGGCGCTGGGAGGAGCTGCGAGAGCTAGGAAGGAAGGTTCCAGAGAGAACCCTGAGGGGCAGAGTCTGGGCTGTGCCTCCCAGGGTATGGCCGCTCTACAGTCTCAGCCCTTCTGATGGGGTAGAGGGCTGAATCGGTCAGAGAAGTCTACAGACCTTATGGCAGGATTCTACCCTGGGATGCAGGACCAGCCCCAGACTCACTCCCGAGGGACAAGCTGGCAGAGGCAGTCCAAGCTGGGCCTGGGAGGGTGGGCAGGAGTGCCACAAGCCTCTGGGCTGGGGGCTGAGGCTGAGCCTTGCTGAGGGAACATAGGTACAACCACACCATAGGCCTGGCTGGAGGGGCCACCTCAGGCCAGTGAGGCCATCAGATGTTACCTGGGGAGGCTACGTTGGTACTGCAGGGGGGTTGAAGCTCCCCCCAACCGACTCTGCCCTGCCACTGACTGTACCAGGTCCCTTCCCCACTGGAAGCTCAGCCCCTCCACCAAGCTGGCCCCTCTTTCACACAAGGACACACAAGGATGTGCACCTACAGTAAACAAAGGGCTATTTTTATAGCCTCATTGTTTCCTCTGGCAGCTTCCTAACTCCCCAGCCAAGGTACACCTCAGTCCTCCCTCTGGGCACACTGCAGATCTCCAGCTCTGCAGGCTCCACCCTGCCAGGTGCTGGCAGCTCGGCCCCTACCATCCCTCAGGGGCTGCGCAGAGGAGGCCAGGACCTAGGGTGCAGCCAGGGCCCAAGGCAAGGAGCTGCGGCCTCTTCCTGTTCTGCAGATGGAGGCCTGAGGCTGGGAAGGGGCACTGAGGAGTCACTGGGGCATCACCCATTGGTACGGGGGCATCTCAGCCGGGCCCACCTAGACCTATGCCCTGAGCCAGCAGCCTGCCCTCTTGCCCAAAGAGAAGGTCAAGTGTTGGGGGTGGCCGTGCTGTGCCCCAGGGCTAGAGTAGCCTGGGCGTGGAGGCAAAAGCAAGCAAGCAGACCAGACCGTCAGTTTTAGTGTTTTGAAATTCTCTCCAGACAATACACCCCCTTATTGCCTGAACCCCAGGCAGGCTGCTTCTTCGTCCGTGCCCCTCTGCCCTTGGCACACCATTGGTGGTGCCCACCCACTGAATTCAGACAACCACCAATGAGGCAGTTGCCATGATTGTTCCCACGTTCCAGATTAGGAAACAGGCTCGGAAACGTCGAGTGACTTGCCCACGACACACAGTAATTGGCAGAGTCTGGATTTGATCCCAGGTCTGCAGTTCCGGAGACTGGAGTCCAGGCCCTGCCTCCTTGGGCAGGATATGGGCCTCCCCCAACAGCAGCCACCCTCCCAGCCTCCCCATCTTTGGGGTGAGGGGTGCAGAGTCTCGGGGCCCTGGGGGTCTGGGAAGGCAAGAAGAGGGGCTGGCCGGGAGGGAGGGGTGCTGGGGCCCGAGATGGCTCTGTCTTCCTCCTCCTCTTCCTTCTCCTCCTCCTATTTGCTCTGAGGCAGAGCTGGCTGCAGTGAGAAGAAGCCGCTGGCTGTGATGGGTTTTTTTTTAACCACTTGATCATGATCGAGGATTTAATTTTATCCCCTTTCCTGACTGGCTGTGATTCTATTTGGAGTTTAAGCACGAGGCAAGCAGGAGGGTCCCTGGAAAACAAGACTTCCAACCCCCCACCCCCAGGCTCTGCTGAGGTCCCTCCCTGCCTGTTCAGCCGTGACAGAGTCCACCCTGAGGGGGCACCCTCCTCAGCTGGCAGGTTTTGGGGAAGGCGGAGGGACTGTGCTCCAGTGAGCACCCGGCCCCTAGGCAAAGCAGCTCAGCAGAGGGAGAGGCTCAGGGCAGGGGCTGTGGAGCTGGAGGCAGCTCTGGCCTTGGCTTCTACAAAGGGATCATCTGGGCTCCTTCATTCTCATCAAAGAAGCGTTTCCTAAGCGCCCCGCGGGACCTGGAGCTGTGCTCCCCCCCACGCCAAAGGCTGCAGACAAGTCCTCGCTCCGTGTGACTTTTGCGTTGAGAGGATGGGGTGGAGGGACACCCACTATGGTGACTTAACAATAACCCTATGTCCTGACCCCCCACTGGTCGCAGGTCACTCTGCTAAGCGTGTCATATGCATTATCTCCTTAGTTGTCACCAACAGCCTATGGCCCTGATGCTCTTATGTTTTCCATTTTTTTTCAATAAGGTTCATCATTCACGCCAAGTCACACAGTTGCCAAGTGACAGATTGAGTCCTGCCTCCAGTCGGCCTCCACAGTTCCCACTCTAAACCATCATGTCTCCCCAGCCCCCAGCTATGTGGATATAAAGATTTATGCTGTGGGGGCAAACAGTCTAAACCTCGAAGATTTAAAGTGGAAGAGGAGCTTCTGGCAAAACCAGCTTAGCTTGGAGGTGAAGTGCTAGGTCCGCATGGGAGGCTTCAGAGAGGCCCAGGGAGCTTCGGGACAGCCTAGGAACATAACTCGCACGTGATTGAGCATGCACCTTCACACAGGTACCATCCAGTCAACATTAGCTGTGTTATGAAGACTGGGACACGGCCGGGCGTGGTGCCTCACGCCTCTATAATCCTACCACTTTGGGAGGCCAAGGCGGGTGGATCACGAAGTCAGGAGATCGAGACCATCCTGGCTAACACGGTGAAACCCCGTCTCTACTAAAAATACAAAAAAATTAGCAAAGCGTGGTGGCGGGCACCTGTAGTCCCAGCTACTCAGGAGGCTGAGGCAGGAGAACAGCTTGAACCTGGGAGGTGGAGCTTGCAGTGAGCCGAGATTGCGCCACCGCACTCCAGGCTGGGCGACAGAGCAAGACTCATCTCAAAAAAACAAAAAACAAACAAACAAAAAAACACTGGGACACATGGCTGGGCCCGGTGGCTCATGCCTGGCCAACATGGTGAAATCCCGTCTCTACTAAAAATACAAAAATTAGCTGGGTGTGGTGGTGGGTGCCTGTAATCCCAGCTACTCGGGAGGCTGAGGCAGGAGAACTGCTTGCACCCAGGAGGCGGAGGCTGCAGTGAGCCAAGATCGCGCCACTACACTACAGCCTGGGTGACAGAGTGAGACTCTGTCTCAAAAAAAAAAAAAAAAAAAAGACCAAGACAAAGATGTTTGTGAAGATCCACCTCCTTCCACCGGAAATGGCATGGTCAAGACCAAGCGTCAGGCAGTGGAAAGTCTCAGAGGCTCTGGGTCTGAAGTCACCTCCTCTGGGGTCGTGCAGGGCGGGGTGGGGCTCCCACAGGTGTGCAAACAGGGACGGCCACCTGTTGCACACATGCCTAACCTAGGGGCTCTAGAAGAGGAGCAGATGGGGCAGGGTTGGTAGGGCGTGGCTTGTCCCTGTGTCAAGAGCGCTCATGACTTCTATGCTGGCAGGACTGGAAGGCCCCTCTGGGAACCATCTGTGATGGGGAAAGTTCCAATGTCAAGGAGAAAAGTGAAAGCAAGATACTAGTTGATATTCAAAAGGCATTTCACTGCCCTTGTCCCCTTAAAAGGACTTTCTTCAAATTAGAACTCACCCCTAACTTGCCCTGAAAGTTCCCCCAAATCTCTCAAACATCAGTTATTTCCCAGAAGATCAAGTTCTTTCAGTGGACACTGCAGAGCGGGGGAACGCTTTCTCAACACAGCCTCAGGTGAGTCGGTTAGTCTGGGTGCATTTTATCCTCTGGGAAATGGAAAGGGTTGGGTGGTCATGGGCAACCCAGAAGAGGGAGGGAGGGTGGGAGAGAGAGAAACAAACCTGCCCTGCCCAAGCAAAAGCAGCACGTGAGTGGTGTTGGGGTCCCCTGGGACCAGAGCTCCCCCTACCACCAATGGAGGGGATCAAATTCCCCACTACAAAAGACCCTCTTTAAAGGCTGGGGCCAGCCTGGATTCTCAGTGCTGGTATTCACCTGCAGGGACGGGGAGAAGAAGCGCTTCATTCATTCTCAACAGCCTGCCCCCCAGGCCTGGGAAACACCAAGAGGCACAGTCCTCAGCCTCCCCACCCCAGGCTCACCCTGGCCCCCTGCTGTCTCTGGTCACTCTGCCTCCCCTACATCAGGCTCAGCCGGGCCCCCTGCTGTCTCTGGTCACTCTGCCTCCCCCACATCAGGCTCAGCCTGGCCCCCTGCTGTCTCTGGTCACTCTGCCTCCCCCACATCAGGCTCAGCCTGGCCCCCTGCTGTCCCTGGCAGCTCTGACTCCCTCTCGGCAGGCTCAGCCTGGCCCCCTGCTGTCTCTTGCCACAGCAGTCCCAACACTGCCTGTTGGGGTCGTTACCCCATCCTGTACCTGGGAAGGTGACCCAGGAGGTTGCCTGCTTTGTGGGCTGAGGGAGCCTGAAAGACCCAAGGCTGTCCCCAGTGTTTTTCCTTTGCCTGTTGAAGTGTCCCTGACTCATTTATGTGGCCTACTTCCCATGACAGTTTAGGCAGCTTAGACAGGTTACACAGCACCGGGAGGACGATCCCGCTTGGCTCCGGTTTCTAAGCTCTCTGCTGGGGGCTGGGCAGGTGGGACCACGGCCAGCCGGTCAGTCCCTTGATCTACTCAGTGGCTCAGCTTAGAAGAGCTGATTAACTACAAGGCTGACGGTGCCACTCAGAGTGCTGGGCAGGGGGTGGATTCTGCATGAGCCCTTGGATGTGTGTCTCTACGTAACTTCCGGTTAACACAGCGATCTTTATTTGTCTTTCTCTCAATGACTACAAACTCCTTTCTGGACAAGAAGTTACAGAAAAAGATAGATCAACTCAACATAAGGATAAGCATAGGTTACATGAATATGCTCTGGACTAACTTGTGAGGTAGTGAGCTCCCCAACTCTAGACAGTATTCAAGCAAAGCCTGGACAAGGTATTTTTGGAAACGTTTCAGAGGGGCTTGCGCATCTGGCTACTGCATGGGCGGCTAAAAGACCCAATATCTCCCCCAACACAAAGATTTAATGATGTTGGTTGTGCCATCGTACTCATATTCTGTAAGCTTCATAGCCTCTAGGACCCAGTGAAATTCTTTGAAAAGGAAATAGAAGCAGTGAGACCATGTAAATAGGAAAAAAAAAAAAAAAAAAAAAAGACCCAAAAATGAGTTTATGAAGGGTGGAAATGAAAATTTCTAGAAAATGCTTCCGAAGCAAAAATTCTTGAAGCAGAAATGATTTCAGCTTCCAAACTTGTACATACAGCTGAAAACCAATACATCTTCCACTTCCGGGATGGTGGAAGGGACAGATACTCTGTTTGGATGTCTGTAACAAGCATTCTAAGACCGGTGCCATCACATCAGGATGTTGCGGTGCCTAGGATGGTGGGATCCCCACACCCTTATGGAGTGTTTAGTGTCTTTTCATAGGTGTGGAAGGATGAGGTTGCCTCTGAAGTTTACTGATCTCAGTTGAATCTGGAATGATGTTTAAAATCTCCAGGTCAAAAAGGAGGTTCAACCTTCCTAAGGACCCTCGAGCTGGGCTGGGTACATCTAGAAATTCTTCCAAACCCTGAGCTCAACTCAGGTCACAGACACTTCTCAAACTTGGTGTTGTCCTTCCTGGCTGTGCCTCCCTGGGAAGGAGGGGCCCCGCAGCAGCAGAGCCCACGTGATGTAGGGAAATCAGTCAGAGCGCCTGATTCCGAGGGAGAAACCAGCTCAGCTCACACACCAACCTATGAAAATTCTTTATTGTTAATTTCTTTCTCCAACAGATATATTTTTAGTTGAAATATGAAGCCACAGCAACACTTTGACTTTTCCTCTTCAGAAGATGAGACAGGCCGGGGTCGTCGTCGTTACAAAAGCAAGGCCTGTGATCGTGACAAGGACAGGCTGGGGCAGAGACCACACACTCAACCAGGTATCCACCAGGTGTGGGCCCTTTATAGGAGCTACAGGTACAAAAAGGGGGCAGCCAGCAGTGTGGCCTTGACACCTGACTCCAGGCACGACGACCTGGAGGAGGGAGATGAAAGAACTCACCTTTCCCCAGGGCCTCAGTCAGACCTCCAGGCCACTGAGCTGGGAGAGTGCGTGTGTGTGCACGTGTATATCTGAGTGAGAACACGGGTGTGCTCACTCGCACAGCACATGCACACATGCGCTGCCCCTCCTGAGAAGATGCTCTCAGGTCCCTGCCAGGGTAGGGTTGTAGCTGTGTTCCCCACAGCTGACTGTCAGCTAACCAGGGCTAGGGGTGAGTGCATGGTGGAGGACACAGGGTCTTAGCCTGAAGCTCGATCTGGGACAGGCTGATGGTGCCAGAGCACAGCGTGAACCACCCACTGACCATGGGGCTCTCCAGGGCTCAGTCATTTGGTTCCTGTGCACTTCATGACACTCAGGAGCCCCTATGGCCCGAGCCCCAAGCCCCAAGAAAGGGGAAAGATTTGGTTCTGAGACGGTGCCCCTGGCTCTGGGCACCTAGGGGCCTCAGCATCTACCAGCGTAGGGGAGGGTGGCGGCCCCCTTCCTGAGGACTGCATCTTTCTCCAACCCCTCTCCCCAGATCCCACACCTGCCAGTGATCCAGGGAGCTAGGAGGACCACCCCCCTCCCAGGGAAGGCGGTGGCAGGTGGGAGGACTTAGGGTTCCTGCAGGAACACTAGACCTGCCCCTCACCCCCCACCTCCAGGACTGCCATTTTGAACTGAGTTTGCCAATTCTGGGCCTGAGTTTGGCTTAAGGGTCGGTCGAAGGGACTTGCTTGGTGAAGGCCCAGCCAGATGTCCCAGTGGCACTTCATAAACAAATGACACTGTCCCTTCCAGGCTGACGTGGAGAGAGACCCTTCCAAAGGCAGTGGAGTGGAGGGCACGGGCCTCCAATGAGAGAACTCCAGTGCTGGCCAGGACGTACTGCGCTGGCAGCAGACAGGTGGGAGCCTGGCTGGGGTAGGTCAGGGGTTGGTGTTTAGAGCTGGAGGTCTCCTGGGCCTTGTGAGCCAAGCTGGGGCTTTTACATGGGTTCTGGGCTCCCAAGCAGAGACCTCTGCTAGATGACCTCCAGAGCCTTTTGGGGTCTCACACTGGGAGAAGCTCCTCCCCTTTCCAAGAGAACCCCCAGAATGAGGCCTCAGGAAGTGGTACACAGAGGGATGGCCAAGAGGGCAGAGCTGGGTAGTGCACCTCTGCTGGGCCCGGCCCGGCTGGCGGGGCCTGGACGGTGTCTCGGCAATCCCTTTCTCACCAAGGGACGCTGGCTGGTTGCCAGCTCATGCAGGCAATGCACGTAAACCCCGACTAACGGTTACCTCTAGGCTCTGGGCTGTTGGGTTCAAGACGACACAAAGCTCCTCGGGGGCCCAACTTTCCAGCTGCTCAGGGTCCTTGGGATCACCTTGCTGGTGGAGGCAGGTGCACTCATTAAAGCAAATGTACTCTCCAGGTGGACCCTCAGGCCCAGAGCCGGCAGCAGAGGGGGGTGAATCCATGGCAACAGGAGTCACGGGTGAACCAATGGGAAACCAAACACACGCACCGAAAGCCAATCAAACACAAACCCCAAATGTGAAGGCAGCAGCAAGTTCTTTGTGTAATAAATATTGCAAAGCGCACTTGGTTTCTTTTCAAGTCAAATATAACGACTAATGTCCCAGACCCTGTTTTCTGCATTCAAAATAGGGAAGCCGTTGATATCAGCAGAACACCTGCAGCCAATCAAAGAAAAAACCGTTTCCCATTAACCAGCCAATCACAGTCCCTTTCCAGTTTAAGCAGCCAATCAGACCTCTTCACATTTCTAAAAAATAACCTAACTAAAGCACCAGAGCTCGGAGAGCTTCCAGGGAAGCCAGATACCGAGGCGCAAATTTTTTAAAAAATAAGAGTCAGAAATAAAAATAAAAGGTTTCTGTTGGTCAAGATTTAAAAAATAAAAAAGTTTCTTCCTGCAGCCAATCACAAGTCCATCCCTTTAAGCCAATCATAAACGCACCACTGGTGTCTCCCTTGATGCCAGCCCCACTGAGTAGCTGTGAGGTGGGATGGGGCAGGGCAGGGTTGGGTAGGGGAAGTGGGAGGTGGGGCAAGGGGGTCTGCTGCCACTCAGCCGGCCCAGGAGCCACACAGATCTCTTGGCCCTCAACAGCATCCAGGGTGTTCCAAGGGCTTTGCAGCTACTGCCTTCGGTCTTCTGTCTCCGACCTGGAAAATGCCATCACCACGTCCTCTGCACCTGCAGATAAGGGGACAAGGATCGCTGATGGGGCTTCCAGCATTGGCTTATGAGCAGGACAAGCAAGGAGGCTGTGGCCAAGCTGGAGCTCCCGTCCACCAGGATCGCGGCACTTTCCGAGGACAAAGTGCGTCCGAGGAAGTCTTCCTCCCCTCTGGGCTTCCCTGAAGCCTGGCTGGGGACAAGGCCTGCAACCCTGCTGTAGGGCTACAAGGCAGGGCTGCCAGGGTGAGACTCAGAGGCTTGCTCAAGGCTACACAGCTGACAGGTGAGCCATGATGAGGCCCCAGGTGACCTGGAGCAGGGCTCAGCTCTGCTCACAGCCCTTGCTCCTGAGTTACCAAAGCTGGAGGCGGGGTGGCCCCTGGGAACCTCCCTCTTTCTTCTCAAGACTCACGTCTTGATGCCTTCAGAGGGTCTGGCTCACTGTAGTTTTAAATAGCCATTCGTCTTTGCAGCAGCTTCGCCTTCACCCAAACCCAGCACTTCTTCCAGGGAGCATGGTCGGGCCCATGTCCAGCCTCCTGTCCACCTGGCTCTGACTGAGACAGATATGCCCACAATCCTTCTTTTTCTTTTTCTTTTTTTTTTTGAAATGGAGTCTCGCTCTGTCGCCCAGGCTGGAGTGCAGTGGCGTAATCTCGGCTCACTGCAACCTCTGCCTCCCGGGTTCAAGCGATTCTCCTGCCTCAGCCTCCTGAGCAGCTGGGATTACAGGCACGGGCCACCACACCTGGCTAATTTTTTTGTATTTTTAGTAGAGACAGGGTTTCACCATGTTGGTCAGGCTGTTCTCAAAACTCCTGACCTATGATCCACCCACCTTGGCCTCCCAAAGTGCTGGGATTATAGGCGTGAGTCACTGTGCCCTCCCAATCTTTCTTCTTCCTCCTTTTCTTTTTTTTTTTTTTGAGACGGAGTCTTGCTCTGTCGCCCAGGCTGGAGTGCAGTGGCGCAATCTCGGCTCACTGCAAGCTCTGCCTCCCAGGTTCACGCCATTCTCCTGCCTCAGCCTCCCGAGTAGCTGGGACTACATTTTTTTTGTAGTTTTAGTAGAGACGGGGTTTCACCGTGTTAGCCAGGATGGTCTCGATCTCATGACCTCATGATCCACCCACCTCGGCTTCCCAAAGTGCAGGGATTACAGGCGTGAGCCACCACACCCGGCCATCTTTCTTTTTCTTAATCCTGAATTTGAGATTCTGGCCCAGGCACTTGTGAAATCACTTCTTTTGTTTTGTTTTCCAGAGGACAGGTTCTGATGAGCAGCCAGGATAGGCAGTGGCAGGAGGCAAAGCTCGAAATGCTGACCCGCTGCCGACTCTCACAACTGCCTGGGGAGGAAGGGGCTGATATGGCTGGGGAGGGGCTGTGGGCCAGAAGGTGACCTGCAGGGTCCCACCCTGACTCCCTGATCTGGTCCTGCTACTCTCGCCCCCTTTGTAAAAGGGCAGATCTTCACTTTGCCCCAAAAAGTACCAGTCTGGCTGCCCGTGGTCTTTCTGACATCTTGTCTGTACTACTGCAGGCGTTCTCGCTGGGAGGGGGTGGATCGGAACAGGAGAGACAGGAAAGGCCACCGAGGGTGGGCCAGTGTGGGGGGTGTGAAGTGAGGCTCCTGGCGTGTGAAATGGAGTGGCAGAGTGAGCTGGCCCCCACTCAGTGAGCCAGGTCTCCCCCACAGCCGGCATGTGATGACCTCCTTCCAACTGCTCTACCAAGAGAGGGAGGACACACCCAGTCGTCGGGAGGCCAGAGACGGAGGGCCCAAATACAAAGATGCAATGACAAGACACACCTTCTACCTGGCACTAGAGCACCAAGGTGCTGCTAAGGGAATGAGCCTTGTCACCTCCCACCGCCAGCCTGCCTTCATGGGGTTCTGGCTTTACCAGCACAACCTCCATTGCTCAGAAGGGAAATCAGCATCTAGAAGAGGGCACGAGTCGTCTGGCTTCCTGGGATGGGGCTCCCTCATTTGGGAAGCCCTGTGAATCCTTCCCCTGTCTTCTCGGGAACATTCTGTTTTCGCCTGAGCCCTAGGACCACGCAATATCACTGCAGGCAGAATTTTCCTAGCAACCACAGAATCCAAGATTACATCATCCCCTGCATGGCAGCTGAGTTGGTTACCTAACAGATGCCGACTTTTCCTGAGTGCTGCTTGCCCAGCTTGCTAATCAAAAGGGGGCTGGCAGAAGTCTGTGAAAGGGGAGTTGTCAGCAGAAGATGCCTTAGTGGCAGTGATGGTGGCAGCCCGCTCGCTCCTCTCCCTGCCTGCCTCGTGGGCTTTCGCTCAGGGACCTTGGGCCTCTTAGTGAGCTGCAGGTGCAAAAGTAGCACGGGATGCCCCAGGAGGGAATGGTGCGTCTATAGAGGGAATGGGCCATTAGCTCCTCGGAGGAGCCCAGACCTAGGGACCAGGACTCCTGACTCCACAGCCTTCCCAGTGTGTGTGCCTGTCCTGTGCTCTGAGGGTGGGAAGGAAGTAATCTTCTCCAGGTCACACAGGGACTCTGATGGCTATTTAACAAGACAATTGAAGTAAAGGATTTGCAAGAGTCCTACCCTTCCCACACTGCCAGCTGCCACCCTCTTCCCTGGCGGCATTTATAGAGCCTCCCACTGTGCTGCTCGAGCCCTGCAGAGAGGAAAAGGCCTGCAGAGCTGCGGCCTGTCTGCGCTCTCTTCTGTTCCTTAAGGATGTTTTCCAGGCTCTACCACAAGGATCTGCTTTCCTTTGGGACCAAAAAGAAGGCAGGCTCTCAGTTCTTCCAGAGCATTCTCTGACCTATCCTTGTCACTGGTCGGCCAGGTATTTGTCATTCAATAAGGTCTGGCCATGAACCTGACAGGCTTCTAGCTGAGGACACTGGTCCCCCTTTCCTCTTCTCTATGAAATTTGGGCCAGTAAGTGAATAGGGAGGGTGAGCTGTTACATTATGATCATGACTCCATCCCTCAGAGCTGGAGTTTTAGAGCCAGGAGGGACCTCAGAGGTCGAGTCCTACAGTCTTTCCTGTGAAGGCCAGCATATGGCAGCTCCCTCAGGTATTCTCACTGTCTAGATGTACAGCAAAGAAGGCAGCAGGCCAGCCCACTGCCTCCAGGCTGCCAGCTGGGTTTCCTATCCTGTTTTACAGATGAAGCTCTGTCTTCCCTCTTGGTACCTCTGCTGACACTGTCTGAACTTGAGCTCAGAACTTCTATTTGTCCCTTCCCACTAGATGCAGGTGAGCGTAGGAGGGGAGAGGTTGATCTGTCTCTCCTGTTCCACACTCTAACACATTAAAAGATAAGGATAGCCAAAACCCGATGACAGTGTCAGAAGAAAACAGAACTACAGATGAGTATCTCACATGAATATAGATGCAAACATGCCCAACAAAATGCTAGCAAACTGAATACAACAACATATAAAAAGGATTCTATACCCTGACCAGGTGAGATTTATCCCAGGAATGCAAGGTTGGTTTAACATCTGAAAATCAATGACTGTAAAACACTGTATCAATAGAATAAAGGACAAAAACCATACAGGAAAAGCAGCTGATGAAATCCAACATAATAAAACCACTCAAGGCTGGGTGTGGTGGCTCATGCCTGTAATCCCAGCACTTTGGGAGGCAGAGGTGGGCGGATCACCTGAGGTCGAGAGTTTGAGACCAGCCTGACCAACATGGTGAAACCCCATCTCTACTAAAAATACAAAATTAGCCAGGCATGGTGGCGCATGCCTATAATCCCAGCTACTCAGGAAGGCTGAGGCAGGAGAATTGCTTGAATCTGGGAGGCGGAGGTTGCAGTGAGAGGAGATCGCGCCATTGTACTCCAGTCTGGGCAACAAGAGCGAAACTCTGTCTGAAAAAACAAAACAAAACAAAACAAAAAACCACTCAACAAACTAGAATAGAAGAGAATATATTCAATCTGATAAAGGTCATCTATGAAAATCCCACAGCTCTTATCATATTTGTGGTGAAAGCTCTCCCCTACCAAGATTATGAACAAGAAAAGGATGTCCGCTTTCACCGTTCTTATTCAATATTGTCTTGAAGGTTCATTCCAGGTTAGGAAAGCTAAGAAAAAAAGATAAAAGCCATCCAGATTGGAAAGGAAGAAGTAAAACTATCTCTATTTGTAGATGACATGATCTTATATATAGAAAATCATAAGGAATCCACTACAAAAAAATTTTTTTTTTTTTTGAGACAGGGTCTCACTCTGTCACCCAGGCCAGAGTACAGTGGCATAATCTTGGCTCCCTGCAATCTCCGCCTCCCAGGCTCAAGCAATCCTCCCACTTCAACCTCCCGAGTAGCTGGGACTATAAGCGCATGCCACCACACCACATCTGGCTAATTTTTATATTTTTTGTAGAGATGGGGTTTTGCCATGTTGTCCAGGTTGGTCTCGAGCTCCTGAGCTCAAGTGATCCACCCACCTTGGCCTCCCAAAGTGCTGGGATTACAGGCTTGAGCCACTGCACCTGGCCCACTAAAAAACTATTAGAACTAATAAACAAGTTAAAGGTATAGGATACAAGGTCAATCTACAAAAATCAATTGTATTTTTATACACTAGCAATGAACAATCTGAAAGTAAAATTAAGAAAATGATTCCACTTATAATTGCATTAATAATAATAAAACAGGAACAAATTTAACAAAGTGCAAATTTTTGTGCTTTGAACAGTACACAACATTACTGAATAAAATTCAATACATGATCCCTATCAAAATCCCTTTCTTGGGGAGTTTTTAAAAACTGCCTTTTTTGTAGAAATTGACAAGTTGATCCTAACATTCATATGGAAAGGCAAGGGACCCAGAATATCCAACACCACCTTGAAAAAGAAGAACAAGTTGACTCACACTTCCCGATTTCAAAACTTACTACAAAGGCAACGTCAATGAGACTGGGTGGTACTGGCATAAGGACAGACATAGATCAGTGGAACAAAAATGAGCGTTCAGAAATAAACCTTCCGACTATGGCCAGTTGATTTTTGACAAGGGTGCCAAGACAATTCAGTGGGGAAGAACTGAACTAATGGGTGCTGGGACAACTGGATATTCACATGCACAGGATGAAACTCGACTCTTACCTTGCAGCATCTACAAAAATTAACCTGAAATGGATAAATGACCTATATATAAGAGATAAAGTTAGAAAAATCTTGGAAGAAAATATAGAAACAAATTTTCACGACCTTGGGTTAGGAAATGCTTTTATTTTTTTTTTGGACAGGGTCTTGGTCTGTCACCCAGGCTAGAGTGCAGTGGTACAATCAGCACTCACTGTGCAGCCTTGACCTTCTGGACCCAATCGATTCTCTCACCTCAGCCTCCTGAGTAGCTGGGACCACAAGCGCACACTGCTACACCCAGCTAATTAATTTTTTTTGGCCGAGGTGGGCAGATCACTTGAGGTCAGGAGTTTGAGACCAGCCTGGTCAACATGGTGAAACTCCATCTCTACTAAAAATACAAAAAAAATTAGCTGGGTGTGGTGGTGCATGCCTGTAGTCCCAGCTACTTGGGAAGCTGAGGCATGAGAATTGTTTGAACCCAGGAGCTGGAGGTTGCAGTGAGCTGAGATCGCACCACTGCATTCTAGTCTGGGCGACAGAGCGAGACTCTGTCTCAAAAAAAAAAAAAGAAAAAAGAAAAAATTGTTTTGACAGATGAGGTGTCTTCCTGTGTTGCCCAGGCTGGTCTTGAACTCCTGGGCTCAAGCCATCCTCTTGCCTCTGCCATGTAAAGTACTGGGATTACAAGCATGAGCCTCCACACCTGGCAGGAGATGGTTTCTTAGATATGATAGCTAAAGCACAAGCAACAGAAGAAAAAAATAAATCGAACTTTATCAAGATTAAAAACTTTTCTGTTTCAAAAGACATCATCGAGAAAGTGAAAAGACAACACACAGAATGAAAGAAAATATTGACAAATCACATATCTGGTAAGGGACTGTTACCCAAAATACATCAAAAAAAAAACTTTTTTTTTTTTTTTTTTTTTTTTTAGAGGGAGTCTTGTTCTGTTGCCCAGGCTGGAGGGCAGTAGCGCGATCTCAGCTCACCGCAACCTCTGCCTCCTGTGTTTAAGCAATTCTCCTGCCTCAGCCTCCAGAGTACCTGGGATTACAGGCGCCCACCACCATGCCTGGATAATTTTTTTATTTTTAATAGAGATGCGGTTTCACCATGTTGGCCAGGCTGGTCTCGAACTCCTGACCTCAGGTGATCCACCCACCTTGGCCTCCCAATGTGTTGGGATTATAGGCGTGAGCCACCATGCCCAGTCCATAAAGAACTCTTAAAAACTCAATAACAGTCCGGGTTCGGTGGCTCGCGACTGTAATTCCAGCACTTTGGGAGGCCGAGGTGGGTGGAACACCTGAGGTCAGGAGTTTGAGACCAGCCTGGCCAACATAGTGAAACTCTGTCTCTACTAAAAATAAAAAATTAGCAGGGTGTGGTGGCACAAACCTGTAGTGCCAGCTACTCAGGAGGCTGAGGCAGGAGAATCACTTGAACCTGGGAGGCAGAGGTTGCGGTGAGCCAAGATCACGCCGCTGCACTCCAGCCTGGGCGACAGAGTGAGACGCTATCTCAAAAAACAAACAAACAAACAAACAAACAAAACTCTCAAAAACCCCAATATTAAAAAATGGGTGGCCGGGCATGGTGGCTCACGCCCGTAATCCCAGCCCGAGATGGGCAGATCATGAGGTCAGGATATCGAGACCATCCTGGCTAACACGGTGAAACCCCATCTCTACTAAAAATACAAAAAATTAGCCAGGCGTGGTGGCGGGTGCCTGTAGTCCCAGCTACTCGCGAGGCTGAGGCAGGAGAATGGCGTGAACCTGGGAGGTACAGCTTGTAGTGAGCCGAGATTGCACCATTGCACTCCAGCCTGGGCGACGGAGTGAGACTCCGTCTAAAAAAAAAAAAAAAAACCGCAAAGACTTCAACAGACATTTCTCCAAAGAAGGTATATAAATGGCCAATAAATACATGAAAAGATGCTCAACATCATCTGTCATTACGGAAATGCAAAGCAAAACCACAACAAGGCCAGGCATGATGGCCCACACCTGTAATCCCAGCACTTTGGGAGGCTGAGATGGGCAGATCACTTGAGGACAGGAGTTTGAGGCCAGCTTGACCAACATGGCGAAACCCCATCTCTACCAAAAATACAAAAATTAGCTAGGCATGGTGGAGTGCTCCTGTAATCCCAGCTACTCGGGAGGCTGAGGCAGGAGAATTGCTTGAACCCAGAAGGTTAAGGTTGCAGTGAGCCAAGATTATATCACTGCACTCCAACCTGGGCAACAGAGTGAGTCTCCATCTCAAAACAAAAAACAAGGCCGGGCACGGTGGCTCAAGCCTGTAATCCCAGCACTTTGGGAGGCCGAGACGGGCGGATCACGAGGTCAGGAGATCGAGACCATCCTGGCTAACACGGTGAAACCCCGTCTCTACTAAAAAATACAAAAAACTAGCCGGGCACGGTGGCAGGCGCCTGTAGTCCCAACTACTCGGGAGGCTGAGGCAGGAGAATGGTGTGAACCCGGGAGGCGGAGCTTGCAGTGAGCTGAGATCCGGCCACTGCACTCCAGCCTGGGCGGCAGAGCGAGACTCCGTCTCAAAAAAAAAAAAAACAAGGCCGGGCACAGTGGCTCACGCCTGTAATCCCAGCACTTTGGGAGGCCAAGGTGGTTGGATCACCTGAGGTCAGGAGTTTGAGACCAGCCTGGCCAACATCATGAAACCGCGTCTCTACTGAAAATACAAAAATTGGCCAGGCGTAGTGGCATGTGGCTATAATTCCAGCTACTTAAGAGGCAGAGACAGAAGAATTGCTTGAACCCAAGAGGTGGAGGTTGCAGTGAGCCAAGATTACGCCACTGCACTCCAGCCTGGGTGACAGAGTGAGACTCTGTCTCAAAAAAAAAAAAAAAAAAAAAAAAAAAAAAGCCAGGCACAGTGGCTCACGCCTGTAATCTCTGCACTTTGGGAGGCCAGGGCAGGTAGATCACCTGAGGTCAGGAGTTTGAGACCAGCCTATCCAACATGGTGAAACCCCGTCTCTACTAAAAATACAAAAATTAGCCAGATATGGTGGTGCGCTCCTGTAGTCCCTGCTACTCAGGAGATGAGGCAGGAGAATCTCTTGAACCCGGGAGGTGGAGGTCACAGTGAGCTGAGAGCACGCCACTGCACTCTAGTCTGGGCAACAGACCAAGATTCCGTCTCAAAAACAACAACAACAAAAACCCAAAACCATAATGATAAACCATTTCACATCTACTAGAATCAAAAAGACAGCTGAGAACAAGTGTTGGCCAGGTTGTGGAGCAACTGGAACCCTCATCCATTGCTGGTGGGAGTGTCAGGTGGTGCAGCTGCCAAGCCTGCTCCACAGTCTCTCCCATCTCAGCTGACGGCACCTCCACCTTCCTGTTGCTCAGGTCAGAAGTCCTGGGGTCTTCCCAATTCCTCTGTCACATACACTCCACACACAATGCATCAGCAAATCCCATTGACTCCCCTTCTCTACTTACAAGGCAGATGCTGAGTACATCATCACTTCTGCCACCACCCCCTGGTCCGGGGTGGGTGGACTCCTGAATCCCCGCTTGCCTTGACCTCCTCTCGCTAGTCCCTGATGGTCCAGTCTCCACATAACAGCCAGGGAGAAGTTGTTAGAAACCTAAGTCAGCTCCTACCATGCCTTTGCTCAAAACCCTCCAGAAGCTTCTACTGCAAGACTGCTCATCATACTCAAGGCCAATGCCCATCTCCTCACTGTGGCCTGCAGGACCCACACACACTGGTCTCTGATGGCCACTTCACCTCCCTTTACAACACAGCTCTCAACACTCGCTGCGCCAGCTACATGGGCCCCTGGCTGTACTTCAACCACAAGTCCTTGCACCCCAGGGCCTTTGCACCTGCCGCTTCGTTGCCTTGATGCTCTTCTCCAAGTTTATCTCATGGTTCTTGCACTTCATAGAGGCCCTCCCTGAACACAACTTCTAAAATGACCCTTGTGTCTCAATCCCTCAGGTGAATGAGGTCTTTGGCACCCTCAGTGCTATTCACAGAGCTCTATATTGAGCTGACCTTCCTTTCTCCACTGGCACGTACACCTCATGTGATCAGGGACTTGGTTTTGTTCACTGACATAGTTACAGTATCTGGGCAAGTACCTGGGACACAGGATAAATCTTTATAGATGAGGAACCTGAAACTCAGAGAGACAAAGCAACTCAGTGAATCAGAGGCAGAGAGAAGACCCAGATCCAGACTCCAAAGCCCATGACTTCACCCTAGAAGGAGAAAGGAAACCACGGACCTCTCCAGTTACCCAGAGCACTAAGGCTCATCTGGCCTCCTAGCGTCTTAGTTCCATCAGAATGGAACTACGAACCAGGGCTTAAAAACACCACCAAAGCAGCCCAGGGACACCTTGGAGATAATTCAACATGGAACGCAGAGTGTCAACCTAAGAGCCCTGGCCCTGGCCCCCTGCCCCTACCTGGTCCCCACTTCCTATCTCCCCGGAGCCCTGCTCCCTATCTCTGCCTACTGCCCTGCCAGACACTTCACTAGTCTCCTGGCTCACCTGCCCTGGAAACCAGGGCCAGGACACTGGGAAGGGCGTAGCTTTCCAAACCAGGGCAGGGCATCCAGCAGGCCCTCCCATCCCATGCTCAATGCCAGCTTTGCCCCTTTAGTGGAGCCCAGTCAATTGACTGGGGAGAAAAAATGACAAATATGCAGGAGCTTAGAAAAGGGAAGCTGGCCCCTAACCGGGGGTGGGAGAGAGACAATGGGAGCTCAGGACGAACTCCCACCAGCATGCTGGAACCAGCTCTGCTCCCGCCAACACTCACCCTAGGCCTGGCCTGGCTCACTCAGGCTTTTGGAGAAAGCCTCCTGGGGGCCTCTGACAACTCCCAAAGTCTGCTGAGAATCACTCTTGCTATTTGAGACTCTTAAGCTGAAGTCCTTCAAAGGTCCTTTCCTGAATATACTGGGCAGCTCGATGCATTTCCTGAACTGCCAGGGCAGGCTCCTATTGGCCCTGCAGGATTATAGCTGGGTCAGCAATAGTGGATGAAAAAGAGGAACATGGAGATGCTAAAGCCCCAAGGCCAATCCACGGAGCAAGGGCATTTCACAGACCTGGTTGGGGAAATCTTGGCGGAGCCTAGTGCTGCACTAGCTCCTAATTTGCAAACTTGGAAACAAGCCATTCCCAGGCCACGTGGGTGAAATGTAGTAGACAAAGGCCTGTGACCCTGATCTGTGGACCCTGTTTCCACCTTCACTGTGCCTCCCTGGACTATCCAACATGGTGGGGTCTGCTTTCACAGCCAAGAGGAGGGCTCGGTCCTGCCTTCATTTCACCAAAGCATCCAGGTGTGGGAGGGACAAGCTGACCTCCTACCCTGCAGAACTTCTCCAGATCCAGGATCCTGCAAAGTCCAACTCAGCACAGGTGCTCAGAGGTGGCCAAGGAGAAAGAAAACAGACCCGAGCACAAGTCCTTCCTCCAAAATTGAGGGCACAAAAAAGCCTGGCTAAATTCCCAAAGGCCGCAGGCCCTGCAGGCTCCGTAGATCAGGCAGGGCACAGCCCTGTACAATGTCCCTGGAGAAAAAGGGGGACTTCAGTCACAGATGGCCATTCCTGCATCACCCAACTGAGAACTAGGATTCTAGGCCGGGTGCGGTGGCTCACGCCTGTAATCCCAGCACTTTAAGAGGCCGAGGCAGGTGGATCACCTGAGGTCAGGAGTTCAAGACCAGCCTGGCCAACATGATGAAACCCCGTCTCCACTAAAAAAATACAAAAGTTAGGCCGGGCACGGTGGCTCAAGCCTGTAATCCCAGCACTTTGGGAGGCTGAGACGGGCGGATCACGAGGTCAGGAGATCGAGACCATCCTGGCTAACCCGGTGAAACCCCGTCTCTACTAAAAAATACAAAAAACTAGCCGGGCGAGGTGGCGGGCGCCTGCAGTCCCAGCTACTCGGGAGGCTGAGGCAGGAGAATGGCGGGAACCCGGGAGGCGGAGCTTGCAGTGAGCTGAGATCTGGTCACTGCACTCCAGCCTGGGTGACAGAGCGAGACTCCGTCTCAAAAAAAAAAAAAAAAAAAAAAAAAGTTAGCTGGGCATGGTGGTATAAGCCTGTAGTACCAGCTACTTGGGAAGCTGACGCAGGAGAGTCACTTGAACCTGGGAGGCGGAGGTTGCAGTGAGCCGAGATCGTGCCACTGCATTCTGCATTCTGGCATGAGCAACAGAGCAAGACTTCATCTCTCAAAAAAAAAAAAAAAAAAAAAAAAAAAGAATCAGGATTCTCCCAGGCCCAGCTCCCCACAACCATGTGCCTTGGGGACAGGGAGCTTCTGCCACACCATCCTGCAAGACCACTACTGAAATCCTCACCACCCCCCTTCCTTGCTGGCCAGAACTTCCCCGGACAGTGTCAGACATTCTGGGGTCAGGTATCTGGAGGCCTCCTGAACTCCTCAGGAGCCTTACTCCTTCCTAAAGAGGGTAAAAATGTGGGGTGTGAAAACTCAGAAATGTAACCTGAAATCTTCAGGGTCTGCAAATTCTCAGGGCTGATGCGGGGAGCTCCCTTTGTGAGTCACCATCAGCAGAGGGAGCTAACTTTGGCTAAGTGCTTCACAGCTGTCCAGGGAATGCCACCTGGCAAGCCCAGGGCCCATCCTTGACACACATGGCAGACCAGGCTGAGAGGGAATGCGACCACATGCTCCCAAGTGTCCAGGACAACGCCCACTCTGTGTCTCATCCCCTTCTCTGACCATATGGTTTTTGGTTGTGGTACCTTTTCCTCCTCCCATGAGCTCATTAATCTTGCTATTAATACCAACTAGCATCTGCTACCTGGCTATCCAAAACAGCAGTGGCTAAACCACCAGCTCTAGGGAAAAGCTACCTGGAAAAACAGGACCCAGACGCTCCTCCAAAGGGAAGCATTTCTGAAGGGGACACAACTTAGGTACCAACCTGGACTGGGCCTCCTCCCAGACAAAGCAAGACCTGCTGGTGGCATGTGCTGTTTTCAGCAGCTTGGGGCTGTGAGCTGGGTGCTCTATACATCTCAGCTCTGATGCCCCCAAGTCCCCAGGGGATGACTTTTACCCAGAGACAGCTTGACACTCGGGTTGCTATGGGGACGGCGGTCACTGATCCACCAGGGCCTTAGCAGCCAAAGCAGCACCAGGCTCAGGGGGGCCTCCTGGGCTCCAGGCTGACAACCATCACGGGCACAGGAGGCTGCTGGGCGGTGGCACTGCAGCAGCCAGTGCTGTGTGGATGTGCACCGAGTCGCTGAGCTGCTGAGCCAGCTCCCAGCAGAGACGCCAGGCCTCGTGGAACAGCCAACAAGAGCTCAGGAGGCAGCTAAAGGCCCTCCCAGGCTTGGATCCCTTGTGGCACCCCAGTACCAAGACCCTGGAGCTGATACCCAGCCTGGGTCTGACTCTGACTAACTGTGTATCCCAGGGGGAAGTCCCTGCACATCTAGCCTCAGTTTACTCATCTGCAAAACGTGATGAATCTATCCGCAATCTAACTAGCCACAGGATAACATCCACATCATAAATGACATCCCGCAGGGTTGCTCTTGGGGCTCTATCCCTGCTCTGTTCTAATCCCAGACGTGCTCCCCAAAATCCATCTGTGTTCCCACCCTCCCATCCCTGCTGAGCCTGACACACACATGACCTTTGTGATATGTCTTCCCAGGTAAGGTGGTCATTCCCTTTATTCGAATTCCTTGGTTCCCCAAAATATAAGCTCTCATAGACCAGGAAGCTTTGATTGCCAAGAAGGGACAGAGATGACCAGTTCTTCACCTAAAACCCTGACATATCCTCTCTCCTTTTTTTCTTTTTCTTTTATATATACACCTTCAATAGAGACAGGGTCTCACTATGTTGCCCAGGCTGGTCTCAAACTCCTGGACTCGAGTGATCTCCTACCTCAGCCTCCCAAAGTGTTGGGATTACAGGCATGTGCCACCGTGCCTGCCCCATCCTTGCATATTCTCAAATTTTAGTGGGCATCAGAATGGAATCACCTTGGGAGTTTGCATAAAATGCAGATTCCCAGGCTCATCTGGCAGGCATTCTGGGGCTATGGCAGGGCCCAGGAGTCTGCATTTTAACAAGCACCCTCAGTGATTGAGGTGTGCAAATGTGTAGAGCATGCTCTGAGAACTCAGTGCTACAGACTGTCCCCTGACCTCCGCCCAACCCCAAGCTGTCATGCCTTCTTGCCCAGCATTCTGGAGGAGAATCCTGTAGCATCCTTCCCACCAGTTTCTCTACATGCACATCCGCATGCATTCTCCAAGGCCCCATACAAACAGCACCTCTTCTCTATGGCTTCCTAGGTGGTCTCCCCTCCCTCAGCCCAAAGCCCTTTATGCATCAGTTCACACGCCCGTCTGCTCTGCTGGTCCAGGAGGTCACAGGGAGTGCTGTGGGGTGGCACCGTGCCTAGCACACAGCAACTGTGGCCTGATGTGAGCGGAACTGTCCAGCCGTTGGATGGAGCAGCCCTCAATGCCCCTCTCTGACAGGGCCCGCCTCTTACTGAGGCTCGATGGGGGAAGTGTAGAGTCACACAAGGACTTCTCTGAGGCCATTCGGGCGTCTGTTTTCAGTTCTAAACAACAGAACCCATGACGCTGGGTGATGGGGTCAAAGCGACCCTCTCTGGAGCCGCAGCCAGGTGCTGAGTAAGCGGCTGGCCCTGCACTTCAGCACATTCCTCGCTTTTCTCGGGATTCTTTCCCCCCCTTTTTCAGTGACACAACTTATACACCAAACCCTCCTGGCTGATTTCTGTTCAATTCAATATATAGGTGATTTTGGGTTCAATTCTGTTATTAGGTTACAGGTAATTCTCATGTAAGTGTTGATTAAAGTTAAAAAAGATTAGCTTCCCATCCCATAGACTAGAATTCTCCCTGGGCCTGACTGTAATTTCGGTGCAGCATCTGTTACTGCCTGGAGCCCCTGGGAGAAGCCTCCAAGCCACACTCGGGGAGACAGGGGACCCAGAAAGCCCAGCAGATCACCTGCACAGCACCGGGCTGGTGCAAAGGAGGGGCCCAGCCGGCTGCCCCCAGGGAGGAGCTGCTCGAGCAGCCTGGCCCTGGAAGGCGCAGTCCAGGCATCCATCCAGCAGACACCTACACTGCCCCAGAGGCGGGACGGGGGACTCGTGTGTGATGGTGAACACGGCCCAGACCCTGGCCCCGAGGGGCTCCCGACGTAAGTAAGACTGGCATGGAGCTCCAGGGCACATGCTGACTTGGAAGGGGTCAGAGAGGGCTTTGTGAAGGAAGTGAAAGAACAGAGGCTAGAAGGCTGTTGAGGGGGATTCCAGGAAGAACTTTCCACACTGAGCTGTATGATGGAGATCAGGCCACCACCCCTAAAACAGGGCAGGGCCGCTGAGGGGGTCAAGGGAGCAGAAAGCTGCCTCCCTCATGCCATTCTATGAAAGGAGAAGCTGTTTGCTCACAGCCTGGTTTCTGCTGATCTACCCGTGACCACAGATATTTTAACAAGGTTCCCAGTGTAACCCTCAAGCCAACTGACCTAGTTTAGGCTCTCTGGCAGCAGACCCTGAACCAGCAGCCTCAGCTTCCAAAGGGGAAAGCCTGGCTGGCCGCAGCTGGGGGAACCTTCCCTGGAAAGTCTCTTGGAGAAAGAGCGTGATCAGGTGGAGGCAGAACGAGCCTGGGAGCCCCCGTGCCAGCACACAGCTCCCAGAGACAACAAGGGCAGCAGCAGACCAGGGCATGGCCCCAAGAGGTCCCCAGGCAGAGAAAAAACAAGGAGCTTCCTTGACAAAATGAGCCAAGTCTAGGCAGTGTCCCTCTCAGCAACACCTCAACAAGGGCCTATTCTTTTTTTTTTTTTTCGAGACAGAGTCTGGCTCTGTCACCCAGGCTGGAGTGCAGTGGTGCAATCTCGGCTCACTGCAAGCCCCGCCTCCCGGGTTCACACCATTCTCCTGCCTCAGTCTCCTGAGTAGCTGGGACTACAGGCGCCCGCCACCACGCCTGGCTAATTTTTTGTATTTTTAGTAGAGACGGAGTTTCACCATGTTAGCCATGTTAGCCAGGATGGTCTCAATCTCCTGACCTTGTGATCTGCCCGCCTCGGCCTCCCAAAGTGCTGAGATTACAGGCATGAGCCACCGTGCCTGGCTGGACAAGGGCCTATTCTGAGGCACTGTAGGAGGATGACAGTTCTACAGGTGACTGGCCATGGTGGCCTTTTCAAAGAGCCATCAGAGGCCTGGAACTGTACTTGCTGGGCACCACCCCAGTGCGGCACTGAGGCAAGAACAGACCCAGAGCTTTCAGGGAACCAGCATATCGGAAGGCACCCATAGGTGGAGGGCCCAGGGTAAAAATGCAGCAGAAGGTGTTCCCTGTTTGTTCTGCCCCTTTCTGAAATACCTAACCGCCCAAATCATACCTGTTCCTCAAGTAAACACCGTCCTGCTTAAAAAAGCATGTGACCGGGCTGGGTGCAGTAGCTCATGCCTATAATCCCAGCACCTTGGGAGGCCAAGGCAGGCAGATCACGTGAGGTCAGGAGTTTGAAACCAGCCTGGCCAACATGATGAAAACCCATCCCTACTAAATATACAAAAATTAGCTGGGCATGGTGGCATGCGCCTGTAATCCCAGTTACTTGGGAGGCTGAGGCAAGATAATTGCTTGAACCTGTGAGGCTGAGGTTGCAGTGAGCCAAGATAGCAACACTGCACTCCAGCCTGGGTGACAGAGTAAGACTCCGTCTCAAAAAAAAAAAGAAAAAAAAAAGTTTTCTTGGAAATTATTTAAGAGCACAGCAAAATATAGTAAAAAAATGCATGTTAAAAATGGGTATTAAAGCTGGGTGCAGTGGCTCATGCCTATAATCCCAGCACTTTGGGAGGTCGAGGTGGGTGGATCATGAGGTCAGGAGATGGAGACCATCCTGGTTAACAAGGTGAAACCCCGTCTCTACTAAAAAAAAAAAAAAAAATTAGCTAGGCGTGATGGCGGGCACCTGTAGTCCCAGCTACTCGGGAGGCTGAGGCAGGAGAATGGTGTGAACTCGGGAGGTGGAGTTTGCAGTGAGCTGAGATTGCGCCACTGCACTCCAGCCTGGGTGACAGAGCAAGACTCTATCTCAAAAAAAAAAAGGGGGGGTATTAAGGTATTAAAATGTTTATGGTCCTGGCCTTGTGCTACCGATGTATGCATGTTTGTGAAAGGATGACAGGAAACTTAACAAAGGGTAAGAGAGATTATGGCTATGTAGTAGGATTCAATGTTTCAAACTTTTCGGCTCTTTCTCTCATTCCCCAGTTTTTTACAATGACTATGCACAATTCTATAACTGGGAAAAAAGAATCATTAGCCGTTAGAGGGAGCCACACTGGCCATGAGAGAGGCCTGGACTCAGCACTCCACAGGGCCTGCTTCGGGAAGCTCTGGCCCTCCCCATTCCTGCAGCTGCCCCTTCCCAGCCGGGCAACCTTCCTGAGAAGTATTGACTTCTTCTGGTTCAAAGCCGAGTTCCCCTGGTTGCCAGGTCTGCTTAGACACCCTTGGGGACTAGAACCTAGTTCATTTATTTGTCCAAGCATGACTAGGGGCTTAGTGGTCCCACCCCCACAAATAATAAGACAGAAGCCACAGTTCCAAGCTCAAGGAGCTCAGAGTCTGGTCAATAGATGGATTAGGAGACAGTGTGGGTGCAGCACAGCTGAGGTGCATGCACATGTGACAGGAGGGCCTGGCCCAGGCTGCAGGGGGCAGGGGAGCAAGGTGGGGATGTAGGCTGGTTCCTGGTGGCCAAGAGGCAAATGCAGTGGCAGAAAGGCATGAACACGGCCATTCACTATGGCCCTTTACAGTGTGAGGTCAGGCCTTGCTCGCCAAGCTAAAGGGGCTGGATTTTATCTTCAAGGCAGTGGGGAGCCACCGAATGATTTTAAATCGGGTGGAGGCCAGGCATGGCGGCTCCTGCCTATAATCCCAGCACTTTGAGAGGCCAAGGTGTGTGGATCATCGGAGGTCAGGAGTTTGAGACCAGCCCGGGCAACATGGTGAAACTCCATCTCTAATTCACTGAGTATGGTGGTAGGCGCCTGTAACCCCAGCTACTCGAGAGGCTGAGACAGGAGAATCACTTGAACTGGGAAGGTGGGGGGTGCAGTGAGCTGAGATTCCACCACTGCACTCCAGCCTGGGCGACAGAGCAAAACACCTTCCCAAAAAAAAAAAAAACCAGGTTGAGTAGAGACCCACTAATGTCCAAAAGTCTCTCCAGTTGTCTGGGGGTAGAGGACAGACCTGAGGGGGCAAGATGACAAGTCGAGATGCCAGATAGGAGTGATCTGAAGCAGTGAGACAAGAGTGAATACGGGCTCAGTCCAAGAGGGGGCTCGAAAGGAGAGGGAGAGAATGAAGCAGGTCCGAGGAGCCTTAGGATGGACTCAGTAATCAATCAGGTTCCTGGGGAAGACAGGAGTCCAGGCTGAGTCCTCAGGTGCTGCATACTTGCTGGGCATTGGTCAGGGCAGAGCACAGGTGGAAAATCCACGTTGGCTGGGCATGGGTGGTTGTGGTGATGCTGGCCAACAGTCAGCTGACCATGCTGTCGGTTGAGGTCACAGGAGTGCGTGTGGGACACGGAGAAGAGAGGAGGCAACCTTGGAGGATGCCAGTGTGACTGAGGAAAGGGAGTGGAAAACAGCTGGTGGGGGTGACGTGAAGGACAAGGGAGGGAAAGGAGGCTGTCATTGGTGGTCTCAGCCCAGCAGAGGCCAGGCAGGCTGGGAACTGGCGGGCCACTGGGGCCTCTGCTGGAACCACTGGTGAGGCCTTAAGGGTAGGCCCCCACCCCCAGGGTCTCCAGCACCTGCCTGGCTCCCCACAGATACTCAACAAATGTGACTGAGGAAAGAATCGAAGAGTGGGGGGTAAAGGGGTGCCTATGGCCCCCTCCCTGGGCCTCAAGGAAAGGAGCAGTGCCCTAGGTACGAGACCCCTCCAGCCCTGGAAGGGAAGCATGTGCAGGGCTAAAGGTGGTGGCCAGACCCTCAGGACCAATGTCGGGTGCTGTCCGTTGGAGGGTCTGCCTCAGACCCCCTGCTAGGGGAGTCCCCGGGGACATGGAGTCTCCTCTGGCTCAGGGAACACTTAGAGCAGCCTGGAGCATTTGCTGAGAGACAGCGCCACCTAGTGGGCAGGAGGTGCGCAGCAGGCCATTATCTGCAGGCTCCAGGCCTTTGGAGTCCATCATGGCAGTCCCTGCACCCTGCTCTGGCCCCTGCATCCTGCCCCAATCCCTGGAGACAACAATCCAGGACTTCTGCCACCTAAGCAGTGTCTCCGCCTCTGACAGCAGGACCCTGCAGCATCAGCTGAGATTGGCTCTGCGATGGAAAAGGTTGGCAGGTGAGATTTTAACAGAGATTCATTTGGGCACATGGCGCAGGCAGAGATGCAGGGTCCTGCCCTCACATGGTAAGTTCACTATGGGAATGGGTTGACTGCAGTTCTCGTTATTGTTGTGTGTGTTTGTGGTGTCGTTAGGCTCGCAAAGAAAATACTATGCTTGTGAAACGCTTCCAGGCATAGCTGACCCCTCCCCTCTCCACTCCCAGTCCACAGAATTCTCAGAGCCTCCTGCAACTCAGGTCTCCTGTGTGGCTCAGGCCCCGGCAGCCAGGTCAGAGGTAGGGGCGCCCCAGCAGCAGGGAATGACTCCCACCACCTATTCCCCAACAATTCCCTGGGGTCCTCCCTGGCTCCAGCTTCAGCTCCAGGAGCCCTCTCTCCAGAGAAAGAAGTAGCTGTGGACACCAACCACCCCGAAGGGCCCAGACTCCACAGCCCACACAGTTGGTCACAGCTGCCGGCTTGCTCCGACTGCTCAGCAGTTTCAGGGCAAGGTCAACAGCTAAGTGGGGTCACTGACTTTCCTCAACAATTTGGCAGAGTTCATTTTTATTCTCAACTGTTGGTTCAGGTAGGCAAGATAAAGAGTTATCCTAAAATATTTTAACTTTCCCTTATGACAAAGAAACAAATGTACAATGTTAAAATATCTGTTTTACAAAAATGTGTGACTCAGAAAGTTAAAGTTTCTTATATAGTCCTATCCCCCTAACAATTTTTTATTATTGTTTGAGACAGAGTCTTGCTCTGTCATCCAGGCTGGAGTGCAGTGGCATGATCTCAGCTCACTGCAAGCTCCGTCTCCTGGGTTCATGGCCATCCTCCTGCCTCAGCCTCCTGAGCAGCTGGGACCACAGGCACCCGCCACGATGCCTGGCTTTTTTTTTTTTTTTTTTTTTTTTTTTGAGATGGAGTCTTGCTCTGTTGCCCAGGCTGGACATGCAGTAGTGAGATCTTGGCGCACTGCAGCCTCTGCCTCCCAGGTTCAAGTGATTCTCCTGCCTTAGCCTCCCAAGTAGCTGGAATTACAGGTGCATGCTACTATGCCCAGCTAAATTTTGTATTTTTAGTATAGATGGGGTTTCACCATGCTGGCCAGGCTGGTCTCGAACTCCTGACCTCAGATGATCCACCCACCTTGGCCTCCCAAAGTGCTGGGATTACAGGCATGAGCCACGGCACTTGGCCTATTGCTGCTTTTTATACTGACATATGATCCTACATTTTGGTGTCTCTTATTTTGATTTTTTCCCAAGAGTATTCAACTGGAGGCTTTCTTACCATCCCAGCTCAAATTCAGGTTAACTCAGTGACCAAGACCAGGTGGGAAGGAAGGTGAGTCCCCAGGGACTCAGAAGCCTGAAGGTTTCAGGTTGACATGAGTCAGAAGCCAGGGTAGAGGGGGCCATGCTAGAAACCCAGATTAGCCCTGGAAGAAAAGAGACCTCACCCAAGAGATCCCAGGATGGGGCGGGAGCCAGCGCCACACAGAACAGGCTGCTGCATGATCCAGGAGGCACACCTGGGCAGACACACCCAGGCAGGCTGTGCGTGGTGAGCTGCTGTCCCAGGGAGCTCCCTGAGCTTCTGCTGAGTTTCTGCTGAGTTGGGTGCACAAGCCAGGTCACACCCAGCATTGGCGCTTGGGAACAGGCCTGTGTGCCAGGGCAGAGCCCTAAGATATCCAGGAGAACAAGGGTTGGCTGGTGATCTAGGTCAGGCCCCGCATGCCAGCTTCATAGCACAGCAAACGCAGCCGTCAGCACTCTGCTTCTGGGCGCCTGCTCGTGTCTGGACATGCCACAGGTTGCAATATTTCATGGCCAGTCATTCCAACAAAGCATAAAGAGAATAGGCCGGGCGCGGTGGCTCAAGCCTGTAATCCCAGCACTTTGGGAGGCCGAGACGGGCGGATCACGAGGTCAGGAGATCGAGACCATCCTGGCTAACACAGTGAAACCCCGTCTCTACTAAAAAATACAAAAAACTAGCCGGGCGAGGTGGCGGGCGCCTGTAGTCCCAGCTACTCGGGAGGCTGAGGCAGGAGAATGGCGTAAACCCGGGAGGCGGAGCTTGCAGTGAGCTGAGATCGCGCCACTGCACTCCACCCTGGGCGACAGAGCGAGACTCCGTCTCAAAAAAAAAAAAAAAAAAAAAAGATAATAAAAGGAAAGGACTCTATGGAGATGCTGGTCAGAATCCTGGGCCTCCATGTCATGATAAGCCTTTTAGAGAAGAAGAACCTTGCTAAGCAGCCAAGGGACATGGAGCTGTCCAGTAGCCATGTGGGTCATGGGCAAGATGGCAAACATCGAAGCGCTCCTCAGGCACAGGTGCACATCCTGGGACTCCCAGTAACCAGCTAGCTGCATGGCCAAGTGACTCACTGCTCCCAAATCCCAGTTTCCTTGCCTGTTAAGTGGAAGCATTAATAATACAAATTGTAGCTACCGACAATAGAATGAAGCGATGGTGCTTGCTACACAACTCACACCCTGCCTGCTACCATGCTGATTGGTTGAGGTCACCCAAAAAAGATAGAACTCCCTCAGGTGCACAGAGACATCAGGCCTTTGGCGCATTCCTTCTGGCCACAGCCAGGACCACACCACCTACAATGTGCTCAGGACAACAGTGACAGCATTGTCCCAGCACACAAGGGCAGTTTCTCTCTCCTGGACAGGGTGCTGGGTGGGTAGGGGTCAGGCCAAAGGTTAAGGAAATGCAATAAGCAGTCTCTGCAGTTATAGGGCACCCAAACATCTCCATTTCCTGCCTCTTCCTGCCATTTGTCTGGTAGAGTCTTTGGCTCCCACCTGAGGAAGGAGATGGGATCAGGTGGGAGGCTCCGGAGGCTCCCTGGCTCAGCTCTGTGGGTAGAGGGAGCTGTAGCCCCTCCTAGGCAGTCCTGGGTCTCATGGATCACCCATCAAAGAGGGCTGGAGCTACACTTTCTAAGGGAAGCCACTGCCCCAGCCCCTCTGCCACCGACTCACCCTGGTCAATGGAGTGCGGAGGCAGCTGGCTGAGCTGGCTGTTGACCACCCCTGCATAGGTGCGCAGGAACTCCTCCTCGCTGGCTGTCAGCTGCAGGAGAGAGCTGTGGTGAGGGGCAGCATGCACCTGTTCCCTGAAAGGCACCTGCACCCCTAGAGGCACCGCCCAGGCCTGCTTGGTTCCTGGATGGTGCGTCCTCCTTTGCTTCTCGGGCCTCTATTCCTGAGATTTGACCCCTTTGCTTTCAGGGCCAGCACACCCCCCTCCCACCCTGCTTAAACTTGGTCCAGGGGTCCGAAGGCCTTGCCACTCAAACTGAATCTGAGATTAGGGTATGGTCTAGTACAGGTCAGTGGAAGACATAGGTCCTGCCCAGAAGGCTGAGGGGCGATTCCATGTCCCTCCACTCTTTTTGAGAAATGCCCCTGTACCCGCATGCCTGCTGCCGTCTCAGCTCCTGTCCTGCCAAGTTGTCCCTGAGCTGCCCCCTGGGAGAGAAGACTTTCGGGGTTGCGAGGGGGAGAAAAAGAAGGTCAGGGCCTTGAGGCTCTCACCTGTCTGGCCCCAACCCGGCATGGGGGTGGGCAGACTGCCCAGCAGTGCCCCTAGAACTCGAAGAGCTAGGCTCTGTGCCTGGGGGGCCGGAAGCAGCCCTAGAGCCAAGCCATAGGCCCAGCGGCCCCTCCTCAGCCCGTGGCTCCGCAGGAGGCAGCTGCAGTGGCTCCGCCCCCCAGCAGCCCAGCAGGGCCCCTCCCTGGGAGCCCCTCCCTGGGGGCCCACTGCCTGACATCCCGCAGGCACTCACGTTTGATCCCATCTTCCGCAGCATGAGCAGCACTCGGACCTTCTGCTGAATGTACATCTCCTCCGGACTCTTCCCGGGAGCTCCCTCGCGGTTCATCCCCCTGCCCGGCTCTGGGGACTCCTGCAGAGCAAGCAACAGCATCAAAAGGGAAGAGATCAGGATGCGACATACTGGGACACTGACACCTGCTAGTGACCCTCACTCCTCCCAGGAGCCCCTTTCCACCCGCAGTCTCCGTTCTGGGAGCATGGGGCAGGTGGCGAGGTACAGGGTTCCTCCCTCACCCACGCTGATCCCAGCCAGCTGGACTGAGCACCTCTGTTCTCCAGCACGCGCTGCAGGGGCTGGCCTGCCTGCTTCCTCTGTGCATGGAGCTGCTGGGTCCAGGGAAACTGAGATGACTGAACTGCTGGTTATTTCTGCCTGCCAGTCACCCCAGAGCAAAGCTCCTGCTATAAGCCCTAAGACACGTGGTGCATGAAGCCCCAAATGTTCCAGGTTTTCAGAAGAAGCAACTTCCACAAGGGGCAAAAAAGTGATGGGATCAGAGGCAGCTGGTTAGGGTCTTTGGCTCAAGAAACCGTGCGATCATTGCCCAGCCCCCAAACACTGAGACGGCTCCCTAGGCAAAAGCCCCTGACAAGTTTAAGAGGCCAGGGTTGTGGCTCCTGGGCTGGACTCCAAGAGGTCCCTCGATGGAAAGACAGTGGCCCAGGGCTATAGGGCTTGCTACCTCAGCCCTCACAAACCCACCCCACCTGTCAGAGGGTAGCTCCTGCAGGCAGCTGGGAAGGCCAGCAGCGTGTCCACATGCAGCAGGGACCTAACCTGTAGAAAGCCCCAGGAGAGATGTCCAGAGCCCCCTCCCTGCAAGAGGAGCTGGAGGAGAGGAAGCTGGGTATGGAGGGGCTTGGGTTACACACTGGTAACTCCTGGATGAGTCAGAAATAACACAGCAGCTGCTGGGGTGGAGCCTTATCAGCCCTGGTGCCAAGGAACTGCGCTCGGGGAACCACGGAACCAAGCTGGAGGGCCAAGAACACTCCTCGCACCATCCGTCCCTCCAGGCCCAGCAAGCCCTGGACCAATGGGCTTTCCCAGGCAGGGTTGCTCTCTGTGCAGAGGGCAGCCTCAGCAATGTGCCAGAGCCTGGGCAGCAGCCTCCCTGTAGGTACTTGTCAACTGCTCATTCCCCATCAGCTAATGGGGCCCTCGCCCTAGAAGTGCACACAATAAGCTAATAGCAGCTGCATGCTTGATGTGGCACAGGTCTCTTTCCAGCAACTTCTGCTAAATCCCTATAGCACAGACTCTCTTACTCTGATGTTTGCTCCTCTTCCACCTCCTCCTGGGCTCAGAAAACAGCCTAAGTGATAACTGGGAGCTAGGAAAGAGGAGTAAACTGCCCCAGGAGTGGTCTCTGATGAGAGGGACCCCCAGCCACTCCCCAGGGCCAGGGTGCACCCCAGCGTGGGGAAGGCCGTAACTTCCTGTGCAGCTGAGCAGGGAAGCTCTGTTCTGGGGCATCACTCCTCACACTGACCCATTCTCACTTCCTTTCACTTCACTAGATGTGGAGCACTGCGGGTCTGGAGCTGGGCTCTACACAGCCTCATGGGGTGAACCTTGTACCCCGAACCTGGGTGTGGATGATGATGTGGTCTCCACCTCTTCCCCAGTGGCCACCTGGATCTGGGTTACTATGTGACCTCCTCATGATCCCCCCACTTCATTTCTTGTCCTTTTCTCTACACAACAGCCAGAATGATCTTATGATTTTTTTTTTTTTTTTTTTTTTTGACACAGGGTCTCCCTCTGTCGCCCAGACTGGAGTGCAGTGGCGTGATCATAGCTCACTGCAGCATCGACCTGCTGGGCTTTAGCAATCCTCCCAACTCAGCCTCCTGAGTAGCTAGGATCACAGGTGCACATCACCACGCTTGACTCATTTAAAAAAATTTTTTCTGTAGAAAAAGTCTTGCTATGTTGCCCAGGCTGGTCTCAAACTCCTGGGCTCAAGTGATCCTCCCACCTCATCCTCCCCAAAACAGATGACATCACTCCCTACTTAAACCTACCTTAGAATGCATTTCACAATCCTTGCCAGGACCCTGCGAGGGCTCCGCTGTCAGCCCTGCCTCCCTCCCCAGCCTGCCTCTTCTTCCTCTTCCCCTTGCTCTGCCTTCCTGGCGCTCGGCCATTCTAGAACATGCTGAGAAGCTCCTTCCCTCTGGCAGCCTTTGTACTGGGTGTCCCCTTAGCCAGGAACTGGCTTCTTTCCATCCTGTGTCTTGGTGTAAAGGCACCTTCCTAGGGAAGCTTCCCTGACAGTTGCTCTGGTGCCCAGGAGTACAGTGGTACGATCAGAACTCACTGCAGCCCTGAACTCCTGGGCTCAAGCGATCCTCCTGCCTCAGTCTCCTAAGTAGCTGGGATCACAGGAGCACGCCACAACACCCTGCCACTTTTAAATTTTTTTGTAGAGGTCTTGCTATGTTGCCCAGCCAGGTTGGTCTCAAACTCCCGGCCTCAAGCAATCCTCCTGCCTCGGCCTCCGAAAATATTGGAATTAACAGGCATGAGCCACCATGCCCGCCTGTCCTGATTTTCTGAAAGTGCCCTGTTGGAGAACTTGCTTATTGTCTCTCTCCCCTGCCTACTGCAAGGCCAGGGCCCCCTCTGCTGTGCTCACTCCTGTCTTCTGGGAGCCTAGCACTTGGCAGGCACTTAATACTGTCCGCTTAGCTAAATGGAATATAGTGAGACAGCCTATGGTGTCTGAGCTTCTCCCACTCTGCAATATCCACACCCATCTAGGCCCAAATGTCATTGTGTTAACAGACCAAAGTACCTAACCCAGTCTCCCATAACCAAATTTAGCTTTTACAAAGGACTCACACTTCTAAAGTAGTGTGCCTTGGGCTATCGTGTTCTCCAAAGAACATCTGAAATGCTCCAGAAAGCCTTTGAGCTGGGAGTTAGGACTTCCAGGAGTAAAACCTTCCAATTCTGTCCTGGGCCTAAGGGCTAGTTTTCATTTGCTCTCTCCTGGTGAGAGACAGGGTGAAATACAAGGAGCTGGCCACTAGGTGTCGCCACACACAAAAGCACCAGCATTGCTTCCTCCCCACTCCCAGCAGGTTCTCCCAGGGCTCCAGACCACGCGGTTTAATAAGCCCACCAGTCTTTAGCCAATGTGGGAAGCAGATCACTCCTGCTCTGGCTCTCCCTATTCTAATCCTACTATCACAAACCACACTCCAGCCCCGGGTCCCAGAGAGCTATTTGTTCATTCAGAGAGCCAGCCCTGCCCAGGTAAGGATTGGTGTCTGGTTTTTGCTGCCGCATCCACACAGGAGCCAGTGGTCCGGGTACACAGTAGGTGCTTCTCAGAGGAGCGTCAGTTCCATATCAGACTGCTTCCATCACAGACCACCTCCATGGGGCCAGCTTTACAGAATGTTGCCCTCGCCAACAAGCTATCTATGAACAGCTTGCACTGATAGGTGCCGCCCCGTCTTCCCGGCTGGTGCAGCGCCTCACGCTGGGATTCCTAGGGCTTGGGCTGCCCAGCTATGGGCCTGTGGTGTCACTGGTGCCTGCATTTTGGAGCCAGGTTACTCCTGCTTCAATTCACTTCCCTGGAAGAGACAGTTCTTCTTGCTTCAGAGAAGACCCTTGACTTGTCTTTTCTAAAAAGTGTGGTCATGGAGAATTCTTCCAGCTCTAGTTTGAGCTGATTCCGCCCTGCTGCCTAACAAGAGGGCACACTCAGGGCTGGATCTGAAGCAGAAACGCAGCCAGGAGCACATGTTCCCAACCTTCCCATTCCAACCCAAACAGAAACACCGTGACTGGCTTACATAATTCTCTCCTCATCTGCAGTAAGGGTGTCAGTGTGGAGCAAACTCGTAATTGGAGATAATAAATCATAATCAACCCAAACAATATAGACATTTCAGTCATGGTATGCTATGAGTATATTAAAGTATGTCTCTGTCACCTATACAAGCAAACGTGCTATTAAATTTTTATCACAATTCTGACAAGCATCAGGTTCATTTCACTTGAGAAATCTTATTTTCCCCTGCAGGGATCAAAAACTGGTCTCCATTAGACTATGTTTAAATTACATAAACTAAAACTGCAACTAAATTAGACACACTAATTATTCATCCAGTCCTTGAACGTGAGAACCAAAGTAATGATGGTTCTCAATTATGGTTTCTTGGCTATTCCCATAAACATTCCAGCGTCTAAAATGGGGCAGCTTCCACTCCAAATCCTAAGAAAATTTCTGTTAGCTGCCCAAGTCAGAGGTGAGCCAAAAAAAGGAAAATGAAAAGAAACAGGCCAGGCACAGTGGCTCACGCCTATAATCCTAGCACTTTGGGAGGCCGAGGCGGGCAGATCACCTGAGGTTAAGAGTTTGAGACTAGCCTGGCCAACATGGTGAAATCCAGTCTCTACAAAAAATTAGCTGGGCATGGTGGCAGGCGCCTGTAATCCCAGCTACTTGGAGGCTGAGGCAGGAGAATCGCTTGAACCTGGGAGGCGGAAGTTGCCTGGAGCCAAGATCACGCCATTGCACTCCAGCCTGAGCGACAGAGTGAGACTCTGTCTCAAAAAACAAAAACAAAAACAATAAAACAGAAAAGAAACAACAGGCAAGTATTAACTATCCAAATTAATGGTGAGGGGACAGGTCTGTGGTTATATTATGTAGTAGACAACCACACATTCTGCAAAAAGTGGGTGCCATCCCAGAAAATGACATCTGATTGGGGCAAACACAATGAAGAGACATTAAGGTACATATCTTCAATTTAGATAGAGACACACTCCTGCTACACACACACACACACACACACACACACACACACACACACGGTTTGGAGCTGCCTCTCTGTTGAAGGAAGCTTGGCTGGTCAGGAAAGGATGGTGAGGAAGTGGCTCCCGACCACTGTGAAAGGTACACACAACAGGAGAACTGGCCTTGGCTTCACAGGCCACACCACATTCCCAGGGAGACACCCAAGGGCATCTGTAAGAGGCACGCTCAGATACCACACTCCTTCCCAGCCTTTGCAGGGACCTAACCTCGACCACCATGTAATCTCCAGCTTTTAAGCAGTTGATCTCACTTTAGAAGAATTAGGACGTAGTACAAGAGGAACCTGGAGAACAAGACTGCTGAAAGTCACATGTGGCAGTTGGAGGCTGGACGGCTGTGGCTCCCTGTATGGGTCTCTGTCTGGGAAATGCAGCTCATTCTAATAAAGAGCTTTGAAACCTGGCCTCACTTTGACAGGCACGAGTGGCCCTGAATACAAACACAGCCACCTGCACTCCTTTTTATTTTTAAACTGGAAGCTAATGCTGTTGAACATCCACATTTATCTATGTTAGAATATCCACTTATACCCAGGGTGGTCTTGCACCTGCTAGGAAGATGTCAAGTCAGCTCAGGCGAGGCCAGGCAGCAAAGCTGCTCCCTCAGGCACACGAGCTGCCTCCAGCCCCTGCACTCATCTTTTGTTTTGTCCATTTTAAAACACACTGCGATAGATTCTAATACATTTAAAAACATACAATTTACATTTTCATGATGTTTACATTGCAAAAAATACAACGCCACAGAATTGGTGGTTCCTAGAGCTTATATGAAATATTATCCAGAATCTGCACATGTCTTAGCCTAAAAGAAATCAGCAGCACCCTAACATTCTCCAGAAGAACCAACACATCTGGAGAAATGAGCACCATTAGGGCTCATGGTGAAAGGTAACAGATGAGCTAACTTCATGATCAGCCCTGGAGCCTGGCGTCCAAGACGACTCCTCACCCCCCACCCCACACTACCATATGGCCACATTACAGAGTCCTTCCCCGGGGGGCCTTACCTGCTTCTGGAAATTGACTTCAGGCAAACAGGTGCTCAACTGTGAGGGGAGGGCTGTGGCCGGGCAGAAGTAGGAAGGTGCCGCCCTGCGGAAACACAGAACGCGGGTCATGGGAGGAGTCAGGAGGGCCCAGGCAGCTGCCAGGGCTTGGTCTGGAGCACACGCCCCACGCTGAGGATGCACAACTGCTGGCGGGAAGCTCGTGGAGCCGGGCTTTGCCGCGGTCCCGAAATACCTGAGTGTCTGGCAAGCCCAGGAAACCCGTACCCACGCCTCTGGGATAAATAAGGTGCTGACGGCAGCTCAGCTGGCCTGGCATTTCCGGCCGAAGCAGGTCAGTCCGCTCAACACCACACACCCTGCTCCCCTTGGCTTAGTCACCAAGTCTGATTGAGACGCTGTGTTCAGAGACACTGTGGACCAGAATGCATCACTCCAGGACAGCTGATGCCCAAGTCCCGCACCTGCACGAGAGAATGCCCCACCTACCAAATCTAACATGACAAGCAAGGCACAGGTAGCTCAGCACCCCGCAGCCTCTATGCTCAGTGCATATATATGTGTCTGTGTGCTTGAACACCTACAGTTGTGTACATAAACATCAACGAACACAGACACATGCTAGAAACACACACGAAAAGCACAGTTGCAGCTTGTTCGCAGACCTACAGCCTAGCTGCATGTCTACATGCCCCCAGTACACCTCTGGCAGGAATCTGAGAACACTGCCTTCTTTTCTTCTGCCTCCCACACACGGGCTCATCGTTCAGGTCACCTGCACAGGTTAATGGAGCAGGAGCATGGACTGCTGAGGGGGCGGAGACACAGGAGAAGCAGAAGGCTGTGAGGGGCAATGGGAGCCTTACCCACCCGCTCCAGCTGTGCCACCTGCTCTGCTGGGGTGCAAGACGCAGTGCCTCGCATCTCCGAGGCACATATCAATCATCCCAATGAAAGGTGAGGGCACAGGTCTGTGGTTATATATTAATGTGGTAGACAACCACATGTTCTGTAAAAAATGGGTACTTTTGCCGGGCATGGTGGCTCACGCCTGTAATCCCAGCACTTTGGGAGGCCGAGACAGGTGGATCACAAGGTCAGGCGTTCGAGACCAGCCTGGCCAACACAGTGAAACCCTGTATCTACTAAAAATACAAAAAATTAGCCGGGTGTGGTGGCGGGCACCTGTAATCCCGGCTACTCGGGAGGCTGAGGCAGGACAACCGGTTGAACCCGGGAGGCAGAGGTTGCAGTGAGCTGACATCACGCCACTGCACTCCAGCCTGGGCAACAGTATGAGACTCCATCTCAAAAAAATTAAAAAGTGGGTGCTTTTACACCCACTTTTACTAACCACTCTTCTACAACCACAGGGCTCTCAGCTGTCAGCCTTGTAGTGGGGGAAAGGTTGCCAGAGAACACATCGAGAAACCAGTTCTGAGAGAAGTGCAGGGCCAATGACAGCTTGGAAACCACTGTCTTCAATGAATGCTGAAAAGAAAGTTGCTCGATGACCCAAGGTGCTGAGGAAGATGTGGTTTCCATAGAAAGCGGGATTTCAAAAGCCTCCCCTAAAGTCAGACATCGCTGTAAACCTCTGACTCTCTGTTCTCTGTGTCCCTTTAACCAGCAATGGCCCTGGGATAGAAGAGCTGTCACCCACCACTGCCACCCCCTCCACCATCAGACTAACCCTACAGGAACAGGCCATTTATAGCAATTAATTGCTCTTTTATTCCTCTAGATATCAAAGCACCAAAATATCAAGGAACCCTGGGGAACTTTCCACCCAAGTCCCTACATTCTTTCAAAAAGAGATGAAAAGAGAATCTGTCCCTACTTCTGAAGGGCTTTAATTTCTTCTACTACCACAACAGCCAATTATCACTCCTGTCTACAGGGCTCAGACCCTTCCAAGAAGCAGAGGGGAACGTTGTATTCCTGACTTCAAGGGAAGGGGTCAAAGGACAGGGACTGTCCAAGGATTCACGGACAGCTGTTCTATTTGTCATTTAATTTATTTTATTTTTTGCTAACCAAACAGCAGCATACTTGCCATTTTTAAATATTTATTTATTTATTTTTTACTTTAAGTTCCAGGATACCTGTGCAGAATGTGCAGGTTTGTTACACAGGTATGTATACATGTGCCATGGCGGTTTGGGTACCTATCAACCTGTCACCTAGGTTTTAAGCTTTGCATGCATTAGGTATTTGTCTCAATGCTCTCCCTCCCCTTGCCCCCAGGCCCCCAACAGGCCCTGGTATGTGCTGTTCCCCTCCCTGTGTCCATTTGTTATTGTTCAACTTCCACTTATGAGTGAGAACATACAATGTTTGGTTTTCTGTTCCTGTGTTAGTTTGCCGAGAATGATGGCTTCCCGCTTCATCCATGTCCCTGGAAAGGACACGATCTCATTCTTTTTTATGGCTGCACAGTATTCCATGGTGTATATGTGCCACATTCTTTTTTTTTTTTTTTTTTTTTTTTTGAGACAGAGTCTCGCTCTGTGGCCCAGGCTGGAGTGCAGTGGCCGGATCTCAGCTCACTGCAAGCTCCGCCTCCCAGGTTTACGCCATTCTCCTGCCTCAGCCTCCCGAGTAGCTAGGACTACAGGCGCCCGCCACCTCGCCCGGCTAGTTTTTTGTATTTTTTAGTAGAGACGGGGTTTCACTGTGTTAGCCAGGATGGTCTCGATCTCCTGACCTCATGATCCGCCCGTCTCAGCCTCCCAAAGTGCTGAGATTACAGGCTTGAGCCACCGCGCCCGGCCTGTCCCACATTCTTTATCCAGTCAATCACTGATAGGCATTTGGGTTGGTTCCAAGTCTTTGCTATTGTAAATAGTGCTGCAATAAACATAAGTATGCATATGTCTTTATAGCTGAATGATTTATAATCCTTTGGGTGTATACTCAGTAATGGGACTACAGGGTCAAGTGGTATTTCTGGTTCTAGATCCTTGAGGAATCGCCACACTGTCCTCCACAATGGTTGAACTAATTCACGCTACTACCAACAGTGTGAAAGCGTTCCTATTTCTCCACAGCCTCGCCAGCATCTACTGTTTCCTGACTTTTTAATAATCACCTATGTTTGTCATTTTTATAGTCAGGTCAATGTTCCCAGTTTACAGAGGAAGAAACTGAGGCTCAAGGCCCCTGGGCCCCAGGATCCATGTAAGACAGTAAGCACGCTCCAATAACTGGATTCAGTTTTCAGTTCTGCTCTGCCACTGATTGGTTGTGTAAAGCAAGGCCAGTGACTGCTCTTCTGTGCACTTAATTTCATCACCTACAGAAAGGTGATAGACTGTCACCTCTACGTCTTCCCTCAGTGGAGGTGAGACTAGGGCTGGCTTCACGGGCCTGAGGCCTGGACAGTCACACAGGGCCTGTATTCAGGAGGGCCCCATGCTTGGTTTACTGTTCTGCTCTCACCGTCTTGAAATTCTTTTTTTTTTTTTTCTTTTGAGAGAGAAGGTCTTGCTCTGTTGCCCCAGCCACAGTACAGCGGTGCAATCATGGCTCACTGCAGCCTTGAACTCCCTGGCTCAAGCAATCCACCCACCTCAGCCTCCTGCATGGCTGAACCACAGGCACGCACCACCATACCCGGCTAATTTTTACATTTTTTATAGTGACAGGTTCTCATTATGTTGCCTAGGGTGGTCTTGAACTCCTGGGTTCAAGCAATCCTCCCACCTCGGCCTCCCATTACAGGCATGAGCCACCATACCCAGCCTTGAATTTTTTTTTTTTTTCCCCTGAGAACCGAGTTTCGCTCTTATTGCCCAGGCTGGAATGCAATAGCACGATCTCAGCTCACTGCAACCTCCGCCTCCCGGGTTCAAGCGATTCTCCTGCCTCAGCCTCCCGAGTAGCTGGGATTACAGGTGCCTGCCACCATGCCAGGCTATTCTTTTTATTTTAAGTAGAGAGGGATTTCACCATGTTGGCCAGGCTAGTCTCAAACTCCTGACCTCAGGTGATCCACCCACCTCAATCTCCCAAAGTGCTGGGATTACAGGCATGAGCCACCATGCTGGGTCCTGGCCTTGAAATTTTTAATCATTTCTGAACAAGGGGGCTTGCACTGAGCCCTGCAAATGATACAGCTGGTCCAGAATGCGAAAAAGGTCAAGATGCTTCTCAAACTGCCAAGGGTTCCACAACCTTAAGTAGACACTAACAGGACTCAAGAAGGATTTACTGAAACTTTTCTAGGTACACACTGCCCTGAACCAGGCTTGGGGAGCACAAAGTACAGAACTGGGGTGGTGACACTGAACCTGCATTCCAGGAGTTGACTGAGTGGCTGAGGAAACCACACAACACAAGACAAAGAGAAAACCACACAAATAATACATGATAATGAGCCAAAAAGGTATGTTAGGTCAAGACACAAACCCTCCTAGAATGCCAACCACGTATCATGTACTGTGCCAAGCATCTGCCCCTGAGGAAAGAAGACCCAGGGCCTTAAGCCAGCATAGTAAGTGGCAGAGCAAAGGGGTCTAGTAAGCTCTGCAAGACGGCAGGGGAGAGGCTAGCTGCTGACGGCTCCGGGGAGAAGTCACTGGAGCTGGGCCTTGAAGGAGGAACAGGAGTTGCTGGTAGAGGAAAGGGGAAGGCACAAGACACAGATGTTCAGCGAACAATTACTGAGCATCTATTCTACGGCAGGCATTGAGAATACACAGGTGAGCAAAACAGCCACGGCTCACATGTGATGAAGGGCTTCCAGTGAGCGGGGAGACAGACACCAATCAAGTCACCTAGATCAATGATCTCAGACACTGAGACAAAGAAAATGAAAGTTAAGTTTGAGTCGCCTTGGGGATGTGCGGCTGGGAGCCCGGAGGAGGAGAAGGAGTTGGCAGGGGTGGCATACGCGTAGGAAGGCCCTGAAGCAGGAGGATATGTGGCTTAGGCCAAGTTAGAGCTGGACCATAGGGGCACTCAGGGGGAGGGGAAGAGGTGTTTCAGCAGAAGGAAGTCAAGCTTCCGCTTGAAAAGACCACTGTGGGGCCAGGTGTGGTGGCTCATGCCTGTAATCCCAGCATTTGGGAGGCCGAGGCAGGTGGATCACGAGGTCAGGAGATCGAGACCATCCTGGCTAACATGGTGAAACCCCATCTCTACTAAAAATACAAAAAATTAGCCGGGCGTGGTGGCGGGCGCCTGTAGTCCCAGCTACTCGGGAGGCGGAGGCAGGAGAATGGCATGAACCCAAGGTGGGGCTCTCAGTGAGCCGAGATCGTGCCCAGCCTGGGCGACAGTGCGAGACTCCGTCTCAGAAAAGAAAGAAAGAAAAGAAAGGAAGGAAAGGAAGGAAAGGAAAGGAAGGAAAGAAAGTAAGGAAAGGAAGGAAGGAAGGAAAGAAAGGAAAGAAATAAAGGAAAGAAAGGAAGGAAAGGAAGGAAAGAAAGAAAAGAAAGAAAAGCCCACTGTGGCCAAGGCATGGAGAAGAGGCTGGGGTGGAGCAGCGGGGAGCAGGAGGGGAGCGGGAGCAACCAGGCAAGGGCTTGGTTGGGTAGAGAAGGGCCAGGAGGAGTGTAAGAGTGCTGTGGTTGTGGCTGTGGCTGTGGGGAGAGGCCTGGCACATGCCCAGGGTGAGGCCCCAAAGGACAGGTTAGACAGCTGGGACTGAGAAGCCCCGGAGGCACAAAAGCACAGGAATGGCAAAAGTCCAAGTGCCCTCGGGATCAAGTCAGCACTATGGTGAACATGTGCAGCAGGTTCGGGGGCCAGAATTGAAACACGGTGACAAGCTAGTTCCGGGAAACATCAGGGGCACTTCTGGGGGCTACTTGGCCTGGAGTGAGAATGGGGGGCCTCAGGAAGAAAACACGTGTGAGGCAGCCGCAGGGCAGGGGGCACCTTCTGTGGGCACACAGAGCCAGAACGGTCAGGAACAACGGGTACCTGGGTGGCAGCAGCGAGACAGCACAGGAGGGTAGGTCAGGGACCAGGGGAAGCCTCTGTCTGGCAGGAAGTCCAACCTGCCAAGCAGGGGGCATCGGGCCCTGGTCAGGAGATGACTTAGGCAGAGTGGTCTCCCAAGAAGACCGGAGTCTGGGAGGATTCATGTGAAGCCCTGTGTGAGGTGTGCGGGAGGGCAGGTGGGGCACCACAGGCAGGACCTCACGAGCCCAGGTGCAGAGCAGAGAGGGAGGAAGGACAGTGAGAGCTGCTCCCGAGAGGCAGGAACCAGTGGGTTTTCTAAGAAGGAGGCAGAGCAGGGCAGGGGAGAGGTCCACCTGCCCCACCCCATGGGCCTTGCCCACTCAGGCCCCACAGGCTCCTGTCCCCATCACAGCCCTCACTAAGCATGGGACTGCCCCCCAGGCACATGCTTCAACAGCACAGGGGCTGCTTCAGTAGCTGTAATAACCCCTTGCCAGCATGATCCAGCACCCGGTGTGTGGCATGGCAGGCCCGCAAGGACAGCAGGGAGGATGAGCGGCTTCTGCCCTCCTTCCTCTGCCTAGAGACCCCTTCCCTCCCTCCTCATGGTCCTCCTGGAACTCAGGACTCACCCAGTGCTGTCACCGTTGTCAAGTCCCTGCAAGGGGGAAAGGAAGGGCAGAATCTTGCCTGTCCTTGCCTGGGTGCCCTGGCCCCCACTTGCTCTGCCTGGGAGCTGTGGTCAGCTTCAGGTGAGTCTTAACCTCGGCTTTGCCTCCTCCAGGTGGGTCGGCTGACTTAACGGTGCAGGGGGAGCTCAGGGGAGGTCACCACCAGAAAAGTCAAGGAGGAAGAAGGTGGGGAGAGGGGAGTCTGAAGATGCTGTGGGCGGGAGGGAGGGAATCCATGGGGAAGGAGGAGGAGGGCAGGGAGCAGAGGAAGGGGAGAGTGAGGCAGAGGCACAGAAAAGGCTCCTGTGGGAAGGGGGAAGGCACCTGGGCCAGCAGATTGCCTGTGGTTGGGCCTGTAGGCAGAGCAGGGGTGCAAGGGACCCAACAGCTGCTGGGCAGTGAGCAGCGGCGATGGGACTGGGCCAGAGGCGAGGACCAGCTAAGCTCAGTAAACTGGATGCCCTCTCCTGGGAATGGCTCCAGGCACACTCCCCAGCCCACAGCAGGGAGGGAGAGATCAGCCAGCAGCCAGCCAGGCTTTCTCCAGGGGCCACGGCAGCCCTTGGGGCAGAGCACCACTGTAGGCCGCACAGCTCAAGGGAGGAGGGAAGACGGCCAGGCCTTAATCCTCAAGGGTTGCCCAGTCCCAGGCCTCCCACCAGAAATCAGGATCTGAAAGGAAGACTCAGGCTGCCCAGAGTCATCCAGATCCACAGGCAAAGCTTTTATCTAGCATGTCAAATCCAGGACAAGGTGTGGGAGCCAAGGGGGCCTGGTCACTGGTTCAGAGTCAGCTGCCCAAGGAACCCTGAGGAAGAGGAAGATGCCATTGTGGGAGGACGAGGAGCATTTTCTATGAACTGGAATATATCAGAGAAAAACCAGCCCCAAATGCCTATGTACATCCTAGAGAGAGGGGAGGGCAGACAATAAAACACGAATGACGGGGAAATTCTTAGCACACAGGAAAAAGACAGGGGCTGGGGCCAACCCCAGGGTGAGTGGGAACAGGAGTGTGGGGGTGGGCGACAGGCCCTTCCTGACCAAAGAGAGGAAGACAGTGAGGGAGGGAGTCTGGGAGCAGAGCTGGACTGAGGCCCTGTGGTGGGGGCACAGGAGCGGCTGGAGGCCAGCACTGGGGTGGGGCTGCAGGGGAACAGGCCCAAGCAGAGGAGGGGACAGGGCCTGTGTTACAAGGGTAGCTGGGAGCTGGGAGCAGAAGAATGGCTGGTCTGACTCAGGGTCCAGCAGGACGACCTGAATGGAGACAGGCCCAGGGCCAGAGCAGAGGCTGTGGCAGGAATCCAGGCAGATCTGCTGGTGTCTCAGGTGAGGGGGCAGCAGCAGAGGGTGAGGGTTCAAGGTGGCCAGCTGGGGACTCGTGGCACAGGCAGACAACAGGATCACCAGGGAGCACACTGTGGGGTGTGGGGGCAATGGTGGCGGCTCCCGGGTTTTCAGGCTAAGTGGCTGAAGGTCGACATTCCTATCAACTGAGCTGGGGAGAAGCAGGTGGAACAATTTTGGGGGACAATCACGAGCTGAAATTTTAGACTTTGAAAGGTTTTTCTGTCTCTGAGCCTTGGTTTCCTTTTCTGTAGAAAGGGGGTGATAACAGCACCTACCTCAAGGGCAAGTTTGAAAATGAGATAACATACAAAGAAAACACCTGAAGCCTGGGCACATAGTGAGACTCTGTCTCTACAAAAAATACAAAAGCTAGCTAGATGCGGTGGCGTGCACTTGCAGTCAGTTATTCCGGAGGCTGAGGTGGGAGAATCACTTGAGCCTGGGAGGTCGAGGCTGCAGTGAGCAGTGATCGTGCCACTGAACTCCAGCCTAGGTAACAGAGCAAGACCCTGTCTCTTAAAAAAAAAAAAAAAAAAAAAAAAAAAGAAGCAAAAACGAGGCCAAGTGCGATAGCTCACACCTGTAATCCCAGCACTTTGGGAGGCCAAAGCGGGTGGATCACCTGAGATTGGGAGTTCGAGACCAGCCTGACCAACATGGACAAACCCTGTCTCTAACTAAAAATACAAAATTAGCCCGGCATGGTGGTGCATTCCTGTTATCCCAGCTACTTGGGAGGCTGAGGCAGGAGAATCGCTTGAATCCGGGAGGCAGAGGTTGTGGTGAGCCAAGATGGCGCCACTGCACTCCAGCTTGGGCAACAAGAGTGAAACTCCATCTTGGGGGGAAAAAAAAAAGCCACTTGGCCCAGTGCCTGGTATACAGCAAGGGTTCAATAAATTCTAGAAACCATACTAATAAGATGAGAAGATGACACAGACCATGTAAGTAAATGCTTTTTGTTGCAGGATGGGGATGGGAGTAAAAATAAACAGTAAGAAATCAAAGGCTTTTTTTTTTTAAGATGGAGTCTCGCTCTGTTGCCCAGGCTGGAGTGCAGTGGCACAATCTTGGCTCACTGCAAGCTCCGCCTCCCGGGTTCACGCCATTCTCCTGCCTCAGCCTCCCGAGTAGCTGGGACTACAGGTGCCCACAACCACGCCCAGCTAATTTTTTGTATTTTTTAGTAGAGACAGGGTTTCACAGTGTTAGTCAGGATGGTCTCCATCTCCTGACTTCGTGATCTGCCCACCTCGACCTCCCAAAGTGCTGGGATTACAGGCGTGAGTCACCGCGCCGGGCCACAAAGGCTTTTAATACCCTCAGCTTCTTGTCTCTTCTCTCCCAGCTGCCCGTCAGTCCCCAGCTGGCTCCGAGGAATGATAAGGGATGGAGAGCCAGGAGGGGACCTTACTTCCACAGTCCGAGGGCTGCCCCGAATCACTGGGGACACTTCTCAGCAGGGTGCCGCTGACATTTCAGACTGGGTGCATTTTTGCTAGAGGGCTGTCTGCACATTGTAGAAGCTGAGAGGCATTCCTGGCCTCCACCCACTAGATGCCAGTAGCAGCCCCCTCCAGTTATGACAATCAAATATATCTTCTGACGTTGCCGTGTCCCATGGGGGACAAAATCGCCAGGTTGAGAGCACTGCTTTAAAGAAGTAGCTGACACGTACTCTGGCTTACTCTGTGCCTTGCACCATTTGTCTTCATTTGTCTTCATTCAGTCTTCGCCACACATGTCCCTACAGGGCTTTACACATGAGCATGCCACGGTGCACAGGGGTGACATCACTCACCTGTCATCGCCCAGCTAGTCCGTATCGGATCAGGATGGAACCCAGATTGTCCAAGGCCTCAACCACTCTGCCCTGTTGCTCTCCAGTATACAAGTACATGGGTAAAAAGTCACACTGAGCCAGCGAGGGGGACAGGAGGCAGGGATCTGCCACGAAGCTCCTGCTAGAGTCCCACACACGGTAGCACCTCAGGTCCTCTAGCGACATCAAAAAAGGGAGTGCCAGAGGGAATTTCCACATGCTCCACTCTCAGTAATTAAACTGCAACAACCTCCCAGACTCTCAGGCCTCAGGAGCAACCGCCTTAATTAATAAATTCCACGTCGCAGCCTCCTCCATCCAGAGCCACGCTCAGTATTCCCGAACTGCACTCCACCAGCAGAGCTAGGGCAAAACAGGCCTCCTAGTGAGGCATGGCATTTGCAGACCACAGCCCCATTCTTAGGGGATAAGCCTGGGGTGGGGAATGTGTCTTGAGGTCACCAACCCCAATTCAAACCTGATGCAAAGCTCCTTCCTGCTCCCTGAAGCCAGGTGATACCACGGAAGAACAATAATTACTGTTGTCACCACAGCATTTTCTAAGCCCAGGCACAGAGTGGCAGAGTCAGTCAGCCCTCACAAGCCTGCAAGGTAGGAATTATTCCCATTTTATGGATGACACAGCTGAGGCTCAGAGAAGTATCCTGCCTGAGGCCATGGAGTAATAAGTGGTAAGCCTGGATCCAAAGCCGTGCTTTCCCTCTCTCCTAACTGCCCCTTCTGGCTCAGGAGTTGATAGACGCATTATCCATTTTAACTGAAATTAAAAGAAAAATCCGGGCCGGGCCCGGTGGCTCACACCTGTAATCCCAGCACTTTGGGAGGCGGAGGTGGGCATATCAGGAGGTCAAGAGATTGCCAACACAGTAAAACCCTGTCTCTACTAAAATTACAAAAATTATCTGGGCATGGTGGTGCATGCCTGTAGTCCCAGCTACTCGAGAGGCTGGGCGGGAGAATTGCTTGAACCCAGGAGGCGGAGGCTGCAGTGAGCTGAGATCTCGCCACTGCACTCCAACCAGGCGATAGAGCACGACTCCGTCTCAAGAAAAAAAAAAAAAAAGAAAAAGAAAAAGAAAAATACACCTTACAGGAAAAAGAAAAACAGCTAGAGTCCAACCCACTGCCAATCAGAGATCAATTAGAAAATAAGATAAAGCTTACAATGATTATATACCAATACATATTAATTAATTAATTTTTTTTGAGACGGAGTCTCACATTGTCACCCAGGTTGGAGTGCAGTGATGCGATCTCGGCTCACTGTAACCTCCGACTCCCGGGTTCAAGTGATTATCCTGCCTCAGCCTCCCAATAGCTGGGATTACAGGCACCTGCCACCATACCCAGCTAATTTTTATATTCTTAGTAAAGACAGGGTTTCATCATGTTGGCTAGGCTGGTCTTGAAATCCTGACCTCAAGTGATCCACCTGCCTCGGCCTCCCAAAGTGCTGGGATTACAGGCATGAGCCACCACGCCTGGCTAATTAATTTTTAAAAAGAAAATATGGCCCGGGCGCAGTGGCTCATGCCTGTAATCCCAACGTTTTTGGAGGCTGAGGTAGGAGTATCGCTTGAGCCCAGGAGGAGTTTCAGACCAGCCTGGGCAACATGGTAAGACATCATCTCTATAAAATTAAAAAAAAAAAAAAAAAAAAACAGTTGTGCATGGTGTGATGAGTCTGTAGTCCCAGCTACTAAGGTGAAAGAAGTGCTTGAGCCCAGGAGGTTGAGGCTGCAGTGAGCCAAGATCATGCCACTGTACTCCGACCTGGATGAAAGGGTAAGCAAGACCCTGTCTCTTAAAAAATAAAAAACTGGCCGGGCACGGTGGCTCACGCCTGTAATCCCAGCACCTTGGGAGGCCAAGGCGGGCAGATCACCTGAGGTCAGGAGTTCGAGACCAGCCTAACAAACATGGTGAAACACCGTCTCTACTAAAAACACAAAATTAGCCAGGCGTGGTGGCACATGCTTGTGATCCCAGCTACTCGGGAGGCTGAGGCAGGAGAATCGCTTGAACCCGGGAGGCGGAGGTTGCGGTGAGCTGAGATCGCGCTATTGCACTCCAGCCTGGGTAACAAGAGCAAAACTCCATCTCATTAAAAAAAAAAAAAGTGGAGGCCCAGGCACAGTGGCTCACACCTGTAATCCCAGCACTTTGGGAGGCCGAGGCACGCGGCCTGAAAAACACAAAAAATTAGCTGGGTGGGAGGCTCTACTAAAAAAAAATAAAAATTAGCTGGGTGTGAGGCTGAGGCAGGAGAATCACTTGAGCCCAGGAGGCAGAGATTGCAGTGAGCCAAAATCACACCACTGCACTCCAGCCTGGGTGATAGAACAAGACTCCATCTCAAAAAAATAAATAAATAAATAAGAAAGAAATGGTAATGTAAGGCAAGGGGGAGAGGCCCTGTGTCTGCATCACATCCCAGACCTCCCCATGTTAGCCACAGCCAGCGCTCCTCCAGTGGGGGCAGCCATGAAGCCCAAATGCAGGAGGGCCCTTTCCTCTCTGGCTACAGGTCTGCCGCCGTGGAAGTGATTCTGGAATTCTCAACAGTTTCCCCTCTGCACACTCCGAGCTCAGAGTAGCCCGCCTGTCCCCTTCACACAGTGCCACGCATGCTGTTCCAGATCCAGAGCCCTCTGACGAAGGCCCTTTGGGAAGGTTCTGGGAGCATTTAAATCAAATCCACCTGACCTGATACAATACAGCCTTGCAATGGCCAGAATGCAATGCTGCATCCAGCTAAGCCGCCTACCTACCACAGGAAAGGTACTGACAGGGCAACCAGGCTGGGAGGGAGGCACCTGGAAGCACTGGGGCATCCTCCTTTCTGTGAAGGGGCTCCTGTTCAGAGCAAGCTCTGCAGACCACCAGTAGGCATGCCACACACACCAAAGTGCTCCAGCACAGGCACAGACCTGCCTGGAGACGGCTTCCCCAGGACCTGCACGCCGGACAGGAAGCAAAAAGAAAGGGCTCCTTCTGTCCCTCCCACGCACAGAGGCAGGCGGTCAGATCCAAGCTTACCCTCATATTCCCTCTACAGCCGCGACTCTCAATGGGGGCGACTCTGCCCCACCGCAGAAATGTGGCAATATCTGGAGACAGTTTTGATTGTCACGACTAGTAGGATCCTGCTGGGTAGAGGCCAGGATCAGTTCCCACCACCAATAATTATCCAGTCCCACGTCCGGAGAGCTGAGGGTAAGAAGCCCTGCTAGGCGGCCGTCTCGGAGCTGCCGATTGCACCAGGTTCCCTCCACATCTCTGGGCCTCTCCATCTGCTATGCTTTCCACTCAGAATTCCTTCCCTCCCTGATTGCTGAGACCAAGCCTCACGGACTGTACTCTGCCTCGAGGCCTGTGTCTGCACATCCACCTGCATTTCCTCCTCCCGCATCACCGCCCCAACGCTGCACCTGGATATCTGAGACATTTTCACCACCAGACTGGAAGCTCTCTGAGGAAGACCGCGGTGGTTTTAAGGCCTTTATAAGCCCCAGGGAACCTTATTCTCAGAAAAATACTAAAACTAACCCACATCTCTTATTAAATGTAATCCTCACATAACTCACAAGAGTAGAGGGAGTGATATATTTTTTTCCCACGTCGCCAATATTTTGTGGACCCTGGAAAAACTTGTAAGGCTCTGTGCTGAAGAATCTGGACAGGTGAGACACCACTGCTAGCCACAACTGGGGCTCTTCAAGTGCTGAAGTGAATGGGAACCATGAAGGAAGTGCCCCCAGCCTTTGAATGTCCTCACTTCAGATAATCCTAACACATCAAGGAGTTGGAGGAACCTGCATGTTCCTATAACTGGATTGGCATAAGGCATCTGTTTATATCTTCTGGTTTAAAACATTTATCCTTGTGATTCTGGCCCAGATCTCGCTGTCTCTCTAGTCCTGAACTGAGTGAAACCCACCTTTTTACAGAGAGGCAAGAGTACCTGGCAGGCTCGCTCTGACAGCCTCTTGTAATTCAGCTGAAAACAATGCAAACAGGAAGGCAAGTGGAGCCTGAGGAAGTTTTCTTGGCTGCCCCAGAACACTCAGGATCCTGGGCTATGTCCTCAGGCTCTACAGTTCTAACCAAGGTGACATGCTGGTGGAGGTGTTCTCTCTGCACAGTGGGGGAACAAGGACAGAAGGAAAGAAAGGCATCTTTCAGCTTAATTTTAAAAGAGATTCTTTTTTTCTTCCCAGAGAACAGCTGGAGCCCTGGAACCTGGCCAAGTCAGAGCCTGAGACCTGAAGTCAGGAACCAGCACGCCTACAAAATCCAGCCACCGATCTTCCTTTAATTCAGTCTGACTCATGACCTTCAGCCTCTGGCAGGTTCCAGAGGGTTTACTAATGCAGAATCCAGAGCCTTTGTCTATTTATAAGCCGATGGAAGGGCTAGAATCCTAGCTCTTGAGTGGGTACAAGCGCCCCCTCACTCCTGGGTATGAGGTCTCCCAGGCCTGACTGACCTTCCCCAAGGGCTGTGCACCCGGCAGGAAGCTTCCTGAGCAAAGGCATCAAAAGATCCTCTGTGTAAACTGGAGGTAGAGGAACTCTTTTTCTCTCCTGGGACACCAGAGAGGTCCCCAGCAAGCTGACGAAGTCCCTAAAGGGCAAATTAATTTGCATTTCTGTCAGTCTTCTTAGAGACTTAGAGGAGAGGCAAAGGGACCACTTCCAGACCTAGTCATTCCAGGGATGGAGCCTGGCCCAGAGGTTCTGGAGAGCGTGGGTCACCTCCAGAGAGCACAATCAGATTGGAAATTTCGACCTATGGAAGCTCCCTCAACCTCACCGTCAAAAGCTACGCCAGCTCAGCCGGGTGCAGCGGCTCACATCTGTAATCCCAACACTCTGGGAGGCCAAGGCGGGCGGATCACAAGGTCAGGAGATTGAGACCATCCTGGCTAACACGGTGAAACTCCGTCTCTACTAAAAATACAAAAAAAAAATTAGCTGGATGTACTGGCAGGCGCCAGTACTCGGGAGGCTGAGGCAGGAGAATGGCGTGAACCCAGGAGGCAGAGCTTGCAGTGAGCCGAGATTGTGCCACTGCACTCCAGCCTGGGCAACAGAGCGAGACTCCATCTAAAAAAAAAAAAAAAAAAAAAAAAAAGCTATGCCAGCTCTTTGCATGGTCACAGCTTAAAATTTTAATTACATTGGGACATTTGACACGGTGCTATTTTTGGCAGGGGGCAGGCACTCACGTTTCACCACAAGGTACATAAGGTCCCTTCACTCTGAACCACACTGACATGTTCACGCCACCCCATTCCCACAAGGACAAGCCTCATCCTCAGAGACAGGTCTGGGCATGGCCCGGCCCTCCCAGTGCCTGAGGGTCACCCAGACCTTCTCAACAGTCACCTCTCTCTCCAGCTCTTCTCCCCTTACCCCATTCCCTCCATAGCTTTCCCTCATTAAAGCCTCTATAATTGGTTCAAATAAACAAGCTTCCTGAACTGAGTTCACTGCATCCCCTCAGAATCCCAGGGCTGGGAAACCCTCCAGCTTCCTGTGGTGAGGATTAGGTCATTAAATCAATCGGGTGGCTTGTAGGACTGTGCCCCCAGAAGCAGCCCTCTCCTCATCACCCGGCTCTGGGGATGGCCATCCTCGGGACATGGCTGAGAGACCCCAGGTGCAGCCTCCTGGGGGAAACTCCTCCCAATCAAACTCTTAGGAAAGTAAGTTTTGCTGGGCACAATGGCAAACGCCTGTAACCCCAGCACTTTGGGAGACTGAGGTAGGAGAATTGCTTGAGTCCTGGACTTCAAAACCAGCCTGGGCAATATAGCAAGACCCCATCTCTTTCTTTTTTTTTTTTTTTTTTTTTTTTTTTTTTTTGAGATGGGGTCTCGCTGTTTCCCTCTGTCACCCAGGCTGGAGTGCAGTGGCACAATCTCAGCTCACTGCAACCTCTGCCTTCCAGGCTCAAGCGATTCTTCTGCCTCAGCCTCCCGAGTAGTTGGGACTACAGGCGCATGCCACCATGCCCGGCTAATTTTATTTTGTATTTTTAGTAGAGACAGGGTTTTGCCATGTTGGCCAGGCTGATCTCAAACTGCTGACCTCATGTGATCTGCCCGCCTCAGCCTCCTAAAGTGCTGGGATTGTAGACGTGAGCCACCGTGCCTGTCCTCTACAAAAAATATTTAAAAGATTAGCTGGGTGCAGGCCAGGCGTGGTGGCTCACACCTGTAATCCCAGCACTTTGGGAGGCTGAGGTGGGCAGATCATGAGGTCAGGAGATCCAGACCATCCTGGCTAACACAGTGAAACCATCTCTACCAAAAAATACAAAAATTAGCCAGGTGTGGTGGTGGGCGCCTGTGGTCCCAGACACTTGGGAGGCTGAGGCAGGAGAATGGTGTGAACCCGGGAGGCGGAGCTTGCAGTGAGCCGAGATTGCGCCACTGCACTCCAGCCTGGGGGACAGAGTGAGACTCCGTCTCACAAAAAAAAAAAGATTAGCTGGGTGCAGTGGTGTGCACCTGTAGGCCCAGTTACTTGGGAGGCTGAGGTGGGAGAATCCCATGAGCCCAGGAGTCTGAGGTTACAGTGAGCTACGATCACACCACTGCACCCCCGCCTGGCAACAGAACAAGACCCTGTCTCCAAAAAGAAGGCCACTGCCTCTTTCCAATAGGCTGTCAGCATAAAGGTATGTGTTAATTTGCATAAAGATATAGGTGTATCTGTTTACTTCGCAAATACACCCATCTGTGCTACAGGGGCCATGGTTCCTGGCTCCACGCATCACATGAGCCACACTGCCTGCTTGTTTGGGTGATTGCTTCTGCTCTACTAAGCAGGAGGTGACCTTCCCGATCCTTCCCCCTCCAGCTACCTCGGAACAAAACATAATCCAAGGAAGGAGGAAACCTCCCCCTAAGAGGCTGTTGAGGACTCAGTTTCCTTCCTCTCCAAATGTTCAACAAGCTAATAATCAAAATCAACAATGCTTTAAACAAAGACCCCTTCAGAATCTCCCGTGTGCTTATCCCATTAACTTACTGGGGGAAATGGTGTCAGGACAAAAACTCCCGATGGGTCACAAGGCCTTGTCCAGTCTGAAGGCAAGGACAGTGGCAGCTGGAGCTGAAGGGAAGGAAGATCAGAAAAGAGCACTTGCCCCAGGAGAGGGGAAAATACAGCACCTGATACAATAGGAATCCACCCACAAACCCTGGAGGGTTTCGTTCAAGGTTAAAGCCACCACAGACAAGCTCAGGAGAGTGGCCACAGGGACAGCCAGTGTAAAGTCTCCAAGAAACTGTCCCCAGTCACAATGGGTGCAGGCATGAACACCCAGATCTGGGCACACCCTGGCAAACTAGCTCAGGAGATGAACCACCATCACCCATTTGTAATGAATGACATCCCCTTTCCCAAAGCCGCGAAACTGTTAGTCACCAAACCACAGAAAGGAAGCAGAAGCTTCTGGCAAAACTGGTCTGTTAAGAGCTCCCCTGGCAAAAAGACTCCAGTTTTTCCAGGCCAACGACTCGCCCAAGACTGTCACATTTTACAAAATGAAACCCAGCAGTCTTCACAAGCCCATATCCAAAGAATGTAAGCAGGACCTGCCTTCCAGCAAAAACTCTCCATTGAGAGGAAAAAGCTTATCTCAAGGGTCACTGGAAGAGGGTTAATTACATGACACATTAGCTTGATGATTAAGATGATTTCTGAGGATTAAGCCATTGTTTAAGTCCCAGAGAACAAAACTTCCTTGCCGATTTCCTTAAAGCACATAATGCAATGTTAAAAAACAAAAACAAAACCAAAAAAGGCATCAACGCACAGGACAAAGCATGCTAGGTCTTACCTGCTTCTAGAAAAGCCATTGAAGTCTGCCAGAAAGATACTAATCACGAAAACTTCAAAATCCAAAAAAAGAATAACTCACCCAAAAAAAAAACTTCCTAAGAGAGAGGGAAACTGACTATTGTACATGCTGTAAAAGGACAAAGAAACCAGAAATCCAGGACAATAACCCAGGAGGGCCAGGGCAACCAAAGGACCTGCAATCAAAATCAATTCCAGATGGAACAAAGTTGGTTTTTTTTTTTTTTTTTTTCCCCTCCTCACCTTTTTCTTTTGAAAAATTCCAAAGCCACAGAAGAGCTAAAAGAATAGTACAAGAACATCCACGTACCTTGCCCCGGGAGTCCCACTGTTCACATTTTGCTATATATGTCTTATGCCTCTGTGCTGTGGGTATGTGTCAACGTACAAACACTGCTGCTTTTCCTGAACCATCTCAAAGTCAACAGCAGAGATCATGGTACCTGGCTAATGCCTCAGCACAGATCTCCTGAGGCTATTCTCCTACATAACCACAATACCATTATCACCCCAAGGAATTTTTGTTTGTTTGGTTTTGTTTTTTGAAACAGTGTCTCGCTCTGTCGCACAGGGTGGAGTGCAGTGGCACGATCGCAGCTCACTGCAGCCTCAACATCCAGGGCTCAAGTGATCCTCCCCTCTCAGCCTCCTGAGTAGCTGGGATTACAGGTGTACACAACCACACCTGGCTATTTCTTTTTTCTTTTCTTTTGAGACAGGGTCTCACCCTGTCATCCAGGCTGGAGTGTAGTGGCACAATCTCAGCTCACTGCAACCTCCATCTCTCAGGTTTAAGCGATCCTCCCACCTCAGCCTCCCAAGTAGCTAGGCCTACAGGCGTGCACTACCATGCCCAGCTAATTTTTATACTTTTTGTAGAAATGGGGTTTCACCATGTTGCCCAGGCTAGTTTTGTTTTCTGTTTGTTTGAAACAGAGTCCCACTCTGTCACCCAAGCTGGAGTGCAGCGGCCCAATCTCATCTCACTGCAATCTCTCCCTCCCAGGTTCAAGAGATTTTCCTGCCTCAGCCTCCTGACTAGCTAGGATCACAGGTGTGCACCACCATGCCCGGCTATTTTATTTTATTTTTTTGAGACAGAGTCTCGCTCTGTCCCCCAGGCTGGAGTGCAGTGGTGCAACCTCGGCTCACTGCAAGCTCCGCCTCCAAGGTTCATGCCATTCTCCTGCCTCAGCATCCAGAGTAGCTGGGACTACAGGCGCCCACCACCATGCCTGGCTAATTTTTTGTATTTTCAGTAGAGACGGGGTTTCATCGGGTTAGCCAGGATGGTCTCAATCTCCTGACCTTGTGATACGCCCGCCTTGGCCTCCCAAAGTGCTGGGATTACAGGCGTGAACCACAGCGCAGGGTCTGTTTTGTTTTTGAGACAGAGTCTTCCTCTGTCACCCAGGCTGGAGTGTAGTGGCACAATTGCAGCTCACTGCAACCTCCGCCTACTGGGTTCCAGCAATTCTCCCGCCTCAGCCTCCCAAGTAGATGGGATTACAGGCACCCACCACCATGCCCAGCTAACTTTTGTATTTCAGTAGAGATGGGGTTTTGCCATGTTGGGCAGGCTGGTTTTGAACTCCTGACCTCAGGTGATCTGCCTGCCTCAGTCTCCTAAAGTGCTGGGATTACAGGTGTGAGCCACCACGCCCCGCCTAGTTTTGTTTTGTTTTCTTTTTTTTTTTTTGAGACACCCAGCCTAGTTTTGTTGTGGTTTTTTTTGTTTTTGTTTTTTTTTTTTTTGAGACGGAGTCTCACTCTGCCGCCCGGGCTGGAGTGCAGTGGCTGGATCTCAGCTCACTGCAAGCTCCGCCTCCCGGGTTCCCGCCATTCTCCTCCCTCAGCCTCCCGAGTAGCTGGGACTACAGGCGCCGCCACCTCGCCCGGCTAGTTTTTTGTATTTTTTAATAGAGACGGGGTTTCACCGTGTTAGCCAGGATGGTCTCGATCTCCTGACCTCGTGATCCGCCCGTCTCGGCCTCCCAAAGTGCTGGGATTACAGGCTTGAGCCACCGCGCCCGGCGTTTTGTTGTGTTTTATTTTTCTTTTCTGAGATGGAGTCTCACTCTGTCGCCAGGCTAGAGTGCAGTGGCATGGTCTCGGCTCACTGCAACCTCCGCCTCCTGGGTTCAAGCAATTCCACTGCCTCAGTCTCTCGAGTAGCTGGGACTACAGGTGTGCGCCAGCATGCCCAGCTAATTTTTTATATTTTTAGTAGAGACAGGATTTCACCATGTTGGCCAGGCTAGTCTCGAACTCCTGACCTCGTGATCTGCCCTCCCTGGCCTCCCAAAGTGCTGGGATTACAGGCGTGAGCCACTATACCTGGCCTTGTTTTCTTTTTTAAGAGATGGGTCTTGCTACATTGCCCAGGCTGGTCTTGAACTCCTGGCCTCAAGCAATCCTCCTGCCTCTGCCTCCAAAAGTGCTGGGATTACAGGTGTGAGCCACCATGCCCAGCCTTCCCAAGGAATTTAATATTGAATTAGTAGTATCTTTGATATTCACCCCGTATCCAAATTTCCCCAATTCCCCCTCCCCATCAATTTGGCCTTTACTTGTGTTTAATCCAGGACTGGATCAAGGATCTCAGTTGCATTTGGTTCCCATGCTCTTCAACCTACTTAATCTAGAATGGTTTAGCAGCTTTTCTATCAGGGTATTAACATTTTTTAGAGTCCAGGACCCTTGTCTTTAGGATGTTCCACAATCTGGATTTGGCCAATTGTTCCTTAAACACTTTCACAAGAAATTATGTAGCTGATGTATCAGTGTTCCATTAGAAGTGCATAATGCCAGTTTGCGCCAATTCTGGTGATGCTGGTTTTGATACCTTGGATTTGGATCAAAGTTTTAAATGTATAAAACATGGAGTGAATGTATTAGAGGGAAACACAGGCAAAGAAAACAGTGGGAGAAGAAAATATGAAATGAAACCTAGAAGTCAGCCGGGTGCAGTGGCTCATGCCTGCAATCCCAGCACTTTGAGATGCCAAGGTGGGTAGATCACCTGAGGTCAGGAGTTCGAGAGCAGCCTGGCCAACATGGTGAAACCCCATCTCTACTAAAAATATAAAAATTAGGCCGGCCACAGTGGCTCACGCCTGTAATCCCAGGACTTTGGGAGGCAGAGGCAGGCAGATCCCAAGGTCAGGAGTTCAAGACCAGCCTGACTAACATGGTGAAACCCAGTCTCTACTAAAAAATACAAAAATTGGCCGGGTACGGCGGCTCACGCCTTTAATCCCAGCACTTTGGGAGACCAAGGCGGGCGGATCACAAGGTCAGGAGTTCGAGACCAGCCTGGTCAAAATGGTAAAACCTCGTTTCTACTAAAAATACAAAAATTAGCCAGGCATGGTGGCACGTTCCTGTAGTCCCAGCTACTCAGGGGGCTGAGGCAGAAGAATCACTGGAACCCAGGAGGCCGAGGTTGCAGTAAGCTGAGATCGTGCCACTGCACTCCAGCCTGGGTGACAGAGCAAGACTCTGTCTCAAACAAAAACAATACGAAAATTGGCCTGGCGCGGTGGCTCACGCCTATAATCCCAGCACTTTGGGAAGCCGAGGTGGACAGATCACAAGGTCAGGAGATCGAGACCATCCTGGCTAACATAGTGAAACTCCATCTCTACTAAAAATACAAAAAAAAAAAAAAAAAAAAAAAAAAGCCGGGCATGGTGGCTGGCACCTGTAGTCCCAGCTTCTCAGGAGGCTGAGGCAGGAGAATCGCGAGAACCTGGGAGGCGGAGCTTGCAGTGAGCTGAGATCAAGCCACTGCACTCCAGCCTGGGCGACAGTGTGAGACTCCGTCTCAAAAAAAAAAAAAAAAAAACCTATGAAAATTAGCCGGGCATGGTGGCGCGCTACTCTGGAGGCTGAGGCAGGAGAATCGCTTGAACCCGGAAGGCAGAGGTTGCAGTGAGCTGAGATCGCGCCACTGCACTCCAGTCTGGGCAACAGAGTGAGACTCTGTCTCAGAAATAAATAAATAAATAAATAAATAAATAAATTTCAAAAGAAACCTAGAAGTCATATTTAAAAATCTGATTATATGAAAATCAAAAACTCTGCATGAAAAAAATATATAATTAAAAGAACAGTGGGCCGGGCACAGTGGCTCATGCCTGTAATCCCAGCACTTTGGGAGGTCAAGGTGGGCAGATCACGAGGTCAGGAGATCGAGACCATCCTGGCCAACATGGTGAAACCCCATCTCTACTAAAAATACAAAAATTATCTGGGTGTGGTGGCACATGCCTGTAATCCCAGCTACTCAGGAGGCTGAGGCAGAAGAATCTGTAGAACCTGGGATTCGGAGGTTGCAGTGAGTCGAGATTGTGCCACTGCACTCCAGCCTGGCAACAGAGTGAGACTCTGTCTCAAAAAGGTTAAAAAAAAAAAGAACAGTGACAATTTGGCGAAAATATATATAACACATATCACAGCCATAGGACAAACTTCCTTAATATATTAAAAAGACCTGTAAATCAATAAGAAAAAGACTGTAAACTTAAAAAAGAAATGGGGAAACAATACACAGTTATCCCTTAATATCCATGGGGGACAGGCTCCAGGACCCCTACACAGAAACCAAAGTCCACAGATGCTCTAGTCCCTTATATAAAGTGACACAGTATTTGTATGTAACCTATGCACATCCTGCCATATACTTTAAATCATCTCCAGATTATTCATAGTACCTGATAACACATAAATACTATGTAAATAGCACTATATTGGTTTTTTACTTGTATTATTTGTTATTGTATTGTTATATTTTGGTTTTTCCCTGAATATTTTTTGAATTTAATTTCATTTTATTTTTTATTATTAAAAAATTTTTTTTTACTTCCATAGGTTTTGGTGTTTGGTTACATGAGTAAGTTCTTTAGTGGTGATTCGTGAGAATTTTTCCTGAATATTTTTGTGGTTGGTTTAATCCATAGACGTGGAACCTGAGAATATGGAAGGCTGATAAGAGATGGTTCATAAGCGGCCTTAAAAATATAAAATGAGCCAGGCGCGGTGGCTCAAGCCTGTAATTCCAGCACTTTGGGAGGCTGAGACGGGCGGATCACGAGGTCAGGAGATCAAGACCATCCTGGCTAACACAGTGAAACCCCGTCTCTACTAAAAAATACAAAAAACTAGCCGGGCGTGGTGACACATGGCTGTAGTCCCAGCTACTTGGGAGGCTGAGGCAAGGGAATCACTTGAACCAGGGAGGCGGAGGTTGCAGTGAGCTGAGATCGCACCACTGCACTCCAGCCTGGCAACAGAGCAAGACTCCGTATCAAAAAAAAAAAAAAAAAAAAAAAAAAAAAAAAAAGGCCTGGCATGGCGGCTCACGCCTGTAATCCCAAAACTTTGGGAGGCCGAGGCAAGTGGATCACCTGAGATCAGGGGTTCGAGACCAGCCTAGCCAGCATGGCGAAGCCCCACCTTTACTAAAACTACAAAAATTAGCTGAGCCTGGTGGTGCGTGCCTGTAATCCCTGGTACTCGGGAGGCTGAGGCAGGAGAATCCCTCGAACCCAGGAGGCAGAGGGTGAAGTGAGCCAAGCTTGCACCACTACACTCCAGCCTGGACAACAAGACTCTGTCTCAAGAAAAAAAAAAAAAATCAATAGAATGCCATTAAAATGAGTGAGGTGGAGGCCGGGTGCGGTGGCTCACGCTTGTAATCCCAGCACTTTGGAAGGCCGAGGCAGGCAGATCACAAGGTCAGGAGATTGAGACCATCCTGGCTAACAAAGTAAAACCTCATCTCTACTAAAAATACAAAAAATTTAGCGCAGCATGGTGGCATGTGCCTGTGGTCCCAACGACTTGGGAGGCTGAGATGGGAGGATCACTTGAGCCTGGGAGGTTGAGGCTGCAGTGAGCTGTGATCGTGCCACCACACTCCAGCCTGGGCGAATGATGTTTTAAATGAAGTGGAATGGGGTCAGATGAGAATGAAAGAACATCCTTCATCTGAGTGGTCCTGCCAGTGCAGTGCGGTGCCTGATGCTAAGCACTTCAATCTCCACTGTCACCACTCATGGACCTAATAGGCCACTCCTCTTTAGAGGAGATTAGGAAGTGAGAGTGGGAAGCCAGCACCCAAAGCAAACACAAGGCAAACGGGCAAACATGACCCCTTGTGCCAGTGGCAGCAGACCTCAGGAGCGGGGAAGGAGCCAGGGCTCTGCGCTGCTCCGGCTGCCTGAGCTCCCTTACATCCCACCACAAGCTCTGGAAGACTGCTCTGTGCAGGAAAGCAGAACTGGGGGCCAGCTTGCTTGCCTGTAAGCCCCACCATGTCTTCCAAAAAATCACCAGCACCTCATCTTCCTGCAACTACAGCGACTGGCCAGAGGAAGGCTATGTGCCCCTGCAGGCTGTGGGCAGTGCCAACAGTATTAACACACACAGAAGGAGAAGGACCCTTTGCCTCAGTCCAGAAGCCGAGTATGAGCACACGCTCAGGAACAGGCTCACACGGCCTAGCCAGAGCTGACCTTGGCAGGTACTTTTGCTCCCTTCTTGGTAAATAAAATGGGATTATTCAGGGGCTCAGACCCACCACTTCACCAGCTTAAGTGCTACCAGTACTAACAAGCTTCACGTATTTAAATCACACCCCAGGTCCCTCCCCAACACACAAAAAAGAAATGTAAAATTACAGAGAATCATTAAAATGTCATCTACCTGGAAAGAATAAAAGCAATCTAGAAGTTCAGAAACAGGTCTCATTTCATATTCCTGCAGCAAAAGGATATTTAGGATATTTGGCAAGGGTGCAAGTCAGGGTCAGGATGGGTCTCCGGGAAGCTAGAGCTGCCTGAGGCAGGTGGCTGTGAGGCCTGTCTGGACAGGGAGGTCAAGGCTAAGCATCTCCTTGGAAACCAGTCCAAGGTTTGCCTGGTGATTGATCAGGAAGAACGGGGTGGGGCCCACATTATGTGAGGTGTTTGATCCACAAGGGACCTAATCTTTGCAGGAAGCCTTTTGCTGGCAGAATCTAGGACTTCAGGGGTGGCAACTTCATCTGCCCTGGGGTGGTTATTCAGTTCAGGTCAAGGACATTGACCACACGATTCCAGCAGCAGAAAACATGTGGGCTGGACACTTGGGTGCTACTCAGGCCTGAAAAAACACCTTAATTGGAGCTGGCTCTCAAAGCCTCCTCCCCAGCTCTCCACGTGGGAGACGATGTGGAAGTGGGTCACAATCTTCCAGCTGAAACAGCCTCACTGCAGGCTCCAATCACACTTGAAGATGTCCAGGTGCACACAGTGACCTGGCCTCCTCGCTGTGCAGGCCTTGCCCTCCTAATCAGATGCTGGATGCTGCTGCCCCGCCCCTCAGCTTGAAGGGGGCAGCTGTTTAGCACCAGGAGTGCTATGTACAGTGACATGACAAGGGCTGGTGAAAATAACATTGCACGAAGATACGCCTCGCTGTCCTGGCACCCTCCTCTCACTTCAAATGTGGGTAGCTGCCTCTGCCAGCCCTATGCCCTCTCCACCCAGCCCTGGCTGGAGGGTGAGAGGAACACTGTGTGCTTTCACATGAACTGCTTGCTAGACCTCCCTGACCTTGGTCTTTGAAGACAGCTGAAGGCCTGGTGCTTGAGGAAGAAAGAACCCTGCCCCCACTCTAATCTGCATATATTGACCCAAAATGGAGTAGGAGACATAGGTGTCCATGTGCACCAGTTCCTCCAGGAACCCTATGAGTACTGCGGAGAGCCCGCCGGCCACCATATGCCTGCTTTCCAAAGTTGGCAGGGAGAGATGTAGATGTGTCGGGCAGGAAGAGAACTCTGCAGGGACAAGGTCTGGCGGCCGTTACATAAGAAGCGCACCGTGTTAGTGGCAGAGCTTCAAAATCCACAGCCCCAAGCAACAACTTTGAAAAGAAATCCTCAATATGAGCATTTCTCCCTGACTTAAACTCCAGTAACAAAGGGTTAAGGCTTTAAGTGGGAAGGGAGTTCTTGCTAACCATGGCTCCCAAGGTGTGCACTGTTTCTCAAGATGTCCATACCGGCCGGGCGCGGTGGCTCAAGCCTGTAATTCCAGCACTTTGGGAGGCCGAGACAGGCGGATCACGAGGTCGGGAGATCGAGACCATCCTGGTTAACACGGTGAAACCCCGTCTCTACTAAAAAAAAAATACAAAAAACTAGCCGGGCGAGGTGGCGGGCGCCTGTAGTCCCAGCTACTCGGGAGGCTGAGGCAGGAGAATGGCGTGAACCCGGGAGGCGGAGCTTGCAGTGAGCTGAGATCCGGCCACTGCACTCCAGCCTGGGTGACAGAGCGAGACTCCGTCTCAAAAAAAAAAAAAAAAAAAAAAAAAAAAAAAAAGATGTCCATACCAAGTACAGCTTCTGTTACGGGACACGGAAGGGCTCTAATCGTTTAACTCTTCCCTTGCTCTTCTGGAAAGCCAACCCAGCCCCCGACCTTAATGTCCACTCAGGGCACGTAGCCACTGGGACTGGCATGTGCATCTGGAGATCATGTCCTGACTCTCTCCTAAGAGTTCAAAGCACTCTCATCAAATCATTCTTTCTTCATTCACATGATCCCAACTATATAACAAGCCTCGTGGTTCTATATTAAGAGCCTGGTATGGGGAAAAACTTTTTTTTTTTTTTTTTTTTGAGACAGAGTCTCACTCTATCGCCCAGGCTGGAGTGCAGTGGTGCAATCTCAGCTCACTGCAACCTCCACCTCCCGTGTTCAAGCAATTTTCCTGCCTCAGCTTCCCAAGTAGCTGGGACTACAGGTGCCCGCCACCATGCCAGGCTAATTTTTTTTTTTTTTGAGGCGGAGTCTTGCTCTGTCGCCCAGGCTGGAGTGCAGTGGCGCAATCTTGGCTCACTGCAAGCTCCGCCTCCTGGGTTCATGCTATTCTCCTGTCTCAGCCTCCCCAGTAGCTGGGACTACAGATGCCTGCCACCGCTCCCGGGTAATTTTTGTATTTTTAGTAGAGATGGGGTTTCACTGTGGTCTCGATCTCCTGACCTCGTGATCTGCCCGCCTCGGCCTCCCAAAGTGTTGGGATTACAGGCGTGAGCCGCCGCGCCCAGCCAATTTTTTGTATTTTCAGTACAGACGGGGTTTCACCATGTTAGCCAGGATGGTCTCAATCTCCTGACCTCATGATCCACCTGCCGTGGCCTCCCAAAGTGCTGGGATTACAGGCGTGAGCCACCACACCCAGCCGTGGAAGAACTATTTTTATCCTGCTTACCACAATATTCCTAGTATCTATGATGGTGTCCAGATTGTAATAAAGCCTCAATAAATATTTATTAATTGAATCAATGGGTCATTAGAAGGAAGGAAGGAGGGGAGGAAGGGAGGAGTAATGGAAGACAACCACCATTTCTTGGTGTCTCTGTGCTCCTGGCTTATAAAAACACATCAGAACCAAGATTAGAAACCACGTCTTTTAATCCCCTCTTGGCCCTGCCATCAGGGGTCGTCAATCATGTTACGATGCACAGAACACACCCCTGTTTACAGGAGCTTACACGCTGCAACACAGGCATGCAAAATGAAGCCACAGGTACGACCCTCAATCCTTCAGAAACTTCAAAAGGGGAGAACAATGTTTTTCTCCAGCTATTCCCCACAGAAGGACACCCTTCCCTCTGGGGACTGTTGTCTTTCCCTTTTTAACAAGGCTTCATGGAGGACCAGAGCATAATAGGTCTTTAATAACTGAGTATAACAGTAGTTGGTACTCAGTTCCCTTTCATGAAAGAAGTTCAAAAGCACTTTGGCTCAAACACCATCATGCCCCTGGGAACTACAAAGGTACAAGTATCATTATTCCCATTTACAGTCAGGGAAAGTAAAGCAAAGGGAGGTTAATTAGCTTGCCCAGGGTCAGACAAGACAGGGAAAGGGCCTAGGATTCAAACCCTTTGGAGCAGCCCGCAAGTTAACTCTGACTACCCTAAGAATGTCACCTACGTTGGGCTTAAGGGAGACTTCTTTCTTCTCTATGGTTTCTGCTGAGAATCAGTATATGACATGGTGCTCAGAGATCTGCTTGGGAGTCACACTGCCTGGTTTGAATCTGATTCTGTTCCCAACTAGCTCGACCTCAAACACTTTACTTAACATTTCGAGGCCTCAGCTTCTTAACATACAAAATGGTAATAATGGTATGTATCTCAGAAACCATGAGGATGAAATGAGACAGTGTATGTAAAATGCCCCTATCATTCCCTTTCTCATTTTCTAAATGAGCACATATCTCTCTCATAATAAGAAAACCAGCTACATGAGAAAAAGCTTGCACTCACTCTGTGTTTAGTTTTTACAAGGCTACAAATGACATATGACTAGCAGGCATTTCAGATTCTGCCAATAAAATGCCCCAGGACTCTGAAAGTGACCTGCAGCACAAGCGTCCTATTTGATTCCCACTAACTCGCGTTGGTCTCTCAAGGTTAGCAGAGCAAGTGACATCGTGGACAATAACTGATGATGGGAGGACCAAAAAGGGATCTGAAAAGCTGGCCAACGGCACTCAGTCTAAAGAGGCCCACTCTGGATTCCTGGTGAGTGGAGTCCCTGGGTTTGAAATGCCATTTCTCTCAGTCCTCTGCGGAGTTACCCAACTCCGCCCAACCCAGACGAAAGACAGCCAATGCTTTCTAGGTGCCATTGTGTTCCTAATCAAGTAATCAAACAGGAGATGGTCAGAGGTGTCAGTCTGGCCCAACCCTCTAGAGAGGGGCCTGGTGATAGCAGGGACTGGCAGAGAAGTGGGGATGGGGTGGGGGTAGGAAAGCTGTCCAGTCAATCTTGGTATACTCCCAACAAAGAAACTGTGATATATATGTATGTGTGCCTCTGATGCATTTATAAAGAATGGCTGCAAAACTCCAAGACTACTTAAGAGTCACTGCCAAGATAAGAAGCTTTAACTCACACAGAGAGGAGCAGAGAACACAGACATTCCACTGTAGACGACGAGCTGCTAAGCACTGGCAACACTCATTCATTCAACTCAAGAAATGTCTGCTGATGACTTAGGGACTTAGAAAAAAGGAAGCTCAATAAAATGCAGGACACAGAGACACACAAACCAGGACCGTCATCAACCTAGCTGATGCTTCCCTCATCTTCAGGGGACCAGGCCAGAGAAATGAGGAACCTGATGGGAAGAAACTCAATACTCTAGCTGGCCTCCAAAAGCCTCCCAGGACAAGGAGAGCCTCTCCCAGCTGCTCTTCCTAATGTCCTGTTCTGTCTTTTAGTGTGGACTCAAATATTCTCCTAGACCCCCAGGAAAAGTTCCTATTCAGTGGCTTCCCACTGTTCAGAATTCAAGAGTAAAATCCAAACTCCTTGCCACAGCCACAAATGTGGCCCCTGCTGATTCATCGCTAACCACACTCCAGCCCCTCTGGGTTGATCATTCTTGCAGTCCTCTCTGACCACAAAGCTGTCCCCCTGGATCACCATCCATGTCTCCCAAAAGCCACCTTCTCAGAGCTAAAGTTATGACCCTAACCCTCATCCCAGCCACTTTCCATCTTCTGTTTTATTTCCCCCCGTATCTCTTTCACCACCCTACATTCTTTTGTTGACTCGTTTATTTGTTTACTATCTGTCTCTCCCACTAGAAGATAAACTTCATAAGAGCATGCATCTTAAAGATCTTGTTCTTGGCTATGTCCGTAGCATCCGCAACAGTGCCTAGGACATAGCTGCTCAATAAGTCATTCAATTCAACAAGTATTTTCAGAGTACTACAAAGTTTAGGTACCAGATTATAAGAGTAAACAAAAAGAGACAAAAATCTCTGCTCTCAAAGAGCTTAAATGCTGGTGGGAGGTAAGAAGCAGACAAAGGTGAAATAATAGTTACTTCAATTTAGCATATACCAAGTGCTAGGTGGTCTTCTGAATATCTACTAGGTATTACTTAATTTAATCCTCCCAACAACTCCATGAGGAAAGTATTACTATTGTACATATGGGGAAACTGAGACACACAGAGATTAAGTTACCTGCTGAAGATCATGCAGCTCCTGATGGCGGAATCAAGATCCAAACCTGATGGTCTTAGTACAAAGTCCATGGTCTAATTAAGAGCTACACTTCAGGCCGGGCACGGTGGCTCACGCCTCTAATCCCAGGACTTTAGGAGGCCGAGGTGGGTGGATCACCTAAGGTCAGGAGTTCAAGACCAGCCTGACCAACTAGGTAAAACCCCATCTCTACTAAAAATACAAAAATTAGCCAGACGTGGTGGTACACGCCTGTAATCCCAGTTACTTGGGAGGCTGAGGCAGGAAAATCGTTTGAACCCAGGAGGTGGAGGGTTGCAGTGAGCCAAGATTGCGCTATTGTGCTCCAGCCTGGGCAACAAGAGCAAAACTCCGTCTCAAAAAAAAAAAAAAAAAAAGAGCTACACTTCATATTTGCTAAGTGTCAAGTGACTACTTGGTCAGCACCGCAGCAGCTGTTCCCCACAGGCAGGGATGGAGCGAGCAGATCCATCAAGGAAGGGCTGCCCTGTCATGTGAGCCCTGTGAACAAGAGACTGCTGGGTTTACACTATATTGCACCCCAGATGAGGCGTCTACAGGAAGCACAGTCTGATGAAAAGACAGGGCAGGGGCAGGAGTCTTGGTGCCATGAGATACCCAGGCAAGTCAACCAATATTTGAAGAGTTTACATTGTGTGCAGGGCACTGATTCAGACACCGTGGCCGATGCAAAGACAAACCCAGTAGAGATCTGGCCTCAGAAAGCTTAGAGTCACACATGTACACATGGACCTGAAAGAGGGGGTAGAAACTGGCAGACATCATAAGAAAATGCATAAACTGCTATAGGGCTTCAAAAGAGCCAGCTTCTAGGGGCCACAGATGCTTAACCATAAAAGAAGGAGCTGGCCTGTGTAACCCCCAAGGTCCTCTCATTCTGACATGTTCTGACAGCACAGATTTGGAAGAGCATGGAGATCAAGTTTTATTCTGTTTTTGTTTTTTGTTTTTAGACGGAATCTTCCTCTGTCGCCTAGGCTGGAGTGCAGTGGCGCAATCTTGGCTCACTGCAACCTCCAGCTCCCGGGTTCAAGCGATTCTCCAACCTCAGCCTCCCAAGTAGCTCAGATTACAGGCACCCACTATCATGCCCAGCTAATTTTTGTATTTTTAGTAGAGATGGGTTTTCACCATGTTGCTCCTGGTCTCGAGCTCCTGACCTCAGGTGATCCACCCGCCTTGGCCTCCCAAAATGCTGGCATTACAGGGGTGAGCCACTGTACCCGGCCTCATTCTGGTTAACAGCTCGTTTGTGGCCAGTGAATCTTTCTCCCACCTACCATGAGAACAGGCCCAATTTCTTGGTGCAACATCTTCCAACAGAAGCAGTAATGTTCCCATTTAAATAATACAACCGGATGTGGGAATGAAACCTGGTGTATTCTGCCCTCCTCCACCTCTAACTGGTTTTTAAACCCACAAACCCTCTCCAATCAAGGAGGCGGGGACCTGTTCTATGAGCACATCGTTATGGGACATCTAACTCTCAGTCTCCAAAGTTTTGCTTTGCAGCTCTCCCAGAGGGAACACACTAATTCCACCTCTTCGTTTCCACTGCCACTGCCCCGATCCCTCAAGCCACCATCATCTCTTGCCAGGTAGCTGCAATAGTCTGTCTCATAACTGGTATCCCTGCCTCCACCTTTGCTCCTTAGAATCCAGTCTCTATACAGCAGCCAAAACAATCTTTGGGAACAAATCAGACTTTATCCTTTCTCTGCTTAAAACCCTGCAATGGCCTCTGTGTTTGGAATAAAATCCTAACTCTTTATTACGACCTACAAAATATTTGTTTTGATCTACAGGTTATTTTTCCCCACCGCCCCCCAAAACGGAGTTTTGCTCTGTTGCCCAGGCTGGAGTGCAGTGGTGCGATCTCGGCTCACTGCAACCTCCCTCTCCCAGGTTCAGGAAACTCTCCTGCCTCAGCCTCCCAAGTAGCTGGGACTACAGGCACACGCCACCACACTCAGCTAATTTTTGTATTTTTAGCAGAGACGGGGTTTCACCATGTTGGTCAGGATGGTCTCAAACTCCTGACCTTGTGATCCACCTGCCTCGGCCTCCCAAAGTGCTGGGATTACAGGCATGAACCACTAAGCCCGCCCTGATCCACAGATTCTTGTATGTAATCTGGCCCCTCTCCACCTTTGCAGCACTTAACACTACCGAAATTACTTTGTCCACTTGTTTGTTTACTCACTTACTATCTGACTTCCCTCCTGTTTAGAATGTCATCTCTAGGGAGGGCAGAAACCGTGTCTGTCTTCACCACTAAAGCCCCAGTACTTAGAATGGTGCCTGGCACACAGTAAATGCTCACTACTGAATGAATGAATCTCCATCCCATAGAGGTGATTTGTATTTACAAGGGAGGACCACGAACTCCACCAGCAAACCGTGAATGACACATTGGCATTTAACAGCCGGCACCTTTATTTATGATCCAAAGACCTACTTTAAATCTGAGGAAGCTGCTGGTATCTCTGGACACTTTAACGGCACAAGAGATCAGTTATCACTTGGGGACACACGCCAGGAACTGGAGCCCAGTAGTTGTAGAAGGGAGCTAAGAGCCACGGCTCCTGAGAACAGAACCTCAAGACAAACCCTGACTTGCCTCCAGGTCCCTTACCCACACAACCTGTGCCTCAATTTACCCAGCAGTTGGCCGGACATGTTTCTCTCAGTTCTGTGAGTGACAGGAGACAAAATAATTCACAGCTGGAGCATACTAAGATCCTCAGATAGGAGGTGCTGCAAGCCACACGTCTCATTATTCATAAAACTCTTGATTTGCTGCCAACACGGCCCCCGCCGCCTTCCCAGGGGCTAACCTGACAACAGGTACTGCTCAGACAAGTTCAGCTCACAAGGCAGAGAGAGGGATGGAGGGCCTAGCAGAGGCTGGGTGTCCAGACCTGAGTGTCTCAGTTACCAGGCTCCAAAAAAAGGAAGGTGGTTGGGGTGGGGTGATGAAAAGGAGGTGAGAGGTGCAGTTTGGGGCTCCAGGTGGTTAATTTTGCAGGTTCGTGCATACACGCCCGCCATCCAAGTGAGACATGTGCCCTCACCAGGTACCTTCCAGGAAGGCTCACCTGGGAGGGGGGGAATCAGGAGACGACAGTTCAATCAAACTACAGAGGGAGGAAGGGCGGCCCAGCGTTTGGTTTGGGGAAATATGGAGAGTGAGAGCCTGGCAGTGGGCGCAGGTGAGGGAAGAGGCAAGGCCCAGAGGTCGGGAGGGCGGACTGGCGATGACAGCCACCCAGACGCGGTGAGGTGAGCAACAGGGTGGGCGGCGCGGACACCTGTGGAGGCAACCCCCGGGCGAAGGTGAGGGAGGCGGGAGGTGGTCTGCGGCGAGAGGCGGCCAGGCCCAGACCAGGACGCCACGCCGCCGGGGCGGGCAGGGGTCCGAACGGGGTCGGGGGCGCTCTCCGCGGCCCCTCCCCGGCAGACAAAGGGCTGGCCGCTCCCCCCAGCCCCGGCGCTGCGCGACGCGGGCCCGGGCGCTGCAGGCGCGGCCCGGCCTTGGCGCTTACCTGGGCCGCCCGACCCGGCCGGGCCGGCGGGGGCAGCGGGTCCGGGGCGCAGCGCGCGGCGGCCTGTTCCGGGGCGTGCTCAGCCCAAGCGGCCGCGGCGGCGGCGTCAGTAGCAGCAGCGGGAGCGGCCGCCTCAGCCTCCGCCTCCCGCTCCGAGAGTCACCGAGGTGGGGAGGGAAGGAGGCGCCAGGCCGCCGAGGGAGGGACCGGCGGAGGGGGCGGCATCTGGCTCCGCGCGGGCTGCTGAAGCGCGGCGGCGGCAACGCCCCGGAGAGAGGCGGGCGCCGGGGGCCGGGCGCCGGGGCGGGGGCTGAGGGTGGGGAGGTGTCCGGGGCCGCGAATTGGTTAACTCAGCCTGCGGGCGGGGGCTGCACGCTATGGGGCGGGGTCTTGCGGCAAACGTGGACGCTCATTGGGCCCTTCTGAAAGAGGGCGTGACCAGCGGCATAGGGGCGGGGCTATGAGGTGGGCGAAAGGCACAGGGCGCGGGTAGTGAGTGGCTGAATCCTCGCTGAGAGCAAAGGGGAGGAGCGGCCCGGGGGTGGGCGGGGAAGGCGGGGTGGGCGGGAGGAGGAGGCGGCAGCCTGGAGGAGGAGCCGGGTAAGGATGAAGCTGGCGCTGCGGTAAAGCCACTCTGCGTGTCCCTATCTGCTGCAGGAGCACAGTGTTCCGGAAAAATAATGCCCTCTCCCACACACCGGTCTGTGTTTAAAAACGGGAGCAACCAGAATGGGCAGAATCCTTGGTGAGGCCAGTTTACCCAGAACCCCGGAAAATTCTGAAATGGACGAGGTTGCACAACATTTAGAGGCGTGGTCTTCCTGCGTCGTTGAGCTGGGGACGTTGCTACCCTCTGAGTTTGGGGCCTAACCTGGGATTAACCGAGCCCAGAGAGCCCAGGAATGGGCCTCCGTAGGTCCATTAAACTCAGAAGGTCGTGTGTACTGGTAGTGAGTGCATTTTTTGGGGGAAGGGTGCCCCTGATTAAAATGTTTCTACAGAAAGTCTGGCGGTATTTGGAGAGAGTACAGGGAGAAGCAGCCCATTTTAGGTAAAATGCAAATTGCTTTTAACATCCGCCTTCCTTTTAGAGGGACCTGTATCTTTAAGTGTGGTCTCATTTTCAGCAGTTTAAATTACCAGTACACAATGTGACACTAACCCCAGTTCAGAAGCCCTCCTACCCCACTCTTTCCACAGCCTTTCTTTTTACACCTTTTCTGTGCCATCCTCTTCCACTTCGCTACATTTCTTCCCCTTCCCTATGCAAAAAGAATACGAAGTCCCTTTTTGTTTGTTTATAATATCCACATTACTCTTTACTCATTTGGGGGTTTTTTTTGTTTGTTTTTGAGACGGAGTCTCGCTCTGTCGCCCAGGCTTGAGTGCAGTGGCGCGATCTCGGCTCACCGCAACCTCCCCCGGGTTCTGGCGATTCTCCTGCCTCAGTCTCCTGAGTAACTGAGAGTACAGGCATGCGCCACCACTCCCGGCTAATTTTTGTTTTTGTTTTTGTTTTTGTTTTTGTTTTGAGGCGGAGTCTCGCTCTGTCGCCCAGGCTGGAGTGCAGTGGCCGGATCTCAGCTCACTGCAAGCTCCGCCTCCCGGGTTTACGCCATTCTCCTGCCTCAGCCTCCGGAGTAGCTGGGACTACAGGCGCCCGCCACCATGCCCGGCTAGTTTTTTGTGTTTTTTTAGTAGAGACGGGGTTTCACCGGGTTAGCCAGGATGGACTCGATCTCCTGACTTCGTAATCCGCCCGTCTCGGCCTCCCAAAGTGCTAGGATTACAGACTCGGCCTCCGGAAGTGCTGGGATTGCAGGCGTGAGCCACCGCGCCCGGCCTGCTCACACTTTTTCATACTTACTAGGTCCCCCGCCGGGCGTGGTGGCGGGCACCTGTAATCCCAGCTACTCAGGAGACTGAAGCAGGAGAATCGCTTGAACCCGGGAGGCGGAGGTTGCGGTGGTCTGAGATTGCGCCATTGCACTCTAGACTGGGTAACAAGAGCAAAACTCTGTCTCCAAAAAAAAAAAAAGGGTCCCCAAGTGGGTTTCTCCTCCAAGGTCCCCACCTTCAGTAACTGGCACCACTCTACCCAGTTGCTTACACCAGACACTTAAAGTGTACCGTTGACACCACTCTTTCCTTTATTCTTAATTTCCAGTCCATGTTGTTTCCAACTCTAAATGATATCCTTAATCTCTCCACCTCCTACCATCTCGACCCCTCTTTCCCAGTTTAACCTGCCACTAGCTGTCACCTTGACTCCCGCAATAACCCTTCAAGCAGTCTCTCCTTTAGGCTCTCCTTACACCCCCATCCACTGCCCACACAGCAACTAGAGGAAACTTCTTAAAATCTGTCAGACCTGCGCTATTCAACGACTTTTCTTCATTTTCACGAGGAAGTTCAAAGTCCTTAGCGTGGCAACAAGGCCTTGCAGGATCTGGCTACAGCCTGTTCTTGAACCACTTTTGCCAACTGGGCTCTAGCCGCACATGGGCCTTCTCCCTGTTCCTTGATCACAGGGAGCTCTTCTGTGCTTCAGGTCTCCTGATTGTGCTGTTGCCTTGGCCTCGATGGCTCTTTTCCAATTTCTCCCCCACTTCACCTGCCTGAATATTTGGTCTTCTTCCGGGAGACCTCTTAACCTATGCTAGCTTAGCTAACCTATGCTTAAATTTTAGTCCCACAGCATGGCTATAAACTCCAGGAGGGCAAGGGCCATGCCACCAAGAACAATACCTGTATCCAGAAATATTACTGCAGGAACAAAATGAATGTGTAAATACTGCATCCAGTACTTTCCCTTCCATCAGCCAGCCACTCCTACTCCCCTACACTCCCCAGAGCTATCAGTCTTCCTTACTCTTCTCTCACTGCATTTATGGTTCGATATTTTCTCCTTTCAGCTCTGGAGAGGGCCTCCATGTGGTCCCAGAACATATATGAGTTATCTTTTTTTTCTTTTTTTGAGATGGGGTCTCCCTCTGTTGCCCAGGATGGAGCGCAGTGGTGCAATCTTGGCTCACTGCAACTTCCACCCCCTGGATTCAAGTGATTCTCCTGCCTCATCCTCCTGAGTAGCTGGGATTACAGGCACCTGCCACCATGCCCAGCTAATTTTTTTGTATTTTTAGTAGAGACGGGGTTTCACCATGTTGGCCAGGCTGGTCTTGAACTCCTGACCTCAAGCGATCTGTCGGCCTCAGCCTCCCAAAGTGCTGGGACTACAGCTGTGAGCCAGCATGCCGGCCTATTAAGTATCTTTAAATAGTTGCTTTCTGGAGCAAAAAAGAAAAAACGCTATTTTTTTTCTCTTTTTTCTTTTTTTTTTTTCAGATGGAGTCTCGTCGCCCAGGCTGGAGTGCAGTGATGTGATCTTGGCTCACTGCAGCCTCTGTGTTGGCTCACAACCCTCTTGTGTTCAAGCGATTCTCCTGCCTTAGCCTTCCTAGTAGCTGGGATTACAGGCGTGCGCCCCCATGCCCAGCTAATTTTTGTATTTTTAGTAGAGACAGGGTTTCACCATGTTGGCCAGGCTGGTGTCAGACTCCTGACCTCAAGTGATCCACCCGGCCTCAGCCTCCCAAAGTGCTGGGATTACAGGCATGAGTCACCGTGCCCAGTCAAAAAACTGTTTTCTACAGCAAAGGATAACTATAAGAGTAAAATTTTCAGGCGAAGTATGAAATAACAGTGCAACCATAGCAGGCTGCAGGGAAGGATAACTATTTTTTATTTATTTAGAGATGGGATCTCCTTCTGTTACCCAGACTGGAGCACAGTGGCGTGGTCCTAGCTCACTATACCCTAAACTTGTGGATTCAAGCAATTCTCCTGCCTCAGTCTCCGGAGCAGCTAGGGCTACAGGCATGTGCCACCATCCCCAGCTAATTTTTTTTTCTTTTTTTAAGACAGAGTTTTGCTCTGTCACCCAGGCTAGAGTGCAGTGGCACGATCTCGGCTCACTGCAACCTCTGCATCCTAGGTTCAAGCGATTCTCCTGTCTCAGCCTCCTGAGTAGCTGGGATTACAGGCACCCACCACCATGCCCAGCTAATTTTTGTATTTTAGTAGAGACAGGGTTTCACTGTGTTCGCCAGGCTGGTCTCAAACTTTTGACCTCAGGTGATCCACCCGCCTCGGCCTCCCAAAGTGCTGGGAATACAGGCGTGAGCCACCGGACCCGACTTTTTTTTTTTTTTTTTTAAGAGATGGGGTTCGCCATGTTGCTCAGGCAGTCCTCTTAACTCCTGGTCTCAATCAATCCTCCCACCTCGGCACTAGCTATAGGCAGAAGAGCTATTTTAAAGCAGTTAGGGGTTTATGGCAACGACTTAAATTTTACTGTATAAGAAAGTCTTCTGCTTATAAGTTGAGCAAATACAAGGTCAGAATGGGTAAATTAATAACTTCCAGGCCGGGCGCGGTGGCTCAAGCCTGTAATCCCAGCACTTTGGGAGGCCGAGACGGGCGGATCACGAGGTCAGGAGATCGAGACCATCCTGGCTAACACGGTGAAATCCCGTCTCTACTTAAAAATACAAAAAAAACTAGCCAGGTGAGGTGGCGGGCGCCTGTAGGTAGTCCCAGCTACTCGGGAGGCTGAGGCAGGAGAATGGCGTAAACCCGGGAGGCGGAGCTTGCAGTGAGCTGAGATCCGGCCACTGCACTCCAGCCTGGGCGACAGAGCAAGACTCGTCTCAAAAAAAAAAAAAAAAACTTCCAGTATTTAGAAAGTGAAAAAATGATCTTTTGCTCTGGTCTCTCTGTTTGCCATCCTGTTTGCATTTGGTATAGCTCTAACTTCTCTGAAGACAGACAATTAAAAGGAGACTAAGTGCACAGCAGACAAAGAGTGTCAGAGTCATGTGTCACCCTCTTGTGTTGTGCGTTGGCAAACACTTGTCATCTAATTTTACTTTGGAGATGATAAGGAATTATTAAACACAATGATGAAAGCATTTTGTAGATCGGTGAATATACAGATTTTGTGTCATGAGTGGGGTATGTGCAGCTATGAACATCTGGCTCTCTGCCAGCGTGCCCCCCGAGTGTTAGTCTCTGTAGCATCTGGTGAGTAGATCCTCCCCACATCACAGAACCCAGCTTTTATGTGTTTGGGAACAGTATAAAGAAATAATTATTCATTTCTTTGGCTGAGTGTTTTGATCAACCAACATGTCTTCTAAGTGTATTTTGTCTGTGAAGCCTGAAACATTCTAATCACCTAGTAAAGACAAAGCAACATAAGACCTTAATTTGGATCCATATACTCAGCTGATTAGCCTTTAAGCATAGCAGTCTGTTTATCACCATTTTTTCCTGCTGGTTATTGTCTAATTAAGGACCCAAAAAAATGACCATCCCTAAAAGCAAATAGCCTGTACCCTCTGGGAATAATTAAATAGCTGCCTTCCCCCTCTCTCCCCGGCATATAAATGGCATTTCATAGCTGTAGATGTTGTAATGTTATCAGTGTATTCAGGTGAGACTGAAAAGACCACTCCTGACAAGCAATTCTTTCCTCACCTTATTGAATATAGATTGCCTAGTAGTTTGTTGTTGTAAACAAGCAGTACAGTCTGTTACAATTAAACATATATAACTTTGCTCCTGACTTTCACCATTGTAAGACAGTAGCAATTTTTTTTTTTTTGAGGAGTCTCGCTCTGTCGCTCTGTCGACCAGGCTGGAGTGCAGAGGCACTATCTTGCCTCACTGTAACCTCAGCCTTCTGGGTTCAAGCAATTCTCCTGCTTCAGCCTTTTCAGTAGGTGAGACTACAGGCGTGTGTCACCACACCGGGCTAATTTTTTGTATTTTAGTAGAGATGGGGTTTCGCCATGTTGCCCAGGCTGGTCTCGAACTCCTGAGCTCAGGCAATCCACCCGCGTCAGCCTCCCAAAGTGCTGGGATTGCAGGCGTGAGTCACAGTGCCTGGCCAACAGTAGCAATTTTTAAACTTACCCCAGTTTGAGACCAGCCTGGCCAACATGGCAAAACCCTGTCTCTACTAAAAATACAGAAATTAGCCAGGTGTGGTGGTGCATGCCTATAATCCCAGTTAATTGGGAGGCTGAGGCAGGAGAATCGCTTGAACCTGGGAGGCAGTGGTTGCATGAGCCAAGATCACGCCACTGCACTCCAGCCTGGGCAACAGACTGAGACTCCATCTCAAAAAAATAAAATAAAAATAATAAAATAATAAACACACCGGCCGGGCACCGTGGCTCATGCCTGTAATCCTAGCACTTTGGGAGGCCAAGGCAGGTAGATCACAAGATTGGGAGTTTGAGACCAGCCTGACCAACATGGTGAAACCCCGTCTCTACTAAAAATACAAAAATTAGCCAGGCATGGTGGCATGCATCTGTAGTCCTAGCTACTCGGGAGGCTGAGGCAGGAGAATCGCTTGAACCTGGGAGGCAGAGGTTGCGGTGAGTCGAGATTGCACCATTGTACTCCAGCCTGGGCAACAAGAGCAAGACCCCCCCTCTCTAAATAAATAAATAAATAAATAAATAAATAAATAAACTGACCCTAGACTATAAACTGTCCTGTTTATACATCTCTTTCATATGTTCATCTAGGTTTTTTTTTTTTTTTTTTTTTTCTGAAATCCTTTGCTATTTGTAACACTGAGGTCTAGCTTGCTGCAGTGTGACAGCCACTTAGATTTTGCATCCGGTCCAGCAGAGACTGCTCTATCTAAATGAACTTTGTGGCTCACTTCCACCTCACTTTCTTCGTTACTGTTCTTTTGGGAAATTACTTCCTGTCCGTCAGCAGTATCTGCCCCAGCTGGTGAATCAGAGGGGGCTCTTTTTTATTGATAATAAACACTAAAGATTGAGGGCAGCAGATCCATCCCCTGGTGTCAGCTAATGAAGAGCCTCACATGAAAGCTTATGCAGAGGGGACAGGCATAGCGTTAATATCCTGGGCTCCAAGATGACACACTCTTCCCTCACATGCTGCCTAACAGATAGTAATGATTATTAATTATTTAAGCAAAGAACATGAGAGCCAACACAGATGGCAAAAAGAAAGAAAGAAAGAGAGAGAGAGAGAGAGGGAGGGAGGGAGGGAGGGAGGGAAGAAAATAAAGCTGCACCCTAGGATCTTCTGTTGAAATCATTTTAATTAGTACAAGCTATGGAGCCAAGGGAAATAGACCAAGATACTTAATAGCAAAAGAATGTTTTTTTTTTTTTTTTTTTTTTTTGAGACGGAGTCTCACTCTGTTGCCCAGGCTGGAGTGCAGTGGCGTGATCTCAACTCACTGCAAGCTCGGCCTCCCGGGTTCACTCCATTCTCCTGCCTCAGCCTTTTGTACTTTTTGGTAGAGACAGGGTTTCACCATATTGGCCAGGCTGGTCTTGAACTCCTAACCTCAAATCATCTGCCCGCCTCAGCCTCCCAAAGTGCTGGGATTTACAGGTGTGAGCCACTATGCCTAGCCAACACACTATTTTAAAAGTTACAACCCCAGGCCGGGCGCGGTGGCTCACGCCTGTAATCCCAGCACTTTGGGAGGCCGAGGCGGGCGGATCACAAGGTCAGGAGATCGAGACCACAGTGAAACCCCGTCTCTACTAAAAATACAAAAAATTAGCCGGGCGCGGTTGTGGGCGCCTGTAGTCCCAGCTACTCGGGAGGCTGAGGCAGGAGAATGGTGTGAACCCGGGAGGCGGAGCTTGCAGTGAGCCGAGATCGCGCCACTGCACTCCAGCCTGGGCGACAGAGCCAGACTCCGTCTCAAAAAAAAAAAAAAAAAAAAGTTACAACCCCAAAAAGGCATAGGTTTTGTTTTGTTTTTTGAGACAGGGTCTCACTCTGTAACCCAAGCTGGAGTGCAGTGGCATGATCAGAGCTCACTGCAGCCTCCACCTCCCGGCCTCAAGTGATCCTCCCACCTCAGCCTCCCAAAGTGCTGGGATTACAGGTATGAACAACCACACCCAGCCAAAAGGCATAGTTTTGATCTAACTTTCAAATTCTAGCACTATGGTCCATTGGTCATTCTATCACAGTCCAACTTTTCCACGTTGTCAACCTCCCTGCAGCTAATGACAGTTCCTTTTATTACCATAGTTTTAATTTTGAATTCAGTAACATTTGGACATCTGACTCTCATTATTACTATAACTCACCTGGCTCTGTGACTAACAAAAGACTGTGTTTCGTTTGTGAGTATCTTTCTGACCTTGTTCCAATATTCATACTACCTTACACTAAGCTCTTAATATTCTTTTCAATTGCACTGATTCATACCTTCTCCTGACCTTTTTTTTTTTTTTTTTTTTTTTTTTTGAGACGGAGTCTCGCTCTGTCGCCTAGGCTGGAGTGCAGTGGCCGGATCTCAGCTCACTGCAAGCTCCGCCTCCTGGGTTCACGCCATTCTCCTGCCTCAGCCTCCCGAGTAGCTGGGACTACAGGCGCCCGCCACCTCGCCCGGCTAGTTTTTTGTATTTTTTTTTAGTAGAGACGGGGTTTCACTGGGTTAGCCAGGATGGTCTCGATCTCCTGACCTCGTGATCCGCCCATCTCGGCCTCCCAAAGTGCTGGGATTACAGGCTTGAGCCACTGTGCCCGGCCCTTCTCCTGACTTTTGATCAAACATAGCCAGTCTCTTCAGTCAATCACTCATTCAAGGAATATTTATTGAGTTCTTTCCAGGTGCATGGCAGTGTACTAGGCAGGGGATAAAGCAGCAAAGCAGACATACATTGTCCTTGACCTCATAGTGAGTAAGAGACATCAATGAATTACATGATTGAATAATTCATTGCAACTGTAATTAAATGCTAAAAGCTGACATACAAGGGGCTGTGGGACCATACAACTGAGAATCTAACCTTGTAGTAACAGTCAAGGAGAGCTTCCTTGGGAAAGTAATATTTAAGCTTACACTCCAGGTATAAGTTGGAGTTAACTAATCAAAGAGTGGGGAGAAGAGCAAAGCCAACAGTGGGATCAGCCCATACAAAAAAGGTCGTGAGGAGGCAAGAGAACATGATGAGATCAAATGACTGAGAGAACGCTGGGGGCTGGAGTGCAGTGATGGAGAGAGAGGCCAGACCCAAATCATACAGGCCTTTATAGGTCATGCTAAGCATTTGGTTTTTATTCCAAGAGTAATGAGAATGATTGCAGGGTTTAAATAAGAATATGACGTCATCAGAATTGTATTTAAATAGCTGACTATGGCTATAGCATGGAAGATGGGCTAAAATTGAACAAGAGGAGTATATTAGCCAGCTATTGCTGCAATAATGCTGTATAACAAACCACCTCAAAATATAGTGGTTTTTTTTTTTGCTCAGGGGTCTACAAATTGCCTGGCTTCAGGCTGTGAGTTGCCTATGACTCTGCTGAGTCAGGACGGGATCAGCAAGGTTTAGCCACAGACTGGGATTAAATCTGCCTCAAGTTTCCTCCTCCTTGGATTAGACGCTAGCCAGGGCATATTCCTCTTATGATGAATGGTAGAAGAACAAGAGCAGCAAGCCCAATTGTGGAAGCACTTTGGAAAGTCATTGGCCATCTCATCTTACGGCCTAGCCCCAAACAGTAGAGCAAGGAAGTATGTTTTACTCCAGCAGAGAGAGGTATGACTAAAAGTTTTCTGATTCATACTCCAATGTATCAAAGCAGCTATGAGTGAGGCATTTTCCTTTTTTTTTTTTTGAGACAGAGTTCCTCTGTTGCCCAGGCTAGAGTGCAGTGGCACAATCTTGACTCACTGCAACCTCCGCCTCTCAGGTTTAAGTGATTCTCCTGCCTCAGCCTCCTAAGTAGCTGGGATTATAGGCACCTACTACCATGTCCGGCTAATTTTTTTTTTTTTTTTTTTTTTTTTGAGATGGAGCCTTGCTCTGTCACCCAGACTGGAGTGCAGTGGCGCGATCTCAGCTAACTGCAACCTCCGTCCCTCCAGGTTTAAGCAATTCTCTGCCTCAGCCTTCAAAGTAGCTGGGATTACAGGCACGTGCCACCAAACCTGGCTAATTTTTTTATATTTTTAGTAGAGACGGGGTTTCACCATCTTGGCCAGGCTGGTCTTGAACTCCTGACCTCGTGTTCTACCCGCCTCAGCCTCCCAAAGTGCTGGGAATACAGGCATGAGCCACCATGCCCAGCCTTTTTTTGTTTTGTGTTTTTTGAGACAAGGCCTTGCTATGTTGCCCAGGCTGGTCTAGAACTCCTGGACTCAAGCAATCCTTCTGCCTCAGCCTCTCAAGTAGCTGGGATTACAGGGCCAAACCACTGTGTTGGGTGTGGCATTTTCCATTCTAATAGAAACCAAGTAAATGGTAGAGTCTACTGCTTTATTCAACCTAAGCCACTTTGCTTTAGCCCCTAAAAAACCTGCTTTAATTTACTCAAGGCCTTTAACATATGTGGTATAAAATTGGTATATTAGGCCGGGCGCGGTGGCTCAAGCCTGTAATCCCAGCACTTTGGGAGGCCGAGGCGGGTGGATCACGAGGTCAGGAGATCGAGACCATCCTGGCTAACATGGTGAAACCCCGTCTCTACTAAAAATACAAAAAACTAGCCGGGCGTGGTGTCGGACGCCTGTAGTCCCAGCTACTCGGAGGCTGAGGCAGGAGAATGGCGTGAACCTGGGAGGCGGAGCTTGCAGTGAGCCGAGATCGCGCCACTGCACTCCAGCCTGGGTGACACAGTGCGAGACTCCGTCTCAAAAAAAAAAAAAAAAAAAAAAAAAAAAAAAAAAATTGGTATATTATCAGCTTTGAGCATTTAAGGAACAGTTTAGTATCCAGAGCCCAATTTTCTCATTGAGTCTCCGGAGGCAGTATGCATATGATTTCTCGGTGACCAGAAGCACTTGCTGTAATAATAAATGTCACAAGGAGTTTCAGAAACAAATTGTTCCCTTTCTTGCAGTCTCACTTCTGTGTAAACACAAGATAAGGTTATTTCTGTCAGGGTTGGCTCTACCTACCCCAAAATACTCATTCTTCTCTCTTTTTTTTGAAACCAGGTCTCACTCTGTCACCCAGGCTGGAGCACTGTGGCGTGATCTCAGCGGTCTGCAACCTCCGCCTCCATGATCAAGTGATCCTCCCACCTCAGCTTTGTGAGTAGCTGAGACTATAGGCGTGTGTCACCACACCCAGCTAATTTCTGTATTTTTTTTGTAGAGATGGGGACTTGCCGTGTTGCCCAGGCTGGTCTCAAACTTCCGAGCTCAAGCGATCCAGCCCCCTAGGCTTCCCAAAGTGTTAGGATTACAGGCATGAGCCACTGTGCCCGGCCGAGAATGCTCTCTCTTCAGCCAATTACTCTGAGGCTACTGATTGTACAGTGGGTTCCAAATGAAAGAAGAGAAAGTCATAGCAGGTCTCAAGTTTATGATGGATGGGTCTGGCATAGTGCTTTGTACTCTCATTAATTATGGGTTTTTGTTTGTTTTTTAGACAGAGTCTTGCTCTGTTGCCCAGGCTGGAGTGCAATGGCGTGATCTTGGCTCACTGCAACCTCCGCCTCCCTGGTTCAACCAATTCTCCTGCCTCAGCCTCCTGAGTAGCTAGGACTATAGGCGTGCATAACCGTGCCCAGCTAATTTTTGTATTTTTAGTAGAGATGGGGGTTTCACCATGTTGGCCAGGATGGTCTTGATCTCCTGACCTCATGATCCACCCGCCTCGGCCTCTCAAAGTGCTGGGATTTTTTTTTTTTTTTTTTTTTTTGAGACGGAATCTTGCTCTGTCGCCCAGGCTGGAGTGCAGTGGCCGGATCTCAGCTCACTGTAAGCTCCGCCTCCCGGGTTCACGCCATTCTCCTGCCTCAGCCTCCCAAGTAGCTGGGATTACAGGTGTGTGCCACCATGCCCAGCTAATGTTTGTATTTTTAGTTGAGACGGGGCCAGGCTGGTCTCAAACTCCTGACCTCAGGTGATCCACCCGCCCCAGCCTCCCAAAGTGCTGGGATTACAGGCATGAGCCACCACACCTGGCCTATACTCTCATTAATTTTTAAATGTAATTTATTATTTGAAGAGAAAAGAAAATCTCTGCCTTTTCCAAAAGTCCTGATTTCTTACATAATGTTCTTGTGCTTGGCTTTAACTTGGGTTCATCCTTTGCTTCCATTTTTGCAGTTACGCATGTATTCACAGCAGGCCCTGGATCTTTAACAGGAAGCTAGTCTTGCTGGGGACATCAGTATTTTTGCTGGGGTGTGAGTCTAGGGGGGAGTTCATGTAACTTGGGGGCAGTCCTGGGGAGCGAAAGTGAACTATTTTTAGCTGACTTCAAGTGGAGGCAATTCACTTAAAGAATTCAAAGGCTTTAGCAATATCTTACATTGACTTTAATGAGTAGCCCGAAATAGCTACAGGCTCCAGGGGGTAGACCGAACCTATTGAGGGCCTCTCCTAGGAGATAAAAAGGCGCTTACATAGCTTGCCTCATGAAGTAGTGTCAGCTTCTTCCCTGCCCCTAGCACAGTGCTCAGCATGGGAGCATTTCTGCTCATCTTATTAATTGGTGGCTAACTATAGACAGAACAGAAAGAGGCACTTATTTCACTAATATGCAGAGCGTTCTTAGGAAAGAGAGGAAGGCAGGCTCACAGAGGAGGATGTAGGCAGTCCTCAAAGAAGCATCCAGGTGACACTTAGGACTTTTTAAAACGGCTTTGAGTAGGCAATTTCCATTTAATTTCTTTTCAGAGTAGGAAATATATAGAAGCAGCATGCTAAAGGGGCTGCAGGGTCTGAAAAGGATAAAGGACCTAGTTTTAATTTGCCTTCCATTTCTGCTGCTAATGACACCCTACTGAGACAGACTATACTGTTGACACATACATTCCCACCATCTCAATCACATTCTTTCATTAGGATGTCTTGGGCTATTATAAGATCTTTTTAGCACAACTTTTATGAGTAGAAGGAAATATAACAGAAAAAGTAATTTACCTCACCTCCAGGAAAGGAAAAGACAGGAGTAACAGATTTGCAGGCTTTTTCCCACAGTAGGGACTCCCAGTTAATTTTATGATATTCATTTCCCATTATTTCAAATAGCAAGACTATGAATACACAGGCTTGCCTTGGTCAACCAAAATACAATGTCTCCATTTTAATTATTTTGTTGTTTTTGAGATGGAGTCTTGCCCTGTCGCTGAGGCGTGATGCTGGCTCACTGCAACCTCCATCTCGTGGGATCAAGTGATTCTCCCTGCCTCAGCTTCCTGAGTAGCTGGGATTACAGGCACCTGCCACCACGCCCAGCTAATTTTTGTATTTTTAGTAGAGACAGGGTTTTGCCATGTTGGCCAGGCTGATCTCGAACTCCTGACCTCAGGTGATCAGCCTACATCAGCCTTCCAAAGTCCTGGGATTACAGGAGTGAGCCACTGTACCTGGCCCAATGCTTCCATTTTATTTAGTATTCGTTGTTTTTTGTTTGTTTGTTTGTTTTCAGAGATGGGGTCTCACTATGATGCCCAGGCTGGACTAGAACTCCAGGGCTCAAGCAGTCCTTCTACCTCAGCCTCCCTAGTATAGTATAGTATTTTTAAAATGCATTGCTTTTTTTTTGGGGGGGACAGAGTCTTGCTCTGTTGCCCAGGCTGGAGTGCAATGGGGAGATCCCAGCTCACTGCAAGCTCCGCCTCCCGGGTTCATGCCATTCTCCTGCCTCAGCCTCCTGAGTAGCTGGGACTACAGACGCCCACCACAACGCCTGGCTAATTTTTTTGTATCTTTAGTAGAGATGGGGTTTCACCGTATTAGCACGAATGGTCTCGATCTCCTGACCTCGTGATCCGTCCGCCTCGGCCTCCCAAAGTACTGGGATTACAGGCATGAGCCACTGCGCCCGGCCTTAAAAATGCATATTTTGGGAGGCTGAGACGGGAGGATCACGAGGTCAGGAGATCGAGACCATTCGTGCTAATACGGTGAAACCCCATCTCTACTAAAGATACAAAAAAATTAGCAGGGCGAGGTGGCGGGCGCCTGTAGTCCCAGCTACTCGGGAGGCTGAGGCAAGAGAATGGCATAAACCCGGAAGGCGGAGCTTGCAGTGAGCTGAGATCCGGCTACTGCACTCCAGCCTGGGCGACAGAGTGAGATTCCGTCTCAAAAAAAAAAAAAAAAAAAAAAAAAATGCATATTTTAAGATGTTACGCTGGCCAGGCTGGAGGAAGTCGTGCGATCTTGGCTCACTGCAACCTCCCCTTCCTGGGTTCAAGCAATTCTCCTGCCTCAGACTCCCGAGTGGCTGGGATTACAGGCGCATGCCACCATGCACGGCTAATTTTGTTTTTGTTTTTCTTTTTTTTGATATGGAGTCTCACTCAGTCACCGAGGCTGGGGTGCAATGGCGCGATCTTGGCTCATTGCAACCTCTGCCTCCCGGGTTCAAGCGATTCTCCCGCCTCAGCCTTCCGAATAGCCAGGATTACAGGCATGAGCCACCACGCCCGGCTTTTATTTATTTATTTATTTATTTATTTATTTATTTATTTATTTGAGATGGAGTCGCGCTCTGTCGCCCAGGCTGGAGTGCAGTAGCGTGATCTCGGCTCGCTACAAGCTCCGCCTCCCGGGTTCACGCCTTTCTCCATTCTCCTGCCTCAGCCTCCCAAGTAGCTGGAACTACAGGCACCCGCCACCTGCTCGGCTAATGTTTTTGTACTTTTAGTAGAGAAGTGGTTTCACCGTGTTAGCTAGGATGGTCTTGATCTCCTAACCTCATGATCCGCCTGCCTTGGCCTCCCAAAGTGCTGGGATTACAGGCATGAGCCACCACGCCCGGCCTAATTTTTGTATTTTCGTAGAGATGGGGTGTCACCATGTTGGCCAGGCTGGTCTCGAACTCGTGACCTCAGGTGATCCACCCGCCTCAGCCTCCCAAAGTGCTGGGATTACAGGCACCTGCCACCATGCCCAGCTAATTTTTGGTATTTTTAGTAGACACAGGGTTTCCCCATCTTGGCCAGACTGGTCTTGAACTCCTGACCTCGTGATCCACCCACCTCGGCCTCCCCAAGCGCTGGGATTACAGGTGTGAGCCACCGTGCCCGGCAGATAGTTGTTTTTCATTGTTAGGTCAATTTAGAACACAACTTTCTCACTGTAAAACCTCAACAGTGATGCCGCTATATATCTAAACCTGTATTAATGATAATTGTCTTATTTGGGGGGAAAAGAAAGCTCTATCCAATATCCATTTTAGAAAATTTAACAAAAAAGAAACAATATGTCTGGCACATATCAGCACTTAGTAAATTTCTGATGAAAAATTAACCTCACAATAAGAGCAGGTAGCAGATAGAAACCTCCCCTACTCCTTCAAGGTAATTACTATAAAATTTTTCAGAAATGTATTTTCTTCTCTTCAATTTCAATACCTAATACCCACCAGGGAGATGCCTATTTTGAGTTTTTCAAATCTAAATGGCCTTAGTGTACACGATTTGTCCAGCACTTTAACAAATTAACCTGGCACAATTTATCTCCCACTCTGGCACAAGTAGTGCCATGGGAGGTCAGATGTGCCTGGCTGGGTTAGAGGTGCCCCGGTGCAGTCAGACTCCCTGAAGAGAGGCCTGTAGGGGGCAGGCACACACTTGCCAAGGATGGTCACGTTGTCTTTCTGAGAATGAAAAGTGGATTTAGGTATGTCCATGCGTACTCTTTTTTTTTTTTTTTGAGTCTCACTCTGTCGCCCAGGCTGGAGTGCAATGGTGCGATCTCGGCTCACTGCAAGCTCCGCCTCCCCGGTTCACGCCATTCTCCTGCCTCAGCCTCCCGAGCAGCTGGGACTACAGGCACCCGCCACCTCGCCCGGCTAGTTTTTTTTGTATTTTTTAGTAGAGACGCGGGTTCACCGGGTTAGCCAGGATGGTCTCGATCTCCTGACCTCGTGATCCGCCCGTCTCGGCCTCCCAAAGTGCTGGGATTACAGGCTTGAGCCACCGCGCCCGGCCTTTTTTTTTTTTTTTTTTAACGTAGAAACGGGTTTTCACTCCGTTACCGTTAGCCAGGATGGTCTCCATCTCCTGACCTGGTGATCTGTCTGCCTTGGCCTCCTAAAGTGCTGGGATTACAGGCATGAGCCACCGCACCTGGCCTCTTTTTTTTTTTTTTTGAGATGGAGTCTCGTTCTGTTGCCCAGGTTGGAGTGCAGTGGCACGATCTCGGCTCGCTGCAACCTCCACCTCCCAGGTTCAAGTGATTCTCCTGCCTCAGTCTCCTGAGTAGCTGGGACTACAGGCGCATGCCACCACACATGGCTAAGTTTTGTATTTTTAGTAGAGATGGGGTTTCACTATGTTGGCCAGGCTAGTCTCGACCTCAAGTGATCCACCTGCCTCAGCCTCCCAAAGTGCTGCGATTACAGGCGTGAGCCACCGCGCCCAGCCCATGTGTACAGTCCTTTATATGAAGTCCTGTTCATGGTATTTTACAGCAGAGGAACAAACCACTCAAAATTCTGGGAGATGGTGCATCTCCCAGAAAAGAAAGGCTGCAAGGCTGAGGCTAAGGGACTGAGTTTGCCCTGTTTGCTCCAAAAGTAGAGAAATGCTCTTTTTCTGAGTTAATATGAAACAGAATATTTAAATAAATGACTATAAACTCTGAGCACTATAAAACAAATCTAAGGTATAATTTGCCAAGACCTAGAATAAACTCGATGTAAAATTTGAGATGCTAACAGAATTACCCCTCACCTTTTTTCTTTTTTTTTCCTGAGATAGTGTCTCGCTCTGTTGCCAAGGCTGGAGTGCAGTGGCACATTCAAGGCTTGCTGAAGCTTCAACCTCCTGGGTTCAGGCAATCCTCCCACCTCAGCCTCCCAAATAGCTGGGACCACAAACACACACCACCATGCCCAGCTAATTTTTACATTTTTTTGTAGAGATGAGGTCTAGCTATTAATGTGTCATGCAGGCTGGTCTCAAACTCCTGGGGTCAAGCAATACTTACATCTCAGCCTCCCTAAGTGTTGAGATTATAGGTGTAAGCCACCGTGCCCAGCCTAAAATTACCTTCTTTTAAAACAAGATAAAATGGTAAATTACATTTTCTAAGATCATGGCCAAACCATAGTTATTATGATTAGTTAGTCTAATCCAGGCCAAATATTTGGTTTTACCTAAATTATCTGTCTCTCTGATGATCAATGAGGGTAACTACCTCAGTTTTTGCTTTTTGTTTTTCTTTGAGACAGAGTCTTATTCTGTTGCCTAAGCTGGAGTGCAGTGGAGAGATCACAGCTCACTGCTGCCTCAATCTCCTGGGCTCAATTGATCCTTCTGCCTCAGCCTCCTGAGTCACTGGGACTACAGGCATGCACTAGCACGCCCAGCTGATTTTTGTGTTTTTTTGAGACGGAGTCTCGCTCTGTCGCCTAGGCTAGAGTGCAATGGCATGATCTCGGCTCATTGCAACCTCCACCTCCTGGGTTCAAGCTATTCTCCTGCCTCAGCCTCCCGAGTAGCTGGGACTATAGGCGCGTGCCACCACGCCCGGCTAATTTTTTGTATTTTTACTAGAGATGGGCTTTCATCGTGTTAGCCAGAATGGTCTCCATCTCCTGACCTCGTGATCCACCCGCCTCAGCCTCCCCAAGTGCTGGGATTACAGGCGTGAGCCACCATGCCCGGCCTAATTTTTGTATTATTTTGTAGAGATGGCGTTCTGCCACATTGCCCAGGCTGGCTCAGTTTTCAATTTGGCCTGGTTAATGAGTACTGAAGGAATAATGTTGGGGAAAAAACAACAACAACAAAAAAACAAAATTAAGCTCCTTTAGTAGTAAAGAATAGCCTCATGTAATATGACAATTTAGTGGTGACAGGTACCTGACCTGCTAAGATGTTTTACAGCAAATAGACAAGGTAGCAGAAACTGTCAAACCTATTTAAGTCATAACTGTAACAGCTCAGCAGAGGGTTTTGCAGGGGGCTTCAAAAGTTCAGTTACAGTCGCCAGAGACTGAGGCAGAGGATCCCTCGCTGATGTATAATCTCAGAAATAACCCTTACCACCGGGCGCAGTGGCTCACGCCTGTAATCCCAGCACTTTGGGAGGCCGAGGTGGGCAGATCATCTGAGGTCGGGAGTCTGAGACCAGCCTGGCCAACGTGGAGAAACCCCATCTCTACTAAAAATACAAAAAAAAAATTAGCTGGACGTGGTGGCGCATGCCTGTAATCTCAGCTACTCGGGAGACTGAGGCAGGAGAATCGCTTGAACCCGGGAGGTGGAGGTTGTGGTGAGCCGAGATTGTGCCATTGCACTCCAGCCTGGGCAACAAGTATGAAACTCCGTCTCAAAAAAAACCAAAAAAACAAAACAAAACAAAAACAAACAAAAACCCTTACCAGCATTATCTTCATTCTAAAAAACAGACAGAAAAACTTGATGGCTCTCCTTGACTTCTTTTATAATAAATGATATTTTTGCTGATTTATTTTTAATTGTATTCAACTGCCTGAGGCTGTAAGCAGTAAGCAGTGTGATCTCCTGGTAGAAAAATAACCAAGGCCGGGCGTGGTGGCTCAAGCCTGTAATCCCAGCACTTTGGGAGGCCGAGACGGGCGGATCACGAGGTCAGGGGATCGAGACCATCCTGGCTAACACGGTGAAACCCCGTCTCTACTAAAAAATACAAAAAACTAGCCGGGCAAGGTGGCGGGCGCCTGTAGTCCCAGCTACTCGGGAGGCTGAGAAAGGAGAATGGCGTAAACCCGGGAGGCGGAGCTTGCAGTGAGCTGAGATCCGGCCACTGCACTCCAGCCTGGGCGACAGAGCGAGACTCCGTCTCAAAAAAAAAAAATAAAGAAAGAAAGAAAAATAACCAAGCATTTAGGAAGCTTCCAGTTGACAGCCTCAGACCTCTCCACTTTGCTGAAGCTCTGCAACAGTATCGACTTTCCATTGTGAACTCTTTTTTTTTTTTTTGAGACAGAGTCTCCTCTGTTGCCCAGGCTGGAGTGCAGTGGTAAGATCTCGGCTCATTACAACTTCTGCCTCCCAGGTTCAAGTGATTCTCCTGCCTCAGCCTCCTGAGTAGCTGAGATTACAGGCACATGCCACCACACCTGGATAACTTTTGTATTTTTAGTAGAGATGGGGTTTCACCATATTGGCCAGGCTGGTCTTGAACTCCTGACCTTGTGATCTGTCCGCCTTGGCCTACCAAAGTGCTGGGATTAGAGGCGTGAGCCACGGCGCTCAGCCGACAGTTTTAATATACATACTAATGCTGGAAAACATTTTGGGAGGCAAAGAAGAATATTCACTGGTTCACTGGTCTTAGCAATAAATATAATAAAAAAGAAAAACATGGACAGGAAGGTGGTTGAAAGGCTCTAGGCAAAATGGTCTGGGTTTATTTTTTTCTGTGATAATTTCAAATTATCCATCATTCACTGTAATAAGATACCATTTCAGTGGTGGAGTTGCATAGTCTTTTATTTTTCTAAAGATGACGATTCCATGTTTAATGTCTTTAGAGAAGATCTAAAAATCAAAGTTAACAACCCATTTGTCCCAACTCCAACTCTTCCTGGGAACAATTCCTCATTCTGTTACTCGATTTCTTCCTTTACCACCCACATAAAATATGTCTTACTGCTCACAGGATCAAAAGAAAACAAAACAAAACATTGAAACATCAGAGTTGTTTAAAACACTAGATTTCATTCAATGGTCCAATTGGACACTTGCACATCAGAACTTATTTCTGCTTCAGCTCTAGTTCTTTGAGAAATACAATAATTATTTTTAAAATATTAGCCTGACACAAGAATGTTGAAAAGTTAGCTGCCTTAGCATTATTGCTGCCTATAATCTCCAAAGATCTGAACACCTAGAAGGTTAAATGTAGCAAGAAGTAGAAGAGAAACACAGTTTGTTAAGTCATTTAATAACTATAATTGCATAGAATTTACTCACTTTTCAAATACTTATTCTGAATGAATACCAAATTTGTGAAACAAAATATATCCTGTGGTGCTTAGAATGGTTGTTACATGTTGAGTTAGCTTTCCAAGTAAACTTTATCTGCATTAACAGAGGGGAATGCACAATAATCCTATGACATAGGCCCTATTATCCCCACTGAATAGAAGAGAAAAGGAGGCTCAAAAAGATTAAGTAACCCACAAAAGGTCACACAGCTATGACTATCAGTGTCCTGTTGGGCACTGCAAACTAGGCCACTTTTAAAGTAAGATAATTTTATTTTATTTTATTTTTTTTTTTTTGAGACGGAGTCTCGCTCTGTCGCTCAGGCTGGAGTGCAGTGGCCGGATCTCAGCTCACTGCAAGCTCCGCCTCCCGGGTTTGCGCCATTCTCCTGCCTCAGCCTCCCAAGTAGCTGGGACTACAGGCGCCCGCCACCTCGCCTGGCTAGCTTTTTGTATTTTTTAGTAGAGACGGGGTTTCACCGTGTTAGCCAGGAGGGTCTCGATCTCCTGACCTCGTGATCCGCCCGTCTCGGCCTCCCAAAGTGCTGGGATTACAGGCTTGAGCCACTGCGCCTGGCCTAAAGTAAGATAATTTTAAATTGAGTGCTGTTACTTACAAAATGAACACAATGTGATAATTGACAAAATATTTCACTGACACTGGACTTATAGAAAGTTTAAGGAAAACCAAGATTAAGGATTCCAGATTCAGATGTCTCTTTATCTTTTTTTTAGACAGGGGTTTCACTTTGTCACCCAGGTTGGAGTACAGTGGCATGATCTCAGTTCACTGCAACCTCTGCCTCCCAGGTTCAAGTGATCCTCCCACCTCAGTCTCCTGAGTAGCTGGGACATCACAGGTGCATGCCATCATGTCTGGCTAATTTTTATATTTTTTTTAGAGACAGGGTTTCACCATGTTGGCCAGGCTGGTCTCAAATCCTGAGTTCAGGCGATCTGCCCACCTCTGCCTCCCAGAATTCTGGGATTACATGCGTGAGCCACTGTGCCAGGCCTTAGGTCCCTTTCAAATACATGATATTCCTAATTTTCCTGATCTACTATTGCAGGGGAGGGGAAGAATCTTCTTCCTTTTTTTTTTTTTTTTTTTTTTTTTTTTTTTTGAGACGGAGTCTCACTCTGTCGCCCGGGCTGGAGTACAGTGGCCGGATCTCAGTTCACTGCAAGCTCCGCCTCCCGGGTTTACATCATTCTCCTGCCTCAGCCTCCCGAGTAGCTGGGACTACAGGCGCCCGCCACCTCGCCCGGCTAGTTTTTTTTTGTATTTTTTTAGTAGAGACGGGGTTTCACTGTGTTAGCCAGGATGGTCTCGATCTCCTGGCCTCGTGATCCGCCCGTCTCGGCCTCCCAAAGTGCTGGGATTACAGGCTTGAGCCACCGCGCCCGGCCTCTTCCTTTTTTTTTTGAGACCGCGTCTCGGTCTGTCGCCCAGGCTGAAGTGCAGTGGCGCGATCTCGGCTCACCGAAACCTCTGCCTCCCAGGTTCAAGTGATTCTCCTGCCTCAGCCTCCCAAGTAGCTGAGACTACAGGAACCCGCCACTATGCCTGGCTAATTTTTGTATTTTTGTAGAGATGGGGGTTTCACTATGTTGGCCAGGCTGGTCTTGAGCTCCTGATCTTGTGATCCACCCACCTCAGCCTCCCAAAGTGCTGGGATTATAGACGTGAGCCACTGTCCCTGGCTGGTGGTGAGAAATCTTCTATGGCTTAAAAAACAAACATAGGCTGGGTGTGGTGGCTCAGGCCGGGCACTGTGGCTCACGCCTGTAATCATCCCAGCACTTTGGGAGGCTGAGGCAGGTGGATCACCTAAGGTCAGGAGTTCAAGACCAGCCTGACCAACATGGAGAAACCCCATTTCTACTAAAAATACAAAATTAGCTGGGCGTGGTGGCACATGCCTGTAATCCCAGCTACTTGGGAGGCTGAGGCAGGAGAATCGCTTGAACCTGGGAGGCAGAAGTTGTGGTGAGCCGAGATCATGCCATTGCATTCCAGCCTGGGCAACAGAGTGAAACTCTATCTCAAAAAACAACACAACAACAGACATAGCAATTCCATTCCTACATATACACCCAAAAGAATTGAAAACAGGTATTCAAACAAATATTTGTACACAAATGTTCATTGAAGCATTATTCACAATAGCCAAAAGAAGGAAACAACCCATATCATCGACAGATACCGGATAAACAAAATATGATATCCATACAACAGAATATAATTTAGCCATAAAAAGGAATAAAGTAGTGATACATGCTATAATGTTGATTAACCTTGAAAATATGATGATGTCGGCCGGGCGCGGTGGCTCAAGCCTGTAATCCCAGCACTTTGGGAGGCCGAGACGGGCGGATCACGAGATCAGGAGATCGAGACCATCCTGGCTAACACGGTGAAACCCCGTCTCTACTAAAAAAATACAAAAAACTAGCCGGGCGAGGTGGTGGGCGCCTGTAGTCCCAGCTACTCGGGAGGCTGAGGCAGGAGAATGGCGTGAACCCGGGAGGCGGAGCTTGCAGTGAGCTGAGATCCGGCCACTGCACTCCAGCCTGGGCGACAGAGCGAGACTCTGTCTCAAAAAAAAAAAAAAAAAAAAAAAAAAAAAAAAGAAAATATGATGATGTCTGGGCGTGGTCATTCACACCTGTAATTCCAGCACTTTGGGAGGCCGAGGCGGGTGGAACACCTGAGGTCAGTTCAAGACCAGCCTGGCCAACATGGTGAAACCCTGTCTCTACTAAAAGTATAAAAATTAGCCAAGCATGGTGGTACACACCAGTAATCCCAGCTACTTGGGAGGCTGAGGAAGGAGAATCTCTTGAACCTGGGAGGCAGAGGTTGAGATTGAACCATTGCACTCCAGCCTGGACAATAAGAGTGAAACTCTGTCTCAAAAAAACAAACCAAAAAAAAAAAAAAAAAAAAAAAGAAAATATTACGCTAAGTGAAAGAAGCCAGATACATAAAAAGGTCACATATCATATACTTCCATTTATATGAAATATCCAGAATAGGTAAATCCATAGAGACAGGGGGCAGATTAGTGGCTATTGTTAGCAGTCAGAGAAGAAGGGCATGGGGAGTAACTGCCTAATAGGTATAGGGCCTCCTTTGGGGGTGATAAGAATGTTCTGGAACTAGAGAGCAGTGATGGTTGCACACCACTGTAAATGTCCTGCCAGTGAATGGTACACTTTAAAATGGTGAATTTTATGATATATGAATTTCACCTCTTTTAAGTTCCAAATAAGGCATCATTGTAGCAGAGGTCTTCTAATCTGTCTGGTTGGCAAAGCACCTAGTATTTTACAGTACAGAAGAAGCTTTAAAAATGCTTTTAATTTGTATAAAGTGCAAAGAAAAAGAATTCTGAGAAGCACATGAAATAATATAAAATGGCCAGAGCCTAAGAAATAAGCTAATATACATGCATGTGGACACATCTACATATTTGAGCATACGCAGAGACATGTAAATACTCAGGAGAGAAATTTGCTTTTCCTCATAACTTATTTTGTGTTTCTCCAAAACCTGAAGAGTAGATAACAGCTGACAGTTACCCGCCTCTGAGTGTGACAAGAGGTCACACAGAGGGAGGGCCTCTAGCTGCCATTTCCTATTGCTTCCCTGGTGAAACAACGCAGGCGGCTGAGTCACTTTAGGAGACGCTCAACAGGGCTCCCATTGTTTCAACCTCAAAATTCCGAGATACAACGGGCCCCATTCATACAGACAGCTTACAGGCTGGGGATGGTCCCTCAGTGTGCAGTCAACTTTTTATTGGGACACTGAATTTTCAAAAACACTGACTTGCACAAATAGTGTTAATTATTATTTTTTAAATGGTACAGAAATAAAATTCAACAGACACTAAACTGGGAGTCAGAACACCTGAGTCTTACCCTTAGCTCTCTGATGCAACTTTAAGCAAGTCGCGTGCTCTTTCTGGACCTCAGTTTCCTTGTTTGTAAAAACAAATGATTTCCTAAGATCACTCAGAACTCTAAAATTTTCTGAACACTTATGAAGTCTATTGAGCTTGCTTCACTGTTCACTCCAATGAGTGGGGGTAAGTTATAAGCAGAAAAATATCATTACTTCACATCTTTTCATTCACTATCGACACTTAAAAATGAACAGTCTTAATAAAAACCAAGTCCACTTTCTGTTTTCTCTCTTAAACAGACAAATCATAACAGAGTCCAGTGAGTCCCTCTGTTGCAAGAAGTTCAGGATCACTCAAGCAAGTAACCCCACACAACGCACAATGATAAAGAGCATAAACACAAGCCATAAGTATATTTTTATGTCGCTTTTTCTTAGATTATTGATGCATTTCCAGAATCTCTTCATTTCTTTGCAATAACTGAAAACCCCCAGAAGAAAGACACCATTTACAGTAAGAATGTGATCAATGTTATAAGCTTCTGCACCATGTCATTTTTTTGTTTTTTCAACCTCAAAACTTGCCAGAGCAAGGATTTTGTCTCCAGAGCCTAAGAAAAAAGACACATAATAAACAAAAAGATTATTTCAAGTGCAGATACAATTCCTGTTAAAGTGGGGGGAAAAAAATCTTCATATAGATATTAAAACAGAAAATATAATTAGACTCCATTATCAGTGTATTAACTCCTACATGTTCCTTCCCTCTGCACAAACAATCCAGCTACAAAAGCAGACTTATTAGTTATAAATCCTTATTCTAGCTGTGAAATATAATATGTAAAATTTAGTTTATTTTTTATTTTTTGAGATGGAGTTTCACTCTTGTCACCCAGGCTGGAGTGCAGCGGTACAATTTTGGCTCACTGCAACCTCCACCGCCTAGGTTCAAGCAGTTATCCTTGCTACAGCCTCCCGAGTAGCTAGGATTACAGTTGCACGCCACCATGCCCAGCCCATTTTTGTATTTTCACCCTGCTGGCCAGGCTGGTCTCGAACTCCTGACCTCAGGTGATCCGCCCACCTCAGCCTCCCAAAGTGCTGGGATTACAGGCTTGAGCCACTGTGCCTAGCTATACAATTTTATTTAAAAAAATTTTTGTGAAAAAAAAAAAAGGAAAAACATTTTTCAGCAGGAGACAGGTCTTGCTCTATCACCCAGGCTAGAGTGCAATGGCATGATCTTGGCTCACTGCAGCCTTAAACGTCTGGGCTCAAGTGATCCTACTGCCTCAGCTTCTCAAGTAGCTAAAACTCTAGGTACCTAGCTATTTTTTTTCCTTTTTATTTATTTATTTTTTTTTGGAAATGGTGTCTTGCTCTGCTGCCCAGGCTGGAGTGCAGTGGCACGATCTCAGCTCACTGTAACCTCCGCCTCCCGGGTTCAAGCAATTCTCCTGCCTCAGCCTCCCAAGTAGCTGGGATTACAGGCGTGCACCACTATGCCCTGCTAATTTTTGTATTTTTAGTAGAGACGGGGTTTCACCATGTTGGTCACACTGATCTTGAACTCCTGACCTCATGATCCACCTACCTCGGCCTCCCAAAGTGCTGGGATTACAGGCATGAGCCACCACACCCAGCGTTTTTTTTTTTTTTTTTTTTTTTTTGAGACGGAGTCTCGCTCTGTCGCCCAGACTGGAGTGCAGTGGCCGGATCTCAGCTCACTGCAAGCTCCGCCTCCTGGGTTCATGCCATTCTCCTGCCTCAGCCTCCCGAGTAGCTGGGACTACAGGCGCCCGCCACCTCGCCCGGCTAGTTTTTTGTATTTTTTAGTAGAGACGGGGTTTCACCGGGTTAGCCAGGATGGTCTCGATCTCCTGACCTTACGATCTGCCCGTCTTGGCCTCCCAAAGTGCTGGGATTACAGGCTTGAGCCACCGCGCCCGGCCTCGGTCTTTTTTAAATTTTGAAGACAAAGGGTCTTACCATGTTGCCCAGGCTGGTCTAGAACTCCTGGCCTCAAGCATATAATTTTAGTTTACTGTTATAGTTACATCTACCTGACAAGTATTTTAAAAACATTAGGCTGCATTAATTTATTTTTAATACTGGGGAATAAAACCAATACAATGGATTTATAAAGAAAACAATTCTGGTTTCACTCTTAAACTCAAGAAAAGGTTATTATGTTATTTCAACCACACTCTCCATCAGTTTGTATGTAATATATGACAGTAGTATATGACCAGCTTTCAGAAATATGAGGGCACTCACCAAGGTCTGTAGAGACTTTCTCAAACTGGCTGAGTATAGCACCTGCATTTGCTGACAAGAAGGCCTCATCATCTGCAGTCAGCTAAACAAAATGAAACAAAGTCCAGTTGAGTGGGTAAATGTTACAGGTGGTTCTAGAAACCAGGTAAGAATGTCTTAGGAGGCTGGGCACAGTGGCTCATGCTTGTAATCCCTGCACTTTGGGAGGCAGAGGCGGGTGGACCACCTGAGGTCAAGAGTTCAAGATCAGCCTGGCTAACGTGATGAAAACCCGTTTCTATTAAAAACACAAAAAATTAGCTGGGTGTGGTGGCGCGTGCCTGTAATCCCAGCTACTCAGGAGGCTGAGGCAGTAGAATCGCTTGAACCTGGGAGGCAGAGATTGTAGTGAGCAGAGATCGAGCCACTGCACTCCAGCCTGGGCAACAAGAGCAAAATTCAGTCTCAAAGAAAAAAAAAAAGTTGAGTAGGAGCTGGGTGCAGTGGCTCACACCTGCAGTCCCAGAACTTTGGGAGGCCAATGTAATCCCAGCATTTTGGGAGGCCGAGGGAGGTGGATCACCTGAGGTCAGGAGTTGAAGACCAGCCTGGCCAACATGGTGAAACCCTGTCTCTACTAAAAATACAAAAATTAGCCAGGTGTGGTGGCGGGCACCTGTAATACAAGCTACCCAGGAGGCTGAGGCAGGATAACTGCTTGAACCCGGGAGGCGGAGGCTGCAGTGAGCTGAGATTGTGCCACTGAACTCCAGCCTGGGCAATAAGAGCGAAACTCTTGTCTCAGAGAGTTAAAAAAAAAAAAAAAAAAAAAAAAAAAGAATGTCTTAGGACCACAAACTAGACCACAGATCAAGATGCTCTGTACCAAATACTTCATACTTTTTCTTTATACCTAATATATTAAATACTGGTACCTTCTCTCCAAGTTTCCTGAGAGCTGTTAGTATCTCCACTTTCTGTTGAGTGTACAGGTCTCTTTCCAGCTTTCCTACCATCAGATCTCTATCCATCTAAAACATGAATGCAAGGCATATGTTACTTAAGTGAACAACATTCCGTATACAATATATAGCTTTTCAGGCTGGGCGCTGTGGCTTATGCCTGTAATCCCAGCGCTTTGGGAGGCTGAGGCAGGTGGATCACGAGGTCAGGAGACTGAGACCATCCTGGCTAACACAGTGAAACCCCGTCTCTACTAAAAATACAAAAAAAATTAGCTGGGCGTGGTAGCAGGCACCTGTAGTCCCAGGTACTCGGGAGGCTAAGGCAGCAGGAGAATGGTGTGAACTCAGGAGGCGGAGCTTGCAGTGAGCTGAGATCCCACCACTGCACTCCAGCCTGGGTGACAAAGCAAGACTCCATCTCAAAAAAAGGAAAAAAAAAAATATATATATATATAGAGAGAGAGAACTTTTCAGACGTACTTCTTTTTTTTTTTTTTTTTTGAGACGGAGTCTTGCTGAGTCGCCCAGGCTGGAGTGCAGTGGCTGGATCTCAGCTCACTGCAAGCTCTGCCTCCCGGGTTTACGCCATTCTCCTGCCTCAGCCTCCTGAGTAGCTGGGACTACAGGCGCCCGGCACCTTGCCCGGCTAGTTTTTTGTATTTTTTAGTAGAGATGGGGTTTCACCGTGTTAGCCAGGATGGTCTTGATCTCCTGATCTCGTGATCCGCCCGTCTCGGCCTCCCAAAGTGCTGGGATTACAGGCTTGAGCCACCGCGCCCGGCCTCAGACGTACTTCTTAAAAAAAAAAAATTCTCGGCCTGGCGAGGTGGCTCACACCTATAATCCCAGCACTTTGGGAGGCCAAGGTCGGCGGATCATGAGGTCGAGATTGAGACCATTCTGGCCAACATGGTGAAACCTTGTCTCTATTAAAAGTACAAAAACGGCCGGGCGCGGTGGCTCAAGCCTGTAATCCCAGCACTTTGGGAGGCCGAGACAGGTGGATCACAAGGTCAACAGATCGAGACCATCCTGGCTAACACAGTGAAAACCCGTCTCTACTAAAAAAATACAAAAAAATTAGCCGGGCCAGGTGGCGGGCGCCTGTAGTCCCACCTACTCGGGAGGCTGAGGCAGGAGAATGGCTGGAACCCGGGAGGCGGAGCTTGCAGTGAGCTGAGATCCGGCCACTGCACTCCTGCCCGGGCGACAGAGCGAGACTCCATCTCAAAAAAAAAAAAAAAAGTACAAAAACTAGCTGGGCATAGTGGCGCTCACCTGTAGTCCCAGTTACTCGGGAGGCTGAGGCAGGAGAATTGCTTGAACCCAGGAGGCAGAGGCTGCAGTGAGCCGAGATCGTGCCACTGCACTCCAGCCTGGCAACAGAGCAAGACTCCATCTCAGGAAAAAAAAAAAAAAAAAAAAAAAAAAAAAATCCTCTAGCTGATTAATATTATAAAGAACTACAGAAATAACCCAAGGCAAATATGATAGAAATGTTAAATGCAGTTCTAGTAAATTATCTAGTAAAATATCACCACTTCCACCAGAAACACTAATAGCATGTACTATACATTGGGCGTATTCAAAATACTTTTATGCATATTACTTCATTTAATCCTCATAACTACCATAAGAGGTAGAAACTATCGTCACCTTTTTACAGACAGAGAAACCTAGGCACAAAGGGGATGAATCAAATAACTTGTCCAGGGTGAGCACAATGGCTCATGCCTGTAATCCCACCACTTTAGAAGGCTGAGGTGGGTGGATTGCTTGAGCTCAGGAGTTCGAGACCATCCTGGCCAACATGGTGAAACCCTGCCTCTACGAAAAATACAAAAATTAGTTGGTGTGGTGGTGTGTGCCTATGGTCCCAGCTACTTGAGGGGCTGTGATGGGAGACGCTTGAGCCCAGGAGACAGAGGCTGCAGTGAGCCAAGACTACACTACTACACTGAGCCTGGGTGACAAAGTAAGACCCTGCCTTAAAAAAAAAAAAAAAAAAAAATGCCTTAAAACACACACACACACACACACACACACACACACACACACACACAAAAGGCTAGGCGCAGTGGCTCACATCTATAATTCCAACACTTTGGGAGGCTGAGGTGGGCAGATCACTTGAGGTCAGGAGTTCAAGACCAGCCTGGACAACATGTGAAACCCCATTTCTACTAAAAATACAAAAATTAGCTGGGCATGGTGGCATGCACCTGTAATCCCAGCTACTTGGGAGGTTGAGGCAGGAGACTCACTTGAACCCAGAGGCAGAGGTTGTACTGAACCGAGATTGCACCACTGCACTCCAGCCTGGGCAATAGCACAAGACCCCATCTCAAGAAAAAAAACCAACAAAAAACAAACCCATAAAAAACTTGTCACATACCTCAGTAGTGAAGCAGGGATTCAAATCCAGCCAGTCTGACCAAAATCCATGCTCTGAATCACTATGCTACTGAATTGCCCATAGTTACAAATAACTTGGTAACTTTTTTGTTTTTTGAGACGGAGTCTCTCTGTCGCCCAGGCTGGAGTGCAGCGGCGCAATCTTGGCTCACTGCAAGCTCCGCCTCCCGGATTCACGCCATTCTCCTGCCTCAGCCTCCCGAGTAGCTGGGACTACAGGCACCCACCACCACGCCCGGCTAATTTTTTGTATTTTTAGTAGAGACGGGGTTTCACCGTGTTAGCCAGGATGGTCTCAATCTCCTGACCTCGTGATCCACCCACCTCGGCCTCCCGAAGTGCTGGGATTACAGGCGTGAGCCACCGTGCCTGGCCACTTGGTAACTCTTAATTACATCCAAGCCTATAAAGAGACTTCTGGAAGTATCAGATTTACAAAGATACTTGAAATTCTTAGATGAGATAGGCCACACATGCATACAAGCAATGCTGCTAATTAATTCTCAATGTGATTTTAAGTTAGAGCTCTAGAAGTAGATGGTAAAACATTAAAGGTGGAGTCCAGGTAGAAGTGGTCAGTGGCAATTTAAACTGCCATATATTGTTTAAAGCTCTACATTCATTATCAACTGTAATTGCTCAAAGTACTAATTTTGTCAGAAAATTGTTAGTTGTGGCTCTAAAATCACCTGGCCAATTTTTAAGCCATAGGGTATCATAATGAATTGGCTTAGGAAATGAAAAACACACAGCAATCAAATCAATTTAAAGAAATTTTACCTCTGCTAACCTTGTCCGAAGCTGACCTGGTTGTTTCTTTGCAAACAATCTGATGACCTCTGGGGTTTTAAAGGCCTGGCTGATAGCTGCCTGAATAGCCTAGAAACAGAAGAAGGCAAAAACTAACCAAAACAGTCCAACAAATCAGATATTGCAATAACTAATTGATGGATCTTTTTTTTTTTTTTTTTTTTTTTTTGAGACGGAGTCTCGCTGTGTCACCCAGGCTGGAGTGCAGTGGCGCGATCTCGGCTCACTGCAAGCTCCGCCTCCCGGGTTTACGCCATTCTCCTGCCTCAGCCTCCGAGTAGCTGGGACTACAGGCGCCCGCCACCACGCTCGGTTAATTTTTTGTATTTTTAGTAGAGACGGGGTTTCACCATGTTAGCCAGGATGGTCTCGATCTCCTGACCTCGTGATCCGCCCACCTCGGCCTCCCAAAGTGCTGGGATTACAGGGTTGAGCCGCCACGCCCGGCCTAATTGATGGATCTTTAATCTTTATCAAGGTTTACTGGTTCCTGTCATAGAAGCAATTACATAACTAAATGAAGATCTGAAAGGATATGTTGTTTATGCATAAGCAGACACTCATCTAGAAGTTACACCTTGGGAGGCCAAGGCAGGAGGATTGCTTGAGCCCATGAGTTTGAGACCAGCCTTGGAAATGCAGCAAGACCCCATCTCTAAAAAAAAATTAAAGGCTGGGTGCAGTGGCACACACTCGTAATCCCAGTACTTTGGGAGCCCGAGACAGACGGATCACCTGAGGTTGGGAGTTCAAGACCAGCCTGACCAACATGGAGAAACTCCATATCCACTAAAAATACAAAATCAGCTAGGTGTGGTGGCACATGCCTATAATCCCAGCTACTCAGGAGGCTGAGGAAGGAGAATCACTTGAACCCGGGAGGTGGAGGTTGTGGTGAGCCGAGATTGCAACATTGCACTCCAGCCTGGGCAACAAGAGTGAGACTCCATCTCAAAAAAAAGAAAAAAAAAAAAAAAAAAAAAAAAAAAAGCCAGGTACGGTTGTGCATGCCTGTGGTCCCAGCTACCTGGGAGTCTGAGGGGTGAATAGCACCCCTGCACTCCAGCCTGGGTGACCCTGTCTCTAAAAAAAAAAAAAAAGAAGTTACACCTAGAATATGCAAAACATAAAACATGGTATATTTTCTTTTTTTTTTTTTTTTTTTTTTTTTTTTTTTGAGACGGAGTCTCACTTTGTGGTCCAGGCTGGAGTGCAGTGGCCGGATCTCAGCTCACTGCAAGCTCCGCCTCCCGGGTTTACGCCATTCTCCTGCCTCAGCCTCCCGAGTAGCTGGGACTACAGGCACCCGCCACCTCGCCCGGCTAGTTTTTTGTATTTTTTAGTAGAGACGGGGTTTCACCGTGTTAGCCAGGATGGTCTCAATCTCCTGACCTCGTGATCCGCCCGTCTCGGCCTCCCAAAGTGCTGGGATTCCAGGCTTGAGCCACCGCGCCCGGCCAAAACATGGTATATTTTCTATCAGAAATATACTTACTTTAATTATTACTATTATTTTTTATTTAGAGATAGGGGTCTCACTATGTTGCCCAGGCTGGTCCTGAACTCCTGGGCTCAAAGCAGTCCTCCTGCATCATGCCTCAGCCTCTGGAGTACCTGGGATTATAAGCAGGCACCACCACACCCAGCTTGAAATATATTTATAAAAAAACTGGGTATGGTAGTTCATGCCCATAATCTTTGGGAGGCTGAGGCAGGAGGATCACTTGAGCCCTGAAGAACAAGGCTGTAGTGAGTCATGATTGTGTCACTGCACTCCAGCCTGGGTGACACAGAGAGACCCTCTCTCAAAAAAAAAAAAGAACCAGCAGGGCATGGTGGCTCATGCCTGTAATCCGAGCACTTTGGGAGGCCGAGGTGGGAGGATCACTTGAGGTCAGGAGTTCAAAAACCAGCCTGGCCAACATGGTGAAACCCCGTCTCTACTAAAAATACAAAAATTAGCTGGGTGTGGAGGCGGGTGCCCATAATCCCAGCTACTCTGGAGGCTGAGTGAGGAGAATTGCTTGAACCTGGGAGGCGGACGCTGCAGTGAGCCGAGACTGCCCCACTGCAATCTAGCCTGGGCGACAGAGAAAGAATGCATCTCCAACAAAAACAAAAACCAGAAAACAAAGTCCGTCCTCTGTCACCTATATGTTATACTTACCAGCTGCATTCCACTTAGTTCATCTACCAAGGTCATATTTCCAGACATAATTTTCTTCAGTGAATCATTAAATTCACTTAGTTGCTCCAGAGTTTCCTTTTTGGTTTCTTCATATTCATCTGTATCGAGTTCCTCTCTGAAGTAGGTGAACATCATGATATGGAAAAATACAGAGTTCCAAGTGAAAAATGCAATCTTAGTACTTGTACATTAGAGAAAGGCTGAAGGGAAATATCAAAATGCTAACGGTGAATGTGTTCACATAGCAGTTCAAAACGCAGGAAAATATTGCATTTTCCTGCAATATGGTGACTTTGATAAACATTTTTCTTTTACCAAATTGAAGCATACTTAAGAAGCCACATAAGGCCAGGTGCTAGCTCACACCTGTAATCCTAGCACTTTGGAAGGCTGAGGTGGGTGGATCACCTGAGGTCAGGAGTTCGAGGCCAGCCTGGCCAACATGGTAAAACCCCACCTCTACTAAAAATACAAAAATTAGCTGGTGGGGGGTGGCGGCGCATTCCTGTAATCCCAGCTACTCGGGAGGCTGAGGCAGGAGAATCACTTGAACCAGGAGGCGGAAGTTGCAGTGATCTGAAATCTCGCCACTGCACTCCAGCCTGGGCAACACAGCAAGACTCTCTCTCTCAAAAAAAAAAGCCGCAATGAACTGTTGTGGTCCTTTGTGCAGTTAAGGCTGAAACTACATGCCAGAAATTCATGTAGTACCTTCTTGGCCTGACAGCAGGCAGGATTGATTTAAATACTAAAGACAGGCCGGGCGCGGTGGCTCAAGCCTGTAATCCCAGCACTTTGGGAGGCCAAGGCGGGTGGATCACGAGGTCAGCAGATCGAGACCATCCTGGCTAACATGGTGAAACCCCGTCTCTACTAAAAATACAAAAAAAAAAACTAGCCGGGCGAGGTGGCGGGCGCCTGTAGTCCCAGCTACTCGGGAGGCTGAGGCAGGAGAATGGCGTGAACCCGGGAGGCGGAGCTTGCAGTGAGCTGAGATCCGGCCACTGCACTCTAGCCTGGGTGACAGAGCGAGACTCCTTCTCAAAAAAAAAAAAAAAAAAAAAAAAAAAAAAAATACTAAAGACAGAGTAGGTGTTATTTCTACTTCAAGGAGGTTAAGTATTTTGCTCAAGTTCATGTGCACTTAGTTAACTGAATGACTGTCATTTCCCAGCCTTTATGACTCCAAAGCCTGCAATGAGTTTACTTCTCTAACAGACAGTGTGAAGAACACTACAGGGGAAATGCAGAATCACACATGGGCCTGCATCCATGGAGCTAGCTGCAGAAAAAAAGCCAGTTTCCAGCGTAACAACATACAATTAAACTCTTACCTGCATTCCTCCAGATCTTGTAATTGCTGCATGAGTCTATCCAACTGTTCTTCTAAATTCTGCTTTAATTTGCTTGTCTCTGTCTTTCCTCTGGAAGCCATTTGAATCTCTATGTGAAACAATAAACCCACATACCATATGAAATTAACACACCAGTGCAAGCTTTTTAAGTTTTATTTTTTGTAGAGACAGAGTCTGGCTATTTTGTCTAGGCTGGTCTCAAACTCCTGGGCTGAAGTGACCCTCCTATAGGTATAAGCCAGCACACCCAGTCGCCAGTGTAATTAAAAATAGGCAGCTGCAGCTGGGCGCTGGTGGCTCAGGCCTGTAATCCCAGCACTTTGGGAGGCCAAGGTGGGTGGATCATGAGGTCAGGAGATAGAGACCATCCTGGCTAACACGGTGAAAACCCGTCTCTACTAAAAAAACAAAAAAGGCTGGATGCAGTGGCTCACGCCTGTAATCCCAGCACTTTTGGAGGCCAAGGCAGGTGGATCACCTGAGATCAGGACTTCAAGACCAGCCTGACCAACATGGTGAAACCCCATCTCTAAAGAAAAAAAAAAAATTAGCTGGGCATGGTGGCACATGCCTGTAGTCCCAGCTGCTTGGGAGGCTGAGGCAGGAGAATCATTTGAACCTGGGAGGCAGAGATTGCAGTGAGCAGAGATCATGCCACTACACTCCAGCCTGGGCGACAGAGCCAGACTCCGTCTAAAAAAAAAAAAAAAAAAAAAAAAAAAAGAAGTAGATCAAATGTGGCTTTGCTTTATAAAATGAATCACCATAGCCCAAAACACTCCTGATATTATCTTATTGGTCTTATGTATATTTACCTAATTACTTGTGAGCATGAACATCCTTTTTTTATTTTTAGTTTTTTTGAGATAGGGTCTCACTCTGTCGCCCAGGCTGGAGCACAGTGGCACAATCACAGCTCACTATAGCCTCGACCTCTCGAGCTCAAGCCATCTTCCCACCTCTGCCTCCTGAGTAGCTGGAACCACAGGTACACACCACCACACCTGGCTAATTTATTTTTTTTGTGGAGATGGGGTCTCCCTATGTTGCCCAAGCTGGTCTTGAACTGGACTCAAGGGATGCGCCCACCTCAGCCTCCCGAATGCTGGGATTAGAGGTGTAGGTCCCCAAGCCTAGCTGATGAAGATCTTTTAATATGAATTTCTTCTTTGGAAATGTGACCATCTTTCTGCTGGGTTATCTTTCTCTTACTGATTTATAACATGGATACGAAGCCTGTGGCTTTTCTGAGACAGGGTCTTGCTCTGTCACCCAGGCTGGAGTGCAGTGGCATGATCACGGCTCACTACAGCTTTGACCTCCTAAGATCAAGCAATGAAGCCTTTGTAATTGCAAATATTATTTCGTCTCCTGACTAAATTTTATTTATTTTTTTTGTCATGGCAAATTATTATTTTTTAATAGACAAATCTATCTTCTCCTTTAAACCTTCTTTGTTTTGTGTCCCATGAAGGCAGGCCCTAACCATCTCATGATTTCTACATCTTTATGTTCAAGACTTTTACAATTTTTTTTCTAGCTGCAGAAAAAAGCCACCTGCAATTTTTTGTTACGCTTTGAAGTAGGAGTCTAACTTTCTTTTCAAAAACACCATTTACTAATCAGTCTTTTATTTATTGATCCAGGGCAATTTGGTCTACAATAAAGGTGGCATACTGATTAATAAATAAAAGACTGACAAGTAAAGGGTGTTAGGGCAATTGGATAATCATTGATAATTTTCTGTTCCTAAGAAATCACTTCTTTTATTTTTTTAGACTGAGTCTCACTCTGTTGCCCAGGCTGGAGTGTGGTGACGCAATTTTGGCTCACTGCAACCTCCACCTCCTGGATTTAAGCAATTCTCCTGCCTCAGCCTCTCGAGTAGCTGGGACTACAGGTGCGTGCCACCACGTCCGGCTAATTTTTTGTATTTTTAGTAGAAATGTGGTTTTGCCATATTGGCCAGGTCGGTCTCGAACTCCCGACCTCAAGTGATCCAGTCGTCTCAGCCTCCCAAAGTGCTGGGATTACAGGCATGAGGCACTCCACCTGGCTCTTTTTTTTTTTTTTTTTTTTTTTTGGATAGCGTATCACTCTCTTGCCTAGGCTGGAGTGCAGTGGTGTGATCTCAGCTCACCGTAACCTCTGCATCCTGGGCTCAAGTGATTCTCCTGCCTCAGCCTCCTGAGTAGCTAGCATTACAGGTGTGCCACCATACCACCCACACCTGCCTTTCTTTTTTTTGGTAGTTTTAGTAGACACAGGTTTCACCATGTTGGCCGGGCTGGTCTCAAACTCCTGGCCTCACGTAATCTGTCTGCCTTGACCTCTCAAAGTGCTGGGATTACAGACATGAGCCACTGTGTCCAGATCTAAGTCAACACTTCTTGTTATTTACATTATTATGGCTTTATCACTGGTGTATCTTGATAACTGATAATGACTTGCCTTTATTGTTTTCTCCTCCCCAAAATTCTTGGCTATTCTTGTACACTTTCTCTTCTAGATGAATTTAAGAATCAGTTTGTCAAGTTTCATTAAATATCCTATTGACGGCCGGGCGCGGTGGCTCAAGCCTGTAATCCCAGCACTTTGGGAGGCCGAGACGGGCGGATCACGAGGTCAGGAGATCGAGACCATCCTGGCTAACACAGTGAAACCCCGTCTCTACTACAAAATACAAAAAAACTAGCCGGGCGAGGTGGCGGGCGCCTGTAGTCCCAGCTACTCAGGAGGCTGAGGCAGGAGAATGGCGTGAACCCGGGAGGCGGAGCTTGCAGTGAGCTGAGATCCGGCCACTGCACTCCAGCCTGGGCGACAGAGCGAGACTCCGTCTCAAAAAAAAAAAAAAAAATATCCTATTGACTGGGGCCAGCCATGGTGTCTGACACCTGTAATTCCAGCACTTTGGGAGGCTGAGGCGGGCAGATCACTTGAGGCCAGGAGTTACCGATCAGCCTGGCCAATGCAGTGAAACCCCATCTCTACAATAAATTAAAAAATTAGCTAGGCATGCTGGTGTGTGCTTGTAGTCCCACTACTCGGCAGGCTGAGGTGGGAGAATCATCTAAGCCTGGGAAGCAGAGGTTGCAGTAAGCTGAGACTGTGACACTGCACTCCAGCCTAGGTGACAGGGCAAGATTCCGTCTCAAAAAAACAGAAAACAAAGAACAAAAAAAACCCCACAGAACTTTCCAGGCAACTTATTAAAGCATGTGTGTTTTTTTTTTTTTTTTTTTTTTTTGGGACGGAGTCTCGCTCTGTGTTGCCCAGGCTGGAGTCCTGTGGCGCTATCTCGGCTCACTGCAAGCTCCACCTCCTGGGTTCACGCCATTCTCCTGCCTCAGCCTCCCGAGTAGCTGGGACTACAGGCACCCGCCACCACGCCTGGCTAATTTTTTGTATTTTTAGTAGAGACGGGGTTTCACCATGTTAGCCAGGATGGTCTCTATCTCCTGACCTCATGATCAGCCAGCCTCGGCCTCCCAAAGTGCTGGGATCACAGGCGGGAGCCACCGCGCCTGGCATTAAAGCATGTTTTGTTTTCCTACACATAATGAAATCATTACCAGATGATTTGACATGTGTACTTCAATGGAGAGGATTCTTACAATATATTCAAAATAAAATATAATGACAAAAAAATTACTGCCTAATCCATTAAAATTGGCATAAGTCATCTATGATCATCAATGATATGCAAATATAAACAAACATTATACCCAGAAGTGTAATTTATTATAGCTACATTTCATGTATAATGGTTTAGTGCATTTTTCCTGGAAATTATTCATTTTAATTTTTCTCTTAAGTCTGTGGAATTTTCCACTAAAAGTTGAGGCAGACCCAAGATGTAACTGACAATGTCTTTTCAGAGTTAGTTTCCTACAGTCTAACCACACTGGATGACTTGCTGTTTCAAAAATGTCATGCACTCTTTTTGAGCTTGCATTTTTTTTTTCTACCTATGAAGCCCAGTTCATTCATTCTTCAGTCTAGTTCAAGTGTCACCTTCTCTACAAGGCCTTCCTTGATTTCCTCCCAATCACTAGGTTGTGAATTATTTGAGTAGGGATTTTACCTTTTCTTTTTTCTTTTTTTTTTTGTTTTGAGATGGCACCTCACTCTGTCACCTAGGCTGGATTGCAGTGGTGTGATCTCGGCTCACTGCAGTCTCTGCCTCCTGGGTTCAAGCGATTCTCCTGCCTCAGCCTCCCGAGTAGCTGGGAATGTAGATGCCCACCACCACGCTCAGCTAATTTTTGTACTTTTAGTAGAGATAAGGTTTCACCATGTTGGCCAGGCTGGTCTCAAACTCCTAACCTCAGGAGATCCGCCCGCCTCAGCCTCCCAAAGTGCTGGGATTACGGGTATCAGCCACTGCGTCCGGCCTTTACCTTTTCTTTATACACCAGCATCCAGCACAGTCTTGGGCAGACAAAAAGTGCTGAATAAATAACTGGTGGATGAATAATGAGAATTGATTGCTTCTTCTTTAGCATTCAAATCTTTTTATTGGGCCGAGCGCAGTGGCTCACGCCTGTAATCCTAGCACTTTGGGAGGCTGAGGCAGGCGGATCTCAAAGTCAGGAGATTGAGACCATTCTGGCTAACACAGTGAAACCCTGTCTCTACTAAAAATACAAAAAAATTAGCCGGCTGTGGTGGCGGGCGCCTGTAGTCCCAGCTACTCGGGAGGCTGAGACAGGAGAATGGTGTGAACCTGGGAGGCGGAGCTTGCAGTGAGCAGAAATGGTGCCACTGCACTCCACTGGGCGACAGAGCAAGACTGCGGTCTCACCAAAAAAAAAAAAAAAAAATCCTTTAAAAAAAAATTTTTTTTTGAGGCATCGTCTCGCTCTGTCACCCAGGCTAGAGTGCAGTGGCGTGATCTTGGCTCACTGCAACCTCTGCCTCCCGGGTTCAAGCGATTCTCCTGCCTTGGCCTCCCGAGTAGCTGGGATTACAGGTGCCTGCCACCACGCTCAGCTAATTTTTGTACTGACTAAACTCTGGAGAACAGAATATGAGTCTGATTCCTCTCTTAGATTTCTCAGTACCTGATACAGAATAGAACGTCGATAGTTTGGTCACGTATATAAACGCTCAACATAGTTTAAGGAGCTAAAGCTATTCTGAATACATTTCAGTAAAAATGGGTGCATTTTAAAAGCCTTATCTGGTGCTACTTTGAGATTTATCCCCGAAAGATTAACTCGTTGGCGCCACCTAGTAGTCACTAAAGGTGTGCACTTTTACGAAACTACAGAAACCGCTCTCAGACACTACAATCTGGAGTGGAGGGCACTCATTCTTGCTCACCTGTCTCTTAGTACTCTGATCTCTGCACAGTGCTGACCGGTCTCAAATTGCACAAACCTCCAGTTCTTGACGTTCCGAGTGTCATAAACTTGAGGAAAATGAAATTATTCATCAGGACTACAAAAGGCTCAAAGTTCAAACCCCCTGGGGGTGGAGATGGCTGGAAAAAAGGAAACCATTAACAAGTAATTGTATTTGCTATATATAAACTTGCCCTAAGGCAGTCCAGATAACTTCCACTTGAGCAGCCTGAGACATCACGGGCGGGGGCAGTTTCTCCCTCGACTGCGTCTACCGCAGCCTTTCTGAGGTTTTTCCTAGCGAGGCCGAGAGGATCTTGGAGGAAAAACCCGCATCCGGATACGCCTTGAGGGAAGGCTTCAAACCCACAGGCATGGAAAAGGTAAGGACGGAGAGCACGCCTCTTCCTGGCTGAAAGTGAGGAGCGTTTGGCCCAGAACCAACCGGACTGGGTGAAGAATCAGCTCCGGCCACCGCAGCAGATCCCACCCCACGCGGGAACTTGAAGTCCGACACGTAGGTCCCGCGGCGGCCGGGCTCCACCAGGCCCCGGTTACCACCAGAGGTAGCCGTAAACCCACGGTCCCCAAAAATCTTTCCGGCTCTCCCTGACGAAAACTGGGACAACCTCCTTAGGCCCCCGGGATCCCCCCTGTGCCACCTGCCCGCCCGCCAGTCCCAGAGTTTAGGGCCAGGGGCCCCGCCTACCTGAGGGCCCTGGCCTGGAGGACCGCGCCGAAGGATCACTTCCGCCGCACGCACGCACTTCCGGCCCCCTGGAACCAATGAGAGTGCGACCCAGATGTTCCACTTGCTGGCGTCCGGGCCGCGGGTGATCTACGGTAGCACTCGGGCCGGCGGACAGTGAGGGCGCGGTAAGCTCCCTGCAAGGAGCCCCTGAGAAGGTGGTCCTTTTTTGTCCTAGATATAGGGGCGTCCAAGATGGTGGAGTCTTTAGGGTCGAATATGATCCGAGGCAAGCTCATATTCAGGTTTGGGACAAGAAGCATTAATTGACCCTTAATTTTTTCGGTGGAACGGAAAACTTCGGTAAAATAGCTTCTGACCTTCGGAACAGATGTATTCACCTTGGAGAGGAAAAATCTCTTTCTAGAAGAGTCTTGAGGTCTAGCACCTTTAGACTTAACGGGGGACGGCTGGGCGTCAGAGGAAGAAATAATTCCGAATGACTTCCCTTTCTTCCTAAATCCTTCTTTCCAAATCTGTAAAAGACTACATCTACTTTGCTGGAGGTGGTTTGACACTCATGCTCCTTGAGAAGGAGGTAATGAACTGTTGGGCAGCTCTTAAAAAGTTACCCTTGTCCGGGCGCGGTGTCTCACGCTTGTAATCGCAGCACTTTGGGAGGCCGAAGCAGGCGGATCACGAGGTCAGGACTTTGAGCCCAGTCTGGCCAACATAGTGAAACCCCGTCTCTACTAAAAATACAAAAAATTAGCCGTACGCGGTAGCAGGAGCCTGTAATCCCAGCTACTGCGGGGGCTGAGGCAGGAGAATGGCTTGAACCCTGGAGGCGGAGGTTGCAGTGAGCCGAGATCGCGCCGTTGCACTCCAGCAGGGGTGACAGTGCGAGACTCCGTCTCAAAAAAACATAAATAAAAAAGATTACCCTTGGCTGTCGCAGTGGCTCACACCTGTAAACCCAGCACTTTGAGAGGCCGAGGTGAGAGGATCATTTGAGCCCAGCCTGGGTAACATAGCGAGACCCCCATAACAAAAAATCAAAAATAAAGTTACCCAGAAACTAGTTGGAACCATTTAATGATGTTCTCAGTCCATCTTCCTGAAGTAGTCCACAGAACAACGTCAGTGTTCATGGTAGAATTGTTCGATAGGGACAGTCTTTTTTTTTTTTTTTGAGATGGAGTCTGGCTCTGTCGCCCAGGCTGGAGTGCAGTGGCCAGACCTCGGCTCACTGCAAGCTCAGCCTCCCAGGCTTATGCCATTCTCCTGCCTCAGCCTCCCGAGTAGCTGGGACTACCGGTGCCCGCCACCTCGCCCGGCTAGTTTTTTGTGTTTTTTAGTAGAGACGGGGTTTCACCGTGTTAGCCAGGATGGTCTCGATCTCCTGACCTTGTGATCCGCCCGTCTCGGCCTCCCAAAGTGCTGGGATTACAGGCTTGAGCCCCCGCGCCCGGCCTTTTTTTTTTTTTTTTTTTTTTTAAGTAACAATCTCTTGTTAAAAGACAAGAGCTGTGTTGCCCAGGCTGGAGTGCAGTGGTGTGATCATAGCTCACTGCACCCTTGAACTCCCGGGCTCAAGCGATCCTCCGGCCTTGGCCCCTCAAAGTGTTGTGGTGATTGGCACAAGCTACCGCCAGGCCTGGTCTTTGAAGTTAGTTATATTTCAGCTGCCCAGGATAAACTTCTAACTTTGATTGCCACAGAGCTTTACCAGAACTAATTGTTTCTCTTAGTTCTGATTGTGGAATCTCTTTATTACCATCAATTGTTTTGCAGAGTTATAATTTGAATATGAAACCATTTTTCTAGCCCACTGGAATCTTTGAAGTTAGTTATATTTCAGCTACCCAGGACAAACGTAACTTTGATTACCACAGAACTCTACCAGAACTAATTGTTTCTCTCAGTTCTGTCTGATTGTGGAATCTCTTTATTACCATCAATTGTTTTTCAGAGTTATAATTTGAATATGAAACCATTTTTCTAGCCCACCTTAAGAGAAGACTGTTGACACACTAGTTGGAATGGTTGCAATTGCCTCTACCTTGCAAGACACTTCAGATTCAAAGAATTTTCTCTGTAAAAGTTGGCCAGGCACGGTGGCTCATGCCTATAATCCCAGCACTTTGGGAGGCTGAGGCAGGCAGATCACTTAAGGTCAGGAATTCAAGACCAGCCCGGCCAACATGGTGAAACCCCATCTATCCTAAAAATACAAAAATTAACCAGGCCTGGTGGTGCATGCCTGTAATCCCAGCTACTCAGGAGGCTGAGGCATGAGAATCGCTTGAACTCAGGAGGTGAAGGTTGCAGTGAGCCAAGATCGCGACACTGCACTGCAGCCTGGGTGGCAGAGCAACTCCGTCTTAAAAAAACAAAACAAGGCCAGGTGCGGTGGCTCACGCCTGTAATCCCAGCACTTTGGGAGCCCGAGGCGGGCAGATCACGAGGTCAGGAGATCGAGACCATCCTGGCGAACACGGTGAGACCCCGTCTCTACTGAAAATACAAAAAAATTGGCCGGGCGTGGTGGCAGGCGCCTGTAGTCCCAGCTTCTGGGGAGGCTGAGGCAGGAGAATGGCGTTAACCCAGGAGGCGGCGGAGCTTGCAGTGAGTGGAGATTGCGCCACTGTACTCCAGCCTGGGCGACAGAGCGAGACTTGGTCTCAAAAAACAAACAAACAAAAAAAACAAAACAAAAGAAAAAAAAAGTACCTGTTAATGCAATTATCTTTCAATTTTGATTCATAAATATGTGTGGAAGTGTCAATGTTTTTGGTAAAATGGAATTCACAGTGACAGACTCAGTGCTGTACAAAACAAAACCGGAAAATATACTTTAAAAAAATTATTTGAGCTGGGCGTGGTGGCTCACACCTGTAATCCCAGGACTTTGGGAAGCCGAGGTGGGCAGATCATGAGGTCAGGAGTTTGAGACCAGCCTGGCCAGCATGGTGAAACCATGTCTCTACTAAAAATAGAAAAAATTAGCCGTGCATGGTGGCGTGTGCCTGTAGTCCCAGCTACTCGGGAGGCTGAGGCAGGAGAATTGCTTGAACCCGGCAGGTGGAGGTTACAGTGAGCCGAGATCATGCCATTGCACTTCAGCCTGGGCTACAGGGCGAGACTACGTCTCAAAACAAACAAACAAAAATCATTTGAAAAATTTGCTGAATAAACACTTGTTCACAGTGTACTTTCCCTGGTTATTTTTGTTTTTGTTTTTGATACAGTCTTGCCCTGTCACCTAGACTGGAGTACAGTAACATGATCACGGCTCACTGCAGCCTTAATCTCTCAGGCTCAGGTGATCCTTGCACCTTAGCCTCCCTAGTAGCTGGGACTTCAGGTGCATGCCACCACATCTGGCTAGTTTTTGTATTTTTTGTAGAGATGAGGTTTTGTCACGTTGCCCGGGCTGGTTTCAAACTCCTGGGCTCCAGTAATCCTCCCACTTTGGCCCCCCAAAGTGCTGGAATTGCAGGCATGAGCCACCCCACCCAGCCTTCCCCTAATTTTGATAATGATAATCCAATGTTCTGTTCTAGCATTTGTGTAGTTTTAGCGTGTGCAGTCTTTGAAGCAATGGAGGTATTTGCCTGTTCTTCTCTGTGACTTAGTCAATCAGCAGTTCTATGCTAAGGGTTTTTTAATGTACCTTTAGGTTCTTGTTTAGAGTTAATGGATAATGAAAACATATTTCTTCGTTTTGTTTTTTGTTTTTTTGAGATGGAGTCTCGCTCTGTCGCCCAGGCTGGAGTGCAGTGGCCGGATCTCAGCTCACTGCAAGCTCCGCCTCCTGGGTTTACGTCATTCTCCTGCCTCAGCCTCCCGAGTAGCTGGGACTACAGGCACCCACCACCACGCCCGGCTAGTTTTTTGTAATTTTTTTAGTAGAGACGGGGTTTCACCGTGTTATCCAGGATGGTCTCGATCTCCTGACCTCATGATCCGCCCGTCTCGGCCTCCCAAAGTGCTGGGATTACAGGCTTGAGCCACCGCGCCCGGCCATGAAAACATATTTCTAATGCATAAGAGAAATTCATTCTGAAACAAAAATAGAATATAAGCCTTCAGACAGAAGGCAGAGAAGAAACTGGAGAAAGAGAAATAATATGTTAGGCAGGAAACCATGGGAGACAGCGCTGGGGAAAGTAACATCCAGACTGGGAGTCACTGGGAAACCAGATAAATGCTCCCTGGCAGCTGGAGGAGTTGAGGACACTTCAGCCTGGACTTGGGATGGGAGCCCAGAGCACGGAAGTTGCTCCAACTAGGTAGGGAAAATGCTGGGGTAGATGAAACTTGAGTGGCCAACAAGAAGTACCATGAGCCAAAGACTCCTTGAACACTTGGGCCTCTTTTAAATGTCTGCCTTAAATAGTTCATACCATTGCAAATCTTGCATAACGGGTAAGAACACGAACTTTTAGAATCAAAGATGTCACTCTAGGTGTGGTTGTATTTGGAGTAAGAAAGTAATTAAGGTTAAATAAGGTCATAAGTGTGGGGCCCTGATCCGATAGGACTAGTGTCCTTATCAGAAGCGTGAGTGGAGAGTTTGCCCCTTACCCTTAACATACTGAAGAAAGATTATGTGAGGACATAGCAAGAAGGCAGCCATGTACAAGACAGGAACAGAGCTGCCACCACAGACCAAATTGGCCAAAACCTTGATCTTGGGCTTCTAGCCTCCAGAACGGTGAGAAAGTCAATTTCTGTTGTTGAAGTCACCCAGTCTGTGGTATTTTAGTATGACAGCCTAAGCAGACAAATACACCATCTAAATGCAGATATATCCAAATCTCTAGGCTGTTGTGTGTCTGCACCTCTCCCCTGAACTTGGCTTTGTTCTCCATTTGCCTACTTAGTGTTACCACTTGGATATCTAATAGATGTCTCAAACTTCACTTCTCTGTAAACTGAACTCCTGATAGTCCCCTCAAGCCTACTTCATGGACATCTTTCTCTTCTCTTTTTTTGGAGACAGGGTCTTGCTGTGTTGCCCAGGCCAGAGTGCAGTGGCGTGATCAGGTGATCCTCCCACCTCAGCCTCCCAAGTAGGATGTGAGGGCAATCTGGCTGTGACGTCCCTCACCCCATTGATCACCAGGGTTGATCCGGCTGATCTGGCTGGCTAGGCCAGTGTCTCCTTCCTCCCTCACTGCTCCATGTATGTCCCTCCGGAAGCTGCACACTCAGTCGAAAAGAACAACCATCCCCAATAGAGGAGGACTAGTCTTCAGTCAAGGGTATGTAAGTAGTTGCGTTCCCCTGCTAGAACCTTCAAACAAGCTCTCAAGGTCCCAAGTAGCTAGGATTACAGGCACACGCCATCATGCTTCGCTATGATTCTCTTCTCAGTTAAAGGTAGTGCTGTTCTTTTAGCTGCTTAGGCCAAAAACTTCTAGAGTCATCCTTGACTCTTCTTTCTTTCACTGCCCACATCCCATCCATTGCAAATCACATTGGCTGTATTTCCAGACACACCCAGAATCGAATGACGTCTTACCACTTTGCTGCCACCATCAGGGATGGGTCAGCATAACCTGTCACCTGGATTATTGCAGTAGCCTCCCATCTTGTGTCTTCACTTGCACCCTTGCCTCTCCCTACATTCTCTTTTCAGCTTCAAGTGCCAGAGAGATCCTTAAAAATATGTCAGATCATGTCACTCCTCTGCTCAAAGCCCTGCAGTGTCTTCCTTTTACCTCTCTGTGTCTGCTATTCCTCCTCCCTTAGTTATTATGTTCCAGCCATGCTGGGCTTCATCTCTTCCTGCAGCATGACAGGCATGCATCTGCCTTGGGACTCTTGCACTATTACCTTTGCTTAGAACATTCTCGCCAGGTACAGTGGCTCACGCCTGGATTCCCAGTACTTTGGGAGGCCGAGGTGGGCAGATCACTTGGGGTTTGGAGTTTGAGACCATCCTGGCCAACATGGCAAAACCCTGTCTGTACTAAAAATACAAAAATTAGCTGGGTATGGTGGCGCGTGCCTGTGATTCCATCTACTCAGGAGGCTGAGAGGGGAGAATTGCTTGAACCCGGGAGGTGGAGGTTGCAGTGAGCCGAGATGGTGCCACTGCACTCCAGCCTGGGTGACAGAGTGAGACACTGTCTAAAAAATATGTCAGATGGGGGCCAGGTGCGGTGGCTCACACCTGTAATCCCAGCACTTTGGGAGACCAAGGTGGGCAGATCATGAGGTCAGGAGATTGAGACCATCCTGGCTAACACAGTGAAACCCCGTCTCTACTAAAACTACAAAAAATTAGCTGGCCATAATGGTGGGCGCCTGTAGTCCCAGCTACTTTGAGAGGCTGAGGCCGGAGAATGGCGTGAACCCGAGAGGCAGAGTTTGCAGTGAGCCGAGATCGCGCCACTGCACTCCAGCCTGGGTGACAGAGTGAGACTCTGTCTCAAGAAAAAAAAGAAAAAAGTCAGATAATGTCACTCCTCTGCTCAAAGCCCTGTAGTGATTGATGAGGTCTAGGGAATGTGTTGTTTCTAAATAATTTATGTTAATCATGGTAATATAATTACTTCAAAGGAATTTCATTCTTATTGTGTGATTGCTCACGTTTCTAATTCCTACCTTAGTGCTGTGTCTGGGATGTGGAAGGTGCTCAGAAAATGGTGGTGGTTTCAAAGGATAGTGGATATATATTAGGTAACCTCCTGTCCAGAAGAAAACAGATGAACAGTCATTTCCATTTGTTCAGGTGCTACGCCTGTCAGAGATGCTTTGGGAGATTTTATACTGAATATGTTCTTCTTGCCCATTGGTTCTGTTCTTTTTCTCAAGAAATGGAGTTGTCGGCCAGGTGAGCTGGCTCATGCCCGTAATCCCAACACTTTGGGAGGTCAAGGCGGGCGGATTGCTTGAGCCCAGGAGTTCGAGACCAGTGTGGGCAATATAGTGAAACCTTATCTCTACAAAAAAATACAAAAGAGTAGCCAGGTCTGGTGGGGCATACCTGTAGTCCCAGCTACTTGGGGTGGGGGCTGAGGCGGGAGGATTGCTTGAGCCCGGGAGGTGGTGGTTGCAGTGATTATGCCATTACGTTCCAGCCTGGGTGATAGAGCGAGACCCTGTCTCAAAATAAAGTTGTATCCAGTCCTTAATGACATTGAGACCATTTGTGAGTAACTAGTCCCTACCAAAAATACTTCAGAATTTTTTTTTCTTTTTGAAACAGAGTTTTACTCTCGTTGCCCAGGCTGAAGTGCAATGCTCACTTCAACCTCCGCCTCCTGGGTTCATGTGATTCTCCTGCCTCAGCCTCCCAAGTAGCTGGGATTACAGGCACCCGTCACAAGCCTGGCTCATTTTTTTGTATTTTTAGTAGAGACGGGGTTTCACCATGTTGGCCACGCTGGTCTCGAACTCCTGACCTCAGGTGATTCACCTGCCTGACCTCCCAAAATGCTGGGATTACAGGCGTCAACCACTGTGTCTGGCCCAGAATTGTTAAATATACACAGAAGTAAAAAGACAAAACACGGCTGGCCATGGTGGCTCAGGCCTGTAATCCCAGCACTTTGGGAGGCTGAGGCAGGTGGATCACCTGACATCAGGTGTTTGAGACCAGCCTGCAGTGAACCAAGATCACACCACTGCACTCCAGCCTGGGCGACAGACCAGGGCTCTGTCTCAAAAAAGAAAAAAAAAAAAAGACAAAACACAATGCAGGTCACTTTAGCTATTTTCTCTGGAAAACAGTTAGCTGTCATGATGCAGGTTGTTATAATCTATAAGGGGGAGGTTGTGATTATTTTTACTCTAAAATCTTCCACTGCCTTTTTTTTTTTTTTTTTTTTTTTTGAGATGGACTCTTACTCTGTCACCCAGGCTGGAGTGCAGTGGCGCAGTCTTTGCTCACTGCAACCTCCACCTCCTGGGTTCAAGCGATTCTCCTGTCTCAGCCTCCCGAGTAGCTGGGATTACAGGTACACACCAAGACGCCCAGCTAACTTTTGTGTGTGTGCGTGTGTGTATATATATATGTATGTGTCTATATATATGTGTGTGTGTGTATATATGTGTATACATGTATATGTGTGTGTGTGTGTGTGTGTGTAAATTTTTTTTTTTAAAGTGGAGACGGGGTTTCACCATGTTGGCAAGGCTAGTCTCAAACTCCTGACCTCGGCTGGGCGCGGTGGCTCAAGCCTGTAATCCCAGCACTTTGGGAGGCCGAGACAGGCGGATCACAAGGTCAGGAGATTGAGACCATCCTGGCTAACACGGTGAAACCCCGTCTCTACTAAAAAAATACAAAAAACTAGCCGGGCGTGGTGGCGGGCGCCTGTAGTCCCAGCTACTCGGGAGGCTGAGGCAGGAGAATGACGTAAACCCGGGAGGCGGGAGCTTGCAGTGAGCTGAGATCCAGCCACTGCACTCCAGCCTGGGCGACAGAGCGAGACTCCGTCTCAAAAAGAAAACAAAAAAAACAAAAAAAACTCCTGACCTCAGGTGATTGCCCACCTTGGCCTCCCAAAGTGCTGAGATTACAGGCATGAGCTACCACATCCGGCCCCACTGCATTCTTAAAGAAGCAGTAAATTGACCTTGTTCAAATACACAATCTGAATTACTAGGGTCTTTTGAAACTAAACCTCTGTTTGTTACTAAGACTTCTATTTTCCTTCCTCTTTTTCAGCACTTATTTCTGTAGCAATCTCCCAGCTGATGCCACTTAACTTCATTGAACAAAACATGAGGTTTAGAAAGTCAAAATAATCATTGTGAAAGTATTTGATAGGAGATCTTTATTTGGAATGAATTGGGTTATGATGTCAGTCCTGTGATTTCAGCGGAACTGTTTCTTTTTATCCATTGTCAGTGAGTGCTCATTAATACTTAAATGCAGGATTCTTTTTTTTTTTTCTTTTGAAACAGAGTCTTGCTCTGTCATCCACTCTGGAGAGTGGTGACGCAATCTCGGCTCACTTCAACTGCCGCCTCCCGGGTTCAAGTGATTCTCCTGCCTCAGCCTCCCAAGTAGCTGGGATTACAGGTGCCTGCAACCACACCCGGCTAATTTTTGTATTTTTAGTAGAGACAGGGTTTCGACACGTTGGTCAGGCTGATCTCGAACTCTGGACCTCAAGTGATCCACCCGCCTTCGCCTCCCAAAGTGCTGAGATTATAGGCATGAGCCACCGTGCCTGGCATAACGCAGTTTTCTACTAAATGCCTGATTTTGACATGTTTCCTATTATTGGCTCTGCTGTTCAGCTGAAATAGCAGGATAGGAGATGGTTGTGCGATTGCCGATAGGTGGCAGGGCTGCTGGGACAGGCCCAGCCAGGTAGAGATGTGTATCTCAGACAGGAAACACAGGACCCAGATGGTTCAATCTGTTGGGTTAGCATCTGGCCTTCGACAGGTCACCCTGGCCCACGAGATCAGCCTCAGGCCTGAGAAAAGCACTACAGGATGAAGAATAGATAGGATCTAATTAAATGCAGTGGGAGTAACATAAGAAGGATGTTTTTTCATATCCCATCCTAACCCTCCTCTCCCCCTGTTTGCTTTGCTTTGCTTTTCATGCTTTTTAGCTTCTTGGATCTCTTGCTTTAAGAGGAACTAGGGCGGCTGGGCACAGTGGCTCACGTGTATAATCCCAGCACTTTGGGAGGCTGAGACGGGTGGATCACTTGAGGTCAGGGGTTCAACACTAGCCTGGCCAACATGGTATAACCCCATCTCTACTAAAAATACCAAAATTATCCAGGCGTAGTGGCACACACCTTTAATTCCAGCTACTGGGGAGTCTGAGGCAGAAGAATCGCTTTAATCCAGGAGAAGGAGGTTGCAGTGAGCCAGGATCACGCCACTGCACTCCAGCCTAAGCAACAGAGTGAGACTCCGTTTCAAAAAAAAAAAGGAACTAAAGCTTAATATTCCCCTTGCAGCATCACAGTCACAGTGCCAGTTGTGTAGTTATTGCCTCAAAGGACTGGTAAGCCTTTGACAAGGATAGGTTACTTGGAAAGTTTTCTTGCTTACCTGTAGAAGCTAAGCTGCTCACCGACAGCAGCACAGACAAGTAGTAAAGTTCAGGGGTTGTTTTTTCCTATATTTGAGAGAGAAAAGGTACTATGAGGAATACTTTGTCTTTTAATTGGAACATATGTTAAAAATGTTTTGCCACAAGGATTTAAATGAAGGTGCCAATTTAGCAAGAAATAGAAGTCTTGCTATTTACTGTGCCAAACCCAATCCAACAGCTTCACCTTCACTGTTTGTTTGTTTTGAGACATGATGTTGTTTTGTCACCCAGGCCGAAGTGTAGTGGTGTGAGCATGGCTCACTGCAGCCTTGACTTCCTGGGTTCACGTGATCCTCCTGCCTCAGCCTCCCAAGTAGCTGGGAATACAGTCACGTGCCACCAGGCCTAGCTAATTTTTGTAATTTTTGTAGAGATGGGGTTTTGCCACATTGCCTATGCTGGTCGTCATCTCCTGGGCTCAAGCGATCCGCCTGCCTCAGCCTTCCAAAGTACTGGGATTAGAGGCGTGAGCCACTGTGCCTGGCCAGTTTCACTGTTGATTAATATCTTAACTACTTTTCGAACAGTGAAATGTTTTAACTGTGACGTGTGCCTAATGAGGAATTCCATCTCCACATATCTCTACTTTTGGTGTCAGTAGAAAATAAATATTGAAGACATATTATTTACAGCCAAACTTTCAGATTAAGATAAGCCTTTAGAAATTCATTGTTTAAAAACATACACAGTCTGTTGCCAAAGCTGTTAACACCACAGTGCAGACTCCTTCACTGAAGGATCCCACACCAAACGCAGAAAACATCCACCTCAGCGTGCGCGGCACTGGCTCCATCTGAACAAACAGCACAGGAGAACCTAAAAGGACAGAGGAACAGCATCAGTTATCAGTGTTTAGGCTTAATCATCTCAGACACATAATCTTTTTTTTTTTTTTTTTAGACAGAGTCTTGTTCTGTCACTCAGGCTGGAGTGCAGTGGTGCAATCTCAGCACACTGTGACCTCTTCCTCCCGGGTTTAAGCGATTCTCCTGCCTCAGCCTCCCTAGTAGGTGGCATTATAGGTGTACACCACCATGCCTGGGTAATTTTTTGTATTTTTAGTAAAGACGGGGTTTCACCATGTTGGCCAGGCCGGTCTCGAACTCCTGACCTCAGGTGATCTGCCCACCTTGGCCTCCCAAAGTGCTGGGATTATAGGCGTGAGCCACCGTGCCCGGCTAGAAATATATTCTTGAATGCAAACCTAAATGCAGTTTGTTTCCTTCCCTTCCTGCTGTGGAACAGAAATGCCAGTCTAGGCAAAGTAATTTTTCCTTTGATATAGATTGTATGCGCGTTTTTTTTTTTTTTGAGACGGAGTCCTGCTCTGTCACCCAGGTTGGAGTGCAGTGACGCAATCTTGACTCACGGCAACCTCCACCTCCCAGGTTCAAGCAATTCTCCTGCCTCAGCCTCCCGAGTAGCTGGAACTATAGGCACCCGCCACCACGTCCAGCTAATTTTTTTGTATTTTTAGTAGAGATGGGGTTTCACTGTGTTAACCAGGATGGTCTCTATCTCCTGTCCTTGTGATCCATCCGCCTCGGCCTCCGAAAGTGCTGGGATTACAGGTGTGAGCCACTGTGTGCGGTCTTTTTTTTTTTTTTTTTTTTTGAGATGGAGTCTTGCTCTGTTGCCAGGCTGCAGTGCAGTGGCGTGATCTTGGCTCACTGCAACCTCTGCCTCCCGGGTTCAAGCAATTCTCCTGCCTCAGCTTCCCAAGTAGCTGGGACTACAAGGGTGTGCCACCACACTCAACTTATTTTTGTATTTTTAGTAGAGATAGGGTTTTACATGTTGGCCAGGCTGGTCTTGAACTCCAGACCTCAGGTGATCCACCTGCCTTGACCTCCCAAAGTGCTGGGATTGCAGGCATGAGCCACCATACCTGGCCCTATTTTTTCATTTTAAAAAATTCAGACATAGTTTTTGCTGAAATCATACATCACTCTTTTTTTTTTTTTTGAGACAGTCTTGCACTGTAGCTCAGGCTGGAGTGCAGTCTTAGCTCACTGCAACCTCCGTCTCCCAGGTTCAAGCTATCGTCCTGCCTCAGCCCCCCTCGTAGCTGGGACTACAGGCATGCGCCACCATGCCCGGCTAATTTTTATATTTTTAGTAGAGAAGGGATTTCGCCATGTTGCCCAGGCTGGTCTCGAACTCCTGACCTCAGGTGATCCACCCGCCTCGGCCTCCCAAAGTGATGGGATTACAGGCGTGAGCCACCACGCCCGGCCCATACATCACACTTAAAAGCACATTCAAAGGAAAATATGATTAAGATAGATTAGCTAAAATATTCTTAAACTTCTCCACTTTTCAGAATGTTGAGAATAGAGACCAACTCCATGTCCTTTTTTGGAGATAGGGCCTCCCTCTGTCACCCAGGCTGGAGTGCAATGACATGACTCACTGTAACCTCCATCTCCCGGGCTTTAGTGACCCTCTGACTTCAGCCTCCCAAGTAGCTGGGACTACAGGTGCATGACACCATGCCCAGCTAACTTTTTCTATTTTTTTGTAGAGATGATGTCTCACCATATTGCCCAGGCTGGTCTTGAACTCCTGACTTCACGCAATCCTCCCACTTCAGCCTCAGAGTGGTGGGGTTACAGGAAAGGGGATATAGGGCTGGACCCAGCCCTATATCACTTTTTGACTTCAAGTTGCCATTGTCCTTGTTTTTCTACCCAGAATCATCTCTTGATCAGTAACTATTTATTGAATGAAAAACCTGATACTTTAATATTATAACACTAAATAATTTTATAACAGAAGGAATTTGGGCCGGGCGTGGTAGCTCATGCCTGTAGTTCCAGCACTTTGGGAGGCCAAGGCAGGCGGATCATGAGGTCAGGAGATCGAGACCATCTTGGCTAACATGGTGGCACCCTATCTCTACCAAAAATACAAAAATTAGGTTGGTGTGGTGGCGTGTGCCTGTAATCCCAGCTACTCGGGAGGCCGAGGCAAGAGAATCGCTTGAACCCAGGAGGTGGAGGTTGCAGTGAGCCAAGATCATGCCACTGCACTCTGGCCTGGTGACAGAGCAAGATTCCGTCTCAAAAAAAATAAATAAAAGGAATTTGTATTTAACTTAATTTGGTTACGTACTCAAATTATAGGACAACTAAAAGAGAGGCCAGGCACAGTGGCTCACACCTGTAATCCCAGCACTTTGGGAGGCCGAGGCACGCAGATCACCTGAGGTTGGGACTTTAAGACCAGCCTGACCAACATGGTGAAACCACATCTCTAGGCTGGGCGCGGTGGCTCACGCCTATAATCCCAGCACTTTGGGAGGCTGAGGCAGGCGGATCGCCAGAGGTCAGGAGTGGACACCATGTTGGACAACATGGTGAAACCCCATCTCTACTAAAAATACAAAGTATTAGCTACGTGTGGTGGCACATACTTGTAATCCCAGAATCCCAGCTACTCAGGAAGCTAAGGCACAAGAATCGCTTGAACCTGGGAGGCAGAGGTTGTAGTGAGCTGAGCTTGGGGGACAAGAGTGAGACCTTGTCTCAAAGAAAAGAAAAAGAAACCCCATCTCTACTAAAAATACAAAATTAGCTGGGCGTGGTGGCGCATGCCTGTAATCCCAGCTACCCGGGAGGCTGAGGCAGGAGAATCATTTGAACCCGGGAGGCAGAGGGTGCAGTGAGCCGAGATTGTATCATTGCACTCCAGCCTAGGCAACAAGAGTGAAACTCTGCCTCAAAAAAAAAAAAAAAAAGAACAACTAAAAGAGATATTTAGGAAGTTTTTGAAGATTCCCTTCACCTGAATTTTAGATGTGAGTTGTTTTTTAAATTTTAGTCCGTGAATTCCTGAAGAGCAGAGAACTTTGTCCTACCAATTTTTGTTCTAGCAGTGTCTGGCTACTATTTGTAGTAGATACCTAATAAATGCTTGACAGATAACTGCACACTTACCAATTGTGAAGAAGGTAAAGATGGTATTACCAACTAGGTTGTACAGGAGAGGTTGGCTGCAATATCGGGAGGATCTGGGCCTAAAAGTCAATACACGAGGTGATACATTAATTTATTACTTATTACAGGAAATCTGTGGTATAAGCATAACACCAGAAGGCACTAATCCTTGAACTCTAATTCTTATTCTGGCACTGGGTTCATCTTGGCTGTAGGCAACTCACTTCTCTTGAGAACCTTGATTCCTTTACTGTGACTGTAAATGAATACTACAAAATAGTCCATAAATAATAGTAAGAGTTATTAATGTCATCATTGGTAAATAAATAATGTTTACCATGTTTCTTTCTTTTCTTTTTTTCTTTTTTGTTTGTTTTGTTTTGTTTTGAGACAGAATTTTACTCTGTCACCAAGGCTGGAGTGCAGTGCTGCGATCTCTGCTCACTGCAACCTCTGCTTCCCAGGTTCAGGCAATTCTTGTGCCTCTGCCTTACCAGTAGCTGGGATTACAGGCACATGCCACCACACCTGGCTAACTTTTGTATTTTTAGTAGAGATGGGGTTTCATCATGTTGGCCATGCTGATCTCGAACCCCTGACCTCAAATGATTGGTTTACTTTTTTTTCTTTTTTTTTTTTTTTTTTTTTTTGAGACGGAGTCTCGCGCTGTCACCCAGGCTGGAGTGCAGTGGCCGGATCTCAGCTCACTGCAAGCTCCGCCTCCCGGGTTCACGCCATTCTCCTGCCTCCACCTCCCGAGTAGCTGGGACTACAGGCGTCCGCCACCTCGGCCAGCTAGTTTTTTGTATTTTTTAGTGAGACGGGGTTTCACCGTGTTAACCAGGATGGTCTCGATCTCCTGACCTCGTGATCCGCCCGTCTCGGCCTCCCAAAGTGCTGGGATTACAGGCTTGAGCCACCGCGCCCGGCCTTTTTTTTCTTTTTGAGACAGAGTCTTGTTCTGTCACTCAAACTGGAGTGCAGTTGCACGACCTCAGCTCACTTCAACCTCCACCTCCTGGGTTCAAATGATTCTCATGCCTCAGCTTCCTGAGTAGCTGGGATTACAGGCGTGTGCCACCATACCTGACTAATATTTTGTATTTTTAGTAAGGATGGGGTTTCACCGTGCTGTCCAAGCTGGTCTCGAACTCCTAATCTCAGGTGATCCGCCCTCCTCGGCCTCCCAAGTGCTCGGACTACAGGCATGAGCCACTGATCCTGGCCTTGTTTACCTTTTTTTTTTTTTTTTTAAGACACAGTCGGCCGGGCGCGGTGGCTCAAGCCTGTAATCCTAGCACTTTGGGAGGCCAAGACGGGCGGATCACAAGGTCAGCAGATCGAGACCATCCTGGTTAACACGGTGAAACCCTGTCTCTACTAAAAAAATACAAAAAACTAGCCGGGCGAGGTGGCGGGCGCCTGTAGTCCCAGCTACTCGGGAGGCTGAGCCAGGAGAATGGCGTAAACCCGGGAGGCAGAGCTTGCAGTGAGCTGAGATCTGGCCACTGCACTCCAGCCTGGGCGACAGAGCTAGACTCCGTCTCAAAAAAAAAAAAGACAGAGTCTCACTCTGTCACTCGGGCTGGAATGTAATGGTGTGATCTTGGCTCACTGCAACCTCCACCTCCCAGGTTCAAGTGATTCTCCTGCCTGAGCCTCCTGAGTATGTAGGTTTATAGGCACATGCCACCACACCTGGATAATTTTTGTATTTTTAGTTGAGACGGGGTTTCACCATGTTGGTCAGGCTGGTCTCGAACTCCTGACCTTGTGATCCACCCGCCTCGGCCTCCCAAAGTGCTAGGATTACAGGCGTGAGCTGCTGCGCCTGGCCTTCTTCTTTTTTTTTCTTTCTTTTTTTTTTTTTTTGAGACGGAGTCTCGCTCTGTCACCCAGGCTGGAGTGCAGTGGCGCGATCTCGGCTCACTGCAAGCTCTGCCTCCCAGGTTCACGCCATTCTCCTGCCTCAGCCTCCCGAGTAGCTGGGACTACAGGTGCCCACCACCACACCCACCTAATTTTTTTGTATTTTTTAGTAGAGACGGGGTTTCACCATGTTAGTCAGGATGGTCTCGATCTCCTGACCTCATGATCCACCCGCCTCGGCCTCCCGGAGTGCTGGGATTACAGGCGTGAGCCACTGCGCCCAGCCCTTTTTTTTTTTTTTTTTTGAGATGGAGTTTCACTCTTGTTGCCCAGGCTGGAGTTCAATAGTGGGATCTCGGCTCATTGCAACCTCCGCCTCCTGGGTTCAAGCAATTCCCCTGCCTCAGCCTCCTGAGTCGCTGGGATTACAGGTATGCGCCACCATGCGAGACAGGGCTTCACCATGTTGGCCAAGCTGGTCTCAAACTACTGACCTCGTGATCCACCTGCCTCGGCTTCCCAAAGTGTTGGGATTACTGGTGTGAGCCACTGCACCCAGCCCTTGTTTACCATTTTTTAAATTCATGTTAATTTGCGATTTTGGTGAAAAACTATTTCATGGGAATTCTGACCTGTAGTAAGAAAAAATGACTTACTTTACACGGACTTCCTGTAATAGAAGCTGGTGAGTTTGAATTTGGCTAATTACAAGGAGTATTGCAGCTTCTTGTCCCTCCCCCTCACTTAAGTACATTCTCAGTTTTCAGATTTTTTTAGAATTAAAGTTATTAATTGACTGTTTCCACTAATAATAATTTCCAAGACAGAATCTGAAAGAACATATTAAGTAATAATCAGGTTGGGCGTGCCTGTCACCCTCAGCCCTGCAGACATTAGCTAACGCTAGACTGTTGGGACTGGTCTCCAGGGAATCCGTAAGTTGAGACATTGGTCCCCTCATTGTCTCCTATTTAATGGCTTTCTATACCAGAAGAAGTAAGTGTGGATTAAAAGTTAAACTCAGTTTACCCACAGCTATCTTCACTGTATTGAGATTTTTGGCTTTTCAAAGTGAAGTCGGTGATTGCCCTTGATAACAGGGGCAGAAAAAATGGGGCAGGCTGCAATTAAACACGTAGCAGAAATCCCAGAGAGCACCCAAGCGGTGTCCACAGGTGAGAAATGCGTGTTGAGCTGCCAAGTATAAGAACCTACCTTAGCAGAACATAGAACTGGAGAACCAGGGTGGTAATTCCAACTGAGAACGCTGTCACCCGGCTGCGTGGGACACAGTGAGTTACATTTTACATTACTCGTTGAGTGATGAAATAGCTTCCAGAAACCAAATTCAGGTTCTGTTTGGTGTTAATGTTACATTTAACTACAGAGATAAAGTTTTAAACATAATGAAGATGAATTGAGATCCATTGCATTCTAATAAAATTCTAATAATACTTCAATAAGAATATTAATAATAGTTACTACTTATTGATCTCCTATTATGTAGCAGGCTTTGTTGATACTGATGTTTTGTTTTGTCTTGTTTTGTTTTGTTTTGTTTTTTTGAGATGGAGTCTTGCTCTGTCACCCAGACTGGAATACAATGGTGTGATCTTGGCTCACGGCAACCTCTGCCTCCCAGGTTCAAGCAATTCTCCTGCCTCAGCCTCTGAGTATCTGGGACCACAAAAGCATACCACCACGCCCGACTAATTTTTGTATTTTTAGTAGAGATGGGGCCTCAGTCTCCCAAAGTACTGGGATTACAGGCGTGAGCCACTGCTCCCAGCCTGTTGATACTGATCTTTAAGGAATCTTTAGAACCTTGGTTCCTTTATCATGACTGAAAATTAATGTAAAACAACCTGCAAGTAATACTAAGTTATCAATATTCATAATTGGTAGACAAATGTGTCAAACATTTTACATGCATTACCTAATTTAATATGCACAAAATCCTATGACATAGGACTATGGTTTTCCATTTTTTAAATGAGAAAACAGACTGTTAACTGACAGTTATCTACCTACCACAATTTGTACAACCAGATGAAAATTGTTACTGCTCAAAACATTTTTGAAATTCTTTTGAGATTACATGTACGTAGTTTCCATGGCATATAAGAAAATCTTGGTCAGGCACAGTGGCTTAAGCCTGTAATCCCAGCACTTTGGGAGGCCGAGGCAGGTGGATCACCTGAGGTCGGGAGTTTGAGACTAGCCTGGCCAACATAGTAAAAACCCCATCTCTACTAAAAATACAAAAATTAGCTGGGCGTGGTGGTGGGTGTCTGTAATCCCAGCTACTCAGGAGGCTGAGGCAGAAGAATCGCTTGAACCCGGGAGGCGGAGGTTGCAATGACCTGAGATCATGCCATTGCACTCCAGCCTGGGGACAAGAGCGAAACTCCATCTCAAAAAAAAAAAAAAAAAAAAAGAGGCCGGGTGCAGTGACTCACGCCTGTAATCCCAGCACTTTGGGAGGCCAAAGTAGGCAGATCATGAGGTCAGGAGTTCGAGACCAGCTTGACCAACATGGTGAAACCCCGTCTCTACTAAAACTACAAAAATTAGCCAGGCGTGGTGGTGCACACCTGTAATCCCAGCTACTCAGGAGGCTGAGGCAGGAGAATGGCTTGAACCTGGGAGGTGGAGGTTACAGTGAGCCCAGATCACATGTTGCCGCACTCCAGTTTATGGGACAGTACCCCAACCCCCCCAAAAAAAGAAAGAAAATCTTCCCGTTAACTAATCATTCTAACTCCCTTCTTCACTGTAAACTATTAAATTCACATTGATTATTTTATTAATTGGGTTTAGCACTGAATAACTTTAGGGCATTCACAGAAATCAAATATACCCTCCAAAGACAGATTTATCCCCAATGAAGGTACTCAAAAGAATATGCAATTTCAAAATATACCCCCAAGAATATTTAATGGCAGCACTGTTGGAACAAGAACATAGCTACATGCTTGAAGTTACTGTTTTTGAAAGGAATAGCATCCTTTTAGAGATGTAAATCCTGAGAGGTGGTGAGGTCAGCCACATTTAACTATTAGCCAACACAGGTTTAATACTGAGCATCCTGAAATATGTGATGGGGAGAGCCAAACAGAATTACTATTGTTTTTGAAAAGTTGATTTTTTAAAAAACTGACTTTTTAGCCAGGAGTAATTGCATGTACTTGAAGTACTAGCTACTTGGTAGGCTGAGGTGGGAGGATCTCTTGAGCCTGGGATTTCAAGGCTGTGGTGAGCAATGATTGTGCCACCGTACTGCAGCCTAGGCAACAGAGCTGTACCCTATCTCTAAAAAATAAAAATAAAAAAAGAACCTGGCTTAATGTTATGTTAATATTTACACCTCAGTGTTTTTAAAATGTAAAGATCAGGCCGGGCGCAGTGGCTCAAGCCTGTAATCCCAGCACTTTGGGAGGCCGAGACGGGCGGATCATGAGGTCAGGAGATCGAGACCATCCTGGCTAACATGGTGAAACCCCGTCTCTACTAAAAAATACAAAAAAACTAGCCGGGCGAGGTGGTGGGCGCCTGTAGTCCCAGCTACTCGGGAGGCTGAGGCAGGAGAATGGCGTAAACCCGGGAGGCGGAGCTTGCAGTGAGCTGAGATCCAGCCACTGCACTCCAGCCTGGGCGACAGAGCGAGACTCCGTCTCAAAAAAAAAAAAAAGTAAAGATCAGTGATTTTGGCCAGGTGTGGTGGCTCATGCCTCTAATCCCAGCACCGTGGGAGGCCAAGGTGGGAGGATCACTTGAGGCCAGGAGTTCAACACCCCCCTGGACAACACAGCGAGACCCCATCTCTACCCAAAAAAAATAATAATAATAATAATAATAAAGATCACTAACTACCCAGGCCAAAGCACAGTGGCTCAATCTCAGCCTCCCGAGTAGCTGGGACTACAGCCACATGCCACTGTACCCAGCCCAAGATTAATAATTTTAAAATTAAAAGTAAATGTTAAGCCTCAAGACTGCCACAGAAAGAAATGAACTCCTTATTGTCACAGTGAGCTGGGGAGGGACACTTACAGCCTGGGCTGGTGAGTTCTCGGCAGCCAGCAGTGCAAGCGATAGGCTGTGTGGGCCAAACAAAAGTGAATCATGGTGACACTGGGCCCAGAGCACCTGGAGCAAGACAAGGAGGACCCAGGGCAGTCCTGTTAGAGTTCCCAAACTATTGCACCCATTCACCAACCAGCCACAACCCCCCTATGCGCATGTGCCCAGCAAGGATATGAAGGAAGTACTCTTCAGGAAAGGGACAGATCCTAGTTCTTTAAAACCCACCTTTGGCAGCAATAGGCGCGCACTGTAACCTTAACTCTTCTGTGGCTCTGAAGGTTTAGAGTCTTGTCTGAGCTCAAGTTGGCTGTGTTAACAGTTAATGGAACTGAGCTGGATATTTGAGACAAGTTATAGATGTAAGAAGGGAGAAAGACAGCTTCCTTTATGCTGAGAGATCAGCTTCCCCAGCCCCTCTGCATCCCTTGGGCATCACATGGAAACCTGAGCTCATCCCCAAGGATACAGCTGAAACTCTTTGTTCCTTCCTTCCCTGTAGTCTGTTTCAGAACTGCAGCAGCTCCCTTGAGGATCCACACCTCTTGAACTCAGCCTTACCCTTCTTCCATCTCTCTCTTGGGAACAGTACCTGAAACCTGAGATGGCCGGGGATGTCTGACGCCAGCTGTCTGTTAGATGCCAGCTGAACCCAGCCCTTCCACCAGTCTTTGAGAGCATGCTCAGTGGCTGGTGGATACTCTGATTTCTCTGTAGGCCTCAGGGTAATATGGGCATGTCACATTCATCACCCCATCCCATAATACCACAGGTAGTTTTTATGGAAATTGGGGGCCTGGGGTAGGGATAAAAGGTATGGTTCCAAGCCCCAAGTGAATCCTGGTATCATACTTGGGATGATAACTGAAAGGCAAGACAGTTAAATCATTCTAAGTGATGAACTCGTTTTTTTCTAATGCCCTACTGACCACTACTGAACCTTCTTTATTCCCTAAGAACAGTTAGCAGTGTCCCTGTGATCCCACCACTCTGCCTTCTTTCGAGAAGGCCCCAGTATAATTCTTTTTTTTTTTTTTTTTTTGAGACAGAGTTTCGTTCTTGTTGCCCAGGCTGGAGTGCAATGGCGTGATCTTGGCTCACCGCAACCTCCACCTCCTGGGTTCAAGCGATTCTCCTGCCTCAGCCTCCCAAGTAGCTGGGATTACAGGCCTGCGCCACTATGCCTGGCTAATTTTGTATTTTTAATAGAGACAAGGTTTCTCCGTGTTGGTCAGGCTGGTCTTGAACTCCCAACCTCACGTGATCCACCCGCCTCGCCCTCCCAAAATGCTGGGATTACAGGCGTGACCTACTGTGCCTGGACCTCAAGTATATTTCTTACTTCCATTTCCACTGACTATTTGTGGCTGCCTCTCCTATCTTGTTTCACCCCGTCCAATGAATTGTGTGTCATTACTATCATCAGTAACACCACTTTCCTCAAAAATAACAGCTACCATTCATTTTAACACTGTGCCAGGCAATATGCTAAGCCCCTTGCTATGTGTTATCCTCAGAATTAATCCTCAAAGTAACTGAGATTGGCCTTCTCGTTATCTCCATTTTATCCATGAAGAACCTAAAGACAGAGTTAAGAGATCAAATCAAGATCACACAACCAAATAAGGGTTATTTTTATTTATTTATTTATTTATTTATTTATTTATTTATTTATTTATTTTGAGACGGAATCTCGCTCTGTTGCCCAGGCTGGAGTGCAGTGGCACAATCTTGGCTCACTGCAAGCTCCGCCTCCCGGGTTCACGCCATTCTCCTGCCTCAGCCTGCCGAGTAGCTGGGACTACAGGCGCCCACCACCTTGCCTGGCTAATTTTTTTGTATTTTTAGTAGAGACGGGGTTTCACTGTGTTAGCCAGGATGGTCTCAATCTCCTGACCTCGTGATCCACCCGCCTCGGCCTCCAAAGTGCTGGGATTACAGGTGTAAGCCACTGCGCCTGGCCCGAATAAGGGTTTTTAACACCCATGTCATATTATTTTGAGAACCCTGTTGTCACTCCTTTCCTCAGAAACCTTCAAAGCTTCCCATTGTCCAAGGGGTTAAAGTTGATATTTTTAAACTCCTTAGCTATGATAGGGCTCAGTTCCAATCTACACTGTTCCAGTTTATCTCCCACTTTTCTTCTTGGGGAGAGAGCTTAAGAGTCCGGAAACTTGGCCGGGCGCGGTGGCTCAAGCCTGTAATCCCAGCACTTTGGGAGGCCGAGACGGGCGGATCACGAGGTCAGGAGATCGAGACCATCCTGGCTAACCCGGTGAAACCCCGTCTCTACTAAAAAATACAAAAACTAGCTGGGCGAGGCGGTGGGCGCCTGTAGTCCCAGCTACCCGGGAGGCGGAGCTTGCAGTGAGCCAAGATTGTGCCACTGCACTCCAGCCTGGGCGACACAGTGAGACTCCGTCTCAAAAAAAAAAAAAAAAAAAAAAAAAAAAAGAGTCCGGAAACCTAAATTCTTGCCCTGATGTGCCATTCACTAGCTTTGTCCACTGAGAGCATCAAATCTGAACAAAAGCAAGCTGGTCAGCCTAGCAGTTATGTCTGACTACTATTAGGCTACAAATGAACAGTCTTGACACAGATGTTTTGAGTATTGCCAAGTCTTAGATGTACACAGTGAGGCATTGCATAGCCTTAATTTCCAGATTTATTTTTAACCCACTATTTCTTTTTTTCTTTTTTCCAAGATGGAGTCTTGCTGTGTCCCCCAGGCTGGAGTGCAGTGGTGCGATCTAGGCTCACTGCAACCTCCACCTCCCAGGTTCAAACGATTCTCCTGCCTCAGCCTCCCGAGTACCTGGGATTACAGGCGCACACCACCACACCCAGCTAATTTTTGTATTTTTTAGTAAAGACGGGATTTCACCATGTTGGCCAGACTGGTCTCCAGCTTCTGACCTCGTCATCCACCCACCCCGGCCTCCCAAAGTGCTGGGATTACAGGTGTGAGCTGTCTGGTCCCCAGTTTTTCTTTTTTGAGATGTTTGTAATAGTGAAAAATTAGAAAAACCTAAATATCCAAAGGTCGAAGATTAACTGGAAAAACTAAATAACTATAGATTATAATTTGGAACATGCTAAATGCTTTTGACCTAATTTTTTTGTGAGAAATGACAATGTGTATGAATTTTTTTTTTTTTTTGAGACAGAGTCTTGCTCTGTTGCCCAGGCTAGAGTGCAGTGGCGCGATCTCAGCTCACTGCAAGCTCTGCCTCCCAGGTTCACGCCATTCCCCTACCTCAGCCTCCCAAGTAGCTGGGACTACAGGTACCTGCCACCACGCCCGGCTAATTTTTTGTACTTTTTGGTAGAGACGGGGTTTCACCGTGTTAACCAGGATGGTCTCAATCTCCTGACCTCATGATCAGCCTGCCTCCACCTCCCAAAGTGCTGGGATTACACATGAGCCACCGCCACCAGCCTTTTTTATTTTTATTTTTTTTTTGAGACAGAGGCTGGAGTGCTGAGGCGTGATCTTGGCTCACTGCAGCCTCCACCTCCGGGATTCAAACAATTCTCATGCCTCAGCCTCCCAAGTAGCTGGGACTACAGGTGCCTGCTACCACGCCCGGCTAATTTTTTGTACTTTTTGGTAGAGATGGGGTTTCACCGTGTTAACCAGGATGATCTCGATCTCCTGACCTCGTGATCGGCCTGCCTCAGCCTCCCAAAGTGCTGGGATTACATATGAGCCACCGCACCCAGCTTTTTTTTTTTTTTTTTTTTTTTTTTGAGACAGAGTCTCAACCTGTCACACAGGCTGGAGTGCTGAGGCGTGATCTCAGCTCACTGCAACCTCCACCTCCTGGATTCAAGCAATTCTCATGCCTCAGCCTCCCAAGTAGCTGGGATAACAGGCGCCAGCCACCACACCTGGCTAATTTTTTTTTTTTTTTTTTTTGAGACGGATTCTCGCTCTGTCGCCCAGGCTGGAGTGCAGTGGCCGGATCTCAGCTCACTGCAAGCTCCGCCTCTCGGGTTTACGCCATTCTCCTGCCTCAGCCTCCCGAGTAGCCGGGACTACAGGTGCCCGCCACCGCGCCCGGCTAGTTTTTTGTATTTTTTAGTAGAGACGGGGTTTCACCATGTTAACCAGGATGGTCTCGATCTCCTGACCTCGTGATCTGCCCGTCTCGGCCTCCCAAAGTGCTGGGATTACAGGCTTGAGCCACCGCGCCCGGCCCGCACCTGACTAATTTTTATACTTTTGGTAGGGACGGGATCTCACCATGTTGGCCAGGCTGGTCTCAAACTCCTAGCCTCAAGTGATCCACCTCCCTAGGCCTCCCAAAGTGCAGGGATTACAGGTGTGAGCTACCACACCTGGCCGAAAGTATTTTTATAAAGCCAGGCGTGGTGGTTCACACCTGTAATCCTAGCACTTTGAGAAGCAGAGGTGGGAGGATCACTTGAGCCCTGGGTCTTGAACTCCTGGGCTCAAGCAATCCTCCCACCTCCACTTCCCAAAGTGGGAAGCAAAGCCTGGGCAACAAAATGAGACTCCTTCTCTACCCAAAAATAGAAAGATTAGCTGGGTGTGGTGATGTGTGCCTGAAGTCCCAGCTACACGAGAAGCTGAGAAAGGAGGATCCTTGAGCCCAGGAGATCGTGGTTGCAGTTAGCCATGTTCAAGCTAAACCTCCCAGCTTTCCCAGCCTGGGTGACAGAACAAGACCCTGTCTCAAAAAGAAAAAATGAAAGTATTCTGTTATTTTTATAAACTAAAAAGTAGCATATAACTGCTGATGTGTTTGTTGTCATTTGCTTTATTTCTATGTTAATTTTAAAAATGCTTCAAGCAGCCGTGTGCAGTGGCTCATGCCTGTAATTCCAGCACTTTGGGAGGCCGAGGCAGGTGGATCACGAGATCAAGAGATCAAGACCATCCTGGGCTAACACGGTGAAACCCCATTTCTACTAAAAATAGAAAAAAAATTGGCCAGGCATGCTGACACGCACCTGTAGTCCCAGCTACTCGGGAGGCTGAGGCAGGAGAATCACTTGAGCTAGGGAGGCGGAGGTTGCAGTGAGCTGAGATTGTTCCACTGTACTCCAGCCTGGGTGACAAAGTGAGACTCTGTTAAAAAAAAAAAAAAAAAAAAAACTTCGAGCTCTACAAAAAAATTCCCCAAAAGTTTTGAAAATACTTTGAGCAAGATTATGTCCCTGGAATTATATTTATAAGATCTCAGAGCCGGGCACGGTGGCTCATGCCTGTAATTCCAGCACTTTGGGAGGCCGAGGCAGGCGGATCCCGAGGTCAAGAGATCAAGACCATCCTGGCAAACATGGTGAAACCCTGTCTCTACTAAAACTGCAAACATTAGCTGGGCATGGTGATGTGCACCTGTAGTCCTAGCTATTCAGGAGGCTGAGGCAGGAGAATCGCTTGAACCCAGGAGGCAGAGGTTGCAGTGAGCTGAAATGGTACCACTGCACTCCAGCTTGGCGACAAAGTGAGACTCCATCTCAAAAAAAAAAAAAAAAAAAAAAAACTCAGAATGATTATTTTTAAGATATACTTTGGATATATAAGAATATTTATTACTTTTTAATATTTATATTATTGTTACTGAGATAGAGTCTCACTCCAGCCTGGAGTGCAGTGGTTCAGTCTCAGCTCACTGCAACCCTTGCCTACCAGGTTCAAGTGATTCTCCTGCCTCAGCCTCCCGAGTACCTGGGATTACATGTGTGTGCCACCACACTCGCTATGTTTTCTATTTTTGGTAGAGAGGGGGTTTCACCATGTTGGCCAAGCTGGTCTTGAACTCCTGGCCTCAAGTGATCTCCCTGCCTTGACATCTCAAAGTGCTGGGATTACAGGTGTGAGCAACCACGCCTGGCCAAGAATATTTATTTTGAAGGCCAAGCACAGTGGCTCATGCCTGTAATCCCAGCCCTTTGGGAAGCCGAGGCAGGAAGCCAGGAATCTGAGACCCACCTTGACAACAGTGAGACCCAGCACTTTGAGACGTGAGCCGCAGTGGCATGTGCCTGTGGTCCCAGCTACTTTGAGGCTGAGGTGGGAAGATTCCTTGAGCCCAGGAGGCAGAGGCTGCAGTGACCCATGATCATGCCACTGGACTCCAGTCTGGGCAACACACCGAGATCCTTTCTCAAAAAAAAAATTTATTTATAAGTATTTGGCTGGGCACAGTGGCTCATGCCTGTAATCCTAGCACTTTGGGAGGCTGAAGCAGTCAGATCGCTTGAGGTTAGGAGTTCAAGACCAGCCTGGCCAACATGGCGAAACCCTGTCTCTACCAAAAATATGAAAATTGGCCCGGCATAGTGGGCCATGCCTGTAGTCCCAGCTACTTTGGAGGCTGAGGCAGGAGAATCGCTTTAACCCGGGAGGCAGAGGCTACAGTGAGCTGAGATCGTGCCACCGCACTCCACCCTGGGTGACAGAGGGAGACTCCATCTCAAAACAAAAAGAAATTATTTATAAATATTTATTATTGGCCGGGCGGTGTGGCTCACGCCTATAATCCCAACACTTTGGGAGTCTGAGGGAGGCGATCACCTGAGGTCGGGAGTTCAAGACCAGCCTAGCCAACATGGTGAAACCGCATCTCTACTAAAAATACAAAAATTAGCTGAGCATGGTGGCAGGCGCATGTAATCTTAGCTACTCAGGAGGCTGAGGCAGGAGAATCACTTGTACCCAGGAAACGGAAATTGTAGTGAGCCAAGATTTCACCACTGCACTCCAGCCTGGGCAATAGTGAGACTTAGTCTCAAAAAAAAAAAGAAAATTATTTTAAAATTTTTATTTTGGAAACCTTTACAATAGCAAAATTTTTGTTTTTGTTTTTTTAACTTATTGAAAACTAGTAAGAAGCATTTATCAAGGAAATAATTCAGAACCAAATGAATTGAGTTTGAGATTAAAAGGTTCTCTACAATGAATGAAAAAGATACCCTCATCACTGGGCATTGCAGCGTACTAGGGATAAGATAATATACTACACATCTTCTAGAAAAAGCAGGTTACATATAAAGGAACAAGGATTAGAATGACATCAGACTTTCAACAGCCATGTTGAATGCCAGCAAATAATGAAGAAGTGCCTTTATAATTTTAAAAGAAAATAATTTCAAAAATTTTTTGGGCTGGGCACAGTGCCTTAAGCCTGTAATCCCAACACCTTAAAAGGCCAAGGCAGGCAGATCATCTGAGGTCTGAGGTTCAAGACCAGCCTGGCCAACGAAACTCTGTGTCTACTAAAAATACAAAAATCTGCCAGGCATGTTGGCGGATATCTATAATCCCAGCTACTCAGGAGGCTGAGGCAGGAGAATTGCTTAAACCTCAGAGGTGGAGGTTGCAGTGAGCCAAGATCTTTCCACTGTACTCCATCCTGGGCGACAGAGTGAAACTAAGTCCCCCCCTGCCAAAAAAAATTTGAAGTTATTGAGTTGAAAAGAATTCTCTCAAGCCATTAATCATTGAAAGAAGAATAACGACATCATCAAACTTACTTGATCTCCCATGCACCTATCAAACTTATTTGATCTCCCACGCATCCTACTGGAGCATATTCTCAAGTAGTTTCATGATAAAGGGTGTGTGGGAGGTCAACCTTTTATGTGAAACTGCTTGAGGATATGCTCCAGAAAAATTACAAAGCAAAGAGAAATATATAGGGGATCTAACCCAGGAGAGAGATGAAGAAGTTTTCAGAATAATAGCTTCACAAATAGAGATTTTTCATCTAGATAGGAGGAGAGTTCCAGGAAGAAAATCCTCTGGGAAAAAAACAGATTGAATAGAATAGCAATTGTAGGTTAAACCATTTGAAATTGATGTTTTCTTGATTAAAAAAAAAAATTTTTTTTTGCTTGCTGAGCACAGTGGCTCATACCTGTAAACCCAGCACTTTGGAAGGCCAATGTGGGCAGGTTCGCTTCCAGATTCTGAGCCCAGGAGTTTGAGACCAGCCTGGGCAATATGCGAAACCCCATCCCTACAAAAAAACAAAACAAAACAAAAAACAATTAGCCAGTGCATGCCTGTAGTCCCAGCTACTTGGGAGGCTGAGGTCGAAGGATCACTTGATCCTGGGAGATAGAGGTTGCAGTCACCTGAGATTGCACCACTGTACTCCAGCCTGGGCAACAGAGTGAGATACTGTCTCAAAAATCAAAAAACAAAAGACAATTCTAGTAGCGTAATATGCAACGTTCATAATAGCTATATTCATAGCATATTTGCTATTTGCCAAATGTAGTTTTTTTTTTTTGAGATGGAGTCTCACTCTGTTGCCCAGGATGGAGTGCAGTGGTGCGATCTCGGCTCACTGCAAGCTCCACCTCCCGGATTCACGCCATTCTCCTGCCTCAGCCTTCCGAGTAGCTGGGACTACAGGTGCCCGCCACCATGCCCAGCTAATTTTTTTGTATTTTTAGTAGAGTCGGGGTTTCACCATGTTAGCCATGATGTTCTCGATCTCCTGACCTGGTGATCCGCCTGTCTCAGCCTCCCAAAGCGCTGGGATTACAGGCGTGAGCCACTGTGCCTGGCCTGTCAAATGTAGTTGTATGTCCTGGATCTGTATTGTTTCATTTAATCCTCACAACAATCAGGAGGGGGGTAGTATTACTTTCTCCTTTTTAAGATTGATGAAAACTGGGACAAGGTGGGCACGATGGCTCACGCCTGTAATCCCAGCACTCTGGGAGGCCGAGGCAGATGAACCACTTAAGGTCAGGAGTTTGAGACCAGCCTGGCTAATGAGGTGAAACCCCGACTCCACTAAAAGTACAAAAATTAGGCCAGGCACAGTGGCTCACACCTGTAATCCTAGCACTTTGAGAGGCTGAGGCGGGCGGATCACGAGGTCAGGAGATCGAGACCATCCTGGCTAACACAGTGAAACCCTGTCTCTACTAAAAATACAAAAAATTAACTGCGCGTGGTGGTGGGCGCCTATGGTCCCAGCTACTTGGGAGGCTGAGGCAGGAGAATGGCATGAACCCAGGAGGCGGAGCTTGCAGTGAGCCGACATCATACCACTGCACTCCAGCCTGAGTGACAGAGCAAGACTCCATCTCAAAAAAAAAAAAAAATTAGCCAGGTGTGGTGGCACTCACCTGTAATCCCAGCTTCCCAGCTACTTGGGAGGCTGAGGCAGGGAGGATTACTTGAACCCAGAAGGCAGAGGGTGCAGTGAGCTGAGATCGCACCACTGCACTCCAGCCTGGGTGACACAGCAAGACTCTGTTTCAAAAAAAAAAAGAAAAAAATCCTGGGACAAAAGGAAGGTTAAGTTAGTTAGGTTGCCCAAGGTCATGCAGTTGGAGCTGCAATTTGAAGCCAGGCAGCTAATTTCAGAGCATAGGCTCTTAACTATTCTGTTATATAGGCAGGAAATTGTAGGATACATTCTTTTGGAGTCTGACTAATTCAAGTAGAAAGACCTGCAGTACTGACAGGTTACTGAACAGTGATGGCCACTGTGCACAAACCCTACCTACCCACTCAACCTGTCCTATCAGCTCTTTTTGAAGAAACTTTAAAATATATCATGAATATTGGTAGAGAAATAGAGATGATAATCTGTCGGGGAAACGAGTAGAATACCGTAAACAGGAATATTCAGAGGATAGGGCTCTTGGAAATTAAGAGTGTAACGGCACAAATGAAAACTAGGCAGATTGGAGGATGAAATTGAGGCTATCTGGAAATTAGAGCATGAAGGCAAGAGGTGGAAAATACAGAAAAAATGATTAGATGCTTCAGATTTAAATAATAGACATTTTCAGGCCAGGCACGGTGGCTCATGGGAGGCTGAGGCAGGTGGATCACTTGAGGCCAGGAGTTCGAGACCAGCTTGGCGAACGTGGTAAAACCCCATCTCTACTAAAAATTCAAAAATTATCTGGGTGTGGTGGTGCATGCCTATAGTCCCAGCTACTTGGGAGGCTGAGGCAGGAGAATTGCTTGAACTTGGGAGGTGGAGGTTGCGGTGAGCCGAGATCGTGCCACTGCACTCCAGCCTGGGTGAGAGAGGGAGACTGTGTCTCAAAAATAATAACAATAATAATAAATAATAGACATTTCCAAAGAACAGAGAAAATGGAAGGCAGAAAATCATCAATAAAAGAATTCAAGGACATTTGCTCGACCTGAATGTTACGAGTTTCAAGACGGAAAGGCCCTGCCCCATGCTCAGCATGACGGATGGAAACAAAGCTGCACTAGAGGACAGCATTGTGAAATTTCAGAACACTGCGAACAAAGAGAAGACCTTACAGGCTTCGAGGCAGGAAAAAAAAATGATATTCAAAACCTCCGGAATTAGAAGTGGCTTTGGATTTCATGCCATTAACGTTGGAATCTAGAAGCAATGCCTTCGAAGTTGTGGGAGAAAATGATTTTCAACATAGTCTGGAGATGAACTGTATTGGGCAGTTTGGGAGAAGGTAGTGAAAGGGTATGAGAGCTTATCTTTATAGATCATAAAAGAAAGTCAATGGGCACTGTTTAAGTGGGATAAATTCAGAGATGGCATTATAAGCACATAATATAGAGTTATGGTAGAAACTACCGGAAGAAATAGCTGAAAAAGTTAAAAGTGGTTGCCTTAGGGACCTGGATGGAAGGGATGGTGAGTGGGATATGATTGATGGCTGTTGGTTTTCATTATTGGCTTTTTTTACCTTGTGATGTTCTAGATCTATATATATGAATTAGTTGAATAAGAAATTTTAGGCCGGGCACGGTGGCTCACGCCTGTAATCCCAGCACTTTCGGAAGCCGAGGCGGGCGGATCACAAGGTCAGGAGATCGAGACCATTCTGGCTAACGTGGTGAAACCCCGCCAACCCCGTCTCTACTAAGAATACAAAAAATTAGCCAGACATGGTGGTGGGCACCTGTAGTACCAGCTACTTTGGAGGCTGAGGCAGGAGAATGGTGTGAACCCGGGAGGCAGAGCTTACAGTGAGCTGAGATCACTCCACTGCACTCCAGCCTGGGGAACAGAGCGAGACTCCGTCTCAAAAAAAAAAAAGAAATTTTAATAAAAATTTAAAATTGGATGCCTTATGTCACTTCATTAGGGTTATGGGAGGATCAGTGGAATAATTGATATGAAAAAGAGGTTTGTAAATTCTATTCAGTGGAAAATTGTGATGTTACTATCATGTTGATTAAAAATGCTATATTTGGTAGATGATAATATTGTTGTGTTAATTAACTGTGGCCACAATAGTGCGACCACAAAACTTGAGTGACATATGATAATGAACACTAATTTTTGTTTTTGAGACTAGGTCAGCTTGTTGGCTTGACGATCTGAGCCAGGTTTGGTTGACCTCACTTGGGTCTGCTCATGTGTCTGAGCAGGGGGACTGTAGTTGTTGGCTGGTCGGGGATGGCCGTGTTCCCCACATGGGGGCGGGGGTTGGATGTCTATCAGTGGGAGCATTGCTGCGCTCCCACGTGTTCTGGCATCCTCCACACTATCACTTGTGCCACATTCTTTTGGCCAAAGCAAGTCAAAAAATGTGGAGAAGTCACTTCCATCTCTTCATGGTGGGAGCTGCAAATTTCACATTGAAAAGGAGGGAGGGAGATGTGGAAGCATTTTTACAGTTAGCATAATGATTGAAGCCAAATTTTTTTTTCTTTTTGAGATGGAGTATCGCTCTGTCACCAGGCTGGGGTACAATGGCGCGATCTTGGCCACTGCAACCTCCGCCTCCCAGGTTCAAGTGGTTCCCCTGCCTCAGCCTCCCAAGTAGCTGGGATTACAGGCGTGTGCCACTACACCCAGCTAATTTTTGTATTTTTAGTAAAGATGGGGTTTCACCATGTTGGCCGGGATGGTCTCAATCTTTTGACCTCATGATCCACCTGCCCCAGTCTCCTAAAGTGCTGGAATTACAGGTGTGAGCCACTGCGCCCAGCCGAAGCCAAATCCTTTTTTTTTTTTTTTTTTTTTTTTTCAGAAGGAGTCTCACTCTGTTGCCCAGGCTGGAGTGCAGTGGCCGGATCCAGCTCACTGCAAGCTCTGCCTCCTGGGTTTACGCCATTCTCCTGCCTCAGCCTCCCGAGTAGCTGGGACTACAGGTGCCCGCCACCTCGCCTGGCTAATTTTTTTGTATTTTCAGTAGAGACGGGGTTTCACTGTGTTAGCCAGGATGGTCTCGATCTCCTGACCTCGTGATCCGCCCACCTCAGCCTCTCAAAGTGCTGGGATTACAGGCATGAGCCACCAAGCCCGGCCTAAGCCAAATACTTTTAGTCCATCTATTGTGAATGAGAACATGGAAGGACATCAAAAGACCTATAACTGGGCTGGGCGTGGTGACTCATGCTTGTAATCCCAGCACTTTGAGAGACTGAGGTGGAAGGATTGCTTGAGACTAGTAGTCTGATACCAGCCTGGGCAACATAGCAAGACCCCCATCTCTACAAAAATTAGTTTTTAAAATAATTAGCCCATCTATTTGGTATGTGCCTGTGTTCCCAGCTACTTTAGAGGCTGAGGTGAGAGCATCACTTGAGCCCAGGAGTCTGAGGGTGCCGTCAGCTGTGGTTGCACCACTATGTTCTAGCCAGGGTAGCAGAGCAAGACCTCATCTTAGAAAAAAAAAATGTGTAACCGAATTTATTTTCTTTTTCCTTTGTAGACAGCAAGGGAGGTGTCACAGTTTTCCATTTAGATCAACAACTTCAAGTTCTTACCATGGAAAATTCCGAGAAGACTGAAGTGGTTCTCCTTGCTTGTGGTTCCTTCAATCCCATCACCAACATGCACCTCAGGTTGTTTGAGCTGGCCAAGGACTACATGAATGGAACAGGTAGGAGCAGTAGCCAAAAACAACTTAAGACTGGAGAACCAGCCAGGCATGGTGGCTCACACCTGCAATCCCAACATTTTGGGAGGCTGAGACGGGCGGATCACGAGGTCAAGAGATTGAGACCATCCTAGCCAACATGGTAAAACCCCGTCTCTACTAAAAAATACAATAATTAGCTGTGCTTGTAGTCCCAGCTACTCAGGAGGCTGAGGCAGTAGAATTGCTTGAACCTGGGAGGTAGAGGTTGCAGTGAGCCAAGATCGCGCCACTGCACTCCAGCCTGGAGACAGAGTGAGACATCATCTCAAAAAAATAGAAAGACTAGAGAACCAGCATGGCTAGGTCTGTTTCAGAATACACATTTCATCCACTGGGCACAAACATGCTGTCCTGCTCCCTTGTACAGTGAATTCTTAGCCAAGAAAGAGGGTGAAGTATGAGGGAAGAATTGAGCATCTGGCTATGACCTGTAGAATAGAAAATACGCCAGGTACAGTGGCTCACACCTGTAATTGCAGTGCTTCGGGAGGCTGAGGTGGGAGGATCACTTGAGGCCAGGAGTTTGAGACCAACCTGGGAAACATAGAGAGACCTCATCTTTACAAAAAAATTATAAACATTAGCCAGGTATGGTGGCATGTGCCTGTGGTCCCAGCTACTCAGGAGACTGAAGTAGGAGGACTGCTTGAGCCCGGGAGGTCTAGGCTGCCGTGAGCCATGATTGTACCTTTGCCCACCAGCCTGGACATCAGAGCAAGACCCTGACCACCCCTCCAAGAAAAAAGGAATTAGATTCTGTCATCCCTGTGCTTAATCTACTTCAGGAGTTTCCCATTACTTAAGGCAAAAAGCGAAAGCTTGTACTTTAGCATACATAAAACCTCCAGGATCAGACACGGCTTTTTAAGTTTTCTTTTTTCTTTCTTTCTTTTTCTTTTGTTTGTGATGAAGTTTCACTCTTGTTGCCCAGGCTGGAGTACAATGGCACAATCTTGGCTCACTGCAACCTCCAACTCCTGGGTTCAAGCAATTTTCCTGCCTCACCCTCCTGAGTAACTGGGATTGCAGGCATGTACCACCACGCCCAGCTAATTTTTTGTATTTTTAGTAGCGATGGGGTTTCTCCATGTTGGTCAGGCTGGTCTCAAACTCCTAACCTCAGGCCTCCCAAAGTGCTGAGATCACAGGCATGAGCCACCACACCCAGCTAAAAGTTTTCATAAACAATGAGGCTGGGTGTGGTGGCTCATGCCTGTAATCCCAGCACTTTGGGAGGCTGAGGCAGACAGATCACAAGGTCAGGAGATTGAGACCATCCTGGCTAACACCGTGAAACCCCATCTCTACTAAAAATACAAAAAAATTAGCCGGATGTGGTGGTGGGCGCCTGTAGTCCCAGCTACTCGGGAGGCTGAGGCAGGAGAATGGTGTGAACCCGAGAGGTGGAACTTGGAGTGAGCCGAGATGCGGCCACTGCACTCCAGCCTGGGTGACAGGGGAGACTCCATCTCAAAAAAAAAAAAAAAAATGCATGAATAGGCTGGGCGTGGTGGCTCACACCTGTAATCCCAGCACTTCGAGAAGCAGAGGGGGCAGATTACCTGAGGTTAGGAGTTTGAGATCAGCCTGACCAATGTGGCAATACCTTGACTCTATAGAGCCTCGCTTTGTCGCCCAGGCTGGAGTACAGTGGCCCGGTCTTGGCTAATTGCAACCTCCACTTCCTGGATTCAAGCGATTCTCTTGCCTCAGCCTCCCCAGTAACTGGGATTACAGGCGCACACCACCATGCCCAGCCTATTTTTGTATTTTTAGTAGAAATGGGGTTTCACCATGTTGACCAGGCTGCTCTTGAACTCCTGTTCTCAAATGATCCTCCCACTTCGGCCTCCCAAAGTGCTGGAATTACAGGCATGAGCCACTGTAACATAACATAACCATAACAGTTTAATGTATATCCTTCCACTCTTCTTTGTATGAATTTATATGCAAACATTTGTGTGTATAACACAGATTTTTTTTTTTTTTTTTGGAAATGGTTCTCACTCTGTCACCCTGGCTGGGCAGGCTGGAGTACAGTGGCAAGATCACAGCTCACTACAGCCTTTACCTCCCGGGCTCAAGTGAGCCGCCTGCCTCAGGCTCCTAAGTAGCTATGACTACAGGCATGCCACTACATCTGGCTAATTTTTAAATTTTTTGTAGAAACTGGGTCCCAGTATTTTGCCCATGTTGGTGTTGAGCTCCTGGGCTCAAGTGATTCTCCTGCCTCGGTCTCCCAAAGCACTGGGATTACAGATGTGAGCCACCACACCTGGCCTTTTGTTACATAAATGATCATATAATATGCTGATAGGTAGATGGATGGATGGCTGCTAAAGCTCACTATTTGCCTATGACATTGAGAAATAGGCTTTTGCATACATCTAGGTGGACAATACAAATTAAGGCTTTTTACAAAGTAATTTGGCAATATCAATAGAAATTTAACTGTATAGGGGAATGAGGTGAGGTACAGAGTTCCAGTTGGGGAAGATGAGAAAATTCTGGAGATGGGTAGGAGCAATGGTTGCACAACAGCGTGTTTGTACTTAATATCATAGAACTGTACACTCGGGTTTATTTTACCATAATTTCAGTCAATTAATTGATCATTCAGCTAATAAGCTGGAATCCCTAAAGAAAGAGAATCTGTGATTATAAAACAATATTGGCCAGGCATGGTGACCATGCCTGTAGTCCCAGCACTTTGGGAGGCTGAGGCAGGCAGATCACTTGAGGTCAGGAGTTGGAGACCTCTTGGCTAACATGGTAAAAACCCCGTCTCTACTAAAAATACAAAAATTAGCCAGCATGGTGATATGCGCCTGTAATCCCAGCTGCTTGGGAGGCTGAGTCAGAATCGCTTCAACCTAGGAGGCAGAGGTTGCAGTGAGCCGAGATCACGCCAGTGCAGCCTGGGGAACAGAGCAAGACTCTGTCTCAACAAACAAAACAAAACAAATAATATTGATCGTGTATAAAATTGAATTTGTTATACCTAGTGTGAAACCTAACTCTTTATCCAGGAAGACACACAGTTGTCAAAGGCATCATCTCTCCTGTTGGTGATGCCTACAAGAAGAAAGGACTCATTCCTGCGTATCACCGGGTCATCATGGCAGAACTTGCCACCAAGAATTCCAAATGGGTGGAAGTCGATACATGGGAAAGTCTTCAGAAGGAGTGGAAAGAGACTCTTAAGGTGCTAAGGTATTTATGGTGTAATCAGCTTTGTCAGTTCTGTGTAAATGGCTAAGCGGCTTATGTTTTTACCATGTTTCAACGTTGCTTACGTCTGTGACCATACAGATTTGCAAAACTGTCACGTGTGTTGTAAGCCATTCCTGTGGAGGGTTACTACAAGACTGTAGAGCACAGCACCAAAGGATGGATCTTCCTTAGCCCTTCTGTGTCTTTCTTTCTTCTTTTTTTTTTTTTTTTTTTTTTTTTTTTTTTTTTTTGAGACGGAGTCTCGCTCTGTCGCCCAGGCTGGAGTGCAGTGGCCGGATCTCAGCTCACTGCAAGCTCCGCCTCTCGGGTTCACGCCATTCTCCGGCCTCAGCCTCCCGAGTAGCTGGGACTACAGGCGCCCGCCACCTCGCCCGGCTAGTTTTTTTTGTATTTCTTAATAGAGACGGGGTTTCACCGTGTTAGCCAGGATGGTTTCGATCTCCTGACCTCGTGATCCGCCCGTCTCGGCCTCCCAAAGTGCTGGGATTACAGGCTTGAGCCACCGCGCCCGGCCCCTTCTGTGTCTTTCATTATGTTTTAAGTTGTTTGCGGCCAGGCGCGGTGGCTCACGCCTGTAATCCCAGCACTTTGGGAGGCTGAGGCAGGTGGATCACCTGAGGTCAGGAGTTTGAGACCAGCCTGGACAACATGGTGAAAACCCGTCTCTACTAAAAATACAAAAATTAGCCGGGCATGGTAGCACACGCCTGTAATCCCAGCTACTTGGGAGGCTGAGGCAGGAGATTCGCTTGAACCCCAGGGTTGGAGGTTGTAGTGAGCCGAGATTGTGCCTCTGCACTCCAGCCTGGGTGACAGAGCAAGACTCCATCTCAAAAAAAAAAAAAGATGTTTGCATGCTTGCTACTATGTGATATCACTGTTAGAAAATAGAGGAAGCCTGCCTGGCCTGTCTGTGCCCCAAATGAGAAAGGCAAAATTGCCAGAAGATGTTATTATCATCAGTCTAAGTGTAAGAGACAGGCGGCTGGCGTGGTGGCTCACGCCTGTAATCCCAGCACTTTGGGAGGCCGAGGCAGGCGGATCACGAAGTCAGGAGATTGAGACTATCCTGGTTAACACGGTGAAACCCCGTCTCTACTAAAAACAGAAAAAATTAGCCGGGTGTGGTGGCGGGCACTTGTAGTCCCAGCTACTCAGGAGGCTGAGGCAGGAGAATGGCATGAACCTGGGAGGCGGAGCTTGCAGTGAGTGGAGATCACGCCACTGCACTCCAGCCTGGGTGACAGAGCGAGACTCCGTCTCAAAAAAAAAAAAAAAGAGACAGGCAGATAATTTAAGGAAGAGAAGCATCAAGTGCTGCATGATCATGGACAGGCCTGATTTGTGTGCTGCTTCCATGACAGCATCTGGAGGGAGTCATAGATCTCTGTGCCCATACCTTTGAAGCGATTCTAGTTAAGGGTTCAAAAACCAGAGTAAGGTCGGGCACGGTGGCTCAAGCCTGTAATCCCAGCACTTTGGGAGGCCGAGACGGGCGGATCACGAGGTCAGGAGATCGAGACCATCCTGGTTAACACGGTGAAACCCCGTCTCTACTAAAAAATACAAAAATACAAAAAATTAGCCGGGCGCGGTGGTGGGCGCCTGTAGTCCCAGCTACTCGGGAGGCTGAGGCAGGAGAATGGCGTGAACCCGGGAGGCGGAGCTTGCAGTGAGCTGAGATCCGGCCACTGCACTCCAGCCCGGGCGACAGAGCGAGACTCTGTCTCAAAAAAAAAAAAAAAAAAAAACCAGAGTAAGTGACATCTAATTATTTCTTTTTTTTTTTTTTGATACGGAGTCTTGCTCTGTCACCCAGGCTGGAGTGTAGTGACGCATTCTCGGCTCACTGCAACCTCTGCCTCCCAGGTTCAAGCAATTCTCCTGCCTCAGCCTCCTGAGTAGCTGGGACTACAGGTGCCCGCCACCACACCCGGCTAATTTTTGTATTTTTAGTAGAAATGGGGGCTGGGCGCAGTGGCTCAAGCCTGTAATCCCAGCACTTTGGGAGGCCGAGACGGGCGGATCACGAGGTCAGGAGATCGAGACCATCCTGGCTAACACGATGAAACCCCGTCTCTACTAAAAAATACAAAAAAATAGCCGGGCGAGGTGGCAGGCGCCTGTAGTCCCAGCTACTCGGGAGGCTGAGGCAGGAGAATGGCGTAAACCCGGGAGGTGGAGCTTGCAGTGAGCTGATATTCGGCCACTGCACTCCAGCCTGGGCGACAGAGCGAGACTCCATCTCAAAAAAAAAAAAAAAAAAAAAATGAAATGGGGTTCTACCTTGTTGGCCAGGCTGGTCTTGAACTCCTGACCTCAGGTGATCTACCTGCCTCAGCCTCCCAACACCTAATTATTTCTTTTTCTTTCTTTCTTTTTTTTTTTTTTTTTTTTTTGAGGTAGAGTTTTACTCTTGTTGCCCAAGCTGGAGTGCAACAGCATGATCTCGGCTCACTGCAAGCTCCGCCCCCCGGGTTCAAGCCATTCCCCTGCCTCAGCCTCCCAAGTAGCTGGGATTACAGGCGTCTGCCACCACGCCCAGCCTATTTTGGTATTTTTAGTAGAACTGGGGTTTCACCCTGTTGACCAGACTGGCCTTGAACTCCTGACCTTAGGTGATCTGCCCATCTCAGCCTCCCAAAGCGCGGGGATTACAGAGGCGAGCCACCGTGCCTGGCTGACACCTAGTTATTTCTTAATGTTATTTTGATTTTTTTAAACTTTCTTTTCTTTCTTTTGCTGGAGATGGGGCCTCGCTTTGTTGCCTAGGCTGATCTCAAACTCCTGGCCTCAAGCAATCCTCCCACCGAGGCCTCCCAAAGTGCTGGGATTACAAATGTGAGCTACCATGCCTGGCCTATTGTTATCTTGAGTTTAAAATGAAAGGGCTTTCTGAAAAGACTTTCTGTTTAGTATCTGTTCTTAGAGTTCTGAACCTTCCAGTTACTAACCATATCATTTAGGGTTCAGACTAGGAAATAGAAACCACTCTGGGTATTTTAAGTGGAAAAAGATTTAAGTACTTGGGCAAAAAGTACTTAAAAGAGCTGAGGCCGGGCGTGGTAGCTCATGACTATAATCCCAGCACCTTGGGAGGCTGAGGCAGATCACCTGAGTCCAGGAGTTCAAGACCAGCCTGGCCAACATGGTGAAATCCTGTCTCTACTAAAAATACAAAATTAGCTGGGCCCATGCCTGTAATCCCAGCTACTAGGTTGGCTGAGGCAGGAGAATTGTCTGAACCTGGGAGGCGGAGGTTGCAGTGAACTGAAATTGTGCCACTGCACTCCAACCTGGGCAACAGAGTGAGACTGTCTCAAAAGAAAAAAAGTAAAAGAGATGGAGAAATGTAAGTCAAGGTCACTCCTCTGATGTTGCCATCAGAGTTCAACAAACCAATTCTGCTTCTGCTGCTATTGAACTGTCTCAGTCTCCTGAAGTTGGTAACAGGACAGTGGACTCCAGCGTCTAGCCACCACACCCATACTAGAAAGGATTACTGGCTATAAATAGCGCAACAAAAGGATCAGGCTGGGCATCATAGCTCACGCCTGTAATCCTAGCTCTTTGGGAGGCCAAGGTGGGTGGATCACCTGAGGTCAGGAGTTCGAGACCACCCTGGCCAACATGGCAAAACCTTGTCTCTACTAAAAATACAAAAATTAGCTGGGCGTGGTGGCACATGCCTGTAGTCCAAGCTACTTGGGAGGCTGAGGCAGGAGAATCGCTTGAACCCAGGAGGTGGAGGTTGCAGTGAGCTGAGATTGCGCCACTGCACTCCAGCCTGGGCAACAGAGCGAGACTCAGTCTCAAAAAAAAAAAGGGATTACTTATCAAGCTCCACAGTCCCAGGACAATGGCCTCTGTCCTCCTTCTGCCTTCCAAATCTCTCAGGAGAGAATCTCATTAGCAGAATCGCAGTCAAGTCCAGAACCTGCTGCAAGGACCTCTGGGAAGTGTGTTGGGCAGGATTGGGCACTGAGCCAGTAGGAGATATCTCACACAATGATCTCTCAAGAGGACTTCCTTTTCAGACTTGGCAGGGAGAAGAGTCTCCACTGCTTGATGGCAAAAATTTATCCCATGAGGGACCAAGTTCCTGGGCCACAGCCCTACCCAACCCTCTGGCTTTATAGTAACCTTATCGCCCATTAAATAGTCATCAGGGTTGGGATGTAGGGGAATAAAGGCCCACAGTTGGATCCCACAAGTGTAGTTGATGTTATTTGGGTAACATTGCACAGTTTGGAAACAGTGGGCACCCTGCTGCCAGCCCAGAATAGAGCTATACACAAATCCTGCTTAGGGCCCCTTCCTTTAAGGCTTCAGGCCCTTGCCGCTCTAGGACCTTCTCCTTGGTGTTCTGGTTCTTTGTTACAAGATTAAGCCACACTCTTCAGTGATCAAGAGTGTGGGCTCTGGACCAGACTGCTGGGGTTCAAGTCCTAGCTCTGCTGTTAATACTTGTAAGTTAAATGACCTTAGGCAAATTAGTCAGTGTCCTCTCTCAATGGGGTAATAAACAATTCTGATACAAGAGATGAGTAGCATATTAAAATCAGAAGTATTTTCAGTGAAACTAGCTGCAAGGTAGCAATAATATAGTCGCTCTGTAATAACCAAAACGTTCAGGCTGGTCATGGTGGCTCACATCTGTAATCCCAGCACTTTGGGAGTCTGAGGCAGGAGGATTGCTTGAGGCCAGGAGTTCAAGACCAGTGTGGGCAACATAGTGAGGCCTCATCTCTCAAAAAAACAAAACATAGCTGAACATGGTGGCACGTGCCTGTAGTCCCAGCTATTTGGGAGTTTGAGGCAGTAGGATCACTTGAGCCCAGGAGTTCTTGGTTGCGGCGAGCTACGATTGTGCCACTGCGCTCCATCCTGGTCAATAGAGTGAGCCTGTGTCTCTAAAAAACAAACCAAAAAAACCCCAAAACATTCACTCAATCAAATTGTTATTGAATGCCTCCTGTGTTTCATAGACTGTGCTAGGAGCTGGAGTTGCAACTGTAAGCCTCCTTTTTCCCCTCCCTTATGGAGATAATAATATTTATGACACAGGATGTTGAGAAGATTTTTTTTTTCTTTTGAGATGGAATTTTGCTCTTCTGCCCAGGCTGGAGTGCAATGGCGCGATCATGGCTCACTGCAACCTCCACCTCCTGGGTTCAAGCGATTCTCCTGCCTCAGCCTCCCGAGTAGCTGGGATTACAGGCGTGCACCACGACACCCAGCTAATTTTGTATTTTTAGCAGAGACCGGGTTTCTCCATGTTGGTCAGGCTGTGTCTCAAACTCCTGACCTCAGGTGATCCACCCGCTTTGGCCTCCCAAAGTGCTGGGATTACAGGCGTGAGCCACCACGCCCAGCAGAGAAGATTTTTAATTTTTTTAGTCTTCCACAACAGTCATCTTATGTTGAGAAGACTTAATCAGATAATCCATGTAAAGGATTCAGTGCAATGTGTGGCATATAATAAATATTGTTGGCCAGGGGCCTGTAATCCCAGCACTTTGGGAGGCTGAGGTGGGCAGGTCGCTTGAGGTCAGAAGTTCAAGACCAGCCTGGCCAGCATGGTGAAACCCCATCGCTACTAAAAATAACAAAAAAATTAGCCGCGTGTGGTGGTGTGCACCTGTAATCCCAGCTGCTCAAGAGGCTGAGGCAAGAGAATTGTTTGAACCCAGGAGCCAGAGGTTACAGTGAGCCAAGATTGTACACTGCACTCCAGCCTGGGCAACAGAGCAAGGCACCATCTCAAAATAATAAATAAATAAGTAATGTTAATGATATATATATATTTTTTTCTTTTTTTGAGATGGAGTCTCACTCTGTCGCCCAGGCTGGAGTGCAATGGTGCAATCTTGGCTCACTGCAACCTCTGCCTCCCAGGTTCAAGGGATTCTCCTGCCTCAGCCTCCCGAGTAGCTGGGATTACAGGTGCCCGCCACCGCGCCCAGCTAATTTTTTGTATGTTTAGTAGAGACGGGGTTTCACCGTGTTAGCCAGGATGATCTTGATCTCCTGACCTCGTGATCCACCCGCCTCAGCCTCCCAAAGTTCTGGGATTACAGGCGTGAGCCGCCACGCCCGCTATACATAGTGTTCATGTTATATTCTAATGGAGCATGTGAGAAGGAGAAATATTCTATTGTTTTGTTGTTTTATAGACACCATCAAGAGAAATTGGAGGCTAGTAACTGTGATCACCCGCAGAACTCACCTACGCTAGAAAGGATTGGAAGGAAGAGGAAGTGGACTGAAAAACAAGATTCTAGTCAAAAGAAATCCCTAGAGCCAAAAACAAAAGGTTTGTATGTTTTAGCAGGACCCACGGACTACAGTTGATAAGATTCTATAGCTGAGCAAACCCCTGTGTATTTTTTTTTTTTTTTTGAGGCAATCTTGCTCTGTCGCCCAGGCTAGAGTACAGTGGCGCGATCTCGGCTCATTGCAAGCTCCGCCTCCCAGGTTCACACCATTCTCCTGCCTCAGCTTCGCAAGCAGTTGGGACTACAGGTGCCCGCCACCACGCCCATCTAATTTTTTTTGTATTTTTAGTAGAGATGGGGTTTCACCGTGTTAGCCAGGATGGTCTCGATCTCCTGACCTTGTGATCTGCCCTTCTCGGCCTCCCAAAGTGCTGGGATTACAGGGGTGAGCCATGGCGCCTGGGCCTTATTTTTTTGTTTTTTAGAAATGGAGTCTCGCTATGTTGGCCAGGTTGGTCTTGAACTCCTGGCCCCAAGCAGTCCTCCTGCCTTGGCCTCTCAAAGTGCTAGGATTACAGGTGTCAGCCACTATGCCTGGCCTTTATTTTCATTTTATATCGCACACTTGTGGGTGTCTGGAAAATGCCCCTTATTAGTTTCATGAAGCGAAGGAGAGTAAAAGGCACTGGGAGCTTATTTCTCCTGCAGTGGTCTCCAATCTTTGAGGTGTCCTAGGTCTCTTTTGGGAATCTGATTCTCATAAAAACTGTAAACTGTCATTCTTTTTTTTTTTTTGAGACGGAGTTTTGCTCTTGTTGCCCAGGCTGGAGTGCGATGGCATGCTCTTGGCTCACTGCAACCTCTGCCTCCCAAGTTCAAGCGATTCTCCTGCCTCAGCCTCCCGAGTATCTGGGGTTACCAGCATACGCCACCACCCCTGGCTAATTTTGTATTTTTAGTAGAGACGGTATTTCACCATGTTGGTCAGGCTGGTCTCAAACTCCTGACCTCAAGTGATCCACCCGCCTCGGCCTCCCAGAGTGCTGGGATTACAGGCGTGAGCCACCACACTCGGCCTGAACCCTCATTCTTTTTTTTTTTTTTTTGAGACGGAGTCTCACTCTGTCGCCCAGGCTGGAGTGCAGTGGCGCGATCTCGGCTCACTGCAAGCTCCGCCTCCCGGGTTCACGCCATTCTCCTGCCTCAGCCTCCCGAGTAGATGGGACTACAGGCGCCCACAACCGCGCCTGGCTAATTTTTTGTATTTTTAGTAGAGACGGGGTTTCACCGTGGTCTCGATCTCCTGACCTTGTGATCCACCCGCCTCGGCCTCCCAGAGTGCTGGGATTACAGGCGTGAGCCACCACACTCGGCCTGAACCCTCATTCTTGAAAAGCACGTACATACCTTCATTTTGATACAGTGGGTTATTAGAAAAGTAAACCCCTTTCCACTTGGAGGAGGTAGAGGGGAAGAAAAATCATACCCCAAAGCTCTGTTTTATTCTTCCCAGCGGTGCCAAAGGTCAAGCTGCTGTGTGGGGCAGATTTATTGGAGTCCTTTGCTGTTCCCAATTTGTGGAAGAGTGAAGACATCACCCAAATCGTGGCCAACTATGGGCTCATATGTGTTACTCGGGCTGGAAATGATGCTCAGAAATTTATCTATGAATCGGATGTGCTGTGGAAACACCGGAGCAACATTCACGTGGTGAATGAATGGATCACTAATGACATCTCATCCACAAAAATCCGGAGAGCCCTCAGAAGGGGCCAGAGCATTCGCTACTTAGTACCAGATCTTGTCCAAGAATACATTGAAAAGCATAATTTGTACAGCTCTGAGAGTGAAGACAGGAATGCTGGGGTCATCCTGGCCCCTTTGCAGAGAAACACTGCAGAAGCTAAGACATAGGAATTCTACAGCATGATATTTTGTACTTCCCATTTGGGGATCTGAAACGATCTGGGTGTTACTAACTGGGGAAAGAAGTTGTGATCTGTTGCCTAAACTAAAGCTTAAAAGTTTAGTAAAAATCATCTGGGCGCAGTGGCTCACGCCTGTAATCCCAGCAGTTTGGGAGGCCGAGGCGGGTGGATCACAGGGTCAAGAGATCGAGACCATCCTGGCCACAATATGGTGAAACCCCATCACTACTAAAAATACAAAAATTAGCTGTGTGTGGTGGCATGTGCCTGTAGTCCCAGCTACTTGGGAGGCTGAGGCAGGAGAATCGCTTGACCCCAGTTAGTGGAGTTTGCAGTGAGCTGAGATCGCACCACTGCACTCCAGCCTGGTGACAGAGCAAGACTCCGTCTCAAAAAAAAAAAAAAAGTAGGCCGGGCGCGGTGGCTCAAGCCTGTAATCCCAGCACTTTGGGAGGCCGAGACGGGTGGATCACGAGGTCAGGAGATCAAGACTATCCTGGCTAACACAGTGAAACCCCGTCTCTACTAAAAAATACAAAAAAATAGCCAGGCGAGGTGGCGGGCGCCTGTAGTCTCAGCTACTCGGGAGGCTGAGGCAGGAGAATGGCGCAAACCCGGGAGGTAGAGCTTGCAGTGAGCTGAGATCCGGCCACTGCGCTCCAGCCTGGGCCACAGCGCCAGACTCCGTCTCAAAAAAAAAAAAAAAAAAAAGTAGTAAAAATCAATGGTAAGTTAAAATATGTTTTTGTTTGTTTTTGAGATGGAGTCTCTACTAAAAATACAAAAAATTAGCTGGGCATGGTGCCGCATGACTGTAATCCCAGCTACTTGGGAGGCTGAGGCAGGAGAATCACTTGAACCCGGGAGGCAAAGGTTCCAGTGAGCCAAGGTCATGCCACTGCACTTCAGCATGGGCAAAAGAGCAAAACTCCATCTCAAAAAAAAAAAAAAAAAAAAGGCCGAGTATGGTGGCTCACACCTGTAATCCCAGCACTTGGGGAGGCCCAAGCAGGTGGATCATTTGAGGTCAAGAGTTCAAGATCAGCCTGGCCAATATGGTGAAACCGCATCTCTACTTAGAATACAAAAAATTAGCTGAGCATCGTGGTGGACCCCTGTAATCCCAGCTACTTGGGAGGCTGAGGCAGGAGAATTGCTTGAACCTGGGAGGCAGAATGTTGCAGTGAGCGAAGATCGTGCCATTGCATTCCAGCCTGGGTGACAGAGCGAGACTCCATCTCAAAAAAAAAAAAAAAAAAAAAGCCTGACAGCAAGCAGGTTTCAGGATCCATCTGCCAGGTCAGTGAAAGGCTGGAGCCTCAAATCCTGCAGATGAGGGTCATTTTCTCCTTAGCTTCTTGGAGTTTAAGAGTTGAAGGAGCCCTGAAAAGTCATGACAGAGCAAGATGAAGCTATCAGAACTGAATTTGGACTTCCTCTGGGAAACTATACCTCGTTCATCTGAAGTGTCATGTAAACTGCAGAAAGGTTCCAATGCTGGAAACTTCTCTCGTACTGTCGTGCCTTCCTACTTAGAAGTGCCTGTGCCCTGCTCAGCTGTGACTGTACTGACCTCAGGACCTCACTGGACAAGGCTTGTGGGGACCCTTGCAGGAGCCCTGGTAAGGGTGCAATGATCCTATTGTTTTTTGTTTCTGAGATGGAATCTCACTCTGTGAGGTTGGAGTGCAGTGGCACCAGCTTGGCTCACTGCAACCTCCGCCTCCTGGGTTCAAGCAATTCTCCTGCCTCAGCCTCCCGAGTAGCCGGGATTACAGGCGCCCACTACCATGTCTGGCTAATTTTGTATTTTTAGTAGAGATGGGGCTTTGCCGTGTTAGACAGGCTAATCTTGAACTCCTGACCTCAGGTGATCTGCCCACCTCGGCCTCCCAAAGTGCTGGGATTACAGCCGTGAGCCACCGCACCCAGCCTGATCCTATTGTTGCACTATTTATGGAGCAACAACTTTGTACAAAGAACAAGCTTTGTATAGAGAGCAAGCTTGGCTTTTTCTCCCAACGCCAAGGATACCGTTGATGCTGCCATGTAATAGCATAATTTTAGGTGTCCTCAAGGACAGAACTTCCACGTTGAATAACGGAAGTTAGAACAATGAATTTCACAGGGGAATAAATATTAATGACTGATGTGAAGAAAATATGCCATTGTTTATTCCCTCCTGCATCATTTCCATAATTTGCTTTTGTACTGTGAATTTAGAGGAAATGTGTGATGCTGGTGTTTTGTTTGGCTTGTTTGATGCTGGGGGTTTTATGTATTGTACCCTTTACCCCTTACATTGTGTAATTTGAATGCGGCAAACAAAGCTGCGGTAAAAGTCCTTGATTGGTGTCTTCATTCGGATGATGGAGAGCCTTTGTGGTAGTGTTTGCCTATGTGAACAGCAGATCTTTCAAGTAAGAGAAGTGGCTTTTCCTTGGTGATGAAGGGGTAGAGATTGAGCCATGGGGATGGTTTAGGTTAAAGAATGCTTTTTTTTTTTGGCCATCGTGAGGATCTAACAACAGAGTAGAAGGAAGGATGCCCTAAGTCAGCATGCAGGGTGGTGGGAAGGCTTTCATCTTCCTTACCCAAACCTCTCTTTTCACTTTTCTAGAAGTCCGGAAGTTGTTATATGATGAAATAGCCTCCTATAACGTTTATGTCTGGGTGCCGCAGGAGGCCCGTTCCTCTAATATCCTCATAATTCTTCTCAAAGGCCTGTGATCTAAACATTTCACCACGGCATCCACTCAGCTGTGAGGCTGCATACACAGTCTCCACCTCTGAAATCCAAACTTAGTTTACCAGTGGTGCTGTTTGAACTTCATCACGCCAGCACTTACTGAACACCTACTGTGTGCTTGGCTTGTGCTCCTGAGTGCCTTATATCGTAAGGAAACAGCAAAATCAGGGGACTGGTATAAATAGTGAAGCTGGGCTTGAATCTAAGCTTTGTCTTCAGAACCAGTACCCCAATCTCTCTTTCTGTAAAATACTACTTTTCGAATAATGAAGTTGTAGCCAAATCTTGAAATTTTTCATTTACCCTAAGTGAGGACAAATAAAGCTTTCAACAACAGTTTGTGGTAGTCTCATGGAGATGAGTCCGACATCTTCCGTCCTCACAGAAGGACTAGGCTGAACTTGCCCAGTGTTAGCAATTCCTTGGAACTAGAAGAGTGGAATCCGAGGGAGAAGGTGATATGGGCCATAATTAACGTCTGTGTGTGTGCGCGCCTCTGAGACAGTTTTGCTGTTTCACCCAGGCTGGAATGCAGTGGCGTGATCTCGGCTCACTACAACCTCTGCCTCCTGGGTTCAAGCAATTCTCCTGCCTCAGCCTCCCAAGGAGCTGGGATTACAGGCATGTGTCACCACGCCTGGCTAATCTTTGTATTTTTGGTAGAGACAGGGTTTCACCGTGATGGCCAAGCTGGTCTCAAACTCCTGGCCTCAAATGATCCACCCACCTCGGCCTCCCAAAGTGCTGGAGTTACAGGTGTGAACCACCACGCTCTGCCCAGATGGGGTTTTTGACCTGTCATAGTGGTGCCTGGTCCCATTATTATCTGTTTTGACTCTGCAGGGATGATCGCTGTCCCCTTGCTGTCCTTTAATGAAACTGTCACCTCAGTTTCAGAACTGGAATTCAGATCCGTTTCTCCCTCACGTGTGTTACCAAGTCTAAATGACTTGCCGTGGGCAGTGTTTCCCAAATAAAGTGAAGCTGCCCAATACATTTTTCCAAAACAATGGATAACCTGACAATTACATTGTAAAACATTAGGGAAAATAGCAAACACACGAAATTAGTGATAATAGTATAATGAGCCCCTACGTACCTGTCATGAACTTCAAGCATACCATTTTGCCAATCCATCTACACTTGTTCTGTTTTGCTGGAGTCTTTTAAAGCAAATCCCAGATGTGTAATTTTACCCATAAATACTTCAGTGTGAGGAATGCTGAAGTCCAATTTGTACATTAAAACAAGTATATTGGCTAGCGCTGGGCGTGGTGACTTAGCCAGTCTTGGTGGCTCACATCTGTAGTCCCAGCACTTTGGAAGGCCAAGGTGGAAGGATTGCTTGAGCCCAGGAGTTCAAGAACAGCCTGGGTAACATAGCAAGACCCTATCTTTAGAGAAAAAACAACAACAACAACAACAACGTACTGACTGGGCACAGTGGCTCACGCCTGTAATCTCAGAAATTTGGGAATCAGAGGCAGCAGATTGTTTGAGCCCAGGAATTCGAGACTAGCCTGGGCAACATGGCAAAACCCTGTCTCTACCAAAAATACAAAAATTAGCTGGGTGTGGTAGTATGTGCCTATAGTCCCAGCTACTCAGGAGGCTGAGGTGAGAGGATGGTTTGAGCACAGGAGGCAGAGGTTACAGTGAGCTGAGATTGCACTGTTGCACTCCAGCCTGGGTGACAGAGCCAGACCCTGTCTCAAAAAACAAAACAAGGCTGGGCATGGTGGCTCAGGCTGGGCGTGGTGGCTCACACCTGTAATACTAGCACTTTGGGAGGCCGAGGTGGGTCGATCACCTGAGGTCAGGAGTTCAAGACCAGCCTGGCCAACATGGTGAAACCCCGTCTCTACCAAAAATACAAAAAATTATACGGGCATGGTGGCAGACACCAGTAATTCCAGCTACTTGGGAGTCTAAGGCAGGAGAATTGCTTGAACCCAGGAGGCAGAGGTTGCAGTGAGCCACAATCATGACACTGCATTCAGCCTGGGCAACAAGAGCAAAAACTCCCTCTCAACAAACAAACAAAAACAAAACAAGTGTACTATGTCTGGTGCGGTGGCTCATGCCTGTAATCCTAGCACTTTGGGAGGCCGAGGCGAGTGGATCACGAGGTCAGGAGATCGAGACCATCCTGCCTAACATGGTGAAACCCGGTCTCTACTAAAAATCCAAAAATTAGCTGGGCATGGTGGTGGGCGCCTGTAGTCCCAGCTACTTGGGAAGTTGAGGCAGGAGAATGACGTGAACCCAGAAGGTGGAGCTTGCAGTGAGCCGAGATTGTGCCACTGCACTCCAGCCAGCCTGGGCGACAGAGCAAGACTCCATCTCAAAAAATAAAGTAAAGTAAAGTACAGTAAAGTAAAGTAAATAAAAAGGCCAGGCATGGTAGCTTGTGCATGTAGTCCCAGCTGCTTGGGAGGTGGAGGGGAGAAGATTTTGCTTGAGCCTGGGATATAGAGGCTGTAGTGAGCTGTGATTGCCCCACTGCACTCCAGCCTGTGCAACTGAGACCCTGTTTCAAAAAAATGAAATAGTACAGCTAAAAGTATCAATGTCACCAAAGCAGAAGGCCCAAGTCTCCAGTCTCCAGCCACACTTTTGTTGAGACAATAGTATTCATAAAGTGATTTTCAAAATTTTTATTTACTTATTTCCCACTGCATAAGCTGGTCTAGCATGAATTATGGGTTTTTGGTTTTTTGTGTTTTGGTTTTTTTTGAGACAGAGTCTCGCTGTGTCACCCAGGCTGGAGTGCAGTGGCGCAATCTCAGCTCACTGCAACCTCCGCCTCTCGGGTTCAAGAAATTCTCCTGCCTGAGCTTCCCGAGTAGCTGGGATTACGGGCGCACGCCACCTTGCCCGGCTAACTTTCGTATTTTTAGTAGAGACAGGGTTTCTCCATGTTGGCCCGGCTGATCTCAAACTCCTGACCTCAAATGATCCACCTGCCTTGGCCTCCCACAGTGCAGGGATTACAGGCATGAGCTATTACACCCAACCAAAGTAGTATTTTATTTAACATTTGTATCTTCAGCAACTTAAGCATGTTCAAAACTGAACCATAATTTTGCTCTCAAATAGATAAGTAATCATAAGAAAGTTGCTTAAGAAGAAAGGGTACCTTGGCCGGGTGTGGTGGCTCATGCCTGTAATCCCAGCACTTTGGGAGGCCAAGGCATGTGGATCACCTAAGGTCAGGAGTTCAACACCAGCCTGGACAACATGGTGAAACCCTGTCTCTAATAAAAGTACAAAAAAATTAGCCAGGTGTGGTGGCAGGCGCTTGTGGTCCTAGCTACTCAGGAATCTGAGGCAGGAGAATTGCTTGAACCTGGGGAGGCAGAGGTTACAGTGAGCCAAGATCGTGCCACTGCACTCCAGCCTGGGTGACAGAGCGAGACTCCATCTCAAAAAAAAAAAAAAAAAAAGTACCTTGTTTTGGTTTTTTTTTTTTGAGACAGTCTCGGGTTCAAGTGATCTTGTGCCTCAGCCTCCTGAGTAGCTGGGATCACAGGCATGCACCACCACACCCAGCTAATTTTTGTATTTTTAGTAGAGATGGGGTTTTGTCATGTTGGTCATGCTGGTCTCAAACTCCTGGCCTCAAGTGATCCCCCCATCTCTGCCCCTCAAAGTGCTGGTATTACAGGCATGAGCCACTGTGCCCAGCCAAAAGTACCTTGATTTTATTTATTATATTGATAGGGAAAGGAGGCAGAGAAATTCTGAGCAGAAGAGGGTGGGTCCCCAGTGGGTCACCACCTGGAGCCGAAAAGCCTGATACTATGGCCCAAAGTGAGCATTTACATCCCTGTTTACCCTCTTGAAAGTTGCCTTTTCCGGCCGTGCGCGGTGGCTCAAGCCTGTAATCCCAGCACTTTGGGAGGCCAAGACGGGCAGATCACGAGGTCAGGAGATCGAGACCATCCTGGCTAACACGGTGAAACCCCGTCTATACTAAAAAATACAAAAAAAAAAAAACTAGCCGGGCGAGGTGGCGGGCGCCTGTAGTCCCAGCTACTCGGGAGGCTGAGGCAGGAGAATGGCGTGAACCCGGGAGGCGGAGCTTGCAGTGAGCCGAGATCCAGCCACTGCACTCCAGCCTGGGCGACAGAGCGAGATTCCGTCTCAAAAAAAAAAAAAGAAAGAAAACCCCAGGCTCAGCTGGGCGCAGTAGCCTGTAACCCTAGCACTTTTGGAGGCCAAGGCGGCAGATCACTTGAGGTCAGGAGTTCAAGACCAGCCTGGCCAACATGACGAAACCTCACCTATACTAAAAATACAAAAATTAGCTGGACATGGTGGCGGGTGCCTGTAATCCCAGCTACTCAGGAGGCTGAGGCACGAGAATCACTTGAACCCAGGAGGCAGAGGTTGCACTGAGCCGAGATCACGCGACTGCACTCCAGCCTAGGTGATAGAGCAAGACTCAGTCTCAAAAAAAAACAAAAACAAAACAAAACAAACCCGAGCTCAGTCAGCAGAGAGAGGAGAAGCAGCTGGATGTTGGAGACTATGGTTGGAGGGCAGAAAGAAGTGGCTTGACTTCAGAGGGACAGCTTCATGGTGTAGCTTTGAAGAGGATCCAGCCAGGGATGGCTGGACTTCAGGGGAATATTACCTTGCTCCATCCTCTTTTCAGCTCCTCTTCCCACTGAGAGCAACTTTCATTGGCAATACATTTCCATGCATTTACCATCTTCAATTCATTTGTGCTACCTCATTCCTCCTGGATGCTGGACAAGAACTCGGGTACCACAAGTGCGGGTGCACAAGGCTGTCACACTGACCCTCCACTGAGTTGTTAATACTTAAGCTGTCTGCGGACAGCAAAGCTAAAAGGGCATTGTAACACCCCTTCTGGGGCTTCGGGGGTTGCAGGCACCCTCACCAGATGCTGCTGCGGGGCCCACACACAGTTTTGCTCCTGCAGGTGCCCAAAAGCACTCGCCCCGGCTCCTGCACCTGCTGACCTGTGTGCTCCGCCTCCCATAAGAAGTGGAGCACAGCAGGTCCAAGTGAGTGGAATGGCCCCTGCCAGCACCAAAGCGGCTGGTTGGTTCCAGCGCCCCTGCCTTCCAGTTCCTGCCAATGAAGGGGTCAGGGACCTATCCTGCTTCAAAATGTATCAGAATTTTTTTCATTGCAAGTAGCAGGAAGCTCAACTCAAAGTGGTTTAAACACAGACATACTCAGAAGTACAGACATAGGGCAGAATTGAAGGTTTGTAGATGCAGTAAATCAACACTGTCCTCGGGGACCCGGGTTCTTTCCATCCCTCTACTCTTCTAGTCACAGTGTCTTAAATCTAGTGCGCTTGAATTATAGGAGAGTCACCAGTAGCCAGGCTTCCTTGTTCATGTTAGGAGTGGCTCCCCATGGTTCCCCATGGCTCTGTTCCCTTCCAAACTCCTCATCGCATCTCACTGGCTGATTCAGTCATTTAAACCTGATTCTCCCTAAAGCCAATCACTGGCAAAGCTAATAGGGTTTCCGGGATTGGTTTAGCCTGATACTAATCCAGGTCTACCTTCAGGAGCTGGACCAGACTCCCTAATGGCACTGCTTTCTTGTGGTAGGGAGGGGAGGTATGGATGGTGTGGAGTCCACCGTAAGGTCCATGCCAGTCTTTGCTGAACCAGCATCAGACTCCATCAAGCAACAGAAGAGAGGTTCCAGGATAAAGGGCCCCTCAGCAATCCCCATCCATTGCTGTCTAGGAGGAACAGTGCTTGTACACGGGTTCAGGACCTCAGTCTTGGCTGTAATCTTCTGGTTTACTTTGCCAGCACCAAACAGAAGGAAAGAGAGGGCTCAAATTTGGCCAAGTAAATTCTTCCTCTCCTTCCAGAGGTAACCTTGAGTCCTGTCTGGAAAGAGATTAGAATTGTAAAGGATAAAAATTAGTCCTTATCCTACGGCAAGTGGAGTCTATGTCTGCTTCAACTGAAATTCAATTCTGTCCATAATAGATGACCCTTGCTCAAGCTGGCCAGAAGCCACAACAACCAGCACGGAGGTTAAAACTTATTATTAGTTTTTCCGTGATTTTCATTTTCAGGCCAAGTTTTAGAACAATAAGATTTTAAGAATAGGAAGTAAGATTTCTGTATATCCTGTTCTCTTAGTCATCTGGATTTTTTTTTTTTTTTTTTTTAAGATGGAGTCTTGCTTCTTTATCCAGGCTGGAGTGCAATGGCGTGATCTCGCCTCACTGCAACTTCTGCCTCCCGGGTTTAAGCAATTCTCCTGCCTCAGCCTCCCCAGTAGGTGGGATTACACCCCTGGCTAATTTTTGTGGTTTTAGTAGAGACGGGATTTCACCCTGTTGACCAGACTGATCTCGAACTCTTGACCTCAAGTGACCTTCAGCCTCCCAAAGTGCTGGGATTACAGGCATGAGCCACCACACCAAGCCTGGAATCAATGCCTTATTGTTACAAGAATCAACAGCTAGCTTGTTATGGGCAGGGTGATGTCACTCTGGCTTCTCAATGAAAATGGCATTTCTCCTTTGGAAAAGGTCATAGCCAGTCAGTCAGTCAGTCAACAAACATTTATTGAGTACTTGCCAGGCACTGTACTAGACCCTGGAGATACTGGAGTGGTGAATGAAATGAACATGGGCTCTGCCCTGGAAAGTTTCATGGAAAAGGCAGTCAATAAAAAAGAAAAAGGCCGGGCGCGGTGGCTCAAGCCTGTAATCCCAGCACTTTGGGAGGCCGAGACGGGCGGATCACGAGGTCAGGAGATCGAGACCATCCTGGCTAACACGGTGAAACCCCGTCTCTACTAAAAAAATACAAAAAAAACTAGCCGGGCGAGGTGGCGGGTGCCTGTAGTCCCAGCTACTCGGGAGGCTGAGGCAGGAGAATGGCGTGAACCCGGGAGGTGGAGCTTGCAGTGAGCTGAGATCCCGCTACTGCACTCCAGCCTGGACGACAGAGCAAGACTCCGTCTCAAAAAAAATAAATAAAATGAAATGAAAAAAAAAAAAAAAGAAAAATACATAATTGTGGATTATAATAATGATAAAGGATGTAAGCAGAGATGTGATGTGGAGTAAGTGTGTATTAGGAGCATATAGGAAGGCTGTTCTGAGAAGGTGACTCTCAGGTTCTTGAAGATATCCAAGTACTCTTCTGTCCAAATTCTAAACCAACTGAAAAATAATACAAAAAAAAAAAAAAAAAAAAAAAAAAGCAACAAAAGGGTTGAGCACAGTGTCTCATGCCTGTAATCCCAGCTACTCTAGAGGCTGAGGCAGGAGAATTTCTTGAACCCGGGAGGCAGAGGTTGAGCCATGGCATTCCAGACTGGGTGACAAAGGGAGACTCTGTCTCTAAATAAATAAATAAGTAAATAAATACTTTAGGTTTAGTTTTTTTTTTTTTTTTTTCGAGACAGGGTCTCACTTTTCATTCAGGCTGGAATGCAATGAATGGTTCCATCATGGCTCACTGCAGCCTCAACCTTCCAGGTTCAAGCAATCGTCCCCCCTCTGTCTACTGAGTAGCTGAGACTACAGGTGCATACCACCACACCCAGCTAGTTTTTTATTTTTTGTAGAGATGGGACGTTGCCATCTCACCCAGACTGATCTCAAAATCCTGGGCTCAAATGATTCTCCTCCCTCGGCCTCCCAAAATGCTGGGATTACAGGCATGTGCCACCGCGCCCAGCCTAGGATTATAATTTTGTATAGATTACTTAGTTGACAAAAATGGTTCAGTGCCTGTTGCCCTGAGAGCAAGCTTTCATTCCAGTTTACCAGGGACTTTTCCAATTTTAGCAGTGAGAGTTCCATGTCGCAGGCACTCCTTCAATCCTAGTTGTTCCAATCCTAAGAGGATGAGCAAAGGCCAGGGGTGTTTAGGGAAAATTCCTCTCCATGGAGACCATGTCTAGAAAAGACTGTAGCCCTATGGCCGGGCGCAGTGGCTCACCCCTGTAATCCCAGCACTTTGAGAGGCCGAGACAGGTGGATCACGAGCTCAGGAGATCGAGACCATCCTGGCTAACACGGTGAAACCCTGTCTCTACTAAAAAATACAAAAAATTAGACAGGCGTGGTGGTGGGCGCCTGTAGTCCCAGCTACTTGGGAGACTGAGGCAGGAGAATGGCGTGAACCCGGGAGGCAGAGCTTGCAGGGAGTTGAGATGACGCCACTGCACTCCAGCCTGGGCAACAAAGCCAGACTCAGTCTCAAAAAAAGAAAAGAAGAGGAGAAGAGAAGAGAGAGAAAGGACAAGACTGTACCCCAGTAGTGACTTCTGAGCTGGAAGCCAAAGGAACTAACCAGGCAAAAACCAGGAGAAAAAACATCCCAGAAAGGGAACAGCAAATACCAAGACTCTGAAGGAAAGGGCGTGATATGATTAGAGGAACTGAGTTGGGGGAGACAGGATGTACCGCTGGTGGAGGAGTAGCCAGGAGCCAAACCAGCAAGGACTTTGTGAACCTAACCATGAGAGAGCGTGCAAATTTCCTTTTAAGAAAAATAGGGGCCGGGCGGGGTGGCTCAAGCCTGTAATCCCAGCACTTTGGGAGGCCGAGATGGGCGGATCACGAGGTCAGGAGATTGAGACCATCCTGGCTAACACGGTGAAACCCTGTCTCTACTAAAAAAAAAAAAAAAAAAAAAAAAAAAAACTAGCCGGGCGCGGTGGTGGGCGCCTGTAGTCCCAGCTACTCGGGAGGCTGAGGCAGGAGAAGGGCGTAAACCCGGGAGGCGGAGCTTCCAGTGAGCCGAGATCGCGCCACCGCACTCCAGCCTGAGCGACAGAGTGAGACTGTCTCCAAAAAAAAAAAAAAAAAAACAAAGAAAAATAGGACAGGCCAGGAGCGGTGGCTCACACCCGTAACCCCAGCACTTTAGGAGGCCGAGGGGGGTGGATCACCTGAGGTCAGGAGTTCAAAACCAGCCTGACCGATATCGTGAAACCCCGCATCTACTAAAAATACAAAAATTGGCCGGGCATAGTGGCATGCGCCTGTAGTCCCAGCTACTCAGAAGGCTGAGACAGAATTGCCTGAACTCAGGAGGTGGAGGTTGCAGTGAGCCGAGACTGTGCCACTGCACTCCAGCCTGAGCAACAGAACGACACCCCATCTCAAAAAAATAAATAAATAAATAAAAGAAAGAAAGAAAAAAAAAAGAAAAAAGTATAATGGGACAATACTAAAGGGCTGTAAGCAAGGAGTGAGAAGATCTGAATTATATTCCTTAAAATCTTGCCGTGGCCGTGTATGGAGAATTGTTTTGAGGGGCTCAGAGGGGAAGCAGCAGGTCCAGATGAAAGACTTTTATAAGTGGTCCTGGCAAGAGATGATAGGGACTTGGGTTAAGATGGTAGAACCAAGAGGACTTGCTGAGGGACTGGATTTCGGCCAGCAGAGAAGATGGAAATTCACACATCTACTGGATTCTTAGCTTGAGCAACCAGCGGCCTAATGGTGGAATATATGGAGATACGGACAACTGGAAAAAATTTTGTTCTTACACTTTCTAGCTTAGATGTGTCAAGTTTCAGATGCCTTAAGTTTCAGATGCCTTTAAGATAGCCAAGTGGAGATGTCAAGTAGGAGGTGAGAGGTGGCACTGAACGTGCAGGCAGGTTACCTGGGTTTGAATCCAGACTCTGCCAATTATATGACCTTGGGCAAGTTAACCTATCTATGCCTCAGTTTTTAGCTCTGTCAAAGGGAGATAATAAAATAACTATTGGAGAAGTAGGATTTTGCAACAAATAATAATATACATAGCACTCAACAAACGTTAGCCTTTTTTTTTTTTTTGAGACAGAGTCACTCTGTCCCCCAGGCTGGAGTGCAATGGCACAATCTCTGCTCACTGCAATCTCTGCCTCCCGGGTTCAAGCGATTCTCCTGCCTCAGCCTCTCCAGGAGCTGAAACTACAGACATGTGCCACCATACCTGACTAATTTTTGTATTTTTTTTAGTAGAGATGGGGTTTCACCATGTTAGCCAGGCTTGTCTCAAATTCCTGACCTCAGGCGATCCACCTACCTCAGCCTCCCAAAGTGCTGAGATTACAGGCGTGAGCCACTGTGCCCAGCTAAATGTTAGCTTTTATTTATTTATTTTTATTTTTATGTTTTTTTGAGGCGGAGTTTCGCTCTTGTTGCCCAGACTGGAGTGCAATGGTGCAATATCGGCTCATCACAACCTCCACCCCCTGGGTTCAAGCGATTCTCCTGCCTCAGCCTCCCAAGTAGCTGGGATTACAGGTGCCCACCATCATGCCTGGCTAATTTTTTGTATTTTTAGTAGAGATGGGGTTTCACTATGTTGACCACGCTGGTCTCAAACTCTTGACCTCAGGTGATCCACCCACCTCGGCCTCCCAAAGTGCTGGGATTATAGGTGTGAGCCACTGTGCCCAGCCAGTTAGCTTTTATATTTGAGTCTGGAACTCATAGAAGAGGTCAGAAATTGACGTATAAATCTTGAGCTGGACACAGTAGCTTACACCTGTAATCCCAGTACTTTGGGAGGTCAAGGTTGGAGGATAGCTTGAGCCTAGGAGTTTGAGACCAACCCCGGGCAACACAGGGATATTCCATCTCTACAAAAAATTTAAAAAATTAGCGAGGCATGGTCACATATACCTGTAGTTGTAGCTACTCGGAAGGCTGAGGCAGGAAGATCACCTGAGCTCAGGAGGTTGAGGCTACAGTGAACCATGATCACACCACTGCACTCCTGCCTGGGCAACAGAGCAAGACTCTGTCTCAAAAAGTAATCAGGCTGATCGTGGTGGCTCATGCCTGTAATTCCAGCACTTTGGGAAGCTTAGGTGGGTGGATCTTTTAAGGTTGGGAGTTTGAGACCAGCCTGGCCAACATGGTGAAACTCCGCCTCTACTAAAAAATATGAAAATTAGCCAGGCATGGTGGCAGGTATCTGTAATCCCAGCTACTCAGGAGGCTGAGGCAGGAGAGTTGCTTGAACCCAAGAGGCAGAGGTTGCAGTGAGCCAAGATCACACCATTGTACTCCAGCCTGGGCGACAGAGTAAGACTCTGTCTCAAAAAATAAAATAAAAAGAAAAATAAATAGGGCGGTGGCTCACAGCTGTAATCCCAGCACTTTGGGAGGCCGAGGCGGGTGAATCATGAGGTCAGGAGCTCGAGACCAGCCTGGCCAACATGGTGAAACCCCCATCTCTACTAAAAATACAAAAAATTAGTTGGGCATGATGGCAGGCATCTGTGATCCCAGCTACTCAGGAGGCTAAGGCAGGAGAATCGCTTGAACCCAGGAGGCGGAGGTTGCAGTGGGACGAGATTGAACCACTGTACTCTAGCCTGGGAGATAGAGTGATACTCCTCAAAATAAAATAAAATAAAATCAGTCAATCTTGGAGCCAGCATTTCTAGGCGGTGTTTGTGGCTAATGTTGTAGGTTCGCCCATATTCCCACCCCTTCTCCTTTGCTTTTCTCTGTTCTGAGGCTAAATGCTGGAGACTAGATTCCCCAGGCCCCCTTGCAGTTAGAAGTGGCATTGATACAGTTTTGGCTAAAGAAATGTATACAGAAACCTGCTGGGTAATTTTTTATTTTTTTCCAACTATCCAGACTTCAAGGAGATGGGGAGGTTTGTGCTGCAGGGATACTGACCGGTGGTTTTTTCCCTTTTCTCCACCTTGAATGTGGATGTCCTGGCTGGGAACCCAGTTGCCAGCTCATGACCAGGAGGTAACAAGCAGGAATGAAAGGCCACCACGCAGGTGCGGTGCTACCGAGGTGCGAATCACTGCGTGTGATTCCGAGGTGCGAATCATCACCAGCAATCACTTCTCTCAGGACTGTTAAGAAAAATAAACTCCTCCTTATTGAGACCATGAGAGTTACGCTGAGGGGTATATTGTTATTTGAAGCTGACAATATTCAATGCTATGAGATTGAAGGTCATCCCTGGGTCATTAACATATAAGCAGGGAAGAAAGTGTGGCCCGAAACAGTCTGGGGCATGAGAAAGCAGTAGGAGAGGAAGCCCCAAGAAAAGGGGGGAGCTGCCGCGCGGCGGGTAGAGCCAGGAGCAGCGGGAGGAGGCGGCCGGGAGCGCAGCGGCTTCTAGCGGCGAGAGGGACCCACTCGGCCCCACCTGCGCCGCGCGCGCGCGGCTCCCACCCCTGCCCCGCCCCGCCTGGTTTATAGGACTCGGCCCGAGCCTCTGGCCGCGCGCCGGGGTTTGTCCTGCGACCTCCGACCATGCCCGCCGACCTCAGCGGTACCTGGACCCTGCTCAGCAGCGACAACTTCGAGGGCTACATGCTGGCCCTAGGTAGGGTGGAGGGGAGGCGGCGGGGACGCGGGGCTCGCCGTCTGTCTTGGGTTCAGGCGAAGGCGGCCGGGCCGGGCCTGTAGGTGCATCTGCTGTCCGTGCCTTCGCCCTGCTGCGCCCACCGTCGCCCAGTCGCCCCGAGTCCGCCGGTCTTTGGCGCCTCCGTCCATCGGGCCCGGGACCCCAGTCCTTCCGTCCCCCAGTGCATCCTTCCCCGCGCCCACCCGCCCCGCGTCCCCACGGCCGTCTCTCCACGGCCCCTTGTCCCCCGGCCGCCGGTCCCCCGCCCATCCGTCCCCGCGTCCAGCCCCCCGTCCGTCTCTACCCGCACGCGGCAGACCCGCGGAGACTGCAGACTGGGGGTCCGGCCGGGGAGGAGACGCCCCGGACCGAAGCCACTGCCCGGCGGCCCTCCCCTCAGCCGCCTTCCGCGCGGGTCCCGGGACCCCCGGCGCGCCATGGCTCCCCCAGCGAGGTCCCGCGGCGCACCCGGAGCCGGTCGGGGACGCAGAATCCCGGAACCCGCGGACGATCCTTCAGGTCCGGGCGCACGCGGGAGTACAGAGCCTGGTTCGGCCCCAGGCGTGCCCCGACCGCCGCCTCCCGCGAGGGCTGGCGGCCCGCGGCGTCCTGGCTCCTGCGGGCCCGCGCTGTGCTTCCCGCCCTCATCCCGGTGCCAACGGTGCGCGGACTCTCAACTCACTGCAGCCTCCACCTCCCCGGTTCAAGAGATTCTCCTGCCACAGCCTCCCAAGTAGCTGGGATTATAGGCGTGCGCCACCACGTCCGGCTAATTTTGTACTTTTAGTAGAGACGGGGTTTCACCATGTTGGTCAGGCTGGTGTTGAGCTCCTGACTTCTGATGATCCACCCGCCTCGGCCTCCCAAAGTGCTGGGATTACGGGTGTGAGCCACCGCGCCTGCCACGAGTGTCGTTTTTCTTGTAGCTTTAGGACTCTGGGAAGTTGCCATGCCGGCCGATCCTTGAACCCTTGACCCGTAGGCAATTTTTGTTTTCTTAACCTTAGGGTTCATCTTAGTTGATAAAGGGGCATTTATTTTGGTCTTTCATATGCCAGGAGATAAGAGTGTTTCTCTGGGTATGGGAAAGGCACCTCTCACTTGAGAGTCTTATGATCTTCAGAGGAAGAGCAGAGAATTCTTTTATGGCCTGCTTCAGGGAAGAGGGGCAGAAGAAGGTCTGAGGGGGACCTTCCTGCTTCTGTTATTTCCTCAAATGCCAAGTAATATGGTTTGGCTGTGTCCCCACCCAAATCTCATGGGAGTTGTAGCTCCCATAATTCTCATGTGTTGTGGAAGGGACCTGATGAGAGATAATTGAATCATGGGGGCGGTTTTCCCCATACTGTTCTCGCGGTAGTGAATGTGTGAATGTCTCATGAGATCTGATGGTTTTATGAGGGGTTTCCCCTTTCATTTGGCTCTCATTCTCTCTTGCCTGCCACCACATAAATCGTGCCTTTGCCTTCTGCCATGATTTCTGGGCTTCCCTAGCCACGTGGAACTGTGAGTCGGTTAAACCTCTTTTTCTCTATAAGTTACTCTCTATAAGTTACTCTTTTTCTCTATAAGTTACTAAAGACATACTCTCGGGTATGTCTTTATCAGCAGCGTGAAAACGGACTAATACATTAAGGTGCCATGTTTTGAGGTAGCCGATCCTGAAACCCATAAATCCCAAACAGTTTTCTGAAAACCAGCAACTGTCTTTCAACTTCAGATCTAATTTATTAAAGTACTAAGTGCTTACATCAGTTTGTTAAAGTGCTAAGTACTTAGGTCACACAGCACTAGAGTGGTTGTTTACATAATACTGTATTACTTTTTTTTTTTTTTGAGATGGGAGTCTCACTCTGTCGCCCAGGCTGGAGTGCAGTGGCACCATCTCGGCTCACTGCCAGTTCGGCCTCCCAGGTTCACGCCATTCTCCTGCCTCAGCCTCCCGAGTAGCTGGGACTACAGGCGCATGCCACCACACCTGGCTAATTTTTTGTATTTTTAGTAGAGACGGGTTTTCACCGTGTTAGCCAGGATGGTCTCAATTTCCTGATCTGGTGATCCGCCCACCTCGGCCTCCCAGAGTGCTGGGATTACAGGTGCGAGCCACCGCGCTCGGCCATAATACCGTAATACATTTTATTTTAAGAATTGAGTGGGGCTGGGATGCGGTGGCTCACACCTATAATCCCAGCTCTTTGGGATGCCAAGGTGGGCGGATCAGGAGGTCAGGAGTTTGAGACCAGCCTGGCCAACATGATGAAGCCCTGCCTCTACTAAAAGTACAAAAAATTAGCCAGGCATGGTGGCATGCACCTGTAATCCCAGCTACTTGTGAGGCTGAGGCAGGAGAATTGCTTGAACCCAGGAGGCAGAGGTTGCAGTGAGCCGACATTGCACCATTGCACTCTAGCCGGGGAGACAAAGCAAGACTCCATCTTGCGAAAAAAAAAAAAAAAAAAAAGCTAGCAGACTGGGCACGGTGGCTCACACCTGTAATCCCAGCACTTTGGGAGGCCAAGCCAGGTGGATCACCTGAGGTCAGGAGTTCGAGACCTGCCTGGCCAGCATGGTGAAACCCTATCTCTACTAAAAATACAAAAATTAGCTAGGCATGGTGGCTCATGCCTGTAGTCCCAGCTAATCGGGAGGCTGAAGCACGAGAATCGCTTGAACCTGAGAGGCGGAGGTTGCAGTAAGCCCAGATCACGACACTGCACTCTAGCCTGGGCAACAGAGTGAGACTTGATCTTAAAAAAAAATAAGTCAATAAGATAAAAAAAAAAAATTCAGCTAGCAATCCTGAATTTTACTGATTTATGGGAATATATAATTTAATTTAAATGTATATGCTTGTTCATATACATGTAAGGAAAATACATTCCATAAAAAATCACAAATATATACTTAGATCTTTAAACTGTAGGGTCTAGGAAAATAATAAATGATTGCCTCTTTTTCATTGTTGTTGTTGAGATGGAGTCTTTCCTGTTAGAGTGCAGTGGTGCGATGTTGGCTCACTGTAACTTGTGCCTCCTGAGTTCAAGCAATTCTCTTGCTTCAGCCTCCTGAGTAGCTGGGATTACAGGCACCCGCCATCTCACCTGGCTAATTTTTGTATTTTTAGTAGAGATAGAGTTTTACCATCTTAGCCAGGCTGGTCTCGAACTCCTGACCTCATGATCCACCCGCCTTGGCCTCCCAAAGTGCTAGGATTACAGGCATGAGCCACCATGCCCAGCCAATTACCTCTTTTTTATTAGTAGAAGTGAGGTGAATGCCTGTTGGCAGTGATGCTAAGGGTCAAATAAGTCACCATCAAATACACAGCACACATCTCATGATGTGCTCCAGCTGGCATCTCATTTGAGGGCGGAAAATCACTCCCTTTTGTCTAAAAACTAGCGTTCAGGAACTGATCCTGCAGCTCCCACCCGGGCTCTGGTATCACTCTCTCCCAGCATCTGCCAAACTGCAGTGAGAAGAAAGGCAACTTGTTCTTGCACAAAGAAGAAAGTTTGCTTGGGGTTTTTTGAGATAGCGTCTTGCTCTGTCACTCAGGCTGGAGTGCAGTGGTGCGATCATGGCTCACTGCAGCCTTGAATTCCTGTGCTCAGGCGATCCTCCCACCTCAGCCTTCCAAGTGTCTGGGACAACAGGAGCGTACCGCCACACTTGGCTAATTTTTCAATTTTTTTGCAGAGACGGTGTCTTGCTATGTTGCCCAGGCTGGTCTCAAACTCCTGGCCACATGCAATCCTCCTGCCTCAGCCTTGCTTGGGTTTTAATATTTGGAGCTAACCTGGGATTTGGGAGTTCCTGGTGTACCCCCACAGTAGCCAAGAACGCCGAGGGTGCAGTGCCTCAGGAATGGAGAAGCCCTATGTTAATGCCCATAGATATTGACCAACTTGTGCAGGTCCTCGCCTTTAGTCCTGTTATGAACCCGAGAAGGTGGTGGTGTTTCCAACTTGCCCCAGGTTACTGTTTACACTGGGATATATTTAATTCATTCATTAATTGATTGATTTTTGAGACAGAGTCTTGCTTTGTTGCCCAGTCTGGAGTGCAGTGGCATGGATCTTAGCTCATTGCAACTCCGTCACCCAGGTTCAAGCAATTCTCCTGCCTCAGCCTCCCAAGTAGCTAAGATTACAGGTGCACGGCCCCACACCCAGTTAATTTTACATTTTTAGTAGAGACAGGATTTCACCATGTTGCCCAGGCTGGTCTCAAACTCCTAAGCTCAGGTGACCTGCCTGCCTCGGCCTCCCCAAGTGCTGGGATCACAGGCATGAGTCACTGCACCTGGCCCTACACTGAGATTTAAAGGGATCCCCTCTTGCCTTCAACCCACATTGCCTTAAGATTAGAAGTGGCTTTGAGATTAAAGGTTAATATAACCATCTGAAGCTTAGGTAAGTGTACATTTGTGTGGACTCCTTTGAAATTCTACCCTCAGCCGGGCGCGGTGGCTCAACCCTGTAATCCCAGCACTTTGGGAGGCCGAGACGGGCGGATCACGAGGTCAGGAGATCGAGACCATCCTGGCTAACATGGTGAAACCCCGTCTCTACTAAAAAATACAAAAAACTAGCCGGGTGAGGTGGCGAGCGCCTGTAGTCCCAGCTACTCGGGAGGCTGAGGCAGGAGAATGGTGTGAACCCGGGAGGCGGAGCTTGCAGTGAGCTGAGATCCGGCCACTGCACTCCAGCCTGGGCGACAGAGCGAGACTCCGTCTCAAAAAAAAAAAAAAAAGAAATTCTACCCTCAAGTGTATATGCTCACACATTTGTAATAGCATGTCATCGGACTGTTCCCTCCTACTTGAATGTCTTATTTTCTTTCTTTTTTTCTTTTTTTTTGAGATGGAGTCTCATTCTGCCACCCAGGCTGGAGGTGCAGTGGCGCAATCATGTCTCACTGCAAGCTCCGCCTCCTGAGTTCACGCCTTTCTCCCGCCTCAGCCTCCCGAGTAGCTGGGACTACAGGCGCCCGCCACCATGCCCAGCTAATTTTTTGTATTTTTTTAGTAGAGACGAGGTTTCACCATGTGAGCCAGGATGGTCTCAATCTCCTGACCTCGTGATCCGCCCACCTTGGCCTCCCAAAGTGCTGGGATTACAGGCATGAGCTACTGCGCGCAGCCTTGAATGTCTTATTTTCTATATAACACAATCTAGTGGATGAAAAAGCATGGCTTGACCGGGTTAACAGCCTTATGAGGAATATAGCCTTTTGGACTGTTGAGGTCCTAGTAAGTGTGAACCTGGTAGAAAGTGACCAGAACTTATGCCAATGTATTCATTTTATTTTATTTTTATTTTTATTTTTTGAGATAGGATCTCACTTTGTTGCCCAGGCTGGAGTGTAGTGGCACCATCTTGGTTCGCTGCAACCTCCTCCTTCCAGGCTTAAGCAATTCTCCCACCTCAGCCTCCCCAGCAGCCAGGTCTACAGGTACAGACCACCAAGCCCAGCTAATTTTTATTTTATTTTTTGATAGAGATGCGGTTTCACCATGTTGGCCAGGCTGATCTTGAACTCCTGGCCTCAAGTGATCTGCCTGCCTTGGCATCCCAAACTGCTGGAATTACAGACCTGAGCCACTGTACCTGGCCCAGAACTTATGCTAATTCAAAGTAAATTTTGGTCTTTAAAGGGGCCAGCCTTGGAGCTGCAAATCTGTGAAGTAACAATGTTGCAACATGGTAGTGAAGTAGGAAGCAGGGCTCAACTCCAGAAGCCGGGCGTGGGACAGCGGACCAAACTGAGGACTAACTAAAATAGGGATGGGATGGAAGCAGTTTTCCATAAAACACATACAACAGTGTGCCATGTCAGTTTACTGTTGCCATGGCAACACCTGGAGTTAGCACCCCTTTCAATGACCAGAGGACCCAAAAGTTACTACCCCTTTCCTAGAAATGTCTGCATAAACCACTCCTTAGCCGGGCGCGGCGGCTCAGGCATGTAACCCCAGCACTTTGGGAGGCTGAGGTGGGTGGATCGCCTGAGGTCAGGAGTTCGAGACCAGCCTGGCCAACATGGTGAAACCCATCTCTACCAAAAATACAAAAATTAGCCGGGCATGGTAGTGGGCACCTTTAGTTAGTCTCAGCTACTCAGGAGACTGAAGCAGGAGAATCACTTGAATCCGGGAGGCAATCAGTGAGCCAAGATGATGCTGCCATTGCACCCCAGCCTGGGTGACAAGAGCAAAACTCTTATCTCAAAAAACAAAACAAAAACAAAAAACCACCCCTTACTCTGCATATAACTAGAAGTGGGTATAAATATGACTACAAAACTGCCCTGAGCTGCTACTCTCTGCCTATGGGGTAGCCCTTTTCTGTAGGAGCAGTCACAGGGTTGTGACACTGCTTCTTCGATAAAGCTATTTTCTTCTGCCTCTGGCTTGCCCTTGAATTCTTTCCTGGGCAAAGCCAAGAGCCTTTGCAGGCTAATCCCCACTCTGGGACTCACCTGCCCCACGACTAGTGCAAATTGTAAATTTACTAATAACAAATTGCCTCACATATTTTATTTTATTTATTTATTTTTTGAGATGGATTCTTGCTCTGTCGCCTAAGCTGGAGTGCAGTAGCGAGACTTCAGCTCGCTGCAACCTCCACCTCCTGGGTTCAAGAGATTCTTCTGCCTAAGCCTCCAGAGTAGCTGGGATTACAGGCATCCCCCCACCACGCCTTACTAATTCTTGTATTTTTAGTAGAGATGGGGTTTTGCCATGTTGGCCAGGCTGGTCTCGAACTCCTGACCTCAGGTCATCTGCCCGCCTCAGCCTCCCAAAGTGTTAGAATTACAGGCGTGAACTACCACGCCCAGCCTGCCTCACAGATTTTCTGTTTGTTTGTTTTTTTAGACGGAGCTTTGGAGTTTTGCTCTTGTTGCCCAGGCTGGAGTGCAATGGTGCAATCTCGGCTCACCACAACCTCCATCTCCCGGGTTCAAGCAATTCTCCTGCCTCAGCCTCCTGAGTAGCTAGGATTACAGGTATGCGCCACCACGCCCGGCTACTTTTGTATTTTTAGTAGAGACGAGGTTTCTCCATGTTGGTCAGGCTGGTCTCGAACTCCTGACCTCAGGTGATCTGCCCGTCTCGGCCTCCCAAAGTGCCGGGATTACAAGCGTAAACCACCACGCCCAACCAAATTTATGTATGTATGTATGCATGTATGTATTTATTTATTTGAGATGGAGTTTTGCTCTTGTTGCCCAGCCTGGAGTGCAATAGTGCAATCTTAGCTCACCTCAACCTCTGCCTCCCAGGTTCAAGTGATTCTCCTGCCTCAGCCTCTGGAGTAGCTGCGATCACAGGCATGCACCACCACACCCAGCTAATTTTGTATTTTTAGTAGAGACAGGGTTTCTCCATGTTGGTCAGGCTGGTCATGTTGGTCTACCTGCCTCGGCCTCCCAAAGTGCTCGGATTACAGGCATGAGCCCCTGTGCCCGGCGCCTCACAGATATTGAAAGCATAAATGCTTAAAATCATAACTCTAAAGTCATTGTTAGTCTAAAGTTATTGGGTTTTGTTTTGCTTACATAATAGGGTTTGAGGAAAGTCAGCAGTAAGTTTGGCTTGGTCATATTAATAATAGGAAATGAGCCTGGGTAACATGGTGAAACTTCATCTCTATGAAAGAAAAATTTAAAAATTAGCCGGGTGTGGTGGCACATGCCTGTAGCCCCAGCTACTTGGGAGCTGAGCTGGGAAGATCTCCTGAGCCTAGGAAGCAAAGGCTGCAGTGAGCCGAGGTCACACCACTGCACTCCAGCCTGGGCAACAGAATGAGACCCTCTCTCAAAAAAATAATAGTAATAGGAAGTGATTTTAAGGTTTTGGTGTCAATACTTAAATATTGTTGAAAACCAATAAAGCCTGGATCATATTGCATCTCAAACTAAAAACTGGAGTTCTAGATTTAAACACATACACGCAGGCTTTTTTATTTGCAGCTGAGACCACAGGCATGCATCACTATGCCCAGATGGTTTTTGAGATGTTGGTTTGTTTGTTTGTTTGTTTTTGAGATGGAATTTCACTCTGTCGCCCAGGCTGGAGTGCAGTGGCTCGATCTCAGTTCATGGCAACCTCCGCCTCCTGAGTTCAACTGATTCTCCTGCCTCAGCTCAGCCCAAGTGTGAGCCAGCATGCCCAGCCTCAGCTGTTTGTTTGTTTGTTTGTTTTTAAATAGAAATGGGGTCTTGCTATGTTGTCCAGCCTGGTCTTGAACTCCTGGGCTTAAGTGATCTTCCCACCTTGGCCTCCAGAAGTGTTGGGATTACAGATATGAGCCACTGCCCCTGGCTACAAAAATTTTTTCTTACGATGAGGACATTTATATTATTGTTTTATTTTTGGTTGTTGTTGTTTGGGGTTTTTTTGAAATGGAGTCTTGCTCTGTCACCCAGGCTGGAGTGCAGTGGCACGATCTCGGCTTACTGCAGCCTCCACCTCCTGGGTTCAAGTGATTCTCCTGCCTCAGCCTCCCGAGTAGCTGGGATTACAGGGGCGCACTACCATGCTCAGCTAATTTTTGTTTTCTAGAGATGGGGTTTTGTCATGTTGCCCAGGCTGGTTTTGAACACCTGACCTCAGGTGGTCCACCTGCCTCTGCCTCCCAAAGTGCTGGGATTACAGGCATGAGCCACCTTGGCCGGGAGAATCACATCTCATCTTTAACTCCTCTCCCTCCTCCTCCCTCTCCCTAATTCTGCTGCAGCTACCCTAGGCTCCTCAGAGTTCCCAAAACACACTGACACACCCTTCCTCAGAGTCCCAGGGCTCCCTAGATTTCTGCCTTAAACTATTTACCAGAAATCTGTGTGGCTTGATTCTTCTTTCAGCTCCCTGCTGAGATGTCACCTGGCCATTATTTAAAATAGTGGTGTTTATTTCTAGCTACATAATATGCTCAAAGGCACTAAGTGGAACTGGGATTCCAAACCCTGATCTTCATCTTCTTAGCATTCCATGTTTCCCTGTGGAACTCTTTTTTAAAGCTTATTCAAGATTTCTAGCTGAGCAGGGTGGCTCATGTCTGTAATCCCAGCACTATGGGAGGCTCAGGTGGGAGGATTGCTTGAGCCCAAGAGTTCGAGACCAACCTGGGCAACATAGTGAGGCCTGATCTCTACAAAAAAATATTTAAAACATTTCCAGGCATGGTGGCATATGCCTGTAGTCCCAGATATTCGAGAGGCTGAGATAGAAGAATCACTTGAGCCTGAAAGGTCGAGGCTGCAGTGAGCCATGATTGCACCACTGCACTCCAGCCGGGGTGACAGAATGAGATCCTGTCTCAAAAAAAAAAAAAAAAAAAAAAAAGAGAGAGAGATTTATAAATACATTGTAGTACGTAGCTGGGTGTGGTGATGCAAGCCTGTAATTCCAGTTACTCAGGAGGCTAAGGCAAGAGAATTGCTTGAACCCAGGAGTGGAGGTTGCAGTGAGCTGAAATCGTGTCACTGTTTTCCCCAACCTTGGCGACAGAGTGAGACTATGTCTCAGAAAAAAAAGAAAAAAAAGTGTGTGTGTGTATGTGTGTGTGTGTATATATATATATATATAGAGAGAGAGAGAGGTATATACATGAATCCAGTGGTTTTTGAGTTTTGTCTTCATTGTTGTTGAGAAACTGTTCAAATGTTCTCTTAATTCAAAGTGTAAATACGTAAGGCAGAAAAAGGCAGAGTTGTGACCGAGGCTGGGTTGGGGGGCCTAAACCCTATCCCTTTGGTTTTCTTTTTCTTTCTTCCTTTTTTTTGAGATGGAGTCTCTCCCTGTTGCTCAGGCTGGAGTGCAGTGGTGTGATCTCAGTTCACCGCAACCTCCGCCTCCCGGGTTCAAGCAATTCTCCTGCTTCAGCCTCCCGAGCAGCTGGGGTTACAGGCATGTGCCACCATGCCCGGCTAATTTTGTAATTTTTAGTAGAGATAGGGTTTCTCCATGTTGGTCAGGCTGGTCTCAAACTCCTGACCTCAGGTGATCTGCCCTCCTTGGCCTCCCAAAGTGCTGGGATTACAGGTGTGAGCCACCGTGCCTGGCTGACAGTTTATTTTTTTTATAGAGACAGGGTCTTGCTATGTTGCCCAGGCTGGTCTCAAACTCCTGAGCTCAATCCTCCTGTCTCTCTGTCCCAAAGTGCTGGGATTACTGCACCTGGCATGTGCAAACTTTTTAGTCAGGCTGTGGTTGGCAGTTTGCCAAGACGGTTCCCTGTAGATCTGATTTCAGCAGCAAAAAACATTGAAGTTGTACAGGAAATGCTAACAATTACATGCAGTGATTTTGAGAACAGCTGCCAAATTCTTCACTTTTGCATCTCAAGCGAATGTTCAAATATTTTTCAAAAATTATTTTTAAGGTATTGACTTTGCCACTCGTAAAATAGCCAAGTTGCTGAGGCCACAGAAAGTGATTGAGCAAAATGAGGATTCTTTTACCATCCACACGAACAGCAGCCTAAGGAACTACTTTGTGAAATTTAAAATTGGAGAAGAATTTGAGGAAGATAACAAAGGCCTGGACAACAGAAAATGCAAGGTAAAATTTAAAGCAATGTCAGGCGTGGTGGATTACGCCTGTAATCCCAACACTTTGGGAGGTCAAGGCAGGCAGATCACCTGAGGTCAGGAATTCGAGACCAGCCTGGGCAACATGGCAAAACCCTGTCTCTACAAAAAATTCAAAAATTGGGTAGGCACGGTGGCTCATGCCTGTAATCCCAGCACTTTGGGAGGTCAAGGCGGGCAGATCACGAGGTCAGGAGATCAAGACCATCCTGGCTAACATGGTGAAACCCCATCTCTACTAAAAATACAAAAAAAAAAAAAAAAAGCCGGGCGTGGTGGGGGGCGCCTGTAGTCCCACCTACTCAGGAGGCTGAGGCAGGAGAATGGTGTGAACCCGGGAGGCGGAGCTTGCAGTGAGCCGAGATCCACTGCACTCCAGCCTGGGTGACAGAACGAGACTCCGTCTCAAAAAAAAAAAAAAAAAAAAAAAATTCAAAAATTAGGTGGGGGCCAGGCGCGGTGGTTCAAGCCTGTAATCCCAGCACTTTGGGAGGCCAAGACGGGTGGATCACGAGGTCAGGAGATCGAGACCATCCTGGCTAACACGGTGAAACCCCGTCTCTACTAAAAATACAAAAAACTAGCTGGGCGAGGTGGCGGGCGCCTGTAGTCCCAGCTACTGGGGAGGCTGAGGCAGGAGAATGGCATAAACCCGGGAGGCGGAGTTTGCAGTGAGCCGAGATCCGGCCACTACACTCCAGCCTGGGCTACAGAGGGAGACTCCATCTCAAAAAAAAAAAAAAAGAAAAAATTAGGTGGGCGTGGTGGCAGGAGCCTGTAAACCCAGCTACTTGGGAGGCTGGGGCAGAAGAATCACTTGAACCGGGAAGGTGAAGGTTCCTTGCAGTGAGCCGAGATCGCGCCACTGCACTCCAGCCTGGCCGACAGAGCGGGACTCCGTCTCAAAAAAAAAAAAAAAGCGATAAGTAGGCTGTTAATTTTGCAAGGCTAGCTTGGCATTCTACTTGGTAACACTTGAGGATCCTGCCAGGGCACTCTAACATTTTCTGCTCTCCTCATGCAGAGCTTGGTTACCTGGGACAATGACAGGCTCAGCTGTGTCCAGAAGGGAGAAAAGAAGAACAGAGGCTGGACCCATTGGATCGAAGGCGACAAACTCCACCTGGTATCCACCACATTTTGTTCTCAGTGAGATGATACAGTATTAAAGGAAACATCAGGCCGAGCGCGGTGGCTCACGCCTGTAATCCCAGCATTTTAGGAGGCTGAGTTGGATCTATCACTTGAGGTCAGGAGACCAGCCTGGCCTACATGGTGAAATCCCATCTCTACTATTTTTTTTTTTTTTTCCGAGATGGAGTGTCGCTCTGTCGCCAGGCTGGCGTGCAGTGGCACGATCTTGGCTCACTGCAACCTATGCTTCCTGGGTCCACGCGATTCTTCTGCCTCAGCCTCCCGAGTAGCTGGGACTACAGGCACGTACCACCACACCCAGCTAATTTTTGTATTTTTAGTAGAGACGGGGTTTCACCGTGTTAGCCAGGATGGTCTCGATCTCTTGACCTCATGATCCGCCTGCCTCGGCCTCCCAAAGTGCTGGGATTACAGGCATGAGCCACCACCACACCTGTCCCATCTCTACTGAAAATACAAAAATTAGCTGGGCATAGTGGTGCATGCCTATAGTCTCATCTTATATTAAATGAAACAGCCAAATATTCCAACAGAAGCAGGAAGATAACATGCAAATACTTATGGAACAATTCTTACCTATTATATGTAATAGCTACTTTATGTATACATATATATACATAGATAAACATAGTAGCTCAAATCTTTGGAGTGATGATTTGGGGCCCAATTACTGTGCTCAATCCTTTGAGTGTATTATCTCATTTAATCTTCATCACAATCCTGTGAAAAGGACACTATTCTTCCCATTCACAATTAAATTGGAATTTTGAAATTCCCCAAGGCTACTGTCAAAAGCATCAGAATCCAGTTTAAAAGTGTTTATTCAGACCAGGCGCGGTGGCTCACGCCTGTAATCCCAGCACTTTGGGAGGTCGAGGTGGGCGGATCACGAGGTCAGGAGATCAAGATCATCCTGGCCAACATGGTGAAACCCCATCTCTACCAAAAATACAAAAATTAGCTGGGCATGGTGGCACGTGTCTGTAGTCCCAGCTACTCAGGAGGCTGAGGCAGGAGAATCGCTAGAACCAGTGAGTCGGAGGTTGCAGTGACCTGAGATCGCACCACTGCACTACAGCCTGGCAACAGAGGCCGTTTTAAAAAAAATGAATAAATAACGGTTTATTCAGGCATGAAGCTGAAGACAGCCATCCAGGAAATACAGACTCCAAAGGAATGTGGTCAGTACAACCAAGCTGAAAAGTTAATATCTTACTTTTTTTTTTTTTGAGATGAAGTCTCTCCTCCTGTCACCCAGTGTCACCCAGGCTGGAGCACAGTGGTGCAATCTCAGCTCACTGCAACCTCTGCCTCCCGGGTTCAAGCGATTCTCCTGCCTCAGCCTCCCGAGTAGCTGGGATTACAGGCATGCACCACCACACCCAGCTAATTTTTGTATTTTTAGCAGAAATGGGGTTTTACCATATTGGCCAGGCTGGTCTCGAACTCCTGGCCTCAAGTGATGAGCCCACCTGGGCCTCCCAAAGTGTTGGGATTACAGGTGTGGCCGCTTGTAATAAAAATTTAATTTATTGGAATATGACTCTTGGAGTTTTTATTTTTCTTCTTTTACTTTTTTTTTTTTTTTTTTTTGAGACCGAGTCTTGCTCTGTCGCCCAGGCTGGAGTGCAGTGGCGCAACCTCAGCTCACTGCAACCTCCGCCTCCTGGGTTCACACCATTCTCCTGCCTCAGCCTCCTGAGTAGCTGGGACTGTAGGCGCTCGTCACTATGCCTGGCTAATTTTTTATGTTCTTTTTTTTTTTTTTTTTTTTTTTTTTTTTTGAGACGGAGTCTCGCTCTGTCGCCCAAGCTGGAGTGCAGTGGCGCGATCTCGGCTCACTGCAAGCTCCGCCTCCCGGGTTCACGCCATTCTCCTGCCTCAGCCTCCCGAGTAGCTGGGACTACAGGCGCCCACAACCGCGCCCGGCTAATTTTTTGTATTTTTAGTAGAGACGGGGTTTCACCGTGGTCTCGATCTCCTGACCTTGTGATCCGCCCGCCTCGGCCTCCCAAAGTGCTGGGATTACAGGCGTGAGCCACCACGCCCGGCCGATTTTTTATGTTCTTTAGTAGAGACGGGGTTTCACTGTGTTAGCCAGGATGGTCTCGATCTCCTGACCTCGTAATCCGCCCGCCTCGGCCTCCTAAAGTGCTGGGATTACAAGCGTGAGCCACCGCGCCCGGCCTTCTTTTACTTTTAAGCTGTTGGACTTGAGGTGTTTTTCTTTAATGGCTTTATCAAGTATACTTTATGTACCAAAAAATGTACCTGTTTTAAGTGTACAGTTTGATAATTTCTAGTAAACGTATACAGGTGTACAACCATTCCCATTATCCAGTTTCAGACAACTCAGTCACTCCAGAACATTCCCTAGAGACAATGTGCTGACAACTATTGTTGTATAGCCTTTTCTTTTTTGTTTTTTGTTTGGTTTTGTTTTGTTTTTGAGACAGAGTCTTGCTCTGTCACCCAGGCTGGAGTGCAGTGGCATGATCTCAGCTCACTGCAAACTCTGCCTCCTGGGTTCAAGCAATTCTCCTGTCTCCACCTCCCAAGTAGCTGAGACTACAGGCGCATGCCACAACACCCAGCTAATTTTTCTGTATTTTTAGTAGAGACAGGGTTTTACCATATTGGTCGGGCTGGTCTCCAACTCCTGACCTCAGGTGATCCACCCGCCTCTGCCTCCCAAAGTTCTGGGATTACAAGCGTGAGCCACCGCGCCTGGCCTATTTTAATTTGTGTTTTTGAGACAGAGTCTCTCTCTGTCACCTAGGCTTGAGTGCAGTGGTGCGATCTCAGCCCTCTGCAACCTCTACCTCCTGGGTTCAAGGGATTCTCCTTCCTCAGCCTCCCAAGTAGCTGGGATTACAGGCGCCTGCCACCATGCCCAGCTAAGTTTTTTTTTTTTTTGAGACGGAGTTTTGTTCTTGTTGCCTAGGCTAGAGTACAATGGCGCGATCTTGGCTCACCGCAACCTCCACCTCCCGGGTTCAATGATTCTCCTGCCTCAGCCTTCCCGAGTAGCTGGAATTACAGGCATGCACCACCATGCCGGGCTAATTTTGTGTTTTTAGTAGAGACGGGGTTTCTCCATGTTGGTCAGGCTGGTCTCGAACTCCCGACCTCAGGTGATCCGCCCACCTTGGCCTCCCAAAGTGCTGGGATTACAGGCGTAAGCCACCAGGCCCGGCCATGCCCAGCTAATTTTTGCATTTTTATTAGAGACAGGGTTTTGCTATGTTGGACAGGCTGGTCTCAAATTCCTGACCTCAGGTGATCCGCCCGCCTCGACCTCCCAAAGTGCTGGGATTACAGGCGTGAGCCACCCCGCCCAGAAAGGTCTTACTTATACAGACAGCAAACAAAGAAATTTCGCAGGATTATATTTTCTATACAAAGCTGTTTTATGAGTTACAGGAATTTGATTAGTTACCACTCCGTTTTTTCCTTCTTCTTTCCAGTTTAAAGAATATATTTATTGGCCGGGCGCGGTGGCTCAAGCCTGTAATCCCAGCACTTTGGGAGGCCGAGGCGGGCGGATCACGAGGCCAGGAGATCGAGACCATCCTGGCTAACACGGTGAAACCCCGTCTCTACTAAAAAAATACAAAAAAACTAGCCGGGCAAGGTGGCGGGTGCCTGTAGTCCCAGCTACTCGGGAGGCTGAAGCAGGAGAATGGCGTGAACCCGGGGGTCGGAGCTTGCAGTGAGCGGAGATCGCGCCACTGCACTCCAGCCTGGGCAACAGAGCAAGACTCCGTCTCAAAAAAAAAAAAAGAATATATTTATTTTATTTTTCTTCCCCCTCATTCTTGCTGTCATCTTAAGAGTATATTTGGCCGGGCGCGGTGGCTCAAGCCTGTAATCCCAGCACTTTGAGAGGCTGAGATGGGCGGATCACGAGGTCGGGAGATCAAGACCATCCTGGCTAACACAGTGAAACCCCGTCTCTACTAAAAAAATACAAAAAACTAGCCAGGCGAGGTGGCGGGCGCCTGTAGTCCCAGCTACTCGGGAGGCTGAGGCAGGAGAATGGCGTGAAGCCGGGAGGCGGAGCTTGCAGTGAGCTGAGATCCGGCCACTGCACTCCAGCCTGGGCGACAGAGCGAGACTCCGTCTCAAAAAAAAAGAAAAAAAAAAAGAGTATATTTAACATTCCATCTTAGACCATGTGATAGTCATAGGTGTTTGTATAAGAGAAGGAAAGGGTTCACCTGCTTTGGGAAAAAAAAGAGAGAAGAAACAGGGAAGTGAGTCTATAATTAAGACCAACAGTAGAGGGAAGGCTTCTCTGGTGCCGTTTAGTCTTTTATAAAACAGCGTAGGTAAAGAAAAAGGCTAATCTATAACCAGAGAAGTTAAGGTTATAGCTGTCTAGGTTACAGCTGCCTTTAACATGACTGAGGTCCTGGCCGGGCGCGGTGGCTCACGCCTGTAATCCCAGCACTTTGGGAGGCTGAGGCAGGAAGATCACGAGGTCAGGCGATCGAGACCACGGTGAAACACCGTCTCTACTAAAATTACAAAAAATTAGCCAGGCGCAATGGCGGGCGCCTGTAGTCCCAGCTACTCGAGAGGCTGAGGCAGGAGAATGGCGTGAAACTGGGAGGCTGAGCTTGCCGTGAGCCGAGATCGCACCACTGCACTCTAGCCTGGGCGACAGAGCGAGACTCAGTCTCAAAACAAACAAACAAACAAAAAAACATGACTCAGGTCCCGTAATCACATTCCTTTAAGACTCAAAATAATTTTTAAAGTTTCATCAGCTTTGATTGTGAATTATGTATTTTCACACTGTAGAGTGAAGATTCAAATACAGGTCGGAGAAGAATGTGTGCTCTCAGCTCCGTGCTTTATTGTTTCACTGTGTGTGTGAAATCTAGGTGAGACCCTTGAAAACAAAATTAGAGCAGTTTCCTTAAAGTTGGGTCTGGGTAGTCTTTGATTACAAAGGCTCTGAAGATATTTTGATTCTAGATGGACAAATCTCACACTCTTCTGACAATAAAAAAGCACTCTGGGAGGCTGAGGCAGGCGGATCACCTGAGGTCAGGAGTTCGAGACCAGCCTGGCCAACATGATGAAACCCCGTCTCTACTAAAAATACAAAAATTAGCTGGGCAGTGGCAGGCGCCTGTAATCCCAGCTACTCAGGAGGCTGAGGCATGAGAATCGCTTGAACCCAGGAGGCGGAGGTTGCAGTGAGGCAAGATCATGCCCCTCCAACCTGGGGGATAGAGCAAGACTCTCTCTCAAAAAAAAAAAAAAAAAAAAAAAAACACACACACAAAGTAAGAAACTTGCCTTCACAAATATGTAATATGGAATTTCAAAGAAAATACACATACGTTTGAGGATTTAGATTAGTTGGTTGTAAGAGGTGGTGTTCAAATTATGCACAACAGCTGGGTGTGGTGGCACTTGCCTGTAGTCCCAGCTACTGGATAGGTCGAGGCAGGAAGATTGCTTGAGCCCAGGAGTTTGAGTAAAGGCTAGGGAACATAGGAAGAGCCCGTCTCTAAAAAAAAAAAAAAAAGAAAAAAGAAAAGGAAGTCTGGGCACCATGGCTCACATCTGTAATCCCAGCACTTTGGGAGGTGAAGGCAGATGGATCACCTGAGGTCAGGAGTTCAAGACCAGCCTGGCCAGCATGGCGAAACCCTGTCTCTACTAAATATAATACAAAAATTAGCCTAGTGTGATGGCAGGCACTTGTAATCACAGCTACTTGGGAGACTGAGGCAGGAGAATCGCTTGAACCTGGGAGGAGGAGGTTGCAGTGAGCTGAGATTGTGCCACTGCACTCCAGCCTGGGCGACAAGAGTGAAACTCTGTCTCAAAAAAAAAAAAAAAAAAAAAAAAAAAAAAAGAAAGATACCAAATCATCCTTCTCTAGCAAATCCAGGAAATCTGCCCAAGCAGGGCACAGAAGTACTTTGATCTAAGGATACTCATGGAATGATTTTTACTTACCATGATATGTTTTTTTGTTTGTTTGTTTGAGACAGAGTCTTACTCTGTCACCCAGGCTGGAGTGCAATAGCTTGATCTCAGCTCAATGCAACCTCCGCCTCCTGGGTTCAAGTGATTCTCCTGCCTCAGCTACCTGAGTAGCTGGGATTACAGGAGCTCAAAACCACACCCAGCTAATTTTTGTATTTTTAGTAGTGATGGAGTTTTACCATGTTGGGTCAGGTTGGTCTCAAATTCCTGACCTCAGGTGATCCACCCCCCTCAGCCTCCCAAAGTGCTGGGATTACAGGCATGAGCCACCACACCCAGCCACAATATATTAAAAATTATTTGGTTTCTGGGTGTGGTGGTTCATTCCCGTAATCCCAGCACTTTGCAGGGACACAGCAAGAGGATCACTGGAGTCCAGGAGTTTAACACCAGCCTGGGCAACATAGTGTGACTCTGTCTCTACAAAAAATTGGCTGGGGGCAGTAGCTCATACTTGTAATCCCAGAACTTTGGGAGGTCAGGGCAGGTGGATCATCTGAGGTCAGGAGTTGGAAACTAGCCTGGCTAACATGGTGAAACCCTGTCTCTACTAAAAAATACAAAAATTAGCTGGGTGTGGTGGTGGGCGCCTGTAGTCTGAGCTACTCGGGAGGCTGAGGCAGGAGAATCGCTTAAACCCAGGAGGTGGAGGTTGCAGTGAGCCGAGATCCACCATTGCACTCTAGCCTAGGCGACAAGAGCAAGACTCCATCACAAAAAATAAAAATAAATATTAGCAGGGCGTGGTGACAGGTGCCCATAGTCCCAGCTACTTGGGTGGCTGAGGTGGGAAGATTACTTAAGCCCAGGAAGTTGAGGCTAAGGTTAGCCATGACTGCACCACTGCATTCCAGCCTGGGTGAAGGAGTAAGACCCTGTCTCAAAGTTAAAAAAAAGGTCTTTTGTGTGCTAATGACATGACTGGCTACTGAAGGTCCTTAGATAGCTTCAGGATGGGGGCTGGTCACCAGAAAATCTAAGGCATGATTAGAGGGTTGGAACTTTCAACTTCATCCCTGAGGGAAGAGGGGCTGGAGACTGAACTAATCACCAATAGCCAATGACTGAATCAATCATGGCTGTGTGCTGAAACATCCACTAAAAACGAAACCACAGGGTTTGGAGGGCTTCCACATTGAATGGTGAACATTCATGTGTGTGGTAAATACACTGAGGTGCTGGGAGGGTTGCATGCTCCCGCTTCCTACTTTGCCCTGTGCGTCTCTTCCATCAGGCTCTTTCTTTTTTCTTTCTTTTTTTTTTTTTGAGATGGAGTCTTGCTCTGCTGCCCAGGCTGGAATGCAGTGGCGTGATCCTGGCTTACTGCAACCTCTGCCTCCTGGGTTCAAGTGATTCTCCTGCCTAAAGTCTCCTGAGTAGCTGGTATTACAGGCATGCACCACCACACCCAGTTAATTTTTGTATTTTTAGTAGAGACAGGGTTTCGCCATGTTGGTCAGGCTGCTCTTGAACTCCTGACCTCAGGCAATCCACCCGCCTCGGCCTCTCAAAATGCTGGGATTAGAGGCGTGTGCGCCCAGCCCCATCAGGCTCTTTCTGAGTTGTTTATTTTATAATAACCTGGTAATAGTAAGTGAAGGGACTTTCTGAGTTTTGTGAGCCCTTCTAGCAAATTATCAAGTCCAAGGAGGGGTTGGTTATGGGAAAACCTGATTTGTAGCTGATCAGTCAGAAATATGGGAGGTCCGAAAATTTGACGGGTGTCTGAAGTTGGAGGCAGTCTCGTGAGACTGCATCCTTAACCTATGTGGTCTGTGCTAACTCTGGGTTGTTAGTGCCCGAATTAAGTTGGTTTACTGGACACTCAGTTGGTGTCAGAGAGTTGGAGAAGTGGGACTAGAAAAGACACCACACAACTGGTGTCAGGAGTTTAAAAACCCACACATTTGGTGTCAGAAGTTTTGCGAGTAGGCCAGGTGTGGTGGCTCATAACTGTAATCCTAGCACTTTGGGAGGGCAAGGCAGGAAAATCATTTGAGGCTAGGAGTTCAAGACCAGCCTAGGGGCCAGACACGGTGGCTCATGCCTGTAATCCCAGCACTTTGGGAGGCCGAGGTGGGCAGATCACGAGGTCAGGAGTTCAAGAACAGCCTGGCCAACATGGTGAAACCCCGTCTCTACTAAAAATACAAAAATTAGCAGAGCATGGTGGCATATGCCTGTAATCCTAGCTACTTGGGAGGCCGAGGCAGAAGAATTGCTTGAACCGGGACCCAGGAGGCGGAGGTTGCAGTGAGCTGAGACCGTGTCACTGCACTCTAGCCTGGGCTACAGAGTGAGACTCCATCTCAAAAAAAAAAAAAAAAAAAAAAAAAAAATACCAGCCTAGGCAGTGGCGAAACCCTGTCTTTACAACAAACACAAAAATTAGCCGGGCATGGTGGCACATGCCTGTAGTGTCCCAGCTACTTGGGGGACTGAGGTGGGACAGCTTGAGCCTGGGAGGCAGAGGTTACAGTAAGCTGAGATCTCACCACTGTACTTAGCCACGACGACAGAGTAAGACCCCATCTCAAAAAAGAAAAAAAAGTGTTCCAGAAAAGGGTTAAAATAAAATAAAAAATAAGTGTTGAGAGTAAAAATAGACCACATGCAACCTTATCTTTCTTCTTCCCTTCTTCCTTACGCCCTAGGAAATGTTCTGTGAAGGTCAAGTGTGCAAACAGACATTCCAGAGAGCCTGATCCATATCCAGCAGCAGAGCCCACTTGTGGCTGCAGCTTTATGCCAAATTATATTGCAGACTGAACAGATGTTTATCCATCCCATTCGGTGATGAGGACTCGTGGCTGGAGAGAGCCACACAGCCTGTAACCTGAAGTCATCTAGATTATGGGGAAACTACTCAGCTTCAATAAACCTGTCCAAATGACTCTGAAGTTTTTCCTTTTCAATTTAGGAAATCCCAGCATTTTAAAAAACATTTGAAAGCCTTCTAGGTGCACAAGAGACACACCAATGAATAAGCTATCATTCCTGCCTTCAAGGCTAGTGAGGAAGCTGGCCAAAACAAGCAACTCAACAGCTACCAGAGCTCTGGGGTTGGGGGGCAGATGACTTTGAGGGATGGGCAGGTGGTGACATTGACAGGGGTCTGGGATGGTGATTTTTGTTTCTTTGTTTTTCTTTCTTTTTTTTTTTTTTTTTTTTTTTAAGACAGTCCTGCTCTGTCACCCAGGCTAGAGTGCAGTGGCTCCATCTTGGCTCACTGAAACCTCTGGCTCCTGGCTTCAAGCAATTCTCCTGCCTCATCCTCCCAAGTAGCTGGGATTATAGGCATGCGCCACCACACTTGGCTAATTTTTGTATTTTTAGTAGAGACAGGGGTTTCACCATGTTGGCCAGACTGGTCTTGAACTCCTGACCTCAGGTGATCCACCCACCTCGGCCTCCAAAGTGTTGGGATTACAGGCGTGAGTCACCGCGCCTGGCCAGCAGTTCCTCTTTTTTTTTTTTTTTTTGAGACGGAGTCTTGCTCTGTCGCCCAGGCTGGAGTGCAGTGGCCCGATCTCAGCTCACTGCAAGCTCCGCCTCCTGGGTTCACGCCATTCTCCCGCCTCAGCCTCCCGAGTAGCTGGGACCACAGGCGCCCGCCACCTCGCCCGGCTAATTTTTTGTATTTTTTAGTAGAGACGGGGTTTCACCGTGTTAGCCAGCATGGTCTCGATCTCCTGACCTCGTGATCCGCCCATCTCGGCCTCCCAAAGTGCTGGGATTACAGGCTTGAGCCACCGCGCCCGGCCCTCTTTTTTTTTTCAAACAAGATTTAGAATCTCCCCAAGGGTAGTTTAGAGAAAGGAAAATCCAAGACAGGAAATCAGAAGCTATTCATGAGGGGGAAAATAACCTTAATAATGGCAAAGTTACACAAACAACAAACCAGAAAGGAATCATTTCAGAAGCCAAGAATTCAACCCAAATCACCCTTGTCAAAAGACAAAGCCTTAGCTACTGAGCCACACAGCATTGGGCAGTTTCTTTCTTTCTTTCTTTCTTTTTTTTTTTTTGAGACGGAGTCTCGCTCTGTCACTCAGGCCGGAGTGCAGTGGCCGGATCTCAGCTCACTGCAAGCTCCGCCTCCCGGGTTTACGCCATTCTCCTGCCTCAGCCTCCCAAGCAGCTGGGACTACAGGCGCCCGCCACCTTGCCTGGCTAGTTTTTTATATTTTTTAGTAGTAGAGACGGGGTTTCACCATGTTAGCCAGGATGGTCTCGATCTCCTGACCTCATGATCCCCCCGTCTTGGCCTCCCAAAGTGCTGGGATTACAGGCTTGAGCCACCACCGTGCCCGGCCTCTTTCTTTCTTTTTTTTTTTTTTTGACGGAGTCTCACTTTGTTGCCAGGCTTGAGTGCAGTGGCACAAACTCGAATCACTGCAACCTCTGCCTCCTGGGTTCAAGCGATTCTTCTGCCTCAGCCTCCTGAGTAGCTGGGACTACAGGTGCGTGACACCATGCCCGGCTAATTTTTGTATTTTTAGTAGAGGTGAGTTTCACCAGGTTGGCCAGGATGGTCTCGATCTCTTGACCTTGTGATCCGCCTCGGCCTCCCAAAGTGCTGGGATTACAGGCGTGAGCCACTGCACCCGGCCCTGGGCAGTTTCTATTGCTATTCCCAGAAGTCTAGAGTAGCCAAATTCAAGCTTTCAAAGGCTCTCAACTGCTCAAGATAATTTTTTTTTTTTTTTTTTTTTTTTTTTTTTGAGACGGAGTCTAGTGCAGTGGCACCATCTCAGCTCACTGCAAGCTCCACCTCCTGGGTTCATGCCATTCTCCTGCCTCGGCCTCCTGAGTAGCTGGGACTACAGGTGCCTGCCACCATGCCCAGCTGATTTTTTTGTATTTTTAGTAGAGATGGGGTTTCACCATGTTAGCCAGGATGGTCTCAATCTCCTGACCTCGTGATCCGCCCGCCTCAGCCTCCCGAAGTGCTGGGATTACAGGCGTGAGCCACCATGCCCAGCCTGCTCAAGATAATTTTTAGGGCTATGACATGGACCCCCAAATTCCTGTCCTCTGTATGGCAGAAACCAAGAGAAAGTATCCCCACATGGCCATAAGTTTAAGCTCTTAAGGACATAAAACAAGGCAGAGAAATTTCATTTGGCATTGGTTTCAGAGACTCATAGCAACATTTGTAACTGACCAACCTGATGGGCTGGCTTGAAAACTTGGCTTATAGGCATCCTAAACCCACGTTCTATCCTGTGATACTCCCCTCTTCATTACAGAACAACACAGAAAGACAAATTCTTAGCACAAAGTACATCAGATTTGCTACAGCCTAAGACTTGTCTGACAAATCCTTTTTTTCTACTAATCAAACCCTTGCAGAGAAAACAAATAGTGGCATTTACCGTTTACACACACATACAGAGAGACAGAGAGAGACCAGAAACTTGGCTGGTAAGAATTTCTTAGTCTGGCTGGGCATGGTGGCTCACACCTATAATCTTAGCCCTTTGGGAGGCTGAGGCGGGTAAATCACGAGGTCAAGAGATCCAGACCATCCTGGCCAACATGGTGAAACCCCGTCTCTACTAAAAATACAAAAATTAGCTGGGCATGATGGTGCGCACCTGTAGTCCCAGCTACTCAGGAGGCTGAGGCAGGAGAATTGCTGGAACCCAAGAAGTGGAGGTTGCAGTGAGCTGAAATCACGCCACTGCACTCCAGCCTGGCAACAGAGCAAGACTCCATCTCAAAAAAAAAAAAAAAAAAAGAATACAACTCAGGCACAGCCAAACGGAAGAGATGCATGGGACAAGGTTTGGAGGGGCTGTGGAGCTTCCTTGCCCTCTGCAGGTGCACCACCCTTCTAGTGCATGGATATGTTTTAGGCAGGAGAACAGAGTCTGGAGGCAGGGAACCTAAGGCTGTTTCAGGCTGACTTCCTAGAACTAAATTGAAAGGGAAATCCTAACTTTCCAAGCCTAAGTAACAAAAGGATCAGAGGCTACCCCTTTGCAAACCCCTACCTTTTCTGTGGCAGATGGGAAATTCTAAGTACCTCTAATTAGTTGCCTTTTTTTTTTTTTTTTTTTTTTTTTTTTTTTGAGACAGAGTCTCTCTCTGTTGCCCAGGCTGGAGTGCAGTGGCACCATCTCGGCTTGCTGCAACCTCTACCTTGACTTCAGGTGATCCCCCCACACTTACGGGGCTGCATTCCCAGAAGGTTAAGGCATTCTTAGTCACAGGATGAGATAGGAGGACAGCATAAGACACAGGTCACAAAGACCTTGCTAATAAAACAGGTTGTGGTAAAGAAGCCAGGAAAACCCACTGAAACCAAGATGGTGATGAGAGTGATCTCTGGTCTTCCTCACTTCTCATTATACACTAATTATAATGCATTAGCATTGGCACCCACCACACCCAGCTAATTTTTGTATTTTTAGTAGAGACGAGGTTTCACCATGTTGGCCAGGATGGTCACCATCTCTTGACCCTGTCATCCGCCCGCCTTGGCTTTCCGCAACCAATCAGACTCATTACAGGCCACTGTTTCATTTCATTTACAGGGGTGAATACCCAGTGGCCAACGGGAAACTTCTAGCGGGTATTTGGACTGGAGAAAATTCTGTATCCAGGGCCCTTGAGTGGCTACTGGGGCCTCTCCCACCTGGTGAAGTGTACTTTCATTTTCAATAACTCTCTGCTTTTGTTGCTTCATTTGTTTTCTTGGTTGTGTGTTTTGTTAAACTCTTTATTTATTTATTTTTTTTGAGACAGAGTCTTGCTCTGTCTCCCAGGCTGGAGTACAGTGGCGCGATCTCGGCTCACTGCAAGCTCCGCCTTCCGGGTTCACACCATTCTCCTGCCTCAGCCTCAAGGTTGCAACAGTGAGCCATGATCACACCATTCCACTTCATCCTGGGCAACAGAGCAAAACCCTATCTCTACCAAAAAAACCCATAAAAGCAAGAGGCTATCTTCTCTGAGGTTTACTATAGTTAACTTTTACAAGTATTTAATCATAATTGCTTAGATTGAATTCAATTCAGCATCTATTCCTAGAGGTTCACTATTATTATTACTAGGACCTGAGAATATGAAACAGCCATAAAAATGAGTGATGAATTCAATATATATTATTCTGCCACTCAGAAGTATTGTAACAAAAAAAAAAGTTTCTAGGTCATACCAAAAGCAGTAATTCATTATAAGTATAAATTTTGAATCACTGCAATGAATAAGTTCTTGAATTATTTGATAATCCAAGTAATGAGAGAGTGAAGCAAAAGATTTAAATTTGTGGTTAATTTACAAAAAATACTGACACTGATGGAGTTAATGTAAATCATAATGTACCACACTGTCAGCAAAGCCAAACTGGTTAATGGATGCCATCGATTCAGAGTATTACTATTTTTTGTTTTTTGAGACGGAGTCTCACTCTGTTGCCCAGGCTGGAGTGCAATGGTGGTGGGATCTCGGCTCACTGCAACCTCCACCTCCTGAGTTCAATTGATTCTCCTGCCTCCCGAGTAGCTGGGATTACAGGCGCACACCACCATGCCCAGCTAATTTTTGTATTTTTAGTAGAGATAGAATTTCACCATGTTGGCCAGGCTGCTCTCTAACTCCTGACCTCGTGATCCGCCTGCTTTGGCCTCCCAAAGTGCTGGGATTACAGGCATGAGCCACTGCTCCCGGCCTTATTATTACTAATTATAGCATAAGAAAACTTGAAATGCCCTGGAATTTTCATAGAAATAGTCACAAATTTTGAAACATTCCTAAAAACTTACATGTATTAACTTTTTTTTTTTTCCTGAGACAATCTCACTCTGTTGCCCAGGCTGGGGTATAATGGCATAATCTTGGCTCACTGCAACCTCCGCCTCCCAGGTTCAAGTGATTCTCCTGCCTCAGCCTCCTGAGTAGCTGGGATTACAGGTGCCTGCTACCACATCTGGCTAACTTTTGTATTTTTAGTAGACATGGGGTTTCACCATGTTGGTCCGGCTGGTCTCGAACTCCTGATCTCGTGATCTGCCCACCCCGGCCTCCAAAAGTGCTGGGATTACAGGTGTGAGCCACTGTGCCCTGCCATGTATTAACTATTAAAGAAAAAAGTATTCAATGACATTTGCTAAAGCATGGTAAGGAAGACTGTTTTAAAAAAATTACTTTATTTTCGAAACTGGGTCTCACTCTGTTGCCAGGCTGGAGTGCAGCAGCACAGTCTTGGCTCACTGCAACCTTTCCATCCCAGGCTCAAGCAATCTTCTTACCCCAGCCTCCTGAGTAGCTGGGACTGCAGTTGTGCAACACCACACCCAGCTAATTTTAATATTTGTAGAGACAGGGTTTTGCCATGTTGCCCAGGCTGGTCTTGAAATCCTGGGGTCAAGTGATCCGTCTGCCTTGGCCTCACAGAGTGCTGGGATTACAGGCAAGAGCCTTGGTGCCCTGCCTTTTTTTTTTCTTTTGAGATGGAGTCTCGCTCTGTCACCCAGGCTGGAGTGCAGTGGCTCAATCTCTGCTCACTGCAAGCTCCGCCTCCCGGGTTTACGCCATTCTCCTGGCTCAGCCTCCCAAGTAGCTGGGACTACAGGCGTCCACTACCATGCCCGGCTCGTTTTTTTGTATTTTTATTAGAGATGGGGTTTCACCGTGTTAGCCAGGATGGTCTCGACCTCCTGACCTTGTGATCTGCCTGCCACGACCTCCCAAAGTGCTGGGATTACAGGCATAAACTACAGCGCCCAGCCTTTTTTTTTTTTTTTTTTTTTTAATAGAGACAAAGTTGTTCTCTGGCCTAAGATGGAGTACAGTGGTGTGATCATAGCTCATTACAGCTTTGAACTCCTGAGCACAAAGAATCCTCCTGCCTCAGCCCCCCAAGTAGCTGGGACTACAGGCAAGCACCACCACACCTGGCTAATTAAAAAAAATTTTTTTGTATAGTCAGGGTCTCACTATGTTGCCCAGGCTGGTCTCCAACTCCTGGACTCAAGAGATACTTATGCCTGTAATCCCAGCACTTTGGGAGACTGAGGCGGGCAGATTGTCTGAGATCAGGAGTTGGAGCCTGGCCAACATGGTGAAACCTCATCTCTACTAAAAATACAAAAATTAGCCGGGCATGGAGGTGGGCACCTGTATTCCCATCCACTTGGGAGGCTGAGGCAGAAGAATCGCTTGAACCTGGGAGGTGGAGGTTGCAGTGAGCTGAGACTGGTCCATTGCACTCCAGCCTGGGCAACAGGAGCAAAACTCCATCTCAAGAAAAGAAAAGAAAGGAGAGGGGAGGGGAGATGTACAAATTTAGTGGTTTTTTCTTTTTCTTTTTTTTTTTTTGAGATGGAGTCTCTGTCTGTGTCCCAGGCTGGAGTGAATGGCACGATTTTGGCTCACTGCGATCTCCATCTTCCAGGTTCAAGTGATTCTCCTACCTCAACCTCCCGAGTAGCTGGGATTACAGGTGTGTGCCACCAAGTCCAACTACTTTTTGTGTTTTTAGTAGATACTGGGTTTCGCCACGTTGACCAGGCTGGTCTCAATCTCCTGACTCAGGTGATCTGCCTGCCTCAGCCTCCCAAAGTACTGGAATTACAGACGTGAACCACCGCACCCGGTCTCTTTTCTTTTTGTTTTGGAGAGATGGGGTTTCACTGTGTTAGCCAGGCTGGTCTCAAGCTCCTGACCTTGAGTGATCCTCCCGCCTCAGCCTCCCAAAGTGCTGGGATTATAGGCATGAGCAACTGCACCCAGTTCAAACTTAGTGTTTCTGCTGTTCATAAAGAACCTTTGCAGATTTTGACTCTGCCTGGATCTCTCAAGTTTTGATTCTAAAGAGACTGATCAAAAATCTCCATGGGCTGGGCATGGTGGCTCACACCTGTAATCTCAGCACTTTGGGAGGCCAAGGTGGGTGGATCACCCGAGGTCAGGAGTCCGAGACCAGCCTGGCCAACATAGTGAATGTCCGTTTCTACTAAAAATACAAAAACTTAGCCGGACAAAGTGGCAGATTCCTGTAATCCCAGCTACTCAGGAGGCTGAGGGAGGAGAATTGCTTGAACCTGGGAGGCAGAGGTTGCAGTGAGCAGAGATAGCGCCACTGCATTCCAGCCTGGGCAACAAAAGCGAAACTCCATCTCAAAAAAAAAAAAAAAAAAAAAAAAAAAAAATATATATATATATATATATTTTCTTTTTCTTGAGATGGAGTCTCGCTCTGTCGCCCAGGCTGGAGTGCAGTGGCCGGATCTCAGCTCACTGCAAGCTCCGCCTCCCGGGTTTATGCCATTCTCCTGCCTCAGCCTCCCGAGTAGCTGGGACTACAGGTGCCCGCCACCTCGCCCGGCTAGTTTTTTTGTATTTTTTAGTAGAGACGGGGTTTCACCATGTTAGCCAGGATGATCTTGATCTCCTGACCTCGTGATCCGCCCGTCTCGGCCTCCCAAAGTGCTGGGATTACAGGCTTGAGCCACCGCGCCCGGCCTATATATATATATTTTCATGAAATTATTACTAGATGTTGGCGCTTCAGCACCACCAGCTTGGAAGCTTCATCCTTAGCAAAGAAAGATCTTCAAAGCAGGCACTTCCATGATCCACACACTGGATGCCATTAAAGGGGGGGAAAAAGGGAGAGGAATGGAGGAGAGGAAGAGGAGGAGAAACAGCATTTCAATTCCACTTGTAATATATATTATAAACATATATATACACACACATATATATATATATTTTGAGACAGAAGTCTTACTCTGTTGCCCAGGCTGGAGTGCAGTGGCGTGATCTCGGCTCACTGCAACTTCCACCCCTCCAGGTTTTTTCTTTTTTTGTTTTTTGTTTTTTGAGACAGAGTCTCGCTCTGTCGCCCAGGCTGGAGTGCAGTGGCACGATCTCGGCTCACTGCAAGCTCCGCCTCCTGGGTTTACGCCATTCTCCTGCCTCAGCCTCCTGAGTAGCTGGGACTACAGGCGCCCGCCACCGCTCCCGGCTAATTTTTTGTATTTTTAGTAGAGACGGGGTTTCACCGTGGTCTCGATCTCCTGACCTTGTGATCCGCCCGCCTCGGCCTCCCAAAGTGCTGGGATTACAGGCGTGAGCCACCGCGCCCGGCCCCACCCCTCCAGGTTTAAGCAATTCTCTGCCTCAGCTTCCGGAGTAGCTGGGATTACAGGCACGTGCCACCATGCCCGGCTAATTTTTCTGTATTTTTAGTAGACATGGGGTTTCACCGTGTTAGCCAAGCTGGTCTTGAACTCCTGACCTTGTAATCCACCACCTCGGCCTCCCAAAGTGCTGGGATTACAGGCGTGAGCCACCACGCCCAGCCAATATATATATATTTTTTGAGACAGAGTCTCACTCTGTCACCAGGCTGGAGTGCAGCGGTGTGATCTCCACTCACTGCAACCTCCACCTCCTAGGTTCAAGCAATTCTCCTGCCTCAGCCTCCCGAGTAGCTGGGATTACAAGTGCACACCACCATGGCCAGCTAAGTTTTGCATTTTTAGTAGAGACAAGGTTTCACCATGTTGGTTGGACTGGCCTCCAACTCCTGGCCTCAAGTGATTCACGCACCTCAGCCCACTGAGATGCTGGGATTACAAGCGTGGCCCCTTGTAATAAAAATTTAATTTTTTGGAATATGACTCTTGGAGGTTTTATTTTTCTTTCTTTTTCTTTTTTTACTTTTGGACTCTGTTGGACTTGAGGTGTTTTTCTTTAATGGCTTTATTGAGGTATGTTTTATGTACCATAAAATGCACCTAAGTGTACAGTTTGATAATTTCTAGTAAATGTATATAGGTGTACAATCATTCCCACAATCCAATTTCAGAACAAGTCAATTACTACAAAAAGTTCCCTAGAGGCCATGTGGTGACAGCTATTATTTTATAGGCTTTTCTTTTTCTTTTTTTTTCTATTTCTGTTTGAGACAGAGTCGTTCTCTGTCACCCAGGCTGGAGTGGAGTGGCATAATCTCAACTCACTGCAACCTCTGCCTCCTAGGTTCAAGGGATTCTCCTGCCTCAGCCTCCCAAGTAGCTGGGATTACAGGCACTTGCCACCATGCCTGGCTAATTTTTGCATTTTTAGTAGATAGGGGGTTTCACCATGTTGGCCAGGCTGGTCTCGAACTCCTGACCTCAGGTGATCTGCCCACCTCAGCCTCCCAAACTGCTGCGATTATAGGTATGAGCTGCCACACCCAGCCTTGCCTTTTCATTTGGAGTCTCAGACAGTGAAATTCAGTCAATATATTTAAATGAGTACTTTTTTTTTTTTTTTTGAGATGGAGTCTTGCTCTTGTCACCTAGGCTGAAGTGCAATGGCGTGATCATGGCTCACTGTAACCTACGCCGCCCGGGCTCAAGCGATTCTCCTGTCTCAGCCTCCCGAGTAGCTGGGATTACAGCCATGGGCCACCACGCCTGGCTAATTTTTGTATATTTAGTAGAGACAGGGTTTCACCATGTTGGCCAGGTTGGTCTCAAACTCCTGACCTCGTGATTCGCCTGCCTTGGCCTCCCAAAGTGCTGGAAGTACAGGAATGAGCCTCTGCGCCTGGCCTATAATGAATATGTTTTAATGTTCTCTTTGTTTCAGTTCTCCACAGATAAGAGGTTTGCTTTTGATATTTCCTCAATGTGCTCATAAGGATTTCATTATAACTTCTGGGTGCAATATTTAGGTGAGTTTGCAAAGCAGGTTTTTTTTTTTTTTTTTTTTTTTTGGTGATAGAGTCTTCTTGCTCTGTCACCCAGGCTGAAGTACAGTGGTGCAATCTTGGCTCACTGCAACCTCTGCCTCCAGGGTTCAAGGGATTCTTGTGCCTCAGCCTCCCAAGTAGTTGGAATCTCAGGCACCCGCCACCACACCCAGCTAATTTTTGTATTTTTAGTAGAGATGGGGTTTTATCATGTTGCCCAGGCTGATCTCAACTCCTTTTTTTTTTTTTGAGACAGAGTCTCGCTCTGTTGCCAGGCTGGAGTGCAGTGGCGTGATATTGGCTCACTGCAACCTCCGCCTCCCGGGTTCAAGCGATTCTCTTGCCTCAGCCTGCTGAGTAGCTGGGACAATGGGCACATGCCACCATGCCCAGCTAATTTTTGTATTTTTAGTAGAGACGGGGTTTCACCATGTTGGCCAGGATGGTCTTGATCTCCTGACCTTGTGATCGGTTCGCCTCAGCCTCCCAAAGTACTGGGATTATAGGCGTGAGCCACCACACCTGGCCAAGTTAGTATGTGTTTAAAGATCACACTTTTGCTGGGCGCGGTGGCTCAAGCCTGTAATCCCAGCACTTTGGGAGGCCGAGGCGGTTGGATCACAAGGTCAGGAGATCGAGACCACGGTGAAACCCTGTCTCTACTAAAAATACAAAAAATTAGCCAGGCGCGGTGGCGGGTGCCTGTAGTCCCAGCTACTCGGGAGGCTGAGGCAGGAGAATGGCGGGAACCTGGGAGGTGGAGCTTGCAGTGAGCCGAGATCGCGCCACTGCACTCCAGCCAGGGGGACAGAGCGAGACTCTGCCTCAAAAAAAAAAAAAAAAAAGATCACACTTTTAATCTCAGCACTTTGGGAGGCTGACGTAGGAGGATCACTTGAGGCCAGGAGTTTGAGACCAGCTTGGGCAACATAAGGATTACAGGCATGAGCCACTGTGCCTGGATCCTTCCCTGTCTTAAATCTGTTCAGGCTGCTATCACATAATACTGTAGGCTAGCTACAGAGTTTTTAAAATTAGTATTTTGTTTTTTTGGTTTTGTTTTTGTTTTGTTTTTCGAGACAGAGTTTCACTCTTGTTACCCAGGCTAGAGTGCAATGGCATGATCTCAGCTCACCACAACCTCCACCTCCTGGGTTCAAGCGATTCTCCTACCTCAGCCTCCCGAGTAGCTGGGACTACAGGCATGCACCACCATGCCTGGCTAATTTTGTATTTTTAGTAGAGACAGAGTTTCTCCATGTTGCTCAGGCTGGTCTCGAACTCCCGACCTCAGGTGATCCACCCGCCTCAGCCTCCAAAAGTGCTGGGATTACAGGTGTGAGCTACCATGCCTGGCCAAGTTAGTATGTGTTTAAAGATCACACTTGTAATCCCAGCACTTTGGGAGGCTGACATAGGAGGATCACTTGAGGCCAGGAGTTTGAGACCAGCCTGGGCAACATAGGGAGACGCTGTCTCGACAAAAAATACAAAAGTTACTTGGGTGTGATGGTGCATGCTTATAGTCTCAGCTACTCAGGAGGCTGAGGTGGGAGGATTGCTTGGGCCCAGGAGGTCGGGGCTGCAGTGAGCCAGTGACCATGCCAGTACACTCCAGCCCGGATTCCAGAACAAACTGCTATCTCAAACAAACAAACAAACACATAAATGAAAGACAGTTGGTGTTCCTACCACAGCTGTGTCCAGTGAGAAGAGAGGGTGTGATGTTGCAGATGAGAGGGGATAAATGCTGGACCAAAATCCTGGAGAAGGTGAGAGAGAAAGGAGAGGAAGGAATCCAGAGTCCAGATGAAGGAGATGATCTCTGATGGCAGCCGAGATAACAGCATATCCTTACAGTTGTAGGTGGCTTTGTAGATCTAAGATCAGCAAGATGGCTGGCTGTAGTTTTGTAGATTATCAGGAAGATTATCAGAAAAAAATATCTTGACCTGGTGAGCTCTCTATGCTCTGGCACTTGATTAAAAGCTGTCCTAAAATATTACAAATTCTAGAATTTACCTTCACAAAAACCTTTTCATTAACTAGGAGGCTTTTTTTTTTTTTTTTTTTGGATATGGGGTCTTGCTCTGTCCTCCAGGCTGGAGTGCAGTGGCACTATCTAGGCTAACTGCAACCTCTGCCTCCTGAGTTCATGTGATTCTCCTGCCTCAGCCTCCTGAGTAGCTAGGATTACAGGTGTGTGCCACCACGCCCAGCTAATTTTTGTATTTTTAGTGGAGACAAGGTTTCACCATATTGGCCAGGCTGGTCTCGAACTCCTGACCTCAGGTGATCCACCCACTGAGGCATAACGTTTTTTTTTTTTTTTGAGATGGAGTCTCGCTCTGTCACCCAGGCTGGAGTGCAGTGGCTGGATCTCAGTTCACTGCAAGCTCCACCTCCCAGGTTTATGCCATTCTCCTGCCTCAACCTCCTGAGTAGCTGGGACTACAGGCGCCTGCCACCTCGCCCGGCTAGTTTTTTGTATTTTTCAGTATAGACGGGGTTTCACCTTATTAGCCAGGATGGTCTCGATCTCCTGACCTCGTGATCCGCCCGTCTCGGCCTCCCAAAGTGCTGGGATTACAGGCTTGAGCCACCGCGCCCGGCCTGAGGCATAACTTTTATTTCAGTGTCATGTTTCAGTTTGTTCTGTGGTCTCCTTTTTATTTGTTACCTGGTAAAACACACACACACACACACACACACACACACATATATATAATTTTTTTTTTTTTTTTTTTTTTGCTGGTTTCCAGGTAATTCTAAGAACTAACTAAGGTCCTGATGCTTGGTAGTTACCAAGGGAGGCAGACAGAGTATTTTGCACAGTCCAAAGGAGGTAATGTAATGCTTAAATGAAATAAACTGAACCAAACAATGAAAATATGGGCTACATATTACAAACAACTCTGAGACACTGTTATTTATGATATTATAGGAAAGCTTCTCCTAAGGAAAGTAGTGGAAACTCCATCACTTAGACAAGTTAGAACACAACTGTAAAGGTACTAAAAAGTGTATTAGAGAGATTCATCCTGTAAAAGACCCTGGGGACTGAGTGTGGTGGCTCATGCCTGTAATCCTAACACACTGGGAGGCTGAAGCAGAAGGATCACTTGAGCCCAGGAGTTTGAGACCAGCCTGGGCAACATAGTGAGACCCTATCTCTACAAAAATTAAAAATTAGCCTGGCATGGTGGCATGCGCCTATGATCCTAGCTACTTGGGAGGCTGAGGTGGGAGAATTGCTTGAGCTCCGGAGGTCGAGGCTACAGTCAGCCATGTTTGCACCATTGCACTCAAGGCTGGGGAACAGGGCAAGACTCTGTCTCAAAAAACAAACAAACAAAAAATTACCCTGAGAAGTACATTTTATGGCTAGAGACTTCGTTTCTTTTTTCTCTTTTTTTGACGGAGTCTCGCTCTGTTGCCCAGGCTGGAGTGCAGTGGCAGGATCTCGGCTCACTGCAACTTCTGCCTCCCGGGTTCAAGCAATTCTCTGCCTCAGCCTCCCAAGTAGCTGGGATTACAGGCACCTGTCACCACATCCTTCTAATTTTTGTATTTTGTATTTCACCATCTTGGCCAGGCTGGTCTTAAACTCCTGACCTCTTGATCCACCCGCCTTGGCCTCCCAACGTGCTGGGATTACAGGTGTGAGCCACCGCACCCGGCCGGGGAGTGACTGTTAATGGCTTGGAGGGTTTCTTTTTCGGATGATTAAAACGTTCTGAAATTGGACAGTGAGGATGACTGAGCTGTGAACATAATAAAACCATTGTACACCTTAATTGGGTGAATTGTATAGTATGTAAATTAGATGGCAATAATAAAAAAAGTAAACTTTTAACATCAATGTCACCAGGGGTTCAAGTTCTGGCTTACACAGAATTCCTTTCCTGGAGAGCAGATAATATGCAAAGCCAGCAGTGGTTTATTTTTACTCACAAATTCCTTACGTATCTAGTAGTCAGGTTCCTATTTTAAGCATGTAGCAAAGACGTAACTCTTAATTCTGGAATATAGTCTTTACGGTTTAGTGAGCCATCCAATCCACTTCTCGTCTTTAGTCCGTGGCAAAATCGGGAATTTCATGGTACTGTTACTTTGATCGCTCAACTTAGATTTATATAACATTTTTTATTTTTTGAGACGGAGTCTTGCTCTGTCGCCCAGGCTGTAGTGCAGTGGCAGATCTCGGCTCACTGCAAGCTCCGCCTCCCGGGTTCACGCCATTCTCCTGCCTCAGCCTCCCGAGTAGCTGGGACTACAGGCGCCCGCCACCTCGCCCGGCTAGTTTTTTTGTATTTTTTTAGCAGAGACGGGGGTTTCACCGTGTTAGCCAGGATGGTCTCGATCTCCTGACCTTGTGATCCGCCCGTCTCGGCCTCCCAAAGTGCTGGGATTACAGGCGTAAGCCATCGCACCCGGCCAAATATTTGTATTCTTGTGCACCTGAAGATGGTTTTCACCCACTGACTCCAAACGTCTTCTTTGCATTTGCTGTGCACAATTCAGTGATTTGGGTTTCTCATCCATTTATACTTTCAACTTTTATCAATACTTTTTGAACACACTTAAAAAAAACCCCAGGAAGTATCTCTCTAAAAGGCCAAGGTAAAGTAAAATGAATGGGAGTTCTTGTGTCCGAGTTCTCTTCCAACTGGCCTTTCCTGGAGGAGGTGGAAGAGTGTGTAGCAGATGTTTTAGAAAATGAGCGCTCAATACGGTAGATCGCGCTCCCGCGGACAAGGAGACGTTTTTCGTTTTCTTATCCCTCGCTTAGGCGGCGGGCGCGCAGAATCCAGTGGGAGCGATGAGGTGTTTCTGGGCTCCCAGGTCACAGAAAAGCAGACGAGTGGGAACGACGGAGACGCCGCGGGCCAGCGCCACCTTCTGGCGGATGTTCCCCGGCGTGCGTCCGGGAGCCGTCTCTCCCCCTGCCAGCCTACCTGGCCCAGGCCCGCCGCGCCCGCCGCCCCTGCGCGGTCGCCGTGGCAACGCCCCGCCCTGCCGCCCGCCTCCCTTTGCCCCTCCCCCCGGCCGGCGCGGCTGCGCGGGAGGGGGTGGGACGGGGGCGGGGAGAGGACGCAGGCAAGAAGAACTCCGCGGCGCGGCGCCCGCGACCTATTGGCTGCCACGTCCCGGCGCCAGAAGCCCCGCCTCCCGGACGGGGGTCACGTGATCCCTTTCAAAGATGGCCGCCCTGTTGTTTTGATGAATAATACTTGGTGGGGCGAGGGGGAAAGAGTAGGGGTGGAGGGGTAGGAGGATTTACTCTTCCAGCGAGAGCTACGCGCGTCCCATCCTCCCCCTCCCCCCTACCCGGGCTCCGGCGTGGAGGCGGGGCGTGGCCGGCCTGCTTTGGGAGGGGAGGGGCTTCCCTTACAGTGCTGGGCTCTGCCAGGACGGCTGTGGGGTCGCCTTACCTCGGGGTATCCACTCTGCAGTGGACCAGTTCCCGCCAGAGGCAAAGGGTAGGAAGGAGAGCAGGATCTGCTGTAGGAACGCAGCTACCGCGCCACTATCACGAAGACACAGCAGGCTCGGGGCACGAGACGAGCTGGAGACCGCGCTGCCTAGTCTGGGTAACCTGGGAAGCAGAGGGAAGTAAGTGGCGCCTTAAGATAACCCTGTAGCAGCAGCAGTGGCGGCCAGAGGAGGCTGCTCAGGGAACAAGCGGCTGTAGTAGTCTCTGGGGCGATTGGAGTGACCGAAGCCAAGGCAGTTCAGTGCCTCTTGTGTTCTTATTTTTTAACCTCTGACTATGCAATTCTGAAACCTCCCCCATTCGGGGGACCAGACAGCCTGATAGACACCTTCCACTCTCCTTCCTCCCGCCGTGGTCGCGAGAACAGAAGGATCTCTCCCTAACGCCTTTCACCATTAAGAGGAAAGCGATGGAGGAGCTGAGCGCTGATGAGGTGAGGAGGTTGGGGGACACCTTGAGGGATTAGTTGGCAACTCGTTAGCGCTTTGGACAGGGATGATATTGCGCCAGTGCTGTCTGGCCTTTGGGCTTGGAGAAGGAACGGAGATGATATTTTCCAAGAATAACATGACTCCCCATAGGGTCTCTGGTTTTATTCTCCTTTATTCTTTTGCCTTATTTCTTCATTCTGAACTCCATTTGCTTCTTTCCGAGTGTTCTTTTAGGGTCTGAAAAAGAGGAGAGAGCATCTTGAGGTGTTTATTCTTTTCTTCAGGGTATGCAAAGAAGAACGGCTAGATTTACATCAAGTTAAAGTGTGTTGTGTGTCGTCAGGAATTTAAAGCACGATTTTGGATGGAATGAGAATGTATGGTGGGTGAATATTTTTAAAGAAAGCATTTGAAATTCCAAATATGTGTGGTTATTTAACTGTATAAGCTGATTAAACATATCTTTTTGCTTGAGGGATGGTTTACAGACAGATTCTTTGATATTTAACAAAATATGTATCTTCTCAACAGTTTAGAGAATTCCAGTTGTATTCTAGTGACTTAATATAAGACCACTAATGACTTCTGGCATTCTTCTCTTACATTCTATCTTTTTCTACTTCTTGAATCTTTCAAACTTGTGTTTTGCTGTAGCAGAGACTGAACAGGAAGCAAGTGGTAGCAAATGAATTTGTAAACTCTCTCCTGTTCTCATTTCTTGAAGGAGTTATACGATCTATTTCTTGATGTTTTAAAGATTGTTTAATAAGTTAGATTGTTGTAAAAAAAAAAAAAAAAAGCAGTGGCAATCAGGGTACAAGGAATTTCCTACGCTTCTACTGCCTTTTTCCTTCCTTTTTACAAATTGGGAGCTTCCCTTTCAGGACCCCTGCTGGCCATACCCTCTTCAGCCTACCTCCACATTTCTTCCACTGGTTCATCATATAAACTTCCCTACAGTATTAGGAAAGCAGTCATCCATCAGGTTGATTGTACTACAAGATTTCCATGCTCCAGTTTTGGCTACAGAGTATTTAGTGTGTTTACTTTGGGACTGAAATTCTCCAGGTGTAGGACATGGCAGTGGTGTGTTAAGGGTCAGGTAGGAAAGGAAGCAAATGATTTTGTTGATTGTGATACTTGGATACTTGGTTTGGAAAATCAGGATTGCCCATTCTGCGTTACTGACTTTGTGTTTTTATAAATACATCAGAAATGTAATCTTAAGAGAATATTACACAGTTTCTTTCATTCGGTAGGAAATATCAAGAGATCTCCTAAGAATCACTTTGTTTTATGTGGTTTAAGTTTCTCCACCCTTCCCCGTTTTTCATTAATGTTAATTCTAGTGAGTAATTTCTCTTAAAGCAGAGATGCTGTTTTTTGTTTTTTGTTTGTTTGAGACTCAGTCTTGCTGTCACCCAGGCTGGAGTGCAGTGGCGCCATCTCAGCTCACTGCAAGCTCCGCCTCCCAGGTTTACGCCGTTCTCCTGCCTCAGCCTCCCGAGTAGCTGGGACTGCAGGCGCCCGCCACCACGCCAGGCTAATTTTTTGTATTTTTTTGTATTTTTAGTAGAGACGGGGTTTCACCGTGTTAGCCAGGATGGTCTCGATCTCCTGACCTCGTGATCAGTCTGCCTCGGCCTCCCAAAGTTCTGGGATTACAGGTGTCAGCCACCGCGATGGGCCAGAGATACTGTTTTTTAGTAGTACTTTACTCCCAGAAATTACTTTTTTTTTTGATGATCTGTTTAGAGGCTTTGCACACTTGAGTTTTCACCAAGAAATTTTTTTCAAACCAGTGAGGCGTTACAGACCATGAATATACTATATAATCTAAAATGTGTCTCTTCACTTTGCTCAGTCCTTGAGGAAGGTGTAACTTTTTTTGTGACCATATAAGGAACACATGAAACCTTTGTGGAAGAAATAGAAGAAACTTTTTTTCAAGGTTAGCAGAATATTCAAACAAATGAGAAAAATTAAATTCACTAATACAGGATCAATGTAAAATTATCTTCAACAAATTAGTTGTCCTGAACACAAAAAGCTGATTCAATAACTGCTAATTTTACTCTCAGCAGAACCTGGAACAAATAATAATTCTTTGTTTTTAATTTTAAAAATTTTTATTGTTTTTTGTAGAGACAGGGGTCTTGCCGTGTTGCCCGAGATGGTCTAAACTCCTGACCTCAAGCGATCCTCCCACTTCAGCCTCCCAAAGTGGGAGCCAGACGAATAGTTTTTTGGAAAAAATATCTTTGAAGTTATTTTTTAAAAATTCAATTAAAAATTTTTGAGGTTAGGTAAGCAATTCTCTTGAGACATTTCCAAAGCTTTTGCCTTTGTATTGTTACTCTGTAGTTGGAAACTTGTGTCAGATATGGTAGGTGACATTGATTTGATTACAAAATAATACACTTATATTAATGAAACTTCAAGTTTATATTTCAGGGTTAAAACAGGCAAGGCAGTGATCTTTTAATCTACTTTAGGAAATTAGGTAAGGCAGAGTTTCATATTTTAATAAAATGAAAATGTATGATTACACAGTGAAAAACAAAGGCTGGTATAACCAGACTGTAGCTTTAGGAACTTTTACATTATGTACACTTTTTGGTCCCTCTCAGATCACCTAGAATTCTGTGTGTGTGTGTGTGTGTGTGTGTGAGAGAGAGAGAGAGACAGAGTTTCGCTCTTATTGCCCAGGCTGGAGTGCAATGGTGCGATCTTGGCTCACTGCAACCTCTGCCTCCTGGGTTCAAACGATTTTCCTGCCTCAGTCTCTCTAGTAGCTGGAATTGCAGGCATGCGCCACCATGCCTGGCTAATTTTGTATTTTTAGTAGAGATGGGGTTTCTGTAGTTCACTGCAGAGCCGTGACTAAGTTCATTCTCTTCAGGAACCTACATTCCGAGGCATCATTATTTACATTATATTAATTCTATAACCTACTCATGTGTTGTTTCTCGTATCTCAAGGTGGTGCTGTGTGTAGATGGTGTGTTTGTTTTTGAGACGGGTCTGTCTCTGTTGCCCAGTCTGGAATGCAGTGGCACGATCTTGGCTCACTGCAATCTCTCTTAGGTTCAAGTGATCCTCCCACCTCAGCCTCCCAAGCTGGGACTACAGACTCATGCCACCACACCCGGCTACTTTTTGAATTTTTTTCGAGAGATGGGGTTTCACCATGTTGCCCAGGCTGGTCTCAAACTCCTGGGCTCAAGTGATCCGCCCCCCTCGGCCTCCCAAAGTGCTGAGATTATAGGCATAAGCCACTGTGCCCAGCCAAGTAGGGTTTTTAAACTGTTTTTCAACAGTGGTAATGAGATTGCATTGAAGTGATTTTTCCCTCCTAAGTCTTCTTTGTGACTTAGTTCATCTGCAAGATGGTTGTTGGCTGGGATTCAGTGTGTGGTCAAGATTTTAGGAAGTGTTGACCCGCTGCAGTGGCTCACGCCTGTAATCCCAGCACTTTTGGGAGGCTGAGGCGGCTGGATCACCTGAGGTTGGGAGTTCGAGAACAGCCTGTCCAACATGGAGAAACCCAGTCTCTGCTAAAAATACAAAATTAGCTGGCCGTGGTGGCACATGACTGTAATCCCAGTTACTCAGGAGGCTGAGGCAGGAGAATTGCTTGAATCTGGGAGGTGGAGGTTGTAGTGGGCTGAGATCGCGCCATTGCACTCCAGCCTGGGTAACGAGAGCGAAACTCTGTCTCAAAAAAAAAAAAATAATAATAATAAAGATTTTAGAAAGTATTCCTTCCCAAATGCAGAATATGTGACCTTTGACTTTTTAGCAGTGTTCCGTAAGTAGAAGAAAATTGACATTGAACGACAGCCTTAGGAGCCGGTTCTGTGCCAGGCACTTGATAGCTCTGTCTCATTAGAGAAAACATTATAAACAAGCAGGTACTATTTTCCTAATTTTACAAGTCAGCAAACTGGGATTTAGGTTAAGTAACTTCTCCATAGTGAGCTGGCTTAGAAGTGATGGGGTTGGAATTCAAACCCAGTGCTCTTGACTCGAAAGCCTTTTTATTTTATTGCTCAACAACTGACATAAATTCACCACAGCTTCTGTATCAGTATCCTGCATAACACTGACCCAGTCTGCTTTGATATACATAGGTTTTCTGTAGAAGTGCTGTTTTGCATGAATGCATTCATGATGTGATCAGGACATTTGGTACTGGTCCTCCCACTCCCAATTTTTTTTTTTTTTTTAAATGCCTGTTGGGTTAAAAATTTGGGAGTTGGGGCCAGGCGTGTCGGCTCACGCCTGTAATCCCAACACTTTGAGAGGCCGAGGTGGGCGGATCACGAGGTCAGGAGATCAAGACCATCCTGGCCAACACGGTGAAACCCCGTCTCTACTAAAAATACAAAAATTTGTATTTTTTTTGTATTTTTTTGCTAAAATACAGCTGGGTGTGGTGGTGCGCACCTGTGGTCCCAGCTACTCGGGAGGCTGTGGTAGGAGAATTGCTTAAACTCAGGAGGCGGAGGTTGCAGTGAATCGAGATTGTGCCAGTGCACTCCAGCCTGGGAGGCAGAGCAAGACTCCATCTAAACACACACACACACACACACACACACACACACACACAGAAAAACGAACAAAAAAGAAATTATAATTAAATTGGAGTGGAGGAGATAGATAGGAATCCAACAGTTATAAAATAGTGCCAGTTGTTATTGTGGAGATATGCACAACTCACTTAAGAAACATGAGAAGGGACCTCTGGAGGGGCACGGTCTTAGTGAAGACTTTCAAGAAAAAGTGATACTTATGTTGAGAAGCAGTTGCCCTGGGAACTGGCTGTGAAATGGGGGAGCTCAAGAAACAGCACCAAGTACTGTGACTGGAGAGGTGGGTTTTACCTCGGGTGTGAGGCAGGTACCTGATCTCGGAGGGCTGTCAGAAACGTTTAGGACTTTGAACTTCCTTTTTTGTTGTTGTTCTTTGGGACGGTATCTCGCTCTGTTGCCCAGGCTGGAGTGAAGTGGCATGATCTTGGCTCACTGCAGCCTCTGCTTCCCGAGTTCAAGTGATTCTCCTGCCTCAGCCTCCCAGGTAGCTGGGATTACAGGTGCATGCCACCATGCCCTGCTATTTTTTTTTTTTTTTTTGTATTTTTAGTAAAGATGGGGTTTCACCATGTTGACTAGGCTGGTTTCTTTTTTTTTTTTTTTTTTTGAGACAGAGTCTCGCTCTGTCGCCCAGGCTGGAGTGCTGTGGCCGGATCTCAGCTCACTGCAAGCTCCGCCTCCCGGGTTCCCGCCATTCTCCTGCCTCAGCCTCCCGAGTAGCTGGGACTACAGGCGCCCGCCACCTCGCCCGGCTAGTTTTTTGTATTTTTTAGTAGAGACGGGGTTTCACCGTGTTAGCCAGGATGGTCTCGATCTCCTGACCTCGTGATCTGCCCATCTCGGCCTCCCAAAGTGCTGGGATTACAGGCGTGAGCCACCGCGCCCGGCCATAGGCTGGTTTCAAACTCCTGACCTCAAGTGATCTGCCTGCCTCTGTCTGCCAAAGTGCTGGGGTTACAGGCGTGAGCCACTGCACTCAGCCGAGTTTGAACTTTCTGTAAAATGCCTTTTAGGGATTTTAAGAGGTGAGAAAGATGGGTGGCAAGGGAGTAAAGGATAGTTTGGAAGAAGGTAGCTGCAGACTGCAAGATATATTAGGAGGCTGTTGTTGCTGTATAGGAGTGAGGCAGTGGAGTCCAGGGGAACTAAGGCATTGCCTGTGGGAATGGAGGGGAGCAGACAGACACCAAAAATACCAAGGACTGTGGTTAACCCAGTTTTGATGATCAGTTAGCTGTGAAGAGGGGAGGGGAGGAGAGATGGAGAAATGACACCTTGGTTTCTAGCTATGGAGAAGGATAGATAGGGGTTGAATAAGGAATTCTGGAGAAGCAGCAGATTTTGGAGAAAGCAGATGTTTCTTTTTCTTTTTTTTTTTGAGACGGAGTCTCGCTCTGCCACCCAGGCTGGAGTGCAGTGGCCGGATCTCAGCTCACTGCAAGCTCCGCCTCCCGGGTTCACGCCATTCTCCTGCCTCAGCCTCCCGAGTAGCTGGGACTACAGGCGCCTGCCACCACGCCCGGCTAGTTTTTTGTATTTTTTAGTAGAGACGGGGTTTCACCGTGTTAGCCAGGATGGTCTCGATCTCCTGACCTCGTGATCTGCCCATCTCGGCCTCCCAAAGTGCTGGGATTACAGGCGTGAGCCACCACGCCCGGCCAGATGTTTCTTTTTCTTTTCTTTTTTTTTCTTCTTTTGAGACAGGGTCTCCCTCTGTCACCCAGGCTGGAGTGCAGTGGTGCGACCTCAGCTCACTGCAGTCTGACTCCCGGCTTCAAGTGATTCTCCTGCCTCAGCCTTCCGAGTAGCTGGGACTACAGGTGCATGGCAGCCATGCCCAGCTAATTTTTGTATTTTTAGTAGAGACGGTGTTTCACCATATTGGCCAGGCTGATCTCGAACTCCTGACCTCAGTGATCCGCCTGCCATGGCCTTCCGAAGTGCTGGGGTTACAGGTGTGAGCTACCGCGCCCAACCTCCGGCTAATTTTTGTATATTTTGTAGAGACAGGGTCTTGCCATGTTGCCCAGGCTGGTCTCAAACTCCTGGGCTCAAGTGATCTGCCCATCTCAGCCTCCCAGAGTGCTGGGATTACAAGTTTAGTTTTAGACCACCAAAAAGATGAGCCCACGTGTAGACCCCCACTCTGGCCTTGCTGCTCTAACATCCCCACTTCTTTTTTTTTTTTTTTTTTTTTTTGAGATGGAGTCTTGCTCTGTCTCCCAGGCTGGAATGCAGTGGCGCAATCTCCGCTCACTGCAAGCTCTGCCTCCTGGGTTCACGCCATTCTCCTGCCTCAGCCTCCTGAGTAGCTGGGACTACAGGCGCCCGCCACCACTCCCGGCTATTTTTTTTGTGTTTTTAGTAGAGATGGGGTTTCACCGTGTTAGCCAGGATGATCTCGATCTCCTGACCTCATGATCTGCCTGCCTCAGCCTCCCAAAATGCTGGGATTACAGGCTTGAGCCACTGTGCCCGGCCCTTTTTTTTTTTTTTGATATGGAATTTCGCTCTTGTTGCCCAGGCTGGAGTGCAATGGTGTGATCTCAGCTCACCACAACCTCTACCTCCCAGGTTCAAGCGATTCTCCTGCCTCAGCCTCTGGAGTAGCTGGGATTACAGGCATGCACTACCTTGCCTGGCTAATTTTTTTGTATTTTTAGTAGAAACAGGGTTTCTCCATGTTGGCCTGGGCGGTCTCAAACTCTCGACCTTAGGTGATCTGCCCGCCTCAGCCTCCCTAAGTGTTGGGATTACAGGCGTGAGCCACCGTGCCCGGCCTAACATCCCCACTTCTTTGACCATATCTTTACTTGTAACAGGCCTGAGGACCTGAGGTCCCTTTTTCCTCAGTAGGTAGTTGCTACTGTTCGCTTTATAACCAGGGCTCTTCCTCAAGCCTGGGAGGACAGTGGGATATAGCCTGCTAGGCCCCTTCTCCTCTCTTTTTGTTCACTGTAGACAAGAGACAGAGAATGATAATAAGGATATTAGCTCTTAATATGTGCTACACACTTAACTTGCTTCTCAAGGTTGGCATTCTTATCCCCTGTTTTACAGATAAGAAAATGGAGGCTAATAGAAATTAATTTATTGAAGGGCACACAACTAGTAAGTGGTAGAACCTGGATTCTAATCCAGAGTCTGACTCCAGAGTTTTCTATCTATTTACTACCTCTAAAACAAAACTAACCTCAGCCAACTGTAACATTTTTGGCATTCTTTCTTTTTTTTTTTTTTGAGATGGAGTTTCGCTCTTGTCACTCAGGCTTGAGTGAAATGGTATGATCTCGGCTCACTGCAGCCTCCACCTCCTGGGTTCAAGCGATTCTCCTGCCTCAGCCTCCGAAGTAGCTGGGATTACAGGCTCCCGCCAGCATGCCCAGCTAATTTTTGTATTTTTAGTAGAGATGGGGTTTCACCATGTTGGCCAGGCTGGTCTCGAACTTCTGACTTCAGGTGATCCCCCCACCTCGGCCTCCCAATGTGCTGGGATTACAGGAGTGAGCCACTGTGCCCAGCCACATTTATAGCATTCTTACTGTCCCTTCTGAGATAGGAAGTGGAAGCCCCAGTGGACTTTCTTTTTCTTTCTTTCTTTTTTTTTTTGAGACAGAGTCTCGCTCTGTCCCCATGCTGGAGTGTAGTGGCGCAATCTCTCACCACAACCTCCACCTCCTGGGTTCAAGCAATTCTCCTGCCTCAGCCTCCCAAGGAGCTGGGGTTACAGGCGCATGCCACTACTGCCTGGCTAATTTTTGTATTTTTAGGAGAGGGGTTTCACCATGTTGGTCAGGCTGGTCTCGAACTCCTGACCTCAAATGATCCACCCACCTCAGCCTCCCGAAGTTGTGGGATTACAGGCATGATGCTGGAGTGCAGTGGCATAATCTCGGCTCATTACAACCTCTAACCCCTGGGTTCAAGTGATTCTCCTTCATCAGCCCCCCGAAGATCTGGGATTACAGGCGCCTGCTGCCAGGCCCAGCTCTCCAGTGGACTTTCATTCCCCATTTGTTATTGCTGAGAGTGGAGCTCGTCAAACAGCTCCCAGCTGTTGTAGGGAAAGAAGGCAGAAATACTTCTTTGTGCAAAGTGCATTTTCTTACAAGGCACTTGTAGTATCTAGTGGAAATGTCTTCCTGTAAACGGTTCATTCAACACACTTACAGTTTACTAGCTGCATCCCTGATAATAGACAAAGGCTGCTGTGTGGAGCTTCATTCTAGTGGGAGGAGAGGGATAAAAAGTAAACATGGCGGGGCGCGGTGGCTCACGCCTGTGATCCCAGCACTTTGGGAGGCTGAGGTGGGTGGATCCACGAGATCAGGAGTTCGAGACCAGCCTGAGCAGCGTGGTGAAACCCTGTCTCTACTAAAAATACAAAAATTAGCCAGGCATGGTGGTGCACACCTGTAATCCTAGGAACTCAGGAGGCTGAGGCAGGAGAATAGCTTGAACCCGGGAGGCAGGGGTTACAGTGAGTCGAGATCACACCACTGCACTCCAGCCTGGGCAACAGAGCAAGACTGTGTCTCAAAAACAAACAAACAAACAAACATGTTCACATAAGGTGTCATTTGATGAGAAGTGCTGTGAAGAGAAATACTTAGGGACGGAGTATTGTTACAGAGTATTTCTCTGGCCTAAAGGGACAGACAGCAATCATTTATGTATAATGTGTGCACTTTTAGGAGGTGGCCTTGGAAAGAATTTCAGGGCTGGCTGGGAGCTTAGCTTGCTCAGGGAAGAATGTTCCCAGGTACAGGGAGCAGCAGCTACAGAAGGCCTTGAGGTAAACGCGTTCTTGAGCTGTTCCAGGAATAGCAAGGAGGCCAGGCATGGTTAGAGCCTGCTGTGCAAGGGGCACAATGGCAGGAGGTAAAGTCATTCCTCCTTTTTTTAAAAAAATTTTTTTTGAGATAGAATCTTACTCTGCCACTCAGGCTGGACTGCAGTGGTTCAATGTCAGCTCACTGCAACCTCTGCCTCCCGGGTTCAAGCAATTCTCCTGTCTCAGCCTCCCAAGTAGCTGGGATTACAGGCATGCACCACCATGCCCGGCTAATTTTGTACTCTTAGTAGAGTTGGAGTTTTACCATGTTGACCAGGCTGGTCTCGAACTCCTGACCTCAGGTGATCTGCTGGCCTCGGCCTCCCAAAGTGCTGGGATTACAGGTGTGAGCCACTGCGCCCGGCCAACTTTCAGTAAAAACTTACTGAGTTCTCATAACTGTTTTTCAATCATTTCTGACATGTACTCTCTTCCCCACTGTTTTCATCACATTTTAATATCTTTAATATTGAAATGCTTCTTTCTTTCTTTTTTTTTTTTTTTTTTTTGGTGAGACGGAGTCTCGCTCTGTCGCCCAGGCTGGAGTGCAGGGGTGCGATCTCGGCTCACTGCAAGCTCTGCCTCCCAGGTTCATGCCATTTTCCTGCCTCAGCCTCCCGAGTAGCTGGGACTACAGGTGCCCACCACCATGCCCGGCTAATTTTTATTGTAGTTTTAGTAGAGACGGGATTTCACCGTGTTAGCCAGGATGGTCTCGATCTCCTGACCTCGTGATCCGCCCACCTCGGCCTCCCAAAGTGTTGGGATTACAGGTGTGATCCAACGCACCCGACTGAGATGCTTCTTATAAATAGATGGTGCAATCACTGTTGGCCAGGTGGCAGTTGTGACATAGCTGTCATTTCCTGTTTAGGTGTGAACCTGGTTATACCTGTTCGTGTAATCATCCGTTCAGTTGAGTGCTACAGTGTTAAATTTAGTTGCCATTTTAAATGCCTTCCAAAAAATTACACTTAGATTTAGCAATGAAAGCAAATGTTACTTTGTATGCAGAGAGGAATGGAAACCAGAGGTGGGGTGTCTATTTGATGTTTCTAAAGAAAATGTTTGTTGTTGGGGTAGTGACCACAATTCCATGTTTCTTTCTTTCTTTTTTTTTTTTTTTTTTTTTTGAGACAGAGCCTTGCTCTGTTACTCAGGCTGGAGTGCAGGGGCAGGATCTCGACTCACTGCAACTTCCACCTCCTGCGTTCAAGTGATTCTCGTGTCTCAGCCTCCCGAGTAGCTGGGAGTATAGGCGTGTGCCACCATGCCCGGCTAATTTTTGTGTTTTTAGCAGAGGCGGGGTTTTACTCTTGTTGGCCAAGCTGATCTTGAACTCCTTAACTCAAGTGATCGGCCTGCCTCAGCCTCCCAAAGTGCTAGGATTACAGGCGTGAACCACCGTGCCTGACCCAATTCCATATTTAATTGCCAAACACCATCAAGTGAATTAGGGCAGCAGTCTGCAACCTTTTTGGCACCAGGGACTGGTTTCGTGGAAGATAGTTTTTCCATGGGCAGTGGTATGGTGACGGGAAGGGATGATTTTGAGATGATTCAAGCACATTATATTTGTTGTGCTCCTTCCTTCCTTCTTTCCTTCCTTCCTTCCTTCCTTCCTTCCTTCCTTCCTTCCATCCACCCACCGCCCACCTGTCTCACTCTGTCACCCAGGCTAGAGTACAGTAGTGTGGTCTCAGCTCACTATAGCTCTGCCTCCTGGGCTCAAGTGATGCTCCCACCTCAGCCTCCTGAGTAGTTGGGACCATAGGTGCACGCCATCATGACCGGCTCATTTTTTGTATTTTTGGTAGAAACAGAGTTTTACTATGTTGGCCAGGCTGGTGTTGAACTCCTGAGCTCAAGCAGTCCACCCACCTCAGCCTCCCAGAGTGCTGGAATTACAGGCATGAGCCACTGTGCCCAGCCTGTGCGCTTTATTTCTATTATTATTATATTGTAATATAGAATGAAATAATTATACAACCCACCATAATGTAGAATCAGTGGGAACCCTGACCTTGCTTTCCTGCAACTAGACCGTCCATCTAGGGGTGATGGGAGAAAGTGGCAGATCCTCAGGCATTAGATTCTCATAAGGAGTGCGCAGTGTCGATCCCAGCAGAGCTCAGTGTAGGGTTCACGCTTCCATCAGAATCTGATGCCACTGCTGATCTTGCAGGAGGTGGCGGAGCTCCGGTAGTAATGTGAATGATGGGGAGTGGCTGTAAATAGGGATGAAGCTCCTCTCCCTCACTCGCTTGCTCGCTTGGTACTGGTCTGTGGCCCAGGGGTTGGGGACTCCCGCATTAGGGAACTTCAGAGAGGCAGAATTCCGTAAGTGTGTGAAGCCATGTCACGTTGTATAACTGAACATAGGAGGATCGCATTTCACACTCAGACAATGCAGCCTTAGGTCAGAGACACTCCACATTCCTCAGAAAGAAATTTCAAAGCTTTGAGAGCCTGGTGTAACTGGTGACAACTCTGTCCTTGTCTGTTGTTCAGGCATTTTGTTGTAGTTTAATGTGCCATATTTTTTTTTTTCTTGGTGGTGAAAAATAATGGTGCAGTTTACAGTCTGACATATTTGATGAAATATGGTCTGTGTCCAGCATTGTTCTAGACCATGAGGATACACCAGTGGACAAAACAGACAGAAATCTGTGCCCTCCTGGGCATTCTGGCTGCTGTGAGGAGAATAGATAAGGAGGAAAGAGCAAAAGCGGAGAGAAAGGCGGCCATGGAAAGAGTCCCAGTAAGAGATGATGTTAGGGCCACCCGCTGGGGTTAGTGGCTGAGAGGGGGAGAAAGGGCCAAACACTAGATGGTCAGATACATTTTGTGGGTAGAGCTGATAGGATTGGGTAGTGGGTTGCGCGTGGGGTGTGAAAGAGTGGAGTGGAAGGTGCCGGGATGAGTTAGGTTATCATCGAGTTGATTGTTGTAACAGAGAGACATGAAGTGGCAGCTGCTGAAGCCAGATAGATATTTATTTCTCTCTAAATAGAAGTCTGGGTAGGAGGCCGGGCTGGTATGGCAGCTCTGTGCTCATTAGGAGCCCAAGTGCCTTCTGTCTTATACCAACTTTCCTACCATATGGCTTCCATCTTTTGGCCCTTGTATGTCTGCATTCTGGCCAGAGAAGGGAGGGGAGGTCATGTGCCTCTTCATGGCACAGCTTGAAAGTTGCACAGATCACTCCTGTTTACCTCTCACTGGCCGGAACCCAAGTCACATGGCCACAACTACTTGCCGGGAAGGCTGAGAAGCATAGTTTTTCTTGGGCGGCCATGTGTTCAGCTATACGTTCTCCCACATCAGAAAGGGAGAACAGTCTATGCCTTTCTTTCCAAACCCTTCTCCCAAGGGAGACAACCCCAGATCAACTTCAGAGTCCAGAATCCCTGGGTGATGTATGTTCCAGGAATCTTTAGTTTAAAACAAAGTTATCAGGGGCTCTTCTGTGCCCCGTACCATGGTGGAGAGGTTAGGATAATGGAAGTAGAAACTCCTATTTGGAAAAGGGAAGAATGGGGAGTAATACCCTCTGCTGGTCCATAGCCATTGTCAGCTCCTGCCAGGCTGAGCTGTGAGCGCTTCCTGCCCTGGGAGTACTGTGAGGTTCTGACCTCGCCTTTCTGGCAACCTTGATTCTGGTGTCTTGGAGGAGCTCCCTTGTGCCTGGCCCTCTGTAGCCTCTGACTTTCCTCTCCGGAGAGTTTTTCTGTGTTTCTTTTCCTCTGGGGTCAGGTCTGAAGTGGACGTTGGAGGCTCTCCTCTTTGTAGGGTTAAACAGTTTCTCCAGCTTGCTTCCTGTTGGATATTGAAGGAGTGGGCTTTTTCAACCCTACTTAGCCCCAAATTACCAGACTCTGTAAACTTTGATTGTAGGCCGGGGACGTTCCTTAGGCAGATCTATATTCCCTTTTATCTTTGTATGCGAATTGGCAAGCTTTGGCTTGAGTCTGTTTCATGCTTGCGGGACTTCTTGCTTGAAGTGGCATGAAGCCAGTAAGCACCAAATTTTGTATTGTTCAACCAGTTCCCCTAGAATTACAGGCCATGTTGGCATGCAGGCTGTTTTCTAAGATACCACGGGTTTTGCCAAATGTTTTATTGTGACCTACAAGGACCGCCATCCTTCCATCCTACAATACCTGTGCCCATGCTGACCCCTAAGCCAATGCTACATATTCGTATTCTGTTAAGGCTGATTACTTCCAGCTTCTAAATTCTGTGTATTAGTTAGGATATTGATTTGACTGCTGTGGCAGAGATTGAAAATAATAATGGCTTAAACAAGATAGAAGTTGATTTTTTTCTATTTCAAGTGAAAATCTGGGTAGGTAGTTGAGAGCTGGCTTAGTAACTCCATGACTGCTAGGGGGCCAGACTCATGCTGTTTTGAGCACTGTCTTCCTCTAGCTTATAGGCCAGGAGGGCTGCTCCAGCTTCTCTGAGGAAATCTGCATCCCAGTCCTCAGGTAGGGCCTCAAGTAGGAGGAGAGGGCATGTTCTATCCCGTAAGAGCGAGGCCAGAAAGCTTCATATATCATTACTTACATCTCCTTGGCTAGAGCTTAGTCTGCTGGCCACACTCAAATGCAAACATGGCTGAATGCATTTTATTTTATTTATTTTACTTTTTCAGAGACAAGGTCTTTTCTGTCACCTAGGCTAGCATGCAGTGCAGCCTCTAACTCCTGGGCTCAAGTGATCCTCCTGCCTCAGTCTCCTGAGTAACTGGGAGGTGTGTGCCACTGTGCCCAGCTAATTTTTAAATTTTTATTAGAGACGAGGGTCTCACTATCTTGCCCAGGCTGGTCTTGAACTCCCGACTTCAAACAGTCCTCCTTCCTCGGCTTCCCAAGACCCTGGGATTACAGGCATGAGCCACCGCATCCAGCCTGAATGTGTTTTGGGAGGCAACTAGCTTTCCTACCACAGGGATACCAGGAATTTTGGCTTAAGCAGCTCAAAAAATGGAGTTGTCATATACTGAGATGGGGAAAATTGAAAGAGAAGATTGGGAGGGAGACGTTGTCATCTGGTTTGAACATATCATGAATATGTTGCCTGTTCTTTATCCATGTGGAGATGCGAAGTAGGTTGTATAGGAGTTTGCAGTTCTGGGGGGGATGGTTGGGGTTAGGGATACTAATCTGGAAGTTGTCATTGTATTTAAAATCATGAGAGTGGACAGATTTTACCTAGAGAGTGAGCATAAATGCAGAAGAGAAGAGGACTGAGCCGCTATCCATTCCAGCAATTAAAGGTTGGGAGATCAGGAGGATTCAGAAAAGGAGACTGATAAGAAACAACCACTGAGGTTGGAGGACAGTCTAGAGAGCATGGAATCTGGTATCCAGGGAAAGAAAGTATTTCATGATGGGAAATGTTCAACTGGGTCTAATGTTGATAAAATTAGAGGAGGACCAAGACTTGACTATGGGATTTGGCGACCTGGAGGCCCTTGGTTACTCTGACAAGACTGATTTCTTTGCTGACTAGAGCAGGTTCAAGAGAGAATGGGAGGAGAGGGGAGGGAGCTCAGGAGTGAGGCGTAAGCTCCAGGGGTGCACTGGGAAGCCATCTGTAGTTGGCGGAAGCCATGGGTTTTAGAAGTGACAAGAAAACGTGGTGAGCATATCTTTTTCTGTTTTAACTTTTCCCATTCTCTGCTATAATCACTACTTTCTTTATTCATTTAACACTCTTTCTCTCTCTTTCCCCGACGGAGGAAGTAAAGACGTAGAGATATATTTGTATATCATTCCTGGCATGAGGTTTGGGCCTGAAGAGTTCCAAATAATAAATTTTGAGACATAATATGGGGAACGTTGGATCATGTTGTTTTTAGAGCTTAAAAAATAGCTGAGTGGCAAATATTTAAGGGTAGGGGACTTGAATATTATTTGTTTGCTTAATTTCAACAAATATTTGTGGGCTCTATGTGGAGATTCTGCTTGAATGTGACGAAGTCCTGGTCTTTACCTTCAGTGACCTCCAGCTCCAGCTGGGGACACAGGAACACAGCCAGCTAGACTTCAAGTGCTACATAGACATTTCAGTAAAGGGGGTACAGTTGATGGAGCAGTTAATTCTGATGGGGAGTGTAGGGAGGGGACTGGGAAGATTTGAATTAGTCTTTAAAGATGATTAGGATTTTGCCATTTGGAACATGTAGCCAGGCGCAGTGATGCACACCTGCAATCCCTGCTGCTTGGGAGGCCAAGGCAGGAGGATCACTTGAGCCCAGGAGTTTGAGACCAGCCTGGGCAGTATCATGAGACCTTTTCTCTAAAAAAAAAAAAAAAAAAAAAAAAAAAAAATTTTAAATTAAAAAACAATGTTGGCTGGGCATAGTGGCTCATGGCAATAACCCCAGCAATTTGGGAGGCTAAGGTGGGCAGATCACTTGAGTCCAGGAGTTTGAGACCAACTTGGCCAACACAGGGAGACCCCATATTTTCAAAATAAAATAAAATAAAATAAAAACTTAGCCGGGTGTGGTGGCACGCACCTGTGGTCCCAGCTACTTGGGAGGCTGAGGTGGGAGAATTGCTTGAGCCTGGCAGGTCCAGGGTGCAGTAAGCTGTGATCCGTGTCATTGCACTCCAGACTGGACAAGAGGGCAAGACCCTGTCTCAAAAAAAAAAAAAAAAAAAAAAAAAAAAGTTAGAAAAACAAGTCTGTGGTGAAGAGAAATGTTTCATTTACTTCTTACTCTGGGCAAACTCTGTTACATTCATTCTTTTGAAATTGATGTTAGAAATATGAGAACATTGGAGAAAAACTGAAGATGGTGACAAATATGGGATATTGGTAGCTGCTTGCTGATCTGAAAGGCTGTTTTTTTTTTTTGAGACAGTCTTGCTTTGTCACCCAGGCTGGAGTGCAGTGGCGCTCTCAGCTCACTGCAACCTCCACTTCTGGGGTTCAAGCAATTCTCCTGCCTCGGCCTCCCGAGTAGCTGGGATTACAGGCGTGCACCACCCCACCTGGCTAATTTTCATATGTTTAGTAGAGACGAGGTTTTGCCATGTCGGTCAGGCTGGTCTCAAACTCCTACCTCAGGTGATCTGCCTGCCTTGGCCTCGCAAAGTGTTGGAATTGCAGGCGTGAGCCACTGTGCCTGGCCTAATCTGAAAGGTTTTGCGATATATCAGGCACAGCCAAATGTGTGACCCCAAGCTCTCCAGAACCACTAAGGGCCTGCAGCAGCTGAAGGAGCAGGTGATAGGGAGAAGCTGGAGGCACAGGAAAGGGATCTCATTAAAATCCCTTCTCTCCTAATATTAACCACACTGCACTGAATTGTTTATTCACTTAGTGTAGCTCCTACTGGACATAAACTCCTGGCTATTCTTGTTTACTGCTTTTTATCCAAATCCTAGCACAGGGCTTGGCACAGAGTGGCTCAGAACAAATACTTGTTGAATGCATGAATGAATACAGCGATACAACATGTCTTTTCAGTACTCCCTATTCTTTTTTTTTTTTTTTTTTTTTTAATAGAGATGGAGTTCCACTATGTTGCCGAGGCTGGTTTCCAACTCCTGGCTTCAAGCCATCTTCCCTCCTCGGCCTCCTAAAGTATTGAGATTATAGGCGTGCGCCATCACAACCGGCCTGCCTCCCAATTCTTGTATTGCAATAGTGTATTTGTTTGCTGCATTAAGCCGTGTTACTTAGGTTAAGGTAGGCACTTGATGAAAAAAGCCTCATTATCAGAGTTCTAATTCAGAGTCAGACATACCTGCAGGGTTTTTTGGTTGTTTGCTTTTTGTTTTGAGACAGGACTTGCTCTGTGGCCCAGGCTGGAGTGCAGTGGCATTATCATAGCTCACTGCAGCCTCAAACTCCTGGGCTCAAATGATCTTCCCGCCTCAGCCTCCTGAGTAGCTGGGACTACAGGCATGCTACTGTTCCTGGCTCTTACCTGGATTTTATTTGGACCAACAAATTGGATGATTCTGGGTAAAGTACTTAATCTTTCTGAGCCTCAGTTTCTTCACTTGTAAAATGGGGGTGTGGAATACCATCTGATAGCACCGTTCTTCAGAGTAATTGGAGTGATATGAAGTGTGCATGGTGTAGTGACCTGGCCGAGTGGATTCTTGGGACAAGTTAGTTCTCTTTCTCCAAGTAAGATTGAATTGTATATAATTGGAGTTTTAGTTGGTGTCCGTATAACATCTAACAAATCTTTTGCATATAATAATACCAACAGCATAAATAGTGGTATCTCACTAGTTAAGGCAGCAAATAGGCCATGGCTTATGTGAAAGGTTGGGTTGGAATCCTCTCCCCCGACCCATTACTTCCAAAAGTCTCTTCTCACCCAGGGGCCGTCTTTTGTATTGAGCCATAGTGCTACCACTTTTTCTAAAACGTGGAGTGATTGGTGGCCTGAATGTACTAAGAGGGTGAAGGAGGAGTGAGGAGCTTTGAAAGGGAGAGAAGAGTGTGCAGAAAGGGGACCCGAGGAGTCCCAGGAGAAACGTTCTGCACATCAGACTAAAGAATACAGCCTGAGGTGACATGCTTTACTCCCATCAGATGATGTATTTTTGTCTTCTGGAAGAATTGTACCCCTCCCAGCAAGGGGGCACATCTCTGAATTGGATGTCATTGTATTAACTACTCACCAGCTGCCAAATCTTTGGCATCTTGTCCAGTTCTTTGGAGGCAATATCAAGGTTGGGCAAAAAGGTATCTTTTGGGTTCTGGTACTGAGAAGTGCTCCACCTTGACTTTACCTTTCTCATTAAATTAAACATGACACGTTCAATGCACATTGCTTCTTTGTTCCCTGTCAGTGCTTGGTATAAATTCCAGATGTCTAATAGTGTCATGGTTTTTTTTTTTTTTTTTTTTTGAGACAGGGTCTTGCTTTGTCACCCAGGCTGGAGTGTAGTGGTGCCATCTTGGCTCACTGTAACCTCCGCCTCCTGGGTTCAAGCGATCCTCCCACCTCAGCCTCCTGAGTAGCTGGGACTATAGGTGCATGCCACCATACCTGGCTGATTTTTTTATTTTTATTATTTTTTTGTAGAGACAAGGTCTCACTGTGTTGCCCAGGCTGGTCTTGAACTCCTGCTCAAATGATCCTCCTGCCTTGGCCTCCCAAAATGCTGGGATTATAGGCATGAGCCACTGCGCCTGGCCAATGGTGATTTAATTAGTTAGATTTTCTGACTAGATGAGGTAGCACATGGCTTTAATGGACCTTTATGGGAATTAAACTTCTAAGCTGTCTGAGTAGATCATATTGAGCACTTGTTGTGCCAGCCACTCTTCAGGAATCATGTCTGTGATCATGGTCTTTGGTTAGACTGTGTCTATACTTGTCACCAGGGCCAGCTTCACGGGCATGTGACTGCAGGCAGAGGTGCTCCACGCTTGGTTTAATGCTCTGCTGTTGCTGTCTTGAAATGTTTAATGCATTTGAACGAGGTAGCCTGCATTTTCGTTTGTCATGCGGCCCTGAACATTCGGTAGCTGGTCTTGGTTGTCATGGACTTTTTCTGTGTAGGTGGATATCTGCCTGGGTAGATGTCATAGTTCATTTGGACTCTTTTATAACAAAATGCCATAAAGCGGGTGGCTTGTACACAGCAGCAATTTATTATTCACCGTTCTGCAGGCTGAGAAGTCCCAAGATCAAGGTGCTAAGAGATTCAGTGTCTCTTGAGAGCCAACTTCTTGGTTCATAAATACCTGTTTTCTCACTGTGTTCTCACTTGGAGGAAGGAGCAAAGGAGCCCCTGGGACTTCTTTTATAAGGGCATTAATCTGCAGGTCATGAGGGGTTCCACCCTCAGGACCTCCTCACATCCCAAAGGCCCCATCTCCTAATTTTATCAGCGGCCCTCCCACTTCAGCCTCCCGAGTAACTGGGACCACAGGTGTTTACAACCACACATGACTATTATTTATTTATTTATTTAATTAATTTTTTTGAGATGGAGTTTTGCTCTTGTCGCCCAGACTGGAGTGCAATGGCACGATCATGTTCTGGGGTACATGTGCTGGATGTGTAGGTTTGTTACATAGGTAAGCGTGTGCCATGGTGGTTTGCTGCACCTATCAACCCATCACTTAGTAACTGAGTCCAGTGTGCATTAGCTATTTTTCTTAATGCTCTCCCTACCCACTTCATGGCCGATTTTGAAAACTTTTTTTTTTTTTTTTTGAGACAAGGTCTCCCAGGCTAGTCACCCAGGCTAGAGTGCAGGAGTGCAGTGGCGAGATCACGGCTCACCTTTGCAGCCTCGACCTTTCAGGCTCAAGCGATCCTCCCACCTCAGCCTTCTAAGTATCTGTGACCACAGGTGGTGCCACCATGCCTTGCTAATTCTTTTATTGTTTGTAGAAGAGGTCTCGCTATGTTGCCCAGGCTGGTCCTGAATTCCTGGGTTCAAGTGATCCTCCTGCCTTGGCCTCCCAAAGTTCTGGGATTACAGGCGTGAACCCATGTCCGGCTGATACTGAATCTTTGGATAACTAATTTTCTTTCATCAAATCTTTTTTTTATTGTTGGGGTAGTAATTAGAATTATTAGATTTTTTTTTTTAAAGACAAGATTTTTGACATGTAAGCATTTATTTCCATAATCTTTTTTTATTTTTATTTTTGTAAGCTATTTTATTTCTTCCGTGATGATTTAGAGGGACTATCTTCAAACCAATGCAAATATTTTATAAATAATATCTGGCCATTTTCTGACCAGTTGAGTAATTTGTTGCACAGTAAGCTACCTCACATCTTTCAGCAAGAAATAGTTAAATTTGAGTAGTAAAGACATTGCATAATGAATTAGGACACAATTAAAATTTGCTTCAAATAGTTCTTTGGAGAAGGGGACATGACACTTCTACTCAATGAAGAGAAACATTTTGACAGTTCAGAGGTCTTTTATTTTTTTAACACCTCTTATGCCATGAATTCATAGGTAATAGGTTCCAGCAGCTCAGGCTTCTTCCCATTGGTTCTCACACAGTGTGCTTCTCTGGTACCTTTCTCTTTGGCTTTCTTCTTTTTCTGATCATTTTCCTTCATGAGTTTTAGGAAGTGATGCTGGCTCTTAGAGCTTTAATGTGCTCAGTATGCATATTAATTCTTTTGGCAAGACTGTTGCCCTTGTTCATTTACTACAATGCCGGCAGCACGCTGGGTAACATTGTAGACTCTTCCACTAGCCATGGTAACACTTGTGGGGCATTTTTTTTGGAACAGTATCCATTCCCTTGGTGTCTATAATATCACCTTTCTCTCTCTCTTTTTTTTTTTTTTTTCCTCGCGAGATGGGGTTTTGCTCTTGTTGCCTAGGCTGGAGTACAGTGGCGTAATCTCGGCTCACTGCAATCTCCACCTCCTGGGTTCAAGCGATTCTCCTGCCTTGGCCTCCCTAGTAGCTGGGATTACAGGCGTGTGCCACCACGCCCAGCTAATTTTTGTATTTTTAGTAAAGAGGGGGTTTCTCCATGTTGGTCAGGCTGGTCTCAAACTCCAAACCTCGGGTGATCCACCTGCCTCGGCCTCCCAAATTGCTGGGATTACAGGCGTGAACCACCACATCCAGTTTTTACTTTGAACAAATGTCCTTGTGCCAAAAAGTTTGATAATTTCTAGTTTAGGGAAACATGAATAAAGCATCTTTTGGCTTGAAATGTTACGATTAGAATGGGTTGTGAGTGGGAGAATTTTAATGAATGCCAATTGGAAAAAATGCCTGTGAAAGTGTCTCATAGGCCACCTTTTCATCATTTTTTTCTTCTTTTCATCATTTTTCTTCTTTTTTCCTCCTTTTTCTTTTCTTTTTTCTTTCTTTTTCTTTTTTTTTTTTTTTTTTTTGAGACGGAGTCTGGCTTTGTCTCCCAGGCTGGAGTGCAGTGGCACAATCTTGGTTTACTGCAAGCTCCGACTCCAGGTTCACACCATTCTCCCAGCCTCCCCAGTAGCTGGGACTACAGGCGTCTGCCACCATGCCCGGCTAATATTTTGTATTTTTAGTAGAGACGGGGTTTCACTGTGTTAGCAGGGTGGTCTTGATCTCCTGACCTTGTGATCCGCCTGCCTCGGCCTTCCTGTTTTCTTTCTTTATTCTGAGACAGGATCTCACTCTGTTGCCCAGGCTGGAGTGCACCGGCAGTATCATGGCTCACTGTAGCCTTGAACTCCTGGGCTCAGGTGATCCTTCTGTCTTAGCCTCCTGAGTAACTAGGACTACAGGTGTGTGCCACCACACCCAGCTAATTTAAAACAAATTTTGTAGCGATGGGGTCTTGTTATGTTGCCCAAGCTGGTCTCCAACTCCTGGCCTCAAGCCTTCCTCCACCACACTCAGCCAACATGGGGCATAAGTTACCAGAATTAGTTTTATGGAATAGTGTTAGAAGTAGTGGATGGGGGCTAGGTGCAGTGGCTCATGCCTGTAATCCCAGCAATTTGGGAGGCCAAGGTGGGTGGATCACTTGAAGTCAGGAGTTTGAGACTAGTTTGGCCAACATGGTGAAACCCTGTCTTTACTAAAAATACAAAAATTAGCTGGGCGTGGTGGCATGTGCCTGTAGTCCCAGCAACTTGGGAGGCTGAGGCAGGAGAATCACTTGAAGCTGGGGATGGAGGTTGCAGTGAGCTGAGATTGGACCACTGCACTCCAGCCTGGACGACACAGTAAGACTCTGTCTCAAAAAAATAAAACAAAACCAGAAGTAGAAGTAGTGGATGCTTAGTGGTCTAAGTTTATCTTGTCTGTTGAACCAAGTAGGATCAAAGATGAGAATGGAGACCATACCATCCACTTCTATCCCCTGGGATGTTTTTGGTTATAAAGGGCATAAAGTTTCTGCAGCAAGAAACCTTTTTTAAATAACAGATTGCAGTTAAAATTATTCTATGTTCAGCATGTTTCTCTGCCATGTAATGTTTGGCAGTTTTAGGCTTTTGATCTTTTTGGTTCCTCCTGCTCCTAATTTCACAATTAGATGACACGTGAGATGCTTTTTGGTGCTTTTGTACACATTCATGTTATTTAGATAAAGCAGAACCCTGTACAAAGGTGAAACAGTGTCCGAGCCTAAGAGGAAGATTAAAAGAGCAAAGGGATGGAGAAAACTAGTAGGCTGAAATTACTTTTTTAAAAAGACTATTTACTGTGTGTCAAGTAAACACTTTTCATTTGTTCAGCAAATATTTACCGAGTGCTCTCTGGGAGTTTGGTACTGTTACAGTTGCTGGGAATACAGCAGTGAATAAAATAGACCAAATCCCTGCTCTCTTGGAGCGTGTATCGTACTGGATGGGGATAGACTCTAAGCTGATAAATACATACTAATTCAAGTTGTTTGTTATATCACCTTTATTTCTGATGACCATTTTATAAGATAAGAAATATTTTGTCACCTTCTTATAAATGAGGAAATCGAGGCTCAGAGAGATAACCCAGCTGGAAACAGGTACAGCTGGGATCCTGGCCAGCGCTAACTACGCGATTGCTCATTGTGTAGAGGGCTTGGGAAGAAGGGGCCTGGGGTAGCGCTTCACTCACCCATTGTACGTGGTCTGGTCTCTGTTTCACTTTCAGGTGGACTGCTTCATTCATTTATTAATGAGACAAGGCCTCACTCTGCCACCCAGGCTGGAGTGCAGTGGCACATTCACGGCTCACTGCAGCCTCAGCCTCCCCAGCCCACCTCAGCCTCCTGAGTAGCTGGGACTACAGGCATGTGCCACCACACCTGGCTCATTTCTGTATTTTTTTAATAGAGATGGGGTTTTGCCACACTGGTCTTGAATTCCTGGGCTCAGGTGATTGGCCTGCCTCAGCCTTCCAAAATGCTGGGATTATAGGTTTGAGCCACCATGCCTGGCCCCTTATTATTCTAGTTTGAAGTAATAATATTAATATTTTAAGTGTCATGGGTGACTCAAGAAAGCACTTTAATTAGGCAGTTTTATGCCTTTGGTCCTTAGTTCTCACCAGCTGGCAGAATGGGGTTAGGCATAGTTAACGTTCTTTATGTTATCAATTAGATGCAAAAAACACAATTAATTTTTGTTACAGTTTATAAAATTCCTTGTTTTTTAAAAAAGATATAATTACTGTCTGACTTTGGAGAATTACAGGGTCACAACCTTTTTTTTCTCCCTGAAAAAATACCATTTACAGTCTTTTCTTTTTTTTTTTTTTGAGACAGAGTCTCTGTTGCCCAGGCTGGAGTGTAGTGGCATGATCATGGCTCACTGTAGCCCCAAACTACTGCACTCAAGCGGTTCTCCTGCCTTAGCCTCCTGAGTAGGCACACACCACCATGCCAGGCTAATTTTTTGATTTTTTTTTTTTTTTTTTTTTTTTTGAGGTGTAGTCTCGCTCTGTCCCCCAGGCTGGTGTGCAGTGGCGTGATCTCAGCTCACTGCAAGCTCCGCCTCCCGGGTTCACACCATTCTCCTGCCTCAGCCTCCTGAGTAGCTGGGACTACAGGTGCCTGCCACCATGCCCAGCTAATTTTTTTTTTTTTTTTTGTATTTTTAGTAGAGACGGGGTTTCACCGTGGTCTCGATCTCCTGACCTTGTGGTCTCGATCTCCTGACCTTGTGATCTGCCCGCCTCGGCCTCCCAAAGTGCTGGGATTACAGGTGTGAGCCACCGCGCCTGGCCAATTTTTTGATTTTTTATAGAGATGGAATCTTGTTGTGTTCCCCAGGCTGGTCTCTAACTGCTGAGCTCAAGCAGTCCTCCCCGGGGAGGTTGAGGCTGCAGTGAGTTGAAATCGTGCCACTGCACTCCAGCCTGGGCGACAGAACAAGACCTTGTCTCACAGAAAAAAAAAAAAAAAAGAAAAATATGTATTTTGCTAGTATTTGCTAGAAGTTGGCATTTGTGAGTATTTTGTCCTTTATTTTTGAGATGTTTACTCACCTGGGAAAGTTCTTATGGAGGAGGAAGGTAACTTGCCTTGCCTGCATTCTGGTGGCAGGGAAGCAAGCATGGGAGGCAGTGGAGGGTATGTAGGTAAAGAGAAGTTAGAGGAGAAGGAACACCTGGACTGTCAGATGTGGGGTGACCCTCTCAGGTCATGTCCACACAACACCTCTTATGAGAGTGAAAGGGACTCTGTTACAATTAAAGTGGGAGTGCCAGAAGTACCCTGGGCTGAGGCCAGGCGCTGACAGGGATGATCCCCTTCTAGAGGTGACATGTTTGAGCTGTAGTGGAGTGCTTGGATAAAAGTGCTAGATGCTTTAGGGTTTTGATTTGGGAGTAAGTCCTGGACATAGTCATGATAATCTTTGGAGAAGAAATGTGGTTGATCAATCAAGCTTTTTGTAACTGTTGAGTAAACATTTTTGGAGTTGGGTGAGTAACCTGGAAAGTGAAGCAGAAGGTGATTGGAAAAATGAGATTGCAGGGTGACTGTGCCGTTCTACCCCCATCTCTTTCCACTCTGTCATATTCATTGCGTAACATTTCTCAATTGCTTGGAAGCCTTGGTACTTTACTTGTTAGTGCGGACTTAGGGAAGGTGGGCTCACTGAGCTGTTAGGTTTATATGTGTTAAAACTTGTGCTGGAGAAAGTGCACAGGAGCCAGGCAGTGGGGCATGGGGTGCTGGGTGATGGGCCAGGGTCACTAGAAATTGGGTAGGGGGCATGGGGTACAGAGCTGGGGGAGTGGTGTGCACTGGGAGCCAGGCAGCGGGGGGACTCTGGAATCACCGTGACCACAGTCAGTGCTGCATCCTGAACCCATCAGCTGCCGCCTGCAGGTGGTGCAAGGGTGCCTGGCACCTGGAGAAGCACTTCAGCAGCTGGTGTGACACTGACCTGAGCCTTCTGGGAGGCACTGAGAAATGCTGGCTGTGATTTTGACATCTGTGTCACCTCAGGGCAGAAGACAGCAATGCCAACCCCCTGGACAGTATTGGATGCCACTGACCAGATGTGGCTCCCAGTAGTGATGACTTGGTGCACCTCATGGAGTGGCACTGTAAGGGTCTGACTGGCCTCAATAAAGCAGAAGCTGTTGCCAAGAACCATGAGGGCCAGATAAAGATCTGCATGCCGGCTGGGCGTGGTGGCTCACGCCTGTAATCCCAGCACTTTGGGAGGTCGAGGCGGGCGGATCACAGATCACCTGGCCAACATGGTGAAACCCCCTCTCTACTAAAATGCAAAAAATTAGCCGGGTGTGGTGGCGGGTGCCTGTAGTCCCAGCTACTCGGGAGGCTGAGGCAGGAGAGTGGCGTGAGGCCGGGAGGCAGACCTTGTAGTGAGCTGAGATTGCGCCACTGCATTCTAGTCTGGGGACAGAGCAAGACTCCGTCTCAAAACAAACAAACAAAAGATCTGGATGCCTCTGATGGAGCTGAACATCTATTACACAGCAGCAGCAGCAGCAAGGGTTGCTGGTGCGCAGACTTCACTGTAGGGCACCTGCTCTTCTGTAAGAGTCTGAAGGACACTGTTGTCAGAGCTCTGCCCTTTTGGAATGAAGAAATAATTCCCCAGATCCAGGAGGGGAAAAAGGTGTTGGTTGAGGCCCCTGGCAGCAGCTTTTCTGGCACAGTCGAGCCTTGGGAGGCTCTCCCGGAAGGGCCGTGATGGAGCTGAGCCTGCCCACTGGTGTTCCCATTGTCTATGAATTGAACAGGAGCTTGAAGCCCATTGAGCTCATGCAGTTCCCGGGAGGCGAAGAAGCTGCGCATAAAGCCATGGAAGCAGAGGGCAAGGCCGAGGCGTGAAGGGTGGCAGCTGATCCCTATACTGAGAACACCCTCCCGGTCTGCCCCATTCCTCTATGCCTCTCACCTCCACGTGTCACAGTGACCACAGCTGTGGGCATCCGAAGTTGTTGAGCAGATCTGGAGGCTCCCATTTTCATTTTAGGCATTTTTGTCGCCAGTCCTTTCACACGATCAGAATGGCACCTGTGGGGCATAGGTCTTCAGCCCAAGCCAAAGGAAGGCTCCTTTTACCCAAGAGAGCTGGGGGTGGCAACTCTGGGGTCTTTGCTAATGCTTTGTTTACTTGTTTACTAAGGACCTGCTTGCGTAGGGGATGTGGAGGAACCATGCTGAGGCATGAGCAATGAGGAGAAGCAAGAGAGCCTGTTTGTATCCCTGGGAGCCAGTCCTGTTCTATTCAGTAGTCAGGCCCCTGTGTGTGTGTGGAGGGGGTTGGAAAAGGTTGGGGGTAGATGAATGTAACCTGCATGGTGATTTAAAACAAGCAACTACAGTCATGCGTCACTTAATGACAGGGATACGTTCTGAGAAATGCATCATTATGTGAACACCATAGGGTGTCATTACACAGACTTAGATGGGATAGCCTGTTCCACACGTAGGCTCTATAGTATAACTCCTTGGATACTTATGGTGTAGCCTGGGTATTGCTCCTGGGCTACAAACCTGTACAGCATGTGACTATACTGAATCCTGTAGGCAGTTGTACCATAACAATGAGTTTTTGTGTATCTAAACGTAGAAAAGGCACAGTAAAAATATGGTATTATAATCTTACTGGACCACCATGGTATATGTGGTCTGTCATTGACTGAAATGTTATGTAGCCTATGACTGTATTTCCTCTCTGTCCTCCCCAGGGGAGTTGGTTCCAGAAGTTTCGGATGAGTCCTGAATGTTTATGTATGGCATTTTCCTTTACCAAAACAGAACAAAACAAAATAAAAACATTTCTGGGGTTTTAGTAGCCATTGAAATACTCCTGCATGTGGTCATCAGAAAATAAGCCATTCCTCAAGCACCTTGACTTCTAAGGGATAGAGGTTCATTTTGCTGTGTATTTTAGAATCCCTAGTAAGCTAGTGAGATTCTGGATAATTTTTTTTTTTTTGGAGCCAGTCTCACTCTGTTGCCCAGGCTAGAGTGCAGTGGTGCAATTGTAGTTCACTAGGCTCAAATGATCCTTCTGCCTCAGCCTTCTGAGTAGCTACGGCTACAGGCACGTGCCACCATGCCCAGCTAAGTTTTAACATTTTTTTTGTAGAGATGGCATCTTACTATGCTGCTCAGGCTGATCTTGAGCTCCTGGCCTCAAGTGATCCTCCCACCTAGGCTTCCCAAAATGCTAGGATTATAGGTGTAAGCCACTGCACCTGGCCCTGGACAAGAGTTTGTTTCCAGCTTCTGTTTTCTGTTTTTATTTTTACCTCAAAAGACAGTAAGATATAAATGAGATGCATAAATGAAGCGTACTGCAAACCTACGGTGTACTTACTTGTAGAATTTACAGTATTGGAATCCACCCTTTAATAACAAGGCGTAAAAGGGAAGTATCAGAAGAGAGGAGCAGACAACTGGCCACATTTCTGTGATTGTGCAAAACTTGTTTGTTTGTGAGACAGAGTCTCTGTCACCCAGGCTGGAGTGCAAGTGGCACGATTTTCGCCCACTACAACCTCTGCTTCCTGGGTTTAAGCAATTCTCCTGCCTCAGCCTCCCAAGTAGCTGGGATTACAGGCGTCCTCCACCATGCCCAGCTAATCTTTTATATTTTTATTAGAGACGGGGTTTCACCATCTTGGCCAGATGAGTCTGGAACTCCTGGCTTCAGGTAATCCGCCTGCTTCCCAAAGTGCTGGGATTACATGCATGAGCCACCACGCTTGGCCTGGAGCAAGTTTTTATGGAGGATTAAGTGACAGGCATTCCCTGGGAGAGTCATCTTTTAAGATTTTTTGGGGTAAGGGATCTCCTTGAAAATCTTGAGGGAATTGAAGGTCCTCCTGGCCTTCATGGGTCCCAGGATTTGGACGCCTGCCCCAGGTACTCTCAACTCTACCCTGAAATCAAGCCGCACCAGCAAAGCTGATGCTTGGATCTCTTCCTTTGGGCTACTCTCAAACGTTTTCCGTTGAATCTTGTTTTGCCATTAATCATCTGCTGATGTTGAGGAGCGTTGTCAGTTGCTTACTGTGTTGCTATACGTGTGTAGTGTGTGCTGATCTCACTCCTGGCTTTATCTTCTTTTTTCTTTTTCTTTTTTTTGAGACGAGGTCTCGCTCTGTCGCCAGGCTGCAGTGCAGTGGTGCAATCTCGGCTCACTGCAACCTCTTCCTCCTGGGTTAAAGCAATTCTTCTGCCTCAGCTTCCTGAGTATCTGGGATTACAGGCGCCCACCACCACACCCAGCTAATTTTTGTATTTTTAGTAGAGACGGTGTTTCACCACGTTGGCCAGGATGCTCTCAATCTCTTGACCTTGTGACCCACCCACCTCGGCCTCCCAAAATGTTGGGATTATAGGCCTGAGCCACTGTGCCTGGCCCTATTTTTTCTACCATCATTTTGCTTCTGTCCTAATTTCCTTATCTCTTTGAATTAAACTTGTTAATTTAATTAAGTTAAATTGAAAATACATTTGATGTGTGTTTTTTTGTTTGTTTCTTTTGAAATGGAGTCTCGCTCTGTCACCCAGGCTGGAGTGCCATGGCATGATCCCGGCTCACTGCAACCTCCGTGTCCTGGGTTTAAGTGATTTTCCTTCCTCAGCCTCCCAAGTAGCTGGGATTATAGGCATGAGCCACCATACCCAGCTAATTTTTATATTTTTAGTAGAGTTGAGGTTTCGCCATTTTGGCCAGGCTGGTCTCGAACTCCTGACCTCAGGTAATCTGCCCACCTCGGGCTCCCAAAGTGTTGGGACTGCAGGCATAAGCCACCACGCCTGGCCTTCTTAATGTATTTTTTGTTAATCACTTTAAATCTTTCCTAGAACAAGAAAATAATGATAGTGAAGCCAGGTGCAGTGGCTCACACCTGCAATCCCAGCATTTTTGAAGGCCGAGGCGAGTGGATCACCTGAGGTCAGGAGTTTAAGACCAGCATGACCAACATGGCGAAACCCCATCTTTACTAAAAATACAAAATGAGCCGGGTGTAGTGGCACATGCCTGTGTAATCCCAGCTACTCGGGAGACTGAGGCAGGAGAATGGCTTGTACCTGGGAGGTGAAGGTTGCAGTGATCCGAGATTGCGCCATTGCACTCCAGCCTGGGCGACAAGAGTGAAACTCCGTGTCAGGAAAAAAAAAAAAAAACACACACACAAGAAAGAAAGAAAATAGTGATGGCGAATAAAATGGATGTTGGGGCTGGTTATACTTTGGGAGGCCAAGGCAGGGGGATCACCTGAGGTCAGGAGTTCGAGACCAGCCTGGCCAACATGGCGAAACCCCGTCTTTAATAAAAATACAAAAATTAGTCAGGTGTGGTGGCTCATGCCTGTGGTCCCAGCCACTGGGGAGGCTGAGACAGAAGAATCGCTTGAACCCAGGAGGCAGAGGTTGCAGTGAGCTGAAACTGCACCTCTGCACTCTAGCCTGGGTGACAGAGAGTGAGACTGTCTCAAAAATAAAACAAAAAAAACCAGATGTCGGCAGCCTGTAGGACATTTCTGGTTGGGTATTCTTCCAGGTACCTCATACTCAGTAATCTAATCATAACCCATCTTCTTAAAATCTCCTTCTGTATTCTCAATTTTAGGGTATTTTACCATTCATTTAGGTATCCGGGCCTGTTATCTGGATTCTTCATCTTCCTCACTTTTCACTTCCAAATAACAGCCAAATTCTGTTGGGGACACACATGAAGTATCTCTGGAACTGTCCCTTCCCATGCCCATTGCCCAGGCTTGCTTGTGCCCTGCCTCCATTCATTCTCCACACAGTAGCTAGAGTGATTTCTTTTAAAAGGTGTATCTGGGCTGGGCGAGGTGGCTCACCCCTGTAATCCCAGCACTTTGGGAGGCCAAGTCAGGCGGATCACTGAGGTCGTAAGGAGTTTGAGACCAGCCTGACTAACAGGGTGAAACCCCGTCTCTACCAAAAATACAAAAATTAGCCGGGTGTGGTGGTGGGTGCCTGTAATCCCAGCTGTTTGGGAGGCTGAAGCAGGAGAATTGCTTGAACCAGGGAGGCAGAGGTTGCAATGAGCTGAGACCATGCCATTGCACTTCAGCCTGGGCAACAAAAATAAAACTCTGACTCAATAAAAAAGAAAGAAAGGAAGGAAGGGAGGGAGGGAGGGGGGGGGAGGGAGGGAGGGAGGGAGGGAGGGAGGGAGGAGGAAGGAAGGAAGGAAGGAAGGAAGGAAGGAAGGAAGGAAGGAAGGAAGGAAGGAAGGAAGGAAGGAAGGAGAGAGAGAAGTACATCTGACCTGGTTATTCACCTGCTTAAATCCTTCAAAGGATTTCTTCTTGCCTTCATGAACAAGTTCAGTGTATTAGGATGGTATTCACAGCTCGTCACGAGCTTGTTGCGGCTTGTCTTTCTTGTCCGTGCCTCACCATGTCCGTACACACTCACTCTTACCAACTGCTCAGCGTTCCTTAAACAGTGTGTGTGTTCACAAAGCCTCCCGCCCTCTGCCGGCGCTCCTTTGTTCCTCGTCTGCCTAACCCCTACCTGTCCTGAAAAAGAAACTCAAGTCACGTAATAAGCACATAGCATTTGTATGTTGCTCGATTTTCAAAATTGCTCTCTGGGATGATTCAGTTATTACATGAATATACAGTTAGCGTAAATGAATTTGATTCCTGAAAACCTAATACAAGGTAGTGAAAAAAAGTAAGGTGATACTCTATGCACAAGCAAACTGCTGATCACATCTCTGGGGAATTGCAGTATTTCTATGCATACGTGCAGTAAGTAATAGAACATCTTATTGGGCTTAAGCCAAAAATGGGATATATTGTAAGGATACAGGAGTCTTCTTTCTGAACCTAGGGATAGAAAGATAGCTGGGTCACAAGAAGAGACTGGAATCAAGAATCCAGATGTTGCCAGGGCTTCCCGTGTCTGCCTCATTATCATCACCCTTCCATTCCACTCTCTATCACCTCGTCTCTTTCTCACTTCCTTTTCCTCTCTCTACAACCCTGGCTAATGCATCTCTGTGCCTACTGTATGCCGCCTTACACGGCTAAAGAAAAAAAACACAAGCCATGCTGGTGGGTCTAACTTTTCCCTTAACTTTCTATTCTGGAATTTTTTTTTTTTTGAAAGAGTCTCACTATGTTGCCCAGGTTGGAGTGCAGTGGCATGATCTCTGCTCACTGCAACCTCTGCCTCCCAGGTTCAAGCGATTCTCCTGCCTCAGCTTCCTAAGTAGCTGGGATTACAGGTGCCCGCTACCACGCCCAGCTAATTTTCGTATTTTTAATAGAGGTGGGGTTTCACCACGTTGACCAGGCTGGTCTTGAACTCCTGACCTCAAGTGATCCACCCGCCCGGCCTCCCAAAGTGCTGGGATTAAAGGCATGAGCCACCGTGCCTGGCCCTGAAAATTATTAAATCTGCTGAAAATTTGAATGACTCACCTAGATTCATCAGTTTATTTTTTGTCACATTCCCTTTTTCTGTCTGTATATAAATGTGTGTGTATACATCTATACACCCACACATACTTGTTGGTTTGGGCTGAACTATTTGAAAATATGGAGAACCACTAAAGCAGATGGGAACTAGGAGGAAGGAAGGGAAGACTTCATTGAGAAGGTAACATTTGAGCAAAGATCCAGGCCAGGGAGTAGGATATGGAGCAGTTATGGGGCAAGGGGAGGGGAGGAGCGTGCGGGGGAGGAAGGGGCAGGTGCCCAGTAAGCAACCACCAGCGCCCAGCTGTGTGTTGAAGGAAGAGGAGACGTCACTGTATTATTGTCCACATATTCACCAGCCCTGTCTGGGGAAGGTTCTATTTCCCCACCCTGCTGGGGTAGTTTTAGCCCTGTGACTGTTTTGGCCAATTAAATGTGAACAGAATTGAACGTGTTGTGGCTGCGCCAGTGTGGAGTGTGCCCTGCCTCTTGCCCTTTGCCTGGGCGATCGCTAGTGTTCCCATCAGAGGCTGCTCTTCCACCCTGGGTCTTGGAGTGAAGACGTTATGGAGCAGGGCCGCACTCTCATCTGAAGGTTTTCCCATGGTAGATGCGGTGGGAAATAATAATGGTTTTCATTGTTTTCATCAGAAATTCTGTGAAAGAAGAAAGATGAGGAAAACTGGAAATGTATTGTGTCATTGCCATTTGCATTTATGTATAATTTGCACTAATAATAATGTCCATTATAATGTAAATCTACATCCTTTTAAAAAATAAATGGAATCACTACGTGTACTCTTTTACAACTGACTTTTTCAATTCAATTTTTTAAAAAAATGTAAAGTACACATAACATAAAAAGTATACCTCATTTTAAAAGTGGTAGACATCAAAGTGAATATAACATATATAATTGTCCCCCTCCCTTCCTCCTTCCCTTCCTCCCTTCCTTTCTTCCTTTCCTCACTTCCTCACTTCCTCCCTTCCCTCCTTCCCTCCTTCCCTCTCTATTTAGAGGCAGGGTCTTACTCTGACACCCAGGCTGGAGTGCAGTGGTACAATCATAGCTCACTTCAGCCTTGACCTCCTGCTTCAGTCCTCCTAATAGCTGGCACTACACATCGTGTGTGCCACCATGCCCAGCTAATTTTTTATTTTTTGTGGGATTGGGAGGGTCTTGCCATGTTCCCCAGGCTGATTTTGAGCTTGTGGGCTCAAGTGATCCCCCTGCCTTGGCCTCCCAGCGTGCTGAGATTACAGGTGTGAACCACCGCATCTGACCATGAAATTTTTTTAAAGGAAACTGAAGAATTTTAGATCACAGAGCTGTGATGTTTGGATGTAAATGCATTTTTTGGAGAAACATTGTTGGGCTTAGATTAGGCATACTGTGAAATTTTCATAGCATTTAATAAGTTTTAAACATGGCCAGCTATGAAAAAAGAAAATAAAACCAGTAATAAAAGTAGGAGTTATTGGCCAGGCGCGGTGGTTCATGCCTGTAATCCTAGCACTTTGGGAAGCCAAGGCAGGTAGATCACTTGAGGTCAGGAGTTCGAGACCAGTCTGACCAGCAAGGTGAAACCTCGTCTCCACTAAAAATACAGAAATTAGCCAGGCGTGGTGGTGCATGTATGTAATCCCAGCTACTCGGGAGGCTGAGACAGGAGAATGATATGAACCCGGGAGGCGGAGGTTGCAGTGAGCCAAGATCGTACCACCGCACTCCAACCTGGGCGACAGAGCGAGACTCCATCTCAAAAACAAATAAAAATAAAAAAAATAAAAACAGAACTAGGAGTTATCTTCATCTTTACAAGGAGACTACCCCAAAGAAAGTATTTGCAATTATTTTTCTTTATATTGGAATTCACTTTTTTTTTTAATTTAGAAAAGTAAGACGCTTTTGTAGAATGACTGTTAAACTTATAACAGTGTTTTATGGGTGTTTTTCCCCACAAACTGCTAAAACTAAGAGGAACAGTTTGGCCCATCCTGTCTTAGCTTCTGCCTGAAATCACAATGGCCTTCACTGTTTTGAATCTATTTTTAGTTCATCAGGAACGTGAGGGTAGGAAGTGCTGCATCATGATATAACAGATTAGGAGAAAGCCCTATTTTAATGTCATTTGTGAAATAAGAACTGAAACAGACAAGAAAAACTCTAGGAATGAGATTTCATAATTATTATGTGTGGCTTTTGAGTTGTGGTTTAGGACACAAATTGAGGAATTGGAAGTTTTTTTTTTATACTTTTGTTTTTTTCTCTGTGAGATAATGGGAAAACAAAATTCTCTTAAAAAGGACTTTTGTTTAACTTAAAGGAGATTATGCCAGTCCTCTGGGCTTAATGTTAAAAAAGTCAAGTAAACAATGAGAAAAATGTTTAATCATATTTTGGTGTGTTGTGACTTTTTTGGTGTGTATCTTATGTGTTCTGTTTGTGATAAAAAGTGAGGTTGCATCTCTTAGTAGTCAAATTAATTAGATACACTTTTTTTTTTTTTTTTTGAGACCCAGCTCTCACCAGGTCGCACAGACTGGAGTTTATGGCTCTCTGCGGCCTTGACCTCCCCAGGCTCCACCTCAGTTTTTTTGTTGTTGTTGTTGTTGCGACAGAGTCTGGCTCTGTGGCCCAGGCTTGGCGTGATCTCAGCTCACTGCAAGCTCCGCCTCTTGGGTTCATGCCATTCTCCTGCCTCAGCCTCCAAATAGCTCGGACTACAGGTGCTCGCCACCATACCCGGCTAATTTTTTTGTATTTTTAGTAGACAGGGTTTCACCGTGTTAGCCAGGATGGTCTTGATCTCCTGAACTCGTGATCCGACTGCCTTAGCCTCCCAAAGTGCTGGGATTACAGGCAAGAGCCACCGCTCCTGGCTGGCTTTTTTTTTTTTTTTTTTTTAAAGATGGAGTCTTGCTCTGTTGTCCAGGTTGGAGTGCAATGGCGCAATCTTGGCTCACTGCAACCTCCGCCTCCTGGGCTGGTCTCTAACTCCTGACCTGAAGTGATCCCACCTACCTTGGCCTCCCAAAATGCTGGGATTACAAGCATGAGCCACTGCACCTGGCACAGTTTTTTTTTTTTCTTTTTTCTTTTTTTGCGAGGGAGTCTCGCTCTGTTGTCCAGGCTGGAGTGCAGTGGTGCGATCTCGGCTCACTGTGACTTCCGCCTCTTGGGTTCAAGTGTTTCTCCTGCCTCAACCTCCTGAGTAGCTGGGATTACAGGGGCATGCTACCATACCCGGCTAATTTTTGGTATTTTTTGTAGAGATGGAGTTTCACCCTGTTAGGCTGGTCTCGAATTCCTGACCTCAGGCCATCTGCCTGCCTTGGCCTCCCAAAGTGCTGGAATTACAGGCGTGAGCCACTGCACCTGGCCAGTTTTTGTATTTTTTACTAAAATATCACACATGTCATAGGGCAGATCAGAGCCGGTGTTTCTCCATGTTGCCCAGGCTGGAGGTAAACCTTTATACCTGTGATTGCACAAAGCCATTCTCTTGTGAGTCCCCAATCCAGATATTCCCAGGTTGCTAACCCAGTTCAAAGCTGCCACCAGTGTAGAAGGCAGTCAGACCACCGAAGGGCGTCATCCTCTACTGAGAGCCCTGATGTGGGCACCCCAGAACGCTGCCCCCTGTATGGCACTTCCTAAATTTTCCAGCAGATCTTTAAGATGGGGCAGGATGTATTCTCCCAATCTTCTCCTACCCCTTATGTCATGTGTGGACCTGCCTCTGTCTCTTAACTCTTTCTTCCTGCTTAATAGTCTGCAACATGCTTCACAAAGTCTCGATTCTTCAACCTTTTTTGAAACCTTAGAATCCTTTCTTTCTTCAACCCTGTATTACAGTGAGTCAGAACATTTATTCTCTGTTTATATCACTGAGTAGAACATCCAAATTTAACATCTCGGGCTGAACTTGGCACTGAGGTTTAAGGTGACTTCATATTTTTTCCAGCAATAGTAGGTGTGCTCTTCCAATGATAATGATAATGTCAACTAATAAATTAGTCAATTTTATGTTCAGTGCATTTTTCTAGTATTTTTCATTTATTCAGCAAATATTTAGAGAGCACCTACCATGTGTCATGTGCCTACCACTGTCCTAGGCACTGGTGCAACAGAAGTCCTTGCCTTTAAGAAACTTCAAGTAGGGGGATAGAAACTAAGCAATACACAAATATATCACACATGTCATAGGGCAGATCAGAGCCACGGTGAAAAAATAAGTAGGGAAAGGGACAGGGTGGTGGTTTTCTCACAACCCTATGAGGAAGACCCTGGTTTTTTTCTAATTTTTTAAAGACAGAGTCTCACTTCATCGCCCAGGCTGGAGTGCAGTGGTGTGATATCGGCTCACTGCAATGACCACCTCCCAGGTTCAAGCGATTCTCCTGCCTCAGCCTCCGAAGTAACTGGGATTGCAGGCGTGTGCCACCATGCCCAACTGATCTTTGTATTTTTAGTAAAGACAGGGTTTTGCCGTGTTGGCCAGTCTGGTCTTGAACTCCTGACCTCAAATGATCCACCACCTCGGACTCCCCTCAGCCAGTGATTTCATCCCCGTTGTGCAAATGTGCAGTGTACAGTCGTCCATTGGGCAGAAACTGAAGCACAGAGCCATTAAGTGACTTATCCGGATAGGCTCCAGATAAGTAAAGTAGTCAATAATAAAGGTTGAATTTGAATTAGAAATCAAGCATGAACTCCTAAATTTAACTGTCTATAAGATAATGAAACTTGGTCCGGCACGGTGGCTCACACTTGTAATCACAGCGCTTTGAGGGGGCTGAGGTGGGAGGATTGTTTGAGCCCAGGAATTTGAGACCAGCCTGGGCAACATGGTGAGATGCCATGTCTACAAAAAATTAAAAATTAGGTGGGTGTGGTGGTACATGCCTGTAGTCCCAGCTACTTGGGAGGCTGAGACAGGAGAATCGCGTGAACCTGGGAGGGAGAGGTTGCAGTGAGCCGAGATGGTGCCATTGTACTCCAGCCTGGGCAACGAGAGTGAAACTCCGTCTCAAAAAAAAAAATTTACATTCTATACAGAAGACTATATTTAACATGTATATTAAGAAGAAGAATAAGATGAATACCCATGAACTGATTACTCATAGTTGTAAGTATACAACCCAGTGAGTTTTCATAAAGTGAAGATACCTGTGACGCTAGTTAAAAACAACAACAACAACAAAACACCATTACCAGATCCCTAGAATCTCACTCCTCCCTCTCCCGAGCTTCTTCCTGCCCCTTTCCCACCAAGGATAACCATTATCCAAACTAATGGTATAGTTTAGTTTTTCTTATTTTCAAATTTTATAGAAATGGGGTTATACAGTCTATGTGTTTTTTACATCTGGCTGCTTTTGCTCAGGGGACATGGGTAAATCTATTAGGAAGCTTTTGGAGATGCCCTGCTGTTAGTAAGAGTTCAACAAATACATTTTGAATGAATGGATTATTTCTCTCTTTCAATAAGGTGTTACTTTTTAATTATATGTTAAAAGGAAGAAGTAGCAGATTATATTTTTATTGAATCAAATAAAAAAAGAAAACCTGATCATTTGCTCCTACAAGTGATGGTTAAATTTGTTTCTTACTGTAACTTTTGTTTCTCATTGTTTTAGTGAATTAAATTGGCTATTTATTTATTTATTTATTTTGGAGATAGATGGAGTCTCCCTCTGTTGCCCAGGCTGGAGTGCAGTGATGCCATCTCAGCTCACTGCAACTGCACTCCACCTCCTGGGTTCAAGCGATTCTCCTGCCTCAGCCTCCTGAGTAGCTGGGATACAGGTGTGCACCACCACAACTGGCTAATTTTTGTATTTTTAGTAGAGATGGGATTTCACCGTGTTGGTCAGGCTGTTCTCGAACTCCTGACCTCATGATCCTCCCGCCTCGGCCTCCCACAGTGCTGGGATTACAGGTGTGAGCCACCACACCCAGCCAATTGGCTATTTATTTTTAAATCTTACCTATTTGAAATGACCAAGTTAGGTCATTTTATTAAAATAACACCAAGCTTTAGTGTGTTACAAGCATAGGCTGGACATGGTGCTTCACGCTCATAATCCTAGTACTCTGGGAGGCCAAGGTGGGAGGATCACTTGGGGCCAGGAGGTTGAGACCAGTCTGGGCAACATAGTGAGACCTCATCTCTGCCAAAAATTAAATAAATTAATTAGCTGGGCATGGTAGTGTGCACCTGTAGTCTTAGATACTTAGGAGGCTGAGGTGGGAAGATTACTTGAGCCCAGGAGTTCAAGGCTGCAGTGAGCTATGATTGAAATACTGCACTCCAGCTTGGATGACAGAGAGAGGCTCTCTAAAATAAAGTGTAATATGCTTACTGTAAAGTCACCATATCAGACTCTCTCTAAAATAAAGTGTAATATGCTTACTGTAAAGTCACCATATCGGCCAAGGAGGTGTGATAAACAGAGATGGTAAGCGAACTAACATACAGTATATATGTATTTATGTTTGTATGTATATACGTATTCATGTGTGTATGAATTAGAGGTGGGGTGTCGCTGCCTTGCTCAGGCTGGTCTTGAACTCCCAGGCTCAAGCGATTCCCCTCACCTCAGCCTCCCAGGCAGCTGAGACTATAGGCAGGCACCACTGCACCTGGCCAAGATCCAGTTGTTAAAAACTCAAGTGGTAGAGCTTGTAAGAATAGTGGTAGAGCGAGTTATTCTCTCAGAAGAGTACTTTTGCTCAAGGCGTATTTAGTTGTTAAGCTCTGGTGTGATTATGGATAATGTCATTCTCCGGCAGAATTGTGTTTCTGCTGTTTAGTTACAGAATGCTCTTTTCCCCTGACGTTGTAGATTCGACGGAGGCGCCTTGCACGACTTGCTGGTGGACAGACCTCTCAGCCAACCACCCCACTCACCTCTCCCCAGAGGGAGAACCCTCCGGGGCCTCCCATAGCGGCATCAGCCCCAGGACCCTCTCAGAGTCTTGGTCTCAATGTCCACAACATGACCCCAGCTACCTCCCCAATAGGTGCATCAGGTAAGCCCGAGCTTCATACCTGGGACTCTTTTGTAATTCTTCTTAGCTTTTCGTTAAGCTGATGGTTGCCATGTTTCCAGAACAGATTAAAATGAAGCGGACATCAGCTCTTTAAAATCCTCCAAGTAGTAATTTAAATACCATTTCAATGTGTTGTGTTATCGCCTTTTTTTTTTTTTATTGCAATCTGTTAAACCAATTGCTTTTCTTTCCATAACTTGCATCTTTTTTTTTTTTTTTCCAAACAGGTTTAGGTATTATCTCTGATGACAAGATGATTAAGACTGAATGTGGTTCTGCTGATTTTATGAATTTGGTTGATGGTTTTAAGATAAAATAATCTGAAAATGCAAGACTAAAATAATGGTCAAAATGAACACCTCTAATTGCAGATTTCCTCGTCTTCATTCTACATTGGCACATAACTTTTTCTCTAACTTTTCAGAGGATAAAACTACCTGATAGGATGTTTTAGAACTATCTCATTAAAAGTAAAAGTTTATTTCTTTATAATAAATGAGCTGATGCTTGATATCCAGGACTGTCTTTGTTGGGAAATGATAATATTTCTTCATACTGTGTATTTGCAAATATCTCTCTTTTGTCTGTGAACTTTTCTGAAATCAAGCATAGTATTATTGTCATATAATAATTATTTTATAATTACTTAGGATTCTAGTTGGGTAAAGGGGGTGCTAAGAGGCCTGCATTGATCATAATATTATCTAATAATTTGATAGTCAACCTACATCATCTATCTTCTTGATCTAGAATCATGTGTCAATTAAAAGTATTTGCAGAGGTTTTGTTCCTGTACTTCTTGATAGGTATCAATGTAGACTATAGATATATATATATAAATGTTTAGACCTAATGTGGTTCAGCCAAAACACCTATTAGTAATAAAGAATGCCCTTGCCTATAATGTTTCCTCTGTATGTCTCTGAGAAGCTCTGATGGTCTTCTGGTAGGATTGACGGGTTTAGGATTCCAAATGTGATTTGCCTTGGACACAGTACTGACAACAGTGCTCTTTGCCTCACCCTGGTCAGGCCATACCTGGAATGCTGGAATTTGTCCTGGAGAGAACCTCTGTCTTTCTGTTTTTTTTTTGTTTTTTTTTTTTTTTTTTTTTGAGACGGAGTCTCGCTCTGTCGCCCAGGCTGGAGTGCAGTGGCGCGATCTCGGCTCACTGCAAGCTCCGCCTCCTGGGTTTACGCCATTCTCCTGCCTCAGCCTCCTGAGTAGCTGGGACTACAGGCGCCCGCCACCGCGCCCGGCTAATTTTTTGTATTTTTAGTAGAGACGGGGTTTCACCGTGGTCTCGATCTCCTGACCTTGTGATCCGCCCGCCTCGGCCTCCCAAAGTGCTGGGATTACAGGCGTGAGCCACTGCGCCCGGCCGAACCTCTGTCACTTTGTCTTACTTGCTTATTTAAACCAGGATCTTGGTTAAATCCCATTCCCCACCTAATCTCTCTCATGCACTGGAATAAGGCTATAGAAAAACTCAGAACTGTTTGAAACCATTTGAACTAATTGAAAACTTTTGAAATGTCTGTCTCATTTCAAATTCATGATTACATGGCTGGGCGTGGTGGCTCATGCCTGTAATCCCAGCACTTTGGGAAGCCAAGGTGGGTAGATCGCTTGAGGTCAGGAGTTCGAGACCAGCCTAGCCAACATGGTGAAACCCGTCTCACAAAAAAAATACAAAAAGCCGGGTATGGTGCTGCCTGCCTGTAATTCCAATACAAGGGAGGCTGAGGCATGAGAATTGCTTAAACCCAGAACGTGGAGGTTGCAGTGAGCCAAGATCACGTCACTGCACTCCAGCCTGGTGATGGAGTGAGACTCTAAACAACAACAACAAAAATGAAATTCATGATCACAAACTCAAGTAGACCCTTGATACTGGCAGGCCGTTACACCATGCTTCCCAGTTCACTCACTCTGCTGATCTGTTTCATACCTTCTCCAGTGTTCAGGACCTCATTCTCCATGCTCACTCTCTCAGCTGATGGCCTGGCTTCCCTTTTCTTTTCTTTTCTTTTCTTTTCTTTTCTTTTCTTTTCTTTTTCTTTTCTTTTTCTTTTCTGTCTTTCCTTTCTTTCTTTCTTTCTGTCTTCTTTTTCTTTCTTTTTCTTCTTTCTTTCTTTTTTTCTTTTTCTTTCTTCCTTCCCTTCCCTTCCTTTCTTTCCTTCCTTTCCTTCCTTTCCTTTCCTTCCTTTCCTTTCCTTTCCTTTCCTTTCCTTTCCTTTCCTTTCCTTTCCTTTCCTTTCCTTTCCTTTCCTTTCTTTTCTTTCTTTTTTTTTTTTGGCTCTGAGGTCTTGCTATGTTGCCCAGTCTGGAGTATGGTGACTGTTCATAGGCGTAATCATAGTGCACTACAGCTTAAAACTCCTAGGGTCAAATGATCCATCTGCCTCAGTCTCCCATGTGGCTGGGACTATAGGCATGTGCCACCACAGGGTTCATAACTCTGGGTTCATATTTCATTGAGAAAACAGATGCAGGCAGAGCCTAGGCAGGGAACCTCTTTCAGCCCCAGTCATCACATCCATCTGCCTACCTGTATGTGTGCCCAGTTCTTGTCTCCTATTGAAGCCTGGACCCTAGAACCCATCTCCCCTCAGTTACTCAGCCTTCCCTCCAGCAGTTGCTTTCTATTCCTTCATCAGATTTTCCATCTCATATAGCCTTTTTTTTTTAATTTTATTTTAAACAGCCTATATAATGCTATTTTCCCATCATGGGAATGAACAAAAGGAACTCTCTCGATCTAATTCCCCCTGCCAGCGTCTCCCCCACATCTCTGCACCAAAACCTTTGCAGCAGAACTTCTGGAATGAATTGCCTGTCCTCTCCGTCCCCTTCTGCCCTTGCACTCTTTGCTGAATCAACTCCGGTCAGGCGAGGCTTCCCGTGGTTGCTCTGTGGTTGCTCTGAGTCACTGTCTGGTCTGACCCGTCAGCCTCATTAGACATGGCTTTCACCCTCTTCTCCTGGAAACACGTTTTTCTTTTGGCTTCCAGAACAGCACATCCTCCTGGTTTTCCCACAGTCTCTCTATCTGTTCCTTCTCTACTCTTTGCCTCCTTCCTTTTCATTTCCCTGACTTCTAAATGTTAGGATTCAAGGGCTCAATATTTAACCTCTTGTCCTTTCTATCCAGGTTTATTCTCTTACTGATGTCATCCAGTGTCCTGGCTTTAATTACCCTCATTTGATGATTCCTAAGCTTTTATCTCCAACTTGAACCTGCTCCTTGAACCTCAGGCTGATACATCCAGCGCTTTACCTGATATCTCTGCTTGGATGTCTAACAGGCATGTCACAGCTAGCATGCCCCAAATCAGGCTTTGCTGTTTCCTCACATTTTATCTTCTCCCAGGTTTCCATCTCAATAAATGACAATTGATGTTTTCTAGACCTGGATTGACAAACTCTTTCTGTTAAGAGCCAGATAGTAAATATTTTTGGCTTTGGAGGCTGTGAGGTTAGAACTGTTTATCTCTGCTTCTGTAGCACAAAAGCTGCCATAGAACATATTTAAATGAACAAGCGTAACTGTGTTCCAGTAAAACTTCACTTACAGAAACAGGCAGTAGCCCAGATTTGGCCTGTGGACTAGAGCTTGCTTGGCCCTGCTCTAGAGGTGTCAGAAAACTAGAAGCAGACCAGAGTCTCACCACCTCGTTTCTTCTCATCACCTCCACCTCTATTACCCAGTTGCAAGGCACCAGCATCTCTTGCCTGGATTTCTGGAACAGCCTCCTAACTGGTCTTCTCATGCCCACCCTTGCTTTACTTGAGTCTGTTCTCAGTGTAGAGCCAGAGGGGCCCCACTAAAGCGTAAGTGCAACATTGTGTAACAGCCCATATGCTGTTACACAAACTAACAGAAAGGCTTGGGCATTCCCTAAACGGTTAATTCTTGCCCATGCACCTCTATGCTAAGTAGTCCTGATTATGTTTCTCACATAGTCATCATTATTCATAGTCACAAACAATTGGATATTATTAGCCATGCTTTGATGGGTTAAACAGATTTTCATGATTTCCAAAATAAACAAGTGAAAAAACAAACAGAAAATCTCTCTTAAGACAGGTTACATCTATTCTCTGTTCAGGCTAGGTGCAGTGGCTCACACCTGTAATCATAACACTTTGGGAAGCCAAGGTGGGAGGATGCCTTGAGCCCAGGAGTTCGAGACCAGCCTGGGTGACATAGTAAAACCCCATCTCTACAAAAAATTCAAAAAATTAGCCGGGCGTGATGGTGCACACATGTAGTCCCAGTTACTCAGGAGGCTGAGGTGTGACGATCGCTTGAGCCCAGGAGGTGGAGGTTGCCGTGAGCTGTGATCACACCACTGCGTTCCAGCCTGGGCAACAGAGCAAGACCCTGTCTCAAAAAAGAGAAAAAGAAATTTCAAGAAAATACGATAGCTGTCCATTAGAGAGTGTGAAAAGTTGGCATGATGAAGGTGATGGCTTGTATTTGTTTTCTGTGGTCCTGGAAGTTAGACCTAGGGCTAGTGGGCAGATTTATTATCCACTGAATGTGGTTGAGAGATTTTTGTTCCAGACTCAAAAAGTGCTGTTTTTCTTTTTCTTTTTCTTTTCTTTTTTTTTTTTTTTTTTTTTTTTTTTGAGATACAGTCTCGCTCTGTTGCCTAGGCTGGAGTGCAGTGACACGATCTTGGCTCACTGCAACGAGGCTCACTGCCTCCTGGGTTCAAGCAACTCTCCTGCCTGAGCCTCCTAAGTAGCTGGATTACAGGCGCCCACCACCATGCCTAGCTAATTTTTGTATTTTTAGTAGAGATGGGCTTTCGCCATGTTGGCCAGACTGGTCTTGAACTCCTGACCTCAGGTGATCTGCCTGCCTTGGCCTCCCAAAGTGCTGAGATTACACACGTGAGCCACCACGCCTGGCCCAGAAGTGCTAACAGAGACAAAAACTGGGTGGGGTGCCACCCATGGTAAGAAGTCCTTCATCCAGGAGTGCTTGGCAGCAGTTGTTTGGTGACCCTTTTAGTTGGGCTGTTTTCAGTTGCAAGTAACTAAAGCAAGGATTGAGAAGCTATAGGGGGTCCTTCAGTTGCTTCTCCCATCTGTAGTCCCAGCCTTTTTTTTTTATTTTTTTTTTGGAGATGGAGTTTTCGCTCTTGTCACCCAGGCTGGAGTGCAATGGCACGATCTCAGCTCTCTGCAACCTCCGCCTTCCAGTTTTAAGCTATTCTCCTGCCTCAGCCTCCCAGATTATAGGCGCCTGCCGCCATGCCTGGCTAATTTTTGTATTTTTAGTATAGACTGGGTTTCACCATGTTGGCCAGTCTGGTCTCGAACTCCTGACCTCAAATGATCCACCCCCTCAGCCTCCCAAAGTGCTGGGATTACAGGCATGAACCACTGTGCCCGGCCTAGTCCCAGCTTCTTGCAGTGCCATCTGCTTCTTTAGTTTCCCAGGGCTGCTGTAACAACCTGTCATGAACTTTTAAAGGCTTACAGCAGCAGTGTTATTTTCTCACAGTTCTAGAGGCTAGAAGTCCAAATCCGAGGTGTTGGCAGGGTCATGCCCCCTGCTCAAGGGGAGAATCCTTTCTTCTGTCTTCCGATGGCTGCTGGTGGTCCTTGGCATTTCTTGGCTTGTGAACATAACTCCAGTCTTCACCTCTGTCTTCACATGGCCATCTTTGTTCTGTGTGTGTCTGTATCCAGATTTCCCTTTTATGACAGCTACTGGATTAGGGACTACCCTAAGTGAGTATGAGCTTATTTAAACTTGCTTACATCTGCTAAGACCCTCCTTACAAATAGGAATATTATTTCTTCGTTTTTGATCTGTGTCTCCTCTTCCCTTTGAATGTAAGGTTAGGCAGGATCCTTGCCAGTGTTGCTCATCCCCTTACCCCCAGCATCACGCTTAGCACATGGCAAGCACCCTGGAAATGCCAGGCATTCTGTGGCTAAATGAATGAAAGAAATATTTCTTGTTGGAAATGTTAGAAGTGAAGTAAGATTTGAGTTCTTTTGAAAAACAGCTGGCTGACATTGTTCCTCTCACCACAACCAGCTGGATTGTCTCTGTTTTTCCTGGTGTGCTGAGCGCTGAGCAGAATTTAAAAAATCCTCAGTCTATTCATTTTCTTCTAAAATTAGAAAAAAGTTATATAAAATATTTCAAATGTACATGACAACATAACTAGTGCCTGTGGAACTAAGTCCACAGGTCGCTGCTGTTCCAGACTTGCCATTCCAGACATTTCTTCATGTTTTACTGCATTGTTATGTGGCACTGCTCTTGCCTCTCTCAGAACTTTATATATGTGGGTGATGCTTTTCCTACAGACGAATGCCACTTTTTTATATTTAACACTGATTATGCTACTTTTTTTTTTTTTTTTTTTTTTTTTTGAGACAGAGTCTCTCTCTGTCACCCAGGCTGGAATGCAGTGGCATGATCTCGGCTTACTGCAACCTCCATCACCCGGGCTAAAGTGATTCTCCCACCTCAGCCTCCGAGTAGCTGGGGTTACAGGCGTGTACCACCACACGTGGCTAAGTTTTGTATTTTTAGTAGAGACGAGGTTTCACTGTGTTGGCCAGGCTGGTCTCGAACTCCTGACCTCAGGTGATCCACCTGTCTCAGCCTCCCAAGTGCTGGGACTACAGATGTGAGCCACCGTGCCTGGCTGATTCTGCTACTTCTACATTTAAAATGTAGGGCTTACTGCAGGTCACACACAGTACTTGCTTATGGCAGTGCAAAGATGAGTGAGACTCAGTTTCTTTCCTTAAAGAGCTTTTAGCCTAGTTGGGGAGGAGATGTTCTTTCATTTCCTTTTTAATATCTGTGTTTATTAAATTCTTTGGAGGACAGTCTAGTTTTCTTAGTTCCTTCCCTTATCTTTAGATGATTTGTGATTGCTTCATCTTCAGAACTTCTTAACTGTCTCGGGTGATTTTATTTTACAGCCTTGTTTTGGAATTATGCTTGTCTTCTCTTTGATGTTTGCTTATCAAACATCTTGAGTATATCCAACGAAGGCCTTAACCTTCCTCGCTGTCGTGACCTCTGAAGAGGAGGTCATGATTGCTTTGGAGTCCCCCAACAGGTCCTTTATCAACCATTTTCATCTTGACAGGATTATTAGGTCTAGTGGAACGGGTCTTCCAGTTGCCTGTATACTCTCTAGAGCTGGCAGGTTTCATTTTTGTTTTTCTAAGACAAAGTCAGGCTGGAGTACAGTGGTGAGACCATGGCTCATTGCGGCCACAAACCCCTGAGCTTAAGTGGTCCTACTGCCTCAGCCTCAGAAGTAGCTGGGACTACAGGTGTGAGCCATCATGCCTGGCTAATTTTTTAATTTCTTTGTAGAGATGAAGTCTTACTATGTTGCCTAGGCTGGTTTTGAACTCCTGGCCTCAAGCGATCTTCCTGCCTCAGTCTCTCAAAGTGTTGGGATTACAGGCATGGAGTTCTCAATTGTTTTCATTCCATGGTTCCCTTTGGCAAACTGGGGAAGGCTTTGATTAACTTCTCAAAATATACTTTTATTTTATTTTTTTGAGATGGAGTCCCACTTTGTCAGCGAGGCTGGAGGGCGGTGGCGTAGTCTGCCTCCTGGGTTCAAGTGAATCTCCTGCCTCAACCTCCTGAGTAGCTGGGATTACAGGCATGCGCCACCACGCACGGCTAATTTTTTTGTATTTTTAGTAGAGACGGGGTTTCCTATGTTGGCCAGGCTGGTCTTGAACTTCTGACCTCAAGTGGTCCTCCTCCATTGGCCTCCCAAAGTGCTGGGATTACAGGTGTGAGCCACCGCACCTGACCTCAAAATTTACTTTTTTTTTTTTTTTTTTTTTTTGCGACGGAGTCTCGCTCAGTCGCCCAGGCTGGAGTGCAGCAGCCAGATCTCAGCTCACTGCAAGCTCTGCCTCCCGGGTTTATGCCATTCTCCTGCCTCAGCCTCCCGAGTAGCTGGGACTACAGGCACCCGCCACCTCGCCCGGCTAGTTTTTTTTTTTTGTATTTTTTAGTAGAGACGGTGTTTCACCGTGTTAGCCAGGATGGTCTCGATCTCCTGACCTTGTGATTCGCCCGTCTCGGCCTCCCAAAGTGCTGGGATTACAGGCTTGAGCCACCGCGCCTGGCCCAAAATTTACTTTTAAATGTGTGTAACAAAATAGGATTACACAATTATATAGGAATATAGTTATCAACATGTTTTTAAAGATTTTAATATAGTTATTTATATGCTTCTTTACTAATGATTTAAATGAAAGACTTAGCAACTAGTCAAACTGCTATAATTTTAGCCCCTTAACATCTGTTTCCATCTGTGGACCCCACGTAAAGATCCTTTGCTGTGGGAGCAGAAATGAACAGGGGCCTGTTTGGAACTAGTGAGAAGCCAGATTATATATTTGGCCTCTGGGCTAGTTCTGGGGTCTGGATCAGAAACAGAATTTGTTTCTTTCCTTTGGCCGCTAGTTTTTAACCTACTTAATGATTATTTAACTTAAAATTATTCTTTAACATATTGACTCAAATGGTCTTCATCCTGCTTCCATTCATGCACTTGAATAGTTAACAAATGGCTTCTGTCTGTTGGGCACTGTATTGAGAGCTAGGAATGCAGGATGGGGAAGTCTCAGTTAGGGGCCTCCAGGGGCTCACTGTTTAGCATGAGGGCATGAACTTATGAAGAGGTGCAGATGCTGGTGTCCTGTACTTAACAGAGTACAGCCACAAATAGTCACTTTCTCAGGCTCCTGGCTATGCGTTGTTGGTTTTTTTGGAGCATTTTCACACAGGCGTTTATCTGATTGAAAATTCTACCGGCCCGGTGTGGTGGCTCACACCTGTAATCCCAGCACTTTCGGAGGCCAAGATCGGGGGGATCATGAGGTCAGGAGATTGAGACCAGCCTGGCCAACGTGGTAAAACCCCGTCTCTACTAAAAATACAAAAATTAGCTGGGCATGGTGGTGGGTGCCTGTAATCCCAGCTACTCTGGAAGCTGAGGCGGGAGAATCGCTTGAACCCAGGAGGCAGAGGTTGCAGTGAGCCAAGATCACGCCATGCGCTCCAGTGTGGTGAGAGTGAGACTCCATCTCAAAAAAAAAAAAAGAAAGAAAGAAAGAAAAAAATTGTACCTTGGTGAGAGTGTAAATTTATATAGCTATTTTACAAAACAATATGGAGGTCCCTCAGAAAACTAAAACTAGAGCTACCATATGATCTGGCAGTCCCACTCTGAGTATATATCCAAAGGAATTAGATTTATATGCTGAAGAGATACCTGCACTCATGTTCATTGCAGCATTATTCCAAATAGCCAAGGTATGGAGGCAACCTAAAGAATCCATCTTCAGATAAATGGGAGAAGAAACTGTGATATGTATCCACAATGGAATATTATTCAGCCTTCAAAAAGAAATAAATTCTGTCATTTGTGGCAACATGGATGAACTTGGAAGACACCATGCTAAGTGAAATAAGCTAGGCACAGAAAGGCAAATATTGCATGTTTTCACTCATATGTGGGAGCTTAAAAAGTTGAACTCATACAAATAGAGAGTAGATGGTGGTTACCAGAGGCTGGGGAATGGGGGTGGATGAGGAAGGAGATGTGGATCAAAGGGTACAAAATTTCAGCTAGATCAGAGGAAAAAGCTTTAGTGATCTATTGTACAGAATGTTGACTGTCATAAATAATAACGTTTTATATATTTTTAAAAATTCTACTTTTTATAAACAACAGTATTATTATTATTGAGACGAAGTTTCGCTCTTGTTGTCCAGGCTGGCATACAATGGCATGATCTCAGCTCACCGCAACCTCTACCCACCAGGTTTTTTGAGACAGGGTCCCACTTTGTCACCCAGGCTGGAGTGCAGCAATGGAATCTCAACTCACTGCTGCCTCAACCTCCCAGGCTCAAGTGATCCTTCCGCCTCACCCTTCCAACATGCGTCACTACGCCTGGCTAATATATATATATATATTTTTGAGTTGGAGTTTCGCTCTTGTTGCCTAGGCTGGAGTGTAATGATGCGATCTCGGCTCGCTGCAACCTCCGCCTCCCGGGTTCAAGCAATTCTCCTGCCTCAGCCTCCCGAGTAGCTGGGATTACAGGCACCGGCCACCACGCCCTGCTAATTTTTGTATTTTTAGTAGAGACAAGATTTCACCATGTTGACCAGGCTGTACTCAAACTCCTGACCTCAGGTGATCTGCCCGCCGTGGCCTCCCAAAGTGCTGGAATTGCCACCACGCCCATCCTAATTTTTTAATTATTTGTGCAGACGAGTTCTCACTGTGTTACCCAAGTTGGTTCAAAACCTGGGCTCAAGTGATCCTCCCACCTTGGCCTCCCAATGTATTGGGACTACAGGCATGAGCCACTGTTCCTGGCCTATTCTTATCCCTCCAGATTTGTTTGGTGTGTTTTATCTGTTTGTTTATGTTGGTTGTTACATTGATTTATTGAATGCTCTAAATTCACATAGGCTTCACTTAATACATCATATTTATTTAAATCCCCCTATGCAGTAGGTTCTGTTCTAGGCTATGTGGCTTATATTTTAGTGAGAGAAAACAATTTAAATACCCAGCTGGGCATGGCGGCTCATGCCTGTAATCCTAGCGCTTTGGGAGGTCTAGGTGGGAGGATCGCTTGAACCCAGGGTTTAAGACCAACCTGGACAACATAGTGAGACCTTACCTCTACCAAAAAATACACAAATTAGCCAGGTGTGGTAGTGTGCACCTGTAGGCCCAGCTACTGGGGAGGCTGAGGCATGAGAATCACTTGAATCTGGGAAGTTGAGGTAGCAGTGAGCCGAGATTGTGCCATGCACTCCAGCCTGGACAACAGAGTGAGACTCTGTCTCAAAAAACAAAAACAAACAAAACCATAAAATCTTTCAGATGACGGTAATTATAGAGGAAAAGAGACCAGTATGTTGGCATAAGTACCGCTGGGGGTGTGTACATAATTGCTGTAGGTCCTATTAAGAAGGTGACTTTTGTTTTTTTTTTTAACTTTAAGTTCCGGGATACACATGCAGAACGTGCAGGTTTGTTCCATAGGTACACATGTGCCATGATGGTTTGCTGCACCCATCAACCCGTCATCTAGATTTTAAGCCTCGCATGCGTTAGGTATTTGTCCTAATGCTCTCCCTCACCTTGTGCCCACCCTCCCCGCAATAGGCCCCAGTGTGTTGCTCCCCTCCCTGGGTCCCTGTGTTCTCATTGTTCAACTCCCACTTATGAGTGAGAACATGCAGTGTTTGGTTTTCTGTTTCTGTGTCAGTTTACTGAGGATGGTGGCTTCCACCTTCATCCATGTCCCTGTAAAGGACATGATCTCATTCTTTTTTATGGCTGCATAGTATTGCATGGTGTATATGTACCACGTTTTTTTTTCAGTCTATCATCGATGGGCATTTGGGTTGGTTCCAAGTCTTTGCTATTGTAAATAGTACTGCAATAAACATACGTGTACATGTGTCTCTATAGTAGAATGATTTATAATCCTTTGGGTATATACCCAGTAATGGGATTGCTGGGTCAAGTGATATTTCTGGTTCTAGAAGAATGTGACATTTTTAGCAGAGGCCTGAATGAAGTGAGTGAGCAAACCAAGTGGATATCTGTGGGGCGATCTTTGCAGACAGAAGAAAAACAGACGCAAAGGTCCCGGGGCAAGAATGGACTTGCCAATGATTGATGCAAGACAGGGCTGAAATAGTCATCTTCAATTTCCCCTCATTTTCCTTCTCCAATTTTGAGTCTTTAATAAACATTATGATTGCTTATTAATACATCTGTAGGAATGTCAACAAAATCGAAGCCATTCTTTTATGGTAAGTTGTCTTTGGCTAAGAATGCTATCCACAATGACAACGAAGTTATAACTTTGGTCCTATCATTGATTGCTGTATTAAAATCTTTTTTTCTTTTTTTTTTTTCTCTTCTATTTGGTCTAGCTTGGGAGAAAGAGAGAATTCCAGGGTGGTTAAGCAGCTGGCTAGAGGTAGAGGCTCAGACAGAAGCCTCAAGGCCTCAGGGCTGCAGCAGGACCCCTAAAAGGCTACTGAGTTCAGGAGGCTCCTAGCCGTGGTTGAAATCCTTTGCTTTTTGCTTGTACATTTTAATTCTGAGTTAGAATAGGTATGTCCTATGCTGGCATGGGCACTTCCTCGAATTAGAGTGGGCTTTAGGCCAGCAAAGGGGTATGTTTTATTAGTTCTGGGCTTCATCTTATAGCATTATTCTAGGGTCATACTAATTACTTTGTAAATCTGGTAAAAGCGCTGATGGTGTCTTGTTCATGAGAAGCGTGCAGTGCTGGGAATCAATACACTTCCTGTTTTGACTTGGGGTTGATTCTTGTACTTTTCCCTATCTGTAGCCCCCACCCCCTGCCCCATTTTTGCTAACCTGATCCTGCAACCTCTGCTGTGCCTGTAGTTTTACCAGCTGTCTGCTTCTGACTCCAAACTGCCCACTAGCACTCTCCCCACACAGTGGGATGTGAACTGTGCCACGGTGCTGCTTTCATGGCCTTTGTCATGTGTCCGAGCCTAGCAAAGGCCCAGGGGCAAATATTGTGAGAGTGGTTTCTATACCATGTGTTCCTGTCCCTTAAAGATCTTATGGCTTGGTGGGAAAGATAATATGTGTCACTCACCTGCTTGAAAGCCTTCCTCATCTCCTTATTTCCAATTATAATCTAATCTGAGGGCTTGCAAAGTGCTCTGTAATCATGTTCCACCCTCTTCATGTAATTCACTATCTTGATTTTCAGAGCATGTTCTCTGTTGCTGTCCCAGTCAACATATATATTCACCCCAAAAGGCCTATAACCAGTAGAGATTGTGCCACACAAACCACTCTTAGTTTTGGGTACATTTATCTTGTCTTCCAAACTAGATTGAAAACTCTGAAAAAGAAACTTTCTTGTATTTCTCTTTTATCTGTTGAGCTCATAATAGGTATCCAGGAAGTAGTAGGGTTGACTGCATTGATTTGGGACTACACTGGGAGGTTTCTTCACCATCTCTCTTTAGTTTTCTTTTTTTTATTTCTTTTTGTTTTGCGACATCGTCTTGCTCAGTCGCCCAGGCTGGAGTGCAGTGGCGCAATCTTGGCTCACTGTAGCCTCCATCTCCCAGGTTCAAGCAATTCTACTGCTTCAGCCTCCTGAGTAGCTGGAATTACAGGCGCCCGCCACCATGCCTGGCTAATTTTTTTTGTATTTTTAGTAGAGATGGGGTTTCACCATGTTGGTGATGCTGGTCGCAGACTCCTGGGGTCAAGCGATCCCCCTACCTTGGCCTCCCAAAGTGTTAGGATTACAGGCATGAGCCACTGTACCCGGCCTCTCTCCAGTTTCCCAATTGGAATCCAAGGGAAGTAAGTTTAAGAAAAAGTTAAGATTTTGAAATCTTTGGATTCAGAAGAATTTGTCACCTTTAACACCTAGAGTTGAATGTTCATACCTGGAGAGCTTTAACATCAAGCCCTAGCCAGCCTCCAGCAAGTGGACATTGGTCAGGTTTGGCAGGATTCATCCCCTGAAGTAGACTGAGAGCCACACCTTGGCCTGTCACCGTACCCATCCCCTATCCTTAGTGAAGCAAAACTCCTTTGTTCCTTTCTTCTCCTAGTGACAGGAAATATTGTGATCCTAAAGAATGAAAATAACTTGTTACCTTGTGGCCTCAGGCCTCTTGACTTCAGGCGGTTCTGTTTAATCAGGTGGTGCGTCTTCCCGTCTTCCCGGGGCTCCCTGAATGTGGTAGATGAAAGAGACTAGTTCAGCCCTGACCTGAGAGAAAGCCTTTGTGAAGGGTCAGAAAATGTTCACCAGCCAAGGTTGTGTGGTTCAGTTTCTCTTTTGTTTCTAAAATTTGTCACTGTTTTGACAGGGGGTGCATAATGGAGTATTTAGATTTGTTATTGTAAACTATGCAGCATGGTTTTCAAAAAATAGCAACACGTAATTTATAACTTTAATGGGACTGTAAAGTGTTAGAGATTTTTTTTTAAACATCAGTTCTATCATTTTATAGAGAAACTAAGGTACTAAGAACAAGTACAGAGTTCACTAATAGCATCCATTTGATGTGGCTGCCATAAATTTAGAAAATACCCTCAAAGCTCTCTTGTATTCAGTGACTTTGTTTTTCTTTTAGAAGGAGTTTTGCCCTGTTACCCAGGTTAGAGTACAGTGGCGCCATCTCGCCTCACTGCAACCTCCGCCTCCCAGATTCAAGCAGTTCTCCTGCCTCCTGGGTAGCTGGGATTACAAGCGCCCACCGCCATGCCCAGCTATTTTTTTGTATTTTTTAGTAGAGACAGGGTTTCGCCCTGTTGGCCACGCTGTTCTTGAACTCCTGACCTCAGGTGATCCGCCCGCCTTGGCCTCCCAAAGTGTTCAGTGACTATTAAATACTCACTGTGAAATGTATTCTTAGTTATCAGGGAGGGGTGCAGGGGAGAGGAAATGACCTTAGATGTAGAGATAAATGAGGTATGAGGACTGGGGGGACTCAAAATCCAGTTTTATGCATATATCCTTTTTAGCTACAGTAGTTAGGTAGATTAAATTACATTTGTTTGTTCACTGTGAGTTACTTTTAACAAGTAATGCCACTGTAGAAGCATCAGTGGATCCACAGGAATTACACTTGTGTGATTATTTGAAATGATAGCTTGAGAGGGAAAAGTCATTGAACAGTGGTAGGATAAGGTTCCCCCTCTCTTTCCTCTTTTTTTGAGATGTAGTCTCACTCTGTTGCCCAGGATGGAGTGCAGTGGCATGATCTCACTGCAGCCTCTGCCTCCCGGGTTCAAGCAATTCTCGTGCCTCAGCCTCCCGAGTAGCTGGGACTATAGGCGTGTGCCACCACACCCGGCTAATGTTTGTATTTTTAGTAGACACAGAGTTTCACCAGGCTGGTGTCAAACTCCTGACCTCAAGTGATCTACCCCCTCAGCCTCCCAAAGTGCTGGGATTACAGACTTGAGCCACCATGCCTGGCCTCCCCCTCTCTTTTTTAGTACTTAAATATGCTAAAAGTGGGCAAGACCAGAGCAGATGTTGTGGTAACAAGGCAAATCTGATTTCTCATTCTGTTCTTGTCTGACGCATACAGGTATATCTATAGAACTTGTAAACACATTCACATTGTTTTTTTTCATTGGCTCCTCGAAGTAGAACTACGAAGTAGGCTGCACAGATAACAGTATTGTAGAGCATAGGTAAAAATATTAAGTAAGAAGATTTGGTTAAGATTAGAAAACTAGAAATGATGGAACCGGTGTCCAGTCCTGGTTTTTTTGTAAAATAAATGTTTATTTTAGACTAACTTTCAATGTATAGAGAAGTTATGAAGATAATATACAGGATTCCTGTGTACCCTTCATCCAGTTTCCCCTAATGTTAATATCTGGTTCATTTGTCAAAACTAAGGAATTAGCCTGAATATGATTTTAACTAAACATGAGTCTCCTTAGTCTCCATTGGTCTATGACAGTATCTCAGTCCTGTTTTCATGATCTTGACAATTTTGAAGAATACTAGTCAGTACTTTGTAGAATGTCCCTTGATTTGGCTTTGTCTGGTGTTTTCCTCATGGTGAGACTGGGGTTGTGGGTTTTGGGGAAGATTTTGTCACACAGGTGAAGTGCCGTTCCCATCACGTTGTATCAGGGGTATGTAATATCCACATGATGTCCCTGGTGCTGTTAAAACATCATCACATGCTTAAGTTAGTGCTGGCCATGTTTTTCCACTTAAAGTTACTATTTTCCCTTTCCATATTCAGTTCTTTGGTATCAAGTTCCTTCTTATTTCCTTCGTAAGTCGTGCAGAAGTTTTAATAAATTAGTACATGTGAAGAACTGCTTTCAGGAATGAATAAATGTTTTGTAACATTCTTCATTGAAGAGAAACATTAAAAGGTAGCAAGTTTGCTTTCACAGAATGCTGGAAGGGTTAAAATTATATTTATTCAGTAATTGTTTTCACTACAACGGGTAACTCAAATTTTCATATCTTTTTTTTTTTTTTTTTTTTGAGGTGGAGTCTTGCTTTGTCACCCAGGCTGCAGTGCAGTGGGGTGATCTTGGCTCACTGCAACCTCCACCTCCCAAGTTAATGCGATTCTCCTGCCTGAGTTTCCCAAGTAGCTGGGATTATAGGCGTGCGCCACCATGCCCAGCTAAATTTTGTATTTTAAGTAGAAACAGGATTTTACCACATTGGCCATGCTGGTCTCAAACTCCTGACCTCAAATGAGCCACCTTCCTCGGCCCCCCAAAGTGCTGAGATTACAGGTGTGAGCCATCGTGCCTAGCCAATAGTTTTTTAAAACGTGTCATTTTCCTTTTCAGCACTATAGATATATATTTTTTAAAGTATTTGCAAATGCCTGGGTAAACATTCTTCTTTTTTCATGGGAAGATATTCATAGAGTTAAAGTAATTTTTAAAATTTCAATGTAAAACATGATTTTAGAGACATCGATGAGGAAATTGTTGTGAGAAATCATCTGTCCCTATGCTAATGACTACAGTTTCACTATACTGTCAGCTCTGTGAGGGCAGCAAAGTGTCAGGTTTTTAATTTCCACTAAGGTGTCCAACCAATAAATGGATCAATCTATATCAAAGGACATTGTTGAGTTCTCTTATATTTTTTTCAACATTTTATTATAAAAATTTTAAACATACAGGAAAGTTGAGAGAAATTTGCAGGGAACACCCGTATACTCACCATCCAGATTCTGTCATTCACTTTTTAAAAATTTAACATTAACAGTCTCACTCTGTTGCCCAGGCTGGAGTGCAGTAGCGCAATCTTGGCTCACTGCAACCTCTGCCTCCTGGGTTCAAGCGATTCTCCTGCCTCAGCCTCCCGAGTAGCTGGGACTACAGGTGTCCACCACCACGCCCAGCTAATTTTTTTTTTTTTTTTTTTTTGGAGACGGAGTCTTGCTTTGTTGCCCAGGCTGGAGTGCAGTGGCCGGATCTCAGCTCACTGCAAGCTCCGCCTCCTGGGTCTACACCATTCTCCTGCCTCAGCCTCCTGAGTAGCTGGGACTACAGGCGCCCGCCACCTCGCCTGGCTAGTTTTTTGTATTTTTTAGTAGAGACGGGGTTTCACTGTGTTAGCCAGGCTGGCCAGCTAATTTTTTTGTATTTTTAGTAGAGACTGGGTTTTACCATGTTAGCCAGGATGGTCTCAATCTCCTGACCTTGTAATTCACCTGCCTCGACTTCCCAAAGTTCTGGGATTATAGGCATGAGCCACCATGCCTGGTCTCATTAACATTTTATTATACTCGCTTTATCACACATTTTTCTGTAGGTTTATTAATATATCCTTTTGTTGTTTTTGAGATGGAGTCTTGCTCTGTCGCCTGGGCTGGAGTGCGTGTTGTGATCTTGGCTCACTGCAACCTCTTCCTCCCAGATTCAAGGGATTCTCCTACCTCAGCTTCCTGAGTAGCTGGGATTACAGGCGCCCAGCTAATTTTTATATTTTTAGTAGAGATGAGGTTTCACCATGTTGGCCAGGCTGGTCTCGAACTCCCAACCTCAGGTTGTCCATCTGCCTTGGCCTCCCAAAGTGCTGGGATTCCAGGCATGAGCCACTGCAATGGCCTGATTTATTAATATCTCTTCTTTTGGGTGCATTCCAAGGATTTTTCTGGACTATCATGGAAGTTAATTTATGTTTCTGATTTGTATTTGTGGACCATAGTTTGAATTGGTGCAAGAGAGGTGATGAGGGGTGAGTTTTAGGCATTAGGTGTAGCTCTGTTACCAACCTCATATGAAGTATATTGATAACTTATGATTTCTTAGTGATGTTCCTATGATTTTATTATTGTTTCCAGCTTTTTATATGATCTTCTGATAGAAATTCCTCGGTTGCTGCAATGTCATGACAGTGTGACTGCAGACTGTGCGTGTTTACTGTTGCTATTACAAATAACTTGAACATTATTTCCCATGGGGCTTCATCCTTCCTGTGTTTTCTGTTTAGGAGTAGCCCATCGAAGCCAGAGCAGTGAAGGAGTCAGTTCTCTCAGCAGCTCGCCCTCTAATAGCCTTGAAACGCAATCTCAGTCTCTCTCACGTTCCCAGAGCATGGATATCGATGGTGTCTCATGTGAGAAAAGGTAAAATGAAGCCAGTTTTCTAATATGCTCTTTTATTTAGGGAAAGAGAAAGATCCATTCACTTTAGTCTCTAGTCCATAGTCAGAAATGCCAGCTGGAGACCCATGCCAGTCCTTAGCAAATTAGGGTCAAACGTATTACATTTAAAGATTTTGTATTATTCAGAGATGTTCTTCATACCCTTGTTGTTGAGACAGAGTCTCACTCTTGTCACCCAGTCTGGAGTGCAGTGGTATGATCAGGGCTCACTGCAAACTCCGCCTCCCAAGTTCAAGTGATTCTCCTGCCTCAGCTACCTGAGTAGCTGGGATTACAGGCGTGTGCCACCGTGCCTGACTAATTTTTATATTTTAGGTAGAGACAGGGTTTCACCTGTTGGCCAGGCTGGTCTCAAACTCCTGGCCTCAAGAGATCTGCCTGCCTCAGCCTCCCAAAGAACTGGGATTACAGGCATGAGCCACCGTGCCTGGCCCACTATGCTTGTGTGTTTAATGTCTTTTATGAAATAATGGTGTAGTCAGTTAAAAAAAGAAATCTGTTGTTCTCATTTTGTAAATATAAAGTTGGCAAGCATATGCCTCTCCCTAAAACTTTTACTGATTAGTGAAATTTAAAAGTTTGGAATATTTTAGACAGGGAAGCCAAATACCCTGTTTGCTTCATAAGGATCAGGGTGTCTTGAAACAGCCCTCCTGTGTTGCATATGTGCCAAAAATGGGTGATAAGGGTGGCTGAGGTATTGATTCCTTTCGTGGTTGAGCAAGTCAGACTCCTTGGATCTGGCTCCTCTCGCCTCAAGCAGTGCCTTCGGTTCGCGTCAGTGGGCTAAACAGATGAAAAGGGGAATTAAGTCCGGGCTTGATGGCTCATGCCTGTGATCCTAGCACTTTGGGAGGCCGAGGCAGGCAGATCACTTGAGGTCAGAAGTTCAAGACCAACCTGGAAACTCTCTCTCTACTCAAAATACAAGAAATTAACTGGGCCTGGTGACAGGCACCTGTAATCCCAGCTACTGGGGAGGCTGAGGCAGGAGAATCACTTGAACCCAGGAGGTGGAGGTTGCAGTGAACCAAGATTGTGCCACTGCACTCCAGCCTGGGCAACAGAGTGAGACTCCATCTCAAAAAAAAAAAAAAAAGGGAGAATTAAAAATATGAATAAGGGGCTGGGCTTGGTGGCTCACACCTGTAATCCCAGCACTGTGGGAAACTGGGAGACATGAATCACTTGAGGCCAGGAGTTCAAGACCAACCTGGCCAACATCGTGAAACCCCGTCTCCACTAAAAATACAAAAATTAGCTGGGTGTAGTGGTGCATGCCTGTAGTCCCAGCTACTTGGGAGGCGAGGCAGGAGAATCGCTTGAACCTGGGAGGCATAGGCTACAGTGAGCTGAGATCACGTCACTGCCCTCCAGCCTAGGTGACAGAGTGAGACTCTGCATCAATAATAATAATAATAATAATAACAACAACAACAACCACCACCACCAAATAGAATATCTAGAAATGAAAAGGTAATTCACATTGACAACTTGCTGTAAGAGTTAAATAGGGGTTAGACATAGCTGAAGGAAGAATTGACAAACCGAAAGCGCTGAAGAAATTACCCAGAACATACCATAAAGAACAAAGGAGATGAAAAATATAAAAGATATTTAGAGATATAGAGGACAGAGTCCTTGGTTTCTCATGAAATGTATGTAGGATTGAAATTTCTAGGTAGAACATTAAAATTGTGAATGCAGATGTTCAGCTTTCAAAAAGAAGAAAAAGAGAACAGGGGTCCAGCATATATCTAAATATCAAAAAGGGAGAATAGAGAGTTGGGGAGATTTCCTTCTGCTCACTTTTATTCCACGTTTTTTTCTCTACTGGTTTGAAAGATATTATTTAAAAAAAAATCAGGCCAGGAGCAGTGGCTTACACCTGTAATCCCAGCACTTTGGGAGGCCGAGGCAGGCATTCACTTGAGGTCAGGAGTTCGAGACCAGCCTGGCCAACATGTTGAAACCCCATATCTACTAAAAATACAAAAATGAGTGGGTTGTGGTGGCATGCCCCTGTAATCCTAGCTACTCGGGAGGCTGAGGCAGGAGAATTGCTTGAACCCGGGAAGCGGAGATTGCAGTAAGCTGAGATCACACCACTGCACTCCAGCCTAAGCAACAGGGTGAGAGTCTGTCTCAAAAAAAAAAAAAAATTATAATAAATGATTGAATTTTTGTTGAGAGTTGGTAAATGATATGAATCTTCAGATTTAGGAAGCCTAGTGAATCCCAAGCAGAATAAACAAAGAGAAAGTCATACCTACACATTTTATTGTGAAATTGTAGAACACTGGTGACAAAAACCTATTTATTTATTTATTTATTTAAATATAAATGCCCCCACTCCTTGCAGAGACAAAGACCATTAAAGCAGACAGAGTGAAAAGAGAGATTATCTAGAAAAGAAATGACAGCCAAATATCTCAATGGTGGAGGCCACAGGATGGCAGAATAATAGTTGAAAGAAAGTAACTGTCAACTGGGAAATGTGAACTCCTGTGGAACCGCCCTTTTTCTTTTTTATGTTTTCTTTTCTCTCTCTTTTTTTTCGAAACAGGGTCTCACTCTGTCACCCAAGGTGGAGTGCAGTGGCGCAGTCTCTGCTCGACTGCAGCCTCTGCTTCCAGGGTTCAAGCACTTCTCATGCCTCAGCCTCCCTAGTAGCTGGGACTACAGGCGTGGGCCACCACACCTGGCTAAGTTTTGTATTTATTTTTGGTAGAGACGGGGTTTCATCCTGTTGGTCAGGCTGGTCTCGAACTCCTGACTTTTTTTCGAGACAAAAGGGGTCTCACTCTTTTATTCAGGCAGGAATGCAGTGCTGCTGTCATGACTCACTGCAGCCTTGCGACCTCCCAGGCTCATGCAGTGCTCCCACCTCAACCTCCAAATTAGCTTGGACTATAGGCATATGCTACCGTACTTGACTAATTTTTAAATTTTTGGTAGAGACAGGGTCTCCTTATGTTGCCCAGGCTGTTCTCAAACTCTGGGCCTCAAATGATCCTCCTGCCCTTCCAAAGTGCTTGGATTACAGGCATGAGCCACTGCGCCTGGCCTGGAACTGTTTAAAGCAAAGGGAAATAAAGACATTTACAGATTTAAACAAAGAAACAAGCTGGGCCTGTTTTTATTTTCAATTTTTAATTTTAGTGGATACATAGTAGATGTATATGTTTAAGGGGTAGTTGAGATATTTTGGTACAGGCATGCAATGTGTAATAAACACATCATGGGGGTTGGGCGCGGTGGCGCACGCCTGTAATCCGAGCACTTTGGGAGGCCGAGGTGGGCAGATTACCTGAGGTTGGGAGTTCTAGACTAGCCTGACCAACATGGAGAAACCGCACCTCTACTAAAAATACAAAATTAGCTGGGTGTGGTGGCACATGCCTGTAATCCCAGCTACTCGGGAGGCTAAGGCAGAAGAATAGCTTGAATCCTGGAGGCAGAGTTTGCCATAAACCGAGATTGTGCCATTGCACTCCAGCCTGTTCAACAAGAGGGAAACTCCGTCTCAAAAAAATAAATAAATAAAAATAAAATAAACACATCATGGGGGCCGGGCATGGTGGCCCACGCCTGTAATCCCAACACTTTGGGAGGCCGAGGTGGGTGGATCACGAGGTCAGGAGTTCAAGACCAGCCTGGCCAACATAGTGAAACCCCACGTCTGCTAAAAATATGCATGGTGGCGTATACCTGTAGTCCCGGCTACTTGGGAGGCTGAGGCAGAAGAGTTGCTTGGGAGATGGAGGTTGCAGTGAGCTGAGATCTCACTGCTGCACTCCAGCTTGGGCAACAGAGTGAGACTTTGTCTCAAAAAATAGTAATAAATAAATAAACACATGGAAAATTGGGTGTCCATTCCCTCAAGCATTTATCTTTATTTTTTTTTGGAGACAGAGTCTCACTCTGTCTCCTATACTGGAGTGTTGTGGCATGATCTCGGCTCACTGCAACCTCTGCCTCCCGGGTTCAAGCAGTTCTTCTGCCTCAGCCTCCCGAATAGCTGGGATTACAGACATGGGCCACCACACCTGGCTAATTTTTGAATTTTTAGTTGAGACGGGCTTTCACCATGTTGGACAGGCTGGCGTCGGACTCCTGACCTCAAGTGATCCACCCATCTCGGCCTCCCAAAGTGCTGGGATTATAGGCATCTTATATTTCAATTAAGTTTGTTTTAAAATAATATAATATAATATAATATAAATATAGTATATCATGATCAATTTAGGCTGACTTTAGGAATGTAAGGATACATTGACATTAGAAAATCTATACATATCTTCTACCATATTGTATATTAAAAAGAAAATCCTTATAATGTTGGTAGCTGCAAGAGTTTGATAAAATTCCACATTAATTCATGATAATAAGAAAATGAGGAACAGAAAGGAGTATCCTTACACTCACAGTGTGGCACAGACAAAGTTCAGCAAATATTCTACATGCTCCCCAGCATATTTCCCATTCTCTTTTACAGTTAAATTGGGGCCAATGACTAGTTCTGTCTGGTAGACTATGAACTAGAGTGACATGTGTCACTTTTAGATGAAGGCAGTTGAGCCGATGTTCCTCCTCCATCCCCCTCTTCTCTTGCTCCAGTGACCTTGGAGGCTGTGTATTGCAGATGGCATAGATTAAAGATGGAGTAAGGATGCTTCACTCTCATCAGACTTTGTGTAAGCAAGAACTAAATCCTTACAGTGTTAAGCCTCTAAGATTTCAGAGTGTATGTATTACTACAGTATAGCCTGTCTTACTCTAACTTATATAAAGGGCATCTGCCAATAAACTCTACCAACTCTCCTATTCAATAGTGAGAAGTTAGCATCATTTTCTGTAAAACAGCAATAAGAACAAGGATGACTACTATTTCTTGTTCTTTTTTTTTTTTTTTTGAGACAGAGTCTTGCTCTGTCGCCCAGGATGGAGTGCAGTGGTGCGATCTCTGCTCACTGCAAGCTCCACCCCCTGGGTTAAAGCTATTCTCCTGCCTCAGCCTCCTGAGTAGCTGGGACTATAGGTGTCCACCACCACGCCTGGCTAATTTTTTTTGTATTTTTAGTAGAGACAGGGTTTCACCGTGTTAACCAGGATGGTCTTGATCTCCTGACCTTGTGATCCACCTGCCTCGGCCTCCCACCTGCTGGGATTACAGGCATGAGCCTCCGCGCCTGGCTGCTATTTCTTCTTGTATTCAGCAGTGCAGTGAAACAAGTAAGGATTGGAATGGAAGAAACAACAGTGATAATTTGTAGATAGATTATTTACATGTTGGCTGGGCACAGTGGCTCACGCCTGTAATCCCAGCACTTTGGGAGGCCGAGGCGAGCAGATCAGGAGACTTGAGGTCAGGAGTTCGAGACCAGCCTAGCTATCATGGTAAAACCCCGTCTCCACTAAATATACAAAAAAAATTAGCCGGGCGTGGTGGCGCGTGCCTATAATCCCAGTTATTCTGGAGGCTGAGACAGGAGAATGGCTTAAACCTGGGAGGCAGAGGTTGAGTGAGCCGAGATTGCACCACTATACTACAGCCTGGGTGACACAGCAAGACTCTGTCAAAAAAAAAAAAAAAAAAATTATTTGCATGTAAACTTTCTATGTATAAATAAACAAGTTGCTTATAAGAAGTGTGTATTTAAAATCAGTTACATTCCTGTCTGCCAACAACAAAAAGTTAGAAAACTTAATTTTTAAAAAGGTGCCATTCACAATTTCATTAAAAAGTATTAACATATGGTACCTAGGAATAGATTTAGCAAAAGAAGTATAAAATTTTTATAGAGAAAATTATTAAAGTTTGTTGATAGACCTTAAAGAAGATCTTAATACTTGGAAAGTAATAAAAACTCAGTAACATAATTATATTACTTCTCCCCAATTTGATCTCTACGAGTGAAAAAAATTTTGGTCAGAATCCCAGGAAGGTTTTTAAGGAATTCCTCAGGCTGATTCCTAAGTATGTGTAGAAGAGGAAAGAGCCAGGGATCGCTAAGGCCTCTTAAAGTAGAAGAATAAGGTGGAGACATTGATCTAGCAGATATCAAGACTAGTGAAGTTTTAGTGATTCAGACAAAGTGGTATTGACCAGGGACAGACAGTTGTCTAACAGAACAGTAATGAATCTCCAGAAATAGACCCACTCATTAATGAAAATTGGACATGTGACATAGGAGATTTCATATTAATGTAAAAAGGATGATCTTTGCAATAAATGGTGCTAGGGCAATTCTTTAATCAGAGGGAAATAATATGTACTTAACCAGTTTTTGTAATAAGACTTCAGTTAAATTTTTTATTTTCTTAATTAAATTTTTAAAAATTTTAAATTCTTTTTAGAGACAGAGTCTTGCTATGCTGCCCACGCTGGGATATAGTGGTTATTCACAGACGCAGTAATAGTGCATACAGCCTCAAACTTCTGGGCTAAAGTGATCGTCCAGCTTCAGCCTCCTAGGTAGCTCAGACCATAGGTGCATGCTGATATACCTGACCTGGTTGAATTTCATGTCATTTTAAAATACTATATATAGATAACCCACTTTAATGATATACTTTTATTTATTTATTTGTTTGTTTATTTGAGATGGAGTTTCGCTCTTGTTACCCAGGCTGGAGTGCAATGGTGCGATCTTGGCTCACCGCAACCTATCCGTCCCGGATTCAAGTGATTCTCTTGCCTCAGCCTCCCGAGGAGCTGGGATTACAGGCATGTGCCACCATGGCCAGCTAATTTTGTATTTTTAGTAGAGATGGGGTTTCTCTATGTTGGTCAGGCTGATCTTGAACTCCCGACCTCAGGTGATCCACCTGCCTTGGCCTCCTAAAGTGTCGGGATTACAGGCGTGAACCACTGCACTCGGCCAATGATATACTTTTAAAAAGTGAACTCAAGAAAATGACAACTTAGGAAAAATATTTCCAACATATATGAGAGACAAATTATTTAGATCCTAATTTATGAGAACTCTTAAAAATTAATAAGAAGATGAACCATTATCATTTTGCTTTCCTGATTGATTTAACTGATACTTTAAAACTTTTTCTCACCGAGCAGCTACAGTGACATGTGCAGGTTTATAAAAGGTAAAAGGCTTATTTGTCTTTTGTACTTTAAGCATGTCCCAGGTGGATGTGGATTCAGGAATTGAAAACATGGAGGTTGATGAAAATGATCGAAGAGAAAAACGGAGCCTCAGTGATAAGGTTGGTAAGCGATGAAGCCCTTGGTACAGGTAATATAAACAAACACATTTCATGTCTTGTATCTGTAGAGTCTGTTAGAGTGGGGCCACCCCAAATCAGGAAGTCCTAGGCAGGTGATTATTTTTATTCTTTCGAGGAAAAATGAATAACCTAGATTACCCTTATTCGTGGAAGTGTAACTCAGTCCTTTGATCTGATAATATCCATCTGTTTCTGGTTCAGGGCCATGATTTTATCAGTACATTTAGGTTGTAATAGGAACTAATTTAGAGCAAGTTAGAATTCTTTATGTTATCCCAGCACTTTGGGAGGCCGAGGTGGGCGGATCACGAGGTCAAGAGATGGAGACCATCCTGGCTAACATGGTGAAACCCCGTCTCTACTAAAAAAAAAATACAAAAAATTAGCCGGGCGTGGTGGCGGGCGCCTGTAGTCCCAGCCACTTGGAAGGCTAAGGCAGGAGAATGGCGTGAACCTGGGAAGTGGAGTTTGCAGTGAGCCAAGATTGCTCCCCCGCACTCCAGCCTGGGCGACAGAGCAAAACTCCGTCTCAGAAAAAAAAAAAAAAAAAAAAAAAGCTTTTTTTTTGTTTTTTTGAGACGGGGTCTTGCTCTGTCGCCCAGGCTGGAGTGCAGTGGCCGGATCTCAGCTCACTGCAAGCTCCGCCTCCCGGGTTTACGCCATTCTCCTGCCTCAGCCTCCCGAGTAACTGGGACTACAGGCGCTCGCCACCTCGCCTGGCTGTTCTTTTGTGTTTTTTAGTAGAGATGGGGTTTCACCGTGTTCGCCAGGATGGTCTCGATCTCCTGACCTCGTGATCTGCCCGTCTCAGCCTCCCAAAGTGCTGGGATTACAGGCTTGAGCCACCGCGCCCGGCCAAAAGAATTCTTTATATTGGTCTTTTGCTTTTTTTTTGTTTGTTTGAGACAGAGTCTCACTCTGTCGCCCAGGCTGGAGTGCAGTGGTGCAGTGGTGCGATCTTGGCTTACTGCAAGCTCTGCCTCCCGGGTTCACACCATTCTCCTGCCTCAGCCTCCTAAGTAGCTGGGACTACAGGCACCTGCCACCATGCCCAGCTAATTTTTTGTATTTTTAGTAGAGACGGGGTTTCGCCGTGTTAGCCAGGGTGGTCTCGATCTCCTGACCTCGTGATCCACACGCCTCGGCCTCCCAAAGTGTGGGATTACGGGCATGAGCCACTGTGCCCGGCCTGGTCTTTTGCTTTTGAGCAGTAGATTGTCACATCTTTAGCAGTATTCTGAGGAAAATGACTGGGAATTGAGGCAAGAATGTGTAGAATCCAGTAGCAAGTGGAAGGTTTGGAAAACATGAAGCCTTTAAATATGAGTATCACCTGAGCTTAGTGCTCTGCATTTAGGGGGGGTGTGTGTGTGTGTGTGTGTGTGTGTGTGTGTGTGTATTAATATAGAAAATTACATCACTTTCTGTTCAGTAAATTATTAGGAATCCTTTAGCAACACGTGTTAATGATTATTGGAAGTTGCACTGTAAACAAAAATAAAAAAGACAAACAAAAAACGGAAAAAATAAGAAGTTGCACTGTAGCCTCCTAGTGGTGCAGTGCTTTATTTTGTATAGTTCTTTAATGTTTGCAAAATTCTTTTATATATGATATTTTATCTGTGGTGGTATGTAATGAGAAATGTTACATTTTTGAAAAATTCCTGGAGGAAAATTGGTCATGCACCTAGAATGTTAACCTGGTCCTGTGGAATTCAGAAAAGTAAATAGATAGGATGTGTACATCACATATTTTTCCTTGATGACTTTTGATAACACCTTTGCTCTTTTTTTTTTTTTTTTTGACACAGTGCCTCATTCTGTTGTTGCCCAGGCTGGCTGGAGTGCAGTGGCGTGATCTCGGCTCACCACCACCTCTGCCTCCTGGGTTCAAGTGATTCTCCTGCCATAGCCTCCCGAGTAGCTGGGATTATAGGTGCCCGCCACCGTGCCTGGCTAATTTTTGTATTTTTAGTAGAGGCAGGGCTTCACCATGTTGGCCAGGCTGGTCTTGAACTCCTGATCTCAGGTGATCCACTGGCTGCGGCCTTCCAGAGTGCTGGGATTACAGGTGTGAGTCTCCACGCCTGGCCATCTTTGCTCTTTTATGCTCCCCGTAGATTGTATTATAAGCTCATGAGACTTAGATGTTGTAACTTTGATGTTACAGTGACAGGCTTACTTTTCCCCTCATCAGTGGGTGCATGGTTTTATGCATTTTTAAAATATCATCACTAATAATGAATTAAATCAGAATAACGTATTCCTATTGAAGTACATAACTCCTACGCCTTATTTGAAATTAACACGCAAATCTTCTTCACCAGGAGCCTTCCTCGGGCCCTGAAGTGTCTGAAGAGCAGGCCTTACAGCTGGTCTGTAAGATCTTCCGTGTCTCTTGGAAGGACCGGGACAGAGATGTCATCTTTCTTTCTTCTCTTTCTGCACAGTTTAAGCAGAACCCAAAAGAAGGTAGGAATCTAGCTCAGCAGTCGTACTGCAGAGTACTCAACAAGAAAATAAGACGTGAGATCTTTGCTGTCTGTTATCCACATTCACTCCTTCTTGCTCTTGAGTTGCATTTTTGATGACAGGGATACTTCTTGATGAGGACACAGCTGTTTAGCCACTTTCTTCCCTTTCCACTGATCTTATCGATAACTTATTTTTCATTTTCATGATTTCTACAATACTATGTAAATAAGTTAATGGTCTCCATTTTCTCAGGGTTGAAGTTTTTCCCTTTGTAGTAGGAAGGTGCTTAGAGCATTACCTCGTCTTTATTTATTTATTTATTTATTTATTTATTTATTTGAGACGGAGTCCTGCTCTGTCACCAGGCTGGAGTGTAGTAGCGCAATCTCGGCTGACTGCAACCTCTGCCTCCTGAGTTCAAGTGATTTTTCTGCCTCGGCCACCCGAGTAGCTGGGACTACAGGCATGCACCACCACGCCCAGCTAATTTTTATAGTTTTAGTAGAGATGAGATTTCACCATGTTGGCCAGGATGGTCTCGATCTCTTCACCTCGTGATCCGCCCGCCTCGGCCTCCCAAAGTGCTGGGATTTCAGGCTGGAGCCACCAAGCCTGGCCTTACCTCCTCTTATGAAGTATAGATATAGTGAGTGGTCTCCAGGGATCCTTAGAGAAATGTTCTGTATGAACTATACCTGCTTTAAGTGCCTGTGAAGCCATGTATAGACAGTGGAATTGGTCTATTTGGCTAAATTGCTTAGCAAGACAGAACATAATGACATTTTGCTGTGTTTCTGATATTCTACTTTAAGAGGCCACGCTCGTAACAAAATATTAAAACTCTTAGCAAGATATCAGCATCAGGGCACTATCCTTATTCTTTACAGCAGTCATTTGGAATGCAGAAGAGGTATGGGAGGTGTGCTGGAGTGGTTTCTTTTGCCTGTCACTGGAATATAACCTCCCTCATGGTAGGGATTTTTGTCTCTTTTACTCATTGATGTATCCCCAATGCCTAGAAGGATATCTTGCACAAAATAGTCCCCTCAATAGATACATTTTAAATGGATGCGTGAATATCAAGGAGATCGCCTTTTTCTTTTCTGTGCTGCCTATCTTCTGAGGAGGGAAAAAAAGAAGTCCTTTGTGTTTGTGGAGGATAGATAAGACTATTTCTGATTTTACTTATTAACTCTGCTAATGGAGAAGACCATGTATTTGAAACTCTGCTACTTGTTATTCTTATAAATCTTAAGATTCTCAAATCTATCTTACACATGTAAGTGGTAATTTTAAATAACCAAATCAGATAAAATTTCCATGAGTTAAAACTTTTTTTAGTGGTATTTAAAATGTATCTAAAGACCAACAGTAAATCAACTGGGAGCTGCAAAGAATAAAAAGGAAGCTAGAATGTAGCATTTGCTCCTGCCAGCCACATGGTGACTAGATATTGGACCCTTCATAAAATCTTTTGAACCTTGGACTTAATAGTTTTATTACTATCTATAAAACATATCTAGACTAAGAAATATTAACCCAGTTACATTTGTAGTATAATAAAGTAACCTCTATAGTTGGGAGTAGCTTCTTTTTACAATTAGTATACATCAGCGGTAACTCTCAATGACTGTACCCCAACTTTCTTTTTAATAAACTTTTAGTTTTGGAATAGTTTCAGTTAGTGCAGGGAGTTCCTGTATATACTTTACCCAGTTTCTCCTGATGTTAATATCTTATATAACCATGGTACATTTGTCAAAACTAAGAAATTACTACTAACTAAACACAAGGCTTTATTTAGGTTGTACCAGGTTTTCCACTAATATCCATTTACCATTCCAGAATCCAATCCAGGATACTGCATTGAACCACTCGGGGTCAGTTGGCTTATTCAAGGGCTGTGTAACCTGAGTTCGAACTGTGTGTAACCTGTTCTTTATTCTGCCTTTCCAACAGTGTTCTCCGATTTTAAGGACTTGATTGGCCAGATTTTAATGGAAGTGCTAATGATGTCCACTCAGACTAGAGATGAAAACCCATTTGCCAGTCTGACAGCCACATCACAGCCAATTGCTGCAGCAGCACGGTCACCAGACAGAAATCTCTTGCTAAACACTGGCTCCAATCCAGGAACAAGCCCCATGTTCTGCAACGTGGGTTCCTTTGGTGCCAGCTCTTTGTCTAGGTTAGTGTGGTTTTCTTTGCACATCTAACTGGTAGTAAAATAACTGTGAAGTATATAGGAGAAGGGAATGTTTGTTTACAATGTTAATCTGTGTCATACAGGGTATGGCATATATCATATTTGGGGAGGTGGATTCAGTCATTGGAAGTGGAATTCTCTTTTCTAGATGATTACTTTTTGACTCTCTATGGTTAAGATATTGGTAGATGAAGTTTTAGAAGCAGTTGACTGTGTGTACTACATCATTCTTCGTATGGGGACTTTATTGTCTTGTAAGTATAGCCTCTAGATCAATAGAGCAATTAGATTATAATTATTTAGATGTTTATCTGCTAGATGTACTTGAACTGAAATGATTCTCCTTTAAAAGCTTGATATTTTCTGTTTTAGTCAGTTATCTCAAGTTTTTCTTTGATTTTTCTCTTCTTTCCTCCCTTTCTCAACTAATTTAGCCTCTATGAAAGTAGTCCAGCTCCCACTCCCAGTTTCTGGAGCTCTGTTCCCGTGATGGGCCCGTCTCTTGCCTCACCTTCCCGTGCAGCCAGCCAGTTGGCTGTGCCTTCCACTCCCCTCAGTCCTCACAGCGCAGCCTCTGGAACTGCTGCGGGAAGCCAGCCTTCATCCCCGCGGTATCGCCCCTACACTGTCACTCACCCATGGGCGTCCTCAGGCGTCTCCATTCTGTCGAGCTCCCCAAGTCCCCCTGCCCTTGCCAGTAGCCCCCAAGCAGTGCCCGCCAGCAGTTCCAGACAGAGGCCCAGCAGCACGGGTCCACCCCTACCACCCGCCTCACCCAGTGCCACGAGCAGACGCCCCTCCTCCCTGAGGATCTCTCCTAGGTATTTATCCTGCAGGAGACTTGTGTGTGTGTTTGTGGTGCAGGGAAAGGAGATTAACACGGTGTGGAAGAAGTGCTGTGTGACACTGACTCCGTTAAATTGTTGTTGTTTTGGGTTATTAACCTGTGTGGCTAACTAGTTTGGTAGGCATGTACTCTGAGTCCATGCTTCTACCAGGCTCTGATCATGCTGGAAAGTTTGGGTTGCTCTATTCTATTGTGAGTCCCTTTCTTCCCTTTGAGAGTTGGGGCACACGGGAACCCTTTTTGGCCTTTTGTCCTGTTGCCAGTGGTAGTTGAAATGCAATCAGACCAAGCAGGTGTGGGCGCAAATCTGGACCTAGTGTTTTTTACTTCTGGTGAGTGGGGTGGGTAGGTTCATGCCCTGACATGTTGAGTTTTAGTTATATGTAAGTTCAGTCTCTTAGAAGGAAGGAGTGTCAGAATTCCACTAATCCAGTGGCCCCTTCTCTCAGATGTACCTATATGTGTTTCTATAATTTAGGTGAATTATGTTTCTGCATGTCAGTGGCCAAAAGTTTTAGTGTAAGGTTTATTTAAAAGGATAGCAGTTGCAAAAGCTTCTCCCCCTCTTGTTTTTTCTTTGTTCTCTGATGGCCTTTTTTGCTTTTGTTGTGGTAGTATGTACGACAATCCTTTCTCCTTCCTCTTCCTCGCACTTTCTGGGGACAGTAGTGATGAAGAAGATGAAGAAGAAGATGATGATGATGGTGATGGTGATGATGAAGGTGGTGGTGGTGGTGATGATTTTTCTTGTGTCCAGTTTGGGTCCAGGTATCAGAGGAATGGAGTCTTACCCCTGCATGTGCATAGATGCTTAGGAACTAACTTCTATAAGCTCTAACAAGGAGTGTGCTTTGAATCCAGGCAGGATACGGTCAAATGAGGTGGGCTCCAGAGTATATTGATATGTTCAGACCTTATGGGATAAAGTAGCACATAGGAGTATTTTCTTTTTTTCTTTCTTTTTTTTTTTTGAGACAGAGTTCTGCTCTTGTTGCCCAGGCTGGAGTGCAATGGCGCGATCTCGGCTCACTGCAACCTCCGCCTCCTGGGTTCAAGCGATTCTCCTGCCTCGGCCTTCCAAGTGGCTGGGATTACAGGCACCCGCCACCATGCTTGGCTAATTTTTGTATTTTTATTAGAGACGGGGTTTCACCAGGTTGGCCAGACTGGTCTCGAACTCCTGACTTCAAGTGATCTGCCCGCCTTGGCCTCCCAAAGTGTTGGGATTACAGGAGTGAGCCACTGCGCCTGGCCTGAGAATTTTCAGAGTTGTCGCCTGGCAAGTTTGGAGGACAACTTTGTGTATAATCATTTTGCAAAAGCATGAAAACAGATTAAAGATCAGTCATCAAGGTTATCCGCCTTTAGATCTAAAATGAAGGACCCTTCATTTGTTGCAAGAATGTTATTGTGAACTACCAGATATGACAACTTGTACTCTCTGAGGCATGTTTGCTTAAGTACAGTTGCATGGATTGCTGCTATTTAGTAATGGGAGAGGGGCTGGGATTTGAGGGAGGGCTGTGTGTGTGTGTGTGTGTGTGTGTGTGTGTGTGTGTGTGTGTTCCCTTCCCACCCCCTCCTGGCCTCCCCCACCTCCCCGTTCACCCTCATTGAGCTCAGTCTGGGCAATCCATCGAAGAACATATGAGGTCATACTGTCTGGTATAATAACTGTGACTCTGCTTTCATGTCTAGCCTTAAATTTCTCTTAGCACCTCCTGGACCTCAGTGAAGCCAGACCCCATTTGTTTATAGAGCCTTTGAAATGACCGCAGAGGCTGAAACATAGTTCCGGATATTGCTAAATGTTTACCCCTGGAAACCGAGTGGAAAACACTACTTGGGTTGTGTAGGTGACTTTGAGCAAGAGAATATAATAGCACCTTCTTTCTAATCCTCTGACTCATTGTCTTACAATTTTGCTCTTAAATCGAAGTTTCCTCTGGACTGAGTTGGTGTTTGTGCCTAGCACTGTTCAAAAATAACTCCAGGCTATAAATAGAGACTGCAGTAGGAGTTAGGTATACTTCATTCAATTCGATGGTGTTCAGAAGAATCATTAGGGAATATATAAAGGGACAGGAATGTTGATACAAGGTTGAATATTGATTCAGGAAGGTTGATATTTGTATTACGTTGAACACTTTATCACCATTTTTCAAGTAAATTTCCCAAAGGTGAAAGTGTCTTTTTCATGTAGATAAAATCCTATTGCATGATTGTAGTAAAAAAGCAGGCATCCTTCCTAGGAATCAGTTTCCACATAGTGAAAGTGCTGTGTTATCTGTTTTACTGTACATTTTCTGTGGGAAAAATTCTCTCTCCCTGGCCTATTTAGTTGCGACTTTCTCTAACAACCATATCAGATTGTGTGCTGCTTTTACTAATACCGCTCTTTCTGGACTTCTAACACCCCAACCTTGCCTCAGATCTAAATTCTGTCCCTACTAGGAGGAATAACCAAGTGTATAAAAATAGCTGCAAATAGCTTATGGAGCATTGTGCGCCAGATATGGTGCAGCACTGGCCATGCATCAGCCCCTTTACTCCTCGCTATAGCCTGCTGTGAGGAAGTGGTGGCGGGGGGGAATGGGCGGGGGAGAGTGGGTGGTGTAGGGGGGGATGGACAAGAGGGTCAAAGTCACAGAAATACATTCAGACTCCAGCATCCTGAATCCAGACTCACGTTCTTCACCACCACACCGTGCTGACACCCACTTTTCCATTTTCACCCAAACAGATTTTGTTTGTTCTTGTTCCTTACTACTGTTTTTGCTTCTGAGAGTCTGTGCATCTACTCGGTTCCTTTGGCAAGGAAGTGCCGGCATTTCGCTCCTTAATTACAAAATGCCATCCTAGTCAGTTGGTATGTCCCTTGTTGGCTGTTACAATGAACTGTGATCATCCAGATTTTGGCAACTTACTGGTTCTTAGTTGATATAAAAAAGAATGCCAAAGCATGGGTAAAAATACGTAACAACTATGTAAACAAATAGAAGAACTTAGGGTTCTTCTAAGTAGGATCAGAGCCAAGGACAGCTAGTAAAAAACCTTGTTTTTTTTTTTGTTTTTTGTTTTTTGTTTTTTTTTTGAGACAGAATCTCACTTTGTTACCCAAGCTGGAGTGCAGTGGAGCGATCTCGGCTCACTGCAGCCGCCACCTCCTAGGTTTAAGCAATTCTAGTGCCTCAGCCTCCCAAGTAGCTGGGATTACAGGCACAAGCCACCACACCTGGCTAATTTTTGTATTTTTAGTAGAGACAGAGTTTCACCATGTTGGCCAGGGTGGTCTCAAACTCCAGACCTCAGGTTAAACTGCCCACCTTGGCCTCCCAAAGTCTCAAACTCCTGACTTCAGGTGATCTGCCTGCCTCGGCCTCCCAAAGTGCTGGGATTACAGGCGTGAGCCACTGCGTACAACCAAAACCATGTTACTTTGAGCAGTCAGCAAAGAAATAGTATTTTCCTTCCCCCTTTCTAATTGATCTTCCCAGAATTTTGTTTACTCTGAAGTAAGCAATTTTAACACCCCCTCCTTGCCTGGTAAGACTAATGTCACAGAAGAAAGAATCATCAGGGGTTGGATCACTTTCCCCATCTGCTGGCCCAGTGGATTCGATGTCTTACAAATCTTTTTGGAAGTAGTTGGGACATAAATTTATAATATGTTAAGTATTTATAAGGGTGATGATAAGGATTAATTTTAAAAAGGTAAAACATTCCTTCTGTAATGTTTTGCAGACTTCTGAGAAAAGAACTGTTTGAGTTATAAGGAACTGCTTTTTGCGGGAGTGGCATAAGGGAGTGAAGTGAGAATTACCGTCTGTGAAGAGATAACTGTTGGGTGCTGGGCTTAATGCATGGGTGATGAAATAATCTGTACAGCAAGCCTCCTTAACAGGAATTTACCTGTGTAACAAACCTTCATATGTACCCCCAAACCTAAAATGAAAGTTAATAAAAATCAATAAACAAAAGCTGGAAGTTGATCTGGGGAAAAAAAAAAAAGAATTACCCTGTGATAAAGATACCATAGAAGTTATCCTAAGGAAAATGTTTCTAATTGTTTCTTAGGAAGTTGATGACTAGAAAGAAATTTGGTGGTTTTGTGTTTGTTTTTTAACTATAGATATTTCAGTGAAGGAGGTCAAATCCTGAATGTCATGAGCCTTATATGAGTAGAGAAAGGGAAAATTAGTGAATAGTGAAAAACGTTGACATTCACCCTCCTGTTTTTGCTGATGGTCACTGCTTGGGGTTGAAACATAGAAACAGTGGAAAAGAAATCTTTCTGGCTGGGCACAGTGGCAAGCACAGGTAATTCTGTCACTTTGGAGGCTGAGGTGGGAGGCTTGCCTGAGCCCAGGAGTTAGAGGCTGCAGTGAGTAATGATCATGCCACTGCACACCAGCCTGGGTGATAAGAGTGAAACCCTGTCTCTCTCTCTTTCTTTCTCTCTCTCACACACACACACACGATCTTTCCACCATGTCTATCCCTAAGATCCCCCAGTGATTTCCCTTCTCACACAGAGTAAAATCCAAAGCCTCTGACCATGGTCTACAAGGTCCTGCATCTCATGTACACTCCACATACTACACACACACACCACACACTACACACACACCCCCACATCAAGTACACATGCACATACATGCCCCATTCTAACTTAATCTCCCTCTACTCGCCTACTTCCCCTAGCGCGTATACTGGACTCCTGTTCTTTGCACATAATACTCCCTCCTGCCTTAGGCTTTTGTACTTGTTTCTCCCCTTCGGACCACTCTCCTGCTAGATAGCTGTATGGCCAGCTCCCTCACTCTCCTCAGGTCTATAGAGGGTGGCCACTGACTTCATTGTCTCCAACATTATATAGAACACACATGCACATATAGAACACACATGCACCCACGCACGCACGCCATCGCTCTTCATCTGCCTGGTTCCATGCACTATTCCAGGACCTACAGCAGTGCCTAGAACGCAGGACGTCCATTAGCAACATTTGTTAAATGAATTTATGGTGCTTAAACCTGCACAACTCTGACTTTGCCTTGCTACTAGAAAATGCAAGGCCAGGCATGGTGGCTCACACCTGTAATCCCAGCACTTTGGGGGGCCGAGGTGGGCGGATCACTTGAGGTCAGGAGGCTAGAGAGGCTGAGGCAGGAGAATTCACTTGAACCCGGGAGGCAGAGGTTACAGTGAGCCAAGATCACACCACTGCACTCCAGCCTGGGTGACAGAGCAAGACTCTCTCAAAAAAACAAAAAGAAAATGCAAATTCCAAAGCCTGCATTTGAGAAGTCAGTAAATGGGAGGGTAATTATAGAAGAGACCGAAACAGAGTCCCTTTAAGAGCAAATTTTATTGGCGCATTTAAAATGGGATTCAGTCTGCACAGATCTGATGCACGTGTAATCTCTAGGCACATTTTCATTGTGTTTTCAGAAGGATGCAGCTCTGTTTCTATTATGTGAAGTAATTACTTGGTTACATTGGACTGCTAATGTAGTTATCAGAAAATGGTTTGCATATTCTCCCAGAGGGAGGTATAATTTTCTAGATGCTCTTAGGACTTAAATATGACATATTTCCAAGATTTTAGGATGTCACAGTTGTAAAAGCATCATGAATTTTGTAACAGCTGAGGGAAAATATGAAATACTACTTTAAACATTTAGAAATATTTATTTTGGCCGGGCGCGGTGGCTCAAGCCTGTAATCCCAGCACTTTGGGAGGCCGAGACGGGCGGATCACGAGGCCAGGAGATCGAGACCATCCTGGCTAACACAGTGAAACCCCATCTCTACTAAAAAAATACAAAAAACTAGCCGGGCGAGGTGGCGGGCGCCTGTAGTCCCAGCTACTCGGGAGGCTGAGGCAGAAGAATGACGTAAACCCGGGAGGCAGAGCTTGCATTGAGCTGAGATCCGGCCACTGTACTCCAGCCCGGCGACAGAGTGAGACTCCGTCTCAAAAAAAAAAAAAAAAAAAAAAAGAAATATTTATGTTTTGTTTTGTTTTAGACAGAGTCTCACTCTGTCTCCCAGGCTGGAGTGCAGTGGCGTGATCTCAGCTCATTGCAGCCTCCATCTCCTGGGTTCAAGTGATTCACCTGCCTTAGCCTCCCAAGTAGCTGGGATTATAGGCACCTGTCACCACGCCCAGCTAATTTTTGCATTTTTAGTAGAGATGGGGTTTCACCACATTGGCCAGGCTGGTCTCGAACTCCTGACCTCAGGTGATCTGCCCACCTGAGCCTCCCAAAGTATAGAAATATTTCTTCATAGCATAAATTTATGCATGTACGATATACTGCTTTCTCCTTCAATGTCACACTCAAAATATGAATCTACCTCTTTCAGTTTGAATCTAAAAATTCTTGTAAATCAGTTTTTGACCATTGACACTTACGCTTGTGTTAGTGAAACTGGCCACTTTTTCTTACTTGTGATCATGATTTACTCTGGCACCTTTAGGGTTAATATTATAATTGTGACACATATTGACAAATACTGAGGTTGATGCTACATTTCCTGTTTGGTTGAAGCTTTGTTTCACTCCCCTCTCCCCTCCCTGCCCCCGCCACACCGCTCCTCTTGAAAGTCAGCTTGTTTGGTGCCTGGCTGATGATCACTGTGTTAGTCTGTTTGCATTGCCATACAGAAAGGGTAATTTATAACGAAAAGAGGTTTGATTGGCTCACGGTACCTCAGGCTGTTCAAGAAGCATGACACCAGCATCGGCTTCTTGTGAGGGCCTCAGAAAGCTTCCACTCATGGCAGGAGGTGAAAGGGGAGGAGGCAGGTCACATGGCAAAAGCAGGGGCAACAGAGAGGAGGAGGAGGATGTCCCAGACTCTTTTAAACAACCACATCTCATGTGAACTAACTGAGTGAGAGCTCACTCATCTCCAAGGGGATGGTGCTAAGCCATTCGTGAGGGATCTGCCCCCATAATCCAGTCACCTCCCCCTAGGCCCTGCTCCAACACGGGGGACTGCATTTCAACATGAGATTTGGAGGGGACAGACATCGCAACCATATCAAGCACCAAAGCCAGTCACCTCCGGCTAGGCCCTGCTCCAACACCGGGGACTGCATTTCAACATGAGATTTGGAGGGGACAGACATCGCAACCATATCAATCACCAAAGCCAGTCACCTCCGGCTAGGCCCTGCTCCAACACTGGGGACTGCATTTCAACATGAGATTTGGAGGGGACAGACATCGCAACCATATCAAGCACCAAAGCCAGTCACCTCCGGCTAGGCCCTGCCCCAACACTGGAGACTGCATTTCAACATGAGATTTGGAGGGGACAGACATCGCAACCATATCAATCACCAAAGCCAGTCACCTCCCGCTAGGCCCTGCCCCAACACTGGGGACTACATTTCAACATGAGATTTGGAGGGGACAGACATCGCAACCATATCAATCACCAAAACCAGTCACCTCCCGCTAGGCCCTGCCCCAACACTGGAGACTGCATTTCAACATGAGATTTGGAGGGGACAGACATCGCAACCATATCAATCACCAAAACCAGTCACCTCCCGCTAGGCCCTGCCCCAACACTGGAGACTGCATTTCAACATGAGATTTGGAGGGGACAGACATCGCAACCATATCAATCACCAAAACCAGTCACCTCCCGCTAGGCCCTGCCCCAACACGGGGGACTGCATTTCAACATGAGATTTGGAGGGGACAGACATCGCAACCATATCAAGCACCAAAGCCAGTCACCTCCGGCTAGGCCCTGCCCCAACACTGGGGACTACATTTCAACATGAGATTTGGAGGGGACAGACATCGCAACCATATCAATCACCAAAACCAGTCACCTCCCGCTAGGCCCTGCCCCAACACTGGAGACTGCATCTCAACATGAGATTTGGAGGGGACAGACATCGCAACCATATCAATCACCAAAACACACTGACCTCTTTTGAAAATTCTCTGATATATCCTGAGTGCCTTTCCTTGCATTGCCTGGCACAAGAAAAGCAATCGTCTACATAGTCTTCTACATACATTGTCACTTTTCATGTGTTAGTGAACGGTTTGTGAAAATATTTCAAGTGGCAGTGAGGGTTTCACATTTAAGTTAAAATGAAGTAGGATGTATTGCCAGGAATGGGAATAATTTCAGTGGCAGTTACATGAGCCAGCACCATCTAAGCATGCTGAGTTCACATGCACGCTCACATGCTGGCTGTGGGTGCTGCATCAGACTGAGGCCTGGCAGCTGGTAAGGACCTATTGACATCAAACATAAGATGCTTTGCAGCCGGACACGGTGGCTTATGCCTGTAATCCCAGCACTTTGGGAGGCCGAAGTGGGTGGATCATGAGGTAGGAGATTGAGACCGTCCTGGCCAACATGGTGAAACCCTGTCTCTACTAAAAATACAAAAGTTAGCCAGGCATGGTGGCGGGCGCCTGCAGTCCCAGCTACTTGGGAGGCTGAGGCAGAAGAATGGCGGGAACCTGGGAGGCGGAGCTTGCAGTGAGCCAAGATCGTGCCACTACACTCCAGCCTGGGCAACAGAGCGAGACTCCATCTCAAAAAAAAAGTGCTGGGATTACAGGCATGAGCCACCATGCCCAGCCAATATCATAGTTGCTCTCTTGCCCAGGCTGGAGTGCAGTGGTACGATCTCAGCTTACTATAGCCTCCGCCTCCCGGGTTCAAGAGATTCTCCTGCCTCAGCCTCCCAAGTAGCTGGAATTACAGACACGTGCCACCACACTCGGCTAAGTTTTCTGTATTTTTAGTAGAGAGAGGGTTTCACCATGTTGGTCAGGCTGGTCTTGAACTCCTGTACCTCAAGTGATCCACCTGCCTCAGCCTCCCAAAGTGCTGGGATTACAGGCATCAGCCACTGCACTTGGCCAATAGCATACCTTTATTCCAAGGTCAATTATGTATATCTTTCCAAAAGTCTAAGGACAATGATGTCCATATAGACATGTGTCTCTTAATGACAGGGATACATTCTGAGAAATGCATCATTAGGCGGATTGGTCATTGTGTGAACAGCATAGAATATACTTACACAAACCTAGATCATACAGCCTACTACACACCTAGGCATTATATATAGCCTGTTGTATATAGCCTGTTTCTCTTAGGCTATAAACCTGTACAGCATGTTAGTGTACTGAACACTGTAGGCAATTCGATGATTATGCCAATTATGGTGAGTATTTGTGTATCTAAGCATATCTAAACATAGAAAAGATACAGTCAAAATATGGCATTATAACCTTGTGGGACCACTGTGGTATATTTGGTCCATCATAGAGTGAAATGTTATGTGGCGCATATGTTCCAAATGTGTTCCAAAATTAGTTATGCATATCTATCTGTCTGTAAAACATGTCAATTCCTCTTGGTCCTGTTAGTTTCTAGACATTAATTGTGTGTCCTGGGTTTAAGTAGGGGTGTGTCTCTCACATTCCTGATGTTCCCATACTTTTTTTCTTCTTTTTTAGGACAGCGTCTCTCTCTGTCACCCAGGCAGGAGTGCAGCGGCATGATCTTGGATCACTGCAACAGCCTCCTCCCACGTTCAAGTGATTCTTGTGCCTTAGCCTCCTAAGTGGCTGGGATTACAGACGTGTGCCACCACGCCCAACAAATTTTTGTATTTTTAGTAGAAACGGGGTTTCGCCCTGTTGGTCAGGCTGGTCTTGAACTCCTGGCCTCAAGTGATCCACCTGCCTTGGCCTTTGAAAGTGCTGGGATTACAGGCATGAGTCACCATGCCCGGCCATATTCTCATCCTTTATCATCTTCTATGTGTAGTTTTTTTGCTAAGTTTATGTTTCCTCATTTTCTTCATTTCAGTACTCCTTACTTTTCCCTTTGTCGTAATTAATCCCTATGTGTCTTTTATGTATATCAAATCAGTTTGTGAATTAAACACCAGATTCATTATGTGGCCTGTCAGTGGTTGATTTTAACTTTGTTTAATTTCCTCAAATTTAACTCTTGTGATTATGTTTGGTTTTTGTCTCAGAGGATAGTTATTACTAACATAACAGTGCTTCACAGTGTATACTGCTGATATTTTACAGAGTACCTCCACTTTATTTCATTAAAACCCCACTGCAAAAGAGATAGAGGTTCTAGGTTCAGGTAACAAGTAAGCAGTGGGCTTGAGACTGGAACCTACGTATGGTTACTCCTAGTACAATATTTTTGTTTTGTCTTTTATTCTGCTACTTTACCTTTTTCACTGATAGTTTTGGAGTTTTTATGTTGATAGCAAATATGTTCATGTCTCCTCCTAACTGGAGAGTTTTTTAACCTCTGGTTCTATTGCCAAATGTTAGATGAGGGCTTTTGAGATCCATGGTGGAAGTCACAAACATGAGGGCTATTTTGTTAGTCCCTTATAACTTCTCCCCTAAAGAATTCGATTACAGCAGTAGCATAGTCTGGCTTTAACCTACAGTTCTCTGAGTGATGCCATTCTTTTTGGTTAAAGGACCTGTGATGTCCCTTCCAATGTTTAACACTTGGTACCAGTTCTTAGTGCTTCTGGTTTTATAAGTTGCCACCTGCAGTAAGAAGCAACCCTTCTTAGGTCCCTAAAATGTTACTAAAAGTTACTGTTGTTGGCTTTGGAGCAGGTAAAACGAGCAGTCAGGGTGGATCTTGGCAGCATGGGTGTTTGTGCTTTGTTATGTGTGCAGGGATCCTAACAGGCTTTCTGCTGCAGAAATGCAAACTCTGCCAAAAATATTCAAGAGATAAGAATCATAATTTCTTTTTATCTTCTCTAAAGTTTGGGAGCCTCTGGTGGAGCAAGTAATTGGGATTCCTACAGTGACCATTTCACCATTGAAACCTGCAAAGAGACAGATATGCTGAACTACCTCATCGAGTGTTTCGACCGAGTTGGAATAGAGGAAAAAAAAGCACCAAAGGTAATATGAAATGCATTAACTTACAAAAAAAAAAAAAGCCTAGTTATTTGTTTGATTATCCCCATGCCTGGAGCATTCATTCATTTATTCAATTAGTAAAGTAATTATCGAGCGTTTGCCATGTGCCAGGCACAGTACTAGGAACTTAGGATGTGTCGATGAACAAAACAGAGCTTCCTGCCCTCGTGGAACTCACATTCTAGTGGAGACAGGGCCAAGGTGTGAACCTAGATGGCCTGGCTTCAGAGTCCTCTCTTGACCACACTGTAGCTGGGTACCGCCAGTGACTCATATGGCCCTGATAATTCTGCTGGTAGGTTATAATAACCAACATTATGGAGCCTCTGTAGATTGCCAAGGACTGGGCCAGGTCGACATTAGCTTGTATCCTCACAGTTGCTCTGTTAGTGCAGTGGAACCCGTTATGACATAGGCATTCTTTTTCCAAGGTATGACTAAGCAGATAACTCTCAGAGAGATTAAATACTTGTCCAGAATCACATAAATAATAAGTTGCAAAGCTGGGTTTAAACTCAGTAAGCTACCCTTTTCCCATCATTTCTCTTGACTGGCTTCATTGTTTCATCATTTTATTCCTATTTCATTTTCTGATTTTAGTTTTACATTAGAAACGAACCTGTTGTCCACTGGTTAGTTTCATATTTGTAAAGGGCCTTCTTTGGGCTTTGCTGTACTTAACCTTAGTGGAAGCAAAATGAGTGGGCATGTCTTCAAGGTTTTTTGTTTTTTTGTCTTTTGAGACGGAGTCTTGCTCTGTCACCCAGGCTGGAGTGCAGTGGCGCTATCTCAGCTCACTCATCCTCCACCTCCTGGGTTCAAGCAGTTCTCCTGCCTCCCCTCCCGAGTAGCTGGGATTACAGGCACCTGCCACCACCCCCAGCTAATTTTTTTTTTTTTTTTTTTTTTTTTTTTGAGACAGAGTTTCACTCTTGCTGCCCAGCCTGGAGTAAAATGGCACAATCTTGGCTCACTGTAACCTCCACCTCCCAGGTTCAAGTGATTCTCCTGCCTCAGCCTCCCGAGTAGCTGGGATTACAGGCATGAGCCACCATGCCTGGCTAATTTTGTATTTGTAGTAGAGATGGGGTTTCTCCGTGTTAGTGAGGCTGGTCTCGAACTCCTGACCTCAAGTGATCCTCCCACCTTGGCCTCTCAAAGTGCTGTGATTACAAGCGTGAACCACCCCGCCCGGCACACCCAGCTAATTTTTATATTTTTTTAGTAGAGATGGGGTTTCACCATGTTGGCCAGGTTGTGTTTTTTTTGGGTTTTTTTTGTTTTTGTTTTTTGAGATGGAGCCTTGCTCTGTCGCCAGGCTGGAGTGCAGTGTCACAATCTCGGCTCACTGCAATCTCTGCCTCCTGGGTTCAAGTGATTCCCCTGCCTCAGCCTCTCGAGTAGCTGGGACTATAGGCGTGCACCACCATGTCTGGCTAATTTTTTGTCTTTTAGTAGAGACGGGGTTTCACCATGTTGGCCAGGATGACGTCAATCTCCTGACCTTGTGATCTGCCTGTCTCGGCCTCTCAAAGTGCCGGGATTACAGGCGTGAGCCACTGCGCCTGGCCCAGGCTAGTCTTAAACTTCTGACATCAAGTGATCTGCTCGCCTTGGCCTCCCAAAGTGCTGGAATTACAGGTGTGAGACACCGCGCCCGGCCTCCAAGCTTCTTAAGTATAAATTTGATCACCTCAAACTTACACTTCTTTCTTCTCTGACATCAATTTCTGCAGAGGCAGTATACTTGGAAGGCACAGTTACTATAGTTCGTTCACTAAGAATAAAGGAAGAGGAAAGCATGCTGTTTACTGATGGTCCCTCCCTTTTAACTCTTGTTTTTAACAGCATGAAATTGTATTGTTTGTTTCTTGTTGTCCTCACTTCCACCTTTCCTTTTCAGATGTGCAGCCAGCCAGCAGTCAGCCAGCTTCTGAGCAACATCCGCTCACAGTGCATATCCCATACTGCTTTAGTACTACAAGGCTCCCTAACACAGCCCAGGTATGAAGACCCGTGACGTGCTTGACGTTAGCTGGCAGAAGGCCCTAGCCATCAGCGGACATCAGGCTCTCCGGCCATTCTTGCACCACCTTGGATAACTCCCTTCCTCACCTGTAAAATGAAGATCCCTTTCCTTCTCTAAAATACCATGAAAATAAACGCTCCTTTTTTCCTCATCTTCTAAAGTAGTACAAAGCATATTTTAAAAAGAAATGAGTTATGTTTTAAGAATTCTGCCTGCTTTTTGAAATAGACCATTGTTGAAATATGTGGACAAGCAAGGCAGAAAATTAGTAACTGACTGTACAGCAACTGCCTGAAGTTGGTGGTGGAAGTATTTGATAAATGTGTGGATCATCACCTTCCATGTATAACTGGTCAATTTCTGTTATTGAGTGATAAAGGATAGTAATGGATTGGATAGTTTAGGAATCAACCGAAGTGCTACATTGTTTCTGAGGATTCTATAAAGGTTGCAAATTTTTTGTTTTTATTTTGTTTTTTAAATTTTTTTTTCTTTGTCTCTCAGTCTTCTAAAGGTAGCAAGTTTTTAAAAAGGATGTATATTTCATTTCTTTTATATAAAAAAAATCTAAAGGAAAAAGTTTACATTTAAAAGTTTTGGCCAGGTGTGGTGACTCACGCCTGTGATCCCAGCACTTTGGGAGGCCAAGGCCGGCGGATCACCTGAGATCAGGAGTTTGAGACTGGCCTGGCCAACATGGCGAAATTCAGTCTCTACTAAAAATACAAAAACCTTAGCTGGGCGTTGTGGTGCATGCCTGTAATCCCAGCTACCTGGGAGGCTGAGGCCAGAGAATCATTTGAACCCAGAAGGTGGAGGTTGCAGTAAGCCGAGATCGTGCCGCTGCACTGCAGCCTGAGTGATAGAGCAGAACTCTGTCTCAAAAAATAAAAATTAAAAAAAAAAAAAAAAAGAAAAGTTTACAGTCCAGGCTCACGCCTATAATCCTAGCACTTTGGGAGGCTGAGGCAGACAGATTGCCTGAGCTCAGGACTTCAGGACCGGCCTAGGCAACATGATGAAACCCTGTCTCTACTAAAAATACAAAAAATTATCTGGTCATGGTGGCATGCACCTGTAATCCCAACTACTGGGGAGGCTGAGGCATGAGAATCACTTGAACCTGGGAGGTGGAGGTTGCAGTGAGCCGAGATTATGCCACTTAACTCCAGCCTGGGTGACAGAGCAAGACTGTCTCAAAAAATAATAATAATAATAAATAAATAAAATAAAAGTTCACAAACATAACGTTACATTTTATTTATACTAGGTGTTCTTAATGTTATTTTGTATACCACAACCATATATTTTTGAAACTTTTCAAAAAGAGGGAAAATTATATACATGTACCAAAACTTTAAAAAATGTTCCTTGATTAAAATTAATAAGTCCTCAGCCACTACTAATCTTTTTTTCCCCCAATTTAGATGAGGCATAAAGAAGTAAAAGAAACATATAATGCGGCCAGGTGTGGGGGCTCATACCTGTAATCCCAGCACTTTGGGAGGCCGAGGCAGGTGATCACCTGAGGTCAGGAGTTTGGGACGAACACAGTGAAACCCCTTCTCTACTAAAAATACAAAAATCAGCTGGGTGTGGTGGCGGGCACCTGTAGCAGCTACTCAGGAGGCTGAGGCAGGAGAATCGCTTGAACCTGGGAGGTGGAGGTTGCAGTGAGCCGAGATCACGCCACTGCACTGCAGCCTGGGCAGCAGAGCGAGACTCTGTCTCTTAAAAAAAACAAACAACAATAACAACAAAACATATAATACTTATTTTTTATTTATTTATTTTTATTATTATTATTTTTTTAAGAGACAGGATCTCACTCTGTTGCCTAGACTGGAGTGCTCACTATAACCTCAAACTCCTGGGCTCAAGCAGTCCTCCTGCCTCAGCCTTCCAAGTAGCCAGGACTCCAGGCACACACCATCTTGTTCAGTTGATATTTTCATTTTTTGTAGAGACAGAGTCTTCCTATGTTGCCGAGACTGGTCTTCAACTCTGGGCCTCAAGTGATTCTCCCACCTCGGCCTCCCAAAGTGCTGGGATTGCAGGCATGAGCCACTGTGCCTGGCCATGCTTCCTTTTCTCAGTGCTTCATTTTTAAAGGGCTCTGTGTAGGAAAAGATGAATTCTTTGAAACTTCCCATAGTTTCTCATGAAAAAGACCAAAAAGTGATTACTATTGGTAAGAAGGGTTAGCTTTTGCCTGAAACTATTTTGCAGAATATGTGGGAGATGTGAAGTTTGACTTTTGACTGGGCAGTTGTTGCTGACATGACATTTCACGTGCCTCTGTAGTGAGTTGACTTCATCACCGTCCCTAATGTTCATGGGTCCACAGGTCCTTGCAGCAGCCGTCCTTCCTAGTGCCGTATATGCTGTGTAGGAATCTCCCATATGGCTTCATTCAGGAACTGGTGAGAACCACTCACCAGGATGAAGAAGTGTTCAAGCAGGTACGGTCGTATGAGTTTGCTCTTGCAAATTTTAGCCTGAGAGCCTCTATGCCGAGGCTAATTTCTGAATACACCATACATTGAAAATTCTTGCCTGAATTCGCACATCCATGTGTTACTTGCTTAGAGAGAAGGCCTACCCAATATTCTTTTGAGGAAATCAGATTGACAGCTGCATTTTTCAAATCATGTGCCCATTTCAACAAATGAGTCAAACATCTATCTTTTAAACAAGGTCTACGCTAGATGCTTCGGGCAATATGAAAAAAATATATAAGGCCCCGTTCCTGATTTCAAAGAGCTTTTGAAACAAGAATACCCAGAGACAGCATAAGGCATGATGTGCATCTGCCAGATAAGTAGTGTCAAAAATTCATTCTCTGAGTTTGTAAGATTTATAACTTAGTGACCATATTAGCTCATTGGCAGCCTGCATGCCATATAGAATCTTTTTGTCTTCTTCCCACTAGGAAAGATGTCTCATATCTTCCTAATTGTTTCATTTGGTGTTTATACATTGTTTTGGTATCTCATTGTGTAAAGCCAAGTGAAAATGCGGATATGTAGTGCTTAAAAATAAAGCTGTGTGCGTAGTCTTGAAGGTTTCTTCCGAGGTGAAACTTTGTCGTTAACATTACTGTTGGAAGGACCTGTTTGGGAAAATAAGCCCTTTGCCTTAGCAGCTTTCACACAAGTTTTTTCCCTGATGAAAGGGTTTCTATCAAATTTTCTTACAGTTTGCTGTATCATCACTTCCTTTTTTGTGACTACAGAGAATAACAGAGGCAATAGCTATAATTGGTATGATTCCTTTCACTCTGTTTTATACCTTAGATTATTTATAACGGTTAATTTTAAAACCTTTGAATTCTTGAGAATTGTGTTTTCAGCAGGCTTCAAAATATTTGTAAAAGAAGCAGCCAGGATCCAAGAATAAAAATTCCAGTTAGTGTTGTGTACTCTGTCTGGAATTCACTGACTGTTTATCTTAAATGATAATCTTACTGACTAATGGAAATATGAATGGCAGCATAGTGACCTTTTCTTCTCTAGAAGGATAAGTGAACTCTAAGGAAAATAAATCACTGTCAACCAGGCACGGTGGCTCATGCCTGTAATCCCAGCACTTTGGGAGGCTGAGGCGGGTGGATCGCCTGAGGTCAGGAGTTCGAGACCAGCCTGACCAATGTGGTGAAACCCTGTCCCTACTAAAAATGCAAAAATTAGCTGGGCATGGTGACAGGCTCCTATAATCCCAGCTACTTGGGAGGCTGAGGTGGGAGAATTGCTTGAACCCAGGAGACGAGCTTACAGTGAGCCGAGATTACGCCACTGCTTTCCAGCCTAGGCGACAGAGCAAGACTCTGTCTCAAAAAAAAAAAAAAAAAAAGTTACTGTCTTGGAAGGTTTAAGTGATGCACTACATTAGAGAGGTAATAGGTAGTAATTAGAATACTTTTCCTATTCAAGAAGATATCATTTGAGGAATCGAGTCGTTCTCTCTATATGAAATCAGCCCAGTGACCAGCTGACAGGGGTATATTGAGCCTACTTTATTCTAAACAGACTTACACAAGAGGAAATGACCTCTGTGTGTGTTTCGTTTGGTTGTTTCCTCATTACCAGCTTTAGGCAGAGAAGTCCCACATTTTTGAAATTTAGGTGAAATTCATATAACATAAAACCACCTTTTTTTTTTTGAGACGGAGTTTTGCTCTTGTTGCCCAGGTTGGAGTGCAATGGCGCGATCTCGGCTCACCGCAACCTCCGCCTCCCGGGTTCAAGCGATTCTCCTGCCTCAGCCTCCTGAGTAGCTGGGATTACAGGCGCCTGCCACCACATCTGGCTAGTTTTTTGTATTTTTAGTAGAGAGGGGGTTTCACCATGTTGGCCAGACTGGTCTCGAATTCCTGATGTCAGGTGATCTGTCCACCTCAGCCTCCCAAAGTGCTGGGATTACAGGTGTGAGCCAGCACACCCGGTCTCAAACCACCATTTTGAAGTGTACAATTCAGTGACATTTACTACGTTCACAGTGTTATATGACCACCACAGACCTGTTTAATTAATTAATTAATTAATTTTGAGGCAGAGTCTTTCTCTGTTACCCAGGCTGGAGTACAGCAGCACAGTTTCAGCTCACTGCAACCTCCGCCTCCTGGGTTCGAGTGATTCTCCTGCCTCAGCCTCCCAAGTAGCTGGGATTACAGGTGTATACCACCATGCCTGGCTAATTTTTGTATTTTTAGTAGAGACGGGATTTTGTCATGTTGGCCAGGCTGGTCTTGAACTCTTGGCCTCAAGTGATCCACCCATCTTGGCCTCCCAAAGTGCTGGGATTACAAGTGTGAGCCACAGCGCCTGGCCCAGACCTGTTTATTTTTAATCCCAGATTTCTGCTGACTTTTCAGCGACTCAGTGTTGAATACTCTTTGTCTTTTCTTATGTGCTACCATGTGTTTTATCTAGAAAGGAAATAACTGGGATCGAGCTGTTGAACTGAAAAACAGCAACTTACCATTTTGTCTTAAAAGAGTGGCAAATGTGAATTATTAAATCTTTGACTGAAATATCTACCTCCTTTTAATATTTGAGAAATATTCACAGATAAACAGCCGCTCGAATTTAGGACTGGAGGTGGACACTTAACAGTATTTTTAAATCAGTGCTGGGAAGTATTCATTTGAAAATTAAAGAATTATTTATAATATCTGGGTCAGGCCAGGCATGGTGGCTCACGCCTGTAATCCTAGCACTTTGGGAGGCCGAGGCAGGTGGATCGCCTGAGCTCAGGAGTTCGAGACCAGGCTGATGCAACATGGCAAAACCCCGTCTCTACTCAAAATACAAAAAATTAGCCGGGCACAGTAGTGCATGCCTGTAGTCCCAGCTACTTCAGAGGCTGAGGCGGGAGAATCTCTTGAACCCGGGTGGTGGAGGCTACATTTAGTCGAGATCATGCCACTGCACTCCAGCCTGTACAACAGAGTGAAACTGTCTGAAAAAAAAAAAAAGAAAAAGATTATGCATAGTAATATTTTGCCTATTGTATTTGTTTTTGTTTTTGTTTTTTTTTTTGAGACGGAGTCTCGCTCTGTCGCCCAGGTGGGAGCGCAGTGGCGCAATCTCGGCTCACTGCAAGCTCTGCCTCCCAGGTTCACGCCATTCTCCTGCCTCAGCCTCCCGAGTAGCTGGGACTACAGGCGCCCACCACCACGCTTGACTAATTTTTTTTTTTTTGTATTTTTAGTAGAGACGGGGTTTCACAGTGTTAGCCAGGATGGTCTCGATCTCCTGACCTCGTGATCCGCCCGCGTCGGCCTCCCAAAGCGCTGGGATTACAGGCGTGAGCCACCACGCCCGGCTATTTTGCCTATTGTAAATGAAGCCCTAATTGTACAAAAAGATAACTATACAAGAAAGTATAATTATATTTTACTTGTAGCCTTCTTGAAAAAAATTTTGGAGATTTTTCAGGATGACCAATTATGAAGCTAATTTTTGGTGATTCTGGAACTTCTGTTTGTCTTTTCTTCTTTTTTTTTTTTTTTTTTTTGTATTTTTTAGTAGAAACGGGGTTTCACCGTGTTAGCCAGGATGGTCTCGATCTCCTGACCTCGTGATCCGCCCGTCTCGGCCTCCCAAAGTGCTGGGATTACAGGCTTGAGCCACCGCGCCCGGCCCTGTCTTTTCTTCTTGATTACAATGTTGGCATTCCCCAATGACACACCTGAGTGTTACTTGTCCATTTTTATCTGGCTTATGAGAGCGAGTTACTTCTACCCTGGTTGTTGGAATTACAAAAACCATAGTATGATCTCTTCCAGAGCTGTGTTGATATCTCACAACACTCCACAGACTCTTTGTCATCCAGGGCACCTGTTTTTTGTACTGTGCTCTTTTAAACTATTAAGGTGCTCAGAATCATGGAATGAAATTAGTACCAAAGGGAATTTTTCAAGTTTTCTGGTGGCTACATAGTATACTCCTATTATAACTTGTTGGCATTCAGATTGTCAGCTGCTGTTTACAACATTTTCTATTTAATGTTATTAGCCATGAATCCCAACCAGCTTACTAAATGTGTTGATCACTGAGTGCATTGTGAAATTTGAAGATGAGCTAGACTGAGTAAATCTTGCATGGTGTTACCCAGTATTAATCCTAAATGTATAAAAGCAGATTTGAGTTCCTTTAAGTGCCAATAGCAGGTTAATGTATTAATTACACTATATGTGGAGGTAAGGCTTTCTAACTAAAGCTTTCTTTGTCAGTTTCAACCTTCACCAACTAGCTCTTTGCTCTAACTTAATTAAGTTTAATGTAATAATAATATTCGTTGTTGGCCTGTTTATCTTGTTTTCCTCAAAATAAATGGGGAAAGGCTTTTAAAAATTACTGATAGAGGGCCGGGTGTGGTAGCTCCCGCCTGTAATCCCAGCACTTTGAGAGGCTGAGGCGGGTGGATCACAAGGTCAGGAGTTCAAAACCAGCGTGGCCAACAAAGTGAAACCCTGTCTCTACTAAAAATGCAAAAATTAGGCGGGTGTGGTGGCAGGCACCTGTAATCCCAGCTGCTCGGGAGGCTGAGGCAGGAGAATCACTTGAACCCCAGAGGCAGAGGTTGCAGTGAGCCAAGACTGCACCATTGCACTCCAGTCTGGGCAACAGAGCGAGACTCTGTCTCAAAAAAAAAAGATAGATAGATAGATAGATAGATAGATAGATAGATAGATAGATAGAAAGAAAGAAGAACATATTAGTTGCTGAGATATGCAGAATTTAATTGAGTAGAGCAACGACCCCTGGAGAGTCCTTCAACAGGCTCCAAATGTATGGGTTTTGTTGAATTACGGGGGTCCTATCAGAGTATCAGAGTTCACCAAAATCCTCTTACTTCTGGAGAATTCAGCTGTATTACTTTATGGTTAGCCTTGTCAAAGAACAGGTCAACACTCTGGCTGAATTCTAGACTTTTATATGCAAAAAAGCTTTTCCCTGGGGAAGGAATGAAATTGCCTGGACACTCAGTTCTAGCACCTTATTTGACATACTTCCCATTCTTAGATTCTCTTAAACTTATATTTCTGATTTTGTTTTTTTTCTTATAGATATTTATCCCCATTTTACAAGGCCTGGCTCTTGCTGCCAAAGAGTGCTCCCTCGATAGTGACTACTTTAAATACCCCCTCATGGTAAAAATTTGTTCTTTTTCTTTAACTCATTCAATAGATGTTTTTCTTTCAGATTATTTTGACATATACTTTTCTTTCAGGTCCATGAGATCAACCTTGTTTTCAAATTTAAAACATGAAATCACTGTGTTGGCCATGCAGAGTGTTTGGTGTGCAGTGAGATGCATCAGTGAAGACAGTTAGCAGCCTGGTACATCTTCCACCTATCCAAGTCCTAGACAGGAGTTAGTGATGCACTTATTACAATGTACTTTGTATAGCTTATGAAAAAGATAACTGTCTCCTAGCAATGAGCATACCATAGTTGGGATGAAATTTTGTTACTTAAAAACAAAAACTATTAAAAATGCAAATAAAAAAGGCAAAGCTGTACATACTAAGAAAATGAATACAATTTTATCTTTATGTGTTTACTTTGTGCAGAAACTCTTAGGGTAGCTCTCTTGTTCAACCCCCCCTCCCCCCCGCCGTTTCCTAAGGTCATACACTTATCTGCAGGCTTTACTTGGGAAGCAGAAATCTGCTTAGCTCTTTAAGGCACTTACAGCAGGCATACGTAGTGGACAGAAGCTTCAGCTAGATTCCCATGGGGAGTCTTGAATGTTTTAAAAATGCTGAAACTAGAATGAAAATTAGAAGCTCTTTTCTGTTCTGAATTTGCTTATTTGAAATTTTGAGAGAAAAATATTTTAAAGTATTACTGAATATTTTCATTGCAGAAGTATAAAGGAAAAAATATCAAAATGAAATTCACTTATTCTGTGTATAAATTAAGTCTTATGTAAATTGAGACCATGGTTGTTTTCTTACTGTATTTATTTCTTTTACTCATTCCACTGATTGGATTCCATTATACCATGAATTCATTACTGACGATCTGTTCTGTGCTAGACACTGGGGATACAGCAGCTAGGAAGACAAGGTCCCTCTCCTCAAGACACTTATAATCTGCGAAAATAAGAGCTACAGCACAACAGTTGAACAGATACTGTGATAAATGTTAAAACAGAGCTGTGCACAAAGGGTGCATTTATCTATTTAAAAAATTCAAACCTATCATGACACGAAAATGCTACAAGAATGCTGGGAATTTAGAAGGTGAAACCAGAATTCCTGCTTTAAAAAATAATTTTAAGTGGATTTATGCCAGAGCTCTTTCCATTGTACGTGTTATTAGGGCCCCTGATAAAATTCTTTGAATCTTTATGTGTTGTTCTGCCTTAGGCAGGTAAAAGGAAGTGAAATAATCTGATTGTTTGAGTTCAGTGATGAAATGTTTTAGTGAACACTAATTATCACTGTATTATGTCGATGTTCCTTCATGGGATTGTTGGCTTTTGGGTTGTGGTGTGAATTAGCTTGATGTTTCAGTGAGGAGCTTTTAGCATCTGATATCAACAAAATGTCCTTTTGGTCAAAAGACAGAGGCCTTCATTGTGGTAGACAATGATTTCATTTTGTGCCATTATTGATGCTTGTATAATAACGAGGGTGCAGTGAGTGAGAGGGTACGATAGTGAGAGGCAGGAAGAGGAAGACTGTTGAAGCTAAAATCAGAAATAATTGTGATCATTCTCTAGGTCAGTGGATGCTGCTGTGCCATACCTTGGAATCAGCTGGGGATCTTTAAAGGTGTTTCTGCCTGGCTCCCCGCCTCAGACCTCGTGATTTAATTCACCAGCGGTGTGGCATGGCATTGGGGTTTCCAAAGGCTTCCCATGTGATCCTAATATGCAGCCAGGTTTGTGAACTCCTGCCCTAGGCAGTGAGAATGCTTCCTTCTGAGTCGGCTGCCTGAACCTCAGAGGCATCTCAACGTTGTGTCAGTGCCTAAATGGACTCTTCAGCTCATGTAGCAACTTCTAGAGCTGTGCCCGAATCACAGAGGAAATTAACTGTTTAAAATAACATTGATTGAGTTACCGTGGGTCTGTTAAATTATGTTTATGTCCCTAAAAAGTGTTTTTTGTAGTTCTCTAATGTTAGGATGGTTGGAGCTCTGAAGGAAAGTGTTGGAATTCTTAAAAGTACTAGACATCTTGAAACCAAGTTATGCTTTTAAATATGTTTTGAATGTGATAGCTTACTAAATTGTAATTATTTATAGTCATGTTTAACACTGGCAAGAGGAGCCATCTAAAGTTTATGAAATAAATATTTTTGACATGGAAAGATATGAAGTGGAAAAACTTTTTTTTGTATAAACATATATAGATAGATACAGTACACAAAAATATATCTGGAAAACTGTTGCTCAAAATATCAATAGAGGTTATCTTTGAGGGTAAAGCTTGAGTAATTTTGAGTTTCATTTTATATTTCTGTTTTATTTCCAGTTTTTCACATTGCATGTGTATTAGTTTATTAATCAGAAAAAGTAGTAAAGCTGCTGCCATTTTAGAGGGAATGCATTTATAGCAGCAGTTAAAGCTGTTTCTTGATGCTACAAATGACAGTCAGTTTAAGATGAAATGCATTTAAATGACTCTGATCTTATTTCTAGGCACTAGGTGAGCTCTGTGAAACCAAGTTTGGAAAGACACACCCTGTGTGCAATTTGGTAAGCACTCACCTGATGGGCTTGCACGTTTTCAGTGAATATATCGTAACCCAGAAGGCATTCCTCCAGTGAGATGACCTGGAAAACTTCTCTTGAAGGACATTTAGGTGTAGGCGGAGGTAACGTGTCTGGGAGGCTCTCAACTGTTACACTGTTGTTAGACACGTTATTTCCTGCATTACAGTGTTCGTTTCTATGATTTTTTTCCCGTTTTTTGCCCCCAAGAATCTTGCTCTATCACCCAGGCTGGATGGAGTGCAATGGTGCGATCTTGGCCCACTGCAGCCTCCGCCTCCTGGGTTCAAGTGAGTCTCGTGCCTCAGCCTCCCAAGTAGTTGGGAATACAGGCACGCATCACCATGCCAGGCTAATTTTTTTGTATTTTTAGTAGAGATGGGGTTTTACCATGTTGGCCAGGCTGGTCTCGAACTACTGACCTCAGGTGATCCCCCCTGCCTCGGCCTCCCAAATTATTGGGTTACAAGCGTGAGCCACTGCACCGGGCCTGTTTTTTTTCCTGGACAAATATTGTACAACTAAACTAACAAGTGCTATGGAAAAGTTATTTGAGTCCTTTGGTGGTATAAGTAAGAAGAGTTCATTTGAACTTCATCAAATAGTATCCTGCAACTTTAAAATTCTTTTTTTTTTTTTTTTTTTGAGACAGAGTCTCACTCTGTCACCCAGGCTGGAGTAGCGCAGTGGCGCAATCTTAGCTCACTGCAACCTCTGCCTCCTGGGTTCAAGCAATTCTCTTGCCTCAGCCTCCCTAGTAGCTGGGATTACAGGCGCACACCACCATGCCCCGCTAATTTTTGTATTTTTAGTAGAGACGAGGTTTCTCCATATTGGCCAGGGTTGTCTCGGACTCCTGACCTCAGGTGACCCACTCCCACTCTCATTGGCCTCCCAAAGTGCTGGGATTACAGGCGTGAGCCACCGTGCCTGGCTGAAACATAATAATATCTTTTGAAAATATAGAGGAGCTGGAGGGTTTTCATTACATTTTTACTTCATCGGCCTGTTGAGTGCCTGACTGGCCTCTTCCATCTTCTGCCTAGGTTGCTTCTTTGCCGTTGTGGTTGCCGAAATCCTTAAGTCCTGGCTGTGGGCGGGAGCTGCAGAGACTCTCTTACTTGGGGGCTTTCTTCAGCTTCTCAGTCTTTGCGGAAGATGATGTAAGTATAGTGGCTACTTGCACTTTGCCGCCCTTCTATTCAGATTCTTTCCCAAATGTACATTATATGTTGATTGCATTTTTCCTTCTTTTTCCAGGTTAAAGTGGTTGAAAAATACTTCTCAGGGCCTGCCATTACCCTGGAAAACACTCGTGTGGTTAGCCAATCATTGCAGCATTACTTAGAGCTCGGAAGGGTAAGCGTTCAGAAAACAAACCCAGAGGAAGTAGCAAAGATGAACTCCAGATAGGGAGCTTTTATTTTGTAGACTGGACGATGCCCAGTAGACAAACGGCTAACAAAAGCCAATTCAATCTTACATAAAAAAGATAAACTATAAGTAAGTAACCTGTGTCTTGAATAACAGGTTGTAACAACAGCAGTATGCTGCCTTTGTATGTAGTGTCACTGGGAGCTGGTCCTGAGCTTAGTGGCCCGGCTCCTTCTCCAGCTGGTCCTTAGGCATTTACACTGTGAGGGTGAGCAAGAGTTGTTAGTTTGCACACACCTTCACTGACTTGCTTATCCCAAATCCTGATTAATATGTCTTCAGTTCTCAAACTTAAAGGCAGAGAAGGGCCGGGTGTGATGGCTCACACCTGTAATCCCTTTGGGAGGCTGAGGTGGGTGGATCACCTGAGGTCAGGAGTTTGAGACCAGCCTGGCCAACATGACAAAACCCGTCTCTACTAACAATACAAAAATTAGCCAGGTGTGGCAGCACGTGCCTGTAATCCCAGCTACCCAGCTACTCGGGAGGCTGAGGCACAATGATCGCTTGAACCCAGGAGGTAGGGGTTGCAGTGAGCCGAGATCATGCCACTGCATATCAGCCTGGGCGACAGAGCAAGACTCCATATCAAAGAAAGAAAAAAGGCAAAGAAGTTACAGGCTTGGGTATCTAAGGTAATTTTGATCATGGGAAGGAAGTAACAAAGGCTATTTTATTAAAACTCTAACTGCTGGCTGGGTTCGTGGGCTCACGCCTATAATCCCAACACTTTGGGAGGCCGAGGTGGGCGGATCTCGAGGTCAGGAGGTAGAGACCATCATGGCCAATATGATGAAACTTCGTCACTACTAAAAATACAAAAATTGACCGAGGTAGGTGGATCACAAGGTCAGCAGTTCAAGACCAGCCTTACCAACATGGTGAAACCCCATCTTTACTAAAATACAAAAAAAAAATTAGCTGGGCTGGTGACAGGCGCCTGTAATCCCAGCAACTTGGGAGGCTGAGGCAGGAGAATCGCTTGAAACCGGAAGGCGGAGGTTGCAGTGAGCCAAGATGTGCCACTGCACTGTAGTCTGGCCAATAAGAGCAAAACTCTGTCTCAAAAAAAAAAAAAAAAAATTAGCTGGGCGTGGTGGCACGTGCCTGTAGTCCCAGCTACTCGGGAGGCTGAGGCAGGAGAATCGCTTGAACCTGGGAGGCGCAGGTTGCAGTGAGCCAAGATTGCACCACTGCACTCCAGCCTGGCAACAGAGCTAGACTCTGTCTCAAAAAAAAAAAAAAACTGTAACTGCCTACCTCCCCCACTCCATATTCTGCTTTCATGCAGATTACCTTGACATAGTTGAATATGGATGTTTCTTATATTCTTCTTTCACTCAGGATTGTCTGAAATGAGTAGAAGTGGGAGAGGAGAGAACATGGGAAGTAGGCTAGCTGTTCATGAAGTCAAAAAGGAATCGTGTGCAAAATAGTTTTAATTTATTTCTTCTTTTTAAAAATAAATTTCAGCAAGAGCTTTTTAAGATTCTGCATAGTATTTTGTTAAATGGCGAAACCCGTGAGGCTGCTCTCAGTTACATGGCGGCTGTCGTCAATGCCAATATGAAGAAAGCACAGATGCAGGTAGGATTCCTACACACTGCTTTTCACTGTTCGTCAAATTCATTCATCTGACCCAGATTTAGTCAGCACCTACCAGGCACTGTTCTAGGAATGGGGGTACAGTATTGAACAAGGTAGACAAGCTTCCTGCTTTTGTGGAGCCCGTGTTCCACAGGGTAAACAAGTACACATATAAATACATGATTTTAGACAGTTGTATAATCAATGAAGAAAACAGAGCAAAGTAAATGACATGAGAAGAACTTAGTTACCAGAAGGAAGGTCTGAAGGTGATTTGTGATTGGGTGGCAGGAAAGGCCTCCCTGAGGAGGTGAGGTTTGTTTCATAGGAAGGAGCCAGCCGTTGTAGTGGCTGAGAAAAGAGCTGTCCAAGGTAGAAACGAAGCAGCTTTGGTACAAGCCCAGCATGCAGGCTTTTGTGGCTGGAGAAGAGTGAACAGGAGGGAATGGCAGGTCCTGGAGTTAGTGGGTAGGCAGGGCTCCATCGGGTTGGGTTTACATGATCAGAACTGTCATGGGAGGGTTCTTAGCAGGGAAATCACAAAAGCTGCATGTAGATGGACCAAAGCGGAAGAGGGCAGCCAGGAACAGACCCAAGGAGGCAGCTGCAAGGGCGTGAGTGCTTCGGTCCAGGTGAGACAGGCCAGTGGCTATGGCTGCTTTGCCAGAGAAGAAAAGGGCATCCTTCCTTGAATAGTAATAAATAATGAATGAATGACGTGACACGTATACTCAGAAGCAAAAAACGTAGAGAGAAGAGCATAGATCTGGTGGTTTCTGATCGTGGTTCCACCATGTACTAACTTAGACAGTTACTCCTCTGTGCCTCCGTTTCCTCATCTGCTAAGTGGGGGTACTACTAGTACTGGGTTATTATATATAAAGCTGTTAGGATGGTGCCCGGTACACAGTGATCACTCAACCAGTATTAACTATCATTCTTATCATTGTTGTATTATTATTTTTTTCTTAATAGAAGTAATCAAGTTACATTGTTATATTGTTAATGCAAGAGTGTGCTGATGCTGTCACCTAGAGAAACAATGTCACATGATAACAAGTGGAACTACTTGTTTTGATGCTCTTGAGGGAAATAAAGAGGAGAAAGAGGCCGGGCATGGTGGCTCAGGCCTGTAATCTCAGCACTTGGGAGGCCAAGGTGGGAGGATCGCTTGAGCCCAGTCATTTGAGACCAGCCCTGGCAACATAATGAGACCCCATCTCTACAAAAAATACAGAAATTATCTGGGCATGGTGGCTGGCGCATACCCACAGTTTCAGCTACTTGGGAGGCTGAGGCGAGAGGATCACTTGAGCCAAGGAGGTCGAGATCAGCCTGGGCAACATAGGGAGATCCTGTCTCTACAAAAAAAATAAAAAATTTAGCTCAGTGTAGTGGCATACACCTGTAGACCCAGTTATTCAGGAGGCTAAAGTGGGAAGATTGCTTAAGCCCAGGAGGTTGAGGCTGTAGTGAGCTATGTTTGCACCACTGTACTACAGCCCGGGCAACAGAGTAAAACCCTGTCTCAAAAAAAAAAAAAGAAAGAAATATTTATTGTGTTTCTACTTACTAATTTTGAGGCTCAGGCAAATCACTTCAGGGTCTCTGAGTCTTTATTTTCTCCTGTATAAAATGTTAACAGCAGTATTACTGACCTGTAAGAATTATTGTGATGGTTCAGTAAAAGAATGTAGAAAATGGCTGGGCGTGGTGGCTCATGCCTGTAATCGAGCACTTTGGGAGGCCGAGGCAGTTGGATCACCTGAGGTCAGGAGTTCGAGACCAGCCTGGCTGACATGGTGAAACCCCGTCTCTACTAAAAATACAAAAAATCAGCCGGGCATGGTGGCGGGTACCTGTAATCCCAGCTTCTGGGGAGGCTGAGGTAGGAGAATCGCTTGAACCTGGAAGTGGGGATCGCGCCACTGCATTCTAGCCTGGGCAACAAGAGCGGAACTCCGTCTCAAAAAAATAAAAAATAAAAAGAAATGTATAAAATGCCTCTTGCATAAATAATAATTATATAATAGGTGGTATTCAACAAGTAGCACCTGCTAATACAGAATTAATGGAATGACAGTGGTGATGATATGTATGTCTTCTCATTGACTTTAGGATACAGTTATGCTTGAAAGTTCAGTCTGCTTTCTTATAAAGGCCAAAATTTCTATTCATGTTGTTATTTTAAATACTTTTTCTTGGCTGGACACAGTGGCTCACCCCTGTAATCCTAGCACTTTGGGAGGCCGAGGTAGGCAGATCACTTTAGGTCCCAGCTACTTGGGAGGCTGAAGTGGGAGGATTGCTTGAGCCTGGGAGGCAGAGGTTGCAGCCAAAATCACACCCCTTCACTCTAGCCTGGGCAACAGAGTGAGACCCCATCTCAAAAATATTTTTTTTAATGTTTAAAAATACTTTTTCTTTTCATCTTTCACAGACAGATGATAGATTGGTATCTACAGATGGATTTATGCTGAATTTCCTTTGGGTACTGCAGCAGCTAAGTACAAAAATCAAGTTAGAAACAGTTGATCCCACGTATATTTTTCACCCAAGATGTCGGATTACTCTTCCAAATGATGAGACGCGTGTGAATGCCACGATGGAAGATGTGAATGACTGGCTGACTGAACTCTGTGAGTACTGTGTTCACGACTCGGTCATTAAAACACTGCTAGTGTTTTATCTTACCTACGTGCTAGTAATTCCTCACAGATTGTTACCACCTCACCATAAAATGAACTTATGAGATAGAGAAACATAATAAAAATTAATATAGTTGGCCGGGCGTGGTGGCTCATACCTATAATCCCAGCACTTTGGGAGGCCGAGGCAGGCAGATCACAAGGTCAGGAGTTCAAGACCAGCCTGACCAACATGGTGAAACCCCGTCTTTACTAAAAATACCAAAGTTAGCTGGGCATGGTGGTGCGCGCCTATAATCCGAGCACTTTGGGAGGCTGAGGCGGGCAGATCACGAGGTCCGGAGTTCATGACCAGCCTGACCACCATGGTGAAACCATGTCTCTACTAAAGATACAAAAATTAGGAGGTGTGGTGGTACGCTCCTGTAATCCCAGCTACTCAGGAGGCTGAGGCAGGAGAATCGTTTGAACCTAGGAGGCGGAGGTTGCAGTGAGCCGCAATCATGCCACTGCGCTCCAGCCTGGGCAACAGAGTGAGACTCTGTCTCAAAAAAAAAAAAAACAGGCGAGGCGCGGTGGCTCATGCCTGTAATCCCAGCACTTTGGGGAGGCTGAGGTGGGCGGATCATGAGGTCAGGAGATCGAGACCATCCTGGCTAACATGGTGAAACCCCGTCTCTACTAAAAATATTTTTTAAAAAATTAGCCAGGCATGGTGGCGGGTGCCTGTAGTCCCAGCTACTTGGGAGGCTGAGGCAGGAGAATGGCGTGAACCTGGGAGTCGGAGCTTGCAGTGAGCAGAGATTGAGCTACTGCACTCCAGCCTGAGCGACAGAGCGAGACTCCGTCTCAAAAAAAAAAAAAAAAAAAAGATACAAATTGAAAAAACATTTGAGTTATCATATGAGTTATCATAATATATCTATAAACAAGCTGAAACCAAAGTAATGAAATAGAATGTAAGTTTTCAAAGAAGTAGATGACATTTCACCAATTTATTTAACCTATCTAAAGTGAATTCTGGTGATTCATAGAAAAAATTATAATACTGTTGTTCTTAATAATTCTGCTTTTCAGGATATATTCCCAAAGTTGGAGGAAAAAGGAATAATTTTATTTACATAAATCCTCCCAGTAGTACTATTACTTATAATAGAAAAAAATTAGAAAAAGGAAATATGCAGGGAAACGGCTCTGGAATCAGTAGTTTATTAACAGAATTTAATACCATTTCAAGATTTAAATATTTCTGTATTGTATTGAAAAATGGAGATTTTATACAATACATCAGTAAGGAACATCACCAAAGATTGTGGATGGGCTGGGAATGGTGGCTCACATCCATAATCCCAGAACTTTTGGAGGCTGAGATGGGAGGATAGCTTGAGCCCAGGAGTTCAAGACCAGCCTGGGCAAAATAGGGAAACCCCATCTCTACAAAGAAAAAAATTAGCCCAGCATGGTGGCACACGCCTGTGTTCCCAGCCACCCAGGAGACTGAGGCAGGAGGATCACCGGAGCCCGGGAAATCAAGGCTGCAGTGAGCTGTGATCTTACCACTGCACTGTAGCCTAGGTGACAGGGTAAGACCCTCTCTCAAAAAAAAAAAAAAAGATTGTGATGGACATCTATATACACATTTAACGAGGTAGGACAGAATACCTGGTCCCTGCATGGAGCTAACAGGAATTCTCTTCTTCTTGTAGCATTGTTTAAGTTTATAATTGCAAAAGTATCCTTAAACGTCTGGCCAGGCATGGTGGCTCACACCTATAATCCCAGCACTTTGGGAGGCCAAGGAGGGTGGATTACCTGAGGTCAGGAGTTCGAGACCAGGCTGGCCAACGTGGTGAAACCTCGTCTCTCCTAAAAATGCAAAAGTAGCCAGGTGTGGTGGTGCATGCCTGTAATCCCAGCTACTAGGGAGGCTGAGGCAGGAGAATCACTTGAACCTGGGAGACAGAATTTGCAGTAAGCCAAGATTGCGCCATTGCACTTATGCCTGGGTGACAAGAGCAAAACTCCAGCTCAAATAAATAAATAAATAAATAAATAAATAAATAAATAAATGTATCTTTAAACTTCATAAAAATTCAAATGTAATTTCTCTTCTGAATTGAGCTTTTTCTCTGATTGAGACATGTAATAGATTTTATTTAGGGAATGATGTTATTTTTCCTAGATGGCGATCAGCCTCCATTTTCTGAGCCGAAATTCCCTACGGAGTGCTTCTTTCTCACCCTGCATGCTCACCACCTGTCTATTCTGCCTAGTTGCCGTCGCTATATCCGCAGACTCCGGGCTATCCGGGAGCTCAATAGGTATGTGCCATGATGCCGTGTCCTGGGATTGCCTGAGTTACCATTTTTTTTGTCAGGGGCAAGCAATTCCATTGTGAACAGTAGTTTTGAATGTTGGGGGAGGTATGTATGTTATATAGTGTTCTGTCTGCCTCCACCACCACATCCACGTTCCTCAGTTGTCCAGAGTTCTTTAACTGGTGAAGTGATCCAAACCTTGATTTCTGAGAGTCCTGAACCCTGGGTATTTCACTCTGTTTATGGTTACTACAGACTTCCATTAACTTTTCCAGCTGGGCATACATTACCAGCAGGCACTTTAAACTTTAAAACTTTAAAAGATCCCCTGGGTTTCAGACATACCCCTTTTTCCCTGGACTGTGAAAAAGTAACCATGGTTTCCCTTGATAACCAAGATCATTTACTCCTGCCCACATGTAATTCTCTTTTTGGCTTGTTCTGTGGCATGAGGCGTCCAAAATGGCCAAATAGCAGCCTCAGATTTCCAATTCATTAACACCATTGTTATGTTTCTTACTCTAAGCATTTTTTGCTGTGTACTAACACCAACAAACAGAAGTCACAGGAACACAGAAGCAAATATTATTGAGCAGGTCATCTGAAATAATAATGAAACCACTTCTGCTTTTTGGTCTAGAACCTGTGTAGTCTGACTTTGAGAGAAACTGAATCATATTTATATCTCTGTATCTACCTTGCCTAAATCACTTACTAATTCTTTTTGTTTGTTTGTTTGTTTTTTGAGATGGAGTCTCGCTCTGTTGCCCAGGCTGGAGTGCAGTGGTATGATCCCAGCTCTCTGCAACCTCTGCCTCCCAGGTTCAAGCAATTCTCCTGCTTCAGCCTTCCGAGTAGCTGGGATTACAGATGTGCACCACCACGCCCAATTTTTTTTTTTTTTTTTTTGATAGAGTCTTGCTCCGTCCAGGCTAGAGTCCAATGGCGTGATCTCGGCTCACTGCAACCTCTGCTGCCTGGGTTCAAGCAATTCTCCTGTCTCAGCCTCGTGAGTAGCTGGGACTACAGCTGCACACCGCCATGCCTGGCTAATTTTTCTGTATTTTTTGTAGAGACAGGGTTTCACCATATTGGTCAGGCTGGTCTCAAACTGCTGACCTCAGGTGATCCACCCACCTTGGCCTCCCAAAGTGCTAGGATTACAGGTGTGAGCCACCGTGCCTGGCCAATTTTTGTATTTTTTGTAGAGACGGAGTTTCGCCATGTTGGTCAGGCTGGTCTCAAATTCCTGACCTCAGGTGATCCGACCACCTCTGCCTCCCAAAGTGCTGAAATTACAGGTGTGAGCCATCACACCTGGCCTAAAATCACTTATTAATTCTAATGTTACCCTGCAGATTCTTTATGATTTACTTTCTACACATAATCATGTCTATAAATGATGACAATTTTATTTCTTATGCTTTTTTTTTTCATGCCTTAGTGCCTGGGCTGTAATTTTTAGTACAATGTTGAATAGAAATAACCTTGAAATTTCCATCTTGTTTCAATTAGTGGAGGAAAGCTTTCTATATATCCTCAGTTACCAGATTAAGAAAATTTCCTTTTATTTCAATAGTTAATTTCCTTAGCACTAGTTGAATTTTATTAAATGCTTTTGCCATATCCATTGAGAAGACCAGACTTTTTTTCTCCTCTATTCTGTTAATATGGTTGAATTATATCAGTTGGTTTTCTGTTATTAAACCAGTCTTTCACTCTTCAAGTAAACTTAACTTTATATTAATGTTTTTATATCTAATAGGATATACAATTTGCTAATATTCTGTTCAGGATTTTTGCATGTGTCCAAAAGAAAGCCTGACCTATAATTTTCATTTCTTGTTAAGTGCATCTCAAATTTTGGTATCAAGGTTATGCTGCCTCATAGAAGAAACTGGGGGCTGGGCGCAGTGGCTTACACCTGTAATCCCAAGCACTTTGGGAGGCCAAGGTAGACGGATCACCTGAGGTCAGGAGGTGGAGGCTAGCCTGGCCAACATAGTGAAAACCTGTCTCTACTAAAAATACAAAACTTAGTCGGGCATGGTTGGTGCAAGCCTGTAATCCCAGCTACTCGGGAGGCTGTAGCAGGAAAATTGCTTGAACCTGGGAGGCGGAGGTTGTAGTGAGCCAAGACCGAGCCACTGCATTCCAGCCTGAGCAAGAGAGTGAGACTCCATATCAACAAAAGAAAAAAGAAAAAGAAGGACTGGAGAATATTCTCCTGTTTTTTATGTTCCCTGGAAGTTTATTGTATAAGAATTATGTTGTTTCTTCCTTAAATGTCAGAAAATATTCAGTGATGAAGCTGTCAGGGCTTAAGAGTTTTCTGTGTGGGGATGTTTTTAATTATGGATTTAAGTCCGTTAACATATATAGGACTATTTAGATTTTCATTACATCTTGTGTCAGTTTTTCTAAAGTTTGAAAATGTTTTGGCATGAAGTTGTTCATAATGTCCTTTTATCATTTTAATGTCTGTGGGATCCTTATTATTTCTGCTTTTATTTATTTATTTTATTTTTTGAGAGGAGTTTCGCTCTTGTTGTCTAGGCTTGTTGCCCAGGCTGGAGTGCAGTGGTGCAATCTCGGCTCACCGCAACCTCCACCTCCTGGGTTCCAGTGATTCTCTTGCCTCAGCCTCCTGAGTAGCTGGGATTACAGGCATGTGCCACCACGCCCAGCTAGTTTTGTATTTTTAGTAGAGACAGGGTTTCTCCATGTTGGTCAGGCTGGTCTTGAACTCCTGACCTCAGGTGATCGCCTGCCTAGGCCTTGCTGGGATTACAGGCCTGAGCCATCGCACCCAGCCCATTTTAATTTGCTTTCTGCTGCCTCTTAAGATGGATATTTAGATCATCCCTTTCAACTCTTTTGCTTATGTGTATATTTAAGACTATTTTGTTTCCCTCTTAGTGTGACCTTAGCTTCATCCCTCATTTTTGGTTTATCATATCTTATTACTCAGTTCAAAACGTTTTCTAATTTTTGTTTTATCATATATAACCTGTGGGGTATTTCAAAATATATTATTTAAATTCTAGGTTCTTAGGGTATTTGTCTATGTATCTTTTGTTGATTGATTTCTAGCTAAATTCCATTATGGTAAGAAAACATAATATATTATATATATAAAATATAAAATATAATATATGTGATTTGTGTGTTTTGAAGTTTATTGAGACTTACTGTGTAGCCTTTTACATTAGTAGACCTGAAAAGACTGCTATCTGTGTTGTTTTTACAGTATTCCACGTTTATTATTTAGGTCAAGTTTGTTAATTTTCTGTTCAAGTTTTCCTTATATCTAATGATTTTATCAGCTTATAATATCAATTACTGGGAGAAGCTTATAAAAATTTCAAACTGTGATTGTGGATTTATCTATTTCTTTATCCTCCGATGGATTACCTCCTGGGATACCATCACTCCCACTGGCTTTAGAGGGTCCATTTCAATAGAACTATCTAGAACCTTTGCTCCTGGCTTGCAACAGATAGCCTTTATTGTGCTTTCCAGAGACATTTATGTTCACCTCATGTGTGTATTTTTCAATGCTGTGATATAAGAAGTATCTTCTAGGACATAGTTGGGATGTGTGTATGTGTATTGGAAAGAGGATTATCTGAGCAAATCACATATGGTAAATCCAATAATTAATTTTCTAAGCTCTTTAAGTTTTGAATCATTTCCTCTGAATTAGATCAAAGAATATTTGGCAACACAGCTTCATTCAGTATAGGTCACTGTCAATTCAAAGTTTCGGTCAACTAGTTGGTTGCACAATATGAACGTCTCCCAACTCAGAATAATACTGAATCCAGGGTCTCTGGTAGGTATAATCATGTCAGTGATTTTAGCCCTACATAGAAGTATATCAGCATTTTCTTCTCTTGCTGATCAAGCATCCTCAGAATCCATTCCCATACATAACCCTACATAACCGTCATGTTTCTACAGTACATATGTGGTAGGTAGAATAATGGTGTCTCAAAGGTGCCCACATCCTGGTCTCGCAACCTGTGAATATGTTATCTAAGTTGATTAAAGGAACTTTGCAGTTGTGGTATCAGGTTCATGATCTTGAGCTGGGGAGATTATCCTGATTTATATGGGTAGGTCCAGTGTCATTGCAAAGGTCTTCATAAGAGGGAATCAGGAGGGTCAGAGGGAGAGATGGAATGTGATGGGGAAGCAGAGGTTAGAGTGGTTTGGAGTCATGAGCCAATCGGTAACTTCTGTAAGCTGGAAAAGGCGAGGAAACTTGTTTTCCCCTAGGGCCTCCAGAAGGAATCATCCCTGCTGACCCCTTTTAGACTTCCAGAACTCTAAGACTATAATTGTGTGGTTTGGAGCCACTGAGGTTATGGTAACTTCTTATAGCAGCAGTAGAAAACTAGCATAACTCATTAACAAATCTTGCCATTTTTTTTCTCCAAATGTTTGCTTCTCCTGCATCCAATTTTGTAATAAGGCCATAAGGATAGTCCTTGATCTGATTCTAGTTGTGGTTCTGGAAGCAATGAAGGATGATGGGATAGAACCTAGGGGAAAATAGCATTCCTGCAAGATGACTACCTCCAATGAGGTCATTATAGAAACTGCTTCTGCTAGCAAGCAAGACTCAGGGAATTTAAAGATTTGGGTTGGAGTCAGCTAGTTCTCCCAGACCCCTCCATTTGAACTCTTTGGGTCCCAGTCTTTGCCTTAACTTTGAGATAAGAGGTCCAGTAAAGTTATTAATTTCTTCTGTACTGTAATTTGTAGAACTGGAGCTGCTCCTTTACAGTGGTCTTAGAAACTTCCTGGTTCATTCACATTTCCTTGAGATGAGAATTTAAAATCTGAAGACTGTCATTTTTTTTTTTTCTATTAACTCTGCAACATAATTAGAGGTAGCCACTCCACCTCCTCATTCCAGATCACCAGTGATCATTTATATAGCTGTTTCTCTACTCAGAGCCTTGGGCTACCAGTGTTTCATCCTCAAATAATAATTGTATCTTCACCATCCAGCCCAATTAAACAGCTGATCCCAGAGACCCATTTTTTTCGTGAAGTCCTGTTACCTATAAACTCTTGTGATACCAGTAACCATATAGGTCGATATCTTAGTTTCCTATGACTGCAGCAACAAATTACCACAACTTTAGTCACTTAAAACAACACATACTACTATCTTACAGTTCTGAAGTCAGGAGTCCTAAAATCGGCCAGGCAGAGTGGCTTACGCCTGTAATCCCAACACTTTGGGGGGCCAAGGTGGGCAGATCACATGAGGTCAAGAGTTCGAGACTAGCCTGGCCAACATGGTGAAACCTCCTCTGTACTAAAAATACAAAAATTAGCAGGGCATGGTAATACATGCCTGTAGTCCCAGCTACTCAGGAGACTGAGGCAAGAATCTCTTGAACCTGGTAGACGGAGGTTGCAGTGAACCGACATTGTGCCACTGCACTCCAGCCTGGGCTACAGAGTGAGACTCCGTCTCAAAAACAGAAGTCTTAAGATCAAGGTTGCATTCCCTCCGGAGGCTCTAGGGGAGAATCTCCTTTGCCTTTTCCATCTTCTAAAAGCTGCCTATGTTCCTCTGCTCATCACCACCACCTCCCACCCCACCCCCACACTGCCTTACTGTATTTTCCGAGCTAGCAACATAGTATCTTTAGATCTCCTTCTCTTGCCTGGTATATACCAGCACTTTGGGAGGCTGAGGTAGGTGGATCACTTGAAGTCAGGAGTTTGAGACCAGCCTGGCCAACATGGTGAAACCCTTTTCTACCAAAAAATACAAAAATTAGCCAGGCATGGTAACACACCCTTGTAGTCCCTGCTGCTAGGAGGCTGAGGTGTAAGAATTGCTTGAACCCGGGAAGTAGAGGCTGCAATGAGCTGAGATCGTGCCACTGCACTCCAGGGCAACAGAGTGAGAGACCTTGTCTCAAAAAACCAAAAAACAAGGCCACGCATGGTGGCTCATGCCTGTAATCCCAGCACTTTGGGAGGCTGAGGCAGGCGGATCATTTGAGATCAGAAGTTGGAGATCAGGCCGGGCGCGGTGGCTCAAGCCTGTAATCCCAGCACTTTGGGAGGCCGAGACGGGCGGATCACGAGGTCAGGAGATCAAAACCATCCTGGCTAACACGGTGAAACCCCGTCTCTACTAAAAAATACAAAAAACTAGCCGGGCGCAGTGGCGGGCGCCTGTAGTCCCAGCTACTCGGGAGGCTGAGGCAGGAGAATGGCGTGAACCCGGGAGGCGGAGCGTGCAGTGAGCTGAGATCCGGCCACTGCACTCCAGCCTGGGCGGCAGAGCGAGACTCCGTCTAAAAAAAAAAAAAAAAAAAAAAAAAAAAAAAAAAGAAGTTGGAGATCAGCCTGGCCAACATGTTGAAACCCCATCTCTACTAAAAATACAAAAATTAGCCAGGCCTGGTGGCAGGTGCCTGTAATCCCAGCTACTTGGGAGGCTGTGGCAGGAGAATCGCTTGAACCTGGGAGGCAGAGGTTGCAGTGAGTCAGATGATGCCACTTTATTCCAGCCTGGGCAATAGAGCGAGACTCGGTCTTAAAAAAAAAACAAAAACAAAAACAAAGAAAGGCCAAGCGCGGTGGCTCACGCCTGTAATCCCAGCACTTTGGGAGGCCGAGGCAGGTGGATCATGAGGTCAGGAGATCAAGACCATCCTGGCTAACATGGTGAAACCTCATCTCTACTAAAAATACAAAAAATTAGCCGGGCGTGGTGGCGGGCGCCTGTAGTCCCACCTACTCTGGAGGCTGAGGCAGGAGAATGGCGTGAACCTGGGAGGCGGAGCTTGTAGTGAGCCGAGATTGCGCCACTGCACTCCAGCCTGGGTGACAGAGCAAGACTCCATCTCAAAAAAAAAAAAAAAAAAAAAAAAAAAAAGACAGCAACAAGATCTCCATCTCTCTCTGACCTTTGCTTCCATTTTCCCATCGTCACATCTCCTTCTCTGTCTCTGAGTCCTTTTTTCTCTTAGAAGGACCTTTGTGATTATATTGGGCCGTCCCAAATCATCCAAGATAATCTTCCCATCTCAAAGCCCATAGCCTTAATCACATCTACAACGTCCCTTTCGCCAAGTGAGATCACATGTTCACAGGTTCCCTCGAAGGACTCAGATGTGACAACTTTGGAGGAGCCATTCTTTTGTCTACCATACTCATGTTTCAGTTGTAGACAAAAGAATCCAATTCTTCTGGGATAAGCAGAAAGGGAAACTAGTTGGTTTATTGAATCATTGGAATGGCTATAATAGAAGATTCCCAGAGCTATACTTTGAACAAGGAAGCTGCTTTGGACGGAGGTCAGCTTGACAGCACAGCCTCTGCCACTGCTTCAGCCGAAACCCCACTACTACTGTACTTGCAGAAGGATCATGCAATCACGCAGTCACTTCACAGTACTCACCCTGCCTTCAGTGAGGGTTCATCTCAGTGAAAACTCGGTCTTACAGAAATGCTGGCGGGAGGGGAGTCTAGGAAATGTAACTTTTGGAGATTTAGCAAACTTTAGTATTACACACAACGTCATGATAGAAAGGGGTTGAAATAGTGTTAAGTGAGTCAGTCAAAATATGCAGCATATTAGGTGATGGGGAAGCCTTTACTGCAGAGACGGGTGGTGTTTGAGCAGACACCTGAAGGGAGTGAAGGAGCAAAGCCGGAGATAACCTCAGAGAAGAGCATTCCGAGCAGAGGGAACAGTTGTAAAGGATGATGCCATTAGTAAAATAGCCGTTTGTTTTGGGTAATTGAATAGGCAAAGTAACCTTGAATTTTCATAAGAGACTTCTTTTTTTCCCTCCCAGAAAAGTAAGGGAACAAAGTACTTTCTTGCAGCAAAAAAGATTATATTTCACCAAATCTATAGTGCCATCCATTTGAAGACACATCATTGTTTTAGGAGCCAATAAAAAAGAAAAATATGGCCAGACGCGGCAGCTCACGCCTGTAATCCCATCACTTTGCGAGGCCGGTGGTGGGGGGCAGACCACAAGGTCAGGAGTTTGAGACCAGCCTGGCCAACATAGTGAAACCCCTTCTCTACTAAAAATACGAAAAATTAGCTGGGCGTGGTGATGGGCACCTGTATCCCAGCTACTTGTGAGGTTGAGGCAGGAGAACCACTTGAACCCAGGAAGCGGTGGTTGCAGTGTGCGGAGATTGCACCACCGCACTCCAGCCTGGTGACAGAGCAAGACTCTGGAAGGAAGGAAGGAAGGGAGGGAGGGAGAGAGAGAGAGAAAGAAAGAGAAAGAAAGAAAGAAAGATGCTGCCAATTAAATTATAACTTGCCACTGGTTGTTAAGATATACTCTGATTTTTAAGATGTTACAATGCGAACACAACTGCGTGTGAGAGTCAGTGAAATGGGCGAGATGAATGGATAAGATGGATCCAGCTGTTTTCTTTCATTTGACTGTTAGTCTTTGATTTCAGAACTGTAGAAGATTTGAAAAATAATGAAAGCCAATGGAAAGATTCCCCACTGGCAACTAGACACCGCGAAATGCTGAAGCGCTGTAAAACTCAGCTTAAGGTTTGTATAGTTAAGTGGAATAATTATAGACCAGCCTCATAATGATAATTTTCCCAACAGAATATATGCCTTGAGTGAGCAGTTTAGTGTCCTTACTTTTTCTTCGTTATTCTTTTCCCTTCCGATAAAATAGTACATTTTAAAACTTGTTGATATCTTACTTATATCTGTATATAATGATTTTAATCTTAGGACAGAATATGGATAGATATACTTCTGCTGTGACTCTATAAATTCTTAATGGGTTTTATGATTCTTAGTTTAACATCACCTCCCCTTCCCTGCCTTATGCAAGGCTCTCCTCACCTGCTGCCTCCCACCCCCCGCCCCAACACTCATGCACACTCCAGTATATCTAGCCATGCATTTTCAGGGTATTTGACAAAGCGCATCTGTGGTAGTGGAAAGATCTCTTTCCTTTGCCCCTCATTCTTCCTTTTTAATTGAAAATGATTCATCACACAAAACTTAACTATAGAAGGGAATATTCTTGCTGGTGAGACATAGCTAAAAACATATGCCAGCTGACGTTGTACAAATAAAGCATAGATAGCAAATTTATCCATTTTTCTTCTATTCATGTTCCACTTATAAACCTGAATGTTAGCTGGTCATGCATTCTGTTGAATAGTAGGATAATATGTGGAAAGTTTACCTGACATAGCTTTCTAGTACAAGTTAAGATTTCAGTTTAATTTACTAATAGACTAGACTTCTTCAAGATACACAGTTAACCAGGGGCCCTTATCTGGGGTCTGTGGGCCCCCTAAGCAGTCCACAGATGTGTTTCAAGGGGGTCTATAAACTGCTTAAATTGCCAGGCACGGTGGCTCACACCTATAATCCCAGCACTTTGGGAGGCCGAGGCGGTCAGATCACCTGAGGTCACGAGTTCGAGACCAGCCTGGCCGACATGGTGAAACCCTATCCCTACTAAAAATACAATAAATTAGCCAGGCATGATGGTGGGCACCTGTAATCCCAGCTACCTGGGAGGCTGAGGCAGGAGAATTGCTTGAACCTGCCAGGCGGAGGTTGCAGTCAGCCAAGATCGCACCACTGAACTTCAGCCTGGGCAACAGAGCGAGACTCTGTCTCAAAAACAAAAACAAAAACAAAAAAACTGCTTAAATGTATACGTCAGTGTGTGTATGCATGTGTGTGTAATTCTATCAACAGACCTCTAGGTAAGAATTCCATCCTTAGTGGACAGCATTTTGCCCAAGGGCAGCTCGTAAGAGGTGGCGCTGGAATTCAAACACAGATTGTTTGGCTTTTTCCCACTAACCACCCTGACAAAAGGGCCTTCCCTGTCACCACCCTCTCCTGATCAAGTTATTTGCTTGTGACCCTTGTAACTCACCATTTTGAGCTTTAACTGTGTGCTAGACCTGGTGGTACTCAGTGGTTTGCTTGCCATGCCTTTGTTTTTCTCAGGAAAAAGATCTTGAGACACAACCAGCATCTTATAGCTAGTTAGAGATGAAGCTTTAGAAGCTCTGGAACCCAAATTTCCCATCTCCAGGCCCCAGTCCCTGCCCAGTCCCCCTGTAGGGACTTAGCTACTGACTGATCTTTGGGTGGGGGCATCCCTGCTTCCACAGAAACTGGTACGGTGCAAGGCCTGTGCTGATGCTGGCCTACTTGACGAGAGCTTCCTGAGAAGATGTCTGAATTTTTATGGCCTTCTCATTCAGCTGCTGCTCCGCATCCTGGACCCCGCATATCCCGAGTGAGTGTGCTTCTTCCTGTTTCCCTCGTCCCTCCTTGGCTGGGCTATGTTGTCTTTATTGTCCTTCAAAGTTGATAACTAAAACCAAAACCCTTTCTTTATCAAGAATTCACTTCTCGGCAAGGCGTGGTGGCTCACGCCTATAATCCCAGCACTTTGGGAGGCTGAGGCGGATGGATAACTTGAGGTCAGAAGTTCAAGACCAGCCTGGCCAACATGGCGAAACCCTGTCTCTACTAAAAATACAAAAATTAACCGGGCTTGGTGGCAGATGCCTGTAGTCACAGCTACTCAGGAGGCTGAGGCATGAGAATTGTTTGAACCCGGGAGGCGGAGGTTGCAGTGAGCCAAGATCGTGCTACTGCACTCCAGCCTGGGCAACAGAGCAAGACTCTATCCCCACCCAAAAAAAAAAGAGAATTCACTTCTCAATTTCCAGATTGCATTTATATGGATTATGAGTTACATTGATAGGTGTTTTCCCTGTGATTAGTTACAATAGTAGGTGAATGTCAACAGCTGTTAATTTTGACAAGTTTTCTTTAAAATTTGCTATAAAGTCTTTGATTGATAGGAAGAGAAATCTATAAATTGGAAGCCAAAAGCTGGAGATAATCTTAGGCCCTCCTAAGCACTGGGTCCAGGAATACCCAGCTAATTCAGAGTGAGCTAAGAACATTGTTGATCACTTTGTCATCAACTGGTCATCTCCTGCAGTCAACCATTTTTGTTTTATTTATTATTATTATTATTTTACTGTTATGAAGTCTCTGGTTCACTGATGTTGGTGAGATTGGCCCAAGATCTGTGAAGAAATGGAAAATATTATTTAAAATATGTGTGTAGGCTGGGCGCAGTGGCTCACGCCTGTAATCCCAGCACTTTGGGAGGCCGAGGCGGGAGGATCACATGGTCAGGAGATCGAGACCATCCTGGCTAACACCGTGAAACCCCATCTCTACTAAAAATACAAAAAATTAGCCGGGCGCAGTGGCAGGTGCCTGCAGTTGCAGCTACTCGGGAGGCCGAGGCAGAAGAGTGGCGTGAACCTGGGAGGCAGAGCTTGCAGTGAGCTGAGATCACGCCACTGCACTCCAGCCTGGGTGACAGAGCAAGACTCTGTCTCAAAAAAAAAAAAAAAAAAAAAGAAAACGTGTAGCTCATTGTCTCAGACAGTTGGGGTTGCACAAAACGACCAAATATGACTATTTTATTTCCTTCCCATTTTACTTATTGCATTAACCTTAACAAGAAATCAAGAAGGCCAGGCGCCGTAGCTCATGTCTGTAATCCCAGTACTTTGGGAGGCCAAGGCAGGTGGATCACTTGAGGTCAGGAGTTTGAGACCAGCCTGGCCAACATGGCGAAACCCCATCTCTACTAAAAATACAAAAATTAGCTAGGTGTGGTGGCAGGCACCTGTAATCCCAGCTACTCAGGAGGCTGAGGTGCAAGAATTGCTTAAACCCAGGAGACAGAGGTTGCAGTGAGCCAAGATTGCACCACTGCACTCCAGCCTGGGCGACAGAGCAAGACTCCGTCTCAAAGAAAAAAAAAAAAAAAACGTGTGTAGCTCTGTTGTCTCAGACAGTTTGAGTTGCACAAAATGACCAAATATGACCTTTTTATTTCCTTCCCATTTTATTTATTGCATTAACCTTAACGAGAAATCAAGAAGGCCGGGCGTGGTGGCTCACATCTGTAATCCCAGTACTTTGGGAGGCCGAGGCAGACGGATCACTTGAGGTCAGGAGTTTGAGACCAGCCTGACCAACATGGTGAAACCCCGTCTCTACTAAAAATAGAAAAATTAGCCAGGTGTGGTGGCAGGTGCCTGTAATCCCAGCTACTCAGGAGCCTGAGGCACAAAAATTGCTTGAACCCAGGAGGCAGAGGTTGCAGTGAGCTGAGATCGCGTCACTGCACTCCAACCTGGGTGACAGGGTGAGACTCCGTCTAAAAAATAAAAGAAATCGGCCAGGTGCGGTGGCTCACGCCTGTAATCCCAGCACTTTGGGAGGCCAAGATGGGCGGATCACCAGGTCAGGAGATCAAGACCATCCTGGCTAACAAGGTGAAACCCTGTCTCTACTAAAAATACAAAAAAAAAAAAAAATAGCCGGGCGTAGTGACGGGCGCCTGTAGTCCCAGCTACTTGGGAGGCTGAGGCAGGAGAATGGCGTGAACCTGGGAGGCGGAGCTTGCAGTGAGCCGAGATCGTGCCACTGCACTCCAGCCTGGGCGACTGAGCAAGACTCTGTCTCAGAAAAAAAAAAAAAAAAAGAAATCAAGAGAAGGGCTGGGTGTGGTAGCTCACATCTGTAATCCCAGCACTTTGGGAAGCCAAGGCAGGTGGATCAGTTGAGGTCAGGAGTTTGAGACAAGCCTGGCCTACATGGTGAAACCCTGTTTCTATTGAAAATACAAAAATTAGCCAGGTATGATGGCGCGTGCCTGTAATCTCTGTAATCTCAGCTATTCAGGAGGCTGAGACGTGAGAAATCTATTGAATCTGGGAGGCGGAGGTTGCAGTGAGCTGAGATTGTGCCACTGCACTCCAGCCTGGGTGCCAGAGTGAGACTCCGTCTCAGGGGAGAAAAAAAAGAAATCAAGAAAAGGAAAACATTTCACATACACCCTTGCATATGTACTGTCTTCATTATTCCCTGTTCATTTCTGGTTGTAGTTTCTTTGCCTGTGTATTTATTACATGGTTATATTACAGAATGAATTTTTTCTCCAAATGAAATACTTATTTGATGGTAATGTAATACTCTTTGTAGTTTGATGTACCATAATTTCATTTTGTAAATTGTGCTTTTTTTCTCTTTGACAGTATAACACTGCCTTTAAATTCAGATGTCCCCAAGGTATTTGCAGCATTGCCTGAGTTTTATGTAGAAGATGTTGCAGAATTTTTATTTTTTATTGTACAGTAAGTGCCTTTAATATTTTACATAGTTCTAATATGTTTTTATGCATCATACTATAGTATTCTGAGCTGTGTTGCAAACCTCCATTTCATGCCTGAAATTTGATGTAACTGTTGTAACTGAATGCTGCCTAGAGACTGGAAAAAATAAATCCAACTGTGGCACCAGTCCAATTCGAATAGTATCTCAAAGACAGAGGCAGAATTAACAGTGCAGATAATGTATTCTGTGAAAATTGAGTTGAATTTCTAATAGTTGAATATGTGTTTCTGAGCAACAGAAGGAGCAGTTTATAAATGTCTGAATGAACATCCCAAACCCAGAAATATCTACATCTATATTTTGTACTAAAATTTGTCTCAATTGTAAAATTGGAGAATGCTTACCAAAAATTGGTTTGAATTTACAACTGATATTGTAGGGTTTTAATTTTTTTTTTCAAATCCTTATTTGGTTTATCAAATTAACATTTTCTTTCTAAAACATTACAGGTTAGAAGAATTACAATTTCAATCCCTTGGCACCATGATAGCACCTATGGCTAGCTGAGGGAGTGGTATGTGAAGTCTACTGTGAAAAGTCAAAGTCACGCTGGGCACTGTGGCTCATGCTTGTAGTCCTAGACGTGCAGGAGGATTGCTTGAGCCTAGTTCAAGACCAGTCTGAGCAATGTAGCAAGTCTGCATCTCTTTAAAAAAAAATAAATAAATAGCATAGGTCCCCAGTTACAGAATACAAATTGTGAAAGTTTTGTAACAAACAATGGAAAAAAACAAAATTAGTATAAATGATTTTAAACTAAGGGCCAAAACTAAATGGAGCAAGTTATATTGCTGTCATAAAAGCTACCTTTAAAAAAATGCCCAAATAGAGGCAGAAGTTGCAATGAGTGGAGATCATGCCACTACACTCCAGCCAGGGCAACACACAAAAAAAACCCAAATCATTGGTGACACGTGATTTTAATTGGTACGAAATTTTAAAAGTGACTCAAAAGCATGGTTTATTTGTTTAAAAAAACCAACCTTGGAATTTAAGCAACTCAAGTCATATTTTAAAATTTGTTCTACGCACAGTGATACAAAAGACACCTATTTGAAAAATTTCATTTATTCTCATTTTCAAAAGAGATTAAACAAATAACTATCAAAATTTTTATGATGTTTTGGTAGTGATGATCTTTGTGAAGTTTATCTGATTTAATCGTAAGTTTCATTTGTCGTTAATATAACATGCTACAGCCAGTAACCACGTTTGGTTTTAAATCTGTCTTGTTACAGTATAAATAGTCACTATAGGCTGGGTGCAATGGCTCACGTCTGTAATCCCAGCACTTTGGGAGGCCAAGGCGGGTGAATCACAAGGTCAAAAGATCAAGACCACCCTTGCCAACGTGGTGAAACCCCGTCTGTACTAAAAATACAAAAATTAGCTGGGCATGGTGGCGGGCACCTGTAGTCCCAGCTACTCAGGAGGCTGAGGCAGGAGAATCGCTTGAACTTGGGAGGGGGAGCTTGCAGTGAGCCGAGATCGTGCCACTGCACTCTAGCCTGGGTGACAGAGTGAGGCTCCATCTCAAAAAAAAAAAAAAAAAAAGGAAGTCACTGTAAACTGAACGAGTTCAAGGGCACTCCTAAACCTATTTATGCTGCCTTCCCCTCCTCACTCAACTGACACCAGCCCTCACCCAAGGTGAGTTTCTCAGTGGTCTCTTTCTTGCTCTTCTTGCCTCTATTCAGATACTCTCCCCAGGCGCTTTATGAGCCCTGTACTCAGGATATTGTGATGTTCCTTGTTGTGATGTTGTGCAACCAGAACTACATCCGAAACCCGTATTTGGTGGCCAAACTGGTAGAAGTCATGTTTATGACCAACCCTGCTGTTCAGCCACGAACCCAGAAGTTTTTTGAAATGATTGAGAACCATCCTCTCTCCACCAAGTTGTTGGTACCTTCCCTGATGAAGTTTTATACAGGTAGGTTGCTGGAACACACATGGCCTGCCATGTGCTACACTTAGGCAAGGTCATCTAAAGCTAGTGGACGACGTTGCTCTAAGTCTGTTACCTAATACCCTGCTACCTCTGTGTATAACCTACTAACCTGTGACCTGCAGAGGATGTACTTTTGGTTCGTCATGCCCTGAGTACTTGGAAATAGGACAACCATTTCACCTACTGGTCTCTGATGATTCAGCAGGAACCATTGAAAGTCAGATGATTAACACCAAGACCCAGCTGGTATCAACAGTACAAGTTGGTAGTGTTATCTGAATGGAATTATCTGGTTCATTTTACCTTTGAACTTAAAGCATTTGTTTTTTAACACTATCCTATAACCCAGTTTCCAAACTGTGGGTATAACAGGGAGCTTGTTAAAAATGCATATTCTTGGGCCAGGTATGGTGGCTGACTCCTGTAATCCCAGCACTTTGGGAGGCCGAGGCAGGCGGATCACAAGGTCAGGAGTTCAAGACCAGCCTGGCCAGTATGGTGAAACCCTGTCTCTACTAAAAATACAAAAAAAAATTAGCCAGGTGTGGTGGCAGGCACCTGTAGTCCCAGGGAGGTTGAGTGAGGGGAATCGCTTGAACCCGGGAGGCGGAGGTTGCAGTGAGCCGAATTCCTGCCACTGTACTCCAGCCTGAGCAAGCTAATGAGACTCCGTCTCAAAAAAACAAACAAACCACTTTTCACCTGTCAAATTTATTTCTTAAGTTGAAAGTTCCTGGTGCAAATATGGTTGTAGAGAAGTAAGCTAACCTGCAAAAAACCTGCTTAATCTACCCTATACCAGTGTGCAGATTTCGTGCTATGAAGCTCCCATGAGAATGTAAATTTAAAGCCTTTCTAAAAGGCAGTTTAGCAGCCCACACCAAGAGCCTTAAAAATGCTTTTACAGCCAGGCGCGGTGGCTCACGCCTGTAATCCCAGCACGTTGGCAGGTGGATGACCTGAGGTCGGGAATTTGAGATCAGCCTGGCCAACATGGAGAAACCCCATCTCTACTAAAAATACAAAAATTAGCTGGGCGTGGTGGCGGCACCTGTCTTCCCAGCTACTCAGGAGGCTGAGGCACGAGAATCGCTTGAACCTAGGAGGCAGAGGTTGCAGTGAGCCGAGATCATGCCAGTGCGCTCCAGCCTAGGAGACAGGGCGAGACTCTGTCTCAGAAAAAAAAAAAAAAATATATATATATATATATATATATATATGTGTGTGTGTGTATATATATATATATATATATAGGAAGACTGAAGCAGCAAAAAAAAAGAGCACTGGGGTAACAGATAAAAGGTGCAAGAAGTAGCCATCCTCTACATCTCTTATCCCTCAGTCTGGGGACCCAAGGGAAGAGCCTGGGGATCTCACAACCCAGCTGCCCTGATGAGGGCTTGGACAGAGCTAGGACCCAGTCCTCTGTGGAAGGCCCTTGGCCAGTTGGTGCTGGTGTCTCGGGGGGTGTCACGGTTGCTAGCTCCGGGGGTGTGAGACAAAGCTGAAAATTGGAACCAACTGCTACTACTGACAGTAAGTACAAGGTCCTAAGTCCCTTGTTTCTCCTTCAGTTTTCCAGTTCTCCTGCAGCACCTCCTATTGGCAACCCTAGAGAGGGCAGGCTACCAAAGGAAAGATTCTGCAGTGCCAGCCCCAGAATCACAAAGCCAACTGCAAAGAGTGCATGTGGGCCACGCACGGTGGCTCCAGCAAATAATCCCAGCACTTTAGGAGGGCAAGGTGGGAGGATCGCTTGAGCCCAGGAGTTGTAGACCAGCCTGGGCAACATGACGAGACCCCATCTCTATGAAAAATGTAAAAATTAGATGCCTGTTGTCCCAGCTACTAAGGAGGCTGAGGTGGGAGGAAGGCTTGAGCCCAGGAGTTAAAGGCTGCAGTGAGCTGTGATCTTGCCACTGCATTCCTGCCTGGGAAACAGAGCAAGACCCTGTCTCTAAAAAAATAAATAAATAAAATAAAAAGACTGGGTTTCGGCCGGGCACGGTAGCTCACACTTATAATCCCAGCACTTTGGGAGGCCAAGGCCGGGGGATCGCCTGAGGTCAGGAGTTTGAGACCAGTCTAGCCAACATGGTGAATCCTAGTATCTGCTAAAAATAAAAAGTTAGGCCAGGCACGGTGGTTCACGCCTGTAATCCCAGCATTTTGGGCGACTGACGTGGGCGAATCGCAAGGTCAAGAGATTGAGACAATCCTCGCCAACATGGTGAAACCCCATCTCTACTAAAAATACAAAAATTAGGCCTGGCGTGGTGGCTCACGCTGTAATCCCAGCACTTTCAGAGGCCGAGGCGGGCGAATCACCTGAGGTCGGGATTTCGAAACCAGCCTGACCAACGTGGTGAAACCCTGTCTCTACTAAAAATACAAAATTAGCCTGGCATGGTGGCACATGCCTATAATCCCAGCTACTCGGGAGGCTGAGGCAGGAGAATCACTTGAACCCACGAGGCAGAGGTTGTGGTGAGCCAAGACTGAGCCATTGTAATCCAGCCTGGGCAACAAGAGCGAAACTCCATCCTAAAAGCAAAAATTAGCTGGACGTGGTGGCGCACACCTGTAGTCCCAGCTACTCGGGAGGCTGAGGCAGGAGAATCTCTTGAACCCGGGAGGCGGAGGTTGCAGTGAGCCAAGATCGCGCCACTGCACTTCAGCCTGGTGACAGAGCAAGACTTCATCTCAAAAAAAAAAAAAATTAGCCGGGTGTGGTGGTGCATACGTGTAATCCCAGCAACTTGGGAAGCTGAGGCAGGAGAATCACTTGAACCTGGGAGGCGGAGGTTGCAGTTAGCTGAGATCTAAAAAAATAAAAGAGTGGGTTTGGAGCTATGGTACAACAGCTGACTAGCTATACTGTGACATAAGAATTTAATTTCTAGAAATTTATTCTGTGGAAATAATTATGAGTATTTGTAAGTGATGTTCTCCATAACATTATTTATAATGTAGTGTAGTGAAAACAATAAAAACAACTGGCCGGGCTTGGTGGCTCAGTCCTGTAATCCCAGCACTTTGGGAGGCCAAGGTGGGTAGATCACTTGAGGTCAGGAGTTCAAGACTAGCCTGGCCAACATGATAAAACCCTGTTTCTACTAAAAATACAAAAATTAGTTGGGTATGGTGGCGCGCACCTGTAATCCCAGCGGAGGTTGCAGTGAGCTGAGATGGCACCACTGCACTCCAGCCTGGGCAACAGAGTGAGACTACGTCTCGGAAAAAGAAAAAAAATCATGACTGAAATTTCTGCCAGTTATAGATACAAAGTTGTATGTTATCCATAAAGTGGACCTATATGAGTCATAAAAAATAATGTGTTATTTATGTTAAGTGGTTTAGCAACAAAAAGTCAAGAAAATGAAACACTGTGTTCACATTTTTATTAGAAAAAAGTAAAAAAGAAAAGAAAAGAAAAAAAGGCCGGGCTTGGTGGCTCTCATCTGTAAAATCCCAGCACTTTGGGAGGCTGAGGCAGGAGGATCACCTGAGGTCAGGAGTTGGAGGCTTAGCCTGGCCAAAATGGTGAAACTCTGTCTCTACTAAAAGTACAAAAAAATTTAGCCAGTCATAGTGGTGCACACCTGTAGTGCCAACTTCTCTGGAGTCTGAGGCAGAAGAATCGCTTGAATCAGGGAGGAAGAGGTTGCAGTGAGCCACGATCGTGCCATTGCACTCCAGCCTGGGTGACAAGAGCAAATCTCCATCTCAAAAAAAGAATGTAGGGAAGGACATATACCAAAATATTAACAGTGCATTGGTTATTTTTGAATGATAGCATTATAAATAGTTTTTATTTTTATTTTATTATCTGAACTTCTTAATTTTTCTACAGTAAACGTGTGTTGTTAGTAGTAAAGATAAAATAATTTTAGTTAAATTTATTTTGTAGTCAGTGTTCTGGGCCTGTCAGTGTGGCTTCAGGATAAAGAGAGAATGAGAGAGAGAGAGAGAGAGAGAGAGAGAGAGAGAGAGAGAGAGAGTGTGTGTGTGTGTGTGTGTGTGTGTGTGTGTGTGTGTGTGTGTGTACACACAACAGAACTGGGCCTGTTGCCTATGAGACCAGTGCTGGGCCTAGTGGAGGCCTGCTGGGAATGTTCCAGAAGGTGATGGGTGGGGGTTGTTCTCTCTTTCGTCTTTGCCATGTGTGCCCTCTGGCCTGGACCACCTCTGTAGTCATGGATGGATGACATCTGTACTAATAATAGCCACCACTCATTGAATGCTTACTAATCCTTTCACTTAATCCCCACAGCAGCCCTAAAGATAGTACTATAAATACCTCCACTTTACAAATGAGGAAACTGAAGCTTAAAAGGGTCAAGAAGCTTGCTGAAGGTCAGTGGCTAGCAAGTGGCAGCAACCTCGCAGATGCCCTTTAGCACAGGTGCCCCTGACTACTACAGCTACTAAGGGACTGGTGTGAGGGTACCCCCGAGGGAGGAATCACAGACATAGTCCCCAGTGCTCATTGCCTCCATGTGAAGACCTGGCTGATTAGGTCCTGGTCCCGGAGCAGATGGGACTCTCAGATATAAATTAGAGTTGCCACACATAAAATCAGTATGTGGAACAAGCTCCTCTTACACCACACAGATAGTATTTTAGCTTAGAAAATGCTCAAGTTAGGCTGGGCGCGGTGGCTCACACCTGTAATCCTAGCACTTTGGGAGTCTGAGATGGGTGAATCACTTGACGCCAGGAGTTAGAGACCAGCCTGGCCAACATGGTGAAACCCTGTCTCTACTAAAAATACAAAAGATTATCTGGGTGTGGTGGCCGGGACCTGTAATGCCAGCTACTTGGGAGGCTAAGGCAGGGGAATTGCTTGAACCAGGACCTGGGAGGTGGAGGTTGCAATGAGCCAAGATCTTGCCACTGTACTCCAGCCTGGGCTACAGAGACTCCATCTCAAAAAAAAAGAAAGAAAGAAGGCAGCAAGATACCTGGGAGGGGAGAGAGAGGTTCAACACAAGTCTAGTCCACTTATGGCCTTCTGGAACAAGGACCTGGGAATTAGAACTTGGGCTGGTATGATTTTGATGGAACAGTACAAGTAAATAAGAAGAAAAAAAATGTTGGGAGAAATGTATATTGTTTCATTTTCTTTTCTTTTCTTTTTTTTTTTTTTTTTTTTTTTGAGGTAGGGTCTTGCTCTGTCATCCACGCTAGAGTGCAGTGGCACAATTACAGCTCCATGCACTCTTGACCTCCCGGGCTCAAGTGATCCTCCTATCTCAGCCTCCCAAGCGGCTGGGACTACAGGCATGTGCCACCACACCTGGCTAATTTTTGTGGTTTTTGTAGAGACGGGGTTTCACCATGTTCACCAGGCTGGTCCCAAACTCCTGAGCTCAAGTGATCTGCCCACCTGGGCCTCCCAAAGTGCTGGAAATACAGATGTGGGGCCCTGCTGAGATACATATTGTTACATAATAAATTAACAATGTTTACTGAGTCTCTACTATATTCAGAATTTGGTGCAGATATTAGGGGCATTTTAGATGATATGAGGCATTGAGTTGGTCCTCCAGTATCTTCCTCTTGTAGGCTGTCCTTATGTCAGCATGCCACACTGTAGCTCACAGTTTTATACAATTAATAAATGACATTTAGTTTAAGGAAAGGTTGACTTAATGAGTATACATAAGTACTTTCAGATCTTAATATGATAGGTGTTAATTATCTTATTCTTTTATTTTTAAATAGCTGTTTTCTTTTTTGGTCACACACACAAAAATATGTTCTTTGGAAAATATAGAAAATATCAAAGACAAGCTATAGTGGCTCACACCTGTAATCTCAGTACTTTGGAAGGACGAGGTGGGAGGATCACTTGAGGCCAGGAATTTGGAATCAACCTGGGCAACATAGACCCCATCTGTAAAAAAATAAAAATGAAAAAAAATGTTTTTGAGACGGAGTCTTGCTCTGTCGCCCAGGCTGGAGTGCAGTGGCATGACCTTGGCTCACTGCATCCTCTGTATCTGGATCTCTGTATCTGGATTCAAGCAATTCTCCTGCCTCACCCTCCCGAGTAGCTGGAATTATAGGCACACACCACCATGCCCAGCTAGTTTTTGTATTTTTATCAATAGTAAAGGCGTGGTTTTGCTCTGTTGGCCAGGCTGGTTTTGAACTCCTGGCCTCAAGTGATCTGCCTGCCTCAGCCTCCCAAAGTGCTGGGATTATAGGCTTGAGCCACCGCACCTGGCCGTAAAAAATAAGCCGGGCGTGGTGGATGCACCTCCAGTCCCACCTACTTGGGAAGCTGAGGTGGGAGATCACTGGAACCTGAGAGGTTGAGGCTGTAGTGAGCCATTATCACACCACTGCACTTCACCCTGGGCGACAGAGCAAGACCCTGTCTCCTAAAAAATAATAATAAAATAATCGGGCATGGTGGCTCACGCCTGTAATCCCAGCACTTTGGGAGGCCAAGGTGGGAGGATCATGAGGCCAAGAGATGAGACCATCCTGGCCAATATGGTGAAACCCCATCTCTATTAAAAATACAAAAATTAGTTGGGCATGGTGGCTTACGCCTATAGTCCCAGCTACTCAGGAGGCTGAGAGGAGAATTGCTTGAACCCAGAGGCAGAGGTTGCAGTAAGCTGAGATTGTGCCACTGCACTCCAGCCTGGCAACAGCGAGACTCTGTCTCAAAAAATAATAATAATAATAAATTAAAATTTGTCATGAATTCTGAAATTTCTCATGCCTAAGCTTTTGCCATTTGGACAAACAAGTTTGATTTTCATCCCTCTTTAGTAGGTATAGGGATGGTAGACACATTGGTTTTTTTTCAACACCAAAAATGGTCAATAGATAGACACATTTAAGAAGTACGTGGCCCTCAGTAAAATTAAACCTAACTTTTTATCTGCTGAAGGATGTCCATTTGAGGTGCCACAGATTTTCTGTAAATTAATGACTTAAAATTAGGTGGGGGAGTATGATAATTCAGCTTTTGGTCGTTGGTAAGTTGACGCTGTCCTAATGATGGGAGTTTTCCTAGCCCCGTTCCTTTCGGTGGTGTGTCGTTGTCAAATCTTCATTGTGAAACTTTTGTCTCTAAAAGCAGCTTATCATTTCTGTCCTGCCTTACATGCAGAGGTGCAAAATTTCACCGGCTCTCTGATGTTGCAGATTTACATTCACTATCATTGTTGGGGCAATAACTGGATTTGGAAAGTAAGAAAGTACATATCCCTCAGTCCCTTTGTCTTTCTTCTTTAGATGTTGAGCATACCGGAGCCACCAGCGAGTTTTATGACAAGTTCACAATTCGCTATCACATTAGCACCATTTTTAAAAGCCTTTGGCAAAACATAGCTCACCATGGCACCTTTATGGAGGAGTTCAAGTGAGTATGGGGCCCCTCGTGTCACAACTTGCTTTCTTGCAAATCGCAGGTAGGATTGCAGCTTAAAAGCTGGCACAGCTGGGTTCTGGTGGACTGTTTGCTTGGTGGTCTCAGACTCCTTTTGAGTTTACCACAAGGTGCCACTAAATGTGGGCAGGATTTTTAAAATGGCTTTGCTTGCAAGATATTGCTGAATTTTAGATTTGTCAAGATACCTTGGGGGTGGTACACAAGCAAAGATCCTATAGGGCAGAGAGTGGTGGCTCACGCCTGTAATCCCAGCACTTTGGGAAGGGCAGAGGAGGGCGGATCACTTGAGGTCAGGAGTTCAAGACCAGCCTGGCCAACATGGTGAAACCTCATCTCTATTAAAAATACAAAATATTAGCTGAGTGTGGTGGCACACGCCTGTTATGCCAGCTACTTGGGAAGCTGAGGCAGGAGAATTGCTTGAACCCGGGAGGCAGAGGTTGCAGTGAGCTAAGATTGTGCCAGTGCTCTCCAGCCTGGGCCACAGAGCGAGACTCCGTCTCAGGAAAAGAAAAAAAAAAAAAAGGCCGGGCGCGGTGGCTCAAGCCTGTAATCCCAGCACTTTGGGAGGCTGAGACGGGTGAATCACGAGGTCAGGAGATCGAGACCATCCTGGCTAACACGGTGAAACCCCATCTCTACTAAAAATACAAAAAACTAGCCAGGCGAGGTGGTGGGCGCCTGTACTCCCAGCTACTCGGGAGGCTGAGGCAGGAGAATGGCATAAACCCGGGAGGCGGAGCTTGCAGTGAGCTGAGATCCGGCCACTGCACTCCAGCCTGGGCGACAGAGCGAGACTCCGTCTCAAAAAAAAAAAAAAAAAAAAAAAGAAAAGAAAAGATCCTATGAATATGCTGAGATGTTGGGTTAAGTGTTTTTTTGGTGTTTCTATGATGACAGTGTTAAATGAAGTTGTCAAAATGAGTGAAATGAAATCTTAGTTCTTGAACGTTGGAAGGACTTTAGATTTTGCAACAATTAGGTCAGAGCTGTCATTTAAAGTATCATTCTTTGTAGTAAGGCCCTAAACCTTAATTAAAGACTTTTCATGTACCTACCTGAAATCTGAGTGACTGCTTAAACCTGGACATTAGTAATCCCATCTAAATTATCTGTCAGTGTCTAAAAACAAAAGGGAGATGAAGATGCTGAACTCTTGGATTATTCTTCAAAAATTTTATCCTATCTAAGGGCCGGGCGCGGTGGCTCATGCCTGTAATCCCAGCATCCAGGCTGAGGCGGGCGGATCACGAGGTCAGGAGATCGAGACCATCCTGGCTAACACAGTGAAACCCCGTCTCTACTAAAAATATAAAAAATTAGCCGGGCGTGGTAGCGGGCGCCGGTAGTCCCAGCTACTTGGGAGGCTGAGGCAGGAGAATGGCATGAACCCGGGAGGTAGAGCTTGCAGTGAGCCAAGATCATGCCATTACACTCCAGCCTGGGTGACAGAGCAAGACTCTTTCTGAAAAAAATAAATAAGTAAATAAATAAATAATAATTTTATCCCATTTCTTGGATCTTTGGCAACCCATGTTAGATCTTTGATCAAATCTAGCTATACTTGTTAACCGAATTACTAGTCAATAATACACATATTACCAGTGGAATAACTATTTGCTAGATAGATTTCTGTGGAGCAAACTCTTTAACTTTTTGTTTCCATAAACTGCTCTTATGGTCAGAATTGTGTTCCAGCTAAAGCCTGGCACAAGCTTAGGACACGAGGCAGGCCCACGGCTTGGTCTCTGAATGGTGCTGATTGGAGCACTTGTCCTGAACTTACCATGTTCCTGAGATTGAGGCCTCCTGTCCCTGTTCACAGGAACTTCTCTTCCCCAGGCATGGGCTTACCACCCCCCAAGTGCACAGTTGTAGACCCTGAAGTGTAGCTTCTTTTTTCTCTACGAATCTGGCAGCTCCAGAGTCTAACAGAGGTAGGCCAAGCTATTTCAGTTCACCGACAAGTTCTCGTTATAACACGATTTGCAGAACAGTTCCTTAGATTGGAAGCTTCTGGTTCTAAAGTAAGTTAATATCCCACTTTATCAATATTACAGGTTCCAATTTTTCTTCAGTGCATCAGTCTTTGTGATAAGGAATAACTATATCAGTAGTTATCTGTTATATGTGGTTAATTATTTGCTTTTTCTTGGTATATTGGTGAGTATATGCGTATTTCCTGTTCTAGTCTGGAGAACGTGTTTTCTCTCCTTAAAAACACTGAGGGAGTGAACTGGGTAAGCTAGGTAAGCTAGGTAAGCCTGCTCTGGGAAGCGGGGTGGGGGAGTCAGCATTTGCTGGTTTTCCATGGTGTGACTATTTCCTCCATTGACCAATTTAAGGCGCCAGGGGAATCTGGTTATAAAATTCTGGAATATTTAGCACTTGACTGTCATCAATCATGCAAGGTGGCTCCAAACACCACTGGAATGAGCTTATCATAAACAATTTAAAAGAATAACAAAAATCCAGGCCACGTGCAGTGGCTCATCTCTGTAATCCCAACACTTTGGGAGGCTGAGGTGGGAAGAACGCTTGAGCCCAGGAGTTTGAGACCAGCCCTGGCACCATAACAAGTCCCTGTCTCTACAAAAAATACAAAAGTTAGCTGGGCGTGGTGGCGTGTGTCTGTAGTTCCAGCTACTTAGGAGGCTGAAGCAGGAAGATTGCTTGAGCCCTGGAGGTTGAGGATACAGTGAGCTGTGATCGTGCCACTGCATTCCAGGCTGGGCGACAGAGCAAGACCCTGTCTCAAAAAGAAACAAGATTAACAAAATCTAAAGAGAAGCTTGGTAGTCCTTGAATTCCACAGTGCCTGACTTGTGCCAGGGTAGGCAGGCTTTTAGGGTGAGATAGTTGCAGTGTGGGTAGAGGTGCCTGTTCCCTGGGATTTGCAGTGGCGTTTTGCTTCAGGGAGATGTATGACCATGCACAATATAATTGCCTTTCCAGCTCCGGGAAGCAGTTTGTTCGCTATATAAACATGTTGATAAACGACACGACGTTTTTGCTTGATGAAAGTCTGGAGTCTCTGAAGCGAATCCATGAAGTGCAGGAAGAGATGAAGAACAAAGAACAGTGGGACCAGTTGCCCCGGGTGAGGACGTGGTCCAGAGGCTTGGACAGCTTTGCAGGCCATCTGCCTCCGGACACGGGCAGAGCTGCTTTGGGGCTGCATTTGTGGGTCTGATGATATGCGATCTGACTTGCTGGGATTTTCCTTCCATGAAATCATATTGCAGGGTTGGAATAGGAAAAATCTGAAACACCTTATCTGGAGCTAAGAAATGGGTTGAGAAGTCTTTGAAAATGTACACTGAAAACTTTCTCTGCCTTTTTAATTTTAAAGGACTTTTTTGGAGAAGAGCTTTTATTGTCTGAATATATTAAGATTCATGAACATAATTAGGAAAGAAATCTCTAGAATTATGTCTGCTGGACAAGAATTTGATTTGTTCCTATGGGCTTCTCTAGGCAACTGTGTGAATCACTCAGGATCCTGGTGGGGTGGTTTTTTTCCTTTCAGTTGATCTTGGGTTTTATATTCAGTTATTAATAGAACAGAGGCCTGGCTTGCCAGGTTCGATGGAAAACACGTGCTGTGCCAGTGCCAGTGCTCTTTCCTGACGTGCGTAGCAACAGCTGAGATACATCCTTGGTTGCTTATGAGGCCCTTGACAGTTGCTGGTGACTTCTTAGATTGGCTTAGGTTTATTGATTCTGTTCTTGGAATTGTCAGGCTCAGAATCAGAACTGATTTCCATAAGGGGTTCTCATGTCAAAGTGGGGAGGACTGCTTTTTCTTCACTTTCTCTTTTCTTTTCCTTTCTTTTTTTTTTTTTTTCTGAGACCGAGTTTCACTCTTGTTGCCCAGGCAGGAGTGCAGTGGTGCGATCTCGGCTCACTGCAGTCCCAGCTTCTCCAGTTCAAGCGATTCTCCCGCCTCAGCCTCCCGAATAGCTGGGATTACAGGCGCCTGCCACCAAGCCCAGCTAATTTTTGTATTTTGTTTGTTTGTTTATTTGGTTTTGAGATGGAGTCTAGCTCTCTCACCCATGCTGGAGTGCAGTGGTGCGATCTCGGCTCACTGCAACCTCTGCTTCCCAGGTACAAGCGATTCTCCTGCCTCAGCTTTCCAAGTAGCTGGGACTACAGGCGCCTGCCACCACACCTGGCTAATTTTTTGTATTTTTAGTTTCACCATGTTAGCCAGGATGGTCTCGATCTCCTGACCTCATGATCCGCCCTCCTCGGCCTCCCAAAGTGCTGGGATTATAGGCGTGAGCCATTGCGCCCGGCCAGCTTTTGTATTTTTAGTAGAGACGGGGTTTCATCATGTTGGCCAGGCCAGTCTTGAACTCCTAACCTCAGGTGATCCATCTGCCTCAGCCTCCCAAAGTGCTAGGACTACAGGCGTGAGTCACCGTGCCCAGCCATTTTTTTTTTCTTTTTTAATTTCAACTTTTATTTTAGATTCAGGGAATGGGGTACATGTGCAGATTTGTTATGTGGGTGTATCATGTGATGCTGAGGTTTTATGATTCAACCTGTCGCCCAGGGAGTGAGCATAATACCTAATAGGTAGTTTTTCAACCCTTGCTCCTCCCTCACTCCCCTGTCCCCAGTGTCTATTGTTCCCATCTCTGTCCATGTATTTAGCTCCCATTTATACCTGCTTTTCTTATGTATTAAAGTTCTACCCATTCTCTGAGTAAGGTCCTATCCAAATACTCACTCAGGTTTGTCTTCGCCAATCAGCATAGCTGAAAATTCTCACGTTTCTTCTTACTTCTGTAACACCCACTTTATACCATTCACAGTGCTTGGTATGCCCAGCTTATATTTTATTTACTTATTTGTTTTTTATTATTATTAATAAATAGAGACAGAGTCTTGATCTGTTGCCTTGGCTGGAGTGCAGTGGCAGGATCATAGCACACCACAGCCTCAACCTCCTGCGCTCAAGTGGTCTTCCTGCCTCAGCCTCCCAAATAGCTGGATCTAAAAGCATGCACCCCCACGCTTGGCTAATTAAAAAAAATTTTTTTTTTTTGGCCGGGCGCGGTGGCTCAAGCCTGTAATCCCAGCACTTTGGGAGGCCGAGACGGGCGGATCACGAGGTCAGGAGATCGAGACCATCCTGGCTAACCCGGTGAAACCCCGTCTCTACTAAAAAAATACAAAAAACTAGCCGGGCGAGGCGGCGGGCGCCTCTAGTCCCAGCTACTCGGGAGGCTAAGGCAGGAGAATGGCGTGAACCCGGGAGGCGGAGCTTGCAGTGAGCTGAGATCCGGCCACTGCACTCCAACCTGGGCGACAGAGTGAGACTCCGTCTCAAAAAAAAAAAAAAAAAATTTTTTTTACAGAGACAAGTTCTCACATGCTTCAGCAGCACGTATACTAACATTGGAAAAATACAGAGAAGATTACCATGGCCCCTGCTTGAGGATGACATGCAAATTCATAAAGTGTCCCATCCTTTAAAAATAAATATTAGGCCGGGCGCGGTGGCTCATGCCTATAATCCCAGCACTTTGGGAGGCCAAGGCAGGTGGATCACAAGGTCAAGAGATCAAGACCATTCTGGCCAACATGGTGAAAGCCCGTCTCTACTAAAAATACAAAAATTAGCTGGACGTGGTGGCACACACCTGTAGTCCCAGCTATTCAGGAGGCTGAGGCAGAAGAATTGCTTGAACCCAGGAGGTGGAGGTTGCAGTAAGCCAAGATCGTGCCACTGCACTCCAGCCTGGGTGACAGAGCGAGACTCCGTCTCAAATAAATAAATATTAAAATATAATATTTTAATATTTTTGATATTTAATTGCTAGTTTTCCCAAGCTGGTCATATCTTTTATTTACTTATTATTTTGATTATTAAATTGTTATTTTTTATTTTGTTTTGTTTTGTTTTATTTTTTGAGAGAGTCTTACTCTGTCACCGAGGCTGGAGTGCAGTGGCACGATCTTGGCTCAATTTCTGCCTGCTGGGATTACAGGCATGCACCACCACACCTGGCTAATTTTTGTATTTTTAGTAGAGATGGGGTTTTGCCATATTGACCAGGCTGGTCTTGAACTCCTGGCCTCAAGCGATCCACCGACCTCAGCCTCCCAAAGTGTGGGGATTACAGACATGAGCCACCGTGCCCGGCCTTATTATTATTATTTTTTTAATAGAAACAGAGTCTTGACTGGGCACAGTGGCTCATACCTGTAATCTCAGCACTTTGGGAGGCCGAGGCCGGCAGATCACCTGAGGTCAGGAGTTTGAGACCAACCTGGCCAACATGGCAAAACCCAGTGTCTACTAAAAATACAAAAATTAGCCAAGCATGGTGGCGGAAGCCTGTAATCCCAGCTACTTGGGAGGCTGAGGTGGGAGAATCACTTGAACCCAGGAGGTGGAGGTTAGAGTGAGCTGATACCATGCCACTACATTTCACATTTCAGCCTGGGCGACAGTGCGAGACGCTGTCTCAAAAAAAAAAAAAAAAAAGAAGGGAAGAAGGAGAGTCTTGCTCTGTCGCCCAGGCTGGAGTGCAATGGCAGACCTTAGCTCAGTACAGCCTACAACCTTCTGGCTTCAGGCAGTCCTCCCACCTCAGCCTCCCAAAATGCTGGGATTATAGTTGTGAGCCACCATGGCCGGCCAGTGTATATTTTAGATGTTGGAATGCAGGTCTATAGCACAGTCGTAGTCAATACTTAATAGCATTTGTTTATGAGCCAACTGAACAAATAATACTGATTTTTCCTCTGTTACTGGATGAAAAAGGCACAAATAGTTCCAGCAATTGCTATTTCAGAAATAATTTTTATTTGGCTTTGAAGTCACTTTCTCCCTCCCACTACCCTGGCTGTTCCTGCTCATCTCCTGACGTCTGTGCTTGGTGAGCTCCGGCACTCGACCCTCAGGCTTCAATTTCTTTCCCACTAGTGCTCTCTAGGTTAGTGTTTCTCAGCGAGGGCACTAGTTGGAATTTTGAGCCTAGTGGAATTTGGTATAATAATAACTCATGATGAGAAACCATCCCATATATTGCAGGACATACAGAATCTCTATTTCGTGCCATTTAATGCCAGGGATGTACCCTCCTACCCCCAGCCATCAGGCAACGAGAAACACTCCCACGCATAACCCGATGTCCCCTGGTGAAAATCACTGCTTGGTGAGCTCAGGTATTCCAAGGCGTTAAATACCTGTATTCTAAAGACTCCAGAATGGATCTCCCCAGCTCAGATTTCACCTGACTACAGGCTTGTAGACCAAGTATTTGTCTACAAGTGTCTACAGGTGTCTCAAACTCACCACATCCAAAACAGAACCTTGATGTTGTCCACATCTCCTGCCTGAGTCTGCCCAATCTCAGTAAATTGCGCCTTCGTTCTACCAGCTGCTCAGGCTCAATGCTTTGGAGTTGTTCTTGATTTCTCTGCGTCTCTCAGCAAATGCCTCTAGGCTCTGTCTTAAAGTATGTCCATTATCTAACCTCTTCTCACCACCTCCAGACCATTGGCATCTCTTACCTGGATTATTGCAGTAGCCCACTGCTTGGTCTTCAACCTCCACTCTTGAGCATGTCCATATCAGGGATGGTGTTAAAAATCTCAGTCTGGGCCGGACGCGGTGGCTCAAGCCTCTAATCCCAGCACTTTGGGAGGCCGAGACGGGTGGATCACAAGGTCAGGAGATCGAGACCATCCTGGCTAACATGGTGAAACCCCGTCTTTACTAAAAAATACAAAAAAACTAGTCGGGCGAGGTGGCGGGCGCCTGTAGTCCCAGCTACTCGGGAGACTGAGGCAGGAGAATGGCGTAAACCCGGGAGGCAGAGCTTGCAGTGAGCTGAGATCACGCCACTGCACTCCAGCCTGGGCAATAGAGCAAGACTCTGTCTCAAAAAAAAAAAAAAAAAAAAAAATCAGTCTGATCAATATCGCCACTCAGCTCAGCCATTCTGGGCATCCCTTCTCACTCAGAGCCAAATCCCATGATGAGAGCAGCCTACAGCACTCAGCAGGACCTGGCACCACAATGTGTTTCTGCTCTCAGCTTCGGACAGTCTCTCCTCCACTCACTCTACCCCAGCCAGACTCACCTCCTGGCCCTTGCACTGACACGTGAGGGCCTTTGCACCTGCTCTTCCCCCTACCTGGAATGCTCTTCCCCCCAGATTTTCCTGACTCCTTCAGATACGCACTCCCTCAGGGAGACCTTCCCTGACCACCCTTTCCAGAGTAGCATTCCCTGACCCCTGACCCTGCTTCATTTTTCCTCATCACTGTCAGACTTACTGTATCTGTTAGGGTATTCGTTTCTATGAAGCCATCCTCCCTAATGGAATCTAGGGTTGGGAGCCTTATTATTCTATCTCCAGTACCCAAAGGCTGAGGAAAGGCCTGTTGAGACACCCAGGTACACATTTAGGTAGTTCACGCCTGGCTGTTCTTGTGTCTTTCCTGGCGCTGCCTTTCTTTCAGTGGACTCATTCTTGGCCAGGGAATGGCAGGCCCCCCAGTATCCCTGCAGAATGTCCATCAAGCAGACTGGAGCACTTACCCAGAGGGCACTCACTAGCCAGCTTCAGCTACTCCAGCTGTGTTCCTTTCCCAACAAGAAAAGGCCTCTGAACAGATGTAAGAATTGAGGCTTTTCCTGGTGGGTCTGTGTTTGATCCGTTTTCAGAGCCTGCAGTGCAGTACCTGATTGTATCCATTTCAGAGCCTGCAGTGCAGTACCTGATTGTATCCATGAGTCAAACAGCTCTTATCATCTCCTCCCCAGTCCATGGCAGAGTTGAAGGAGGAGACTGCGCCAGAGGCAAGCATGCTGACAGTTCTGTGGTGTGACAGCCTCACAGTGTGGAAAGACAAAATTTAAAAAGCTTAGTAGTACACAGACACTTACAGAGGCAGAGAGGCAGACCCCATAGGCCTCAATACTGTAGCACACTGCATCTCATAGTTTTAAAATAATGAAGACTGGCTGAGCATGGTGGCTCACCCTGTAATCCCAGCACTCTGGGAAGCCTAGGTGGGCAGATCACTTGAGGTCAGGAGTTTGAGACCAGCCTGACCAACATAGTGAAACCCCATCTCTACTAAAAATACAAAAATGAGAACAGTCGCAGTGGCTCATGCCTGTAATCCCAGCACTTTGGGAGGCCGAGGTGGATGGATCACCTGAGGTCAGGAGTTCATGACCAGCCTGGCCAACATGGCAAAAAACCCAATCTTTACCAAAAATACAAAAATTAGCCAAGCATGGTAGCATGCACCTGTAATCCCAGCTACTCAGGAGGCTGAGGCAGGAGAATGGCTTGAACCCGGGAGGCGGAGATTGCAGTGAGCCAAGATCCTACCACTGCACTCCAGCCTGGGCAACAGAGTGAGACCCTGTCTCAAGATAAATAAATAAATAAATAAATAAATAAATAAATAAATAAATAACAACAACAACAACAAAGGATTAGCCAGGCATGGTGGTGCACTCCTGTAATCCCAGCTACCTGGAAGGCTGAGGCATGAGAATCACTTGAACCCGGGAGGCAGAGGTTACAGTGAGCCAAGACTGTGCCACTGCACTCCAGCCTGGGTGACAGAGCAAGACTCTATCTCCAAAATAATAATAATAATAATAATAGAAGGCCGAGTACTGTGGCTTACGCCTGTAATCCCAACACTTCAGGAGGGAGATCACCTGACATGCGGGAGTTTGAGACCAACCTGACCAACATGGAGAAACCCCATCTCTACTAAAAATATAAAATTAGCCGGGCACAGTGACATGTTCCTGTAGTCCCAGCTACTCGGGAAGCTGAGGCAGGAGAATTGCTTGAACCTGGGAGGCGAAGGTTGTGGTGAGCCGAGATTGCGCCATTGCACCCCAGCTTGGGCAACAAGAGCGAAACTCCGTCTCAACAAATAATAATGATGATGACTAAGTAAAAGTTATTATTAAGGGAAATAAACTGCCCTTAGTACCATGATGTGTGTCAGATACTATATTCGATTCTCTTATTTCATCCTGCATAGAAGTTGATGGTGACTTTCTTTTTTTGAGACGGAGTCTGGCTCTGTCACCAGGCTGGAATGCAGCGGCGTGATCTCAGCTCACTGCAGCCTCCGTCTCCTGGGTTCAAGCAATTCTCCTGCCTCAGCCTCCTGAGTAGCTGGGACTACAGCTGTGAGCCACCATCCCCAGCTAATTTTTGTATTTTTAGTAGAGATGGGGGTTTCACCATGTTGGCCAGGATGGTCTTGATCTCTTGACCTTGTGATCCGCCCACCTTGGCTTCGCAAAGTGCTGGGATTACATGCATGAGCCACCGCACCTGGTAGATGGTGACTTCTTTTATCATTGAGGAAGCAGAGGCTCATGGGAGGTAAATAAGGCACCAACATCACCTGGCTGGAAGTCTCAAAGAGCTCCGAGGCTGAAAGGATGAAACTTCAGTTATCTGGGATGAAACTTCAGTTACCTGGGAAATTTGCTGTGGTGGGCGGTTCCATCATTCCCTAAGCATGTTGGATTTATCGCGCACTTTCCAGTTATGCGCTTGGCGCTTTGCTGAGCTGATGACCAGGACCGAGCCTTACTTGGCGATTGTTCGATGTGTCCTAGGATCAGCAGCAGGCCCGTCAGTCTCAGCTTGCTCAGGATGAGCGCGTGTCCCGCTCTTACCTCGCCCTGGCCACCGAAACTGTGGACATGTTCCACATCCTCACAAAGCAGGTCCAGAAGCCCTTCCTCAGACCGGTGAGTAGAAACCAGGGGCTCTGTTTGGTGGTTTGGACTCCACATTCAGACTCTCTCACTTATAACTTCAGCAGTTGTTGAAGTCCTGGAAATTTTAGTATCATAGTCACCAATAAGTGAAATTCTGTTACTGATTTTGTTCCCAGTTATGCTAGTTGATACCAGACTCTGTTGATGGACTGAAGAGTAGATGTCTGATGTCACCATACAGTCTACAGCCACTTCCAAATGCCTTAGTGCACTTTCTGCTTAGACAGTACATTGGATTATTCATGTTGATGTCATGACATATTTTTACCATTATTGATTCCTATATTTTATTTATAGAAAAAGCATAAGGTAACAGCCGGTGACAATGGAAGGATATTAAGTAGAATCATTGAGACTGTGTAAGATCTTTGGCTCTCTCAGTTGTACCTTTGTTACACTCAGGAAGCCAAAGGTTAATGAGAGCCAGCCATCACTAAGGTTTATGGTGGATTGCAAATAGTCAAAATGTTTGTCCTCAACTAACGAGACCTGGTTCCTGTTACTAAAATTGAAACTGAGCAGCATCACTGAAGATCTCTGCCCTGCTTCAACCACACCCACCACAAAGTTGAGAAGTTTTGTGGTGTGGCCAGGACAAGTATAGTGAGAAAGGCAAGATGGGGGATCTAAGATTTGGTAGCCATTTGCCTGTGTGGAGACATGTTTACTTTGCAATGGAATACAATATACTTACTGTGTATTTCCCCTGATTTTCTGTATTTGCTCTTACCTCCATTATGTGACTCCTGTCATCTCCAGCAGAGGCACTATTGCCACTCCCTGTCCTGGGGGCAACTCTTTTCCACTCTTTCCACTTTCCACCTCATGTCTCTTCATAAACAGATTTCAGTTCAAGACCCATGGAACACGAAACAAAACAGCGCACTGCCCAGACACTGGCCTCCCTTCAAGGTTTGCAGAATTCTGTGAAAGCCAGATAGCAAATAGTTGATTAATTCCTCTTTAACAAGGTCAACACCCACCTGTTTTGTAGACTTGTTGGGAAGATTAAGCGAAAACACACATAGAAGTACCTGGCCTAAGGCCGGCACGGTGGCTCATGCCTGTAATCCCAGCACTTTGGGAGGCCAAGAAGGGTGGATCACCTGAGGTCAGGAGTTCGAGACCAGCCTGGCCAACATGGCAAAACCCCATCTTTACTAAAAATACAAAAATTAGCCAGGCATGGTGGGGCGTGCCTATAATCCCAGCTGCTTGGGAGGCTGAGGCAGGATAATCACTTGAACCCAGGAGACCCAGGTTGCAGTGAGCCAAGATCACGCCACTCCAACCTGGGTAACAGAGCAAGACTCTTCTCAAAAATAAATAAATAGGCCGGGCATGGTGGCTCAAGCCTGTAATCCCAACACTTTGGGAGGCCGAGACGGGCAGATCACAAGGTCAGGAGATTGAGACCATCCTGGCTAACACGGTGAAACCCCGTCTCTACTAAAAAATACAAAAAACTAGCCAGGCGAGGTGGCGGGCACCTGTAGTCCCAGCTACTCGGGAGGCTGAGGCAGGAGAATGGCGTAAACCCGGGAGGCAGAGCCTGCAGTGAGCTGAGATCCAGCTACTGCACTCCAGCCTGGGCAACAGAGTGAGACTCCTTCTCATAAATAAATAAATAAATAAATAAATAAATTTATTCATTTTAAACCTGCTCATAGACCTGAGCCATCTGTACACCGTAGCCCTGTTCTTTTGGCTCCAGCCTTATGCCTGTGCCTGCTGTGATATTTTCATTTCTTTTGCTGCACTGTTTACTATCTGGCCTTCGCAGACAAAGTGTAAAGGCATTTCACTTTGCAAACCTTTAAGGTTTGCATTTTCACCTTCTTCACTGACTAGCTCAGATCTCTCCTACTTCAAACAAAATGACCAACTCTGTCCTATTATGACTCCTTTATTTTACAACTTTTCAACAGTGAAATACAGGAGTACTCTGTGCAAAAGCAAATTCTTGAAAAGCTAAGTATATGTCGAATTTGAATAAATCCAGTTATTACATTTCATGAAAACCTTGTGACTGAAAGGAACGCTTTCATGACTCCCTTTTATGGCCAGTGTTTAATGCTCTCTAAGCCACATCTTCCTGTTTCAGGTTTGCTTAAAACCATTCATGCCCAACCGTAGTGAGTACTGAGTCACCTTGTGAGATTCCTGCATAGATTATTATTATTTTCCAGGTGTTTCATTTAAGTTTACTCTGTCTCATTGACTGGATTTAAAACTATTCAAGACATAACTTCTATCTTCTTTCTTTGCTTTACTTTGTTATCTGTATCTGATAAGTACATAAGAATGGCACAGACTGAACTGCCAGGGGCTTTTAACATTTAAGGGGAAAAAGGTTGATGAAATATTGGCTGGAAGAACTGACTCAAAACTTTTTTGGCTCAAATAATGGTAAGATTTGTATAATTTTCTTTTTTTTTTTTTTTTTTTTTTTTTTGAGACGGAGTCTCACTCTGTCGCCCAGGCTGGAGTGCAGTGGCGCAATCTCGGCTCACTGCAAGCTGCGCCTCCCGGGTTCACGCCATTCTCCTGCCTCAGCCTCCCGAGTAGCTGGGACTACAGGCGCCCGCCACTGTGCCCGGCTAATTTTTTCCATTTTTAGTAGAGACGGGGTTTCACCATGGTCTCGATCTCCTGACCTTGTGATCCGCCCGCCTCGGCCTCCCAAAGTGCTGGGATTACAAGCGTGAGCCACCGCGCCCGGCCAGATTTGTATAATTTTCTCTCTTTTACTTGTTTCTCAATGAATTTGGAGTGATACTTTTTTAAATTAAAAGCATAAATTTAAAGAAAAGTTTGGCTTCTGTTGGTATTTATAAATAAATATTTCATCAGCTTACAACATTCCATTAAGTATTAGAATTATCAGATTGGAAATGGGGAGTAAAGTTGGAATATAATGTTGTCTTTCTTCAGCTTGTGATACACAGCACCTGTACGGATTCTTTGAAGACTAATCCAACCAATTCCTGTTCCTCCACTGAAATGGGAGGTTTTGGTCCTTTTCACTTGTCTCAACAGCATGAATTGTCCTATTATCCTGTGATTTCCTAGGAACTTGGACCCCGATTGGCTGCAATGCTGAACTTTAATCTTCAGCAACTCTGTGGCCCCAAGTGCCGTGACCTGAAAGTTGAAAACCCTGAGAAATACGGCTTTGAACCAAAGAAGCTGTTGGACCAACTGACGGATATTTACTTACAGCTGGACTGTGCCCGGTTCGCGAAAGCCATTGCTGACGATCAGGTCAGTGAGTTGAGTTGGTCTCTCTGTGAGTTTACTGGCGGATTTGAAGATAATAACCACAGTGGCCAGGGAACTTGTCTGGTATCAGTGAAGATGAATGGGTTGTTTTCCTCTGAGTGTGAAGAGTAGATTTGGGCTGGGTGCGGTGGCTCAGGCCTATAATCCCAACACTCTGGGAGGCCAAGGCAGGAGGATTGCTTGAGGCCAGACTGCAGTGAGCCATGATTGCACCACCACACTCCAGAATGGACGAGAGAGTGAGATCCTGTCTCAAAAACGCAGTGGCTTATACCTGTAGTCCCAACACTTTGGGAGGTCGAGGCGGGCAGATCACGAGGTCAGGAGTTCAAGACCAGCCTGGCCAACATGGTGAAACCCCATCTCTACTAAAGATACAAAAAATTACCCGGGTGTGGTGGTGCACGCCTGTAATCTCAGCTACTCGGGAGGCTGAGGCAGGAGAATCGCTTGAACCCAGGAGGCAGAGGTTTCAGTGAGCCGAGATTGTGCCACTGCACTCCAGCCTGGGCAACAGGGCGAGACTCTGTCTCAAAATAAGTAAGTCAGTAAAAAACAAAAGTAAAGAGCAGATTTGGTGCTCTGATCCCTTTCCAGTTGAGTTCTTACCCCATCTTTGTAAGGGCCTTCTTGACAAATCTGTTACATTTCTGAAAAGAGCCCGATTTCTCAAGGGATCAGAATCTTCCTCCCTAGTCGCCTGCTAGAGTGCTGTTATTTTTGGGGTTGTCCGGATTGAAAACCTCGTGTGGTTGTCTTTACATTCTTCCCTCTCCTTTATTCCATGGCTCTCCTGTGAGCAGATCTGTCTGTGTGTGCTTCATTTCCACAGCCACCAATTTAGGCTAAGCTGTCCCTGTGTGATCTTCTAGTCATCTCATAAAGTTTAGGCTGGCCCCGTCCATGGTCCGTTCTGCCTCGTTTTCAACGTCCTCACAGCTAGTGTTTATTAACTGTACACCGCATTTCACCCCCTTTTCATATCTCTACCCATTTAGTCCTCACAAAATTCTTTGATGTAGGTTCTATTAAAGTCTTTGTTTTAAAGTGAGGAAAGAGGCACAGAGAGGTTAAATAGCTTGCTCAAGGTCAGAGAGTTAGTGTGGGACAGAGGCATGATTGATGTCCAGGCAGCCTGGCCTTGAACCCATATCCTCAGTCTCTGCTGTCCACTTAAAAAGCCCACAAAGAACCACGCTTGTTTCTTTGTCTCTGTCTTTGTTCACACTGCTTACCCAAATATTATTCATAGCTCAGGTTAATCATCAGTAGGCGTTCTAGAAGGTTCTTTACCTATATCTCATCCAAAGGAATAATGTTACAACAGAAGCATTGTAGGTACTTTTTTTTAGTGACAGCTTTATGGAGCTATAACTCACATATTTAGGTGCTTTCTCATGTAGCAGGGGAAGTGGTCTTAACAAAGGATTTGCAGTGGAAAAAAAATACATAGTCATGTGCTGTTTCTGTCAATGATGGACCACAAAGACCAGGTGGCGCCATCATATTATAATACCGTATTTTCACTGTACCTTTTCTATGTTTAGAATACTCACCATTGTGTTACAACTGCCGACAGGATTCAGTACAGTCCCACACTGTACAGGTTTGTAGCCCAGGAGCAATAGGCTGTACCATAGAGCCTCGACGTGGTGTAGGCCACGCCATCTAGGTTTGTGTAAGTAAATTCTATGATGTTTACACAACAACGAAATCGCCTAACAAGACATTTCTCAGAGCAACACAGGACTGTATGTCTAAAGCAGTTTTTTCATACAAAGTAGTGCTCTGTAAGAGGGTTAGGAAATTGTAGTTACTTGTAGGAGATGTTAAAATATATACTGCTTTACTAGCCCCCGACTATATAATACTGCACTGATTTAGAAACAGAAGGCAAGTCATAGCCTGCAGTGAGGGAAAGAAAAGGGAAGCACTTAGCCATTGAGGTGGGGTCCACACCTGACTGTAGCTGGAGTCTCCAGCCAAGCCAGAGGTCAGTGTGGAAAGCCCCTGGGGCTCGTCCATCGTTACTGTAGAGAGGCTTGGAAGAGCTGTTTAGTGTGCGCCCTCTCCAGGGTGGGTGACTGCCACATCACAGGCACTTAACGTAACACACAGAAGGTTTCAGTGTGGATGGGCACAGCACGCCCAGTGAGGTGATGTAAAGCAAGTGGGTGACAAAGGAGTGCTTTGAGCGGCCTGTCCTTGGTGACCAACAACACATTTCATTGCCTGGTCATGCCTTGGACTATGGTGCTGGCCTCTGGTGGCACCTGGCTTGAGTCGTAGACAGCAGTTTCTGGCACAGTGGCACACAGGGATCCTTGAATGTCTAGATAGTCCTGTTCTTCCAGAGCAGTGAAACAAACACACACTTGCCAGTGACGCATGGAGAGAAAAGCATACTTTAAGAAGTGTTAGGGCTGGGCGCAGTGGCTCACACCTGTAATCCCAGCACTTTGGGAGTCCAAGGTGGGTGGATCACAAGGTCAGGAGTTCGAGACCAGCCTGGCCAAGATGAAACCCTATCCCTACTAAAAATACAAAAATTAGCCGGGCACAGTGGAAGGCAGCTGTAATTCCAGCTACTCGGAGGCTGAGGCAAGAGAATAGCTTGAACCCAGGAGGGAGAGGTTGCAGTGAGCTGAGATCACGCCGCTGCACTCTAGCCTGGGCGACACAACAAGACTCCATCTCAAAAAAAAAAAAAAGTGTTGGGCTGGGTGCGGTGGCTCACACCTGTAATCCCAGCACTTCGGGTAGCCGAGGTGGGCAGATCACCTGAGGTCAGGAGTTTGAGACCAGCCTGGCTAACGTGGTGAAACCCTGTTTCTACTAAAAATACAAAAAATTAGCCAGGCATGGTGGTGCGCACCTGTAATCCCAGCTACTCGGGAGGCTGAGGTAGGAGAATCACTTGAACCCGGGAGGTAGAGGTTGCAGTGAACCGAGACTACGCCACTGCACTCCAGCTTGGGCAACAAGAGCGAAACTCCGTCTCGGAAAAAAAAAAGAAGTGTTTTTGCTTCCTTTCACAGTGTGGTGTTTATGCTGATTATTGGGTATTTTCTGTTTATATTGGCCATAAGCTGATTAGGGGCCTGCTTACTTGATTGTTGTAGAAGAGAGCTTTGGTGGAGCAGGGGGCGGTAAGTGCAAAAGGATGGACGACGGCTGGCAAGCACTGGGGAAGAGATTATAGAATTGCATTTTCTCCTTTGGAAGCAGCAGTATCTTAGCTGGCTTTGGTTTGGATTGGTATGTCTTGTTTTCCTGGGAAGACAAAGGAAGAAGAAAATGACAGTTTTGCAGGTAAAGAAACTGAGAGGCTTCTGTCCCTCTATACCAAGAGTAGGCTGAAGACTCATGTCCAGAAGGCTGACAAAAAGGTGCCTGGATGGGCCGGGCGCCGTGGCTCACGCCTGTAATCCGAGCACTTTGGGAGGCCAAGGCAGGCAGATCATGAGGTCAGGAGAGCAAGACCATGCTGGCTAATGCGGTGAAACCCCATCTCTACTAAAAATACAAAAAAATTAGCCAGGCGTGGTGGCAGGCGCCTGTGGTCCCAGCTACTCGGGAGGCTGAGGCAGGAGAATGGCATGAACCTGGGAGGCGGAGCTTGCAGTGAGCTGAGATCATGCCACTGCCCTCCAGCCTGGGTGACAGAGCGAGACTCCATCTCAAAAAAAAAAAAGGTACCTGGATGAAGAGCCGCTGAGCTTGATGCTCAGGAATCTGAGGTCAGAGCTCCACGCCAGAGAAGTGGGATATCACATTGGTCCCAGGAGCCACGAGGACCAGGATAGGGAGATGTTAAAGTGGCCTAGACTGTGCCTTTATGGGCAGACGCCAGTTCCGTGGACAGACTGTGTATCTGTTGTCGATGAAGCATTGTCTGTTAACACCATTTTCCATTAAAAAAGAAAAAAGATTCAGCATCTGCTTAGAAAATAAAAAACAAAAATCCCATCAAAGTCACGCTTCCCCCCATGCAGTCAGTCTTTCCTAAGTTAATTGCTCCCTCCACTAACCTACCACAATACGAGTCTGCATGTCACAAATTTAATGCTTCATTTTCTGTTAATTTTTTCTTCTTTATTGAGGTAAAATTCATATGTAACATAAAAGTAACCATTTGAAAGTGTACCATTTGGTGGCATGTAGTGCAGTCACAGCGTTGCACAGCCACCACCTCTACCTAGTTCCACAACATGTATCACCCTGAAAGGAAAAGCTTAAAGCAGTCACTGTCTAGACCTCTTGCCCCAGCCCCTGGCAATCACAAATCTGCTTTCTGTCTCTCTTTTCCTATTTTTGGATTTACTTATTCACCTATCCTGGATATTTCATATAAATGGACTTATACAGTGTGTAACCTTTGATGTCTGGCTTATTTCACTTAGCATCATGTCTCAAGGTTCATTTGTGTTGTAGAATGTATCAGTATTTCATTCCTTTTCATGGCTGAATAATATTTCGTTGTATGGATATACCACCATCTGTTTATCCTCATCCATTGATAGACATTTGGGTTGTCGCCAACCTTTGGCTGTTGTAAACAGTGCTGCTGTGAACATTCGTGTACAAGTATTTAAACACCTGTTTTCAGTTATTTTGGGAATACACTTGGGAGTGGGTTATTGGGTCATGTGGTAATTCCATGTTTAACTTTTTGAGGGATGCCAGAGTGTCTTCTACAGCTGCTGCCCATTTGACATTCCCACTGGCAATGTATAAGATTTAAGTTTCCATTCTTTCTCATTTTTTTTCTTTTGTTTGCTTTATATTCTTTCCATCATGAAGTTTAAATTAAACATGTTAATTTGTTTTTGTTTCTTAAATACTCATGCTAGTAGAAGTGACATGGTATTTCATTGTGGTTTTGATTTGTATTTCCCTAATTACAAATACCATTGGACACCTTTTCATGTGCTTGCTGGCCATTTTTATGTTTTCTTGGGAGCAATGTCTATTCATGTTCTTTGACAATTTTTTAATTGGGTTGTTTGTATTTTTGTTGTTGAGTTGGAAGAGTTCTTTTTTTTTTTTTTTTTTTTTTTTTTTGAGATGGGGTCTCCCTCTGTTGTCCAGTCTGGAGTGCATTGGTATGATCTCGGCTCACTGCAACCTCTACCTCCCAGATTCAAGCAATTCTCTTGCTTCAGCCTCCCAAGTAGCTGGGACTACAGGTGTGCACACACATGCCTGGCTAATTTTTTTTGTATTTTTAATAGAGATGGGGTTTCACCATGTTAACCAGGATGGTCTCGATCTCCTGACCTCATGATCCGCCTGCCTCGGCCTCCCAAAGTGCTGGGATTACAGGCGTGAGCCACCGCGCCCAACCAGAAGAGTTCTTTTGTATTCTGGATGCTAGGTGATATCATATCATTGGATATATGATTTGCAGATATTCTTGTGTTAGTCCATTGCATCACTATACAGAAATATCCAAGGCTGGGTACTTCATAAAGAAAAGAGGTTTAGGCCGGGCACAGTGGCTCACGCCTGTAATCCCAGCACTTTGGGAGGCCAAGGTGGGCAGATCACCTGAGGCCAGGAGTTCCAGACCAGCCTGGCCAACATGGCAAAACCCTGTCTCTACTAAAAATACAAAAAAAATTAGCCAGCCATGGTGGCGCACACCTGTAATCCCAGCTACTCAGGAGGCTGAGGCAGGAAAATCGCTTGAACCCAGGAGGCGGAGGCTTCAGCGAGCTGAGATCGTGCCACTGCACTCCAGCCTGGGTGATAAAGTGAGGCTCCGTCTCAAAAATTAAAATTAAAATGAACTGGGCACAGTGGCTTGCACCTGTAGTCGCAGCTACTTGGGTGGCTAAGGTGAGAGGATTGCTTGAGCCCAGGAGTTTGAGGCTGCAGTGAGCCATGATTGTACCCCTGCACTCCAGCCTGAGCTACAGAATGAAGCTCTGTCTCAAAATACATATATATATTTATAGTAAAACATATGTGGCCAAAACACTGGCCACTTGTTTCGCGATGGTGATACCAATACAAATATATATCATCACTAAGCTAGTGGCCAGTGTTTCTGCTATATGTGTTTTACTATGAATACAAACTACAACATACTTTGCTATTTGGCATGGCAGTCATTTTTGTGAATTAGACACTTGTGAGGCAGATGTTACTCTGCCCATTTTACACTCAAAGAGCCTGGGCTCAGGAGGGTTCACATTTGCCTGTGACCGCACAGCTGGTAGGTGGTAGGACCAGAATCCAAGTTCAGATTTGTCTGGGTCCATGGTGGGCGCCCGTCCTCCACTCCACATCTTCCCTTCCTGGGGACATAAATTGTGTCTGTTCCCGGTCCTGTTCATCAGTTCACCGGGGTGGTCTCACGTCCATGGAGCCCCTGACATGTGCTGTGCTGAACAAAATGAGCTTGAAGGAGGCTTAAAAGTGAACAAGAGAAAGCTCATCTAGAGTATGAACAATAGTGGATTGTTTTTACCATGCTTACCTTTGTGGAAGAGAGCTGAAATTTTCACCTCTTCTTACAGGCTAGCAGGGCACAGTGTCCCCCCAAGGACTGAAATAGACTAGCTTTCCTTCTCTTTTTAATGTTGAAGCTTTAAAAGAAATGCATGCCAGCTGTAAAAATTCAAAAAAAAAAAAAAAAACCCATCTGCCTCAGGCCCGCAGCCCTCTCCAGAGGGAGTGACCTCGTACAGTTTGGCACATATTATTCCAGTCCTTATCCATTTGTAAGCATGAAAAGTGCATACTTTTATGTGGCTATAAATGCATAAAGACTGGGATATATAAAATATATAAGTATATATAAATATATAAAATATATAAGTATATATAAATATATAAAATATATAAGGGCTTAAAATATTAAGGGGGCTTCTTAAGGGGGGAAAAAATCCACAAATGGATTATACTTTGGATATTTTCTGCAGCTCGCTTTTTTCCACCTCACATACCTTTACGTCTCACGTTGCCATTCCTCCTTTGCAGAGATCCTACAGTAAGGAGTTGTTTGAAGAAGTAATTTCAAAGATGCGGAAGGCAGGGATCAAATCCACAATAGCGATAGAAAAATTTAAGCTGCTCGCCGAGAAAGTGGAGGAGATAGTGGCCAAGAATGCACGCGCAGAAATTGACTACAGCGACGCTCCTGATGAGTTCAGAGGCAAGTGGACTCGTCGTTTTTATGCTGATTTCTTTTGAGTTAACTGGAAATCGATAACATTACAAGAGGACGTCCTGTGCTATTAATTTTTTAATGGTGCGCTAGAGCTGCTTTTTGAGGCAATCTGTCTTAAATTACATTTGCCTATTTTTAGCTCATACTGTAAATTGAGAGGAAGAAACATCGTTAGCCTGACTTAAAGCCAGAGAACAGCCCTGAAGATTCTAAGGCAGGGCTGCCTTTGCGAGGGGAGATTCACATTTTCAAAGAAGAATTCCCAGAAGTCCTAAGGCGAAGGATTCCAGCCTGCCGTCCTCGCCACGGAGCCTGTGGGGCCTGCTGCTGGGTCTGTCCCAGGCCCTTTCTTCTCTGTTCCCTCCCCCAGCAGTAGCTGACAAAGGAGTGCCTTCGCCTCTACAAAAGGCAATGTATATGCCTTTATTGAAGGCTGATTTCCTTCTAAACCTGGGGGCCTCTCAGGGGCCCTTTGATTGCTGTTCCTTTGGATAGATTTTTCGCCAGTAGAAGGAGCTTTGTTTTCTTTTTCAGTCTTGGGCTCTCTTATTAGAGTTTGCTTTGCTTTGTCCCTGCAGACCCTCTGATGGACACCCTCATGACTGACCCCGTGCGGCTGCCCTCCGGCACCATCATGGACCGCTCCATTATCCTGCGGCACCTGCTCAACTCCCCCACGGACCCCTTCAACCGGCAGACGCTGACAGAGAGCATGCTGGAACCAGGTAGAGGAAGGCGCAGTTCAAGGCGCAGCGCTGGCATCAGTGCCAAGAGACAATGCCCAAGTCACATATCGGAGATGAAACAGAAGGGAAATTTATCAAATGCAGAAACTACCTAGTTTATGACACTCTAGCAAAGACCCAAAACACTCTTGGCCCTTTTTCCCTGTAGACGTCCAGTCCCTCCCTCTCGTCCCAGTCCTTCTGCAGTCTTCGGCTCAATGAGGGAATGAATGGCCTTTTCTTCCCATCTATACAGAGTGACAGGCATCCTCTCTCAGGAGGAGCCCTCCCATCTGGGGCATTAATCCTCCTTTTTTTCTTTTCTCAGTGCCAGAACTGAAAGAGCAGATTCAGGCATGGATGAGAGAGAAACAGAACAGCGATCACTAAACCGTTCCGCCGCCCACCCTCTGCTAGACACAGCCAAGGCCAACGAGGCAAGCAGAAGCAGCGGCTGCAGCAAAGCTGCCATTCACGTGTTGGAGGCCAAATGTGGCAAACCACCCAGGCCCACCCAGAGCGAGCAAACGCTGAGAGCTGGAAGGACACGGATGAGAAGAGGAGCCCGGTTCCTGTACATATATTTAAGTGACAAACACGCTCAAAAGCTTAAAGGACAGGTTTTATGGTTGCTTGTGTAATAAAGCACGTCCTTCGTATGTCACAGTTTGGGGCAACTGAAGTCTTTTAGTGATGGCTGATGGGTCTGGGCAGCATCCCTTCATGAATTTTTTTTTAATCCAATATCCGTTGATTTGATTGTGATTAGAGAACCTTGGACATTTTGCTGCTAAAGAATCTTTTCTCCCCTCTCCCCCTTCCTGACCCTACTTGCACTGCTGTGGATTTTTTTAAGAGAAGCAAAAACAGAAGTAAACCCCTCTCCCCGGCCCACCAAACATATATTCTGTGAGATAACTGTGCCTGCTACCAAGTGTTCATCCTGGGATCGTATTTTTATATCATATTCACATATTTGTTTTTTTAATTGGTGTTAGATGACATGATTAATAAAAAAGGCAAGATATTTTCAGAATTTGAATTTCAGTTTTTTTTCTTTTGAAATGTCCCTTTAAGATTTTTTTATTCTAAACAAAATAAAGAAAATCTTGCTGCTCTGGTCCTTGTAATAAGCCTCTATTAGGCACCTGAGGAGCAACTGCAGCAAAATCTAGGGGTGTCAGTGTATCAGGACTTATGTGACTTACCGTATTTTGGGAAGATGAGGGTTGGGTTTTTTTTTTTGTTTGTTTGTTTTTGTTTTTTTTTTAATGCTATGTGACAGTTCGAAACCTTCACAGTTATCCTCTGGGGGTAAATCAATTCCTCAACCCTTGGGTGTGTGAGTTTGAGGCAGGGTCATTTGTATGATGTGTTTGGCCTTACCAAAGCAAAAGAGGGTGCAAGAATGTGGGAGTATGTCTGCCGGTTTCAACACACACAGACAAACACAGCCACACGCGCACACAAGTATCAGACTTTTTGTATTACCGCTCCCTACTTAACATACTTGAATTCTTGAATTTCCTTTGGGGTAAAAAAGGATTTGAAACCATAAAGTGTTCTGAAGAAATTAAGTCTATAAAAAACATACTTTCTTTTTTCTTTTCCTTTTTTCTCCTCCACAGACAATGTCCTCTGTTCAATTCCTAACGCAAACTACAATAAATGGTGATACACATTCAGAAGAAATCTTCTTTGAGTCTCTTCTTTTTTTGTGGAAAAAAAAAAAAAAGGGCAGGGTGGGTGGGTAAACAAGAGCCAAATGGCTGCGTGTGGTGAATGATCTTTCCTGGATCCAATTAGGAGCTGCTATTTTTAAAAGAAAACTTTTTTTTTTTTTTTTTTTTTTTTTTTTGAGACGGAGTCTTGCTCTGCCGCCCAGGCTGGGGTGCAGTGGCCGGATCTCAGCTCACTGCAAGCTCCGCCTCCCAGGTTTACGCCATTCTCCTGCCTCAGCCTCCCGAGTAGCTGGGACTACAGGCGCCCGCCACCTCACCCGGCTACTTTTTTGTATTTTTTTTTAGTAGAGATGGGGTTTCACCGTGTTAGCCAGGATGGTCTCGATCTCCTGACCTGTGACCTCTCGTCCCAAAGTGCTGGGATTACAGCCCACCGCGCCCGGCTCGGCGGAGTCTCGCCAAGGCTGGAGTGCAGTGGCCGGATCTCAGCAGGCTTGCCCACCGCGCCCGCCTCCCGAGTAGTTGGGACTACAGGCGCCCGCCACAAAGTAGAAAAGCCAGGATTCTCGATCTCCTGACCTCGTGATCCGCCCGTCTCGGCCTCCCAAAGTGTCCACCGTTTCTCGTCAGTGCGATGCGACATTTGGTTCTCATTTCACTGTTTGCTGATTTCAGGGGGTAAACTTTGTCATATTCAGTCTTCCTCCTTTCTCGAGTTTCTTCTGCCTTATCTCAAGTATCTTCCTAGATTCTTCCTCAGGCCGCGCACGGTGGCTCACGTCTGTAATCCCAGCACTTTGGGAGGCTGAGACGGGTGGATCACCTGAGGTCAGGAGTTTGAGACCAGCCTGGCCAGCATGGTGAAACCCCATCTCTACTAAAAATACAAAAAATTAGCCAAGCATAGTGGCAGCGCCTGTAATCCCATCTACTCGGGATGCTGAGACAGGAGAATTGCTTGAACCTGGGAGGTGGAGGTTGCCGTGAGCCGAGATTGTACCACTGCACTCCAGCCTGGGTGACAGAGGGAGATTCCATCTTAAAAAAAAAAAGATTCTTCCTCAAATCCAACTCATTTTATTAGCATTTTTCTTAGGCTCTCCAGTTTAGGCAACCATTTCTATCAGCTCATGTAATAACAGCAAATAGCAATAATAATAGCAAGCACTTAGCCAGCATCCCCTACATGCCAGGCACTTCGAGGCCTTGACATTTAGGGCTTCATCCTCTAGGAAGACAAGACTATTATTCTAGGGTTCTTTTTTTCCTTCTTATTTATTTATTTATTTATTTTTTTTTTGAGACTGAGTATCGCTTTGTTGCCCAGGCTGGAGTGCAGTGGTGCAATCTCAGCTCACTGCAAGCTCCGCCTCCCGGGTTCACGCCATTCTCCTGCCTCAGCCTCCTGAGTAGCTGGGACTACAGGCGCCCACCACCACGCCTGGCTAATTTTTTTTATTTTTAGTAGAGATAAGAGTTTCACCATGTTAGCCACGATGGTCTTGATCTGACCTGACCTCATGGTCCGCCCGCCTTGGCCTCCCAAAGTGCTAGGATTACAGGTGTAAGCCACTGCCCCCAGCCTCTTCTTTTTTAAAAAATAGAGACAGGGTCTCACTATATTGCCCAGGCTGGTCTTGAACTCCAGGGCTCAGGCACTCCTCCTGCCTCAGCCTCACAAAGTGCTGGGATTACAGGCATGAGCCACCACTCCCGGCCTATCTCTGTTTTTTAAGAATAGATCAGTGTGTGGAATGTAGAGAGGGTAGGTGACTTGCCCGATATCACCTGGCTGCTTGGCTAAGAACCGGGTGTCTGGGCTCTAGAGCCCAGGCCTTCGGTCTCTATGTCTGCTTCTCTTGCGCATATTTGAACTAAACAACTTGGCCAGGTGTGGTGGCACATGCCGGCAATCCCAGCACTTTGAGAGGCCAAGGTAAAGAATCGTTTGAACCAAGGAATTCAAGACCAGCCTGGGCAATATAGTGAGACCCTGTGTCTATTTTTAAAAATACATATATTAGGCTGGGTGCAGTGGCTCATACCTGTAATCCCAGCACTTTGGGAGGCCGAGGCGGGCAGATCATGAGGTCAGGAGATCGAGACCATCCTGGCTAACATGGTGAAACCGCATCTCTACTAAAAATACAAAAACAAAAATTAGCCAGGCCTGGTGGCGGGCACCTGTAGTCCCAGCTACTTGGGAGGCTGAGGCAGAGAATGCTGTGAACCTGGGAGGCGGAGCTTGCAGTGAGCCGAGATTGCACCACTGCACTCCAGCCTGGGCAACAGAGCGAGACTCTACCTCAAAAAAGAAAAAAAGGCCGGGCGCGGTGGCTCAAGCCTGTAATCCCAGCACTTTGGGAGGCCAAGACAGGCGGATCACGAGGTCAGGAGATCAAAACCATCCTGGCTAACACGGTGAAACCCCGTCTCTACTAAAAAATACAAAAAACTAGCTGGGCGAGGTGGCGGGCGCCTGTAGTCCCAGCTACTAGGGAGGCTGAGGCAGGAGAATGGCGTGAACCCGGGAGGCGGAGCTTGTAGTGAGCTGAGATCCAGCCACTGCACTCCAGCCTGGGCAACAAAGCTAGACTCTGTCTCAAAAAAAAAAAAAAAAAAAAAAAAAAAAAAAAAAAAAAAAAAAAATATATATATATATAGTATATATACACACACATATATAGGCCGGGCATGGTGGCTCACGCCTGTAATCCCAGCACTTTGGGAGGCTGAGGCGGGTGGATCACCTGAGGTCAGGAGTTCTAGACCAGCCTGGCCAACATGGTGAAACCCCATCTCAAGTAAAAATACAAAATTAGCCAGGCGTGGTGGCAGGCGCCTGTAATCCCAGTTACTCGGGCGGCTGAGGCAGGAGAATCACTTGAACCCAAGAGGCGAAGCTTGCAGTAAGCCAAGATCACGCCACTGCACTCCAGCCTGCAGGACAAGAGCAAGACTTTGTCTCAAAGAAAAAAAAAAATGTGTGTGTGTATATATATGTATATATATATGTATGTATAAAATAAATAAGGAAAAAGTTCATGGTAGTAAAAATTTTAGACAATATAAGCAAAAAGAAAAAAGAATCTGTATTCTCACCATGCAGATGATTCTGTTTAATTGGGTTTACTTTTTACTAAACTTACGTATCTAAGCTTAGTGCCTCTAGAATTAGGATACTGACTGGCATCTTGCCTAATTTTGTTTGTGTTAAGTGTGTACTGCTTGTCTCCTCTCCATCCCAGATTCCAAACTCTTATTTTAATCCTCCAGTTGTCCCCATGAATGTAATAAAATACTCCTTTATACCGCCATATGCACTGTCATTTTGAATAATTCAGAGGTTTCAAGGACCTGCCGGATAGGACAGAGATACAGTCAGTCTCCTGCCTGTACTATCTCTAGGGGGAAGATGGGTTGGGTTTCCATTTTTAGAGTCTCAAGAGTTGCTGTTTTGTGTTTGTCTGCAGTCTGTTAATTGTGGATATTGAAATAAATCCCAAAATATATTAAAAGTAGGTCTTGGCTAAAAGGAAGATTGTCAAGTAAGAGAATCAGATTGGCAGAAGAGAAATGATCCTTGAGAGAAAGATGATTAAAATAACTTCTGCCTTGTGTTGTGACTCACTGTTGTGTAGGTTTTAAAAAGATGTTGATCGAGTATCTTTTGAAAAAAAAGCCGAGCGGCCGGGCGTGGTGGCTCAAGCCTGTAATCCCAGCACTTTGGGAGGCCGAGACGGGCGGATCACGAGGTCAGGAGATCGAGACCATCCTGGCTAACACGGTGAAACCCCGTCTCTACTAAAAAATACAAAAAACTAGCCGGGCGAGGTGGCGGGCGCCTGTAGTCCCAGCTACTCGGGAGGCTGAGGCAGGAGAATGGTCTAAACCCGGGAGGCGGAGCTTGCAGTGAGCTGAGATCCCGCCACTGCACTCCAGCCCGGGCGACAGAGCAAGACTCTGTCTCAAAAAAAAAAAAAAAAGAAAAAAGAAAAAAAAGCCGAGCATACCGTTCAGTTTTTGTAACCTCTGGATTTGGTACATCAAGTAGTGAATTTCAAAGCAATTTGGTTGGGGTGCTAAACTGACATGAATAGACCTCATCTGACTGGTACATTTTTTTGTTTGTTTTTGGTTTTTTTCAAATGGGGTCTCTCTCTGACACCCAGGCTGGAGTGCAGTGGCACGATTTTGGCTCATTGCAACCTCCACCTTCCGGGTTCAAGCGATTCTCCTGCCTTAGCCTCCCTAGTAGCTGGGACTACAGGCACACGCCACCATGTCCAGCTAATTTGTTTGTTTGGTTGGGTTTTTTTTTTTTTTTTTTTTTTTTTTTTTTTTTTTTTGTAGAGATGGGATTTCGCCATGTTGGCCAGGCTGGTCTTGAACTCCTGACCTCAAGTGATCCACCTCGGCCTCCCAAAGTGCTGGGATTACAGGCCTGAGCCACCGCTCCAGGCCTCAAGGTGTGTTTTTGATTGAAGGAGACAGAGTAGCCTGTGAGCTTGATGCTAGTGTTGGTGAAGAAAGTCATTCTGAGTTGCTGATGATCATTTGCATTTCTTTTTTTTTTTTTTTTTTTTTAAAGACAGAGTCTCGTTCTGTCGCCCAGGCAGGGGTGCAGTGGCCGGATCTCAGCTCACTGCAAGCTCCGCCTCCTGGGTTTACGCCATTCTCCTGCCTCAGCCTCCCGAGTAGCTGGGACTACAGGCGCCCGCCACCTCGCCCAGCTAATTTTTTGTATTTTTTAGTAGAGATGGGGTTTCACCATGTTAGCCAGGATGGTCTCGATTTCCTGATCCGCCCGTCTCGGCCTCCCAAAGTGCTGGGATTACAGGCTTGAGCCACCGCGCCCGACCCGATCATTTGCATTTCATGAGCATATTCTATGTGCAAGCACTTTTACATGTATTAATTAATTTAACCCTCCACAACCATAATGTAGTGGAACTGGCACATGAATCTAGGCCATCTGGCCTTTCCAGCCTCATCTCTTCCCGTCTCCTGCTGTATGGCAGAGTTCCAGAATGCTACAAGTTCAGAATAGCTCAGAAGGCCCAAGGAGAAGGAGCATAGCGTTCTGGAAGGGACTTCGGCCTTCAGGTCAGCTCTAGACCTAACCCCCATTTTAAAGGATTAGATAACGTCAGTCTCACAGCTTTCATTCATTACTAGCCCCTCATGTCGACCCCAAATGTATATCTCAAACCCCCACTTCTCTCCCGTACTGCACGCAATGGGCATCTCAGATGACTACCAGGTCCTCGGACTTACATATCCCAACCTGAACTCCGTACACTTCACCCCATGCCCTCTCCTCTTAGTCTCCTCATCACCGTAAATGGCAACTCCATCCTTCCAAGTTGCTCAGGCCACAAACCTTCGTGTCATCCTTGACTCCGCTGTTGTGCTCTCCTCCTATGTCCAATCTGTCCAGAAATCTCTCTGCTCAGCTGGGCTCAGTGGCTCATGCCTGCAATCCCAGCACTTTGGGAGACCAGGGCGGGTGGATCACCTGACATCAGGAGTTCAAGACCAGCCTGGTCAACATGGTGAAACCCAGTCTCTACTAAAAATACAAAATTAGCCGAGCATGGTGTCACGTGCCTGTAGTGCCAGCTACTTGGGAGGCTGAGGCAGAATAGCTTGAATCCGGGAGGTAGAGGTGGCAGTGACCTGAGATCGTGTGCCATTGCACTCCAGCCTGAGCAAAACAGAGCAAAAATTCTGTCTCAAAAAAAAAAAAAAAAAAAAAAAAAAAAAAAAAAGAAAAGAAAAAAAAGAAAAGAAAAAGAAAAGGAAAGGAAGGGATTGGAAAAAACCCTAAAGCCAGGTGTGGCGGTGTGCGCCTGCAGTCCCAGCACTTCCAGAGGTTGAGGTGGGAGGATCGCCTGAGCCCAGAAATTCAAGGCTGCTGGAGTAGGAACTCCAGCAAATGCAAGGAGCTATGATCTAGCCACTGCACTCCAGCCTGGGTGACAGAGTGAGACTCCCTCTCAAAACAAAAAAAGAAAAAGAAAAAATAAAAAGGAAAGAAATCCTTACAATAACTTGGAAGGCGCTGGGCGTGGTGGCTTTTGCCTGTAATCCCAGCACTTTGGGAGGTTGAGGCAGGCGGATAACCTGAAGTCAGGAGTTTGAGACCATCCTGGCTAACAGGGTGAAACCCTGTCTCTACTAAAAATACAAAAAATTAGCTGGGCATGGTGGCGGGCACCTGTAATCCTAGCTACTTGGGAGGCTGAGGCGGGAGAATTGCTTGAACCCAGGAGGCAGAGGTTGCAGTGAAACGAGATCACGCCACTGCACTCCAGCCTGGGAGACAGAGGGAAACTCCGTCTCAAAAAAATAATAATAATAACTTGGAAGGCAAAATGCTCACCCGGCATTCTCTCTGATCTCATCTCCTACAACTCTTTCCTCACCCCAACAACTCAGCCATCCTGGCCTCATTGCTCTCTGCTAGGGGACTGGACTACTTCCTCTATGAAGAATCCTCTTCCCACAGATATACATGGGGGTCAGCCACTCCCTTATTTGCTTTAGATCTTTACTCAAATACAACCTTGGTGAGTCCTTCCCTGTCCACCCTATTTAAAAATGTAATGTATTCACCTAACCTTGCCATCCCTTGCTATTCCCTTTCTTTGCATTTTCTCCTTGGCATTTATCACTCTCTAACATGCTATATCTATTATTTTCTTGTTTACAGTCTACATCCCCCCACTAGAATGTAAGCCCAGGGAGGGCAGAGATTTTTTTCTGTATCCTCAGCACCTTTAAGTGTGCCTGGCAAATACATTTGTTGAATGAACTAATCTCTTCATATATTGGTTATTCTAGTTGTATCAGTTATTTATTGCTGCATAACAAAATCACCCCAAAATGGAGTGGCTTGGTTCAATAGCAGCGATTTTATTCCCCTCGGTTCTGGAAGATCCAAGAGCAAGCTTCCAAGAGGATCTGACAGAAGCTGTGCGTTGCCCTCTTACAGGCTAGACTTGGAAGTCACATAGTGTCACTTCAGCAGCAGTCACAAGCCTGCCCGCACTGAAGGGGAAGAAATACAGAACCCACCTCATGCTGGGAGGGAGGTCAGCCTCACTCTGTGAGAAGAGCTTCTGGGACGGGAGACGTTGTTCTGACCATCTTGCGAATAAGATCTGCCACATTCCTCTTCTGGCAACAATTTGCCTTCTTCATATCTACAAAACGATGCATTCCTTCCTTCCCGTGACATTCCCAAACTTCATCCCGTTAGGGCATCTGCTTGAAGTCCAGCATCTCATCATTGAAATCAAGTCCAGCTGCAGATGAGGCTTCTCAGATGGGATTCTTTGAATGTAGTTCCTTCAGTATTAATCTTCTGAATTTAAAGATCTGTTAATGAAAGATACCAGTTACCTACACAGACATGCACACACACATGCCACGTGCACACACACACGTGCATACACACCACATGCACACACACTGTGTACACACCCACCCACCATGCATGCAACGACGGGACAGGCATGGGAAAACCATTCTGGATGATCCTGTTCAAAAAGGTGGAAAATGGTGCCCCACAGGAGTCACTGGTCCATAGTATTAAAAATTCTGAAATCCAGCCAGGCACATGTCACCAGTTCCTTGTTCAGGGTTCAGTCCTACAGCCCAGGAATTGTTCACCAAGCCTCTCAACTCCGCCCTCTTGGCTTTTTTTTTCTCTGAATCTTTTCTTCCTTTTCCATAAAACAAAAAACAAAACTGAGCTTGCAACTAAGCCTTCTCAATACGTTTCCTGCTTACCAAAAAAAAAAAAAAAAAAAAAAAAAAAAAAAATCCTATCTATCTAATTATCTATCTATATGTTGGAGTAAGGCCAGGCGTGGTGGCTCACACCTGTAATCCCAGCACTTTGGGAGGCTGAGGCGGGTGGATCACAAGGTCGGGAGTTCAAGACCAGCCTGGCCAAGATGGTAAAAGCCTGTTCCTACTAAAAATATAAAAAATTAGCCAGACATGATGGCAGGCGCCTGTAATCCCAGCTACTTTTCATGTTGTACTTTCTCTGTCCTGTCCCTTTTCATTTAAGCTGGAGGCACTTTGACCAGACCAATTATCTTAAAATGTTGTTGGTTTTCTATGAATCTTCCCGGAGTTTGCTCTATTAGGCAGAAATCACAGCCACACAAGTCTGTTCCGGATAAACTTTCCTCTATTTTGGATTACTTATGTAACTCTTAAATCTTTCTGAGGTCTTAACAAAGGATTCTGAAGTCCCTTTTTTTCAAGACTGAGTCTCACTCTGTTGCCTAGGCTGGAGTGCACTGGCGTGATCTCAGCTCACGTCAACCTCCACCTCCCAGGTTCAAGCGATTCTCTTGCCTCAGCCTCCCAAGTAGCTGGAATTACAGGCACACACCATCATGGCCGGCTAATTGTTGTATTTTTAGTAGAGACGGGTTTTTGCCATGTTGGCCAGACTGGTCTTGAACTCCTGACCTCAGGCGATCCACCTGCCTCAGGCTCCCAAAGTCCTGAGATTACAGGAGTGAGCCACTGCGCCTGGCCTGCGGTCACATTTTTGACCCCATCTTTAGATATCTTCCTGAAAGTGCACTGTTTTTGATTTCTGACCAGAAATTGCTGTATCGCGGGCAACATAGTGAAACTCCATCTCCACAAAAAAGACACTTGGTGTTCGCAGCGGCCTCAGGGAACTTTTACTCACACCGGGTGGTGAAGGGGGAGCAGGCACTTCACAGAGCAACAGCAGGAGCAAGGTGCGAAGAGGTGCCACTTACTTTCAAACAACCAGATCTGGTAAGAACTCACTCACTGTCATGAGTAGAGACGGCACCAAGCCACCAAAGCCACCAGAGATCCCTCCATGGCCCAACACCTCCCACCAAGCCTCACCTCCAACACTGGAGATCACATTTCTTTTTTTTTTTTTTTTTTTTTGAGACGGAGTCTCGCTCTGTCGCCCAGGCTGGAGTGCAGTGGCCGGATCTCAGCTCACTGCAAGCTCCACCTCCCGGGTTCACGCCATTCTCCTGCCTCAGCCTCCCGAGTAGCTGGGACTACAGGCGCCCGCCACCTCGCCCGGCTAGTTTTTTGTATTTTTTTAGTAGAGACAGGGTTTCACCGTGTTAGCCAGGATGGTCTCGATCTCCTGACCTCGTGATCCGCCCATCTTGGCCTCCCAAAGTGCTGGGATTACAGGCGTGAGCCACCGCGCCCGGCCCGAGATCACATTTCAATATGACATTTCAGTGGGGGCAAATATCCAAACTATTTCAACACTTATTCAGCAAAATGAATGAAACATAATTTACTGAATATACAATTCAGTAAATTATTATACGCGAGGCACAGCGGCTTACGCCTGTTATCCCAGCACTTTGGGAGGCCGAGGCGGGCGGATCACTTGAGGTCAGGAGTTCAAGATCAGCCTGGCCAACATGGTGAAACCCCATCCCTACTAAAAACAAAAAAATTTGCAGGGTGTGGTGGTGCGCGCCTGTAATCCCAGCTACTCCGGAGGCTGAGGCAAGAGAATTGCCTGAACCCGGGAAGTGGAGGTTGCAGTAAGCTGAGATTGCACCATTGCACTCCAGCCTGGGTGACAGAGTAAGACCCTGTCTCAAAAACAAAAAAAGGCTTATACTTGGGTAATAACCACTCCGGCAAAGAAACAGAACCCTCCCAGTGTCCCAGAAGCCCACCATGTGCTTGCTCCTATCGCGACACTCCCAACGTCCACACGCAGGGGTGTGTTATCTGCTTTCTATGGTCACCACCTCCTTACTCTTCTTCATGTCTTTGTCATATAGATATACATCTCTAACCACTATCAACCACTATCATTTATTTATTTATTTATTTATTTATTTATTTATTTAATTTATTTATTTTTATTTATTTTTTTTTTTTTCTGAGACGGAGTCATGCTCTGTCGCCCAGGCTGGAATACAGTGGCACGATCTCGGCTCACTGCAAGCTCCGCCTCCCACGTTCACGCCATTCTCCTGCCTCAGCCTCCGAGTAGCTGGGACTACAGGCGCCCACCACCACGCCTGGCTAATTTTTTGTATTTTTAGTAGAGACAGGGTTTCACTGTGTTAGCCAGGATGGTCTTGATCTCCTGACCTTGTGATCCGCCCACCTCGGCCTCCCAAAGTGCTGGGATTACAGGCATGAGCCACCATGCCTGGCCTATTTTTGCCTGTTTTATAAATTTTATTAATATATTTAAATTCATTTTATTTTCTTCCTTTTAGACACAGGCAGGGTCTCTGGCACCCAAGCTGGAGTGCAGTGGTACGATCCTAGCTCACTGCAGCTTCAAACTCTAGGCTCAACTGATCCTCCCACCTCAGCCTCCTGAGTAGCTAGGACTACAGGTGTGCACCACCACACCCAGCTAAATTTTTAATTTTTTGTAGAGACAGGCATCTCCTGCCTCAGTCTCCTAAACTGCTGTGATTACAAGTATGAGCCATCATGCCTGGCTTACTTTTTTATTATTAGCTTTAATTGACATAATAATTGTACATATTTATGGGGTGCAGTGTGAAACTTCAATACATGTCTACAATGCAGTGTGTAATGGCCGGGAGAGGTGGCTCACACCTGTAATCCCAGCACTTTGGGAGGCCAAGGCAGGTGGATCACCTGAGGTTGGGAGTTCGAGACCAGCCTGACCAACATGGAGAAACCACATCTCTACTAAAAATACAAAAATTAGCCAGGTATAGTGACAGGTGCCTGTAATCCCAGCTATTCAGGAGGCCGAGGCAGGAGAATTGCTTGAAACCAGGAGGCGGAGGTTGCAGTGAGCCGAGATCGTGCCATTGCATTCCAGCCTGGGTGACAAGAGCAAAACTCCATATCCAAAAAAAAAAAAAGAAAGTCTTATTCTATTACTTGTTACCAATAGCATCTCTTATCTCTTTGAAGATATTTATGCATATTTAAAACTTCTGTTATGTCCAGTCCATTCATTCTGCTTCCCCTGATACCAGCTGCTCAGTTTATCATCTCCGATTTCTGGCCATTTGCTCCTCACATGTCTGGCTATTTTCCCAGGGCTGCGTAATCCCCTGGGTGTTGGAAGCCACCTGGATGGTAACAGCAGTGTGTACTGAGCAAGGTCAAGGCTCAGGCCCTAGGCTGTGCCCTCCTGGTGAGCACGTGTGTGGGAGGTGGACAGACTTTGTGACATTAAATTACAGGCCTCATCAGTCCCCATTTGCCATCCCCGCACATCACCCTGCCCTTCAAGAAACCCTCCTGTACCTCTCCCCCAGCACTGCTCTTTTCCAAGAGCCTTTTACATTTATTTTATTATTGTATCTATTTATTTATTTTTGAGGCAGCATCTCACTCTGTTGCCCAGGCTGGTGTGCAGTGGCACAATCACAGCTCACTGCAGCCTTGACCTCTGGAGCTCAAGTGATCCTCCCACTTCAGCCCCCTGAGTAGCTGGGACCACAGACACGTGCCATCATGCCCAGCTAATATTTTTTTTTAGGCTAGAGTGCAGTGGTGTGATTTGGAGTGCAGGCTGGAGTGCAGTGGCATGATCTCGGCTCATTGCAGCCTCCACCTCCCAGGTTCAAGCGATTCTCCTGTCTCAGCCTCCCGAGTAGCTGGGACTACAGGCTTGTGCCACCACACTTGGCTAATTTTGTATTTTTAGTAGGGATGGGGTTTCACCATATTGGCCAGGCTGGTCTCAAACTCCTGACCTCAGATGATCCACCCTTCTTGGCCTTCCAAAGTGCTGGGATTACAGGCGTAAGCCACTGTGCCCGGCCTAATTTTTGTATTTGTTTGTAGAGACGGGGTTTCACTACGTTGCCCAGGCTGGTCTCCAACTCCTGGACTCAAGTGATCTGCCCGCCTTGGCCTCCCAAAGTGCTGGGTTTACAGGTGTGAGCCACCGCTCCTGGCCTTACATTTGTTTTAATCAGCTGGTCCTTAGGGAATGGAGAGAAGGGGACACTTTGGGTCAGCCTGTCTACTGATGTTGGCCATCTGTCTGCTCCTCTCAACACAGCCAGGCATCTGTGCCTCCCTGGAACTCCTCCTGCACCGAGTTACTTGTGAGAGGTGCAGGACTACAGGGTGATGGGGGCAGGCAGAAGACTCGACAGCCTCTCTTCCGCCCAAAGCTGCACCCATTCTTCTCCAAGCTGCCACCACCTCCTCCCCCAGAACCCAAATGCCTCTTTCTTCTCAGGATCTCTCAGTTTCAATGTGGTTTCTCAGTTCCATCTGCCTCCCTCTCTGTTCTGACCTCTCCACTTCAGTGGTATAGATTACAACTCCATCTGGCCGGGCTTGGAGGCTCACACCTGTAATCCCAGCACTTTGGGAGGCCGAGGTGGGCAGATCACTTGAGGTCAGGAGTTTGACACCAGCCTGGCCAACATGGTGAAACCCCATTTCTACTAAAAATACAAAAATTAGCCAGGCATGGTGGCATGCACCTGTAATCCCAGCTATTCAGGAGGCTGAGGCAGGAGAATCGCTTGAACTCGGGAGGCGGAGGCTGCAGTGAGCCAAGATGACGCCACTGCACTCCAGTCTGGGTGACAGAGTGAGACTCCATCTCAAAAAAAAAAAAACCCTCCATCTAATAATTCCTAGAACCTTGTGGTAGATACTCACTCTACAGATGAAGAAACCAAAATTCAGAGAGGTTATGTTACTTGCCTGTGACCACACAGCCTCCCATTGAAATCACTGCAGCTCAGCCTTTTCTCCCTGCCCCCAAATGCTATAAGCCACTCTTGGGAGAATAAAGAAACACCAGCGAGAGCTTTGCTTTCATCTTTCCAACCCCTGTGGGATCCCAGGATGAATAAAGAAACTGTCGTGTTGCCGGTTTCCAGCAGGCAGTCTCTAAATCTTCCGTCCTTCTGGATCGCGTATTGCTTTTTATGATGGTTTAAATTATTTATGCTGTTTTGTTGAAAGCTAAGCACGTTGGGGAAATGGCCAGTAACGGAAAAGTAAAAAGGGGACAGGCAGACTGGATTGTGATCGAACGTGGTATCTCCAACCTTGTGAGACCTCGAAAGTCTGTTGGTGGAGACAGAGAGAGAGAGAGAGAGAGAGAAAACGAAAGAGAGAGAGAGCTTGTTGATTGTCAGGGCTTATCTGGTCACTAGGTCTCTGGTCTCTGTTCCCTGCACTGATGGGTTTGCAGACTCTTTGGAGATTATTTGTCTACTTTTCAGTCTTTTTGTAAAATGAGCATGTTACCTGTCAAGATCACAGGTGTCGAAGGAAATTGCTGATGTCATCGCTTTTTTAAAAACTTTGAGCTCTTGTAAGTAAAAGCCCGCTATAAATAAGCAGGGTTGGCCGGGTGCGGTGGCTCAAGCCTGTAATCCCAGCACTTTGGGAGGCCGAGACAGGCGGATCACGAGGTCAGGAGATCGAGACCATCCTGGCTAACACGGTGAAACCTACTAAAAAATACAAAAAACTAGCCGGGCGAGGTGGCGGGCGCCTGTAGTCCCAGCTACTCGGGAGGCTGAGGCAGGAGAATGGCGTGAACCCGGGAGGTGGAGCTTGCAGTGAGCCGAGATCCAGCCACTGCACTCCAGCCTGGGCGACAGAGCGAGACTCCATCTTAAAAATAAAATAAAATTAAATAAAAAATAAGCAGGGTTAATTTTTAGTTACAAACACAGTCTATTGTTTATATAAATATTATAGATCTAAATGCTTAGGCTGGGTGCAGTGGCTCACGCCTGTAATCCCAGCACTTTGGGAGGCTGAGGCAGGCGGATCACTTGAGGTAAGGAATTCGAGACCAGCCTGGCCAACATGGTGAAACCCCATCATTACTAAAAATACAAAAATTAGCTGGGCGTGGTTGTACTGCCTGTAATCCCAGCTACTCGGGAGGCTGAGGCAGGAGAATCGCTTGAACCTGGGAGTCAGAGGTTGCGATGAGTCGAGATCGCGCCACTGCACTGCAGCCTGGGCAACAGAGGAAGACTCCATCTCAAAAATAATAATAATAATAATAATTAATTAAATTAAAAATAAATAAATGCTTAGCTTCTTCCTTAGAGTTGCCTTGTCTTACAGGGCTGTGCTTTACTGTCTTTGCATACAATCTAGGGAGGCCTTCAGTGATGCAAAAACTTTTTTCTTTTTATTTGAGAGTCTCACTCTGTTGCCCAGGCTGGTCTCAAACTCCTGGGCTCAAGTGATTCTTCCTCCTCAGCCTCCCAAAGTGCTGGGATTACAGGTGTGAGTCATAGTGCCCTGCAGGGTTTTTTTTGTTGTTGTTGTTTTGAGACAGGGTCTCTGTTGCCCAGGCTGGAGTGCAGTGGTGCAATCACGGCTCACTGCAGCCTTGACCTGCTGGCCTCAAGCGATTCTCCCACCACGCCGGCTAATTTTTAAATTTTTTGTAGAGATAGGTTCTCCCTATGTTGCCCAGGCTGGTCTCAAACACCTGGGATCAGGCAATCTCCCTGCCTTGGCCTCCAAAAGTGTTAGGATTACAGACGTGAGCCACCGCGCCTGACACATTTTTCTTCACCACGGGCTAGAAGTGCAACGGCGCCATCATGGCTCATTACAGCCTGGACCTCCCAGGATCAGACAATTCTCGCGCCTCAGCCTCCTGAGTAAATGGGACTACAAGTGCACTTCACTATGCCTGGCTAATTTTTTTTTTTTTTTTTGAGACGAAGTCTCACTCTGTTGCCAGGCTGGAGTGCAGTTGGCGCAATCTGAACTCACTGCAACCTCCGCCTCTGGGTTCAAGTGATTCTCCTGCCTCAGCCTCTCAAGTAGCTGGGACTACAGGTGCGCACCACCACGCCCAGTTAATTTTTTGTATTTTTTAGAGACAGGGTTTCACCATGTTGACCAGGATGGTCTCGATCTCTTGACCTCATGATCTGCCTGCCTCAGCCTCCCAAAGTGCTGGGATTACAGGCATGAACCACCATGCCCGGCCATGCCTGGCTAATTTTTAAAATTATTTTCATAGATACGGGGGTCTCCCTATGTTGCCCAGGCTGGTCTCGAACTCCTGGACTCCAAGTGATTTGCCTGACTCAGCCTCCAAAGTGCTGGGATTACAGGTGTGAATGACTGTGCCCAGCACCAGTTGATTTCTTTAGGATGATTGAAAAATCCTATGGCAGCCAAAGGAGCCTCATCTGCAGGTGTCTCCATGCTTATTGCTTTGTGTCCTATAAATTTAGGGTGCAAACAATATTTCACCTAGAGCATTGCAGGCTGGTCTGATGTTATGATCGTTTATCTCAAATTTTTGTGGCCGGGTGCAGTGGCTCACGCCTGTCATCCCAGCACTTTGGGAGGCCGAGGGAGGTGGATCACCTGAGGTCAGGAGTTCGAGACCAGCCTGGCCAACATGGTGAAACCTCATCTCTGCCGAAAATACAAAAATGAGCTGGGTGAGGTAGCACATGCCTGTAATCCCAGCTACTTGGAGGCTGAGGTAGGAGAATCGCTTGAACCTGAGAGGCGATGGTTGCAGTGAGCGGAGATTGTGCCATTACACTCCAGCCTGGGAAACAAGAGTGAAACTCTGTCTCAAAGAAAGAAAGAAAGAAAGAAAGTGTGCATATCATTTAAATGGCAAAAAAGGGGATGGAGGGAGATGAGATGAATCAAATTGATGGATTAGGAGCCATGCACTGATGAAAACAGGAGACTTCTAGTAAAAACTGGACGATTTTAATGTGTGCGCAGAGTTGGAACTGAGGGTCCATTCCTGCAGAGAAAAATGTAGGCTCATTATAAACCAGGATAAAATTCAAACCCCAAATCCCAACTTTCCTATTAATTGATTTGCTTGGGAACTCAGACAGTCAGGAAGGTAGCAAGTGAGGGGAATAAAAATCAAGTTTCTTAGTTCTCACCAATTTTCCTTTTGACAAAATCAAGGACAGAGTCCCAGTTGAAGGGGAAAAAAGGAAACAAATCTTTAAAAAAAGATAAGCAATTTCTGTTTCTCTTTGCCAGGAGTGGACTGAGAGCCTGAAATTACTGCCAAGTAACCTCTTTAGCCATAAATATCTCATCTTTTTTCTTTTTACAAACTGTATCCTTTTGTTCAAGTGCACTCATTCTTGGCCATTCTTGGCGGGGATGCAGGTATGACCTAATTTTGATGTAAAGTGTGCGGGAGAATTAACTTTTAAAGTAACACATCTGAAGCTTGGATGTTTGTAGCAGAGAGGATGAAGTAATCACATCTGAAGCTGGGATGTTTGTAGCCTTTTTTTTTTTTTTTTTTTTTTTTTTTTTTTTTTTGAGAGGATCTTGCTCTGTCGCCCAGGCTGGATGTGGCGCGATCTCGGCTCACTGAATCAGCCACGGGTTAGAATGTTACCTTAGCTATGGATAGTAGAACGGGGTTTCACCAGCTGGTCTTTTTTGTGATCCTCCTTCTTTTTGATTTGTTTTTTATTCCTTCTTTTATTTGTTTATTTATTATTTATTTATTTATTTATTTTTGAGACGGAGTCTCGCTCTGTCGCCCAGGCTGGAGTGCAGTGGGGCTATCTCAGCTCACTGCAAGCTCCGCCTTCCGGGTTCACACCATTCTCCTGCCTCAGCCTCCCGAGTAGCTGGGACTACAGGCGCCTGCCACTGCGCCTGGCTAATTTTTTGTATTTTTAGTAGAGACAGGGTTTCACTGTGTTAGCCAGGATGGACTCGACCTCCTGACCTTGTGATCTGCCTGCCTTGCCCTCCCAAAGTGTTGGGATTACAGGCGTGAGCCACTGCACCTGGCCCCTCCTTCTTTCTTTATTTTTGTTACTTAATACTTAGTCAATCTCTGTTTGTTTCACGTATTCTTTTTCTGTTTCTTTTTTTTTTTTTTTGAGATGGAGTTATGCTCTTGTCACCCCGGCTGGAGTGCACTGACTTGATCTCGGCTCACTCCAACCTCCACCTCAAGGGTTCAAGTGATTCTCCTGCCTCAGACTCCTAAATAGCTGGGATTACAGGCATCCGCCACCACACCCAGCTAATTTTGTATTTGTAGTAGAGATGGGGTTGCACCATGTTGGCCAGGCTGGTCTTGAACTCCTGACCTCAAGTGATCCGCCCACCTCAGCCTCCCGAAGTGCTGGGATTACAGGTGTGAGCCACTGCACCTGGCCTCTTTTTTTTTTGAAACAGAGTCTCACTCTATTGCCAGGCTGGAGTGCAGTGGCCCAATCTCGGCTCACTGCAACCTCCGACTCCTGGGTTCAAGCAATTCCCCTGCTTCAGCCTCCCGAGTAGCTGGCATTACAGGTGGGTACCACCATGCCCCGCTAATTTTTTTTTGTATTTTAGTAGATACAGGCCTTCACCATGTTGGTCAGGCTGGTCTCGTACTCCTGATGTCGTGTGCTGGGATTATAGGCATGAGCCACCGTGCCCGGCCCTCTTTTTTTTTTTTTTTTGAGACAGAGTTTTCTCTCTTGTTTCCCAGGTTGGAGCGCAGTGGCACTATCTTGACTCACTGCAACCTCTGCGTCCTGGGTTCAGGTGATTCTCCTGCCTCAGCCTCCCCAGTACCTGGGATTACAGGCAAGCGCCACCACACCCAGCTGATTTCGTTAGTATTTTTAGTGAAGAAGGGGTTTCTCCATGTTGTCAGGCTGGTCTCAAATTCCTGACCTCAGGTGATCCACCCACTTCGGCCTCACAAAGTGTTGGGATTACAGGCGTGAGCCACTGTGTCTGGCTGTTTCATGTGTTCTAAGGGGAAATCCAGTGTTGTGCTTTAGAGCATGAGGTTTGGAGCCAGGGGTTCCTGGATTTGAATCCTGTCTCCACCACTGTTGACTGTGACCATAAATAAATTACTAACCTCTGTGTTAGTTTCCTGTGGCTGCTGTAACAAATTACCAGAAATTGGGTGATTTGAAACAATAGGATTTTATTCTCTCATAGTTCTTGAGGCCAGATGTCCAAAATCAGTATTTTGGGTTAAAGTCGAGGTGCTGGCAGGGCCATGCCCCTGGAGGCTCTAGGGGAGAATCTGTTTCTCACCCCTCCAGTTTCTGGTGGCTGCCAGAGTTACCTGACTTGTGATCTCATCTCTCCGATCTCTCCCTCCATGTTCACACCACCATGTGTAGTAAAATCGCCCTTGGCCTCCTTTTTTTTTTTTTTCCTGAGACAGAGTCTCTCTCTATTGCCCAGGCTGGACTGCAGTGGCACGATTTCGGCTCACCGCAACCTCCGCCTCCAAGGTTCAAGTGATTCTCTTGCTTCAGCCTCCCGAGTAGCTGGGATTACAGGCATGCACCACCACACCTGACTAATTTTTGTATTTTTAGTAGAGACAGGGTTTCACCATGTTGGTCAGGCTGGTCTCAAACTCCTGACCTCAGGTGATACCCCCAAAGTGCTGGGATTACAGGCGTGAGCCACCTCGCCTGGCCCTTTTTCCTTTTTCTTTTTTTTTTTTTTTTTTTTTTTTTTTTTTTTTTTGAGACAAAGTCTGGCTCTGTCGCCCAGGCTGGAGTGCAGTGGCACGATTTCGGCTCACTACAACCTCTGCCTCCCGGGTTCACACCATTCTCCTGCCTCAGCCTCCCGAGTAACTGGGACTACAGGCGCCCGCCACCACGCCCGGCTAAGTTTTTGTATTTTTAGTAGAAACGAGGTTTCACCGTGTTCGCCAGGATGGTCTTGATCTCCTGACCTTGTGATCCGCCCGCCTCGGCCTCCCAAAGTGCTGGGATTACAGGTGTGAGCCACCGCGCCCGGCCTCTTTTTCCTTTTTCTTTCTTTCTTTCTTTTTTTTTTTTTTTTAAGACAAGGTCTCACTTTATTGTCCAGGCTGGAGTGCAGTGCCATGATCATGATCCTAGCTCACTGTCACCTTGAATTTCTGGGCTCAAGCGATCCTTCTGCCTCAGCCTCCCAAATAGCAGGGACTACATGAGTGCACCACCATGCCTGGTTAATTTTTGAAAATTTTTTGTAGAGACAAGGTCTTGCCATCTTGCCCAGGCTGGTCTTAAACTCCTGGGCTCAAGTGATCCTCCCACCTCAGCCTCCTGAGTAGCTGGGATTACAGGGGTGAACCCCCACACGCAGCCTTTTTCAGTAGAGATGAGGTCTCACTATGTTGCCCAGGCTAGTCTCAAACTCCTGGGGTCAAGCAATCCTCCTGCCTTGGCCTCCCAAAATGTGGGTTTTAGACATGAGCCACCATGCCTGGCCTCCAGTGCCTGCCTCCCCCTTATAAGGTTACATGTGATTGCATTTAGGGCTCGTTTTGATAATCGCAGTTAATCTCGCCATGTCAAAACTTTAATTTACTCACATCTACAAAGATCCTAATTTATATACAGTAATATATACGTTCCAGGGAGCAGGACCTGGTATCTTTGGTAGGTTGTAGGGAAGGACATTTTTTAGTCTCCATAATCCTGTTTTTATTGTTGCTGCTGTTGTTTGTAGAGATGGGGTTTCGCCATGTTGCCCAGGCTGGTCTTGAACTCCCGGGCTCAAGCAATCTGCCTCCTCAGCCTCCCCATGTGCTCAGATTATAGGCATGAGCCACTGTGCCCAGCCATGGCTCCATAACCTTTATTGAGTTCCCTTTTATGCGAATTTGCAGCAATAAGAGGATCTATTTTGTAGGGCTGCTGTAAAGATTATAAAAGATCATTAAGGCCAGGTGCGGTGGCTCATGCCTATAATCCCAGCACTTTGGCAGGCCAGGGCGGGCAGATCACAAGTTTGGGAGATCGAGACCATCCTGGGTAACTCGGTGAAACCCCGTCTCTACTAAAAATACAAAAAATTAGCCGGGCGTGGTGGTGCATGCCTGTAGTCCCAGCTACTTGGGAGGCTGAGGCAGGAGAATTGCTTGAACCCAGGAGGCAGAGGTTGCAGTGAGCCGAGATCACGCCAGTGCACTCCAACCTGGGCGACAGAGCAAGCCGCCATCTCCAAAAAAAAAAAAAAAAAGATAATTAATGTGAAGTGCTTAATACAGTTCTTGGTGTATAGTCAATGCTCAATAAATACCAGCCATTGTCATTACTGTCATCACCATCAACTTAAATCCTTCCTCTCTATGGATAGGGAGAAAAAAAAATACAGTCGGTAAGAGTGCTAAGATATTAGAGTCTGAATATACTTTAGAATTCAATTCATCTACTCAATTGCCTTATTTTATAGATCAAAGACTGAAGTCCAGGGATATTGACCTGCCCATGACTCCACAGCTAGGAGGTAGCAGGTTCATTTCCTTATAACATTTTAGATACTGTGATTCTGTAATCCGTAGATAGGAAAGCTGTTCACAGGAGTGATAAGGGATGAGAGAGAGACAGAGAGACACACAGAGAGAGACACACACAGAGAGGGTTTACTGAGTTCCGGTCTCCTGACTTGAAGGAGACCATGGCTCTCTAGTTATGAACATGAGAAGGCATTGCGTCTTACAGTCACACCCTCCTTTAATTCTCACAACGTGAGGGTGAGGTGGGTATTATCTTCATTCCCATTTTAGAGACCAGGAAACAGGATGATGGAAGCGATGCAATTGCTCCACAGCACACAGCAAGTGACAGAATTAGAATCCAAACAGTCCAGCTGGAACGACCAGGTGCTCTCAAGCCCTCTCTAATGCCCTCTTTCTAGTAGATGCTTTCTGTCAGCATGAATTATATACTCATCTCTAAGCAAGAGAAATATAAAGTTCAGACCAGCCTGACCAACATGGTGAAACCCCGTCTCTACTAAAAATACAAAAATTAGCCAGGTGTGGTGGCACGTGCCTGTAATCCCAGCTACCCAGGAGGCTGACGCAGGAGAATCGCTGGAACCCAAGGGGCAGAGGCTGCAGTGAGCCGAGATTGCGTCACTGCATTCCAGCCTGGGCGACAGAGCAAGACTCCGTCTCAAAATATATATATATATATACACACACACATACAGTTGAGTTCCTATGAGGCACTGGGAGCTGGAGCCCAAATAGGGTTAGTGATGTCATTGGGATCATCTCCCTGGATGGGAGATTTGGAGAACAGAGGAGTCGATATGGTCACCTGAGACACTATGACTCTGCTGTGTGTTTTCAGCTGTAGGCATCGTGCTCCAAGCTCTCTGTTTTGCCTAGAATGTTCCTATTCTCATGTTCTGGGATCCTTCCTGGCAACTGAACTCGCTCTGATGCTGTAGGGAGCCCATTTCAGGCTTTGTGTCCTGCCCAAGTGTTCCAGGGCCATCTGTCACTGGCACAACAATTTCAGTAAACAACAATTTGGTTTCCTTAATCATGGCTTTAAGACCAAAGTTAATTGATATGAGGTTGTTCTTAATTAGTAAAAATGCCTGTTACAGAAAAATGATGCACGAACTGCAATTCACAAGAAGGAAATCTATGCAGAGTATTCTTACCTGGCCCAAATGACAGCTCCCCAGTCAGGACCAGGGAAAACAGCAAGACATGCTGATTACAGGGCTGACCATGTGTGCAAAGAGCCCACAGCTGATGAAAACAAAATCTCAAATTTATCCTTGGAAATTAAGAGAACACACCAAATTAAAATTTCCCAGCCGGGCGCGTGAGCTTGTAATCCCAGCACTTTGGGAGGCCAAGGGGGGCAGATCACGAGATCAGGAGATAGAGACCATCCTGGTCAACATGGTGAAAACCTGTCTCTACTAAAAATACAAAAATCAGCTGGCGTAATGGTGCGTGCCTATAATCCCAGCTACTCAGGAGGCTGAGGCAGGCAAATTGCTTGTACCACAGAATCAGAGGTTGCAGTGAGCTGAGTGAGACTCCGTCAAAAACAACAATAACAACAAAAAAAACAAAAAATAATTCCCATTCTTTAAGTCTTTAAAAAAATAAGACTCTTTGGTTCTTGGTTTGTTTTTTTTCTGTCCGGATTGTTTGGTATTTACTATGTGGTCCTTAGGGCCACAGTGATCTCTGCGATTGACTAACCTGAAGTGTGATGAATATACTACTTGGTAAAATGACATTCATTTAAATATAATTGAGCACTGGAGGAAAAGAGAAAAAAATGACACCAGATGATTTTGCTACTGCCTGTAGGGATGCAGAAATTTATTTTCTTTCTTTCTCTCTCTTTCTTCCTCCCTCCCTCCCTCCCTTCCTTCCTTTCTATTTCTCTCTCTTTCTCTCTCTCTTTCTTCCTCCCTTCCTTCCTTTCTTTTCCTTCCTTTTTTTGACTGAGTCTTGCTCTGTCACCCAAGCTGGAGTGCAGTGGCGCAATCTCTCCTCACTGCAGCCTCCGCCTCCCAGGTTTAAGCAATTCTCCTGCCTCAGCCTCCTGAGTAGCTGGGATTACAGGCATGTGCCAGCACGCTGAGCTAATTTTTTTTTTTTTTGTATTTTTAGTACAGATGGGGTTTTACCATGTTGGCCAAGCTGGTCGACCTCAGGTGATCCTCCTGCCTTGGTATACCAAAGTGCTGGGATTACACATGTGAGCCGCCACGCCTGGCCTAATTTGGTTTTTAAAAATAGCCAAAAGTCGGCCAGGTGCGGTGGCTCATGCCTGTAATCCCAGGACTTTTAGAGGCTGAGGCGGGCAGATCACTTGAGGTAAGGAATTCGAGACCAGACTGACCAACCTGGTGAAACTCCATCTCTACTAAAAATACAAAAATTAGCTGGGTGTGGTGGCGCATGCCTGTAATCCCAGCTACTTGGGAGGCTGAGGCAGGAGAATCGCTTGAACCTGGCAGGCAGAGGTTGCAGTGAGCTGAGATGGCATAACTGCACTCCAGCCTGGGCGACAGAGCGAGACTCTATCTCAAAAAAAAAAAAAAAAAAAAAAAAAAAAAAGCCAGACCTCCTTTGGATTTACATATCGTCAAATAGCTATGTTTTCTGAAATTTTATGTATGCTTTTAAAATTTTAATCTTTGTTGGAATAAGACTTCTTCCAGCATTGCCCCCACCCCCATTTCCGTTTTGCCCCTATCAACCTGGTTAGCTAAGATTTCTAGCAATGCAGCACGTTAGAATTAGTGGTGAAATATCAATAAAGAGACATACAACGCAGGTTAAGGAACTTTCCAGTGAAGAAGGTGCATGATCTTTGTAATCTCTTGGGCTAATTTTCTTTTCCTTCCTTCTGGATTCTAGGCAGTTGAAGCCACCATATAAAAATTGGCCCTAGGCCGGGCGTGGTGTCTCACACCTGTAATCCCAGCACTTTGGGAGGCTGAGGCAGGCGGATCACCTGAGGTCAGGAGTTCGTGACCAGCCTGACCAATATGCTGGAACCCCGTCTCTGCTAAAAATACAAAAATTAGCCAGGTGTGGTGGTGGGCACCTGTAGTCCCAGCTACTCGAGAGGCTGAGACAGAATTGCTTGAACCCAGGAGGTGGAGGTTGCAGTGAGCCAAGATCACACTACTGCACTACAGCCCGGGTGACACAGCGAGACTCCATCAAAAAAAAAATCAGTCCTAGGCCAGGCATGGTGGCTCACACTTGTAATCCCAGCACTTTTAGAGGCCAAAGCAGGTATGTCACTGAGGTTTAGATCAGCCTGACCAACATGGTGAAACCCCATCTCTACTAAAAAAATAAGAAAATTAGTCAGGCATGGTGGCAGGTGCCTGTAGTCCCAGCTACTAGGGAGGCTGAGGCACGAGAATCACTTGAACCCGGCAGGCAGAAGTTGCAGTGAACCGAGATTGTGCCACTGCACTCTAACCTGGGCAACAGAGCCAGACTCAGGCTCAGAGAAAAAAAAAAAAAATTCGGTCCTCAGCAAACTAGAGACTTGCGTGTTTATTTCCTGACTAGGTAGCACACCAGTTCTAAAGAATCTTACAGTTTTGATTTTCTGATTCTAAATAACCCTGGCATAAGTGGTGCCACTGTACATTAATATTAATGAGTTAAACCAGATTGCATCCTGTTTGTTAAAGGATTCACTGGAAAAAAAACAGAAAATTTGTCGATTTGTCTTGAACTCCTTATTGTCATTATTTAATACAGTGTTTAATAGATACATCCTTACATAAAATAGACATTAATTAATATTTATAAGGACTTTGTATAGGAAAGCATATATGTTCTAGATTTAATGGGGTAGAGAACTGCCTAGGCTCTTAAGTCTAAAAATATAAGCAGTTTCTATTTTTACTCATGCAACATGATCTAGGACTCAAGTACATGTGTTACCTGACCTTGGTTAAAATAACTGGAAAGTAATTCTCTTTATGGTCATGGATGGTCCTGTAGAGGATTTTGCTAGAAATGAAATTGGGCTCTTCCCACATTTCTGTCGGTGCAAGGGTCCGCATGTAGAAGTTTTGAGTGAATATGGACGCCATCCGGAAGGGATTTCCGTAACACATTTACCACATGTGTGGCCGAGACGCGGTGGCCTTTTACAGTGCAGGCTGTGAGACTAGGACATCTGAAAACCAGGTCAGAGAGAGAGGATTACGACTTGCTGTCTCCCACCCGCTCGGCTCCTCGCACATGGCTCAGCCGCTGGGGATCGGTCCCTCGCCCTCTGATGTAACTGCCGACCCAGCCTGCAGAGGATTACTGGTGGCATCACAGCTGGGATGCCTCTGGACAAATATCTTTTTTTTTTCTTTGAGACGGAATTTCGCTCTTGTCGCCCAGGCTGCAGTACAATGGCTTGATCGCAGCTCACTGCAACCTCTGCCTCCTGGGTTCAAGTGATTCTCTTGCCTCAGCCTCCCGAGAAGCTAAGAGTATAGAAATGTGCCACCATGCCCAGCTAATTTTGTATTTTTAGTAGAGATGGGGGGTTTCACCATGTTGGTCAGGCTGGTCTCGAACTCTTGACCTCAGGTGATCCACCTGCCTCAGCCTCTCCAAGTGCTGGGATTACAGGTTTGAGCCACTGAGCCTGGCCTATCATTTTTTAAGTTATGAAGTTATTTACTTTTTTACAGATGGGGTCTTGCTCTGTTGCCTGGGCTGGAGTGCAGTGGCTATTCACAGGTACAATAAAAGTGCACTGCAGCCTAGAGATCCTGGGCTCAAGACATCCACCCACCTCAGCCTCCCAGGTAACTGGGACTACAGGTGCATCCCACCTTGCCCAGCATAAATTACATACATATTTTTTAAACAGGCAGTAAAGTATGAAAACTAACATGATGGCTAGGCACAGTGGCTCACGCCTGTAATCCCAGCACTTTGGGAGGCCGAGGCGGGCGGATCGCGAGGTCAGGAGTTTGAGACCAGTCTGGCCAACATAGTGAAACCCCATCTCTACTCAAAATACACAAAAAATTAGCTGGGCGTGGTGGTGGGCACCTGTAGTCCCAGCTACTCTGCAGGCTGAGGCAGGAGAATCCCGTGAACCCAGGAGGCGGAGCTTGCAGTGAGCTGAGATCGAGCCACTGCACTCCAGCCTGGGTGACACAGCGAGACTCCGTCTCAAAAAACAAAACAAAACAAAACAAAACTCACATGATACCTTCCCACATACACTGTATTAAATAATGGCAATAGGGTGGGCGTGGTGGCTCATGCATATAATCCCAGCACTTTGGGAGGCCAAGGCCGAGGTGGGTGGATCCCTTGAGGTTAGGAGTTCAAGACCAGCCTGGCCAACATGGTGAAACCCTGTCTCTACTAAAATTTTTTTTTGAGACCGAGTTTTGCTCTTGTTTCCTAGGCTGGATTGCAATGGCGCGATCTTAGCTCACTGCAGCATCTGCCTCCTGGGTTCAAGCGATTCTCCTGCCTCAGCTTCCTGAGCAGCTGGGATTACAGGCATGTGCCATCATGCCCAACTAATTTTGTATTTTTAGTAGACACGGAGTTTCTCCATGTTAGTCAGGCTGGTCTTGAACTCCTGACCTCATGTGATCCGCCTGCCTCAGCCTCCCAAAGTGCTGGGATTACAGGCATGACCCACTGTGCCCTGCTGTCTCTACTAAAATTACAAAAATTAGCCGGGTGTGGTGGCACATGCCTGTAATCCCAGCTACATCAGGAGGCTGAGGCACGAAAATTGTTTGAACCCAGCAGGCAGAAGTTGCAATAAGCCAAGATTGCATTACTGCATTCCAGCCTGAGCATCAGAGTGAGACTCTTTCCCAACAAAACAAAACAAAACAAAAAAGACAATAATCATAATGACAGGGGCTGGGCGTGGTGGTTCACGCCTGTAATCTCAGCACTTTGGGAGGTCCAAGGGGTCGGATTACCTCAGGTGAGGAGTTCGAGACCAGCCTGGCCAACACGGTGAAACCCCGTGTCTACTAAAAACACAAAAATTAGCTGGGCATGGTGGTGGGCACCTGTAATCCCAGCTACTCGGGAGGCTGAGACAGGAGAATTGCTCCATTGAACCCAGGAGGCAAAGGTTGCAGTGAGCCGAGATTGAACCATTGCACTCCAGCCTGGGTGAGAAAGGGAGATTCTGTCTCTAAATCAATCAATAGGTCAATCAATCAATCAACAATAGACATTTCCAGATAAGAAAATGGAAGGCAGAAAATCATCAATGGCAGAAATAGCGCCTCCGAACTCCAGCCTGGGCGACAGAACAAGACTCCATCTCAAAAAACAAACAAAAAATAATGATAATGAAATGACAATAAGGAGTTCAAGACAAATCAATAAATTCTCTGGTTTTTCAACTCAACATTTCCATCTTCCTGTTATTTTGTTTTTCAAGAAATAAAATATTACAGATCCAGTTGCGGATTCTCACGTCACGCTCCCTTTTTATGTTTGTTTTGTTTTCTTCTGTTTCTCTCGTGGGTTAATCTCATCCTGAGTTTGATGATTGTCATTGTCATCCATGTTTCCACACTTGACTATACATAAATTTAGTGCTAAACAGTATAGTGCTCATATGCATGCTTCAGACTTTATGTATAAATGCCACTGTCCTGCACCTATTATCCTGCACTTTAAAAATTTATATTTATTTATTTACTTATTTATTTTTTGAGGCAGAGTCTCACTCTGTTGCCCAGGCTGAAGTGCAGTGGTGCGATCTCGGGTCACTGCAAGCTCCGCCTCCCGGGTTTACGCCATTCTCCTGCCTCAGCCTCCTGAGTGGTTGGGACTACAGGTGCCCGCCACCATGCCCGGCTAATTTCTTGTATTTTTAGCAGAGACGGGGTTTCATCGTGTTAGCCAGGATGGTCTCGATCTCCTGACTTCATGATCTGCCCGCCTCGGCCTCCCAAAGTGCTGGGATTACACGCGTGAGCCACCGAGCCTGGCCTATTTATTTATTTATTTATTTATTTTTTGAGACAGGGTCTTACTCTGTTACCCAGGCTATAGTATCATCATCTCTGCTCACTGTAATCTCCACCTCCCCAGAGTTAAGGTGATCCTCCTGCCTCAGCCTCCTGAATAGCTGGGACCGCAGGCATGCCACTACACTCAGTTAATTTTTTGTTGTTGTTGTTGTATTTCTTGTAGAGACAGGGTTTCAACATGTTGCCCAGGTATCAAACTACTGCCTTCAAGTGATTCTACTGCCTCAGCCTCCCAAAGTGCTGGAATTACAGGCATGGGCCCCCACACCCAATCAGGACTTTTTTTTTTTTAACCATGTAGTTAGGCAATCATTTCAGTGCTACTTATTATTTATATTTTCCATTTCCCCACGCTAATTTGTAATGCCAATGCAGTCATATGTTATGATCCTTCACCCATGTGGTCTGTTTCTGAACTCTCTTCTGTTCTTTTCTATTCAATTTTTTTAGAGACAAGGTCTGGCTCTGTTGCTAGGTTGGAGTGCAGTGGCGTGATCATTGCACACTGCAGCCTCGAACTCCTGGGCTCAAGCAATTCTCCCACCTCAGCCTCCTGAGTAACCAGGATGTTCCATTTTTATATTTCTATATTCTTGTCAATACAACAGAGCACTAATCTGCACAATGTCACTGCGACTCTTGCTTATTTATGGGCAAGTCCCTATACCTCATTCTTCAAAATTGCCATGGGCAGCTTTGTTATATGATTTTTTTTTTAAAAAAAGGACACAGAATATATTTATCATATGAATTTTACCATCACCTTGTCAAATTCCATAGAAAATTTGAAATGTTGAAATTTTGATTAGAATTACATTGTTTATAGATTAACTTGCTTAGACCTGACATCTTTATTATTATTTTTTTCTTGTCCCACAATAAAGAACACCTGTACATTTATTCAGGGCTTCTTTAATGTGTTTCAGTACAGTTGTATACCTTTTTTCCCATATAGGTCTTGCTCATTTATTTATTACACTTTTTGAGACTGAATCTCGCTCTTTTGCCCAGGCGGAATGCAGTGACACGATCTCAGCTCACTGCAACTTCCACCTCCCAGAGTAGCTGGGATTACTCCTGAGCAGCTGGGATTACAGGCATGTGCCACCACACCTGGCTAATTTTTTGTACTTTTAGTAGAGACTGGGTTTCACCATGTTTGCTAGGCTGGTCTCGAACTCCTGACCTCAAGTGATTCACCTACCTGGGCCTCCCAAAGTGCTGGGATTACAGGTGCATTTTTTCTTAACTATTAAATAGTTTTTATTGCTTTTTTCTTTCTTTCTTTTTTTTTTTTGAGACAGGATCTCACTCTGTCATTCAGGCTCGAGTGCAGTGGTGCAATCATAGCTCACTGTAGCCTTGACCTTCCAGGCTCAATTATCTTCCCACCTCAGCCTCCCGAGCAGCTGGGACTACAGGTGCATACCACTACGTCCGGCTACTTTTTTTTTTATGTATTTTTTGTAGAGATAGGGTCTCGTTACGTTGCCCAGGCTTGTCTCAGACTCCTAGGCTCAAGCGATCAGCCTACTCTGCCTCCCAAAGTACTGGGATTGCAGGCATGGGCCACAGCACCTGGCCAGGAAGACTTGATTTTTTAAAAAGATCCCATTGGCCGGGCGCGGTGACTCACACGTGTAATCCCAGCACTCTGGGAGGCCGAGGCGGGCGGATCACAAGGTCAGGAGATCGAGATCATCCTGGCTAACACGGTGAAACGCCATCTCTACTAAAAAATACAAAAAATTAGGCGGGCGTGGTGGCAGGCACCTGTAGTCCCAGCTATTCAGGAGGCTGAGGCAGGAGAATGGCATGAACCCGGGAGGTGGAGCTTGCAGTGAGCCGAGATCGCGCCCCTGCACTCCAGCCTGGGCAACAGAGCGAGACTCTGCCTCAAAAAACAAACAAACAAACAAACAAAACCAGATTCCATTAAAAATAGCAATAAAGACTAGGCTCAGTGGCTTACACCTGTAGTCCCAGCACTTTGGGAGGCTGAGGTTGATGGATCACTTGAGTCCAGGGGTTGGATACCAGCCATCTCTACAAAAAATAGAAAAATTAGCTGGGCGTGGTGGCATGTGCCTATAGTCCCAGCTACTCTGGAGGCTGAAGTGGGAGAATGGATTAAACCAGGGGGCAAGAGTTGAGGCTGTAGTAAGCTGTGATCACACCACTGCACTCCAGCCTGGGTGATGGAGTGACACCCTGTTTAAAATAATAATAATAATAATAATAATAATAATAATAAAGTCTTCTTATAAAAATGGAAAACTCCGATTTTTGTGTATTGATTTTACATCCAGAAACCTGGTTGTGATTGTGATTGTGATGGGAATGTGGTAGTGCACCACATGGCTAGACCTTCTGATGTTCTTGTATCCTTGCATTCCAGAGACAGCCCTACCAGATCATGGCTACATTCAAATTTCTAGTAATTTATTTATTATTTTAAAGAGATGCTTTTGTACATAATTTGTAATCTGAGAAACTGGCTGGGCAGAGTGACTTCTTCTGTCAGAGAGGCAAAAGGCTTATGCAGAGTGGGCTGTTTGGCCTTGGATCCTGGAGCAGACTTCTTTGCCTTTCTTGACCCTTCTCTGTGCCCTTCGGCTGGCTTCTTCTCCTGCCAATCACTATCACACCCTCTTCACTATGTTTTAATTTAATTTAATTTAATTTTTTGTTGAGACTGAGTCTCTCTCTATCTCCCAGGCTGGAGTGCAGTGGTGCGATCTCAGGTCACTGCAACTGCCGCCTTGTCCACCTCCCAGGTTCAAGTGATTCTCCTGCCTCAGGTTCCCAAGTAGCTGGGATTACAGGCATGCCCACCACTCCTGGCTAATTTTTGTATTTTTTTAGTACAGACGGGGTTTTGTCACGTTGATCAGGCTGGTCTCGAACTCCTGACCTCAAGTGATCCACCAGCCTCGGCCTCCCAAAGTGCTGGGATTACTGTCGTGAGCCACCGCGCCCGGCTCTTCACTATGTTTTAGATTGTGCTCCACTGAGAGCTGAAGGTTTTTGTAACTCTCCATGGTGCTCATCACGGTACTTATGCAAGGAGGTCCATGCTACGATGAAGTGGTGTCTACTGTTGAATTGATGAGTTCCTGTTTATTAACCTATATAGTTTCATTTTACCCTTAGCCTTCAGGAAGCTAAGAGCTGAGTTCTGTGCTCAGTGGTAACATATTTATTTCCTTGACTTGGTTTTTAAAAATAATATTTTTCTGGCCGGGTGAGGTGTCTCATGCCTGTAATGCCAGCACTTTGGGAGGCTGAGACGGGTGGATCACCTGAGGTCAGGAGTTCAAGATCAACCTGACAGGCCGGGCGCGGTGGCTCAAGCCTGTAATCCCAGCACTTTGGGAGGCCGAGGCGGGCGGATCACAAGGTCAGGAGATCGAGACCACAGTGAAACCCCGTCTCTACTAAAAATACAAAAAATTAGCCGGGCGCGGTGGCGGGCGCCTGTAGTCCTAGCTACTCAGGAGGCTGAGGCAGGAGAATGGCGTGAACCCAGGAGGCGGAGCTTGCAGTGAGCCGAGATCGCGCCACTGCACTCCAGCCTGGGCAACAGCGCGAGACTCCGTCTCAAAAAAAAAAAAAAAAAAAAAAAAAAAAAAGAAAAGAAAAAAAAAAAGATCAACCTGACCAACATGGTAAAACCCTGTCTCTATGAAAAATACAAAAATTAGCCAGGCGTGGTGGCGGGTGCCTGTAATCCCAGCTACTCAGGAGGCTGAGGCAGGAGAATCGCTTGGAGGCAGGAGAATCGCTTGAACCCAGGAGGCGGAGGTTGCAGTGATTTGAGATCGTGCCACTGCGCTCAGCCAGGCTGGGAGTAAAACTCCGTCTCAAAACAAAACAAAACAAAAAAAATTTTATTTCTAGGCATGCCTCTTATTCAAACAGCTTTTTAAAATAGTCTCTTGTTTCTTTTATTATTATGAATTTTACACCTATTTTAATCCTATACGATTTCACTGCTGTATGCTTTAGTGTAAGCTATGTCAAATCCTTTTGCCGGCAGGTGGAGTTTAAATTCTAAATAAAATGAGAAGTGATCAATAAAAGCGGATGAAGAGTCTGAGGACTTGAGTGGTGGTGGAGATTTTCCAGAATTATTAGTGTAGAAAATTAATTTCGATGTTTTAGTGCATATGCTTGTACATAATACCTTTTACTCACAATAATACTGTATTTAATTCCAGGGAAGAAATGTGATTTTACTTTCAATGTCTGCTAGTAAATAAAAAAAAATTCACCACCTTATAAAGTAATAGTGCTCGGCCTGGGCCTGATAATTGAATATATTATCACTGAAGATTATATTTTATTAAGTACTGAATTGAATTGTTTCTGAACAGTGAGATTTTTCTTTCGAGCTGAACCTAAATCTGATTTTTAAAAAATCACCGCTCGTGCTTTTGTGTCCTCCGGGTTTCTGATTTCCACTCTCCCTCCTTCAAGGGCATCTCCCAGAAGGGGGCTGGGCTCATTAACTCAGGGACGGTGCAAAGCGTTTGTTCCTTTCCTCACAGCCCTTCCGCGGTCTCCCAAGGAGACAAGTGGAATGCCCACCCCAAGTCATGCTTTTCCATTACTCATTCCGCCTTCTCTCCCGAGGTGGCGCGTGGGAGGTGTTGTGCTCGGGTTCGGTAAGAATAGGCCAGGCAGCTTCCCGCGGGATGCGCTCATCCCTTCGCGGGGTTCCGCTTCCACCGCGCCGCGTTCGGCCGGTTCCGCCTGCGCGATGTTTTCCGACGGACAATGACTCCACTCTCGGCGCCTCCCATGTTGATCCCAGCTCCTCTGCGGGCGTCAGGACCCCTGGGCCCCGCCCCGCTCCACTCAATCTTTTGTCCCCGTACAAGGCGGATTAACGGGGTGGCTGGGGGCGGCTGATGCCGACGAACGCCCTTGGGGGCCACCCGGGAGGGAACTCCGGGCTCCGGCTTTGGCCAACCCCGCACCCCCTCACCGCGCCGGTCCCAGGGCCACCAGAGGGCGCTCGGTGTCCCCGCAGCCCCCCCCGCAGAAGCCCCGCTCCCCGGTTCCCCCTAAGATTGGCTGGCCGCCCCGAGCTCTGTGCTTTGATTGGTCACCGCCCGCGTCCGTCGCGGGCGCCGGGGCGGGCCGAGGTGACGCGCAGCCGCCCCGCTCGGGGCGGTGTCCCGCGCCGGCGACTGCGGGCGGAGTTTCGCTAGGACGTACGCGGGGCAGTCTGACGGCAGCGGTCCTGGGAGGCGCCCGCGCGCGTCGAAGCAGCTCCCCGTCCTCCGCAGCCGTCACCGCCGGCCGTCGCCGCGCCCTGGCCTCCCGCGCTCGCGCACTCCTGCCCGCCGCCCACCTCCCACCTCAATGCGGTGCCGGGCTGCTGCGTGATGGGGCTGCGGAGCGGCGCCCTGCGGCTCGCGGCGGCAGCTGCTCGCGCTGAGGTGCGTCGGTGCCCGGCTCCCCGCGCCGCCGCGCGCCGCGGCTCCTGTTGATTCGGTCCGCCCGTCGGTCTGCAGCGCGGCTGAGGTAAGGCGGCGGGGCGGGTAGCGGTTGACGCCGCGGCCGCCAGGCCGGGGAGGGGGCCGCTCCCGCGGGGAGGAGCGGCCGGGCCGGGGTCCGGGCGGGGTCTGAGGGGAGGTAGCGCGGGGCGGGCGCCGGGTGCGGGAGTCTCGTCCTCGGGGGAGGGGACCCCTCCCTAGGCCAGCCGCGAGTCCCGGGCTGGCGTCCAGCGGCTGGCGGGGGCCCATGCAGTGCCCCGCACCGGCCCTTCGTTTCCCCCGCGCTGCCAGGCCCCGGCTGTGTCTAGCGCTCGCCAGATCCGCCGCTGCCTGGCCCTTCTCTGGGCTCCGCGCACGTTGCAGCCCAGGGGGACGGCTCTGCTCCGTTTGAAGCCATCGTTTCTCATTTCCCCTCTCCCCTTTCCCCCTTTATGGTGGGCATCGGGCTTCGGCTGGGAATGTGGCTATGCCCTTTTGCCAGATGGAGATAGGAAAGGTCATCGCTTGGCGCTGGGGTAGCCGAGGGCTGGAGGCCTGGAAAGAGGGGTGCGATGGGAAGGGAGGGGGCTTGTTGGATGCTGGCCAGGTGTGAGGAAGGCTGGTGTGGTCTCGGCGTTCAGCCGATTGGGATTACTCGGGCAGCCATATTGGGAGGATGATCTGACAAATCCTTTAGGAGCCAAGTCCAGTTGCTGGAAGGCACCGAGTGACAGCCCTGGCAGCTTTCAGGGTGACTAGCCAGACCAGAAGCCAAGTTGTGGGGGTTGGGAGGCTGCTTGAGCAAGCTAGTCATTGTTCGTGCAACACAAAACATTCCCGCCCCTAACGCCAGAATGGAGCTTCCAGATCACTTTTTTTTTTCCTTGATTGCTAAATGAGCTTCCAAGGTAAACTGCCCTCAAGATTCCATTCTCGTTGGGGTGAAATTCCGTGTTTCTCTATTCATCTTCTGCGTCCAGTGCGGGGGCTGGAAGGCCCGCTGATGCTTTCCATGTGCATAGGCCGATCTGAGGATTGTTAAGGCCGCTGTATCAGTATGGAGACCTTGAGTAGCCATAGAGCATTGGATGGATAGATTTTCAGAGTCGCTCAACTTGCACAGAAGAAGTAAACCAGAGTATTCTGATAGCGGGCGAGGCTAGTGGCGGCATTTCTGAGGATGCAGGCTGTCATCTTTGTGGAATCTCGAGGTAGCTGAAATTAGATTGTCAACATATCCCTTGCTCATATCTCTTACTGCTTTGGGCAGCTGTTCTGCCACCATTGAACATTCCGCTTTGTGTCATGATGTGCCTGTCTGAGCCTGATGAAAGTGTGCTGATGAGATCTGAATAACTCTTAAGAGGTAATATCATGGTGGATATTTTATTTAAAGGCTGGCATTTTGTCTCCTGAGTTTAGTCATAACAAAATCTAGTTCTTGTGTTCCTCTAAGAAGTGAGGTGGTGTTTTCTGATTAAGTTGGTATGGTTGTTGGATTATAGAGCAAGTGGAGCTGTGAATGTACCGTTTGAGGGTGGAATATGAGAATTGCACATAGGTTGGTATTGTAAAGCAGGTCTGGAGACGATCAATAACTGGGTTCAGCATGAGTCTGTAGATCTGTTCTTTCCTACATCCTAGATGTGGACAGGACCTGGAGAGATGGCATGCCTGCTTTCTTCTTTGTGGCCTTTGCTTTCATTCAAGTTCAACTTGTTAATAAATTCTCATAACTTCTCAGGTTGAATTATGTAAAAAATTTTGGGCTGGGTGCGGTGGCTCATGCCTTGTAATCCCAACACTTTGGGAGGCTGAGACAGGAGGATCCCTTGAGCTCAGGAGTTCGAGACCACCCTGGATAATACAGTGGGACTCTGTCTCTACAAAAATAAATGAATAAATAAATACCTGGGCATGGTGGCTCATGCCTGTATTCCCAGCTATTTGGGAGGCTGAGGTGGGAGGATTGCTTGAGACCAGCTTGGGCAACAGCAAGACCCTGGCTCAAAAAAAAAAAAAAAAATATATATATATATATTCACACACACACATATGTATATACATACACACATATATATGTGTATATATATAAATTTAAAAAATTTGGATAGGTTTTACTAAGCAAAATCTTAACACTTTTTTTTGTTATTTTTATTATCAAGCTTTACTTTTAAAACTTGTTGAATCAAATGTAACTTCAACAGAAACTAATGTTTTTTGCATTACACTAATATGAGAGAAATACAGAATGTTTTGAAATTCCATGCCCTAAGTTAGAAATATTTCTAAGTTTTTAATTTTTCGAGTTACTTTATTAGTATAAAGAGCTGAACATTTTCGATTAACAGTAAGTTCAGCATTTGGTAAAATCAGACCTGATTGTGAATCTGATACGAAGATTTTGTGAGTATGTGTAGCTCTGCTCTGATGAGTGTTTTTCCAAAATGTATCCAATTAAATACAGCTTTTAAGGCTTAGAACAGACTGTTTTTCCTTTTCAAGACCAGATATGAATGCACTTTTCCTTTTTTCTCTCTTCTTTCCCATTATGATTTTGTGCAGGGAATAAGTGTCCAAGAAAGTCTGCCAACAGAGTCTTTCTTAAGGCCAAAGCTTTTTAGCCCATTTTCCCACTGTGGTCTTGTCCTGGGTACAAAGTAAAGAACAATGGGCCCCCTGCCTTCCTGTTTGTAATCCCCTTCCCACGCTGCTAATCATAGTAGATCTTTTCCAGGAGGAAGCATATCCTTTTGGTCTTGTAAACTAACATGATATAATTTCATAATGCTCTGAAGTTAAAGATATTTTATGTCTATTTCATGTATTTCTCTTTGAAAGATGGCCTCGTTTGAACAGATACTGGTGAATATCTGGATTCCATGGAAGAGTGTGAATAAATATGCACACTTCTTGAACTTTTTTTGTGCAGCTTATCAGGATAGAAGTGAAATTAAACAGAAGTGACCGTGGTAGGAAAAACCTGCAAAAGGTGCCTTGGGCCGGCTGCAGTGGCTCACATCTGTAATCCCAGTGCTTTGGGAGGCTGAGGCGGGAGGATTGCTTCACATCAAGAGTTTGAGACAAGCCTTGGACAACAAAGCAGGACCCCCATCTCTACCAAAAAAAAAAAAAAAAGCTGGGTGTGGGTGGTGTGTGTTTGTAGTCCTAGTGCCTTGGGGGCTGAGTTGGGAGGATGGCTTGAGTTTGAGATTACAGTGAGCTATGACAGCGCCATTGCACTTCACTCTGGGCTCAGACCTTGCTTGCTGAAAATAAAAAGATGCCTTGGACTTCTCGGAGTTGAACTGTTTGGTTAATGGGCCGCTGATTCATTGATGCTCTTTTACTATAGGCATTACCCATTAACTGAGGGTGCATGTAGAGATTTAGTTCGTTACCTTCAAGGAACTCACACTTTACCATTTCTTTCCTTTTTTTTTTTTTTTTAAGACAGAGTCTCGCCCGGTTGCCCAGGCTGGAGTGCAATGGCATGATCTCAGCCCACTGCAACCTCCACCTCCCGGGTTCAAATGATTCTCCTGCCTCAGCCTCCCGAGTAGCTGGGATTACAGGTACCCGCCACCATGCCCAGCTAATTTTTTTATTTTTCGTACAGCTGGGGTTTCACCATGTTGGCCAGGTAGGTCTCGAACTCCTGACCTTGTGATCCGCCTGCCTCGGCCTCCCAAAGTGCTAGGATTACAGGCATGAGCCACCGCACCCTGCCTTTTTTTTTTTTTTTTTTTTTTTTGCGGGGGTGATGGAGTCTTGCTCTGTTGCCCAAACTGGAGTGCCATGGTACCATCTTGACTCACTGCAACCTCCGCCTCCCGGGTTCAAGCGATTCTCCTGCCTCAGCCTCCTGAGCAGCTGGGACTACATACGTGTACCAACACGCCCAGCTAATTTTTGTATTTTTAGTAGAGATGGGGTTTCACCATATTGGCCAGGCTGATCTTGAACTCCTGACCTTGTGATCCACCTGCCTCTGCCTCCCAAAGTGTTGGGATTACAGGCGTGAGCCACCGTGCGCGGGCTACCCTTTCTATATAGAAATGGTGAGATAAAGTTAACTCCAACTCCTTTTCATTTTCATACAATTTAGTGTCCTGATATGGTTTCCGTGATTTCTAGTCAGAGCATTTTCAAAATTCTTTGTAATGTTGTATATACATAATATTGTAGTTATTATTTAATACTCAGTACTTAACGATTGTCTTGTGGTTTTTTGGTATATGTGTTTTAAGTCACAAGATTGTAAATGTTTGATGGATTTTAAAATATTTTTTATATGGAATATCACATTGTTTATACCAAAGCATATCATTCAACCATACTATCCTCTACCATTGCCATTTTTTTCCCCCTTGAGACAGGGTCTTACTGTATTGCCCAGGCTGGAGTGCAGTGACGCAGTCATGGCTCACTGCAGCCTTGACCTCCTGGGCTCAAGTGATCCTCCTGTCTCAGACTCCTGAGTAGCTGGGACTACAGGCATGTGCTACTATGCCCAGCTAATTTTTAAATTTTTGTAGAGATGGGGGTCTTACTATATTGCCCAGCCTGGTCTTGAACTCCTGAGCTCAAGTGATCCACCTCAGCCTTCCAAAGTGGTGGGATTATAGGCATGAGCCACTGTGCCCAGCCCCATTGCTCTTTTTGATTACTGTATTGTTGACTGAGTTCTCTCTTTCATCCAGATTTTTGACATCATCTTGGCAGATGTCAATGACTATATAAACAATAACAGAAACAACAATAGTGATAAAATAGCTTACTCATATTGAACACTTTCTATGTGCCAGGCTTTTTTCTAAGCACTTTACATTTATTAACTAATTTAATCCTAATAGCAGCCGTAAGAAATAGATACTATTATTATTCCCATTTTACAATGAAATTAAAACAGGCCAAGCGACTTCCCCAAGATCTTTAGTACTAGTAAGTAGCCACTATGCTGAGTTTCCTTTATAACTACCCTTAAGTGTAAAATTTCTTGAATTCAGCTCAAGCAAACATTGGCTTCATTGTGTTCCACTTGTTTAGTATTATGGCCGCATCTTTTAACTTGTCATCATGTTAAGGTCTCAAATTCGCCTTCAAGTCTTAAACTGTGATAATTGATAGCTTTTACTTTCTAATCACTTTCTGCGTGTTCTCCCACCCTAAGTCTCCTAATCCATCAGTCTCTTCCAGATTTTACTTCTTTTTTTTTTTTTTTTTTTTTTTGAGACGGAGTCTCGCTCTGTAGCCCAGGCTGGAGTGCAGTGGCCGGCTCTCAGCTCACTGCAAGCTCCGCCTCCCGGCTCCGCCTCCCGGGTCCACGCCATTCTCCTGCCTCAGCCTCCCCAGTAGCTGGGACTACAGGCGCCTGCCACCTCGCCCGGCTAGGTTTTTTTTTTTGTATTTTTTAGTAGAGATGGGGTTTCACCGTGTTAGCCAGGATGGTCTCGATCTCCTGACCTCGTGATCCACCCGTCTCGGCCCCCCAAAGTGCTGGGATTACAGGCTTGAGCCACCGCGCCCGGCCAGATTTTACTTCTTTTACTTCCTTTTCTATACTACAACCTCTGGGTTGCATTGCTTGCAGTTTTTATTCTTTCTTATTATTCTTCAGGACTTACTATGCAGAAGCCAGCCTCACATCATCCCTATCATCCATACCCTCCATTCTTACTCTGTGTCTTGGGGGAAACCTACATAGTGCTGGGAATTAGTTCCACAATTAATGTGTACTCTGAGGTCTCCCTTAAATCCGTCTTTGGTCTTCGTCGGAGCAGTTCTGCTTAGTTCCCTCCCCATTTCTCCACAGTTGCTATTATAAAATCTGGACCCCTTGACTCAAACCTCTCACTGCCCCATGCTTGGCAGAATACCTTGCCTGCCACCTCGTAGGAAAAAAGGGCACGAACTCCCTGAGCTTTCCCTTCCTCTACTTACAAACTTCTCTGCCCTCCTTCTTCCATTCTTTCCCCCAGTGTGAGACAGAGGTTACTCTGTCTTGGCCTCTGTCAGGGATAGCACTCTTCTAATCTCTAGGAACTTGCAGCATTGGTTGCTTTTCTTTTCCCTGCAGTACTTCCCCACTGTTCTATTTTTTTTTTTCTTTTTGAGACAGAGTCTTGTTCTGTCACCCAGACTGGAGTGCCTGATCTTGGCTGACTGCAACCTCCGCCTCCCGGATTCAAGCGATTCTCCTGCCTCAGCCTCCTGAGTAGCTGGGATTACAAACATGTGCCACCACGCCTGGCTAATTTTTGTATTTTTAGTAGAGATGAGGTTTCACCATGTTGGCCAGGCTGCTCCTGAACTTCTGACCTCAGGTGATCCGCCCGCCTCGGCCTTCCAAAATGTTGGGATTACAGGCGTGAGCCATTGTGCCCGGCCTTTTCCACTGTTCTTGAACACGTCAGGCACAGTCCTACCATAGGGCCCTTGCTCTTACTCTTCCTTTTTCTTTTCTTTTTTTTTTTGAGACAGAGTCTTGCTGGGTCTCCCAGGCTGGGGTGCAGAGGTACCATCTCGGCTTACCGCAACCTCTGCCTCCTGGGTTCAAGCAATTCTCCTGTCTCAGCTTCCTGAGCAACTGGGATGGTAGGCACCTGCCACCACGCTTGGCTAATTTTGTATTTTTAGTAGAGGTGGCGTTTCACCATGTTGGTCAGGCTGGTCTCGAACTTCTGACCTCAGGTGATCTTCCTGCCTCAGCCTCCCAGAGTGCTGAGATTACAGGCGTGAGCCACCACACCCGGCTGCTCTTACTCTTTCTTCTGCCTGGAATACTTTTTCCCTGAGATCTGCTTGGCTAACTCCTTCACCTCTTTCAAGTCTGCTTAAATCTCAGCACGTCAGCAGGCCCACCCTGACCTCATTTATGCACCTACACAGCACTCCTTCCCACCATACTCTTGATCCCCCCGACTTTGCTGTACTCCTCCATCATGCTGATTACATTCCTGATTCTCTATAGGGATTTATTATTTTTAATGTCCTCCCTTTCACTACTAGAATGTACATTCCTCCATGGCAAGGAGGTTTATCTTTTTTGTTCGCTGATTATTTTTCCCAGGAACAGCCTGTTGCATTGTAGGCACCCAGTAAATAGCTATTGAATAAAGTATAGAAATGTGCAGTCTTTCCAATATAAATAAAGGGCTGGGGGGAGGAAAAGCCCTCCTTTGTTTCTGTTCCTTCCAGTAAAATCCTTCATTCCTATTTGCTCTCTCCTGCTCATCATAGCCAGGCTCTGACAGTATTATGGATACTGGCATTTCCCACTTCCATGCCAACCCACTACAGACTGGCTTCAATGTCTCCTCTTGCCCCCCACTTCATGTATATTGCCCTTGCTCTGGTTTCCAGCCTTTATTGCCGAAACCAGGAGGCACACTTCACACTTTTGCAGTACTAAGTATGTTACTCATTTCATTTTTTCCTTCCTTGAACGTTTGGCTACTCTGTTTGTGGGCTGGTTTCAGTCTTCTGAACCTGCTGTTTTTCTGGCCACTCACATGGCTATTAAATTCATTCAACACAAATCTTTGTGCAACTTTTTTTTTTTCTGAGGCAGAGTCTCGCTCTGTTGTCCAGGCTGGAGTGCAGTGGTGTGACCTCGGCTCACTGCAACCTTCATCTCCCTGGTTCAGTTGATTCTCCTGCCTCAGCCTCCCGAGTAGCTGGGATTATAGGCATGTGCCACCACACCCAGCTAATTTTTGTATTTTTAGTAGAGATGGGATTTCACATGTTGGCCAGACTGGTCTCGAACTCCTGACCTCAAGTGATCCACCCGCTTTGGCCTCCCAAAGTGCTGGGATTACAGGCGTGAGCCACAATGCCCAGCTGATCTTTGTGTAACTTTTAAAAGCTTGCTGTGTTGTTTGGTTTTATTTGTTTTTAGGAACTAGAACTTTGACTACACGACATTTATAGTATTAAATATAGCAGAATAGGCTATTATAGGAAGTTTTTATTTATGTATAATTTATGTCAGTTACTACTTCTAGAAAGGATTTGAGCAGCTTACCACAAATATATACAGTGAGGCTATTAAAATATAAATAAGTAAAAATTTATGTAACAAGAAAAAGTAAATGTATAGCTTGCCTAGGCTAATGTGGTTATTGTAATTTGATTTGGAAGCATGGAATTTAATGCAAAAAGGGAAAGATAAATTGTACAATTTTCATTCTGGTAAATGAAAGCCTAATAGTTTGTCAAGAGAAACCTTTTTTCTTAGTATTAAATTCTAAAGGTGTTCTAAGAGAAAGTTATTGTAAACATCCTGATATAAAGAGATATGTACGGCCGGGTGCGGTGGCTCACGCCTGTAATCCCAGCACTTACGGAGGCTGAAGCTGGTGTATCACTGAGGTTAGGAGTTCGAGACCAGCCTGACCAACATGGAGAAACCCTGTTTCTACTAAAAATACAAAATTAGCTGGGCTTGGTGGTGCGTGCCTATAATCCCAGCTACTTGGGAGACTGAGGCAGGAGAATCGCCTGAACCCGGGAGGTGGAGGTTGCAGTGAGCTGAGATCGTGCCATTGCACTCCAGCCTGGGCAACAAGAGCAAAACTCCATCTTAAAAATAAGAAATAAAGAGATACGTACTAGGGCTGGGGACAGTGGCTCACACCTGTAATCCCAACACTTTGGAAGGCCGAGGTGAGAGGATCGCTTGCGCCTAGTAGATCGAGATCAGCTTGGGCAGTGAAGCAAGATCTCACCTCTATTAAAAATAAATTTAGTGACTGGGTGCAGTGGCTTATGCCTATAATCTCAACACTTTGGGAGGCCGAGGCAGGTGGATCACTTGAGGTCAGGAGTTTGAGACCAGCCTGACCAACATGGAGAAACTCCATCTCTACTAAAAATACAAAAATTAGCTAGACTTGGTGGCAGGCACCTGTAATCCTAGCTACTTGGGAAGCGAAGGCAGGAGAATCGCTTGAACCTGGAAGGTAGAGGTTGCAGTAAGCCAAGATGGTACCACTGCACTACAGCCTGGGCGACAAGAGCGAAACTCCATCTCAAAAAAGAAAAAAAGAAAGAAAAGGGGTCTCACTTTTTCACCGCCCCGGTTGGAGTGCAGTATTGTGATCGTAGCTCATGGCAGCCTCAAACTCCTTGGTTCAAGCAACCCTCCCACCTCAGCCTCAAGAGTAGCTGGGTACTACAGGCATGCATCACTGCCCTGTTTATTTTTTACTTATTTTTTAAAGGTATTTGAAGAACATTTCTTTCTTTTACTTACAGAAGCTATTGAAAACATTTAGCACGTATCTGTCTATCTTATCTTATCTCTATCTATCTATCTATCTATCTATCTATCTATCTATCTATCTATCTATCTATCTATTAAGACAAGGTCTCACTCTGTTGCCCAGGCTGGAATACAGTGGAACAATCACAGTTCACTGCAGCCTCTATCTCCCAGGCTCAAGTAATCCTCCTCCTTCAGCCTCTGGAGTTATTGGGACTACAGGCACGTGCCACCATTTTTTTTGAGATGGAGTTTCATTCTTGTTGCCCAGGCTGGAGTGCAATGGCTTGCGATCTCGACTGACCACAACCTCTGCCTCCTGGGTTCAAATGATTCTCCTGCCTCAGCCTCCCGAGTAGCTGGGATTACAGGCATGAGCCACTGTGCCTGGCCAGATAGTAGTTAAAACATTTGGGGAGTGTGACTGAGCCTGTTTAGCCATATTGAAGATTGAAAATCTGATGTGTCAGGAGACTATTCTTGTATAGTCTGATCCTTGAATTGGGTTAGAATACAGAAAGAAGGTTTTTTTTTTTTTTTTTTTTTAAAGATGGAGTCTCACTCTGTCACTCAGGCTGGAGTGTAATGGTGCGATCTTGGCTCACTGCAACCTCCACCTCCAAGGTTCAAGCAATTCTCCTGCCTCAGCCTTCTGAGTGCTGGGATTACAAGCATGTGCCACCTCGCCCAGCTAATTTTTGTATTTTTAGCAGAGACGGGATTTCACCATATTGGCCAGGCTGGTCTCAAACTCCTGACCTCAAATGATCCGTCCACTTCAACCTCCCAAAAGACTGGGATTACAGGCATGAGCTATTGCACCCGGCCTGCTTTTCTTTTTTTTTTTTTTTTTTTTTTTTTTTTGAGACGGAGTCTCGCTCTGTCGCCCAGGCTGGAGTGCAGTGGCCGGATCTCAGCTCACTGCAAGCTCCGCCTCCCGGGTTCAGGCCATTCTCCTGTCTCAGCCTCCTGAGTAGCTGGGACTACAGGCGCCCGCCACCTCGCCCGCCACCTCGCCCGGCTAGTTTTTTGTATTTTTTAGTAGAGACGGGGTTTCACCGTGTTAGCCAGGATGGTCTCGATCTCCTGACCTAGTGATCCGCCCGTCTCGGCCTCCCAAAGTGCTGGGATTACAGGCTTGAGCCACCGCGCCCGGCCCGGCCTGCTTTTCTAATATATGATTCATTTTGAACTTCCACAGCATGGCCCATGGTTAACTTTTATCCATAGAGTCAAAAATAAAAGGCCGGGCGCGGTGGCTCAAGCCTGTAATCCCAGTACTTTGGGAGGCCGAGGCGGGTGGATCACGAAGTCAGGAGATCGAGACCATCCTGGCTAACATGGTGAAACCCCGTCTCTACTAAAAATACAAAAAACTAGCCGGGCGTGGTGGCGGGCGCCTGTAGTCCCAGCTACTCGGAGGCTGAGGCAGGAGAATGGCGTAAACCCGGGAGGCGGAGCTTGCAGTGAGCCGAGATCGCGCCACTGCACTCCAGCCTGGGTGACACAGCGAGACTCCGTCTCAAAAAAAAAAAAAAAAAAAAAAAAAAAAATAAATAAATAAATAGTGACTACACACAGACACACACACACCAATTCTTAAAATTTGGGGGGCCATTTTATCAGTATATCCATTGTCAGCAGCACAGTGTTTGGTCCGAAAACCTGCTTGGTCTTCATGGAAAGTATTGGACTGAAAGATGCAAAATGTGATATAAGGAGGACTTTATCATAGCATCTCAAAAGGAGATCTCTAGCTACAAAAATTTATTTTGGGGTACCTGTTCATTCTTTAAATTATAATTCACGCTTTAAAACGTAATTCAGAGGAAGAGATTATCTTTTAAATAGCTACTTGTTACAAATTGGTTTTTGTATGACAAACTGTGCTAATATTGAATTAATTAATTTATTTAGACAGTGTCTCATTCTGTCGCCCAGGTTGGAGTGCAGTGGTGCAATCTTGGCTCACTGCAACCTCCGCCTCCCAGGTTCAAGCGATTCTCATACCTCAGCCTCCTGAGTAGCTGGGATTACAGGCATGCGCCACCATGCCTGGCTAATTCTAATATGGAATTTAAAAGACTACATTTCTGCTTAATTCTAACAAACGTACTGAATTAAAGTATCAGTATATGAGAGGTAAGGGAATTACTGACTGCAAAATAGGGGCAGAATGAAATAAATGGAAAAGTGAGGAATCAGTAGAGCAGTTTTATGGAGCAAAGGAAAAAAAGGTATGCCGTTTTACTCAGAAAAGCAGATGGATATTAAGAAATGAATTAATGCTTCCTGCTCCATGGTCTCATTTGACCTTGTCCTTGAAAGATGTGGACTTGTAATAGGTTGAGAAGGGAGATTGGGCTTCTAGGAATCCATGTGTGTAGTGTAGGAAGGTGGTGGCTAGTGGAGAAGAAGGCTTAGAGTTAGGCAGGGAAAGCTGAGACAGGGGAAGTAGGTTGGATTGTGGAGGCCCTTGAACTTTTAGGTTATGCTCTGAGGCTGTGGCATCCAACTGAAGGTTTTTAAGGAGAGGCAATGGCATGAACTGATCATTTTTTAAGGAATATAATCCTGGCTGTTTCTATAGAAAAGGGATGTTACAAACACAAACCAACCAAAAAACTATTATTATTTCTTTTTTTTTTGTTTTGTTTTTTGAGACGGAGTCTCGCTCTGTCGCCCAGGCTGGAGTGCAGTGGCGTGATCTCGGCTCATTGCAAGCTCCGCCTCCTGGGTTTACGCCATTCTCCTGCCTCAGCCTCCTGAGTAGCTGGGACTACAGGCGCCCGCCACCGCGCCCGGCTAATTTTTTGTATTTTTAGTAGAGACGGGGTTTCACCGTGGTCTCGATCTCCTGACCTTGTGATCCGCCCGCCTCGGCCTCCCAAAGTGGTGGGATTACAGGCGTGAGCCACCGCGCCCGGCCAAAACTATTATTATTTCATTCTTGTTTATCACTTTGCTGAAAGATTGATTTGAGTCTTCTCCTTAGATTCCTTATAATCCAAAGTGCCTTTGAGGGCAAATGGGAATTCCACAAGATCAAAATTAAGCAATTGGGCAAAAATTGAGAAAAATTCAAATGAATTAGACCTAAATGTTTTATTGTCTCTTTAATGTTAGTGAATGCTTCTGGAATTTTTGCTCCATTCCACTTTCCTAATGCTTCTAATTGTATGTCATAAGGAAAAGTGGTCAGAGGAACAGTTTAGAACTCAGGCTGTGTAAGTGATTTAGAGTATGTATGGTTACCTTTTCTACCTGTCTTTCTGCTTTGGTTTTCAAAACTTGGAAGATGTATTGTTTTGCTAATTATTGAGAAGTGTTGTTTTCCTTTAACTTCTTAAATATACTCTGTAGGCTGGGTGCGGTGGCTCACGCCTGTAATCCCAGCACTTTGGGAGGCCGAGGCGGACGGATCACGAGGTCAGGAGTTTGAGACCAGCCTGGCCAACATAGTGAAACCCTGTCTCTATTAAAAATACAAAAATTAGCCAGGTGTGGTGGAACATACCTGTAGTCCCAGCTACTTGGGAGACTGAGGCAGGAGAATCACTTGAACCTGGGAGGTAGAGGTTGCAGTGAGCCGAGACGGCTGTTGCACTCCATCTAGCCTGGGTGACAGAGCAAGACTCTGTCTCAAAAACAAAACAAAACCACAAAACAAAAAACACCTCTGTAAAATTATTGTTTCTCGCTGGGTTTTAAACTTGATTTCAGACTTACGTAAGTAATTCTTTAAAGGAGCAGGGAGTTTTGAAGCTGTAAGTCTTTGATGGATGTCTATTATAATAGAGATACTGTTTATTGTAGTAGAGAAGTAACAGAATAACTTTCTGTAGTCCACTTAACTGTAGCTTCCAATGACTGGATAAAATTTTCACAAAATTTTGAAGATGATTTCAAGTTTTTTTTTTTTAGACGGAGTCTTGCTCTGTTGCCAGACTGGAGTACAGTGGTGTGATCTCAGCTCACTGCAGCCTTCGCCTCCTGGGTTTAAGCAATTCTCCTGCCTCAGCTTCCCAAGTAGCTAGGACTACAGGCACGTGCCACCACACCCAGCTAGTTTTTGTATTTCTAGTAGAGACAGGGTTTCACCACGTTGGCCAGGATGGTCTTGATCTCTTGACCTCGTGATCCGCCCGCCTCGGCCTCCCAAAGTGCTGGGATTACAGGCGTGAGCCACTGTGCCCGGCCTGAAGGTTTTACCAGGAGAAAGTAAAATCAGAAAAAATATTTAGGTTTAGGTTGTTTTGGGAAAGTAATTAGATACAAACTTCTAAAAAGGATAGATGTTATTAGTACACCACAATGTCTGGCTAATTTTTGTGTGTTTTTTTTGGTAGAAATAGGGTTTCACATGTTGCCTAGGCTGGTCTTGAACTCCTGGGCTCAAGCCATCTGCCTGTCTTGGCCTCCCAAAGTGCTGGGATTACAGGCGTGAGCTGCTACGCCCAGCTTGTTTTGTGTTTTTTAAGAGATGTTGTTGGCTCTGTTGTCCAAACTGGAGTGCAGTGCTGGAATCATGGCTAATTGCAGCCTCCAACTCCTGGGCTCAAGTGATCTATCCACCTCACCCTCTCCAGTAGCTAAGATTACCGGTGCATGCCACCACACCCAGCTAATTGGAACAAAAATGCTTTTTGGTGGAGAGTATCTCAATATGTTGCCCAGGCTAGTCTTGAACTTCTGGCCTCAAGCGATTCTTTCACTTCAGCCTCCCAAAGTGTTGGAATTACAGGCGTGAGGCACCATGCCTGGCCCCAATTTATGTTTTTTATTTAATGCTATTTAAATGTTAGTTTGTTGACATCCAATAAATAGGAATTCAACCAAAAAGATTAACTATTGTATTCAAGACCCATCCTGTGTTGTAGGGCAGCTGTCCCCATTATTTTCGGCCCCAGGGACTGGTTTTGTGGAAGACAGTTTTTCCATGGACGGGCTGGGGGGATGGTCTCAGGATGAAACTGTTCCACCTCAGATCATCTGGCATTAAGATTCTCATAAGGAGCGTGTAACCTAGATCCCTCACATGCACGTTTCACAGTAAGGTTTGCACTTCTATGAGACTCTGATGCCACCACTGATCTCACAGGAGGAGGAGCTCAGGCAATAATGCTCACTTGCCCACCGCTCACCTCCTGCTGTGTGGTCTGGTTTTTAACAGGCCAGAGACCTGTACCACTCTGTGGCCTGGGGGTTGAGGACCCCTCTTGTAGGGGATTAGAAACTTGACTAAGGCCTGGTGTGGTGGGACGTGCCTTGTAGTCCCATCTACTCGAGGCTGAGGCTGCAGTGAGCTGAGATGATTCCACTGTACTCTTGTCTGGGTGGACAAAGTGAGGCCTTGTCTCAAACAAACAAACAAAAAATTAGCCGGGCATGGTGGTGCACGCCTGTAGCTCCAGCTGCTTGGGAAACTGAGGCAAGAGAGTCACTTGAGCCTGGGAGGTTGAGGCTGCAATGAGCCATGATTCCCTTGACAGAGCAAGACTCTATCTGAAAAAAACAACAAAACAACAAAAAAAGTAATTTATTCTGCCTTGAGCAAGGTCAATGATTTGAAAAGTATTAAATAGAGAAGCAATTGTATTTGGTTTTGGGGTTGGGAGAATCTATCAAGACTTTAGACAGGAGCAAGTGAGAAGGTCCTGGAAGACTAAATTGGAATTTGAAAAGAATAAGACGAAGGACACAGTGGGGAAAGGGAAAGTTGGAGCAAAAACACAGGGGCAGAAAAACTTGGGATGCATTCTGGAAGCCCTCTGGTGGGTGGTTGTAAAAGAATGTGGCTGGAAGGCAGTGTTCATGTGGGCTTGTAAAAATAGGTGGTTTATGTTGCAGAACACTTTGAATGCCATTGTGGGGAGTTCAGTCATTGCTTGGTAGACAGGCGGGGAACTTGGAGGATTTTGAAGTGGACAGTGATGGAAATAAATCTGTACTTCAGGAAAGTGAATCTTGGCAGTATTGTGTGGTACAGATAGGGCAGATGAAAAGGGATAATTCACCTAATTGGGTAACTGTGGTAAAGATAATAAAAAAGATTTTTAAAAAAGAAAATGGGGATATTGTGTAGTATGGATAGGGTAGGAAGAAGAGAGAAAGCTGGTTAAGAAGGCCTTGGGTGAGAACTATTGAAAGCCCAAGAGGTAATTGTGGTGGTGGAAATGGAGAGATTTTATAGATATGTCATGTAATTTAGTGACTGATTAGATGGATAGACAAAGCAAGCTTTTAGCCTGTGTGAGAACAGCAGAATGGTGAGAACATTAAAAAGAAATAGAAAGGAGGTCAAAGAGCTGATATTGTTTGGGGGAGAGAGGTTTTGGCTTTAGTTGTGTGAGACTGAATGAAATGCTGGAAGGATAGCTAGGTAGAAGAGTCAGGTAGTCTGTAGAAAAAGGTATGTATGGGGACATTCGGTATTAGAGATGTTAATGTTTTGGTTCATAGTTACAAATATGTAGTACTGTATATCTAAAGCCTACCAAGGAGGTTTCAGCTTTTCTTGTTTGTAATATTCAGCACTTTGGTAGGTCCTAGGTAGAATACAAAAGAAAAAAGTTTTGTTTTTTTTTTTAAAATTTATATCTACGGTATTCAACAACTATCAACATTTTGGCAATCTTGTTCTGTCATCCCCTAACAAATTCCTTAATATCATCTAATACCCAGCCTATCTTCAGACTGCCCTGATTATCTAAAAAATGTATTTTTAGGCTGAGTGTGGTGGTTCACACCTGTAATCCCAGCACTCGAAGGCCGAGGCTGTAAGATTGCATGAGTCCAGGAGTTCGAGACCAGCCTGGGCAACATAGCAAAACCCTATCCCTACTAAAAATACAAAAGCTAGCCAGGTGTGGTGGCATGTGCCTGTAATCCCAGCTACTTGGGAGCCTGAGGTGGGAGAATCACCTGAGCCCAGGAGGTCAAGGCTGCAGTGAGCTGAGATCATATCCCTGCACTCCCTCCCCAGCCTGGGCAACCAGAGTGAGACCCTGTCTCAAAAACCAGCAAACAAACAAACAAACAAAAACATTGTACTTGGTTGATAAATAATACAAGTCTCTTTTTTTTTTTTTTTTTTGAGACAGAGTCTCACTCTCTCACCAGGCTGGAGTGCAGTGTTCAGATCTTGGCTCGCTGCAACCTCTGCCTCCCAGTTTCAAACAATTCTCCTGCCTCAGCTCCCAAGTATCTGGGATTACAGGTGCATGTCACCACATTCGGCTAATTTTTGTATTTTAGTAGAGACGGGGTTTCACCATGTTGACCCGGATGGTCTCGATCTTTTGACCCCGTGATCCACCCATCTCAGCCTCCCAAAGTGCCAGGATGACAGGCATGAGCCACTATGCCTGGCCCACAAGCCCAGGGTTATAAAACCCTGTCTCCCCTATTATGCTGTTTGAAGAAACTGGTTGATTTGTTCTGTAGATTGTTTCATATACTGAATTTGCCTGTTTACATCTTTGATGTGTCATCTAAGTTGCTGCTTTCCTCCCTACATGTCTTCTAAACCGGTAGTCAGATCTAAAGCTTGATTTTATTCAGGGTTTGGTTTTTTAAAAAAGTTTTTATTTTAAGAGGAGTGGGGCAAGAATACTTACTAAGCTGTGTATTTCCTTTGTTCAAGACCAGCCTGGCCAATATGGTGAAACCCCATCTCTACTAAAAACACACAAATTAGCCCAGTGTTGTGTTGGGCACCTGTAATCCCAGCTACTCGGGAGGCTGAGGCAGGAGAATCGCTTGAACCTGTGAGGTTGAGGCTGCACTGAGCCAAGATCTTGCCACTGCACTTCAGCCTGGGTGATAAGAGCGAAACTTCGTCTCAAAAAAAAAAAAAAGGCCGGGCGCGGTGGCTCAAGCCTGTAATCCCAGCACTTTGGGAGGCCGAGACGGGCGGATCACGAGGTCAGGAGATCGAGAGACGATCCGGGCTAACACGGTGAAACCCCGTCTCTACTAAAAAATACAAAAAACTAGCCGGGCGAGGTGGCGGGCGCCTGTAGTCCCAGCTACTCGGGAGGCTGAGGCAGGAGAATGGCGTAAACCCAGGAGGCGGAGCTTGCAGTGAGCTGAGATCCGGCCACTGCACTCCAGCCTGGGTGACAGAGCAAGACTCCGTCTCAAAAAAAAAAAAAAAAAAAAAAAAACAAAAAAGTTGGGAAAAGGCAACATTCTATAATTCTTTCATTTCTTCTGCATTTTTCTGTAAAGAACTTACCCTCGGCCTGGTGCGGTGGCTTACACCTATAATCCTAGCACTTTGGGAGACGGAGGCAGGCGGATCACCTGAGGTCAGGAGTTTGAGACCAGCCTGGCCAACATTGTGAAACCCCGTCTCTACTAAAACTACAAAAATTACCTGGGCGTGGTGGTGGGCTTCTGTAATACTCAGGAGGCTAAGGCAGGAGAATTGCTTGAATCCAGGAGAAGGAGGTTGCGGTGAGCTAAGATCGTGTCATTGCACTCCAGCCTGACCTGGGTGACAGAGTGAGACTCCATCTCAAAAAAAAGAAAAGAAAAGAAAAGAAAAAAAAAAAAAGAACTTACCCTCATTGACTATTTGCTTATCCTGGATATTTTATACAGGCTATACAGAGTAAATGTATGCTTCCTTCTGTTTTATTTGCTGTTTTCAGGATAATGCGTCTTTTTCTCTCTGTAACCATTGATCTATTAATGAAGTTTTTTTAAAAAGAAGTATCGTAAACTTACGAATTTATAGATTTGGTTTTTAAAAACCAATTTGCAGTCATTTTTTCCATGTTAGGAACAAGAGGACGTTCTTGCTATTGGAAGTGACGTTGAAAGTCACGCTTTAGAGGGGTTGATCTTGCAACAGGGTTAAGCAGTGGTTTAAAGCAGTGCTTCTTAGCTGGGTATTTGTAACACAATCTTTGAAAATTAACCCAAATCAACAAATCCATATCTGGGGCCCATCTGGAAACTGTTGAATACCAGACTGGGAGAGTCTAGACTCCTTTGTTTTTCAAAAGACCCCCGTGTCATTCTGTTTCATAGAACTCTGTAAGGACTATTGGATCAAAGATTAAAAGCTCAAACAACAGTCCAGCTATTATAAGTATCCTAGGTATGTGGTAGTAAGGACATAGATTGAGGTAATGTCAGTGGGAATGAGAGGAAGGAAGGGATAGAATAAAGCAACTTGGGCCGGGCGCGGTGGCTCAAGCCTGTAATCCCAGCACTTTGGGAGGCCGAGGCGGGCGGATCATAAGGTCAGGAGATCGAGACCACAGTGAAACCCCGTCTCTACTAAAAATACAAAAAATTAGCCGGGCGCGGTGGCGGGCGCCTGTAGTCCTAGCTACTCAGGAGGCTGAGGCAGGAGAATGGCGTGAACCCAGGAGGCGGAGCTTGCAGTGAGCCGAGATGGCGCCACTGCACTCCAGCCTGGGCAACAGCGTGAGACTCTGTCTCAAAAAAAAAACAAACAAACAAAAAAAAAAAAAAAAAAAAAGAATAAAGCAACTTTATATCTTAAAAGTTTCCATATGGTATTTTGTGAATAATGTTGGTAATAATAGGTTTCAAAGGGTAGTGACAAAGATGACTCCAACATTTATGGTATTGGGGCTTGGGAGAGTACTGTCGATAGACAAGGGTAGATTGGCAGAGATTGCTAGTTTAGGGGAGAAGATAATGGGTTTTTGGACAAGAGGAGAGTTAAGATGATGGCTGTATTTCAAAGGGAACTCTGGGAGGTTGGAATGTGTTTTATGTCTTGCTTTTTCTGAATGCATCATTCATTCTCTCGGCATAGTACTCAACTAGTGAATATAAGTCATGCTACCTTGATTGGGAAGGTTAATAAATGCTAAGTTCTCATTTGATACATGTAATCATAAAAATATTTGATATTTAAATAAAGAACCGTCAGTTTAATGTAAAATAAAATGGGAAACAGACTAGAAAAAACATTGTAGCAAATAGAAAAACATTAATACAAAAATATGTAAACATTTGGAAAAAAATCAGTAAACTGGGCAAAGGACTTAAACAGATAATTCTCACAACTGGGAAATATATTTCATTAATTCATTTCATCAACATTTACTGAACTCTTATGTCAGGTACTGTTGTAAGTGCTAGCCAGCAAGACAGGAGATCTCCGAGCATTCTAGTGGTGGAGTGAGAGACTGTGAAAGATGGACAATAGACATGCTCCAAAAAACAAGAATTTCAAATAGCGATGATGCTATTAAGAAAATTAGGGGCCAGATGTGGTGGCTCACACCTGTAATCCCAGCACTTTAGAAGGCTGAGGCAGGAGTTTGAGAACAGACTGGGCAACATAACAAGACTTTGTCTCTACAAATAAAATAAAATATTAGTTAGGTGTGTTGGTGTGTGCCTGTAGTCGCAGCTATTTGGGAGGCTGAGGTGAGAGGATCACTTGAGCCCAGGAGTTCAAGGTTACAGTGAGCTATGATTGTGCCACTGTACGGTAGCCTGGACAGGTAGGGCATTGAGGTAGAGAGTGACTTTCGTTTTTATTTTATTTATTTTTCCTTTTCTTGGGAACACATGGGTTATAGTGTTGTGTAGTTGGAGGTTAGCATTCCTAATTATCTGGAAAAAATGTTGGTCAGGTAAGTTCTGTAATGGTTCCTGATAATTGGATTCGTAATTACTTTTCTTTTTTAGATTTTTCCTTTGTTTGGTTATTCTTGAAAAAGATTCTATATTGGATAGAGTGTAGAGTTTTTTCTGACTAGAAAAATTGGTTGTTTCTTTTCTTTCTTTTTTTTTTTTTTGAGATGGAGTCTCACTCTGTGGCCCAGGCGGGAGTGCAGTGGGGCGATCTCAGTTTACTGCAACCTCTACCTCCTGGGTTCAAGCGATTCTCCTGCCTCAGCCTCCCGAGTAGCTGGGATTACAGGTGCGTGCCACCACGCCTGGCTAATTTTTGTATTTTTAGTAGAGACGGGGTTTTACCATGTTGGCCAGGCTGGTTTTGAACTCCTGACCTCAAGTAATCCACCTGCCTTGGCCTCCCAAAGTGCTGGGATTACAGGCGTGAGCCACCGCACCCTGCTGGTTGTTTCTTACAGAAGTTACTTACTTGGATTCTTTTCACACAGTAGTGTTGGCTTTGTTCTGTTGGGAGGGAAACTATTCCTCTAAAAAATGTTCACATTTTTCCTATTACTTCATTCAGTAGTGAAATGTAATGATTTGACTCTGCCATGAGTCAGTGATATATCTGAGGGATTGGCTGGGCGCAGTGGCTCACGCTTGTAATCCCAGCACTTTGGGAGCCCGAGGCAGGTGAATGTGAGGTGAGGAGTTTGAAACTGGCCTGGTTGACATGGTGAAACCCCATCTCTACTAAAAATACAAAAATTAGCTGGGCGTGGTGGCACACGCTGGTAATCTAATCGCAGCTACTCGGGAGGCTGAGGCAGGAGAATTGTTGAATCTGGGAGGCAGAGGTTGCAGTGAGCCAAGATTGTGACATTGCACTCCAGCCTGGGCGACAAGAGCAAAACTCCATCTTAAAAAAACACAAAACAGGCCGGGCGCGGTGGCTCAAGCCTGTAATCCCAGGACTTTGGGAGGCCGAGGCGGGTGGATCACGAGGTGAGAAGATCGAGACTATCCTGGCTAACATGGTGAAACCCCGTCTCTACTAAAAACACAAAAAATTAGCCGGGCACGGTGGCGGGCGCCTGTAGTCCCAGCTGAGGTGGGAGAATGGCGTGAACCCGGGAGGTGGAGCTTGCAGTGAGCCGAGATCACGCCACTGCACTCCAGCCTGGGAGACACAGCGAGACTCCGTCTCAAAAAAAAAAAACAAAACACAAAACAATAGAAAACCCAGAAGTGAGAAGAAATCACTGCATAGTTAAAGGAATTGAGTAGAAAGTGTCTTTGTCCTTTGCTGTTTAATTACACAGTATATACATCATGTAACCAAATGTTTCAAACTATAATTAACGTATAGAGAGTTCAGTGCACTTTTTTTTTTTTTTTTTTTTTTGAGATGGTGTCTTGCCTTGTTGCCCAGGCTGGAGTACAGTGGTACGATCTCAGGCTCATTGCAGCCTCCACCTCTCAGGTTCAAGCAATTCTCCTGCCTCAGCCTCCCTAGTAGCTGGGATCACAGGCGTACACCACCATGCCTGGCTAATTTTTGTATTTTTAGTAGAGATGGGGTTTTACCATGTTGGCCAGGCTGGTCTTGAACTCCTGACCTCAAGTGATCCACCCAGCTTGACTTCCCAAAGTGCTGGGATTAGAGGCATGAGCCACCACGTCTGGCCCAATGCCCTTCTTTAAAGAGAAGTAGTAAGTGATTTGCCCATGGAAAGTTATCTCTTTAAGGAACTTCTTTAGCAAATAAACATTTTATGTTTTCATTTATTATTGAAGATTGATCCAGAAACACACACAGAGAGAGATACGTGTTACTTTGTAGTTATGTTTTTTATTAATAAGTAGGGACTTTTTTAAGAAGGAGATAATAGAAAAGGGAAACAAATTTTAGTCTTTAATTTTCTTTTTTTTTTTTTGAGACGGAGTCTCACGCTGTTGCCCAGGCTGGAGTGCAGTGGCGCGATCTCGGCTCACTGCAAGCTCCGCCTCCCGGGTTCCCGCCATTCTCCTGCCTCAGCCTCCTGAGTAGCTGGGACTACAGGCGCCCGCCACCGCGCCCGGCTAATTTTTTGTATTTTTAGTAGAGACGGGGTTTCACTGTGGTCTCGATCTCCTGACCTTGTGATCCGCCCGCCTCGGCCTCCCAAAGTGCTGGGATTACAGGCTTGAGCCACCGCGCCCGGCCAGTCTTTAATTTTCTATTTAATAATTTACTGTTGAGAATATAAGATTTGTAGGGGAGGCCAGGCACAGTGGTGTGTACCTGTAGTCCGAGCTACTTGGGAGACTGAGGCAGGAGGATCACTTGAACCCTGGAGTTCAAAAACCAACATAACAAGACCCTGTCTCTTGAAAAACAAAACAAAACAAACAAAAAAAGATTTGCATGGGAGAAATGGGATGAACATCGTTTTTATAAATGGAAACAGAAATAGAACTAAGATAGTAGTTCTTATGCTTAAGTTAGCCCGTGCTTGCTTTAATTCTGACTACCTCATATGGAATCTTTTTCTTTTCAAAGGAAACTTGGCTATAACTTCAAAAGAAGATTTGGTTCTTTATTTCTGGACTGCATATATATAACAAGGCCATTAAAATGTCGGGAGCCTCAGTGAAGGTGGCTGTCCGGGTAAGGCCCTTCAATTCTCGAGAGACCAGCAAGGAATCCAAATGCATCATTCAGATGCAAGGCAACTCGACCAGTGAGTACATGTTGTTTTCTCTCAGCTGTGTATCTTACTTTCCTTTCTTCCTTTCCCTGTCTTCTTGCTGTGTTCAGAATAGATGAACATTTGTATGTTAACACTTTGAACTTTGCTATTGTGAATGATCCATTGAATGTTTTCCCCTCTGTGGTGTTTGCTGTAGTATATTTAAATATGGACTATAATTTTATCCCATACAATTGAGAAACCCTGAATAACTGAACTAATTTAGCAAGTGTTTATGCTTATTAAATTGAAATTTTAATGATAATAAAGGTATAAACAGTGCTTTTTGCTGAGTCCCAATGTGAAATATACCTATCGAGGCTGCAAGATTCATTGTTTTTCTTTTTAGATTTTAAATGATACTTGATTTTGCCAAGATGATCTGACAAGTTTTCAGTGATTTTGAGTTGGGCAATGGATATAATATATAGTAAACTTACACATTATTACTAAAATTATCAGTAATTGCTTCATAGTTTGTTTCTCTGTAGAATTGCTTAGCAAAAAAATGAATTAAGTTGTTTCTTTTATACCTGCACTACCAAATTTCTTGATATGGGTCCATAGGCAAATTATCAATTAAAATAGAGGTAGGCTCTACTGTCTTTAAATCTGTAATTTTGTGATACAGAAGAATCATCACCCTTTCAGGCACAAGTTACTGCTGAAGTACACATTCTAACCTCATTAGCTTGTGCTCCATTTGCCAATGTTCTGTGTAGAGGATTCTACTGGTGGAAATGTTTGTTCCACCAAAATCTAGCTAGATATTGTAGCTCACATTTCAGGTAGTTCACATACGACTTTGAATGTTCCATTGCTTATACTCTTCTCTGAACTTGACAGATAAGGGCTTGCAACAATCTTTTTTTAAAAAAATATTTGAAGGCTGGATGTGGTGGCTAATGCCTGTAATCCCAGCACTTTGGGAGGCCGGGGCAGGAGGATTACTTGAGTCCAGGAGTTGAGGCTGCAGTGAGCTGTGTTCCTGTCACTGCACTTCAGACTGGGCAATAGAGCAAGACCCTGCTTCAAAAAAAAGGTCTGTTTTTGAGATCCCATATATATATTTAAAAAAACTTAAAAGTAGAAGGCTAAACAACTGTACCATTGTAGTTCACTCTTCTATGTCAGTATTGCCAACAGTTCTGTGAATTATATCCTATGAAAAATTATCAAAGAAAAAGAGATGCAAAAGTCAACATTGAATTGGATACTTTAAGCCGGTGAACTTTATAGTATGTAAATTGTATCTCAATAAAGCTTCTTTTTTTTTTTTTTTTTTTGAGATGGAGTCTCACTCTGTCACCCAGGCTGGAGTGCAGGCATGATCTCAGGGGCCTGCCACCACACCTGGCTAATTTTTGTATTTTTAGTAGAGACGGGGTTTCACCATGTTGGCCAGGCTGGTCTGAAACTCCTGACCTCAGGTGATCCACCCACCTCGGCCTTGCAATATGTTGGGATTACAGGCGTGACCCACCATGCCTGGCCAAGTTTTGGTTTCCTCAGCTATAAACTGGAGGTAATATTACATATTTTACTTATATATGGCTACCAAAGAGGGTTGTTTTCAGTACAATGCTGAATGCCTACTGGCTTTTCCACCATGCTTTGTCCGAAACCTTTCTAGACAATAGGCTGAGTGGCTCTGCTCTGCCTTAAGTATCTTTTCCAACCCTTCTATCCGATTTGCAAGTTTGCTGTAATGTTAGGCTGTAGGGATCACAGAGTTATACCATGGGACCCTGCTCTTAAGGGACTTTTTTTTTTTTTTTTTTGAGATAGTATCTCACATTGTCATCCAGGCTGGAGTGCAGTGGTGTGATCTTGGCTCACGGCAACCTCTATCTCCTGGGTTCAAGCGATTCTCCTGCCTCAGTGTCTTGAGTAGCTGGGATTACAGGCACCCGCCACTATGCCTGGCTCATTTTTATGTTTTTAGTGGAGATGTAGTTTCACCATGTTGGCCAGGCTCATTGCAAACTCCTGACTTCAAGTGATCCATCTGCCTTGGCCCCCCAGTGTGCTGGGATTATAGGCATGAGCTGCCGCGCCTGGCTGTTTTTTTTGTTTTTTCTTTTTTTTTTTTGAGACGAGGTCTCACTGTGTCACGCAGGCTGGAGTGCAGTGGTGCAGTCATGGCTCACTACAGCCTTGACCTTCTAGGTTCAATCAATCCTCCTGTCTCAGCCTCCCAAGTAGCTGGGACTACAGGCATGTGCCACTATGCCCAGCTAGTTTTTTTTTATTTTCTGTAGAGACGAGGGCTCACTGTATTGTGTAGGCTGGTCTTGAATTTCTGGGCTCGAGTGATCCTCGCCTTGGCCTCCCAAAGTCTTAGGATTGCAGGTATGAGCCACTGTACCCAGCCTCCCTCAAATAGTTTTTAAAATTTGTGGTTGGAGAGACTAGACATATTAAAATAATTTTTTTTTTCTTTTCTTTTTTTTTTTGAGACGGAGTTTTGCTCTGTCACCCAGGCTGAAGTGCAGTGGTGTGGTCTCTGGGAGACCAGCGGCTGGTCTCCCACTCCTGATCTGAAACCTCTGTCTCTCGGGTTCAAGTGATTCTTCGGCCTCAGCCTCCTGAGTAGCTGGAATTACAGGCACCTGCCACCACACCTGGCTAATTTTTGTATTTTTAATAGAGATGGGGTCTCACCATGTTGGCCAGGCTGGTCTTGAACTCCTGACCTCAGGTCGTCCGCCTGCCTCAGCCTCCCAAAGTGCTGGGATTACAGGTGTGAGCCACTGTGCTCGGCCAAGATAATTTCAATACAGGATAAAAAGTGATCAAAGTGGTAGTTGTCATAACAAAGGATGATTATTTTATTTTATTTTTTGAAACAGGATCTCACTCTTGTTACCCAGGCTGGAGTACGGTGGCACCATCTCAGCTCACTGCAACTTCCTCCTCCTGGCCTCAAGCGATCCTCCCACCTTAGCCTCTGGAATAGTTGGGGCCACAGGTGCGCAGCACTATGCCTGGCAAATTTTTGTAGTTTTGGTAGAGATGGGGTCTTACCATGTTGCCCAGGCTGGTCTCCCTCTCCTGAGCTCAGGCAGTCCACCTGCCTTGGCCTCCCAAAATGCTGGGATTATGGACATGAGCCACTGCACCCAGCCAAAAAAAAAAAAAAAAGGATTATTAGAAAGTATAGGCCAGGTGCAGTGACCCCATGCTTGTAATCCCTGCACTTTGGGAGGCCGAGGTGAGTGGATCACCCAAGGTCAGGAGTTTGAGAACAGCCTGACCAACATGATGAAACCTTGCCTCTACTAAAAATACAAAAAATTAGCTGGGCATGGTGGAGTGTGCCTGTAATCCCAGCTGCTCAGGAGGCTGAGGCAGGAGAATCACTTGATTCACTTGAGCCACTGCACTCCAGCCTGGGCAACAAGACCAAAACACTGTCTCAAAAACAACAACAACAACAAAAAAGGTGTAAATGTGAATTTGGCAAAGAGCAAATATAAGGATTTATTGATGATATTCCATTTAAGCTGGACCTTGGGACGTAAGACTTAAACTAAACATATAGTATATTTGGGCTGGGCATGGTGGCTCCAGCCTGTAATCCCAGCACTTTGGGAGGCCGAGGCAGGTGGATCACGAGGTCAGGAGTTTGAGACCAGCCTGGCCAATATGGTGAAACCCCATCTCTACTAAAAATACAAAAATTAGCCGGGCATGGTGATGCGCGCCTGTAGTCCCAGCTACTCGGGAGGCTGAGGCAGAAGAATCGCTTAAACCCTGGAGATGGAGGTTGCAGAGAGCCAAGATTGTGCCACTGCACTCCAGCCTGAGTGGCAGAGCAAGACTCCATCTCAAAATAAACAAAAAAACAAACAAAACCATATAGTATATTTGGGAAAAATTTCAGAATTGTAGCTTATTAGAGCTTATTAGTGATAGTGTTAGGACTAGATAATGGTACTCCTACCCTCAGCTGATTATAACACATCGTTTCCCTGCATGTACAATTTCGGCAGGAGTAATTTGTGACTTTTAAATTAGCATTAGTCTACTGAAACAAAAATCCTCAGTAGGTTAATTAGTCTTGCAAAAATGGCGGTTAGTTTTCTAGCTAAATACGTTGTCCTGGCTTGGAGATTTACAGTCAGTTTGGTTCCTTTGAAAGGTATCTGTTCTTCGAAAGCAATTAATGATATGAGAACCATTGTATCTATTGTATGAGGAACTTTTTTCTGTAGATATTTGCATTTTCTGTTTTCTACTTGTTTTCTGTTTCTGTTTTCAGCCTTCTATGGCAATTTCTTAGTAATTTGACTAATATATATGCTAAATAATTTTTAAGTGAGAGATTTTTAACATTTGTGTGAAAGATGCTATGTTTAGAAAGTATTATTGACTTTTTTTTTTTTAAAACACCATTGGGCTTAGATTGGAAGTGGGCATGCATTTTGAACATAGACTTGTTGGAAATGAATATGCTGTACACATGTGTTAGCTGCATTAAAAAGGCTGCTTTGCTGGCAAGCTTTGGCCTGGACTGCTGCTCACAAGGATTATAACTGATTGCAGATGGAATGCACTAGAATGTTTCTGCCATAAACTCTTAAGAAAAAGTAGAAGAGTATGAAGAGTACTTTAGGGAATGTGCTAAATCTGAAAACTGAGAAGTAGCTATTTTATTTAAGCACTTTCTGGTCTTGGAGGAAATATTTTCCGTGGCAAAAATAAATGTTACTGCCTTGACATTTTGGAGTCCCAAGCACATGCAAATAGCTCTGTTCAATAATATCCCATTATATTCCAAGGTTCTCCCACTTTAGAAGCATTTCTTATTGTCTAATTACTTGGTAAAAAGGGAAATGAGTCAAAGTGAACGATCTAACCACTTACATTTATGGTTAGGTTATTTGTGTAAATCTGGAGACATTAAACCTGTATAAATGCATTCAAAAACAGGAGGTAGATGAAACTGGTTTTCACATATAATATGAGGTACACTCCATCAAGTGACTGAACTGTGCTATTTTACTTTATTTTTACCCACAAATTGTCTCTTGCCCTTTGGTGAATTTCATTCATATATTTAACAACCTGCCTTTGCCAGGATCTTTTTTTTTCCCCAGCGCCCAATCTTGGTTGGTATAGAAGTAGCTCTGACTTTTTTTTCCTGTTTATATATGTCTTACTGGCTTTTTCATTCACACATACATTTCTAAACCAAATGCCGCACAGTGTAACTGATAGAAATAATGATTTCATGTCCACTATTGAAAATTTGGGGCTGGGTGGAGTGACTCAATGCCTGTAATCCCAGCACTTTGGGAGGCTGAGGCAGGCGGATTGCTTGAGTCCAGGAGTTTGAGACTAGCCTAGGCAACATGGCGAAACCCTGTCTCTACAAAAAATACAAAAAAGTTAGCTGGGTGTGGTGGTACGCACCCGTAGTCCTAGCTACTAGGGAGGCTGAGGTGGTAGGATCACTTGATCCCTGGAGGTCAAGGCTGCAGTGAGCTGTGATCACGCCACTGTGCTCTAGCCTGGGCAATGGAGTGAGACACTGTTTCAGGAAAAAAGAAAGAAAGAAAGAAAATTTGGGATGGAGGAAGGGCAAAATGGAGATTTGGAAAGAGAGTTTAGAAAGTAATGCATTTAGGCTGGGCACAGTAACTCATGCCTATAATCCTAGCACTTTGGGAGGCCAAGGCGGGTGGATCACCTCAGGTCAGAGTTTCGAGACCAGCCTGGGCAACATGGTGAAATCTCATCTGTACTAAAAATACAAAAATTAGCCAGGTGTGGTGGTGGGCACCTGTAATCCCAGCTACTTGGGAGGCTGAGGCAGGAGAATCACTTGAACCCAGGAGGCAGAGGTTGCAGTGAACTGAGATGGTGCCAATGCACTCCATCCTGGGCAACAAGAGCAAAACTTTGTCTCAAAAAAAAAAAAAAAAAATACAGAAAGTAATGCATTTAGGCCAGGTTTGGTGACTCATGCCTGTAATCTCAGCACTTTGGGAGCCTGAGATGCGTAGATTGCTTGAGCTCAGGAGTTGGAGACCAGCCTGGTGGCAAAACCCTGTCTCTACCAAAAACACAAAAAATTAGCTGGGCATGGTGGTGCGCGCCTGTGGTTGCAGCTACTCGGTGGGAAGATTTCTTGAGCCCGGGAGGTGGAGGTTGCAGTGAGCCAAGCTTGTGTCGCTGCACTCCAGCCTGGGTGAGACAGTAAGACCCCATCAAAAAAAAAAACAAACAAAAAAACAAACAAAAAAAAGAAAGTAATGCATTTAAATTTGTATACTTTTTCTAGTATAAATTACTATAACCACATGAAAATAAATGTAAATGTATGTAAATTATGAACATTGTGAATAATAAAGAAATGAGAAAGAAAGGTCATCTGTATTCTTACCTCCTTAACCACAGCGAACTGCTGCTTTGGATGGATTTTTTTTGGTACTTTTTTCTTTCAGTTTTTTTGTTTTTGGTTTTTTTGAGACAGGGTCTATCACCCATGCTGGAGTGCAGTGGCATGATCTTGGCTCACTGTAGCTTTGCCCTCCCTGGCTCAAGCAGTACTCCCACCTCAGCCTCTCCAGTAGCTGGGACCACAGTGTGTGGCACCACACCTGGCTAATTTTAGTATTTTTTGTAGAGAGAGTTTCTACAAAAAACCATGTTGCCCATGCTGGTCCCAACTCTTGGGCTCAAGTGATCTGCCCGTTCTTTCAGTTTTGGTGGATACTGACACAAGCAAAATTATTTCTAACGTCACCACGCAGAGAGAACTACCATTAACATCTGGATCTGTAGTCCTCTAATCTTTTCCTTGCACTTTACACATATTAAGATTTTTACGTAATTGGATTATATGTACTGTTTTTTAGTTTGCTTTTTCTATCTTCTAATTTTTTTATTGCTGCTGAACAAGTTATTTCTCATATTTTTAATGTTACTATTTTTCTATACAACTTTTGAAATTTTGTAATACGGGTATATTACAACTAGTTTTGTTGGTTTTTTAAAAGTGTAATTATATGCTTTAATATTCAGGACAGACGTTAGAACACAAATGTGTTCCTAGATATTGAACCGTTTTCATTTTTATTTTTTATTTTATTTTTATTATTATTATTTTTTTGAGACACAGTCTTGCTCTGTCACCCAGGCTGGAGTGCAGTGGCACAATCTCGGCTCACTGCAACCTCTGCCTCCCGGGTTCAAGGGATTCTCCTGCCTTAGACTCCTGAGTAGCAGGGACTGCAGGCGCCCACCACCATGCCTGGCTTATTTATTTTATTTATTTTATTTATTTATTTTTTGAGACGGAGTCTTGCTCTGTCACCCAGGCTGGAGTGCACTGGTGCAATCTCGGCTCACTGCAAGCTCTGCCTCCCGGATTCATGCCATTCTCCTGCCTCAGCCTCCCGAGTAGCTGGGACTACAGGTGGGCGCCACCATACCTGGCTAATTTTGTATGTTTAGTAGAGATGGAGTTTCACCATGTTGGCCAGTCTGATCTCAAACTCCTGACCTCAAGTAATCCGTCTGCCTTGTCCTCCTAAAGTCCTGGGATTAAAGCCATGAGCCACCACACCCGGCCTGAACCATTTTTAATTCCATAGTGATCTAGAAGTGCCATCTCAAATATCACTCAGAGTGCAGAAAGGGGATTGCATAGAGTTGGATGGCTAGAAGATGTTATGGAAATTACCTTAAATATTGTTTTCTTCTTATGATATATCCATTACTTTCAGTAACATGAAAAACCAATGTGAATATGGATTGAATGTATTTAAGTATTTATGGGTAGTTTTGTGTTTTTTTTTGGTAGACACAGGGTTGTCACTTTGTTGCCCATGCTGGTCTTGAATTCCTAGCTCCAAGTAATCCTCCTACCTTGCCCTCCTAAAATGCTGGTATTACATGTGTGAACCACCACACCTGGCCCTCATTTCTTTTTTTTTTTTTTTTTTTGAGACGGAGTCTCCCTCTGTCGCCCAGGCTGGAGTGCAGTGGCCGGATCTCAGCTCACTGCAAGCTCCGCGTCCCGGGTCTACGCCATTCTTCTGCCTCAGCCTCCCGAGTAGCTGGGACTGCAGACGCCCGCCACCTCGCCCGGCTAGTTTTTTGTATTTTTTTTTTAGTACAGATGGGGTTTCACCGTGTTAGCCAGGCTGGTCTCGATCCCCTGACCTCGTGATCCTCCCGTCTCGGCCTCCCAAAGTGCTGGGATTACAGGCTTGAGCCACCGCGCCCGGCCTCATTTCTTAAATATTCCTCAAGAACATGATTTCAGTAGCTTCTTAATATTCTATTCTATTTATGAACCATACTTCATTTATATTCATCCTCTGTTATCAGACATTTGAGCCTTAGGTTCTTCATTTATTGAGTGGAAATATTGCTGATGCCTTCCCAGTCTGCTGTCTCAGTTTGCGAGGATCAAATGAAATCATGTATACTACATAGCATACTATTTGAAAAATTATATAAGTTGTTTTTGTGGTTAGTTTTTTGTGTGTGTGTGAGACAAGGTCTTGTTCTGTTGAGCAGACTGAATGCAGTGGCACAGTCATGGCCCACTGCAGCCTCAACCTCCTGGGGCCAAGTGATTTGCTTACCTCATTCCCCTAGTAGCTGGGACTACAGCCACCACACCCAGCTAACTTTTAATTTTTTTGTAGAGATGGGGTCTCACTATATTGCCCGGGCTGGTCTTGAACTCCTGGACTGAAGGGATCCTCCTGCCTCAGCCTCCCAAAGTGCTAGTATTACATGCATGAGCTACCATGCTAAGCCTGTGGTTAGTTTTAATGTCTAAATTTTCAGTGGGAATATAAGTTTAACGGCAGAAATAATTGAACCTATCACTGAGTTGGAGGGAATTTTTGCTATTGTGTATTTGGAGTTTCTTTTTATTTTATTATTATTATTTTTTTGAGACGGAGTCTTGCTCTGCCGCGCAGGCTGGAGTGCAATGGCCGGATCTCAGCTCACTGCAAGCTCCACCTCCTGGGTTCAGGCCATTCTCCTGCCTCAGCCTCCCGAGCAAGTAGCTGGGACTACAGGCGCGCCACCACGCCCGGCTAGTTTTTTGTATTTTTTAGTAGAGACGGGGTTTCACCGTGTTAGCCAGGCTGGTCTCGATCCCCTGACCTCGTGATCCTCCCGTCTTGGCCTCCCAAAGTGCTGGGATTACAGGCTTGAGCCACCGCGCCCGGCCAGTTTCTTTTTATTACATGATATAATTTAATAAGCTTCTTTACCTAAATAAATATTTTTCACATCAAAATGGCTAAGAGAGATACTGGGTAAAATCATCTTGGTGGCAGCGTCCTTTCTTTGCTACTTGCATGTTGTTGTTGTAGTCTTTGACATTGTCATAATTAAAATCCAAAGTAAACTTTGTACTGCCTTTATATGTGCATTTGTTGGTTTCTCATAGGAGAAAGCAACCATGCCCAATTTTTTTTTTTTTTTTTTTTTTTAATGCCTTCTTGGCAACTCTCAAGAGGTGTTTTGGAGTTCATTTAAAAAAGTCTAGCCAATATCGTGGTGGTGATTGCTTTTAGTAATTGCCTAGTGAAGTGCGAAGTGGTGTAATGGCAGCTAGCAAAGTCTGGAATGCAGTTCACAAGACTGTGAAAGGGATGCTACTTCTGGCTCTATATTAGACAAAGCAGGCATTCATAGTTCAGTTTTAGGTAGTACCTGTTTATCAAGGAATGTGCACTGTATAGGTGAAAGCTGTTCTTAGTTGTGTTGTTTAGTGATGAATGCCTTGTACATACATACAGGTGATAAGAATAAGAAATATGAAGTTAGGTTTTTGAGAGCACCTATAGGAAATTAGATTTTTGTTATTCAGCAAGCCTAGGTGTAAAAGCTTTCAGAGAGATTTTAGTATTGTCTTAGATGGAGATAAATAATCAAAGCAATGTGCTGACTGTTAGGAAAGCACCGAGAAAGGGCGTCTAAATGCAGTCATGCATTAAGAAATGTGTCAGTAGGTGATTTTGCTGTGCGAACAGCATAGAGTGTACTTACACAAACCTATGGGTGTAGCCTACTCCATACCTAGGCTCTGTGGTAGAGCCTAGTGCTCCTAGGATACAAACCTGAATAGCATGTTACTGTACTGAACACTGTAGGGAATTTTAACACAGTGGTGGTGAGTATTTGTGGATCTAAACATATCTGACCATAGAAAAAAAAAAAGGGTACATATATGATAGTAAAAATATGATATTATTAATATAATCTTTTTTTTTTTTTTTTTTTTTTTTTTTTTTTTAAGACAGAGTGTTGCCCTGTCACCCAGGCTAGAGTGCAGTGGTGCAATCTTGACTCATTGCAACCTCCGCCTCCCAGGTTCAAACGATTCTCCTGCCTAAGCCTCCCAAGTAGCTGGGATTACAGGTGCCCAACACCACGCCCAGCTAATTTTTGTATATTTAGTAGTGACGGGGTTTCACCATGTTGGCCAGGCTGGTCTCAAATTCCTGACCTCGTGATCTGCCCGCCTCAGCCTCCCAAAGTGCTGGGATTACAGGCGTGAGCCACTGCGTCCGGCCTATTAATATAATCTTATGGGACCACTCAGATATGTGGACCTTCATGTGTTCAGCCCGCTGACAGGTCATTATGCGGTGCATGACTTGTAATTGAGAGGGATGGCAGGGAAAGGTAGGTCAAGTCTGAGAAGCCTTTTTGGTTTTGGATAACCAGAAAACTGTAGGGCCAGAAGTATCAGAAGCAACACTATGAGGAAATTATTTAACTACACTTACTCTTTCCGTACCACATTGTTCTGGTCTGTTACTGAAGAGTTCCTTTAGCTGTGAATAAACTTGAGGAGGCAAAATGGGAGATTTTAAAATTGCCTTTTAGGCCAGGTGCAGTGGCTCACGCCTGTAATCCCTGCACTTTGGGAGGCCAAGGCGGGTGAATCACTTGAGCTCAGGAGTTCGAGACCAGACTGGCCAACATGGTGAAACCTGGTCTCTACTAAAAATACAAAAAAATTAGCTGGGCCTGGTGGCACATGCCTGTGATCCTAGCTACTCGGGAGGCTGAGGTGGGAAGAACGCTTGAACCTGGGAAACGGAGGTTGCAGTGAGCCAAGCTCGTGCCACTGCACTCCAGCCTGGGTGACAGGGCAACACTCTGTCTTAAAAAAAAAAAAAAAAAAAAAAAAGATTATATTAATAATATCATATTTTTACTATCATATATGTACCCTTTCTATGGTCAGATATGTTTAGATCCACAAATACTCACCACCACTGTGTTAAAATTCCCTACAGTGTTCAGTGCTCCATCTCAAAAAACAATTGCCTTTTAGTGCGGGAAAAAAATACTGTAATTAGTAATTAACAACAACAAACACTTAAGTTGTGCCAAGCACAATTAGGCAGATTTTAACTTACTGAATCCTTGCAATAATTATATGGTAGGTACTCTTTCACCATTTCACAGATGAAGGAATTGAGACAAAGAGGTATTATTGGCTGTTTTGCCTGGGCTCACGTATCTATTAATTGAGGGAAGTAGAAAATGAAGTTGAGCTGTCTCCAGAACCCTTACTATTGGAGAGCATATCACCTCTCAAAATATTTATTAAGTAAATTTTACTATTCTGTGCAGTAATGCTGAATAGCTGTGCTTACTTTGAACTTAACTGTTAGATTAAAATTTATTTTGATTTATTTTCTTGATGGAGGGAAATTATGAGGAAAAAGCTGGGAGGAAGGGGCAGATGATAATCAGTTTACATGTCTTTGGGCAGCTTAGGTTGAGATCTAGGCCTTCCAAATCATCTCTGTTTATAATCATTCAAAATTTGCTTAGGAAGAACAGAATTGTTAACTGAGAGTTTATTCAATGTGTACGCTAAGTAGCATGTTTTATAGAAGAGTTATAATTTTTTTTCCTATTTTCATATTGTATATATTTTTAATACTCTGGGATTGAGTAGACAGTGAACATATATAGTACATTTATCCTTGTTTTATGAAAAATAGGAAACTAAATTTGTTGTAAATGATTAAGGAACTTTATGATTGTAGATCTTTTGCGCAAATATTCTTTATGGCCATAGGTTTTACTATATTTCCTATATCATGAGGAGGAGAGGGAGTTGCCTGTGGGTTTTGGTTTTATAAGCAGTATATAAAATATTTTTATTGTGTGCCACTTTTCTTTTTTTTTTTTTTTTTCTTTTTATTTTTTGAGACGGAGTCTCGCTCTGTCGCCCAGGCTGGAGTGCAGTGGTGCCATCTCGGCTCACTGCATGCTCCTCCTCCCGGGTTCACGCCATTCTCCTGCCTCAGCCTCCCCAGTAGCTGGGACTACAGGCGCCCGCCACCATGCCTGGCTGATTTTTTGTATTTTTAGTAGAGACGGGGTTTCACCGTGTTAGCCAGGATGGTCTCGATCTCCTGACTTCGTGATCCACCCGCCTTGGCCTCCCAAATTGCTGGGATTACAGGCGTGAGCCACTGCGCCCAGCTGCCATTTTTCTTAATTGTTGCTATAGGAGGCTTTTAGGGCAGAAGATTGTGCTGAAGATATCACTGGGATTTTTAATAAGCCCTAAACTTGCTTGGTTACTAAACTTAATATAAAGTTACGGTGTTGCCACACAGATGCGTTAATTATAGTTGTAGGCAAAATCGTTAGTAGGTTGCCAACAACAGTATAATTACTAGAGACTGAGATATTAAATTTATTCTGGAGAATTAAAAGGCGTTTAAATACTACCTTGTTTTGACTGCCTTATTTTCTAGGGCTCAGTAATTAAAATGTTATTTCTGCATCTTTATGCTAAAGTAGCAAAGTTGTGAATAAGGTAGGGAGAAAAGGGGGTTAAATTAGGGAATTTAGTAGACTGTCTAAGTCTTGACTTGAAGCTTCTCCAAGAAAGAGAAGATGGTCAGTTGTGGTCATCAGTAAACTAAGACCTTTGAAACATTTTGTGATAGTCATTTTGAAGGCATTTACGTTTATCTTGGATAAAAGTATCTTGTTCAAGTCAGCCTTTGTGGAAATTATAGTGTCCTGCCCTTCTCCAGATCTCCTGAGGTTTGTATTGGCTACACCATTAGGAATAAAAAAACCTGAAGACAAAAGGGAAACGGTATAAAAGTTGTATGGAGAGGATAAAGGAAGGATCATCTTTCCTTTGGACTTGGGAAAAGATACATTCAGGTCTTAGATGTTAAAGCTGCCTTTCAGATTTATGAAGGAGGATTTAGGAAAACAGCCTTGAGACCAGATGGGATTTGAATGATAACCTAGAGGCAAGGCCCAGAGGTGAGAGTGAGTAGAGCAAGTTATTGGGGAAATCAGGAGACAGTCTGAACTCATTCTTCTAGAGAGTCCTGTAAGTGGTTATGATGATAATCATTGTAATAATGGTAGGGAACATAGCGTGACTGCCTATTTCAAACAGTTCATTTTCTGGGCTCTTAGTACCCCATACTCTCCTAATTGCCTGCCTTCCTCCCAGGCTGGTTATTTACCTCCTTAGTTTAAAAGTCTACCAGGCTTTTGTCCTCAGATCTCTCTCTCCAGAAAAGAGAGACCCCCTAGATGATTTCTTCTAGTTCTTGGGGCTTAAATGTCATTGAGATGATGATAACTCCCAGATTCACTTCTGTAGCCTGGACCTCTCTCTAGAAGTACAGACTTCTCTACCTAGCTGCCAACTGAATTCTACTTGAAGGCCACAGAAGCATCTCAAACTCAACATGTCCTAAACAGAACTATTGTTGTTTCCCTTCCTGACCACCCAAAGTGGCCCCTCCTTTATTTTTATCAATTCTTTTAGTTGCCCAGACCAAAAATATTGGAGTCGTTCTTACCTTTTCTGTTTTTCTCATAGGCTGCATACATCAATTAGTAAGTCTTGCCATCTTTGCCTTCACAGTATATCTTGAATCAGTTACTTTTTGCTATTTCTACCCTAGTCCAGATCAGTACTGCAATAGCCTCCTGTCTCTCTGCTTTTGCCCTTGTTCCCATGAAGTAGCCAGTCATGTTTTAGAAATATACATCAGGACTTGGTGCAGTGGCTTAGGCCTGTAATCCCAGCACTTTGGGAGGCTGAGGTGGCGGATCATGAGGTCAAGAGTTCGAGACCAGCCTGGCCAACATGGTGAAACCCCATCTCTACTAAAAATACAAAAATTAGCCAGGCATGGTGGTGCATGCTTGTAGTCCCAGCTACTCAGGAGGCTGAGGCAGGAGGATTGCTTGAACCTGGAAGGCGGAGTTTGCAGTGAGCTGAGATCGTGCTACTGCACTCTAGCTTGCTGGGCAACAGAGTGAGACTTCGTCTAAAAAAAAAAAATATATATATATATATGTCAGATTATGTCATCCCCTTACTATCAGATCATGTCACTCCTCTGCTTAAAATTCTTCACTGGTTCCTGTCACATTTATTTTAATTAATTGTAATTGTAATTTTTTTTTTTGGAGTCAGAGTCTTGCTGTGTCACCCAGGCTGGAGTGCAGTGGCACGATCTTGGCTCACTTGCAGCCTCTGCCTCCCAGGTTCAAGCGATTCTCATGCCTCAGCCTCCCGAATAGCTGGGACTACAGGTGTGTGCGACCACGCCCAGCTAATTTTTGTATTTTTAGTAGAGACAGGGTTTTGCTGTGTTGGCCAGGCTGGTATCGAACTCCTGAGCTCAAGCAATATGTCCGCTTAGGCCTCCGAAAGTGCTGGGATTACAGGTGTGAACCACTGCGCCCAGTCCTTATCACTTTTAGAATAAAACTGAAAATCCTCACTGTGGCCACACAGCCTCACAGAATTTGGCCTCTGGCTGGCTGTCTGATTTCACATTTGATCATTGTTTGCCCACCTGGCTACACTGCTGGTCTTGTTGTTCCTTAAACTTCATTCAGGTTCCTGCTCAAATATCTCCTCAGAGGTGGCAGCTTGCTTGCTTTTAAATAAAATAGCCCCCTCTACCACTTACAGTGTCATCTTTTATCTCCTAACCCGGCTTTATTTTTCTTTCCAACATTATGCTACTTCTATTAGTTAATTGTCTGATGCCATTATTAGAATATAAGCTCCATGTGGGCACGGACTTGTTTTCACTAGTTTTATAGGTCTGGGCCATGGTAGACATGCAAGTATTTGTTAAATGAAAGAGTATTTTGAACATTTACTTTATGCTAGACCTTGAGCCAAAATGTGAGAATTAATGACAGTTCTGTATAGTTAGGCACTATTATTATTATGCCAATATTACGGATAAGAAAATTAGAAATTAAGGCTTACAGAGTTTATTCACGCTTATAAAGATGGACCTAGGGTGACAGTAGATACTTAGAGTGGAACCACATTAAAGCCTCTACAGCAGTGGTCCCCAACGTTTTTGGCACCAGGGACTGGTTTTGTGGAAGACAATTTTTCTACAGATAGGGGTGGGGGCATATGGTTTCGGGATGAAACCGTTCCATCTCAGATCATCAGGCATTAGATTCTCATAAGGAGCGGGCAACCTAGATCCCTCACATGCGCAGTTCACAATAGGATTCGTGCTGGTATGAGAATCTGATGCCGCCACTTATCTGACAGCTGCTCACCTGCTGCTCACCTCCTGCTGTGTGGCCTGGTTCCTAATAGGCCATGGACAGTACCGTTCTGTGGCCCAGGGGTGGGGACCCCTGCTCTACAGCATTCTACTTCATTGGTAAAATCTTTGAAAATGTCTTCTAGAAGTATTTTTTAGGTCACTTTACCTTTTGATCATTGAATATTGGGTCAATTTTGTTGTTGTTGTTCTTGTTGTTGAGACAGGGTCTCGTTATGTTGCCTAGGCTGGATGGAGTGTGGTGGTGCAGTATCGGCTCACTGTAGCTTCAACTTCTTGGGTGCAAGTGATCTTTCTGCCTCAGCTTCCTCAATAACTGGGACTGCAGGTGCATGCTACCATGCTTGCCTAATTTTTTTGTGTTTTTAGTAGAGATAAGATCTCACTATGTTGCCCAGGCTGGTCTCAAACTCCTGGGCTCAAGTGATCCTCCTACCTCAGCCTCCCAAAGTGCTGGGATTACAAGTGTGAGCCACTGTGCTCAGCTGACATAATGCTTTTGATGTAGGAATGGACCCCTCTCTCTTGCTTCCCCTGCAACACTAGATACTGGGACTCATGGATTTCTGATGATGAAAGATGTAGTTCTCATGGGAGTCTTTATGTTATACAAATGGAAAGCAAAGTTCCCAAACATGTTGCAGTGGTTGATGTGTTCTGTCATCTGGTCTCTGCACTTCCTCTCATGCCTTCCATCCGTTTAGCCGCCATACTCCAGTTAGGAGTTATTACAGTCATCCGAGTGAGAGAGGTGGTGGTTGAACCAGGGTGGTCATGATGGTGGTGGGGAGAAGCCATATTTGGAAAGTAGAACTGATAGGATATATCAGATGTGGAGGATGAAAGAAAAAAGCCAAAGATGGCTCCCAGGTCATCTGTGGAAAGTTGCTTGTAGGGTCCAGGTCGGGAGTATGCTGTGTGTCCAGAGCAACCTAGATTGAAGAAAAGGCCTCGGGCGCAGAAGCTGTAAAAGAGGCCTTGAAAAGCAGCTTGAAAAGGTGGATTACAGGAGGTAAAACAATATGAAGTCTATAATACTTATAAAAGAGTTATGTTCTGACTCTAGTCCTCAAAAATATTCCTGTAGTCTATTCTTTTAGGAAAAGTGGTGACTTGTCCTAGACAAAGCCTACATGCTGATTCCATGTGACCCTGGGAGTGGGTACTAAATTTGTAACAGCTTGTGGGTGAAAATATTGTTTATATGTTGAATGTGTTTGTTAATTACTATAATTCCATTTTTTAAAAATTTTTATTTTAAAAAATTAAAAATACAATTTTTTTGGTATTTTTTAGTAGAGACGGGGCTCACTGTATTAGCCAGGATGGTCTCGATCTCCTGATCTTGTGATCCGCCCGCCTCGGCCTCCCAAAGTGCTGGGATTACAGGTTTGAGCCACCGCGCCCGGCCTATTTTTTGTATTTTTTAGTAGAGAAGGGGTTCACTGTGTTAGCCAGGATGATCTCGATCTCCTGATCTCGTGATCCCAAAGTGCTAGGATTACAGGCGTGAGCCACTGTGCCTGGCCTATAATTCCATTTTTATGTGCGTGCTTTCTGTGAAACAAATTAGAAGTCCAACATACTATTTTGCTCAGTTGACCTTGATACAAGAACTACTGTGTTAATTATGCCCAGTCTTTCAGTAATACAATCCTCTCTCTATTTTTTTCTGTGAATGTTGGTAAAATCTACTAGTATTTTATGTATATATTGCACAGCTATACACTGTTTTTCTTTTTATGCTCTTGAAATTGGTACAGAATTTAATCAGAATTGTACATGACACATGGAGAGCATTCATCTGAGTCCTTGGTATAGGGCAGTGTAAGTGTAGAGGATCCGTAAGACGTGGTCCAAGCACTTTCAAGATACATGATGTCGGGGGAGCACCAGAGATTTGTGGACACATTTAAGTAAGGTCTTGAGTGTCGTATTTTGACTCTTGCCAAGAAACAGGCTCTTGGCTGGCTATGGTGGCCCACACTTGTAATCCTAGCACTTTGGGAGGCCAAAACAGGAGAATTACTTCAGCCCAGTAGTTTGAGACCAGCTGGAGCAACCTAGGGAGACCCTGTCTCTACAAAAAAATAGACAAATTAGCTGTGCATGTTGGCACATGCCTATGGTCCCAGTTACTCAGGAGGTTGAGGTGGGAGGATCAGTTGAGCCCAGGAGTTCAGTGACTGTGTGAGCTGTGATCTTGCCACTGTACTCCAGCCTAGGGTGACAGAGCAAGACCCTGTCTCTAAAAGAGAAAAGAAATAGAATCCTTACATTGTGCTTTAGTTTATCAATTAGTGAACTTTTCTTTTTTTGTTGTTTTTTATTTTTTGTAGAGATGGGGTCTCACTGTGTTGCCCAGGATGGTCTCAAACTCGTGGACTCAGATGATCCTCCCACCTTGGCCTCCTAAATTGTTGGGATTACAGGCATGAGCCACTGAACCTGGGCCTAGTCAGTTTTTCTTACCTTGGTTTTTCTTTACCTTGGTTTAAAGATCAAATGGAATATTATCATACCTACTGAATATTGAGAGTTTAAAACAAGGTAAAATACCTATTTAAGAAAAATTAACACATGTGTAAGTGTTTCACTCATTTAATTCTGTAAACTAGGTATTACCTCAATTTTAGAGAGGACACAAAAGTGCAGTCATACCCAAGGTCACAAAAACACCTAAATACAGTATTTCTTAACTTTTTTTTTTTTTTTTTTTTTTTTGAAACCAAGCCTCGCTCTCTTGCCCAGGCTGGGGTGCAGTGGCGCAATCTCGGGTCACTGCAACCTCTGCCTTCTGGATTCAAACAGTTCTCCTGCCTCAGCCTCCCAAGTAGCTGGGGTTACAGGCGCCTGCCACCACGCCCAGCTAATTTTTGTAAATACAATACAGTATTTTTAAATTGTTCTTTCATATGTTTAGAATATTAGACCAGGCATGGTAGCTCATGTCTGTAGTTCAAGCACTTTGGGAGGGCAAGGAAAGAGCATTGCTTGAGCCAAGAGTTTCAGTCCAGCCCAGGCAACATGGCAGAGCCCCATCTCTACAAAAAAATTTTAAAATTGGCTTGGCATGGTAGCGCATGCCTGTAGGCCCAGCTGCTTGGGAGGCTGAGGTGAGAGATTCACTTGAGCCCAGGAGTTGCAGGCTGCAGTAAGGCATGGTTGAGCCACTGCACTCCAGCCTGGTTGACAGACCATGACACTGTCTGGGGGAAAAAATTGAATTTGTTGTTGATAGAAGCAGTTATTTTTAAAGCAGCTTGGGGGCAGGTGCAGTGGCTCACATCTGTAATCCTAGCACTTTGGGATGCCGAGGCAGGTGGATCATCTGAGGTAAGGATTTCAAGAGCAGCCTGGTCAACATGGTGAAACCCCGTCTCTAGGAAAATACAAAAATTAGCCAGGCATGTTGGTGGCTGCCTGTATCCTAACTACTCGGGAGGCTGAGAGGGGAGAATCACTTGAACTTAGGAGGCAGAGGCTGCATTGAGCCGAGATCGTGCCACTGCAGTCCAGCCTGGGCAGCTGAGCTAGACTGTCTCAAAAAAAAAAATAAAAAAAAAAATAAAAAATAAAATCAGCTTGGTTTTGAAGATGTAAGTTAGGAAAATCTGTTAGCTTCAGAAGCTTCAAAAGTCTGGGAGAAAGGAATATTGAGGAAGAGGAAAAGGATTTCCTGTGAATTGAGGAAGTTAGCTCATTGGTGTAGTTTTTCTTTCTTTTTTTTTTTTCTTTTTTTACTGAGGAGAAGAGAACAAAAGGATAAAATCTGAGTAGCCTTTCAGTCATTCTTGGTAGAATTGGTAGCTAAAAGGCTGAGTGAAATATGGCTTAAAAGCTTTATTGGCTGGGCACGGTGGCTCATGCCTGTAATCCCAGCACTTTGGGAGGCCAAGGTAGGTGGATCACCTGAGGTCAGGAGTTTGAGAACAGCCTGACCAACATGAGGAAAGAAACCCTGTCTCTACTAAACGTACAAAATTAGCCGGGTGTGGTGGTACATGCCTGTAATCCTAGATACGTGGCAGGCTGAGGCAGGAGAGTTACTTGAACCCAGGAGGCGGAGGTTGCAGTGAGCCGAGATCCTACCATTGCACTCCAGCCTGGGCAACAAGAGCAAAACTCCGTCTCAAAAAAAAAAAAAAAAAAGCTTTATCATTTATTTTTTGGCCCTGTCTTATGGTGCAGAGGCCTAAAAGTTTTTTGACAGCAAATTTTCTAGAGGCTAGGAGTGTTTATTATAACCATGTTTTTGAGCGGTGAGGACTACCTCAGAGGGCATGCCTTGTCTCATCATTGTTCTTATTGCTAAGCTACTGAAACCTAGAATCTGACTCACACAATATGACACTCATTTCCGTTTTCTTGGTAGAGTTTGTGTGGTCATTCATCTTTTAGGAACTATAGTCCTCCTAGTTCCCACTTTTATTTTTATTTATTTTTGAGATGGAATCTTGCTGTGTTGCCCAGGCTGGAGTGCAGCGGTGCAATCTTAGCTCACTGCAACCTCTGCCTCCCAGGTTCAAGCAATTCTCCTGCCTCAGCCTCCCAAGTAGCTGGGATTACATGTGCGTACCACCATGCCTCCCTAACTTTTGTATTTTTTGTAGAGATGGTGTTTCACCATGTTGGCCAGGCTGGTCTCAAACTCCTGACCTCAAGTGATCCACCCTCCTCGGCCTCCCAAAGTGCTGGGATTACAGGCGTGAGTCACCGTGCCCAGCCATCAGTTTCCACTTTTAAATGAGAATTTTTTGTTTTTGTGGGTTTTTTCTTTTGTTGTTGTTACTTGAGACAGGGTCTTAATCTGTCACCCAGGATGGAGTGCAGTGGCACTATCTTGGCTAACTGCAGCCTGGACCTCCCTGCGCTCAGGTGATCTTCCTGCCTAAGCCCCCTGAGTAGCTGGGAGTACAGGCACACACCACCATGCCTAGCTAACTTTGTATTCTTTGTGGAGATGAGATTTCACCATGTTGCCCAGGCTGGTCTCAAATTCCTGTACTCCAGCGATCCTCCTGCCTGAGCTTCCCAAAGTGCTGGGATTATAAGTGTGAGTCACCGAGCCAGGCCATAAAGACAGTTTTTTTTTTTTTGAGATAGAGTTTTGCTCTTTTTGCCCAGGCTGGAATATGGTGGCGTGATCTTGGCTCACTGCAACCTCCCCCTCTCGGGTTCAAGTGATTCTCCTGTCTTAGCCTCCCGAGTAGCTGGGATTACAGGCGTGCCTTACCACGCCTCACTGATTTTTTATATTTTTAGCAGAGATGGAGTTTCACCATGTTGGCCAGGCTGGTCTGCAACTCCTGACCTCAGGTGATCTGCCCACCTCAGCCTCCCAAACTGCTGGGATTACAGGTATGAGCCACTGTGCCCGGCCCTTAAAGAGAGTTTTAAACAATGCCTATAGTATGATTTTAGCGGGGTGGCCACGTACATGTACGTGTGCACATGTATTTCCATGAAAATGCCTTCCTGCCTTTAGCCTTGGCAATGCTGCATGTAGGGAATAAGCATTTAAATGATGGTGTCTTGGCTAAGAGTGTGAACTCTGGAGCCAAACTCTCCAAAATTGCATCCTGAATCTGCCACTAGCTAGCTCTGGAGCCATGAATAACTTATTTAACCTCTCTATGATGGTTTATTTATCTGTAAAATGGGGGTAATGAAACATCTACCTCATTGAGTGCTTGGGAGCATCAAATAGGTTAGTAGGTCTGGTGTGATGGCTCATACCTGTAATCCCAGCACTTTGGGAAGCTAAGGCATGAGGGTGGCTTGAGCCCAGGAGTTCGAGACCAGCCTGGGCAGCATAGTGAGACTCCCATCTCTACAAAAAATAAAAACAATTAGCCGGGTGTAGTGGCATGAACCTGTGGTCCTATCTACTCCAGAGGCTGTATGGGACACAGAATATCACTTGAGCCCAGGAGGTTGAGTCTGTAGTGAGTTGTGATTGTACCACTGTACTCCAGTCTGGGCCACAGAGTGAGACCCTGTCTCAGAAAAAAAAAAAGTTACTAGACATAAAGTACTTATGGCTCAGAGTAAGTGTTCTGTGAATGTTAGCTGGTTTTTAAATCTTGTATTTAATACCTCTTTGGTTAGAAGTACACTTCTTTGCTTGGATTACCATTTGCATGTGGAGAGATGTTCTTTCTAGAACCATGTCTCCTTGTCACATGATTATGTACAGTGTGAGCTTTATTAATACTCTGTCAGCATTTGAGGTTGGAACATAAATGCGTGGCTATGCCCAGTGGAATCCAGCAAGAGCATCGTAGCAACTGTTGCTATTTGTGTACTGAGCAACAGCTGTCTGAGACAGATTTATTTTTTAATCCTGATCTCACTAATAGCCTGGGATGTGGCCTTCCCTCAAAAGAGTGGATTGGTTGAGATGTCCAGTCTTTGAGGAGATTTCATGACCACATGCCATAAAGATTCTGTTTCATGTGAAATCTGAGGAACTAAAGCTTTGTGTATATGAGTGAGGGAGAAAGATTAAGCTTTAGCATTCATAGTCAGTCCCTGAAATGTAGTGTGACTGGATTAATGACACGAGAAATCACTTTTAATGTAGGTGGTGAGATTTCATGCATTTCAGTCAAAAAAGTAATTTTGCTGTAATGTGGTTCATTTCCAAATTTTGGCTGCTAACTTACCTAGGATGGATAAACATTATCACGGAATATTTACTGAGCATCTACTAAGGGTCTGTTCTGAATACTGGTAATACGCAGTTAATTACACTCCAAAGTGACTTAGTCTGTGATCCACTATATACTACATTACATACATACACACACTCTAATCATTTACATACTCATCAACCTTAGATTTCAGAAATAACACTATATTTGTAATAAATGCTTCATTACCAAATGCTTTTCTGAAGTACATAGTAAGATCTTTAAAAAGAGCTTTCATGGCCAGGCGTGGCGGCTCACACCTGTTATCCCGGCACTTTGGGAGGCCAAGGTGGGCGGATCACGAGGTCAGGAGATGGAGACCATCCTGGCTAACACGGTGAAACCCCGTCTTTACTAAAAATACAAAGAAATTAGCCGGGCGTGGTGGTGGGCGCCTGTAGTCCCAGCCACTCGGGAGGCTGAGGCAGGATAATGGCGTGAACCCGGGAGGCGGAGCTTGCAGTGAGCCGAGATTGTGCCACTGCCCTTCAGCGTGGGCGACAGAGCGAGACTCCGTCTCAAAAAAAAAAAACTTCTTTCAAATAGTAGTTGGACTCATTCAATACTTTTCTAATTTTCATTTCTCTTTTTTTTCTTGAGATAAAGTCTTACTCTGTCACCCAGGCTGGAGTGCAGTACATTGATATCAGCTCACTGCAACCTCTGCTGCAACCTCTGCCTCCTGGGTTCAAGTGGTTCTCCTGCCTCAGCCTCCCCAGTAGCTGGGATTATAGGCACACACCACTATTCCTGGATAATTTTTGTATTTTTGGTAGAGAGGATTTCACCATGTTTGCCAGGCCAGTCTCGAACTCCTGACCTCAAGTGATCCACCTGCCTTGGCCTCCCAAAATGCTGGGATTACAGGCGTGAGCCACCGCGCCCAGCCCCATTTCTGATGTGTTCCAATATTTCAAGGCTTAACAGGTGCCTTAAAATAGTAATGTGGGCCAGGTGTGGTGGCTCATGCCTATAATCCCAGCACTTAGGGAGGCCGAGACATGCAGATCACCTGAGATCAGGAGTTCGAGACCAGCCTGGCCAACATGGTGAAATCCTGTCTCTACTAGAAATACAAAAATTAGCCGGTTGTAGTGGTGGGTGCCAGTAATCCCAGCTACTTGGGAGGCTGAGGCAGAATAATTTCTTGAACCCGGGAGGTGGAGGTTGCAGCGAGCTGAGATTGCACCACTGCACTCCAGCCTGGGGAATAGCGCAAGATTCTGTCTTCAGAAAGAAAAGAATAGAAATGTGGTTCATTTCCAAATTTTGGCTGCTAACTTACCTCAGGAGGATAAACATTGTCACAGAATATTTACTGAGCATCTACTTTATAGCAGGGTCTGTTCTGAATACTGGTAACACGCAGTCAATGCTGTTGTTCTGGTTTTTCAAGTTCCATGTATAAATTACCTCTTAAAACTATGATTATTTTCATTCATTCATTCCTTTTTGAGACGGGGTCTCAAAATAGGCTGGAGTGCAGTGGCTTGATAACAGCTAGCTACATCCTCAAACCTCCAGGCTCAAGCCATCCTCCCACCTCAGCTTCTTAAGTAGCTGGGACTGCAGGTGTGTGCCACCATGCTCAGCTAGTTGTTTTTTTTTTTTTTTTTTTTTGGTATTTTTTTTGTAGAGACAGGGTTTCACCATATTGCCCAGGGTGGTCTTGAACTCCTGACTTCTAGTGATCCGCACGACTCGGACTCCCAAAATGCTGAGATTACAGGCATGAGTCACTGAGCCAAGCCTATTAATTTTTGGTTGCCCTATTCAGATGTAGTGGTATGAATTTACTGATTGGGATGTTTTGAACACACAGAATAACATGTTTAACTAAAGAACTAGTAATTGAGTGACTTATACAATGAAACGTTTTTATCTTCTAGGTATTATTAACCCAAAGAATCCAAAGGAAGCTCCAAAGTCCTTCAGCTTCGACTATTCCTACTGGTCTCATACCTCGGTGAGTACCCTCATGCCACAGTGCTTCCAGCTCCTGCCTCCTTTCCTCTTTCCTTGCCAATTTGTCTTTCCTCTTAGCTGAGCAGTTCCAAGTTTTGCTTCTTAAGTGTTGTCTAGCATGAGTTCATTCTTTGATATAGTGATATAGTATTTTCATTCATAAAGTATTTGGGTTGATGGAAAGTTTATGCACACATTTATACATAAATATATACACATATATACATATAGAATGTATTTAGTTTACACCAAATTTATACTGCATGTACACTAAATTTATACTGATTTAGACATTTCTCAAAGATTTATTTATCAGTATCTTAGGATCCTCATTACCAACATTATTGCCCATTGATCTTAGGAAATGCCAAATAATAATAATAATAATTATTATTATTTTTCTTTTGAGACGGAATTTCACTCTGTCGCCCAGGCTGGAGTACAGTGGAGCCATCTCAGCTCACTGCAACCTCCGCCTCCCAGGTTCAAGTGATTCTGCCGCCTCAGCCTCCCGAGTAGCTGGGATTACAGGCGCACAGCACTACGCCCAGCTAATTTTTGTATTTTTAGTAGAGACAGGGTTTGACCATTTTGGCCAGGCTGGTCTCGAGCTTCTGACCTTAAGTGATCCGCCCGTGTCTGCCTCCCAAAGTGCTGGGATTACAGGTGTGAGCCACTGCGCCTGGCCGGAAATGCCAAATTAAAATTGCTTAGAGTACTGTTAATTTTAAGTTGAATTTTGAGGAAATGGCCAGCAAGATTGGAATGACTACAGAGAAATTGTTTTTTTTGTTGTTGTTGTTAACCAGGCTTGTCTTGAACTCCTGACCTCCTGATCCACCTGTCTTGGTCTCCCAAAATGTTGGGATTAAAGGCGTGAGCCACCACGCCTGGCCAATTTTTTTTTTTTTAATTGTGGTAGAGCAATGCGGGTTTTGAACATTTTGAAAGATGAAACCCTGCCTCTACTAAAAATTCCAAAAAAAAAAAAAAAATTAGTTGGGCTTGGTAGTGGGTGCTTGTAATCTCAGCTACTTGGGAGGCTGAGGCAGGTGAATTGCTTGAACCCAGGAGGTGGAGGTTGCAGTGAGCCGAGATTGCACCACTGCACTCCAGCCTGGGTGATGGAAGGTGACTCTGTCTCAAAAAAAAAAAAAAAGGAAAGAGGCTGCAGATCCACAAGGGAATTCCCCCAAAAGATTACCAATATTTAGGAAAATGCAGAGTAGGGCCCTTCCTGGCACCCTTACTCAGTGTGGAACCCCAAATGTTGCTGCTTCTTAGGGATTGTTGATAGAGTTTACTTCTGCATCGTTCATCACTTTGTTATATGTTTTTGGTTTTATTTTTCCTGTTTTGTATTTATTTATTTATTTTTAGACTGAGTCTCACTGCATTGCCTAGGCTGGAGGGCAGTGGCGTGATCTCAGCTCACTGCAACCTACATCTCCCGGGTTCAAGCAGTTCTCCTGCTTTGGCCTCCTGAGTAGCTGGGATTACAGGCGGGTGCCACCACACCTGGCTAATTTTTTGAATTTTTAGTAGAGATGGAGTTTCGCCATGTTGGCCAGGCTGGTCTCGAACTCCTGTCCTCAAGTGATCTGCCCACCTTGGCCTCCCAGAGTGATAGGATTACAGGCATGAGCCACTTGTGCCCGGCCCTGGGGAATAGATGTCAATAAACTATTGACAAAGCCTAATTGTCAAGGGAAGGGACTGAGAAGGGGATTGGAAATGCTGTTTCCTGAAAGTTATGTTTATTGAGAAACAGCCCAGTAGCTGGAATGAGTTCAAAGAAGTATTTTTATATGTGGACTTTGACCAATGACAATTTATTGTCATTTTCCACTTAAGAAAATCTTGGCTCTGTGAATGAAAGAGTGATACTTTTAAGGTTATAGAAAACGAAATGTAATCATGCCAGATAATTTTATATAGCTATTTTTATGTATGACTGACCTGGATGACTGTGATAGTGCATGTGTTTGTGAGTGTGTGTGTGTGTGCGTGCACGTGTATTTAATGAGAAAAGTAAACTTGTGTATAGGGGGCTTAAAAAATGTGTAGTGAATTTTAGGTGACTGTTCTGATTCCAGACGCTTTTGTTTATTATGGAAGCAATCAAGTAAGTATAGGAAGAAATACGAATAAAAGGTCATTTATTTCTCCTTTTACTCTTTACAGCCCGAAGATCCCTGTTTTGCATCTCAAAACCGTGTGTACAATGACATTGGCAAGGAAATGCTCTTACACGCCTTTGAGGGATATAATGTCTGTATATTTGCCTATGGGCAGACTGGTGCTGGAAAATCTTATACAATGATGGGTAAACAAGAAGAAAGCCAGGCTGGCATCATTCCACAGGTGAAAAACAAAACAAAACACAAATTTTCTCTTCATTATTACTGTTAGTCTTAAATTGCTTTAACAGTTATTTTTATTTGACGAACATTTATTCGGGGATTATTTTATGTCAGGCACAAAGATGAACAACCCATTATTTTCCCTCAGAAGAGCTTACAGTTGAATGGGAAGGATTGACATGTACACATGTCTGTCATTAAAGGTGGGAAAGTCAGTGTTTTGTAATGATTTTGCCATATATCCAATGCCATATTATTTTATCATTTGAAAAGTGTTACCAGCTTGTTAAAGCTCTGTTCTAAGTCCTGGAGATCCCTGGGGAATATTGTTGATCTGATTTTTTTCCAAATTCCATCACCTCTGAAGAATGTGATTATTTTTTGTTTTTTTGATAGCCTTATTCGGAGATACTTTCATTTTATTTTCCTAATTTAATAGTATTACTTTAAACGTCAAACACTCTGAGATTCTCCCTCTTTTTTTTTAGAGCAGTTAATATTACTGGATTTGATCCTTTATTGTTTGGGAATGAAGAAGAGTTCTGACATAGATATTTATTTATTTTTATTTTCATTATTTTTTTCACTTAGGATTTAATGGTGAAAGACATAAGTATTTAAAAAGAACTTCATTATTTACTTATTTATTTGAGACGGGGTCTCACTCTGTTGCTCATGCTGGAGTGCGGTGGTGTGATCATGGCTCACTGAGGCCTTGACCTCCCAGGCTCAAGTGATCCTCCTGCCTTAGCCTCCAGAGTAGCTGGGACTACAGCAATGTGCCACCACACCTAGCTAATTTTTTAATTAAAAAAAAATTTTTTTTTGAGACAGAGTCTCGCTCTGTTGCCCAGGCTGGAGTGCAGTGGCTCCATCTTGGCTTACTGCAACCTCCGCCTCCTGGGTTCAGGCGATTCTCCTGCCTCAGCCTCCCGAGTAGCTGGGACAATAGGTGCCTGCCACCATGCCCAGCCATTTTTAGTAGAGACGGGGTTTCACCATGTTGGTCAGGCTGGTCTGAATCTCCTGACCTCAGGCAGTCTGCCCGCCTCGGCCTCCCAAAGTGCAGGGATCACAGGCATGAGCCACCATGCCCAGCCTTTAAAATTTTTTTGTAGAGACAGGGTCTCACCATGTTGTGCAGGCTGGTCTCAAACTCCTGGGCTCAGGATGATCTGCCTACCTTGACTTCTGGAAGTGCTGGGATTACAGACATGAGCCACTGTGCGGGGCCTAAAAACTTAAGAAAAAAAAAGATTAGGTGAGAAGATTGTATTTAAAATTTTCCTTTTATAGTCATGCATCACTTAAGGGTTGGGGTACATTTTGAGAAATGCATCATTAGTTGTTAGGTGATTTTGTCGTTGTACAAACATCATAGAGTGTACTTACACAAACCCTACAAGGTATAAACTACTGCATACCTAGACTACATTGTATAGCCTGTTGCTCCGAGGCTGTCAACGTGTGTAGCATGTTACTGTACTGAATAGGCAATTATAATAGAATGGTATTTGTGTATCTAAACTAGAAAAGTACAGTAAAAACATGATATAAAAGATTTAAAATGGCACACCTGCATAGTGCTCTTACAATGGAGCTTGCAGGACTGGAAGTTGCTCTGGGTGAGTCAGTGAGTGAGTGGTGAGTGAATGTGAAGGCCTAGGACATTGCTGTACACTATTGTAGACTTTATAAATGCTGCACACTTAGGCTACACTAAATTTACTTTTAGAAACAGTTTCCTTTCAATAATAAATTAACCTTAGTTAAATTACTATAACCTTTTTACTTTATAAACTTTAAAAATTTTTAAACTTTCTGATCCTTTTATAATAACCTTTAGTTTAAAACACAAACAGGCCCAGCATGGTGGCTGACGCCTGTAATCCCATCACTTTGGGAGGCCAAGGCAGGTGGATACCAGAGGTCAGGAGTTTGAGACCAGCCTGACCAACATGGTGAAACCCCATGTCTACTAAAAATACAAAAAAATGAACCGGGCATGGTGGCACATGCCTGTAATCCCAGCTTCTTGGGAGGCTGAGGCAGGAGAATTGCTTGAACCCAGGAAACGGAGGTTGCAGTGAGCCGAGATCGCGCCATTATACTTTAGCATGGTCAGCAAGAGTGAAACTCCGTCTCAAAAAAAAAAAAAAAAAAAAAAAAAAACAAAAACCACACACACACACACATTGTACAGCTGTACAAAAATGTTTTCTTTCTTCATATTCTTATTCTATAAGCTTTTTTGTATTTTTTAGTTTTTTTTTTTCTTGAGACAGAGTCTTGCTTTGTCACCTAGACTGGAGTACAGTGGCGCTGTCTCACTCACTGCAGTCTCCGCTTCCTGGGTTCAATCAATTCTTGTGCCTCAGCCTCCTGAGAGCTGGGACTACAGGCACGTACCACCACGTCTGGCTAATTTTTGTATTTTTAGTAGAGACAGGGTTTCACAATGTTGGCCGGGCTGGTCTTGAACTCTTGGCCTCAAGTGATCTGCCTGCCTTGGCCTCCCAAAGTGCTGAGATTTATAGGCGTGAGCCACTGCACCTGGCCAAATTTTTTTTTTTAAAGACAGAGTTTCACTCTTCTTACCCAGGCTGAAGTGTAGTAGCACAATCTTGGCTCACTGCAACCTACGCCTCCAGGGTTCAAGCTATTCTCCTGCTTCAGCCTCCAGAATAGCTGGGACTATTTTTGTATTTTTAGTAGAGATGGGGTTTCACCATGTTGGCCAAGATGTTCTCGATCTCCTGACCTTATGATCTGCCTGCCTTGGCCTCCAGAAGTGCTGGGATTACAGGCATGAGCCACCACTCCCAGCCCAAATTTTTAATTTTTGAAAAAAAATTTAAACTTTTTTTTTTTTTTTTTTGAGACGGAGTCTGGCTCTGTCGCCCAGGCTGGAGTGCAGTGGCTGGATCTCAGCTCACTGCAAGCTCTGCCTCCCGGGTTTGCGCCATTCTCCTACCTCAGCCTCCCGAGTAGCTGGGACTACAGGCGCCTGCCACCTCGCCCGGCTAGTTTTTTGTATTTTTTTAGTAGAGACAGGGTTTCACCGTGTTAGCCAGGATGGTCTCGATCTCCTGACCTCGCGATCCGCCCGTCTCGGCCTCCCAAAGTGCTGGGATTACAGGCTTGAGCCACCGCGCCTGGCCAAAAAATTTAAACTTTTTTGTTAAAAACTAAGATACACATTTATTAGCCTAGGCCTACACAGGGTCAGTATCATCAAGATATCACTAGGTGATAGGAATTTTCCAGCTTTCTTATAATCTTAGGGGGATCACTCTCATATATGCAGTCCATCATTGACCGAATCATGGTTATGCGGTGCATGACTGACTTTATTCTAAGCATTAATCATATCTTGATGTTTATGACATAATATGTTTTGAGACAGAGTGAGAAAGGACGTCTGGCTAATTCATTGAGCATGCATGGATAACTTAATACTCCTCTCATTTGGGCTATTCATGCCTCTCTCATTCTGCTTCCCTAGTTATGTGAAGAACTCTTTGAGAAAATCAATGACAACTGTAATGAAGAAATGTCTTACTCTGTAGAGGTGAGTACAGCCGTGAGTTGACACCATAGGCCCTTGTTTTCCATTCTCTCAAGCATCACTTAAATGGCTCCAAATTATGACTGTGGTACAGATCACTTTACCATTCCTTCATTTTTGTCCTTTTAGGCTATTTCTGGGTTTGGGGTATAATGAATAGTGTCCTGCTTTAATCTTTTTTTGGGGGAGTGCCTGGTGGTGACAGGGTCTCACTCTTGCCCAGGCCCTGGAGTGCAGTGGCATGATCACAGCTCACTGCAGCCTTGACCTTCTGGGCCCAAGCGATCTTACCCCCTCAGCTTCTCAAATAGTTGGGACAACAGGTGTGTGCCACCACCACCCCTGGATACTTGATTTTTTTGTAGAGATGGAGTTTCCCTATGTTGCCCAGGTTGGTGTTGAACTCTTGGGCTCAAGCAATCTTGCCTCCTCCACCTCTGAAAGTACTAGGGTTACAGTGTGAATCACTGAGCCCAGCCACAATTGAATCTTTGTTGATAAGTCTGTGCATTTATTTTCAGTTATTATCTTTTGTATGTTTCTTGGTTTTTAAATAATACATTTGAATTGCCAAATGCCTTTTTGGAAAGTAATGCTGTGTAACAGTTTTCAATCACATCAGGAGGGTGTAAGAACCCACTGTGTCCTTGCCAACATTTTTCAGTTTTTTAATCTTTGCTAATTTGATAATGTAAGTATTCTCTTACTTAAATTTGAATTTCTTTGATTATTAGTGTGGTTGAACATCTTGTAAATTATGCATATGCTTGTTCGTATGCATTGGGTTCACAATGTTTTTCTGATTCATTTGTGGGAACTCTTCTCCTTTAATATTGTTAATAATGGTTCTTGACAGGCATAGGTTTTAAATATATATAATCAAATCTTCCCCTTTCCTACTTTTTAAATTGCTAATAAAAACTTGGAAAGTAATTATCCATCCTGTGTTTACCCTGGCTCTTTCATGAAGTCTATAGAATTACTTTATACACATTTACTTATTTGATAAATATTCTTTCTGTTTTGTATGTGCTTTAAGAAGCTGTTTTGGGGCTCACACCTGTGATCCCAGCACTTCGGGAGGTGAATGGATCACTTGAGGCCAGGAGTTTGAGACCAGCGTGGCCAACCTGGCAAAACTCCGTCTCTACTAAAAACACAAAAAAATTAGCTGGCTGTGGTGGTGCACACCTGTAATCCCAGTGACTCAGGAGGCTGAGGCAGGAGAATCCTTTGAACTCGGTGAGGCAGAGGTTGCAGTGAGCCAAGATCATGCCAGTGCACCCAGCCTGGAGTCTGTCTCAAAAAAAAGAAAGTAACTGCTGTTTCTCTCTCTCCCTCCCTCTCTCTCTCACCCCCCACCCGCCACCACACCCTTTTTTGGTATTCACTTTCATAGTAACTGAAATTATTAAAGTGTTCTGTTACCATGAGTCTGTTTTGAAAAAATAGGCTGCCTTTTAAGCAATCTCGAGATTTTTTTTCTTTTCTTTTTGGCATATGTTGTGATTCTCTGTGGGCTTACAGCATTTCATTCCTAGTTAATTCATTTAATTGCTTTGGAGTTTTTTCTTCACTTATAAGGTGTTGCATAAATGTGTAAATTCTAAGGAATTCTCTCTTGTGACTGTCATATACCAAAAAGAGAATGTGCTGCCCTAAGCATATTTTCATTAAAATGAATTTTCTGATTGTCCCATAGTTACACTTTTTTTGAATCAGGTGATAGAATTTTTGAGCTTACAGATAATAAAAGAAGATGCTCTTTTCTTTCTTATTCGAGTTCCCAGGCTTAACTTGGAGTGGAGCATAGGTTCCTAATTGACACTGTGGTTTCTTGCTACATTTGCGGGACCTCTCTACCTGCCTCTTTTACTTCCTTCCCTGTTTACTCTGCTTCACCCATACTGGCTTTTTTGCTGTTTCAAGAACATTCCAGAAACATTCCTGCTTCAAGGCCTCTACATTTACTTCTCTTCCTGCCTGAAATGTTGTTCGCTTGTATGTCATTTTGACTTAAGTTTCTCACGTTCTTCAAGTCTGCTTAAATCACATTCTTCAAGTCTGCTTAAATCACACACTCTCAGTGAGGCTTACCTTGACTACCTTATTTAATACTGTATCTTGCCCTTTACCCCACATCCTGAGCTCTCTTCCCCTGTTCTATTTTCTTTTTTCCATCGTACTCATCATGTTCTAACATGCTTTCTCAGTTACTTATTTTTTATGTTTGTTGTTTATGATCAGTGTCCCTTGCTAGAAGCATAAGCTCACTGGGGGAGGGTTCTTTGTCTGTTTTATTTAGTGATGTATACCAATTGCCTAGTGCCTATAAGAGAACAGTCCTCAGTGAGTTGGATTTGCCAGGTCGCATCTGGAGTGGTTAGTGCAGAAGTAAAAGAAATGATGGCTTTGGATGGATTCACATATCAGAGAATAAGGAATGAAGCACATGAACTTTTACCCAGATTATTTGGGTTCTCTTTGTCTCACATTTGTGTGAAAAGGGACGAGTGTTCCAAAAGATGTAATATATTCCAGGGATTCAGGATTGTATGTACACATTTAAGTACAAAGCAATGATTGAAGAATCATCTCACTTTCTAGGATGACTTGCTGTCAGAAAGAATATTTATTGTTCTGTTATTTTACTCTCATAATAGATTAATTGCTTTAGCTTTCAGGGTTGTCTTTTTTTTTTTGGAGACGGAGTCTCACTCTCACCCAGGCTGGAGTACAGTGGCATGGTATTTGCTCACTGCAACCTCCGCCTCCCAGGTTCAAGCAATTCTCCTGCCTCAGGCTCCTGAGAGGCTGGGATTACAGGCGCCTGCCAGCGCACCTGGCTAATTTTCTGTATTTTTAGTAGACACAGGATTTCACCAGTTGTCCAAGCTGGTCTCGAACTCTTGACCTCGTGATCCGCCTGCCTTGGCCTCCCAAAGTGCTGGGATTATAGGTGTGAGCCGCTGCACCTGACTTTTTTTTCTTTTCTTTTTCTTTTTAAGACAAGGTCTTGTTCTGTTACCCAGACTGGAATGCAATGGTGCAAACAGGGCTCACTGCAGCCTTGACCTCCTGGGCTCAGTGATCTTCCTGCCTCAGCCTCCTGAGTTATTTGCACCACAAGCATCTGCCACAGTGCGTGACTCCCAAAGTGCTGAGATTACAGGAATGAGCTACTGCATCTGGCCAAGTTCTCAATTTTTTTAAATGGATTTTATTATTTTATTTTATTTTTTATTTATTTTTAGAGACAGAATCTCACTGTCACCCAGGCTGGAGTGCAGTGGCATGATCTCGGCTTACTGCATCACCAACCTCCTGGGCTTGAGTGATCCTCCCATCTCAGCCTCCCGAGTAGCTGGGACCACAGGCACACACTACCATGCCTGGCTAATTCTTTGTATTTTTGGTAGAGATGAGGTTTTACCATGTTACCCAGGTTGGTCTCGAACTCCTGAGCTCAAGCAATCTGCCCACCTCGACCTCCCAAAGTGCAGGGATTCCAGGGGTGAGCCAACACGTCCGACCTTTAATTGATTTTAAAATACAAAATAAGGCCGGGTGTGGTGGCTCACGCCTGGAATCCCTGCACTTTGGGAGGCTGAGATGGGAGGATTGCTTGAGCCCAGGAGTTCAAGACCAGCCTGGGCAACACGGTGAGACCATGTTTCTGCAAAAAAATTTTTTTTTCATTAGCTAGGTGTGGTGTTATGTGCCTGTAGTCCCAGTTACTCCAGTGACTGAGGCAGGAGGATTGCTTAAGCCCAGGAAGTCGAGGCTACAGTGAGCCGTGTTTGAGCCATTGCACTCTAGCCTGGGTGACAGAGTAAGATACAGTCTCAAAAAATATATAAAAATAAAAATAAAATACAGTATAAAAATACAGTTAGAGACTGAATGAAAGAAAACGGCAATAGAAATGGAATTAAGGTTCCATTCCAGATACTCTGAAAATGTGTCCATAGACATTTAAAGTTTAAAAATGCAGGAGCCGTAGTGTAAGCTTGAATAGCTCCATGATACAGAAGGATCTGTTTCCTGGGTAGCATCATAATGTGGCCTATTGTGATGAATTTACCCTAGTTTAGAGCCTTGTTTGCTTAGAAGTCTGATTTTGTAGATTCATCAAGAAAAGGACTGTCCTTAAAAGTTAAGACTTGAGTAAAGCTCATTTGACTGATGTTATGAAACCAACTTGTTGGTTTGTTAACTTTCCCATGAGAAATAACTATTACTAAGGCTAGAACACTCAAGCCATTTGCAAGACTATTTAATATATTATCTTTCTGTGGACAGACCTCTCTGTTGGAACCCTGTTGGTTGTTTGGTGTGCATGGAATTAGAGGGAGAGGAGTTGCTTAGATACGTGTTTAATTGCCCCGGGTTAAGAAATGATAGCTTAATGCATTAATCACTATGATCGAATGGTCCTGCCAATGAGACAAGAATTTATGAAGTGTGTTGTCTGAGGCTTCTTTCTCCCTCACAGATCTTGGATAGGTCCTGCCACCACCAGCTTTCATGCTGGTCAACCCTCATCTCTTCTGGTGGATACATTGTCCATAGTAACAGTCTGGTGAGCTTTAAAGAATTAGCATCACCTGTCTGTTTTGTCTTCTCTGCTCTCTAATATTTATATTGTTCCTTGGTTTTAACTCTAATAGAAGTCTTATTTCCAAGTTCTTGGAGTAACCTCAATGCAAATCCCAGTTACTGACAATAGTATACATTTTAAAAAACATTGATAACTGATAAATTGCTACTCAAATATCTTTTAGCAGTCACTACATTCCAGAGATAATCTGTTTACCTCTCCCTTACAGAGAAAGTCTGAAGGCTGGTTTTACCCTATGCAGTGTGATGATCTGTGTGTGTTGTTAATAGAATAAAAGTGCCTAGGGTTATGGCATTTAACTTTGTAAAGGTTGCTGATCTCTAATTTTAGAACTTTTAATAAAAGTTAAAAAAAATTTTTTGTTCTGTATGTGATTTCTTTTGTTTTCTTTTTCTTTTTCTTTTCTTTTCTTTTCTTTTTTTTTTTTTTAAGACAGAGTCTCACTCTGTCACCCAGGCTGAAGTGCAGTGGTGTGATCTCGGCTCACTCCAACCTCCACCTCCCAGGTACAGGTGATTTCTCCTGCCTTAGCCTCCCGAGTAGCTGAGACTACAGGCATGCGCCACCACGCCTGACTCCTTTTTGTATTTTTAGTAGAGACGGGATTTCACCATGTTGGCCAGGCTGGTCTCGAACTCCTAGTTCGAGTGATCTCAAGTGATCCGCCCTCCTTGGCCTCCCAAAGTGTTGGGATTACAGGCATGAGCCACCGCACCCGGCCTCTGTATGTGATTTCTTTTTCTCTCTAATTCACTTTACTAATTTGTTCATAGGTGAGCTACATGGAAATTTACTGTGAGAGAGTACGAGATTTGCTGAATCCAAAAAACAAGGGTAATTTGCGTGTGCGTGAACACCCACTTCTTGGACCCTATGTGGAGGATCTGTCCAAGTTGGCAGTTACTTCCTACACAGACATTGCTGACCTCATGGATGCTGGGAACAAAGCCAGGTATGGTGGGAAATAGAGTAATGACTGAGGTCTTTGGCACCTTTTGAGGTCCTTTTTTCCCAGTTAAGTGTTTGAAGCCACATTTATAGCTATGAAAGTTGCTTTTATTGTAGAGTCCTCTGATCCTTTGACTGTGCTGTAACAGTGAGGGCTTCAGCGTGTTGGGTTAAGTGTCTTTCTTCCATCTAAACAGTGCATTGCTGAAACATGTTAGAGCTCTGGTTAAGTTTACTCTTAGGTTTTCATCAAGTCATGGTAAAATGTTAGTTACCATGTATATATGTGGCTATGGTAGTAATTGATTCTGGAATAAATGAGCACCAATAAAGAATAAAAATTAAATGCTTCATTGGTTTCTAAAGGGCTAGCTGGAGTATGAAAAATGATTCTGATGGGGTGCCTTTGGAACTTGATGGGCTCACAAATAAGGCAGTATTGAGAGCAGTTGTGTAAGTGACAGTCTTGCAATCTGTGAATAAGTTTAAGACTATTGCTTGTGATTGTTATGCTTATAATGTGGAGCCTGCTGTCCATTTCAACTCTCATCTAAGAATTCCATTGTCACGTGGTCACCTTTATGTTTATTTAGGACAGTGGCAGCTACGAACATGAATGAAACAAGTAGCCGTTCCCACGCTGTGTTTACGATTGTTTTCACCCAGAAGAAACACGATAATGAGACCAACCTTTCCACTGAGAAGGTAGGAGAACTTCAGTCTGTAGGCTTGAGTTGTGAAGGATGGAGATTTTGAGAAGTCCCTTTTGTTGCCCTCTGCTGTTTGTGGAAGGTTGGGTGTTGGGGGGTGCTCTTTTACTTGATGGGGAGGGTGTTTTAAATTTTTCTTCCACCCTACACCAGTTTTCTGTATAGATTCTTAAATGAAGTTGCAAGATAGAGAATAGAGTTAGGAAAAAAAACAATCCAGGACTTTGGGTCTCAAAAACTACTCAATACAAGACATTTAAGCAGTCTTGTGGGAGAAAGTTCTTTCTTTTCTTCTTCTTGACTGAACCTTTTTATTATTACCATGTTAGTTGCCTTTGGTATGTGTATTCTTTTTTTTTTTTTTTTTTTTTTTTTGAGCTATGATACTGTTATAGTGGGATTAAATGTTTAAGCAAATGATATGTTTTATTCCTGGAAAGTAACTCCACAACAGTTCTGATGTTCTTCAAATACCTTTCTTGCTTATTGATTTTTCATTTTCTATAGTGGTTAAATGTCACAGACTTTAGAGTTAGATTGCTTGCTTTGAATTCTTATTCTGCCACTCTTCAGCTATGTTACTTTGCGCAAACTACTTAACCTCTTTGTTCCTCAGTTTCCCCATCCATAACAGCCTGATAGGATTGTTAAAAGGATTACATGTTAATATAGGTTAAGTGCATACAATAATGTCTGGCACAGAGTAGCCACTCAGTAATGTCAATCTTATTGTTAGTAATAAAAAATTTATGTTGAATACTACTCTATCTACATTCCTAAGAAGGATGCAACTGGATTTTTAAACTTGAAGTTAGGTTTATTGTACTGGCAATTATAAAAGATCCTTTGCCTTATAAAATCCTTTTGATACCACTGTCAACAACTATTAGAATCACCTTTTATTTGTTGACTTATTCCTAGCTGAAAATGATTTTTAAAAATATACTCCTGCTAGGCTGGGCGCAGTGGCTCACGCCTGTAATCCCAGCACTTTGGGAGGCCAAGGTGGGCGGATCAGGAGGTCAGGAGTTCGGGATCAGCCTGGCCAGCATGGTGAAACATTGTCTCTACTAAAAATACAAAAAAATTGGCTGGGCTTGCCGGGCGCGGTGGCTCAAGCCTGTAATCCCAGCACTTTGGGAGGCCGAGACGGGCGGATCACGAGGTCAGGAGATCGAGAGACGATCCCGGCTAACACGGTGAAACCCCGTCTCTACTAAAAAATACAAAAAAAATAGCCGGGCGAGGTGGCGGGCGCCTGTAGTCCCAGCTACTCGGGAGGCTGAGGCAGGAGAATGGCGTAAACCCGGGAGGCAGAGCTTGCAGTGAGCTGAGATCCGGCCACTGCACTCCAGCCTGGGTGACAGAGCAAGACTCCGTCTCAAAAAAAAAAAAAAAAAAAAAAAAAAAAAATTGGCTGGGCGTGGTGGTGCATGCCTGTGGTCCCAGCTGTTCAAGAGGCTGAGGCAGGAGAATCGCTTGAACCCAGGAGGCAGAGGTTGCAGTGAGCCGAGATCGTGCCACTGCACTCCAGCATGGGTGACAGAGCGAGACTCTGTCTCAAAAAGAAAAACAAAAAACTCCTGCTGGGCACCGTGGCTCACACTTGTAATCCAAGCACTTTGGGAGGTTGAGGCAGGAGATCACCTGAGGTCAGGAGTTCGAGACCAGCCTGGTCAACACGGTGAAACCCAGTCTCTACTAAAAATACAAAAAATTAGCCGCTCATGGTGGTGTGTGCCAGTAATCCCAGCTACTCCAGAGGCTGAGGCAGGAGAATCGCTTGAACCTGGGAGGCAGAGAGTGCAGTGAGCTGAGGTCGTGCCATTGCACTTCAGCCTCGGTGATAAGAGCGAAACTTCATCTCAAAAAAAAAAAAACAAACTTCTTATATAGGTGATCAAACAACTTGCTTAGCCAGAGGTTATAATGTTAGTGCTATTTATTAGTTAGTATTTATCTGAATGCCAGGAAAGAACATTGTATATAAAAATGTTTTGGCCGGGCGCGATGGCTGAAGCCTGTAATCTCAGCACTTTGGGAGGCCGAGACAGGCGGATCACGAGGTCAGGAGATCAAGACCATCCTGGTGAACATGGTGAAACCCCATCTCTACTAAAAAAAAAAATACAAAAAAACTAGCTGGGTGAGGTGGCGGGCTCCTGTAGTCCTAGCTACTCGGGAGGCTGAGGCAGGAGAATGGCGTCAACCCAGGAGGCGGAGCTTGCAGTGAGCTGAGATCCGGCCACTGCACTCCAGCCTGGGCGACAGAGCGAGACTCCATCTCAAAAAAAAAAAAAAAAAAAAAAAAATGTTTTTTGCCCTTCTCCCATGATGTCAAATCTACAAAATTAATGTTAATCCCATAATCATAGCTTTCCTGGTAGTCCATTTTGGATACTTTTGTCTAAACTTTCCTGAAGCTTTATTTTTTTACAACTTTATTGAGGTATTATTGAAGTATACAGTAAATGGCACATATTTAAAGCGTAAAATTTGGTCAGTTTTGACATATTTTTATACCTGTGAAACTAGTGCCACAATCCAGATAATGATAATTTCTATTATTCTCAAAAGTTGCCTCGTACCTGTTTGTAGTCTTTCTCTATATCCCTTCTACGGCAATCCCTGGGCAGTTCCGGACCTGCCTTTTGTCAGTATATATTAGTTTACATTTTCTAGAATTTTATATAAATGGAATCATAGAGTATGTGCTGTTTTTTTGTCTGGAATCTTTCACTTAGCATAGTGATTTTGAGATTCATCTATGTTGTTGTGTTTATCAATAGTTCCTTTTCATTGTTGATGAGTATTGCGTTATACAGATACACCACCGTTTATTAATTCAACTGTTGATGGACTTTTAAACTGTTCCCAGTTTTTGATTATTACAAATGAAGCTGCTGTGAACATTTGTGTACAAGTCTTTGTGTGGACATTTGTTTTTGTTCTCTTGGTAAATGCTTAGGAATAGGATGATTGAGTCTTACTGTAGCTCCTTAAGAAATGTCAAGTCCAGGCGCGGCGACTCACACCTGTAATCCTAGCACTATGGGAGGCTGAGGCGGGTGGATCATGAGGTCAGGAGTTTGAGACCAGCCTGGTGTACATGGCAAAATCCCATCTCTACTAAAAATACAAAAAGAAAAAATTAGCTGGACGTGGTGGTGGGCACCTGTAAGCTCAGCTACTCGGGAGGCTGAGGCGGGAGAATCGTTTGAACCCAGGAGGTGGAGATTGCAGTGAGCCAAGATCGCTCCATTGCACTCCAGCCTGGGTGACAGAGCAAGACTCTGTCTCAAAAAAAAAAAAAAGGAATATCAAACTGTTTTCCAAAGTGATTGTACCATTTTACATTCCCACCAGCAATATGTGAGAGTTCCAGTTGCTTAAAGCTTCAGTTTTAGTATGCCATTTAATGAGTTGATGAGTTTTACTTATTTTTATAACATACTCTAGTAAACTATGTCGTGTTTATACTAAAGTTACTTTTTTTGAACCGTGGTAATTGCTATGAATTTTGTGCACGCTCTTTTTTTTCTAATTAAAAAAAATTTTTTTTTAAAGACACAGGGTCTTCTATGTTGCCAATCTGGAGTGTAGTAGACAGCTTTGAACTCCTGGGCTGAAAGGAGCTTCCCGAGTAGCTGGGACTACAGGCGTGTGCCACTGCACCTGCTGTGTGTGCTGTTTAAACTGACTCTGATAGGTGTTGTCTTGATCTTTTTGTGCCATATTTAAAAGCTCTAATACTTTTAGTTTTCTCCATACCTTAATCTTTTAAAAAGCATTCTGCCTCTAAATATTTCCTGTCTCTATCTTGCTTATTTTTTAATTGCTCCCATGTTACTGTTCTTTATCAGGTCAGTAAAATCAGCTTGGTGGATCTAGCAGGAAGTGAACGAGCTGATTCAACTGGTGCCAAAGGGACTCGATTAAAGGTATTTATTTTAGCAAATAAATGGCCTGATCAGTAAATGTTCTGTACCATGAGACAGCAAACCATGGCCACCACCTGTTTTTGTAAATAAAATTTTATTGAAACACAGCTACATACATTTGTTTATGTATTGTCTGTGGCTGCTTTTGCACTGCAATGGCAGTGTTGTGACAGAGACCATATGGCCCACAAAACCTGAAATAATTTTTGTCTGTCCTTTTATGGAAAAATTTTGCTGACTCCTGATCTGTAACTTCAATAGAAGGATAAGTTATCTAACTAAATAGTTAGGGAGGACATCATAGTCAGGGTGAGAGTTGAATTGCATTTTAAGGAACAGGCAGCATTTGGCTAGATGGAATTAAGACATGGCAATGGGAATAGGATATACAGTATTAAGATGTGAGAACAGAAGTTTCATGTTGATGAGTTGAGGGAAGAAGGCTGCACACATCTGTAAACTTTTGGAGCACAAACATCTCGAAGATACTTTAGGACTGTGAGTTAGGCCTGTGGTCTCAGCATGTTGTTATCAAGTGGAGAAGAGGATAGATTGAGGACTAAAGGTTGTTTTTAGAACTTGTAATAATAAAGAAATATGCTAGCATATGGCAAATCATGTTTTATGTTGTATATGATATGACAGTAGTAGAAATTCTTCATCATCATTCTTTCATATTTGGTATTTATTTTAGGAAGGAGCAAATATTAATAAGTCTCTTACAACTTTGGGCAAAGTCATTTCAGCCTTGGCCGAGGTGGTAAGTTTTATGCTTCATTATAAGGGGAGTTGTGTCTGTTCAGCAAATATACTTGATGATATTTGATTATTGTTTATGAAGGCTGCCTTTTTGTGGCCCTTTTCTGTAATCTTGCCTTTCTCTTTTTAGAGCTTTTCAGATAAGATACTAGGTATAAAACAGTTTGACTTTGTACTGCAAGTAAAAGAGACTAAGGAGAACAAAAGTAAATATAGATCTGTAAAAACTAGAGCAAACACCTAAGGTTTGACTGATTTTTTTGAGCCTTGTTTTATGTCTATCACAAAAACCAAGTTGATTTATTGTCTCTTCTTTTCCTGTGTAATGTTTTCTGAGTAGGATGCAGTATCTTTTGGAGTATTTTGAGCAGTTTGGCTTTGGTGGATGCTGTTGATTTGAGAGCCAGTAGTAGGTTTTTTGTTTTGTTTTGTTTTTTTCCCAATAGTTTTGTTCTTTTCCTACTCCTTAATGGTAGAACAGTAAAGCTAAAACAAAAATTCTCTTTTTTTAATTAGGGGCTTCATTGCCTACATTATTTAAATTAGTCATTGTGTGTTTTAGTTTAGTTTAAAACCTCATTTTAATTGCTAAGAATTATGAAATGCTTTCTTGCTTGCCTTGGAGAAGTCATAATCTATGACATGAAATTTAAACAAAATCTCATTTTCTACTTGGAGGCTTATCCTGTGTTCTTGTTTTCTCTTTTAAATGCTTTCACCTGTAGGATAACTGCACTAGCAAGGTATGGTGGGGATTGGTAGAGATAAACTAGAATTGACTTTTATGTTTTAAATCTTCACCAGGATGTATGGTGACATAAGTAGGAATGGAACCTTTAAAAATGTTTTCATCATTTGTTTTCTGGCTCTGGAATTTAGAGTGGCTGTAAATTTAGAGTGACCACAAATCATGAGATTTCACACCAAAATTAATTTATAGAACATTATATGCTTTGGAGAAGGAATTAAGAATAAAGGAACAAGGACGGGCATGGTGGCTTATGCCTGTAATCCCAGCACTTTGGGAGGCTGAGGCGGGCGGATCATTTGAGGTCAGAAGTTCTAGACCAGTCTGGCCAACATGGTGAAACCCCATCTCTACTAAAAATACAAAAATTAGGTGGGTGCGTGGTGCGTGCCCATAGTGTCCCGACTATTCACGGGTTTTAAACTGAGGTTTTAGGCCTCAAGGATTACATAGTGGAATGAAAGTTTGTTCCACTAATCTGAATGACCGAAAGGCTTAATTCTCCCTTGAGGTCTGTGCAATCTAAAATTGAACCTGCTATTGGAAATGACTTTCTGATTGGTGGATTGTGTGTCTGTGGGTAGAGTGGAATGAGATGATGTAGACATATTTGATAAGAGATGCTTCTTGCCTACTCCCTTACCTCCTCAAAAAAAAAAAAAAAAACACAAAACCACAAGACCAGCCACTAAGAGGCCAGCCACGTAGTACTCGTTTTCTGAATAGAAAAAGTGCTTGTGCAGATAGTAGGATCATCCTTAGTTTAACGTTGGATTATACCAGGACTGGATTTTAAAACTGCTGATTTGCTGGAGTGGTGTTTATCAGTGAGGCCCTGCCTTTCCCCTTAGTAACTTCTTTTTTTTTTTTTTTTTTTTTGGAGACTGAGTCTCACACTGTTGCCCAGTCTGAGGCACAGTGGCATGATCTCGGCTCACTGCAACCTCCACCTTCTGGGTTCAAGCGATTCTCCTGCCTCAGCCTCCCAAGTAGCTGAGATTACAGGTGCCCGCCACCACCCCTGGCTAATTTTTTGTATTTTTAGTAGAGATGGGGTTTCATCATGTTGGCCAGGCTGGTCTTGAACTCCTGACCTCAAGTGATCCACCCGCCTTGGCCTCCCAAAGTGCTGGGATTACAGGCATGAGCCACTGTGCCCGGCCTCCCCTTAGTAGCTTCTTAAAGTGTCACAACGCAGTAATCAGCCAGCATGTATTTGAATAGCTGTTACCTGTAAAGCATTTGCATTAATTTTTACTTTTAGAAAGTATAATTTTTTTTCATTTCAGCACTGCCTTTTCATTGGTGTTTTTTGCTTTATCCTGTGTTAATAAGAAGGATCATGAAGAAAGCGGAATAAGTAGACTTAATAGAACATTCACCTTTCTAAATTAGCAAATCATATCACTTTCTTAGACCTTTTTACTTTTAGTCTTTGCTTTAATAATTGCATTATTTTTTGCATAATTTCCTTTCAAAGAGACCAAATGAGTATTATTTTACAAGAGTTACTAGATTTGTCCAGGTGCAGGGTCTCACGCCTGTAATCCTAGCACTTTGGGAGGCCGAGGCGGGCGGATTACAAGGTCAGGAGATTGAGACCACGGTGAAACCCCGTCTCTACTAAAAAATATAAAAAATCAGCTGGGCACGGTGGCGGGCACCTGTAGTCCCAGCTACTCAGGAGGCTGAGGTAGGAGAATGGTGTGAACCTGGGAGGTGGAGCTTGCAGTGAGCTGAGATTGCGCCACCACTCCAGAGCAAGACTCCGTCTCAAAAAAAAAAAAAAAAAGGAGTTGCTAGATTTGCAGCAACCCACCCAATGACATGGTGGTTGGCCAAGTAAATTCACTAACTAGATGACTTGCTCCAACACATCCAACCTGGAATGCACAGGATTAGTATTCTCCCCTCTGCAAAAATAAAAATTGAGGATGGAGTATTAGATGATGTTAGGGAATTATTGTTTATTTTGATAAGTGTGATAATGGTCTTGTGGCTTTTTTTTTTTTTTTTTTTTAAAAAAAGACATGACCTTTTCCTTCACAGTAAGAAAAAGAAAAAAAATGATATAGACAGGATATTAGGTAATAGTATTGTATTGATGTTAATTTTTTGAACTTGGTCATTGTTTTCTGTGTAAGACAATGTTCTTATATGCTGAAGTGTTTAGGGGTAAATGGAGATGAGGTCTGCAACTGACTTCAGAATGGGTCAGGAAAATAAAAAGTTGTAGAAAAGTGTTTGGGGGTTAATTGAAAGATGATTGGCAGAGTATTGATAATGGTTGAAGCTGCATGTTGGGTATGGTAGCTCATTATACTGCTCTCTCAACTGTTGAATATGTTACACAGTTTTCAAAATAAAATGTAAAATGAAAAAATTACCTTATTGCGTGAGTTTTTGGTATTGTGAAGAATTGAAACTATGAATGATAAACTTCCACAGTGTTGGGGTTTTACTGTAATTTAATTTACTTGGGAATTTTAGACTGATTTGCCTTTCTTGGGAATTTTTTTCCCTAACAAAAAATGCTAAGACCATTCCTTTCCCTTTAATAGAGTAAAAAGAAGAAGAAAACGGATTTTATTCCCTACAGGGATTCTGTACTTACTTGGCTCCTTCGAGAAAATTTAGGTATGTTGACCACTAGTGAAAAGTAGTTATCTTTTTCACTTTGATTATCTTTTGTGGTTAATTGTCCTGTGTCTGTTTTGGAGACAAATAATCTCTAGATATTCATGTTACTACTTGAGTGTTCCTTGCCTGCTTTCATTTTTACTCCTAATTTCAGCTGGTTGGATTCTCTTGGTTTTAAGCCAGGGTGTACTCCCATATCTCATTTACTTCAGGGCATGAACTGTGCTGTAATTGTCTTCCCAACTGCCCATACCTGTTTCAGATTATTGCTCGCTCTTCAAAGTTATTTCAAAAATCCATGCTCCTCTGAGGTGCACAAAATTAGACATTGCCAACCCTTATTCCTCCTCATTGCTGATGTCTTCAGACCTTCGAATCACTGTTCTTCATTCACTTCTACTTTTTTTTTTTTTTTTTTTTGAAATGGAGTCTCGCTCTCTTACCCAGGCTGGAGTGCAGTGGTGCAATCTTGGCTCACTGCAACCTCCGCCTCCCGGGTTCAAGCAGTTCTCCTGCCTCAGCCTCCCGAGTAGCTGGGATTACAGGCACACACCACCGTGCCTGGCTAACTTTTTTGTACTTTTAGTAGAGACAGGATTGTGCCATGTTGGCCAGGTTCGTCTTGAACTCCTGACCTCAAGTGATCCGCTCGCCTGGGTGAAAGAGTGAGACTTCCTCTCAAAAAAAAAAAAAAAAAGAAATTTGACTTTACATTAAATCTTAGGATTTGAGATCGCAACCTCAGATTTGACACATTCCATGAAATTTTTCTTTCTTTTAAAATGAGTGTGACTTGAGATACTCATGATTAATCTTTTTAGGTGGCAATTCTCGGACTGCAATGGTTGCTGCTCTGAGCCCCGCGGATATCAACTATGATGAGACTTTGAGCACTCTGAGGTACTTTCTTTTGATCTCAGTAGCAACGTAGACCACATTGCCATCAGATGTCATTTTGTGATACCATGGATGTTTTTATGCTGTCTGGGTAGTTATTTATGAAAATAATGTTCCTTTCCTCTCGTAACAGGGAAAACTTAGGGAAAAAGTGATTGTATTATAGTAGAATTTACCTCTTTATGGTTTTCCGTTTCATTGGGAAAGGTATGAAGTTTTTATTTTTTTATCCCTCATGGATTCCTAGATAAGGCAGGAACTTTTTCATAGGAAAGATTTTTAAATTGCTCAAGTGAGATTTTTGGGTAACTTTTAGATAATAGTGACATTTTCTTATAATATTCATTTCTATAAAAAGAAGTGCCACCCTGCTTGTGGTGTTTGTCGTTATAGAAATGCTGAAGTCGGCTGGGCGTTGTGGCCCCCACCTGTAATCCCAGCACTTTGGGAGGCTGAGGTGGGTGGATCACTTGAGGTCAGGAGTTTGAGACCAGCCTGGCCAACATGGTGAAACCCCATCTTTACTAAAAATACAAAAATAAGCTGGGCATGGTGCCATGCACCTGTAATCCTAGCTACTTGGGAGGCTGAGACAGGAGAATCACTTGAACCTGGGAGGCAGAGGTTGCAGTGAGCTGAGATGGCACCACTGCATTCTAGCCTGGAGACAGAGCAAGACTCCGTCTCAAAAAAAAAAAAAGAGAAAAAAGGAAAAAAAAGAAATGCTGAAGTCATAATAAGTAATAAAAATTATAGGAATATGTAGCAATATTAAAAAATTACCATCATAGCCAGGTGCAGTGGTGTGTGCCTGTAGTCCCAGCTATTTGGAAAGCTGAAGCAGGAGGATCACTTGAGCACAGGAGTTTGAGGCCAGTCTAGGCAACATAGTGAGACTCTGTCTCTTAAAAAAACAAAAAACAAAATAATTACACAACAGAATGTTCATGAGAAGTTTTTTTTGCTTTTTAGTTTTTGTTTTTGTTTTTGTAATGGAGTCTTTTGCTGTGTGGCCCAAGCTGGAGTGCAGTGGCAAGATTGTAGCTCACTGCAGCCTCAGACATCTGGGCTCGTGTGATGCTCCTACTTCAGCCTCCCAAGTAGCTAAAACTACAGGCACATGCCACTAGGCCTGGCTGATTTTTAAAAATTTCTTGTAGGGATCGGGGGTCTTGTTATGTTATTCAGGCTGGTTTCAAATTCCTGGCCTCATGTGATCCTCCCCACTTGGCCACCAAAAGTGTTGGGATTACAGGTGTGAGCTGCCTCCTGAGGCCTATTTTTTATGTATGAGTAGGTTTCATTACTTTAGTCTGGAACTCTCTACCCTTCTTCCATGAAAGACAGTTGATATAATGGAGTGAATACTATACAGTCTCATAAGTTGGGTTTAAGTCCTCTCGCTGTTATTTATTTCCATTGTGATCTTGCGCAAATCACTTAAATTCATCTGAGCCTTTTTCTTCATCTTTAATAGGTACTATAAAGCTTTATATAGATGTATTATTATGAAGGCTCATAAAATGTAAACACTCAGGATATTTGATTTAAAAATAATAGTATGTTACTTATGAGAAGTAGAACATATGAGAAATGACAAGAATGAATTTTCTTTTTGGATCTAGATATGCAGATCGTGCAAAACAAATTAAATGCAATGCTGTTATCAATGAGGACCCCAATGCCAAACTGGTTCGTGAATTAAAGGAGGAGGTGACACGGCTGAAGGACCTTCTTCGTGCTCAGGGCCTGGGAGATATTATTGATAGTAAGTGAATTAAGGATCATTACAAAATCTAATCCTTTCTTCTTCAAGGTTCTTATTCAGGGTTCTTATATTTAAAATAAACTTCAAGTTAAGGAACATGATGAAGCTAAATGGTAGTGAAAATGTTTTTGTTTTTTTTTTTTTCCTTAAAAAACTCAATGGAAATGATCTCTAGATTCCTTTATGTAGCATATACCAGGCTATCCGTTTGAACTCATGAAATTAGTTTTTAAATCACAAATATGTCGCTAGTATTTTTTTTAGAATTCTATTTTAGATCAGCAATGAAGTTTATTTGGAATTTTAAACCTGTCATCACTGAGCAGTTAATTACTTCATAGAAATGTTATTTGAAATTTTGGGTTTCGTTTCATGGGTTACTCTGGATTAGTGTAGTGGCAGTAATACAAGAAATGCACCATTCAAGCCTACCTTCAGATAAGATTCTCCTTTGAATGGCCCCCTCCTCCTGTAAAATGATGGATTGCCTCCTGCTGTCTATGAACATATGAAGGGGAAAAGTTCAATTCCTGTGAAGTTCAAGAACTACACTTCCAGACAGTATTGTTTTACGATGTTGTATTAAAATGTATCTTAAAAAAACTCATGATGTGCCTATACAATGGCTTATTCAGAAGTTCTCTAAAGTGAGTAAAATGGATTATTCATATATGAATAGAATATAGGTTGGTTTAGTAAAGCATATTTTTATTTTTTGAGTGTAAAATTAATATTATATTCCTTAAAGTTCTAATAAGATTTTCAAGGCCTCTTCTAGTTTAATTCTTCTTATTGATTAGAGTCTGAGTTTAGATGAATACCATTTGTAAAATTGATACCATATTCTAAATATTAACTTTCTCATCTCCCCAAATGCCAAAAAATGCTCTGTTCCCTTTCTGTGTCACTGCTGAACCTGAACTTTGACCCTTCTCGTATTTTCCCTCCTGCTTACCTTCAGTTGATCCATTGATCGATGATTACTCTGGAAGTGGAAGCAAATGTGTGTATTTCACATATTGGTTATTTCCAGTACTCTGACTTGCTAATCTGCCTCTGCTGGATCAGCCTTAAAATGAGCTTTGCATGCCAGCAATCCTTACAGAGAAATCCCAGACAGAGCATAGTATAGAATCAGAAATAATCCTACTTTTGCCCTTCTTCATTTAGCAAACTAATTTTTGCTGAATTTCAGTTTGTGGCTTGAGTGAAGTAGAAAGGCTTGAGAATCTCTTGCTGCGTCTACTCTTCAGTTTTTCCCAGTGTGATTAAATTAAATCCAAAAATCATAGATGATGATAGCAACTGGCACTTACTAATTGTGCATAATATGCCAGGCCCTATTCTAGGCACCTTGAATATAGTCTCTTTTAATTCTGTTAATGGCTTTGAAAATATTTTATTATGTCCATTTTACCAATAATCATTTTCAGTCCGCAAAACTATCTATGATTGAAGAGCTCTGTAAATGTTGGGCTGAGACTCATGGGAGCTTGTGCTAAGTTGCTTTTCTCCATATCTTCGGCCTCAGATGATTAGATAAATATTTTTTCCTTTTTTTTTTTTTTTTTGAGATGGTCTGATTCTGTCACCCAAGCTGGAGTGTAATGACGTGATCATGGCCCACTGCAAGCTTGAACTCTTGGGCTCAAGTGATCTTTCCATCTTAGCCTCTTGAGTATCCGAGACTACAGTTGTTTACTGCCACGCCTGGCTGATTTTTAAATTTTTTGTTTGTAGAGATGGGGGTCTTGCTATGTTTCCCAGGCTGGTCTGGAACCCCTGGCCTCAAGCAGTCCTCCTGTCTCGGCCTCCCAAAGTGCTAGGATTACAGATGTGAGCCACCACACCCAGCCTTTCCTCTTTTCATAAGTCACAAATTAAAATAACTTAGGTGTCTAAAATGACTCAAACATTTTTAAAGAATCACATGTACCTCGTTATTCTCTCCATATATATCTTAAGTTGGTGAGGAAATTATTTCTTACCCTTTTAAGGTAATTCATCAAGAAATTGTTATCTTAGAAGAAAAATATCTTGATTTTGGGGTTAATTTTTAGATTCGTACTGAGTCATTTCTTTTTTTCTTTTCTTTTCTTTTTTTTTTTTTTCTTTTGAGATGGAGTCTTGCTTTGTCACCAGGCTGGAGTGCAGTGGTGAGCTCTTGGCTCACTGCAACTTCCTCTGCCCGAGTTCAAGCAATTTCTCCTGCCTCAGCCTCCGGAGTAGCTGGGACTACAGGCCCACACCACTACGCCCAGCTTATTTTTATATTTTTAATAGAGACGGGATTTCACCATGTCGGCCAGGATGGTCTCAATCTCTTGACCTCGTGATCCTCCTGCCTTGGCCTCCCAAAGTGCTGGGATTATAGGCATGAGCCACTGAGCCCGGCCACCTGAGTTGTTTATTTCTACAGTAAGGCATGTAATGAGGCTTGGCAGACAGTGAGAAAATGCATAGGAGAAACCAAATATAGCCCTGGCTGTGGTTATGAGGTTAGGGCTTAAATACACTATAATGTCCTGATACAGAAGTGACTCTTGGACTGCAGCAGCTCTGTCTGAGATTTCCAAAGCTCAACGATACTGGTGTAGAAAAGGTGCCGCCTTCTTTTTGCTTTTGTGCTCAAGGTGTTGCTGCTGCCAGCTTGTTGCCTACCTCTTTTCTTAGCAGCTGCGGCATTTCCTGAAACACCACGCATGACTAAGTTTTAATTCTATATTCCTAAGGGAAAGCAGCCCTGACTACTTCTCAATTTCCATCTTGATCTAATTCTCTTAATTCCTTTTAGGGCTTGCATGTGACCATTGGACCTAAACTCTGTCCATCCTGATCTTTTCCCCCGATGGTTAACTTTTTGCTCTAATCCCTATCCCCCTTTTAAAAGATGCCTCTTTGCTTGTTTCCCTGTGTTCTGTATTTGCAGATGGTGGTTTTCAAACTGTCTTGAAGCAACCACTGGCTTTAAGGGAGTTAAAAAACTGGCTTTAATTAAATAGTAGAGATGAGTAGGCCCAGGGAAAACTAATAGTATTTTTTCCAACTGTGTGTATTGACTCATCTCCTTTAAGGAAAACTTACATAGTTTTGATATGAATTTTAATTTTTCAGATTCAAAAATGAGCTAATTTTAAAGTTGGATTGCACCAATACTTATGGTTTACCTTTGGTATCTTTTTGCAAAGGATGACTAATGAAAGAAAGTACAACAGCAAATCAGTAAATTTTGTTGTTTGTGGCTTAAATTTTTTTTTCTTTTACCAATACTGAGTTTAAAAGCGAAATTAACCGTTCTATTAGAGACTTAGTAAATGGAAGTATGTTCCTAAAACTTGCATTTTATACTAGGAAGCAGGCTTAGCAGTGACCCATGGTTGTACTCTTAGGCTAATTAAGGGCCTTAAATTAACAAATAATCGGCCTTATTTTTTGCTTGCTCTGACTGAAGAATGGAACCTACACTAAAACTCATTCATCTGCTAATTGTTCTTCCCTGTTGAGGCAATCAGTTAGTCCTGACTTTTTAACCAGGACTTATACAAAATTCCTCTCATTTCTATAATTACGCTTTTTTATTTAAGACATATTAAAAATCCTTTTAGCATGTTGAAATGTTGCCATACAAAGCATACTACTCAGTGCACAAACTTTGTTTTAACCATAACATTTTCTTGGAAATTTTTGCTGAAATTACATAAAACACTGAGCCAGACCAATATGGATTATTATTAATAAATAAATGATCATTGTTTTCCCCTTTACAAACTACTGGAAAAGTGTAAATCTGAAGACATTGTAGACTAGGAGCACTAGAAAGACGAAATGGAAGGTATTTTGGTTTTTTTAGGGAGAGTGCCTAAGCAGTTTCCTTTGAGGCTCTGGTTTATCCCCCTGCAAGATACAGTGTTAACCTACATTGGAATCTTTTAGTTTGTAAATGCACAAATGATTCTGAACCTCTAGGATACCACTATTAAAGACAGACATGTTTTAGAACTGCCATCTAGAACAGTTGTAACCTGTGTTTGTATTATAGCCTGTCTTTGTCTTGGCGCTTTAATGCTGTCCTTTCTTACAACAATATTCCTTCCTGTCTTTTTTTCTTCTGCTTCTTTCCCTTTTCCCTACTTTTTCTGCCTTCTCTTCTTTCTATCTCCCAGATCTGAAAGATTTTCAGAACAATAAGCATAGGTACTTGCTAGCCTCTGAGAATCAACGCCCTGGCCATTTTTCCACAGCATCCATGGGGTCCCTCACTTCATCCCCATCTTCCTGCTCACTCAATAGTCAGGTGGGCTTGACGTCTGTGACCAGTATTCAAGAGAGGATCATGTCTACACCTGGAGGAGAGGAAGCTATTGAACGTCTAAAGGTAAGTCATAGTTCACACTGAATACAAGGTATTCTATATAGCTCCACAAGGAAGAACTAGGAGTAAAAATCACTAAGATTTCGATTCAGCATATGGAGAACTCTCTGACTCTTAGAGGTGTCCTGAAGATTGAATTTTCTGCTTTGTAAGTTAATTTCTTTTCACTAGAATGCCTGAGTCTGACATGGTCAGGCAGAGTTGGGAGAGGTGCATGGGCAGGTCATAGGCTGGCAAGGCAGAGTAATGGATTAATAGATGTGTACGTTAATTCTGGGGTAGTTCATCAAGTTACAGTGAAATTGTTTTGTTAGAAATTTATTTGGAAACGTTTGGTTTCATTCGAAGATGGAATTCTGTATAGAGCCATGCTTCTGTTAATAAAGATAAAGTTTGGGCCGGGCATGGTGGCTCACGCCTGTAATCCTAGCACTTTGGGAGGCTGAGGCGGGCGGATCACGATGTCAGGAGATTGAGACCATTGGGAGGCTGAGGCAGGAGAATGGTGTGAACCTGGGAGGCGGAGCTTGCAGTGAGCCGAGATCGCGCCACTGCACTCCAGCCTGGGTGACAGAGCAAGACTCTGTCTCAAAAAAAAAAAAGTTTGAACATTTGAGTAGCTTTTCCAGGTTTATTCAGATACTTATTAGGTTATATCTTCTAGAAGTTCACAGAAAACATTGATACCCTATGATTACTGTGTAGGAAGGTTATCTCCTCCTACACTGGTACCCATGGGGTCGCAGGGCCATAGCTGCATGTATGCAGATTTGGCCTATGGCTCCCAGCTTTGCTGTTGGAGGTATTTCCCAGCCTATTACTGGCTCTGTGAGGTTCGATCTCACCTCTCTGTATGAATATGAAAGTTAAGAGCAACAGAGCCTTCTGACTCATAACTGCTTCTCTTCCTCCTCAATTCATTCAGTGCACAGACAGTTATCACCTGCAGTGCTGAAAGATAGTTTGACCCATACCTTTTAACCATTGTGTTTAAGAGTGCTGGAATAGGGGGCACAGGGAGGACAAGGAACACTTTTTAAGAGTCTGAAAAGTTGCAATCATGCTGCCAGCCAGCAGTCCTCTTCACATTCGCTCGGTATTCCACTTGACTGCCGCTCATGCAAGGACATTAGAGAACAGTGACACATTGACACATTTAATAGGTAAAAGGCTTGCTGAAAAACTCTTTAACACTAAAGTGAATTAAGCTTGACAATTGAAAATGTCAGATGCTCTCATTTTAATTTTCATGTGAGGCTGGCAAACATTTTATCTGAAGAAAGAGGTTCTGCTTTTTCTTTCTTAATCAGCCTACCTTTTCCCTTGACATTTTACTCATTTCAAAAGTATAGTGTGGGCCGGGCATGGTGGCTCATACCTGTAAACCCAGTACTTTGGGAGGCTGAGGCAGGAGGATCATTTTAGCCCAGGAGTTTAAGGCTGCAGTGAGCTATGATTGCACTGCTGCACTCTAGCCTGAGTGACAGAGTGAGATTCTATCTCAAAAAAACATGCTTGGCCAGGCGCAGTGGGCTCAAGCCTGTAATCCCAGCACTTTGGGAGGCCGAGATGGGTGGATCACGAGATCAGGAGATCAAGACCATCCTGGCTAACACGGTGAAACCCCGTCTCTACTAAAAATACAAAAAATTAGCTGGGTGTGGTGGTGGCTAGGACTACAGATGCAAGCCACCACGCCCGGCTAATTTTTCTATTTTTATTTATTTATTTTTTGAGACAGAGTCTCACTCTGCCGCCCAGGCTGGAGTGCAATGGCGCGATCTCCAGACCCTGCAACCGCCGCCTCTCAGGTTCAAGTGATTCTTGTGCCTCACCCTCCAAGCAGCTGGGATTACAGGCGTGCGCCACCGTGCTCAACTAATTTTCTTATTTTTAATAGAGATGGGGTTTCACCATGTTGGCCAGGCTGGTCTTGAACTTCTGACCTTAAGTGATCTGCCTGCCTCAGCCTCCCAAAGTGCTGGGATTACAGGCATGAGCCACTGCGCCCAGCTTAATTTTTTTGTATTTTTAGTAGAGATGGGGTTTCACTATGATGGCCAGGCCGCTCTTGAACTCCTGACCTCAGATGATCTGCCTACCTTGGCCTCCCAAAGTGCTGGGATTACAGGCGTGAGCTACCATGCCCAGCTTTATTTTTGTTTCTAAAGCATGTTTTTGTTTTTGTTTTTGTTTTTGAGACGGAGTCTCACTCTGTCGCCCAGGCTGGAGTGCAGTGGCCGGATCTCAGCACACTGCAAGCTCCGCCTCCCAGGTTTACACCATTCTCCTGCCTCAGCCTCCCCAGTAGCTGGGACTACAGGCACCCGCCACCTCGCCTGGCTAGTTTTTTGTATTTTTTAGTAGAGACGGGGTTTCACCATGTTAGCCAGGATGGTCTCAATCTCCTGATCGAGGCTGAGGCAGGAGAATCCCCTGAATCCAGGAGGCGGAGGTTACAGTGAGCTAAGATTGCGCCACTGCACTCCAGCCTGGGCAACAGAGCGAGACTCCATCTCAAAAAAAAAAAAAAAAAAAAAAGAAACAAAAATAATGTTCTTGTTTCTTCCTTCAGAACATGTAAGTGGAAAGTGGTGAAGTTCTGCAATACCTAGCAAAGGGAGAAAGAGTGAGAAATCTTTCCATTAAATGTTGTAGGCTGCAGGGTAATTTTTGCTGTTGGTAAAATTGACTTTGAAATTTTACTAAAGACCTTAACGAAGAGGAGTGGTAACTACACATTTTCTCACTATAGGCGTCAGTGACCATGTTGGCTTTGCAGGGCTCTTTTTAGAACCAGAGTTAAAAATAGGGAGCTCCTTGGGAATGAGAAGTAAAACTCCCACTTACTGAGTCCTTAATATAAAATGTTCTTTTTCTTTGGGGATTTTAAATCGTAACTATTTGCTTATTAAAGCGTTAGCGCATACGCTTGAGATTACCCTTTCCTTTGACATTCATCTTGATGTAAAGGAGAAATTTCTCCCTAACTGCCAAGTGGGACCAATTGAAAATAATGTCACGTTAGGAGTCAAGACATTAACCAGACTCTTTAAGAATCAGGTTACCCAGTGTCTTCCAGATCATTTCTAGGGAATAACACTGTCATTATTCAGGGAACTCTTCCTCCAACTTCCCTATGTCCCACTAAAGCAAGACAAAACAAAACTGTATTACTTCAATCAGAAAACAAATTTTCTTTGTTTTAATTATTTCTTACGCCAAAATAAAGAACTCTTCGGTTTTCCCTAGTTTTATTCTAGAAAGAAAAGAGCTTCCTTAGGGCTTTTTGTTGTCTTGGGTTTTTAATGCAGTGTGGTAGTTCACTGAAGCATAAGCGCCTTAGTTCTGCCCTTATTTTGTGAATGGTGAGAATTCCTTTCGGGTAAACCTGCATTTTAATGCTGCAGGCAGATAGCATCTTTCATCCAAAGCTCCAGGGCAATGTTTGTACAATAGAAATGCTTCAGAATATCTAGGAACTGGGTTCCTAAGGCATGGTAACTGTAGGAGAAAAATATTATACTGGAGAACAGCAATAGAGGAGGTTAATTCATTTTCCTAACATTTTATTTCCCTTTGTTTCTTTTTGACTTTAAAAAAGGTCAGTTGATTGGATACTGTTTTTACACCCAATGTTGCTGTGGCTTTGTTCACTGGATAGCCTTTTTGCATATGTTAGGTATGCACATCACACCATTGTAAATATCTTTTCTGTTTTTTGAGACGGAGTCTTGCTCTGCGCCCAGGCTGGAGTGCAGAGACGCAATCTCGACTCACTGCAACCTCCGCCTCCTGGGTTCAAGCAATTCTCCTGCCTCAGCCTTCTGAGAAACTGGGATTACAGGTGTGTACTACCACACCTGGCTAATTTTTGTATTTTTAGTAGAAACTGGGTTTCGCCATGTTGACCAGGCTGGTCTCAAACTTCTGACCACAGGTGATCTGCCTGCCTCGGCCTCCCAAAGTGCTGGGATTACAGGCGTGAGCCACCATGCCTGGTCTTCCTGTCGAATAAGGTTTTAAACATGCAGCTGTAGCCACAGCTCTCGTGTTTATTAGTCTGGCATCACAGTCAGTACTGTGAGTGCCGTTGCTTAGACTTAGCCTATAAATATCCACAAATATCCATTACAGAAGCAGGCAAGGGCAAATGCTGTGCTAAGCACCCAAGGCCACATTTGGAACCCACTTAGGAAGTATGCTATGTTCAGTACGGTAAAACCTTGGTGATTCAGTGGCTTCAACAAATGTTCTGTGTAGTAAGTGTTTTTCATGGAAATATTTCTGACTTGTCCTGGTGATTTTTCTGTTTCCTTAACTAAACCATCAAGAAGAGATTAAATTGTTTAGCTATATGAACATAATTTATTAACCAGTGCTGTACAAATAGCTAGAGATGCAGACAAATATGATGTGAGACCAAAGAGTGAATGACACCTGAGCCCGGCATTCCTCAGAGCTTAAAGAAGAGTTCCTGGTGTCCCTCTGTTTTTTGGATTTTTTTTTTTTTTTTCAAAGAAAGGGAGGAGGATTAAAGGTTTATCTCCTCAATCCCTTATTTCTGAACCATGAATCCACATTTCAAGTTCATCTTACATTAGGCCCCTAGAGTGGGGTATGGGAAGCTCTGGACACCAGAATGCCTACCTGCTGGCAGAATGAATTGATGCTCCTGAGACTGGATGCTGTTTTGCACTTGGCTTCCCTATTTTATTTATACTAAGTTTGCTACTCAGGCTTGAACAGAATATCCCTCACTCTTTCTTAACTTAGGGTGAACTGTTTCATAGAATGTTTACTTGAAAGCCTGTTGATCCTGCTTTATTTGAAGAAAGAACAGTGAGTCAGCAAATAGCTCTAGACCTGGCTCAGTGAGTAGTGTGGCCTCACTTAGCTTCTCTGATCTGTTGGAACGCATTGGCGCCATCTTGGCTCAGTGCAACCTGTGCCTTCTGGGTTCAAGCGATTCTCCTGCTTCAGCCTCCCAAGTAACTGGGGCTACAGGCACGTGCCACTGCGCCTGGCTAATTTTTGTATTTTTGGTAGGGATGGGGTTTCGCCATGTTGGCCAGCTGGTCTTGAACTCCCGTCTTTGGTCTAGTTTTCTTATCTCTAGAATGGTTCTGGAATAAATGATTTCGCAGGCTTTTTTTGGCTCCGAAGTTGTGCTAATGTGACTCACAGTTAGTATTTTCTCTAAGTTTCCCTCAAAGTTTTTAAAAATAGCTTTCTAGACAACCTCAAAATTGCAGCTGAAAACTGTAATAAAAATAAAAGTTATACCTTACTCATTAAATCTCTTTTCTACAAAGAGATCATGTTCTGATTTACTCTTCAGATGGTAAGTAAAATTAGATAAGTCATATTAGAGTTGGCTGCAAAATGGTAAGAGGATTCCTAGACAGTAATTTTGCTTTCTTAGAGTGAGTTCTACAGTTGCCCCAAAATAGGGTGGCTTTAATATGACCAGATAATTCTCTGCTCTGAAATAACCTTTTTCTGAAGGTAATCAACTAGGAAGAAATATTTTTAAAATATCTCATGTCAGTTTGTATTCCATAATCAACAGTGGTTTGTGGACCGCACTGTGATAAGTACTAGTCAAGATACCTTGGTTAGGTCGGGTGCATCCTATTGTCCTGTTTGTTGAAGGTTTTCACTTTGAGAAGACTGTATAGATTTCTACTCAGCTATCTTTAATAGACCTTAAAATTATGTAGGTTATGTCATCAGCTTGTCTTATACTTGTCTATTTAAAATCATATGCAGGTTGGGGCTGGGAGGAAAAGAAAAAGGAAAAAAGCAGTCATATGCAAAAGCATTTTTTTTTTTTTTTGAGGCGGAGTCTCACTCTGTAGCCGAGGCTGGAGTGCAATGGTGCAATCTTGGCTCACTGCAAGCTCCGCCTCTGGGGTTCACGCCATTCTCCTGCCTCAGCCTCCCGAGTAGCTAGAACTACAGGTGCCACCACCACGCCCGGCTAATTTTTTGTAGTTTTAGTAGAGACAGGTTTTCACCATGTTAGCCAGGATGGTCTTGATCTCCTGACCTCATGATCCGCCCGCCTTGGCCTCCCAAAGTGCTGGGATTACAGGTGTGAGCCACCATGCCTGGCCAGCATTTTCTTTTTTTAAAGAGGTGCTCACTGTGTTACTCAGGCTGGAGTGTAGTGGTGCAGTCATAGCTCACTTATGCAGAAGCATTTAACACCACTCTTAGTGATTGTTGAATAACTTTTGTGGTGCTTTATAGATAAACTGTTGAAAACTTGGTCCTTGGCCTTCTCATTCCTTGCGGAATTGCGTGGATTTGTCTTGCTCGCTGGCCCTCTAGCATGACACTTTGGTTCTCCACTCGTGGAGTGGCACGTGCACTGCATGGTAATCATTTCTGCTGAGGACTGTAGAGATGCCATTCAGGTAGCTGTTTAGCCTTTCAGCCTCTGTGTGTGTTCTGAAGCCTAATGAGAGCCATTTCAGGTGTTTTTTGTCACCTTGCCACCCCCAACCACAGACTTGTTCTAGCTTCTTCCACTTTGTAAGTGTAACTCTTTTCTGAAAAAGTACCTTCTACATGGCTGCCTTGATGTAAACCTTACTGATGCCCAGGTTCCTTCTTTAATCTGTTTTAGTCTTTGCCTGCCTTTGCTTGTTGTTGTTGTTCTGTTGTTGTTCATCTTTCGTTTTCTTTTTTTAAATTTTATTTTAAATCATCCCCTCTTATTTGTTCCACCAAACTCATATACTACTTTGCTTTTGCAGCTGCTGCCTTGAATCTTCATTCTTGCTTTTTTCACGTGTTCCTTTGCCTTTGGTATGTTTTTTTGTTTTGAGGTGACATCCAATCATATAATATTCTGGAAGTCCAAGAGATTCAGAAAATCAAACACTAGACAACTTAAGGTTTATTGTATTACTCACAAGTCCTTTCTGTGTAGACATTTATGTTTTGGGGCCACAGGCTTCTTTAGTGACCTGTTATATGAATCATACATTGAAGTGTTTGATGAACTATAACATATAACACTTTTCCTTGTTAATCACTGTTAGCATCATTACTATCATTTCATTATCATCATCTGACTTTCTTTTTTTTTTTTTGAGACAGAGTCTCGCTCTGTCCCCCAGGCTGAAGTGCAGTGGCACGATCTTGGCTCACTGCAAGCTCCGCCTCCTGGGTTCACGCCATTCTCCTGCCTCAGCCTCCTGAGTAGCTGGGACTACAGGCGCCTGCCACTGCGCCTGGCTAATTTTTTGTATTTTTAGTAGAGACGGGGTTTCACCATGTTAGCCAGGATGGTCTCGATCTCCTGACCTTGTGATCTGCCCGCCTCGGCCTCCCAAAGTGCTGGGATTACAGGCGTGAGCCACCGCGCCCGGCCTGACTTTCTTACTTCGTCTCCATGACCAGCATTTTCACCTGTTTTGGCATATGCTCGTCCCACTTTTTTGTACTCCTTTGCTTCCATTCTTTGTCTGGTTAATTGCTACTTGTCCTTCATTTCTCTGTCTGGACCTCACTCAGCCTTGATTCACCTATGTTACAGAGACCTATGAATACTCCAGTTCTAGCTCTTAGTACACTGTTCTCTTATCTCCTACTGTATCCATTCTCAATCCTCAGACATACTGCTCTAGCATCACAATTATTCCTGGAAAACTCCAGGTACTTTCCCACTCCCAGCATACCCACATGGCAGCTTCTGCTCTTTGATCTCTGCTCACGTATCACTGAGTCTGTGAGGCCTGTCTTGACAACCTCACTTCAGATCGCTCCCTCACCTACCCTTCCCCGTGTGGTCTTTCCTTTTGTTGCTTTTTCTCTGGAGCACTTGCCACTATCTGACATACTGTGTACTTATTGATTAAAATGGATTATATCATGGCTGGGCATGGTGGCTCGCACCTATAATCTCAGCACTTTGGGAGGCTGAAGCGGGCGGATCACCTGAGGTCAGGAGTTTAAGACCAGCCTGACCAATTATGGCGAAACCCCGTATCTACTAAAAATACAAAAACTTGCCGGGCATAGTGGTGGGCACCTGCAGTCCCAGCTACTCGGGAGGCTGGAACAGGAGAACTGCTTGAACCCGGGAGGTGGAAGTTGCAGTGAGCCAAGATCACACCACTGTACTCCAGCCTGGATGACAGAATGAGACTCTGTCTCAAACAGACAGACAGACAAACAAACAAAGAAAATAAATAAATAAATGAATAGGATTATATCAGTCTCCTTACTATGATGTAAATCTTATGAAGGCAGAGATTTTGTTCTCTGCCATATCCATAGGTGCCTTGAACAAGGCTTGATATGTAATGGGGTTATATGTAAGTATTGAATGAATAAATCATCACTTACTTGTCTCTCTAGTATACAGTAACCTCCTTGAGAGCAGGAAACATGTTTTGGTTCTTTTAAAATTAAATTAAATTAAATTAATTAATTTGCTTATTTTTTAAATTTTACTTTATGTTCCAGGATACATGTGCAGAATGTGCAGGTTTGTTACGTAGGAATACATGTGCCATGGTGGTTTGCTGTACCTATCAACCTGTTATCTAGGTTTTAAGCCCCGTATGAATTAGGTTCTTATATTTATGTAAGTGTAAACACTCAGCTAGTGATTGGTAAATTGTCACTTCAGTGGCTGTGTGCCTTCAGATGAGATTTAATACTAAACCTTTCTATGTTGACTGTTGGGTTGTGTTCAGGAGGTTATTGTGTCATGGCGAAATTATAGTGAAACAAAAGCAGTAAATACCTTTGGGAACTTTATTCTTTTTTTTTTTTTTGAGACAGAGTCTCGCTCTGTCACCCAGGCTGGAGTGCAGTGGCGTGATCTCTGCTCGCTGCAAGCTCCACCTCCCGGGTTCACGCCATTCTCCTTCCTCAGCCTCCTGAGTAGCTGGGATTACAGGCGCCTGCCACCACACCCGGCTAATTTTTTGTATTTTTAGTAGAGATGGGGTTTCACCGTGTTAGCCAGGATGGTCTCGATCTCCTGACCTCGTGATCCGCCTGCCTTGGCCTCCCAAAGTGCTGGGATTACAGGCGTGAGCCACCGCGCCCGGCCTTTATTCTTTTATAGAAGTGGTTGTCAGAAAAAGTATCTTTCATTTTGGAATGTTAATATTACCCTTCCTCCTCTAACACACACACACAGATACATATAGACAGAGTCACTATTAAGGTGTTTTTTTTCTTGTTTTGTTTTTTTGAGATGGAGTCTCACTCTGTCACCCAGGCTGGAGTGCAGTGGTGCGATCTTGGCTCACTGCAACCTCTGCCTCCCAGGTTCAAGCGATTCTCCTGCCCTCCTGCCTCAGCCTCCTAAGTAGCTGGAATTACAGGCGCGCACCACCATGCCTTGCTAATTTTTTTTGTATATTTAGTAGAGACGGGGTTTCATTGTGTTGGCCAAGCTGATCTCGAACTCCTGACCTCGTGATCCGCCTGCCTCGGCCTCCCAAAGTGCTGGAATTACAGGCGTGAGCCACTGTGCCCAGCCTATTAAGATATTTTTATTAAGACTTGGAGGATCGGTTGGTGCGGTAGCTCACGCCTGTAATCCCAGCACTTTGGGAGGCTGAGGCAGGTGGATCACGAGGTCAAGAGATTGAGACCATCCTGGCCAACATGGTGAAACCCCATCTGTACTAAAAATACAAAAATTAACTGGGTGTGGTGGGACACACCTGTAGTCCCAGCTACTCGGGTGAGGCAGGAGAATCACTTGAACCTCAGAGGTGGAGGTTGCAGTGAGCCAAGATCACGCCACTGCAGCCTGGTGACAAAGCAAGACTCCGTCTCAAAAAAAAAAACACTTAGAGGATTTATTTGTTTGGGGTTGATTCAGTTTTAGGTCTAGTCTTTATGATTCTTATCTTACATATTAATAACATACAAATCTCATTACTTTTAATTCTGGCCTGTTTCCTCAAAGGGCATGATTTGCTTCTTGCTTTTCTAGCATGGTTTGTTAAATTACAGACTCTTTGCCCCTTTAACTGTGCACTTCCTTCCTTAGGAATCAGAGAAGATCATTGCTGAGTTGAATGAAACTTGGGAAGAGAAGCTTCGTAAAACAGAGGCCATCAGAATGGAGAGGTCAGGAGGTTAAAATCTGGAAATGTTTCTAAGTTTTCTAGGGGATGTGGATTACTTTATAGTAAGAAAAGATAAAATGTAAATTAAAATAGAAGAATTTGCCCTTCTAAAACACAAAATGAAACCAAATAAAATGGACAGGGATTTATGGCCAGTTGAATTTATGCTTTGAAATGACATCTACGTATTTAAATATTCTCTAGGGAGTCACAGGTTTAATAGTTACCATATTACCTGTTGCTAGGGATTCATAGAAAATAGAACATATTGGCCAGGTGTGGTGGCTCATGCCTGTAATCCCAACACTTTGGGAGACTGAGTCAGGCAGATCATGAGGTCAGGAGATCGAGACCATCCTGGCTATCGTTGAAACCTCGTCTCTATTAAAAATGCAAAATTAGCCGGGCGTGGTGGCGGGCACCTGTAGTCCCAACTACTCGGGAGGCTGAGGCAGGAGAATGGCATGACCCCCGGGAGGCGGAGCTTGCAGTGAGCCGAGATGGTGCCACTGCACTCCATCATGGGTGACAGAGCAAGACTCTGTCTCAAGGAAAAAAAAAAAAAAAGGAATAGTCTTTTCTTTTTTATATTAATATGCATATCATTTATGAATTATTGACTGTCTCCAAAGTCAGTTGAGACAAATTTCTTATCTCAGTGAATATAACTTTTACCAAGTTTTAATTTATTTCGAATGTGATATTGCTTTTAGAGATAACTTCTCATTAACGATGAGAGATAAGCACATTATTTTATGTTTGCATTATTGACTATAAACATGGCCAGTTGTTTTTGCTTTGCAGGCTTTATTTTCCAATTCGTATTAGACTGATTTAATTGACATTTTGGTATTAGTATTCTGATTTACCTGTTTTTTTTCCTAGAGAGGCTTTGTTGGCTGAGATGGGAGTTGCCATTCGGGAAGATGGAGGAACCCTAGGGGTTTTCTCACCTAAAAAGGTAGGAAACAATGTTGTGAAACCTAATCAGACAGAGACACTTTTTGTTTGTCTTTGTTACTGGGGCACTTCATGTCTTTCAGGACCTACTCTGTCTCCCCCTTATTATCTTGATACTTGCCTAAATTTCAGATATTTCTGATTTCATCTTAAAGCATGGTCTTATAGTACAAAGGCAGCCTATTTTTAAAATGCCTATCTTGTTTACTATTTACCAAAGAAAAAGCCTAAGGCAATATATCTGTAACTTTTGGCCATGATTCAGTTTGTTTAGTCATCTTTATTTGTTGCTTTCTCTTCAGTTCCCAGCCTAACCTAGCATACTTTCAGTTTTGGCTACTCTTTCATGTAGATTTTCCCACAGAAGTCGTCTACCCTGCTTTATAACTTTTTGGAACCAGTTTCAGCTGTACAGGTTTGTGGAGAAGAATACTGCTTCCATTTGCTTCTGCAATTTGTATTATAGACAACCCTTGTACTGAGTAAAGCAATTCCTTTCCCTGTCCTTCTAGACTCCTCTGCTTCCTTCTTCATTTTTAAAAAAGTGTCTCCCATAGTTACCTTCCTTTTTACATAATCATAGTTATAACGTAGTTAGGTAGCTTTTAGCTAATTAGAATAGTAAGGGTTTTTTTTGTTTTTTTATTAAACTAAGTTGCAACTTATTGTTGGATACTGGAAAATGGCTATCGAATGGTTATTTTGCGTGCTTATGTGTCAGAGAATAGGAGAACATATATTGATGTATAAAGCATGATTTTATGCTACTAGTAAATTATCCTTTATTTCAAGTGACCTTACATTGGCTGTTGGAGACTTAAACATCTTTATACCTAGGTTCTGATGATGATCTCTCTAAGTTAGGATACAAGGGGTGGTGAGTTTTGAATTGGTACTTTTATGTGATATGAAATATTCCCGTGGTTTTCGCTACAATTCTTCTGGTCAGGTTTTTCTATTGTGGCCATGTAACTTTTTTTTTTCTTTTCAAATTCCAATGTGTTATTTTCAACAGAAAAGACTGATGTAAAGACATTTTAGATGCATATTGTATAATAGAACAGTAAGTGTTTTATATGTTTATATTATGAGAGGTTAGTGGTTTCCACAGTTTTAATAGTTTTCCTTCAGTAAGACATGCGTTTATTCAGATATGTTACTTATGATTATATAGATTTTAGCAGTTACAGTTTTGGTGGAATTTAATTGTGCCTATGCATATATCTAAAGGTATTTTATAACATCTTACAGTGTTAAACCTGTAAGGATTTTTTTTTTTTTTTTTTTTTTTTTTGAGATGGAGTCTCGCTCTGTCGCCAGGCTGGAGTGCAGTGGTGCGATCTTGGCTCACTGCAGCCTCGCCTTCCGGATTCAAGTGATTCTCCTGGCTCAGCCTCCCGAGTAGCTGGACTGCGGGTGCGTGCCATCACGCCCAGCTAATTTTTGTATTTTTAGTGGAGACAGGGTTTCACCATGTTGACCAGGGTGGTCTCGATCTCTTGACTTTGTGATCCGCCCACCTCAGTTTCACAGAGTGCTGGGATTACAGGCGTGAGCCACTGACCCTGGCTGGAAAATTTTTGTTATAGCAACTAGTGAATATATTATGGCATTTAACATAAATCATAAATAACTTGAACAAATGTTGAGATGTAAACTGCATGGAATTCCAAAGGAGATCTCTGTTTCCAAAGCTTTTTCTTACTTTAATTTTTGCTTTAGCTTTCTAGACTTCTTCATGAAAGGAAGGGATATACCAGTGACCACATCCAAACTCAGTCTTAGGACCTGTTTCTGAGATTCCATTTTTCAAATCATGATGTGCTTTAAAGAATGCTACCCATAAAGGGCTTTGACTTTCTCAAACCAGTCAAGTTCTTCAACTACAAAGGTGGATGCTAGTTGAGAAGATGTGGAGGTTTTTCAAATTTCTCTTTAACCATCTTTTATAGTCCCTTTTCTTACCCCCTCATCTGACTCTTCTTTCATTCTTCCACATTTGCTGGCACTCTCTTGAGTAGATTTTGGCTTCAAGACCATGTGACTTATTTTTGGATTCCAGTGGGGTATTTTCACCGAAGAAGGTTGGTTTTTTAAAAAAGATTTTAGAAATATTAGAGTTAGATGAAGAGGATTGTTAGAAGATGTTTATATTATCGAATATCAGTAATTTTAATTTTTTCTTTAAGGTAAAGACTAATAAACTAAAGTCTTTTAAGGTAAAGACTAATAAATTAATAACTGGGATCATAGAAGAACTGATAAAAATTATAGTGGGAAGTGGTAGGGGGGTATGAGGACATTTTAATAAAAGTAAATATTTCTTAAGATTTTTACCCAGGCATTTACAAAAATTATAATTATTCCATTCAGAGAATTGGCCTGTCCTCATTTTTTCCTTGTGCTTTGATCTTATCAAAAATTGGGTCTTGTTTTTTTATCCCAGAACTCATGTTTTAAAATAGAATGCCAGGCACAGTGGCTACCTCCTATAGTCCTAACATTTTGGGAGGCCAAGGAGGGTGGATCACTGAGGTCAGGAGTTCGAGACCAGCCTGGCCAACATGGTGAAACCCTGTCTCCACTAAAAATAGAAAAATTAGCCAGGTGTGGTGGCGAACACCTGTAATCCCAGCTACTTGGGAGGCTGAGACAGGAGAATCACTTGAACCTGGAAGGTGGAGGTTGCAGTGAGCCAAAATCAGGCCGCTGCACTCCAGACAGAATGAGACTCTGTCTCTAATTAATTAATTAAAATAAAATAGAATGCATTGGTTCCATTTGGTGAAGTCTAAAGAGAGTGCTTTCTCTTTATTATGGAACCGCAACTAGGGATAAAAAGAAATCCCTCTCTAGGCTCTGTGGAGAGTTGGCGAAGCCTGAACTCCTGTAGGCCCCTGTTGTTACCACAGCTCTCTCGTGGTGCGCTGCTCCAAACTGATCATCTGTAATCTTTTTCAGACCCCACATCTTGTTAACCTCAATGAAGACCCACTAATGTCTGAGTGCCTACTTTATTACATCAAAGATGGAATTACAAGGTATATCTCTTTCTTGTTTTGGTCACTTCATGTTTTTTCCCCCTCTTAGATAATTGAATAACTAAAGGGAAGGAGTTGAAAAAATTAATGTGATGATTTGCTGTATTTTTTGTCTGAAATAGTTACAAACTATCCTCTCTTTCCAAATAATGTGTTTTTGCCAGTGGAGCCAGTTAACATGTAGTTTTTCTCTGAAGACCCTAAATAAATTTTTTTCCTTTAACAAATATACATTCCTTAGGGATTTTATTTGACTCATGTCTTTTTATAATACTGTGTGAGTTACATTGGTGTATCAGTGCTCCTTGTTTCTTATTCTGATGTAGAGAGGTTGATCATATGTGAGGATAGAATTTGTAGTTGAAAGCTTCTGATGCAACAAGGCAATACCTTTTTTGTGCATACCAAAGGATATTCTTTGCAATAAAGAGGTTCATTGTTTGTAGTGCTTTCTGTGTCTGAATTTCCCTGGGAAACACTTTTCTCTTGTGTTCAGGGTTGGCCAAGCAGATGCTGAGCGGCGCCAGGACATAGTGCTGAGCGGGGCTCACATTAAAGAAGAGCATTGTATCTTCCGGAGTGAGAGAAACAACAGCGGGGAAGGTGAGCATTCCTGGCTGGAGCTTCAGCAGCAACCTTTTCATTTTATATTCGGAGAAATCCTTAAGACTTTGTATTCTCTGTCTATCAGTAATTCTTATACAGTCTAATTCTGAAAAATGGAGAGACATAGGCTGCTTATGAATGCAGAGATGGACAAGGCTACTTTACATGAAAATAGCTTGGACAAAAGAAGCCCTTTTGTTACTGCCAAGAACTGAGAAGGACATAGGCAATTAGGCTTGGTCTAGAATGTTAATTATTTAATAGAAAAGTAAGAAAATAGCAAATATCCTGGATAATAGGAGATTTGAAGGACATTAAGTCTTAACCCAGCAGAATTTATTTTTATCTAAAAGGGAGGAAAAAGTCAGTCTTGATTTTTGCCTGGGTTATTAAAACAACAACAATTTAATGATATTTTTGTGTTATATAATTCACTCATTCCCTTATCAAAATATTAGCTTTTCAATCTTTAGTTTCTGGTTATTACCTATGTCTCATCCTTACAATTTCTGACAGTCTTGAGTTTTATTGACTGAACTGTCAGAGATCACTGAAACTAGTATTTCCTATCATCTTCTTAGGTTTATCAAATAGAGTTAAATGTTCCTGTGTTAGCCATAGCCCCAGATAGCCTCTTCTATTGGAACTAGTTCTGGTACCCCAAAATGAACTACAGTGTAGACAACTTCAGCCACTTGATTGATTGCAGGGATTTATTCTACTTACCACAAATCCTGATAAGCAACTGCTTTCCGTTATTTGATTCCAGTAGTTTGTGATGATAACATTAGTTTGTGTTCCTCTTAGTTATCGTGACCTTAGAGCCCTGTGAACGCTCAGAAACCTACGTAAATGGCAAGAGGGTGTCCCAGCCTGTTCAGCTGCGCTCAGGTGAGACTGGGAGAGTTTTGCCGTCTTCAGCAATGTGCACATGGCTTCTGTGACCACTCTAATTTTTTGGCTGTTTAAAGGATGAAGTAATAGCATTAGGATTTTTGTTCTTGTGAAAACAACAGCTCTGAAAGCTGTCTTTTCACATTAGGGAGGGGTGAGGTTATTAAATATATACTATATATTTAAAAAATTATTTCTTAACCCTATTTTTCTGTTTTGTGCTAGGAAACCGTATCATCATGGGTAAAAACCATGTTTTCCGCTTTAACCACCCGGAACAAGCACGAGCTGAGCGAGAGAAGACTCCTTCTGCTGAGACCCCGTCTGAGCCTGTGGACTGGACATTTGCCCAGAGAGAGCTTCTGGAAAAACAAGGAATTGATATGAAACAAGAGATGGAGAAAAGGTAATGCACAGTTACGCAGCCCACATGACTGTTCCTTCTTTTAAACATGTAATATTATTAGCCTTCTTGAATTTTTTTTTTTTTTACTTCTAGGCTACAGGAAATGGAGATCTTATACAAAAAGGAGAAGGAAGAAGCAGATCTTCTTTTGGAGCAGCAGAGACTGGTAGGAGTCCTGAATCTGCTAAACTGTTGGGAAAAGGGCAGCTTGTTCCCGTACTTTCCCTGTTCCGCAGAGCAGCACTCACCCAAATTGCTTCTCTCAAGGATACCAAGCACTATTCTTTGATTTCCTTGATGGAGAATGAACTTAAATCTCCCAGGAGCCTTAGCCTGAAAAAATAGTCCATAGAGGTACTCTTTTGGGCTTTTTATGTCTTAAAGCCAAATCTTTCTGTTACAACCAAGTGCTTTTTAAGGAAATAGAACTTTTCTGGTAGCCTTTGCCTCTTGATAGTGGTTTTGGAATTTGCATCAGTGGTGGTTCTTTAAATGATAATAACTCTGAATATTGAATTTGGTGGGAGTTTGCCTTGGTTTTGTTTCTGATCACTTGATAGTACTAATTCTCTGCTCTTGGGCTGACTTTGGGATTGTTCTTACGCTGGGCAGATTTTTTTTTTTTTTAAGTTAAACTGTGTCTAAAAGTGTTGCTGCACAGTTGCATGTGTTACTCCTTTCCTGTTCCCCTGCATGGAGTCTGAATTCTCAATCAGGTTCTCAGTGGCATGTGTGGTAGCGGTGGGAGCAGAGGCTGCATACCCAGCCCGGACAGGACAGAAGGGCTGCTTCCTTTGAGGGAAGGAGGATTTGGGTGAGCAGCTGGAAAAAGTCTGTTTAAGGTCCCAGCTATTGATATAATACTAATGGCTTCAGCATTTTATAATGGTAGTTGATTTCCTAGATTTTATAGAAACTGAATCACATGAGTAAATAAGTTGATCCATTAGTTAGATTTTCATTTTTAAAGCCAACCAAACAACCAATTTTGGTTAACAAAGCCGTGGTTATAAGAACCTTTTCAGCATTCATTTGGTATGTAAGAATAAAGTATAACTAACCTTTGGATACTGTGGATGCAGTTTAGGAAGTTCTCATTTTTTAAGATTCAGTCTTATCTTTTAAGGTAAAGGGGTATTAGGGAGAAAGTTCAGGCACTGGCTTCTTACCTTAGTATAAAATACAGCAAGTAAACTACAGCCTTATAGTCATGCTCTGTGCTTTGGAAAAGAAGGGGCTAGTGCTAAGTGGGCCAGAAAAGTGAAGGACTTGAGCAAAAGCAACCTTTTCCAGAGCACCTCAGTTCTCAGGCATGGGCATGGATTAAACCAGTTAGTTATCTTGTAAATTATAGTAAAGCCCTAAAAAGAATGGATTTTAAGAATAAATCAAGGGTTTGGGCAAGATAATAGCAGTGTTACCGACAGAGGCTCTTTAGGAGGCCTTTTTAGCATTACGTTTTTAATGAAAACGGAAGGGACTAGCTACAATGTGATTAGTGGCTTGAAAGGTTTGTGACACAAGAAGAAGTCTTTTATCTTAATAATGTAGTACATTCTAATAACATGCCTCTGATGGTCTGTGAGAGATCAAACGAGGACAGGTGTAATTAAGCTCTATTATTAACAATAATGCCTTATATTTGTATAGTGCTTTATAATTTACAGAGCGTTAACATCCATCAATTTATCTGATCCTCAAAACAACCCTCTTTGTTTATTTATGCATATGTATAAGTAAAATATATAATGTTACCTCCAGTTCATAGTTGAGGAAACTAAAACTTGGCTGGGCGCGGTGGCTCACGCCTGTAATCCCAGCACTTTGGAAGGCCGAGGTGGGTGGATCACCTGAGGTCAGGAGTTTGAGACCAGCCTGGCCAACATAGTGAAACCCGTGTCTACTAAAAATACAAAAAAGTAGCTGGGTGTGGTGGCGAGCACCTGTAATCCCACCTGCTCAGGAGGTTGAGGCAGGAGAATCGCTTGAACCCAGGAGGTGGAGGTTGCAGTGAGCCAATATTGCGACATTGCACTCCAGCCTGGGCAACAAGAGCGTAACTCCATCTCAAAAAAAAAAAAAAAAAATGTAGATACTGATTGAGTAAGTCTGGGTTGGGACCTGAGTGTGCATTTCCAACAAGCTCCTAGGTGATGCCAGTGCTCCTGATCCTGGGGACCTCACTTAGAGGAACTAGGCACGGCAGAATAAGGATGCCTGGTGCTGTCCCTAACCAAGAGTCGGTGTTCATTCTGTGCCCTAAAATAAAGATTGCCACTAAATAAAGAGAAAGTGAATGTCTAAGACGTATTCCGTTTCTAGGGAATGTATATAGCCTGCAGATAATCAGATTCTGGTTGTTGCTTGCTCTGTGTATCTGAAAGCAAGCCAGGATTTCAAGAGCAGCTCCTTAAAGCAAGGAACTTGCTTTCCTCTCAAAGGTCTGTCTCTTCCACTTTCATTTCTTGACTTAAGGGAGGAGCTGATTGCTAACACTTTAGCCTGAAGAATATCTACCAGTAGTAATACTGAATGTTTTTATATATTACCCTGTATTGGTCAATTGACAGATATATTTCTAATGCACCCTGTGAATAAACATTGAGAGAATGCAAAGGAATTATTAATCAGTAAATATTTATTTAATATTTACCATATGTAGTCATTTTTTGCATAATGTCAGTATTAAACAATGAAATTCAGGCTCATGTGTTTTCTATTCTGATAGTTCCCAAATGCCTCACATTGTTAGGGTGCTGAGCGTTTTCTTCAGTTAGTGCTCTAGGATACCCTGGTCCTTTTCTCTGCTTGCTTTTTACATTCAGTTTAGGGATCTTCCCTCTTCTTATTTGCATAAGTTCCTTGCAGAGTCTCTTTAGGAGGCCTACTTTGCATTTGGCATTTAATGAAAGCCGAAGGATCATTTTGTGACATGTGAATTGACCAGACCTCAGTAGCTTTTCCAACTCCTTAATAAATGAATCTAAATATTTTAAAAATTTGGCCGGGCGCGGTGGCTCACGCCTGTAATCCCAGCACTTTGGGAGGCCAGGGCTGGCAGATGACTTGAGGTCAGGAGTTTGAGACCGGTCTGACCAACACAGTGAAACCCTGTCTCTACTGAAAGTACAAAAATTAGCAGGGCGTCATAGTGGGCGCCTGTAATCCCAGCTACTTGGGAGGCTGAGGCAGGAGAATTGCTTGAACCCAGCAGGCGGAGGTTGCAGTGAGCCAAGATTGTACAACTGCACTCCAGCCTGGGTGATAAAGCTAGATTCAGTCTCAACAACAACAACAAAAAATAATAATAATGTAAATAAATAGAAACATTTCTTTTTTTGACATGGAGACAGGATTTATATCACATAAACTTTGCATATAGTTTTTAGTATCACTATCAATATGTGACAGGGTGATACATTTGAACTTTAAAGAGGACGTATTCTACACAGTCAAAATGGCAGCATTTTAAAAAGAAAGAAAATGACGGCTGCTAGATTTAACTTGAGTTCTTTTAGATTTATGTAGATTTATTTATATTTTATTTTAGAGTTTAAAGATAACTTTTGTCTCTTAAACATGATATTAAAACAATTCTTAGAATACTTGTCATTTCCAGAATTAGGTAATATTCATTTCATCCTTAAGCAATTTGAAGAGGAAAAGAAAAACAGCCAGGAAAAAAGTGATAGTTGTTAGTTATGTGAGAAAGAATCAGAGAGAATTTGTTTATGTTCTGTAAAATTCAGTTTATACATATTTGCAAAAAATCCTCTTCAGGAGTCAGACAGTTTTTTCTTTAATATTTATTAATGTCATATTTATCACTTAAAATTAGCCATTCTGATTTTTAAAACTAAAAATGAAAAGAAAAATTAATGTAGAGTCTGTATAAATTTAGCAAACTTTTGTTGCTAAGTTATCAAACAGGTGGGAGTTATAAACGGACTTAGTACTCATTTGTAGGTCAATAGAAATGATACAAATCAGTGGCAAGATTTTTAAATTCAGAGGCCAAATTATTATTATTATTGTTGAAAGTTACTTTTTCGTTCCTTAGTAAGTGACTATACAGGCAAATCTTTGGTTTTGTCAGGTGTGGTGATGTGTGCCTGCAGTCCCAGCTAAGGCAAGAAAATCACTTGAGCGCAAGTGTTTGAGACCTGTTTGGGTCCCTGTCTCAAAAAACAAAGCAAACAAAGGAACAAACAAAAACAACAAACTTTGGTCTAGGAGGCAAGGTACTATTTATCAGTTTCAAGCAAACAAACTCCTCTAGAGATGTTTTTGGTAACCACAGTGAGTAAAAGATTGACTATGAAGTAACTGTTTTCATTTACTAGGCTGCCCTGAACTGCTCATCTATGAGTTGGGGTTTTTTTTTTTTTTTTTTTTTTTTTTTTTTTTTTTTTTTTTTTTTTTTTTTTTTTTTTTTTTTTTTTTTAAAGTGAAAGCATGTTTATTAAGAAAGTAAAGGAATAGGCTGGGTGCGGTGGCTTACCCTTGTAATCACAGCACTTTGGGAGGCTGACGTGGGCGGATCACCTGAGGTCAGGAGTTCAAGACCAGCCGGGCCAACATGGTGAAACCCCATCTCTACCAAAAATGCAAAAATGAGGTGGGCGTGGTGGCAGATGCCTATAGTCCCAGCTACTTGGGAGGCTGAGGCAGGAGAATCACTTGAACCCAGGAGGTGGAGGTTGCAGTGAGCCAAGATTGGGCACTCCAGCCTGGGTGACAGAGCAAGATTCTGTCTCAAAAAAAAAAAGTAAAGGAATAAAGAACGGCTACTTCATAGGCAGAGCAGCTGAGTATTTTCTTTTCCCAGCAACTTTTATCTCCTGGATAGAAATTCTTTCTAATCCCACTTATTATTTGGAATTCTAAATCCAACATTGCTTTCATAGAGATCCATATTATCAAGATTTGCTTGTATTAGTTAAGAGCTATTGGTTATTATCTAAACAGCCCTTGAAATTATGTTGTTGTGAAGTCAGGCTGCTGTTTTAGGGCTAGGTAAGGTTTTCTGAAAAAGAGGCAATGGTGCAAAGACAGCTGGAAAGACAGAGTTAAAGGTACCTTTTAAAGTGGATCAATTTTATGTAACCAGAGTATAATCTTTGTGTTTTATGTGTTTATTGGAAGAGTTGTCACTTAAAGTGATATTCCTCAAACAGCTAAAAATGTCCTGGGCTTTCTAAATAGAAAATATCTCTAAGTTGTACTTATTAAAATGTGACTGGGGGAATTTTAAATTATATTCAGTGGAAGTATATTTGCCCATCTTAATTTTTGTTCTGGTAATTTATTTCTCAAAATTTTAGAGGTGAGGTATTTATTGATTTGTGTGTGTGAAAAACAAGACAAAACACACCTGCTATGAGGATCCTTTTTTTTAAAAAAAAAAAAAAAAAAAAAGCTTTCTGGTTATCCAGATAACACACTTTAATTGTAATTGTACAATTGAAATGGATAAATTTAACATGACAAAGAATAGCAAATCCTCTGCTCATGGAAAGGTGATTTTTAAACCCTCTTGTCTTACAGAAGAAAACGTTTGGTTGACTAAGAACTGACATGGTCTGCTAATAGGGATTCTTAGCATTTTTAACATCATCCCTGTTTGACTGCTTCTTTTTCTACATTCTCATCTTCTAACTTTTTTCTAGGGCTGCTCTTTTTAGTAAAGCTAAACAAAACCTGGCGTCCTACAGCCTTACTAACCTTTGTTAATCCGCCTGCTCGTCACATCTTTGTATGGCATCTGTGCTCACTCATGGGGGAAAGAGATTCTGGAAGAAGCAACAGCAATAACCAAGGCAAATGTGGGGAAGTGTCTGCATGGGTTGTTAGCATGATGTGTGGGGCCTAGGTTTTACTTCATTTTCTTCAGATAGTGAGGTCGTTAAGGCATGCCATTTGAATAATTTTGAATGACCATAGGGTGACAAACTCACCCCTGTTGTCAATTCTCCTAAGAAATTTGGTGGCAAATTTCATCACTTAAGCCAGAAAATGGAAATTTGGATTAGGGACACCAAATAAGCAAATCTTTATATTAGTAGAAATGTACATAGGCATATGTCTTAATAGACTTCCACATTATTGAGGGGTTTTTTGTTTTGTTTTGTTTTTTAGTTTTTTTGGTTTTATTTTTAAATTTGGTTAAGGCTTTTTTGCTTGCTTTTTCTTCAATTTAATTTTCCTTTTTTACATTTTAATTTTGGTTATTTTGGGGCCATTTTTTGATTTTGTTTTTTCAAAGGACGCGGATTCTGATAGCGGGGACGATTCTGACAAGAGGTCGTGTGAAGAGAGCTGGAAACTGATTACTTCTCTGAGAGAAAAACTACCTCCCAGCAAGTTGCAAACCATTGTTAAAAAATGTGGCCTCCCCAGCAGTGGGAAGAAACGTGAACCAATTAAAATGTATCAGATACCCCAAAGAAGGCGCTTGAGTAAAGATTCCAAGTGGGTCACGATCTCAGATCTTAAAATTCAGGCTGTCAAAGAGATTTGCTATGAGGTTGCTCTCAACGACTTCAGGCACAGTCGGCAGGAGATTGAAGCCCTGGCCATTGTCAAGATGAAGGAGCTTTGTGCCATGTATGGCAAGAAAGACCCCAATGAGCGGGACTCGTGGAGGGCAGTGGCCAGGGACGTCTGGGATACCGTCGGTGTTGGGGATGAGAAGATCGAAGACGTCATGGCCACCGGGAAAGGCAGCACTGATGTAGATGACCTCAAGGTTCATATAGACAAGCTGGAAGATATTTTGCAAGAAGTCAAAAAGCAAAATAACATGAAAGATGAGGAGATAAAAGTCTTAAGAAATAAAATGCTCAAAATGGAAAAAGTCTTGCCACTGATTGGATCTCAGGAACAGAAAAGCCCAGGAAACCACAAAGCAAAGGAGCCTGTTGGTGCTAGTGTTAGTAGCACCTCTGAGAATAATGTAAGTAAAGGAGACAATGGAGAACTTGCAAAGGAAGAACGTGTTTCCCAGCTGATGAATGGGGATCCAGCTTTTAGACGTGGACGTCTGCGTTGGATGAGGCAAGAGCAAATTCGGTTTAAGAACTTGCAACAGCAGGAGATAACAAAGCAGCTTCGTCGTCAGAATGTACCTCATAGATTCATCCCTCCTGAGAACCGGAAGCCCCGCTTCCCCTTTAAGAGCAACCCTAAACACAGAAACTCTTGGAGTCCTGGGACACATATCATCATAACAGAAGATGAGGTTATAGAGCTTAGGATTCCAAAAGACGATGAAGCAAGGAAAGGGAATAAAGAAGAGAGCCAAGAAAAAGGGGGTAAAGGAACTTTTAAGGATCCCCAGTTTCCTTGGGGCTCTCAAGGAATGAGAAGTCAAGATCATATCCAAGTTAGCAAGCAGCACATTAATAATCAGCAACAGCCACCTCAACTACGTTGGAGAAGCAATTCTCTCAATAATGGCCAGCCGAAAAGTACGCGTTGCCAGGCATCTGCCTCTGCGGAGTCATTAAACTCCCACAGTGGTCAGCCCACTGCTGATGTGCAGACTTTCCAGGCAAAGCGCCATATTCATCAACACCGTCAGTCTTACTGTAATTATAACACTGGAGGTCAGTTAGAGGGCAGTGCGGCCACTTCCTGTCAGAGGCAGACTGACAAACCCAGCCACTGTAGCCAGTTTGTGACACCTCCGCGGATGAGGAGACAGTTCTCAGCACCCAATCTCAAAGCTGGTCGAGAAACCACAGTATAAATCAGTTACTGGACAAACTTGAAATCATGGTGGAAGAAACAGACAGTGTTAGCTCGTGATTTGATTTGGTTCTACCTTTGGCCTTGAGTTCTTATTATTTACATTATAAATATTAACTGGTTTTATATTGTTAAGACAAAACACTGGTAAAAGTTTCAACACCTCCCTTTTGCTTGTATACCATAAATGGGCAGTTTTTGAAATTTTGGATAAAGCATCAAGAACTTTTTCTGAAACGTTCCTCCTTTTTAGTGCCTAGATAATTAATATACTTACTTACATAGACTTGTCCCATCTTGATGTAAGTTTGTTATGTTTTTATAATGCCTATAAATTAATCTGACATCCAGAAAGACCTGCCTCTTAGTTTATACAGACATTCAAAAGGAGAATTTGATAAGCAGAATTAAATGTCTGTTATTCTTCATAAATGTGAGAAATTGGTTTAAAAATAATAACATGCAACTGGGTGGGCACAACTTTGGATTTCTCATCCATGTCTGTTCCCTTTTAAAAATATAATTAGAATTTTCATAAGCAAAAACTAAAGGTCTTCAAACATATCTTGCCATACATAGCTTTGCATCTTCCACAGAACTTCCACGTCTTCTTTTATTCTGTATTTTACAAGAAACTCATACAATGTTTTCTTTCTTTTGAATGTATCAGAATATGTATGAAATTTGTCATACCAGAATCTATAAATTGGCACTGTGTCTGGGATTCTGTTTGTGGTTTGCATTTTGAAGTTCAGTGTGTCATTTGACACACATGCACACAAAGTGAACTATTCACCAAAATCATGCCAACAGAAATACCAACAAAAAACTTGTATAGTTTGTAAGGAGGTTATTTGGCCTGAGAGGGAAGAGGTGGGACATGGGGACAAAGCTACAGCATATGGCTCTGTGGTGCTGCTTTTTTCCAATAGTTGATGAAATAGTGAAATAAAAGTTAACTTTGGTTGGGCTTGGAATAAAGGAGATGATACATAATAAACTATTCTTTGGTTAGCAGTAGTAATGCTCGTAGACACTCAAACAAGGAAGGCGAAGTCCTGATGATCGATCATTTATTGTATCAATACCTCATTTTATTTGGTTGTGGTCTCAGTTTGCCTCACTGGAGAATCCACTAAGAAAGATGGATTTTAATGGGAAGAAAAGAATTATTTTTCTACATCGTTCCTCATCTCTTGAGTTTGTCAAAAACTTTTCTAAGAGGCAATGTGAAGAGCCAGAGATGTCTGAAATTGCCTGACTTCATGTTCTGGAAGATTCCTAAGTCACATGAAATCATCTATCAAACACTTTTCTTCCAAATGGTGTGAAAAACTACAGCCAAGATAGCAGTTAGCATTCAAGGAAGCCTTAAAGATTGTGATTATGTTTTTTTTTCCTTTGCGTGTGGGCACTGTGCTTTATTAGAACACGTTATTTTTAATCATAGTATTTTTTCTTTGCCTCTAAGAAAATACTTTCTTAATGCACAGAAAGTTGCTTCCAATTAATATTTTTCGCCTTAAAAAGAGAAGCTTTGAGAGATATTTTTGCTTTCATAGCTAGAACAGTTGAAGTCTTCAACTGAGGTTTTATGGCAGATGAGACGTGGGTAAATGATGTCTGTAATGGGTTGACTTACTGAGATGACAATCTCCTGTGCCATTTGGTTTGAATGTACTTGAGAGGCTGCTTCAAATCAGTCACTTCAATGCATTTTGTGTAAACCCGGTTGTCCTTTTTTATTCCTCTTTAGACATAAATGTGCTAACTATTCCTTTCTAGACACAATTTATTTTCTAAGATTAAAAATAATAATTGCTAGGTTTGGTGGCACACGCCTACAGCCCCAGCTACTTGGGAGGCAGAAGCAGGAGGATCCCTAGAGCCCAGGAATTCTGAGCTGTGGTACACTATGCCGGTTGGGTGTAAGTTTGGCATCAATATGGTGATCTCCCTGAAGTGGGAAACCACAAACTTGCCTAAGGAGGGGTGAACCCAGCCCAGATTGGAAATGGAGCAGGCCAAAACTCCCAGGCTGACCAGTAATGGGATCTTGCCTATGAATAGCTAGTGCACTGCAGGCTGGGCAACAGAGTGAGAACCTGTCTTAAAAATATATATATATATATATTTATTATATTATTCAGGTTTCAACTCTGTAGCAAAAATGGGCTCTCATTTCCCTGACTTGAGATAACATAGGGTAGGTCCATATATTTTCATTCTTATAGTGGTCTTTTCATGGGAGTGAATGAGTTACTCTCCGCTGGTGATTAGGTAACACTGTACAATGAAGAATTATATAATATATTCATTTACAGCTGTGGATTGTGGTAAGGACTGTGTCCACAGTGATGTTCCAAAGAATTGGGTTTATATTTGTGCTTCATCTGTTAATCCCAGGTGTCCTCATGTTGCTGAAATATTTAGATAGCTAAAGGATCCCTTAATTTCACAGACGACCAGGAAGAAATTAACCAAGATTTTATTGACTGCTATGTATGTCCCATGGTGCATTTCTGAGCAAATGCTTATCGTAGAGAGTAACTTTGTATGAATAAAATTGAATCTCTTACTAAATAAGTAACTAGAGCCATGCTTTTGTGAGCTCTTGGTATGGCCCATATTACTTTGTTTTTTGTTTTTGTTGTGACAGTCTTGTTCTGTCGCCCAGGCTGGAGTGCAGTGGCACAATCTCAGCTCACTGCAACCTCTGCCTGCGAAATTCAAGCAATTCTCCTTTCTCAGCCTGCTGAGTAGCTGGGACTACAGGCGTGCGCCATCACCCCTGGCTAACTTTTGTATTTTTAGTAGAGATGGGGTTTCACCATGTTGGTCAGGCTGGTCTTGAACTCCTAACCTCAGGTGATCCACCTGCCTCGGCTTCCCAAAGTGCTGAGATTACAGGCGTGAGCCACTGCGCCTGGCCTGTTTTTTTAATGTGATTTTTCTCTAAGCTTAAATACCACAAGGCCAAAGAGAAATGGTCATAATTTAAACCATTATTATATTGTTGAAGTATCCCTAGCTATTATTATAGCAAAGTGGGAAAAAAATGTTTGTGCTATTGAAGTTGTGTAATGATCCGACATTAATGGGAATATAGAGGAGTCCTAATTAATTGGTATAATGTCACAAAGCAGAATGGTATTCCTTGGAGAGTTAAAGACATTCTCTTTAAGTCTAAACCAAAGTCTATTCCTGCTTCTGATTCCTTCTAGCCCAGTGAATTATTTATCTTTTCACTGGTAATGTGGTGAATGGGAATTGTTTATTACATTGAAGTGACTTGAAGTGACCTTTTGTGCTTTAGGTGCAGGTTGACGCTGAAAAAAAACAAAACACTGAATTTGTCACGCCTATGTCTGCATTAAAGGCTGTTTTACTACGGGAAGTTACATAGACTTCCTGCAGTCAGCTGCTGTGCCCCCAGTGCCTTACTGGTCCTTTGTAGACTCGCCTTAATGATTTGTACAAATGACTGGGAGGAGGGGATGCTGCCTGTGTCCTGGTGAACCTTAATGAAGGAGCCGTCTTAGGTGCAGTGCGAAACAAGCATTTGTTCTGTACTGTTAGAGCCAAAATTGTGATGAGCAATACTGATAATTGTCCAGTTTATGTCATCTTTCCCAGATTTTAAAATCTGTTCTAGATATTCTTAGCTTGAACCACTTTTGATTGTGAAATGTATTAGTTGTTGTCCCATTATTACTGTAAAATGAAATTTTGAATCTTCTTGTTAATGAACTGTGGATTTCCCCCCTCAATTTCTTAAACAACAACAACAACAAAAATGCTTGAAGATTGTCTTTGAGTGTAAGATCTGCCTTTTCAGAAAGGGAGTGTTAGTTTGTAATGTTATAAAATAAAGACCTCATTCAATAAAAGTTGAAGTCATCTTTTAAGAGTGTGATTTCTCTCTATTTGGGAAGAGGGAAAAGGAAAGCAAGGTAATGCTAACTAAACCTGGTTTTGACTTTCATTTATTGCTTTTTCTTCTGAAGATGGTTGTAAACTAAATCTTTTTAATATTTTTACGTGGACTTGATTAGTTTTAAAGCTTTTGCTTTAGCTACTCTTTTCTGTTTAACAAAATTCTGTCCTAAACAAGATCTTTCAGCCCTATTTTATGCCACATTTCACTTACATAAAATCTTTTCTCACAAAAGATGAATAAGGATATTACTTTCTGATTTGAGTTTAACCGTGTGTTCAGTTTTTTCTCTACATACTCTTGGTTTGAAGTTCTTTCAAATGATATTATTTATTTCCCTTTATATAGGTAGAAACTAAATTTCTAAAAAGTTTTGAGTGACTCTGCAGCTTTTCTTTCTCCTTTAACCTCTGCTTTTCTTCACCCAGAGTATCAGTGGTGCACTAGAGAGGAAACAGGACAAAGCAGAATATTTTTCTGGAATGGACCACTGGTCTCAATGAAAATTTGTACCTGACATTATTTTTTAATGTTTAGAAGCAACGTAATCATGCATCATGGGGTAGAATACAAAATCCACATGAGTTTTTAATATGAAATCTGGAACTTCAGAGAATTGTTATGCCTGAATTGGTCTGCTTCCGGCCTCATACCTTTTTCCTTCAGGTACTTTGTATTCCTCTGCTGTTGGAGAAACTGATGGAAAAGTTGCAGTGTTCCTACTGTTTGTAGGGTGACACGGAAGATTACAGTGTGATATGTGTAGTGACTCTGTGCTGATGAGACTGTGACCACACAGTGCTGCTAGTGATGAGGAGCTAAGTTAAGTGTTGTCAACAACTGGGGTGTCATCTTGGGTGTGGATATTTTCCTTCTGGCTATTGCTTGCTAATTATAATCTGCCATTAGGAGCCAAGCCTCTAATGTCTAAAGCAGCCTAACTGGAAAACTCAGAATGATGATACTGATTTTACCTTAAATATCACCTTCTCAGAGGTGCCTTAATTGTGCCACCATGCTCTCTCATCGAGAGTACTGCAGTACCCTAACTTGTCTCTTTGCTTCTATTCTTGACCCCTGTAATCCATTGTCCACATAGCAACCAACATCATCTTTTAAAAGCATAAATCATATCTTATCAGTGTCCTCAGGGGCTTTCCATTGCATGAAAGAATCTTAGTCTTATTGTAGTCTCCAAGGCTTTACATGTTTTGGCTGCTTACCAACCACTCTTAACACTGTCACTCTCACACCACAGATACTCTGTCTGCCCTTTTGTTCCTTGTATATGCCAGGTTTCTTCCCACCTCTGGGCTCTTGTACTTCTCAAGCCTGGAGCCCGTTTCCATTATGCTTACCTCCCCTTCCAGACCTGAGCTCCTGAGCTCTTTCTGCCCAGCCCACCATAAGTTGACTCACTGTTTTAATAATGATGGCCTGTAATTATCTTTTCTTTGTACTTGTTTTGTTCTTCCGTGAGAATGTAAACTCACCTAGAATAAATGCCGTATCTATCTTACTCACTTCGCCAGTCATATAAATCCATTACCTGGAAGAGGGGTTCTCAAACTGTTATGTCAATTAGAATTTGGGGTCTTACAAGAACACAGACTATTGGGCCCACCTCCAGAGTTTCTGATTCACTAGGTCTGGGGCGAGACCTGATAAATTTGCATATCTGATAAATTCCCAGGTGATACTGTTGCTGCTGGTCCAGTAACCACCTTTGATAACCAGTGATCTGGAATGGGGGCTTGGTAAGCATTTTCTGTAAAACGCTGGATAGTAAATATTTTAGACTTTGTGGACCATGTGGTCTTTTTTGTGAAACTGTTCAACTCGTTGTAGTAGGAAAGCAGCCATAGACAGTATGGAAACGAACAAGGGTGGCTGTGTTCCAATCAGACTGTTTACAGAAACAGGCAGGGGGCTGGATCTCACCTGAAGGTCATAGTTTGCCGACCCCGATCTAGAAGGTAGCTACTTCTGATAAATATTTATCTAAAAGATCAGTATGTGACTGTGTATGTGATCTAGAAGACAGATATATGTCAGTTGCTGGGATAAGTGGTAAGTGACAAATGTGTGGTCCCTGGCCTCATAAAGTTCTCAGAGTTGTGGAGGGAGACAGCTGTAATAACCACACCGGTAGTGAGTCAGTACATTTGTGACAAGTGCCATGGTGGAAAAATACAAGGTGCTCTGAAAGGGTTTAACGGGTGCCTTTGGGAATGAAAGGTGGCCTCTCATTGCTCTTAGCTGACAATGTTTTCGTTTCACTGAGGAAAAAAAGCAATCAGAAGAAAACTTTGTTTTCTTCCTTTGTCTAGTTTTGCCTGCATTCCTGTACTGGGCTTTCCCTCCTGTTAGTGGATGAACTGTCCTTGATCCTCTCCTAGCCCAGCCCTTGCTCCCTGCATTCCATACCCTCTCAAGAACTTGTTGAACATTTACCCACTTCTCTTTTACGTCATCAGTTTCTCTCCTGGATTATTACTGCCAGCATGCAAACATGTCACCAGTTGGAAAAGTTTTCTGTACTTATTACGTCCCACTTACCCACTTCCCATTCTTTTTATTTATTTTTTTTTTTTGAGATAGAGTCTCACTCTGTCACCCAGGCTAGAGTGCAGTGGCACAATCTCAGCTCACTGCAACCTCCACCTTCCAGGTTCAAGTGATTCTCCTGCCTCCTGAGTAGCTGGGACTACAGGTGAACGCCACCACACCTAGCTCATTTTAGTATTTTTAGTAGAGACGGGCAGGGTCTCACCATGTTGACCACGCTGGTCTTGAACTCCTGACCTTAGGTGATCCACCCGTCTCAGCCTCCCAAAGTGCTGGGATTACAGGTGTGAGCCACCGCTCCTGGCCCCATTTTTTCTTTTCATTATTTCCTATCCTCATTCTTACTGGAACTCATCTAGTCAGACTCTTGTTCTCCCCTCACCACCAAAGCTGCTCTTATCAGGGTCATGAAAGCTCTTCTTGATGACGGATTTAGTACATTTTCTCAGTCCTTATCTTACTGAATGTCTCTGGCATTTGACACAGTTGCCTACTCTTCATGGGACACTTTCTTCTCTTGGCTTTTTCTTTTCCTTGGACCTTTCTAGCTGCTCCATCATGGTCTCTGGCCACAGACCTTGGCTATTTCTATATGTTTCTCTGTTCCCCCTTCCATTTTTGTACTGATGATGAAGATAATGATAACTGGTATATTGAGCATGTATTACGTGTATTTATACACATAAACCTTTTACATGTATTGACTCATTGAGTCCTCACAACACCCCTCTTCTGTGAGGTAGGTATTGCTTATTCCCTTTTCACATACTTTCCCAGTGTAACATGGCTACTCAGCGGGGGAACCAGAGCCAGTCCCAGGGAGTCATTCTGTCTGCAAACCTCTGCCCCACCTCGCCTTCTGCTGATTCTCAGGTGTCCTCTCTCCAGCCTGGGCCCCTGCCCTGAGCTCTAGATTCTGACATGCAACTACTACCTGACATCCAAATCACTGGCAGGCAGGCACCTTGCATTTGAACCATTTGAACTGGAGCAGCTAGCTCAAGGCAGAAATCCAAGTCATCTTTAGTTTCTGTTTTTCTTCACATCTCATGATCAGATCATCAGTAGATCCTGTTTAAACACTCTCCCTGTAAAACATATTCTGACTCCATCTCTTTTCACCACCTTTGCTGCTAATACCCTGGTCCAAGCCACCACAGTGCTGGACGGTGCTGTGACAGCCTTGTGACCATTCTTCTTATTTCCATAGTTCCTCCTAAGTCCCACAGAGAATAATGTTTTTAAAACATATCCCAGGCCGGGCGCGGTGGCTCAAGCCTGTAATCCCAGCACTTTGGGAGGCCGAGGTGGGCGGATCACGACGTCAGGAGATTGAGACCATCCTGGCTAACCCGGTGAAACCCCGTCTCTACTAAAAAATACAAAAAAACTAGCTGGGCGAGCTGGCGGGCGCCTGTAGTCCCAGCTGCTCGGGAGGCTGAGGCAGGAGAATGGCGTGAACCTGGGAGGCGGAGCTTGCAGTTAGCTGAGATCCGGCCACTGCACTCCAGCCTGGGCGACAGAGCGAGACTCCGTCTCAAAAAAAAAAAAAATACATATCCCAGCTCTAAACCACCCAGCAGTTTCCATTAGAATATATCCCCAGACCTTACCATGGTCTATAAGGCCATCCATACCCCATTTGCTACCTGATTACATCCGCTGCATCTCTTACCCTTCTCTGTACTCTGCCATTCCATCCACACAAGTTTTCTTGCTTTTCCTGAAGTACATGGTGCCCCTTTCCGTTTCTGGACCTTGGCACTTGCTGTTATTATTACTTTGAGTAGAATAACCCCTGCCAAAGACCTCTACATGCTTGCTTAACCCTTCCCAGACCACTCAGTCTAGAAGTCTGTCTCCCATTCTTCTCCCTGGTAGTCTCTAACCCTACCTTTATCTTTCCTCATACTAGTACTCTCCACTAAAATCAGCGTATATTTTGTTTACTGTTTATCATCTCTGTCTCCCTTGTCAATGGAACCCTGTCTTATTGACCACTAGCATCTGGCACATAGTAGGAGCACAAAAGGTATTTCCTGAGTGGATGGATGGATAATGTTTTAAAAAGCATGCTCTGTATTGCCTGGGCTCAAGTTCCATTTTTAGCATTTGCTTAACCTCTTTCTCTTTAACATGAAGCTGACTATATAATACCATCTTTTTTTTTTTGTTGTTTTTTGGTTTTTTATTGAGACAGATTCTTGCTCTGTTGCCTAGGCTGGAGTGCAGTGGCACGATCTCGGCTCACTGCAACCTCTGCTGCCCGGGTTCAAGCGATTCTTGTGGCTCATCCTCCCAAGTAGCTGAGACTACAGGCACATGCCACCACACCCTGCTAATTTTTTTTGTATTTTTAGTAGAGATGAGTTTTCCCATGTTGGCCAGACTGGTCTCGAACTCCTAACCTCAGGTGATCCGCCCACCTGGGCCTCCCAAAGTTATGGGATTACAGGCGTGAGCCACCACGCCTAGCCTAGTACCATCTTTATAAGGTTATTGGGAATATTATAATAATTCACATTTAACATTAAGAACACTTCCTGATATAAAACAAGCTTAAAAACCAGGGTAGATAGGTAGGAGAGAACATACTAGTAGAGAGAACAGCCAGTGCTGTGCCTTTATAAATATGGGGCTTATTTTGAACTAGTTGGAATTTCTTTCTTTCTTTTTTTTTTTTTTTTTTTTTGAGACGGAGTCTCTCTCTGTCGCCCACGCTGGAGTGCAGTGGCGCGATCTTGGCTCACTACAAGCTCTGCCTCCCAGGTTTACACCATTCTCCTGCCTCAGGCTCCGAAGTAGCTCGGACTACAGGCTCCACCACCATGCCCGGCTAATTTTTTGTATTTTTAGTAGAGACGGGGTTTCACTGTGTTAGCCAGGATGGTCTCGATCTCCTGACCTCGTGATCTGCCTGCCTTGGCCTCCCAGAGTGTTGGCATTACAGGCGTGAGCCACTGCACCCAGCCATTAGGATTTCTTATAAACATAAATGCCTATGGAAAAAATTATTTTTATCACCACGCCCAGCTAAGGGGTTTCACCAGTCGGCCAGGCTGGTCTTGAACTCCTCACTCAGGTGATCCACCCACGTCGGACTCCCAAAGTGCTGGGATTACAGGCATGAGCCACTGTGCCCAGCCAAAATGTATTATTTTTTAATGTGCCTTCCATAATTAGTTTTTATCACAAAATGAACAGAACAATAGTATGTGAATCTCATTAGCCATTTGTTGTGGGAAATGGTGATGATATACAGTGTGCTTTTTAAAAGCTCATAAGTAGCCCGGTTTGGGGAGGGGGCCAATTCTATAGATGATATTGATATTTTGACTATCAATTGTGGTCAAAATGCAGTTAAAGTTTTATGTTTGTTTGTTTTTGTTGTTGTTTTTGAGATGGGGTCTCGCTCTGTCCTCCAGGCTGGAGTGGAGTGGCACAATCTTGGCTCACTGCAACCTCTACTTCCTGGGCTCAAGTGATCCTCCCACCTTAGCCTCCCGAGTAACTGGGACTACGTATGCCCTCCACTATGCCCGGCTAAGTTTTGTGTTTTTAGCAGAGACAGGGTCTCACCATGTTGCCCGGACTGGTCTCAAACTCTTGAGCTCAAGTGATCTACCCGCCTCTGCCTCCCAAAGTGCTGGGATTACAGGCATGTGCCACCGCACCTGGCCCAGTTAATGTTTTTAGATTCACAGGGCTATGGGAAATCTCTCATGTTAGTTTTGGTTACTAAAGCACAGCCACAGCTGTTAGGGAAGGTCATCCTCATTCCTTAACTGTCAGAGTCTGAGAATTTTGTGTTCATTGGTAGTTTGACCAGCCTGTCCACTTATTCTTGAAGAAATCCTCAAGATAAAGTATTTTTTTTTTTTTTTTTTTTTTTTTTTTTTGAGACGGAGTCTCGCTGTGTCACCCAGGCTGGAGTGCAGTGGCCCGATCTCGGCTCACTGCAAGCTCCGCCTCCCGGGTTTACGCCATTCTCCTGCCTCAGCCTCCGAGTAGCTGGGACTACAGGCGCCCGCCACCACGCCCTGCTAGTTTTTTGTATTTTTAGTAGAGACGGGGTTTCACCATGTTAGCCAGGATGGTCTCGATCTCCTGACTTCGTGATCCACCCGCCTCGGCCTCCCAAAGTACTGGGATTACAGGCTTGAGCCACCGCGCCTGGCCTAAGATAAAGTATTAACATTTTTTTCTACGTGATGATTTTAAGGTAAAACAGCAGCATTTCTGTTTTTGCTAAAATAATTCCGTGTAATGTATAGTTTTTCCCCTACTCCCCAGCTTTTTGAGACATTTCAGAGAAGCTGAAAAAAATACTGTAATGAACTTTTGTATACCTTTCCTGAATTATGTGAAAATTATAGATATCATGACAGTTTACCTCAAATACTTCCATGCTTATCTCCTAAAATCAAGAATTTTTTTTTTTTTTTTGGACAGAGTCTCGCTCTGTCACCCAGGCTGGAGTGCAATGGCGCAATCTCAGCTCACTGCAAACTACGCCTCCCAGGTTCAAGTGATTCTCTCACCACAGCCTCCCAAGTAGCTAGGACTACAGGCACTTGCTATCATGCCTGGCTAATTTTGTATTTTTAGTAGAGACGGGGTTTCACCATGTTGGCCAGGCTGGTCTTGAACTCCTGACCTCAGATGATCCGCCTGCCTCGGCCTCCCAAAGTGCTGGGATTACAGGCACGAGCCACTGTGCCCAGCCAGGAATATTCTCCTAATACTATCCCATCTAGGAAATTGAATACAGATCCAATATTGATTCAATATTATATCATGTACAGTCCATTTTCAAATTTCCCTAATTATCTCAAAAATTAGGAGAGTGTTTTAATCCAAGATCCAGTCAAGGTTTATATATTTCATTTGGTTATGATTTTTTAAATTTTTCATAATACTGGTATTTTTGAATTATCTAGGTCACATTCTGATTTATCTGATTATTTCCTCAATATTAGATTCAAGTTAAACCTTTTTGTTAAGAATGCTATAAAGGGGCCGGGTGCGGTGGCCCACGCCTCTAATCCCGGCACTTTGGGAGGCCAAGACAGGTGGTCACCTGAGGTCAGGAGTTCGAGACCAGCCTGGACAACATGGTGAAACCCCGTCTCTATTAAAAATATAAAATTTAGCTGGGCATAGTGGTGCACACCTGTAGTCCCAGCTACTTGGGAGGCTGAGGCAAGAGAATTGCTTGAACCTGAGAGGCAGAGGTAATAGTGAACTGAGATTGTGCCATTGCGCTCCAGCCTGGGTGACACAGCAAGACTCCATCTCAAAAAAAAAAAAAAAAGAATGCTATAAAGGGGCCACGCACGTTGGCTCACTGTTGTAGCCCCAGCTACTTGGGAGGCTGAGGCATGAGGATCACTTGAGCCCGATAGGTCTAGGTTATAGTGCGCTATGATTGTACCATTGCACAGCAGCCTGGGTGACAGAGGGAGACCTTGTCTCCAAAAAAAAGGAAAAAGATTGCTGTAATGGTGATGTTGTGTACTTCCCATTGCATCACATCAGTAGACATAAAATGTCAATTTGGTCTATTATCGATAATGTTAAAGTTTGGTAAATTTGGTTAATGTGATGTTTCCCAGCTCTCTCCGTTGTAAATATTTCATTTCTCTTCTTACTAATAGATATCTGGGCATGGACTTTGGATCATATGCATATTCTGTTTCCCATGCATCTTTTACTCAATTATTTTAGCTTTTTGTTGTTTGTTGTTGTTGTTGTTGTTGTTGAGATGGGATCTCTTTCTCTGTCGCCCAGGCTGGAGTACAGTGGCATGATCTCAGCTTACTGCACCCTCCACCTCCCAGGCTCAAGTGATCCTCCTACCTCAGCCCCTCTAGTAGCTGGGACTACAGGTGTGTGCCATCACACCTGGATAATTTTGGTATTCTTTTGTAGATGTGGGGTTTGGCCGTGTTGCCCAGGCCAGTCTGAAATTCCTGGACTCAAGAAGTTTGCCTGCCTCAGCCTCCCAAAGTGCTGGGATTATAGGCATTGAGTCACTGTGCTTAGCCTATTTTAGTATTTATTAATGATCCTTGCTTGATTCAATTATTACTTGTGGGGTTGCAATGTGGTGATTTTCCAATTGTCATTTCTTCTGCATTTATTAGCCACCTTTTTTTTTTTTTGGTTTTTGTTTTTCGGATGGGATCTTGCTATGCTGCCCAGGCTGGAGTGGCTATTCACAGACCTGATCATAGCACACTGCAGTCTTCAACTCCTGGGCTCCAGGGATCCCAGGGGCTGGGCATGGTGGCCCACACCTGTAATCCCAGCACTTTGGGAGGCCAGTAACTGCCTCAGCCTCAGCCTCTTGAGTAGCTGAAATGAACAGGTGCATGCCCCATGCCTGGTAATTAGCTAGCTTTTAAAAAATTTTTATTTAAAGAAGAGTTTCCCCTTTTTCTTTCCTTCTTTCAGTATCACCATGGAGTCATGAATTCTTTCTATATTCAATGTACTATGTTATTTTTCTGTTGATTTATTGGTCAGTGGGATCCTGTGTCCTTCTGAAATGGCCCCAGTGGTGTTTGAGTTCTTCTATCCTTTCTGACACAAAATATTTCAGACTCACCTGGTACTTTCCTTGCTTCAGACCTGGAAACAGCTATTTTTTTCAAGGAGCCCTGGTTCCTTTTAGTGGCCGTGGTATTTAGAAACCAAGATGTAGGTGCTAAGAATGCTTAAAAAATAACCTTTAAAAAAATTGCCTGAGGCCGGGCGCAGTGGCTCACACCTGTAATCCCAGCACCTTGGGAGGCCGAGGCGGGTGAATCACGAGGTCAGGAGTTTGAGACCAGCCTGGCCAACATAGTGAAACCCTGCCTCTACTAAAAATACAAAAAATTAGCCCGGCATGGTGGCACACACCTGTAGTCCTAGCTACTCGGGAGGCTGAGGCAGGAGAATCGCTTGAGCCTGGGAGGTGGAGGTTGTGGTGAGCCGAGATCACATCACTGCACTCCAACCTGGGTGACAGAGTGAGACTCTATCTCAAAAAAAAAAAAAAAAAAAAAAAATTGCCTGTCATTTTGATATTGTATTATCATGTAAGAGGGCTTTCACATGTTTTTAAAATGGTTCATCTCTTGGTCCTTCCTCTAGTACTGTGTGGGTAGGCAAGTCAAGTGCTAAAATCTTCATTTAAAGATGAAGAAAGTGAGGGTTAGAGTGGATTTAACTTTCTCAGAATTATAAGGCTAGTAAGAACAAGTGCCAGGACCCCAAACCCAAGCCTTTTACCTGTTTAATTTTTTGTTTATTTTTCTTTTTTTTCATAACATGTAGTTTCCTAAAAAGTGTGTTTAGATATCTAATAAAACTACGTAGTTGGCTGGTGGGCTTGGTCCCTGCCTGCCCATCTAAAGAGAACACTTCCTTTGTGAGAATAACTGACAAATGACCAGAACCATAGAGGATATATGCATCCTTGTGAGCATTGCTTTGGGAGCTCCTTTTGTAATGGAGTTTGCTGAATGGCTTTCAGCAGTGCTTTGTGATGCATGCAATGTTTGATATGGGACTTGGAGAGCTCTGTTTGGAAACAGTGGATGGTCATACTTAAATACCCTTTGTCTCATGGCAGCCTGTAATTGGGTCACTGCTAGGGAACCAAAAGAAGTAGCAGGGCTGGGTGTGGTGGCTCATGCCTGTAATCCCAGCACTTTGGGAGGCCAGTGGTGGGCAGATCACAAGGTCAGGAGTTCGAGATCAGCCTGGCCAACATGGTGAAACCCCGTCTCTACTAAAATACAAAAATACAAAAATTAGTCGGGCGTGGTGGTGGGTGCCTGTAGTCCCAGCTACTGAGGAGGCTGAGGCAAGAGAATCGCTTGAACCCGGGAGGTGGAGGTTGCAGTGAGCCAAGATCACGCCATTGTATTCCAGCCTGGGCAATAGAGTGAGACTCCGTCTCAAAAAAGAAGGACGAAACCCTGGCAGTCCTTCTTAGAACGCTTATGCTTCTGCTGTAATTTAGTGTGTGCTGTTTGCAGGTCTCTTTCTTAACCCTACGTATTTTATTTTCACTAAAATGCAAGTTTTTCAAATTAACAACCTAAGGAAACTTTTTAGACATTTGTCCCCTATTCTCTCCCCACCGTGAGAGTTTAATATCTCAGATTTACTACATTATCTGTATACTGTATATATTTGTACTTCATATTTTGAAAGACTAAGATTTTTTTCATCCTCTCAGAACCATTTTTTGGCCATTTGGGGTGATATTACCCTTATTGAAAAATGCGTGGAGTAGATGAAAAAATGAAGGATAACTCTGATTTGTATTACAATAATCCTTTTTTTTTTTTCTTCTGTGACAGAGTGCAGTGGCGCAGTCTCTGTTCACTGCAACCTCTGCCTCCCGGGTTCAAGCAGTTCTCCTGCCTCAGCCTCCTGAGTAGCTGGGATTACAGGCATGTGCTACCATGGCAGCTAATTTTTGTATTTTTAGTAGAGACAGGGTTTCTCCATGTTGGTTAGGCTGGTCTCGAACTCCTGACCTCAGGTGATCCACCCGCCTCAGCCTCCCAAAGTGCTGGGATTACAGGCATGAGCCACTGCACCTGGTCAGTAATCCATCTTATAATTGCATATTGAAAATAAAGTATCTTACTTGAATAACTAATTGCAATCTATAAATTATTTCAGTCCTAATAGCACTGTGAGCTTTTGGTTACCTGAAGGCTAAACTCATCCAACTGATCAAAGATAGTAATTTTTCACCCATAGGAAGCATCAAAGTCTACAATCTTAATTTTTTTTTCCTTCCAAAGAGTTAGGTAATTGAGATTTTTTATGATACTGGTGACTTTAATCTTTTTCAATATTGTTTTTCTCTGGAATTTATTGATATATATTACCTGAATATATTCTAATGCTTAAGGTATACACACATTAGTTCACTTAAAAATTCCCACTTTCTCCTACCACTACCCCAGGTAAAGAACTCTTGAGTCTTTGAGGGAGTAGAAACATACTGTAGTGGGTTTTTTCTTTTTCATGTTTACCCATTACAGACCATCTTGTGTGATTTGTGGGTTTTTTCCCTGAACATTTCTCTGTATGTCTTTTTATTATTGTTTCCTGCCTTTGTCTCTTTTCTTTGTCCTTTGCTTTCTCTACTTCCCCCAGTATTCCTTCCATTTCTCTTTCCCTGCCCTCTTATTTCTTCCCACTCCTACATGTTATCTCCTTTCTTTTCATTCAGGACTATGAGAGTAAATTGCAGGCCTTGCAGAAGCAGGTTGAAACCCGATCCCTGGCTGCAGAAACAACTGAAGAGGAGGAAGAGGAGGAAGAAGGTGAAATCTAGAGACTGAAACTTTCCTGTGTATATCTTTTTGAAGTTATATTATCAAATTAGTCATTTATGCATAATCAAAGCTGAATTCCTCTTAGTTGGACCTATCATTTATCGACATTTTACTGAGCCAGTTTACAGATGATTGAATAGATGTGCAGTGTTGAGAATCCAGGCTGTATTTTATGAGGTGGGAATGGGGGTGATAGTGTTCTTAGACCTTCACAAGGTTTCTGAACACATCTTGATTTAAATCCCTTAGAAAGTTTACATGCACTGTCTCTCATATTACTGTAGATATGACTTTTATATACCTATTAAAAATATAGAGCTTAATCTTTGTTAAGACAGTCTGTTCAATTTGAAGCCATTTCTGGCAAATTTCTAGTCATATTGCTTAGTCATGTTTGCCTATCTTAGATTTTCCAGCATTTCTTAGTTGAGTTAGGGCTTTCATTGTTACTTATTGCCTTATAATGCAGTATGAACACTTATCACAGTTCATTTTTCCACCCAACCTCTTGGCAATCTCAAGGCTTCAAACTAACTTTGAAGGAACTCTTAAGTTATGTATTACATTTCTTATTTATTTATTTACTTATTTATTTTTGGACAGAGTTTTGCTCTTGTCACCCAGGCTGGAGTGCAATAAATAGTGCAGTCTTGGCTCACCGCAACTTCCGCCTCCTGCCTCAGCCTCCTAAGTAGTTGGGATTACAGGGATGCGCCGCCATGCCCGGCTAATTTTGTGTTTTTAGAGGAGACAGGGTTTCACCGTGTTGGTCAGGCTGGTCTCAAACTCCTGACCTCGGGTAGATCTGCCTGCCATGGCCTCCCAAAGTTCTGGGATTATAGGCATGAGCCACTGCGCCCAGCCAATTTCTTATTTTTAAATAAGCAAGATGGTACCTTTTTTCTCTCTGTAATAGAAAAAAATAAATACATGAAGTCGTACAATATAACAGAGGTCAGGAGTTTGTCTTTTTTTGTTTTTTGAGACAGAGTCTCACTTTGTCACCCAGGCTGGAATGCAGTGGTGCAGTCTCAGCTCACTGCAACCTCTGCTTCCTGGGTTCAAGCAATTCTCATGCCTTAGCCTCCTGAGTAGCTGGGACTAGAGGTGCGTGCCACCACGCCTGGCTAATTTTTGTAATTTTAGTAGAGATATGGTTTCTCCATGTTGGCCAGGCTGGCCTCAAACCCCTGACAGGTGATCCGCCCACCTCCGCCTCGAAAAGTGCTGGGATTATAGACATGAGCCACTGCGCCTAGCCAGGAGTTTTTTTTTTTTTTTATTGTGGCCACATGTTATAATCATACCTTTTTTAAAAAACAGAGAAAAATTTATTTCTTTGTTATTCTATTTTAAATAAATCCAAAAGTAAGATTTTTAAAGATTTTCTGAAATGTGTATATTGCTTTCATAGTATCAACAGAATTTGGTAAGCTTTACTAAAAAGAAGAAGAAACAAAAGCAGCTGAATGGAGAGAAACTGGAAAACACCTCACCTTGATAAAAGAGATAAGCTAGAAGAGAGATGTAATTTTTATATAGTTGTAAGATTGCCTTTAAATCTTTAAATATGCATCATTCATTCTTTCAGTTCCTTGGACACAGCATGAATTTGAGTTAGCCCAATGGGCCTTCCGGAAATGGAAGTCTCATCAGTTTACTTCATTACGGGACTTGCTCTGGGGCAATGCCGTGTACCTAAAGGAGGCCAATGCCATCAGTGTGGAATTGAAAAAGAAGGTATGGAGCAGGAGGACGCAGGAGAGCTGGAGGCAAAGCCGAGCCTGCTGTGGGTGCATCAGGGCTCTCACCTTAAATTAACCTTTCCTTTGGGGGAACTCAGCAGCTTTGTGCTATAAAACAGCTTTATACGGGAGCTGAGGCAGGAGAATTTGGGAGACAGAGCTGCAGTATAAAACTCCAGCCTGGGTGACAGAGCAAGACTTCTCAAAAAAAAAAAAAAAAAAAATTTATATATGTCTTTATTTAATATATGTGCCTGGAACATAGTAGGTACTACTTAAATTTTTGTTAAATAAAATTTTTAAAAAACAGATGTTTTCTAGCTTATTTTACAAATAGACTATATTCCTGACAAAAACTGGAGAAACATAGTAGTAGAAAAATACTTCTCTTGGGTTTCTGAATAATTTTAATTTTCTTCTGCTTTTCTATTATTAAGTTTGCACCTCTATGTTTGCTTTGCCTCTTTGCCATTGATCTGCTCCCCCTCTGGGGTCTGCGAGGCACTGTTGTGTAGCAGACAAACACATGCACCCTGGACCCAGACAGTCCAGGTTCCAGTCCCAGCTCCATGAGTGGTGTCGATCCCGGTAGCCCTGTGCCTCCATTCCCCCATCTACATAATGGGGTTGGTAACAGTACCTGGCACCAAGGGATTTTGTGAGGAATGAAAATGGGCATATGCATAAAGCACTTAAAATAGTACCTGGCATGGTAAAAGGAATGAATGTTATTCATTTTTGTAAGTATTACCACAACTTCACACCAAACCTTAAGATTCAGTCTTCTGTATGCTCCACTGTTTATCAGTATCTTCACTGCTAAGATTACAGTGGAAGACCATATTGTGTAGTAGGTAAGAGCACGGACCACCTGACTTTGGGGAAATTAATTATCTTCTCCTAGAACTAAATTCTAGTTCTAGGGAGTAAGATATCTTCTTCATTCATAATCTCGGCAGCCTTTCTCATTTTATAATTATTTATTAGCCACTCCTGAAGTAGACTAAATAAAGGCAGTAACTGTCTTTTTTTCTTAGTGCTGTGCATAGCATTTAATTAATATTAAATAATTGTTTAATAATAATTTGTTGGTGAAAATATAACGTGGTAGTGAGAAATAAATGATGCAGTGTCATGAAGTACTTACCATATAATCAACACTTTTTTTTTTGAGACGGAGTCTGGCTCTGTCGCCCAGGCTGGAGTGCAGTGGCACAATCTTGGCTCACTGCAAGCTCCGCCTCCCGGGTTCACACCATTCTCCTGCCTCAGCCTCCCAAGTAGCTGAGACTACAGGCACCTGCCATTACGCCTGGCTAATTTTTTGTATTTTTAGTAGAGACGGAGTTTCACCGTGTTAGCCAGGATGGTCTCAATCTCCTGACCTCGTGATCCGCCCCCCTCAGCCTTCCAAAGTGCTGGCATTATAGGCGTGAGCCACCGTGCCTGGCCATAAACACTTTTTTATAAGATAGGATCTGGCTCTGTCACCCAGACTGGAGTACAGTGGCGCAATTATGGCTCACTACAGCCTCCACCTTCTGGGCTGGGCTCAGTTTGTAGAGACAGGGTCTCACTGTGTTGCCTAGGCTGGTCTTGAACTCCTGGGCTCAAGTGATCCTCCCGCCTCAGCCTTCCAGAGTGCTGGGATTACAGGTGTGAGCTTTCATGCCCAATCAGATAAACGCTTTTAAGAGCAGTAGTTGCAATCCTCTGAATTTAAAACAGGAAACCTTGCTGTGTTTTCATCCTCTCTCATTAGTGAGGGACTAGATATGCATTTTGTGGTCCACCTTTTGGTCTCTGTTATAAATTCTATTAAAAGTCTTCATTCAGTCAATCAAAATATATTTATCAAGATTTTATGCCAGGCATGGTGGATTGTGCCTGTGATCTGAGCCCTTTGTGAGGCCGAGGTGGGTGGATCATTTGAGGTCAGGATGTCAAGACCAGCCTGGGCAACATGGTAAAAACCCATCTCTACAAAAAATAAAAAAATATTAGCTGGGCTGGTGATGAATGCCTGTAGTCCCAGTTATACAGGAGGCTGAGGTGGTAGGATCACCTGAGCCTAGGAGGTGGAGGCTACAGTGATCTGTGATTGCACCACTGCACCCAGCCTGGGTGACAGAGTGTAACCTTGTCCCCCCCGTGCCTTCCCCTGAAGAAGATTTTAGTATGTGCAAAAACACTGCCAGACTAGGAAAACAAAGTCCTTAAATAGCTTGATTTGAAGTTAGGGTTATTCCCTGTGGCTGCTAACAGGTGGCCATATTTTTCAGTTAGTCACAAGCTATTTGTTGAGCACATACAGCACATTTGACCTCTTTCCCATTGGGCATGATTGTATCATCTTCTCTGAAGCTTGCTTGCTGAAAACCATTTGTCAATGGTTTATTCTTTCCATTCAGGTGCAGTTTCAGTTTGTTCTGCTGACTGACACACTGTACTCCCCTCTGCCTCCTGAATTACTTCCCACTGAGATGGAAAAAACTCACGAGGACAGGCCTTTCCCTCGCACGGTGGTAGCAGTAGAAGTCCAGGATTTGAAGAATGGAGCAACACACTATTGGTCTTTGGAGAAACTCAAGTATGAAAACATTCATAAAGGCTGATTGTTTTATTTAGGAAATAACAATGACTTGCTCAAGTGAGCTCCTTCCAACTTTCCTCTCTCTGAGGACACCATTGCTTCCTTTCCTGTACTTTCTAAACGCTGTTGCTGGCCAATGGTATTACCATCCGTTTTCTTTTAAGTGAATAAATTGCACTCCTCACACACCTCTGACATTTGTAGATATTTAAGTTTACCCTCCATAGACCCTCTTTTAAATTTTAAATTTTCCAGTTTCATCATATTTCTGTTTCAGATTTGAAACTTATCTTTTCTATCCTGGACCTCAGGATAATCAATAATAAACATGGAAGTTATAATCTAGCTTCTTTTATATTTAGTATTATGAGATACCTCCCCCTGTCTCAGTGTATTTGAGGTGTCACATACAGTTGACCTACAGTATTCCCCCTTATGACTTTTCACCCGGTAGAGGATAGGTGGCCATTCTTGACTTTTGATGGCTTATCTCTAGAATCAAGACACTTTGGATACTGAGTGTTGGCTTCTGTACTTTTGGCCTTCATTCTTTTTAAGTAACATTAAATAGTGGGAGCAACTCCTCTTTTTTTTTTTTTTTTTTTTTTTTTTTTTTTGAGAAAATCTTGAATGAAAGATGCTTCCAAAGTGAAAGTTTAATGCAATTTCATTATATTAACCCAATGTGCTTTGTGTTTACTAAATAGGCAGAGGCTGGATTTGATGCGAGAGATGTATGATAGGGCAGGGGAGATGGCCTCCAGTGCCCAAGACGAAAGCGAGACCACTGTGACTGGCAGCGATCCTTTCTATGATCGGTTCCACTGGTTTAAACTTGTGGGGAGGTATGTGATGATTTTGTTGATATCTTCTTTTAAAATAATGGTTTTATTCAACAAACCTGAGCAGATAATATAAAAATTTAAGAGGAAAAAAAGAGTGTAAAAAGGCCTTGTCTATAATCTTATCCACTCACAACCACTGCATCATTTGGTGTATTTCCCTTCAGTTATATTCAGCAGGCATTTTTGTTTCGAGTCTCAAACTTTTAGCCAAAGTATTTAAATCTTCCCTGACTTTAAACTTACGAAGTGTTCTGTACTTAAGATAAATTTAGAAGGAAAAGAAAACTTATGCCTGTATCCTACACAGTTTAAATTCATAGTACAGTTTATCAGACACAATCTCTTCATGATCTGATTTGTTCTTCCTTTTTTTAAAAGGCGATTCATCACACTTTAGTCATTGCAAGGGTGAATTGCACCTTGGTAGTCCCCTTCAGCCTCATTTTTTATACATTATTTCCAGCACTTAATGAAAACACGTAGTGCCTCTATGAGTCCATATTGAATCAAGTTCTTAGAGGTTTCAAATTTTCAAAACAGGGAAATTTAAGTTTTGAGCTTATGATTTCAGAATTTGAATTGCTTTTTCAATTGCAGAAAACCCTGTGATGGGCTGGGCGCGGTGGCTCACGCCTGTAATCCCAGCACTTTGGGAGGCTGAGGCGGGTGGATCATGAGGTCAGGAGATCGAGACCATCCTGGCTAATATAGTGAAACCCCGTCTTTACTAAAAATACAAAAAATTAGCAGGGCACAGTGGTGGGCGCCTGTAGTCCCAGCTACTCGGGAGGCTGAGGCCAGAGAATGGCGTGAACCCAGGAGGCGGAGCTTGCAGTGAGCCGAGATTGCGCCACTGCACTCCAGCCTGGGCGACAGAGCGAGACTCCATCTCAAAAAAAAAAAAAAAAGAAAAGAAAACCCTGTGATGGTTTTTAAAGAGGCTGGGTAAAAAGGAGTTGCTGAAATCATAGTGTGTTGTGGAGATGAAGTAAATCTTTTCCACTCTACTCTGATAGCAAAGTAGTTTTTCTAAGAGATGAATTGGCCAAACACATCTTACCCTAGCAAAGCATGTGCTGCTTTGCCATATACCATTTCATCCATTTTGGTTTCTGCTCCAAGATGATGTGAGCATTTCAGTAAAGATTGAAAGCCTTCTTGTTTCACTTTGATGTTGAGTGGGTCCTTGGAGGCCTGGATGCTGATCTTTTATGTGAACGGGAGCATGTAAACGTGTTATAGTACAGTGTTTACCTAGGATGGTCTACTCACGTGTTTCCTTTGCTTTTCTTATTCTAAGGATCAGTCCTTATATAACTTTTTCAACTTGCCCTTGTTCCCTTTCACCTGACCCAAATGATTTATGCTTATTTTATCCTTTTGCTTTTCCATTTGCTTTTATTGTGTTGATTCCCCAGTGGATTCTGTCCTGTTGGCACCTATTGCTTCCTGTTTAACCAACTATTCCTCTCTCCCTGGCTGTGTTAATTGGCGTCTTACCTGGTGTCTAGCTCCCCCATTTTCCACGGCTGTGTGAATGAGCGCCTTGCCGACCGCACACCCTCCCCCACTTTTTCCACGGCTGATTCCGACATCACTGAGCTGGCTGACGAGCAGCAAGATGAGATGGAGGATTTTGATGATGAGGCATTCGTGGATGACGCCGGCTCTGACGCAGGGACGGAGGAGGGATCAGATCTCTTCAGTGACGGGCATGACCCGTTTTACGACCGATCCCCTTGGTTCATTTTAGTGGGAAGGTTGGTGAGGTTATTGTGAGAAAGGCGAAAAGGGACCAGCTCTTGCTCTGAAGGCCTCCCTGCTTGCGCAATTTTGGATAACTTTGCATTAGCCAATTCAACTCATGAATGCTCTTTTTCAAGT